>NC_072445.2:54842083-56071666 GCF_028878055.3 Symphalangus syndactylus
CAGTTAGTTAAACAAAATAGTGACACTTGATTATCTTCCTTTGTTTGACTTTGCTCTGAGACAGCAGTATACAGGCACCTGACTTTATCAGGAAAAGTCTAAATCCTTGACTTTCATAGAAAAATAAAGACTCTCTGGCCCATGCAACAGAACTGAACTATGTAATCACTTTTTTTTTCTAAAGAAATTTCAAGAGCCAAGAACATCACATGCTATGAATTATAAAAGAGGCAAATCTTGGTTTTATAAGATTTCAGGACAAAGCACAGAAGGGCAAAGAGTATTGTAAAAGCTGAAATAAAAGCCTTGATTATGTGAAAAGGCTTTTCATGGAGGGGGATATTTTGGCTTTTAGAAATCTGTCTTTTCTGGGTGTTTTTGTGAAGCATAAAAATGAAACACAATTCCTTGTGTGAACTTAGAGAAGGTAATTGAGCAGAAATGATGACTCTCTTTAGCATTTGGTCCTCTGGTATATGCTGGGTCCCTCCCTGACCTCAGATGGCTATACCAGCCTTACAGAGCAGTTATTCAAATCCAGTTTTCTTGGAAGACTTCATTTCTATGATTATTATTATCATCCCTTTGCATGCTTTGCACACTGTGGACTTCTTGGGATAACTTTTCTTGAAAAGAGACTTAAGTGTATTCATCTTGCCTTGGGAAATGGTGAAGCTAGGTCATAACTGTTACCACTTCTGTAGGAAGAAATATTCTTTTTTAAAAAAATTTAGATTCAGGGGTATATGTGCAGGTTTGTTACATGAGCTTATTATGTAATGCTGAAGTTTGGGGTGTGACTGACCCTGTCACTCAAGTAAGGAGCACAGTACCTAATAGGTAGTTTTGCAACCCCTGCTCTCCTCCCACCTCCCTTCTTTTGGAGTCCCCAGTGTCTACTGTTTCCATCTTTATGTCCATGTGTACCCAATGTTTAGCTCCCTTATAAGTGAGAGCATGTGGTATTTGGTTTTCTGTTTCTGTGTTCAATTCATTTAGGATAATGACCTCAAGTTGCATCCACATTGCTACAAAGGACATGATTTCATTCTTTGTATGGCTGAGTAGTACTCCATGCTGTATATGTACCGCATTTTCTTTATCCAGTCCACTGTTAATAGGCACCTAGATTGATCCCATGACTTTGCCATTGTGAATAGTGCTGTGAGGAACATACATGTGCATGTGTCTTTTGGTAGAATGATTTATTTTCCTTTGGGTATATATCCATTAATGAGATTGATTGCTGGGTTGAATGGTAATTCTATGTTTAGTTCTTTGAGAAATCTGCAAACTTCTTTCCATAGGGCCTGAACAAATTTACAATCTGCAGGAGGAAATACTCTTGCCTCTCCTTTTATATAAGAGAGAAAAGAGAAAATATAAAAATCTCCTTACCTGTTGCCTGGAGAGTTTGACCTGCAGTTTGCAAAGATTTTTGCAATCATGGTAACAGACTTTGCATGAGCAAAGGTGAAGACCAAGATGTAGCTGAATAATTGCCTTGCCAACCTTGTACCAACAAAAATACGTCCAGAGTCTCTCCCGTGGAGTGCTTTATCAGTCTGGGCAGCATAGAAATTCCCTGAACACAGAGGCAGAAACTAATATAGGAGACCTTAGACTGTGCTGTACGACTGTCTGCTGCCCATCATTGACTCCCCAGAAAGCATCCTGCCACCCCTGAATCCTCAAATCCATCCATTCAGTGTCCTTGCAGTATATCCTGCCCTTTGGGTCTCCCACTTCCTGATCTCCAGTAGAAGATAAAATGCCCCAGACAGTATGCCATCTCTTCTAGACCCTTCTAGATACAAACTTTAATGTGCTTTTAGATCCTCTAGGTAATACTAAACTAAAATACTTACTAAACTATAATACTTACTAAAATTTAGATTCTAATGGACCAGGTCTGGGCTGCGGCCTAAAATTCTGCATTTCTAACAAGGTCTCAGGTGTGATGCTGGTGCCGTTGGTCCCTGGAGCTCACTTGGAGGAGCAAGTTTCTAGACAAGCTGACCCTTGTTGTTCACTTCCTTCTTTGCAATTATTAAACAATTTATTCCAAATTTAGATAGTTTGGTTTCCTTTTTCAGAGCTTAGTATCCCACGAGCACATGCTGTGGAATTGATCAAATCTGGTTAGTCTTGAATCTCAGTCTCTTCATCTGTAAAATGGGCAGTAGTTGTCACTGTGCACAGAAGAATAAGGGAGAAGAAAAACTCAGAAAGTGCTTGTGAATATAAACTGTCAAGTGCTTTGTAGATATCAGTTAATCTGTAATATCTCCTAGCTGTATGAGAGGGGAACGTCTAATACCAGGACTTTGTGTCCCCCACAAGGGAGGCGAAGTTGATAATATTATTGGGTGTATTTGGGCTTCACTGGGCTGTATTTTACTAATGAGTGGGGTTAGTGTGACTCAACGACAGATGCACAAATGCTATCTTCTTACTCTGTGTTTCTAGTCTTAGACCCAGGCAAGAACTGACTGCTGGGGGGCAGCCCAACCCTGTCCATTCATTCCATTTATGTTCTCTGCCGTCCTTGCAAGTAGCAGTGAGTAATTTTCTCTGCAGAACTGGATTGTTCTGTTGAGCTTCCTCCCTGTACTTCTCATCTGAGTATGCTTTGCCCAAGATTTAAAATCTAGAGGGACTTAGAGGAGCCGCTGAAGCACAGATATCCATGTTCTCAGAGTCTTGTCTTAGGCTCAAGCTCTTCTGAATCGATCAATAAAGGGACACTTAGTTTCTGGGTCCCCAGCCATAATAACAATAATAACAAAATGATAGCCATATTTTAAACCCCAGACTTGCTCATCTGTTGTGTGGCATTGAAGAGCACTGTAGGTATCCATAGCATAGACCTTCGATGGAGACTTCTTTTTCTTTTTCTTTTTTTGAGATGGAGTCTCACTTTTGTCGCCCAGCCCAGGCTGGAGCACAGTGGCAAGATCTTGGCTCACTGCAACCTCCTCCTCCTGGGTTCAAGCAATTTTCCTGCCTCAGCTTCCTGAGTAGCTGGGATTACCGGTGCCTACCTTCACTCCTGGCTAATTTTTGTATTTTTAGTGGAGACAGGGTTTCACCATGTTGGCCAGGCTGATCTTGAACCCCCGACCTCAGGTGATTTGCCCACCTTGGCCTCCCAAAGTGCTGGGATTACAGGCGTGAGCCACAGTGCCTGGCTGGAGATACCTTTCATATTTGTAAAGAGACACTACTAATTCCAGCACTGATTGGAAAAATGTGACAACCGTCACTTTATTTGGATGTGAACGATGTATCTAAATCTCTAGTGGCACCTCTTCCTCTAGATGGATATTGCAGTTGATTCCCCAACTCCATCTCCTTTCTCATCCATTACAGAAGAGCAATAAGGTGTGCAGAAGAGATCTGTTTCAGAGTAGATGCAGATCAGGTTAAATCAGTCATGTTAATCCCGTACCCCTGGTGTGTGGCTGCGTCAGGGACCCAGACCTGAGTGGTCAGATAATGATTAAGAAAGGGGTAAGTGACCTGATTCTGCTCAATTTGGCTGAAAGGAAGAACTCTTGGCAGCTTCTCTCTCTCCAAACACAAACAGGGAATCCTGCAGCTGCATTTCCTCAAAGAAGTCACCCTGAAATCTAGAAGATAATCAGGATGAAGTCAACATTCTGGAGGGCAGAGTGAGAAATGAAGAAATCACAGGCCTTGATGGTATCATGGGATTTCTCTGTTGACCAGCTCTGAAGTTACTTTGAGTTTTCTGTTACCTGCAGCTGAAAACACCCTAAGGGACAGATTTCCTGCATCCATAGATTTCCAGTCTTTCAATTCTATGAAAATCTATTTATTCTTTTATTTAACAAACAGATGTGTACATGGTTCTATACTAAGTATTAAGGATACAACAAAGTAGACACAATTCTTGAGCTCATATTCTACAATAGGCAGAAGCATGTCAGCTATGATTGAATTATCGTGGTTAAGCAGATAGGCCTTAAATTGAGGGATGCTGGGTGTACAGCTGACACTTGAAAAACATGGGAGTTAGGGGCGCCCCCAGCTGGAATTTCACACACAGTTGGCATACATGTATAACTTTTATTCCCCCAAAACTTAACTACTAATAACCTACTATTGACCAGAAGCCTTACCAATTATATATGTGTCAATTAACATATATTTTGTATGTTATATGTATTATATACTTTATTCTTACAATACAGTAAGCTGGAGAAAAGAAGGTAATTAAAAAATTATAAGGAAGAGAAGCTATATTTACTATTCATTAGGTGGAAGTGGATTATCATAAAGGTCTTCATTCTCATGGTCTTCGCCTTGAATAGGCTGAAGAGGAGGAGGGGTTGGTCTTGTTGTCTCAGAGTAGCCGAGGCAGAAGGGGTGGAGGAGGTGGAACAGGAAGCAGGAGGGACAGGTACATGGTGTAACTTTGATTGAAAAAATTTCACATATAAGTGGGCCACTGCAATTCAAGCCCATGTTGCTCAAGGGTCAACTGTGTTTGGCTCTAGAAATATAAGATTGAGAGTAATTTATTTTCCTCCCAATGGTGTCTAGGAAAGGTTTACCCACCATAGCATCAGTCAATCCCCATTTCTTTCCAGCTTTTGCAGTAGAGGGAAAAGGCAGAGGCTGGTGGGAAATCCATCGAAATTCCAGCCTATGTAGGTAGTCCCCCAACCCCTGTTGTCCCATCATCCTGTGTCCCCTGAGTCACATTTTGGTCCTAAATTCAGCAATAGGATTTAAATAGAATTAATCAATGCCCATTAGGCCTTTGTCACATAAACACATTGATTTTCATTTCCCATGGATGTTCTTTAATTCCTAACAAGAAAATGTCTTAAGCAGGGAATGTATAGTTTTAAGGGGTCATGTGAAGATAGAAAAGACATGCTTTGAAAGTCTAACAAGCTTCATAAACATAAACGATGTTTCTTTTCACTAGCACTTGTTAATAATTCTTTATCATGCCATATGTGGGAGATATTTGAAATCATAACCACTGAAAAGACATAGATTCAGGCACACAGCTACATATACTGCAATTACAATGTGAATATTAAATACTAAATATTCACATTAAGCACAAAAATACTTTATGCAGTGTAGCAAGGAAAGGCTTATGACTAACTTATTTTTCTGATGTCATGAAACATAGGAAATAATCTTTCTCTAGTAACAATGAGGCGAGCCCTTCCTGAACCCAGAGGGCTACACTGACTTTGTTAATTGTCAGTATGTGAGTCCCTGAGCCAATAAGAGCTTTATTACCAGGCTACTTCTCACTTGACTTTCCTTAACTTTCCACAGCTTTGGGGCAAGAAATGAGGCCCACAAAGCTTCCTGCAACACATATCTTCAGTTCTGAAAAGACTGATTCTAGAATTACTGTTTTAGTGACTTACATTTTTGCTTCTAAGACATTTCATAAAGAGATAAATTTTATCTGTTTCAAAACATTTTCATGTCGTATCTTTCCTTATATTTGGGATCTGTGAAACATGAAAATCACACATACACATACACACACACACTCTTTTGTCAGCCATACAGTATTGTTCAGCGTAGGATATTTGCCTTGTGTAGACACAGCTGGAATTACTCAACATCATTCCTTGCCACAAGTAAACAAAAATATATATAAGATTATGAATTGTAAAAATATCTTTGACTCACAGCTGAATTCACATCACTGTTGACTAGAGCCTGGCAATCCTATATGACTGTAAAAGAAATAAGACGCCGTAATGCCAAGTAGTTATTCTTAATGTGAGCACAGGCCTTCCTCTCTCCTCTAATCTTGAGTTAACACACCTACATTTCTATGTCCCAGTTTTTTACATATAATATAGCATCAGGAATATTTATGACCAGAATGAAGGTGTTGACAGAGATTTTGATTTTCAGCATCAAGATTTGGGTTTTCGGGCCATGATGAACTTAATTAACATTAAATCTTTTAAAAATATGCCAATCTTTTTTTTTTAAGCTCACTTGCTTACATGGCTAGAAGATTCTGGGGAGAATGCCCTTTGTTCTCATACATGAATGAATAGTGTGAGGCAAAAAGAATGAGAATGAGTGACAAGAAAGGAACAGAGAATATGTTCTCTTCTGTGACTGGTGAACTCAGTTTCTTCTCCATCCTCAGCCTTCTAAAGCACCCTAAGCCACATGTGGAGGGTTGATGTATAGTTTAAAGGTACCAGATGTTAGATCAGAAAATAAGACATGGTGACAAGGAAGGTGACGAGGAGGCTGGTGTGACACCCCTGGGGGTGGCAGTGACAAGAGTGAGCTCCCTGTTCCTGGATCTTCACCTACTGATCAAGCATCCTTGGCTAAGTCACACACATTCTGTGTCTCTGTACCAATTGCTTTGCTTTTAAATTTAAAAGCACCTTGATGTTGTAAGACAACACCTATAAAAGGGGATGTGAACAGGGAGAAAAGAGTTTCCATGCTTTCCATCCCCAGTGAGATAGAGAGCCCTGTCTCTGATCCAGGGAGGAAGATGAGAGTTGGAAACATCAAGAAAACTTAGACACGGGTCTTCTTGTCCTGCCAGGGCAAATCTGAGAGGGAAGGAAAAGGTCCTAGCAGCCTCCTCAGTGTGAAGTTTGGAAGATGTGAGAGAAGTCTCCTCTCCCACAGGCCCATTGAGACATCCTAGAGTCGCTTGTCCTAAGGATGGTGAAGACCAGGGTGAGTGATCGCTGGCTGCCCTAGGACTCTTGAATCTCCCAAATGAGAGAGTGGCGGCTGCTGCAAGTCTCAAAGTTCCCAAGGTCCTCAGTGGGAGGAAGAAGTCAGCAGAGTGTGAGAGAGAGACAACAGTAGTGAGGGGCCCCTGGGCCTGCAGGGGTCTTAGAGTAGCAGCTGTCATCTGAGCAGATCCCCAGAACCAGGGAACCCAGGGGAAGCAGTGTCAGCATCGGTAGATTTCCTGGGCCATCTTCTACAGCCGACGATCTCCATCATGGGAGCTTTGGCAATTCTCAGTGCTGAGCCACACTCCGGTCTCATCATTCAGAATCTCTGACCATGCTATGCAGGCATTACAGTTGACCCATGAACAACCTAAATTTGAACTGCATGGTTCCACTTATACACGGATTTTTTTCAACCAAGTAAACGGAAAATACGGTATTCCCGGGATGGAAAACTCGAGAATAGGGAGTTTTCATTATGCGGGTTCCTCAGGGCTGACTATGGAACCTCAGCATGCGTGGATTTTGGTTATGTGGTGGTGGAGGGGCATTCTGGAACTGATCCCCCGCATATACCAAGGCATGACTGTACTATATTTTAAAGCTCCTTACCATGGACTCCCCAGATTTATATGTTGAAACCCTAATCCTGATGTGATGGTGTTTATCCTTTGGGAGGTGATTAGACTATGAGAGTGGAGCCCTCAAGATGGGACTGGTGCCTTAATAAGAAAAGACCAGAGAAGCCAGGCGCAGTGGCTCACACCTGTAATCCCAGCACTTTGGGAGGAGGCCAAGGCGGCAGATCACTTGAGGTCAGGAGTTCAAGACCAGCCTGGCCAACATAGTGAAAGCCTGTCTCTACTAAAAACACAAAAAGCTAGCTGGATGTGATGGCGCACACCTGTAACCCTAGCTACTCAGGCAGCTGATGCAGGAGAATCGCTTGGACCGAGGAGGCGAGGCTGCTGTGAGCCGATATCACACCACTGCACTCCAGCCTGGGGGACAGAGTGAGAACCTAGAGACCCTGTCTCAAAAAAAAAAAAAAGGAAAGAAAGACCAAGAGCTAGCCAGCTCTCTTTCTGCCATGTGAAGATATGAGGAGAAGTCGGCCGTCTGCAATGGAAGAGGGTCCTCACCAGAACCCCACCATGTTGGTGCCCCAATCTCGGACTTCCAGCCTCCAAAACTGTGGGAAATAAATTTCTGTTGTTTATAAGCCACTCAGTCTACAGTACTTTGTTATGGCACCCCGAGGGAAGACACCCCCATGTAATTGCAATGTGGAGTCAAGGTTGGGAACCACGGATCCAGTTTGTTCTGTGCACCCTTGCTACTTACCTAAAGTGTGGTGCTCAAAGACCGGCAGCATCAGCATCATCTGGGCATGTGTTAGAAATGCAGAATTGCAGGTCCTACCCCAGAGCTTCTGTCTCAGAATTTACAGTTTAAAAAGATCGGAGGGAGCTCATGTGTGTGTTAAAGTTGAGAAGGCTGCTGCTCACCGGCTGGGCAAGAACCAGACGAGATCAGGTGTACCTGTGGTAGTGAGCCCATCTCATGCTTAGATCAGGGATTTTCAGCCTTGCAGAATGTTCCATCCCAGACCTTTGAGATCAAAATATCTACACGGGTAGACTGATCTTTGGTATTTTTCAAAAGCATCTCGGCTGATTTTAATAGGCAGCCAGGGTTGAAAACTACTGACTTAGGTACAAAGCTGACAACTCCACACTTTGTGGGGACAAAGGCTGGGGAATAAGCAAGAGGGAAATTTCAACCTGAAAGTGACTGAGTTACAAGTCTGAGTTGACCGAGAATTCACTAACTCAAATGGACTGAGTTCCCATGGACGCAACTAAGTATCTCCAGCAGACAGAATACAGCTTGGAGACAGAACATTGCAGTGAGTTTTTCAAAGATAAAGACACATTTTCACATGCCTGAGTCTGTGACTACGAAGTCACTCCATATATAAAATACTGTGATAATGCCTGGCACATAGTACTCTTATCAATACATGGTTATTATATTTAGGCAGAGAATGACATGATTCTAATATATATGTCCACTATATTTTGTTTGGATTTTAAAATCTGAAGATTGATATCTTGCAACAATTTTGGAAACTCTATCTCTTTAAACATCTCCTCTCTCTCTCATTCTCTCTATTCTATTAATAAATTGCAGCTGGATGTACACGAGCTCTGTTCTTTCTAGTCTCTGAGACCCTTATTAATTGTTTACATTTTTTCATTTCTTTGTCGCTCCATGTTGCATTTTGAGTAATTTCTTCAAATCAGTTTTCCAGTTTACTAATTTCTTTTCTTTCTTCTTTTTTTTTTGTGGCGGGGAGAGGGGATGGAGTCTTACTCTGTTGCCCAGGCTGGAGTGCAGTGGCACAATCTTGGCTCACTGCAACCTCCACTGCCCAGGTTCAAGAGATTCTCCTGCCTCAGCCTCCCGAGTAGCTGGGACTACAGGCATCTGCCACCATGCTGGCTAATTTTTGTATTTTTAGTAGAGACAGGGTTTCACCATGTTGGCCAGGCTGGTCTTGAACTCCTGACCTCAGGTGATCTGCCTGCCTCGGCCTCCCAAAGTGCTGGGATTCCAGGCATGAGCCACCACACTAATTTCTTTTTTGAACTGGGTCTAATCCACTATTAGTGAGTCCTTCAGGCTTTACATGTTAATTTATATTTTATAAATAAACATACATTTATAAATATATTTATAAATCTATTTTATTTTATTTATTTTATTTATTTTTAAATTTTATTTTTAAATTTATTTTATTTTATTTATATATTATTTATATATTGTATATAAATAATATATATTTATACTTATTTATATATATAATATATTTATATTTTATAAATAGATATGGGACATATAAATATATAGTTATATTTTATAGATAACATGAATATTTCCTTCCTTTCCCTAGCTCTATTTGTTTTACTGTCTCTTATTCATGCTTTGATCACTTTTATGTTTTCAAATAGTTAAATCATGCTTAATTTTTAGTCTATGCCCGTATGTAAATCTAAAATTATCCCAAATCTAAAATTGTCCTGAGTTTGATTTTGCTATGTGTTGTTTCTGGTGGCTCTTGCATGTGGTGGCTGCTTTGTTGTGTGTGTGTATGTTTGCGTATGTGTGTGACTATAAGTTCATGTTTTATTAGTAATTTTTTTTTTTTTGAGGATTGATAGATAATTCCTTCTAATTCATTCAGCAAGTATTTGTGTTGGCTTCTTCTAGGCTACTGGGGGTACTACCAACCCATGATGCTTTAAAATAAATTATTAGCTTGAAGTTTGCAGGACAATTCATTAAGGGTGAATTTGGGCAGCAAATCTGCAAGAGTTAGCTTTGGACTTTAATTGGAGTAGAATTTTCCTCACTTCCACCCAAACCCATGCTGGAAGCAGCATTTTTCCTTGCGGTTTCCATCTGTAAAGCAAGTTTATTTCTGATAGGCCCTTACAATTATAGTCCTGTGGCATCCCAGCTTTATTAGGATCTCTTATCAGGATGCCACCTTGGGTGGGCAGGTGTCTTTGCTTTTCTGTCCCTGTATGCCCACGCCTCTGTCAAAGCCGAAGCTTCAAGTTGCCGGGGCTTGGCCCTGTGCCAGGGTGAGAGCCAGCTTGGCTGCTTGCTGACATCTCTGCATTCCTTTTTTCACTTTATGTTTGGCCTCTCTAGATTTCTTACTTTATTGCCAGCTCGGTGATGCACTTTCAGTGATTTTTAAAAAGCTTATCCAGCATTTCGAGTTATTTCAGAAGGCGGGTTGTCCAGACTAGCTTATCCACAATTATTTCCAGAAATGGAAGATCTCAGTAGTTTCTATCCTAGTGAGAGGTAACAGCGTGTTGGCAGTCCTCCCAGCCCTCGCTCGCTCTCGGCCCTTCCTCTGCCTGGGCTCCCACTTTGGCGGCACTTCAGGAGCCCTGCAGCCCACCACTGCATTGTGAGAGCCCGTTTCTGAGCTAGCCAAGGCCGGAGCCGGCTCCCTCAGCTTGCAGGGGGGTGTGGAGGGAAAGGCGCGAGCGGCGCTTGCGGGCCCGCTGGAGTTCCGGGTGGGCGTGGGCTTGGCTGGCCCCGCACTCGGAGCAGCCGGCCGGGGCAATGAGGTGCTTAGCACTGGCGCCAGAGGCTGCGGAGGATGTACTGGGTCCCCCAGCAGTGCCGGCCCACCAGCGCTGCGCTCGATTTCTCACCGGGCCTTGGCTGCCTTCCCGCGAAGCAGAGCTTGGGACCTGCAGCCCGCCATGCCTGAGCCTCCCACCCCCGCTGTGAGCTCCTGTGCGGCCCAAACCTCCCCCGCCGAACGCCGCCCCTGCTCCACAGCGCCCAGTCCAATCGACCACCCAAGGGCTGAGGAGTGCAGGTGCACGGCGCGGGAGTGGCAGGCAGCTCCACCGGCAGCTCCACGGGCAGCCCCGGTGCAGGAATCACTGGGTAAAGCCAGCTGGGCTCCTGAGTCTGGTGGGGACGGGGAGAACCTTTATGTCTAGCACAGGGATTGTAAATATACCAATCGGCACTCTGTATCTAGCTCAAGGTTTGTAAACACACCAATCAGCACCCTGTGTCTAGCTCATGGTTTGTGAATGCACCAATCGACACTCTGTATCTGGCTACTCTGGTGGGGCCTTAGAAAACCTGTGTCGACACTGTATCTAGCTAATGTGGTGGGGATGTGGAGAACCTTTGTGTCTAGCTCAGGGATTGTAAACGCACCAATCAGCGCCCTGTCAAAACAGACCACTTGGTTCTACCAATCAGCAGGATGTGGGTGGGGCCAGATAAGAGCATAAAAGCAGGCTGCCGGAGCCACCACTAGCAACCAGCTTGGGTTCCTTTTCTTGCTGTAGTAGTTTTGCTTTTTTTTTGGTGTTGGTAATGAATTTTGCTGCTGCTCAGTGTTTGGGTCCACACCGTCTTTATGAGCTGTAACACTCACTGTGGCTTTACTCGTGAAGCCAGCGAGACTACAAACCCACAGGGAGAAACGAGCAACTCCAGGTGCGTCTCCTTCAAAACTGTAATTCTCACCGCGACGGTCCATGGCTTCATTCTTGTAGTCAGTGAGACCAAGAGCCCACCAATTCCAGACATGCTAGGAAATTCTTTGTGGGCTTTCTAAGGCTCAGGAAGTAAAGTTGAACAATGAAAGTAACTTTAAGAACGGTGAAACTTACTGAAAGGACCAATATTTAAACTTATGCCCTGTCACCATTGTTCAAAGTGTTGTTTTAAAGAAAACAAAATTTGTGAAGTTCTTTGCTTTCTAGGGAATGTTGGTCATTTGGATTTCTGAAAAAACAGCAGAAATTTGAGCTAGAGGACCAACTGAAAGCAGAAGCAATAATCATATCTTCATGCTGATTTAGATGTTGACAGAAAGCTGAGTGTTAAATTCTGCTGCACATCACAAAAATGAGAAATCATTTAAGTGTGCTGAGCCCTAATAATGAAAACTTGGAAAACCACCCAACAGAGGACAGTGGTACTACTCACCAAAAATAATTGCTCCAATTTTATCAAGCTGCTGTCATGCCAATATATATATTTTTAATTCCCTTAGTTTCTTAGGCCCAAACATGACCATTTAAAGACTTTCCATCTCAATTGTACAGACAACCATAGAGAGGTCTGTGATTGTATATGAAATGGTTCGTGATTTTACATCATGAGATTAGAACTATATGGTCTTCAAACAAGATGAAACGTGTTCTAGACCTATTATGTAACATGCTACAGTTATATGCTTAAAATAAATGAATCATCCTACTTCAAAGCTTTCTCTGTCTGACTAATGTTACTATGGAGGTTTTTCAATGACAGAAGTTTTTGACAAGAGTTCTTACTGCAGGTTTAATTTTCTTTAATAGTTTTAAAAATCATAATTATAGAAAATAAAGAGATAAATTTACCTTATTTAACCTGATTTGACAAACACTAACTGGACTGACCTTTGTAAAATGGACAATAGGGCCAGAGGTGGTGGCTGACACCTGTAATCCCAGCAATTTGGGAGGCCAAGGTGGGAGGATTGCTTAAGTTCAGGAGTTTGAGACCATCCTGGGCAACATGGTGAAACCTCATCTCCACAAACAATGCAAAAAATTAGCCAGGCATAGTGGCGTATGCCTACAGTCCCAGCCACTCAGAAGGCTGAGGCAGAAGGATGGCTTGAGCTCAGGAGGCAAAGATTGCAGTAAGCCAAGATGGCACCACTGCACTCCAGCCTGGGTGACACAGTAACACTGTGCCTCAAAAAATAAATAAAATAGACAAGACGCAGCCACAAAGAAGGCAGGGAATAACAAGCCCAGCCCCAAGGTGCTCACCTAACAAGCCTGAACTTAGCCCAGGTATACCTTGACCCTGGCACGGCCCTGTTCTCTTTGCCTTCTCTTGGCATCAGTGGTGGCATGTTCTGTGTTGGCTCATCCTCCTGCTTGGTGCCTCTGGCAGTGGTTCCCCACCATGAAGCCTTGACACGTTAGGTCCACCTTCCTCGGGGAAACAGTTGATATGCGTAATGAAAATAGAAGGAAAACATTCTATCTAGCTGACCTGTAAAATTGTGTAATTTCCTTTAATGTTCTGGATTTCTAAACATTCTTATCTGATTTTATGATAAGATTCAATCCACCATATACTCTGTGAAAGATTTTTCAACCAGTAAGAATGAAGGGCAAGTTCCATTTTGACTTTGTAAGGAATAGGCAAAAGCAATTGCTAGTGTAAGTTTCCCTTTTGCGAAAGAAATGAGTCTTACTGAAGCCCTCTGCCCCGTTGCTCATATTTCTTCTTCATGTTTTGCGTGTGTGTGTGTGTGTGTGTGTGTGTGTGGTAAAATATGCATATCGTAAAATGTGCCATTTTAACCATTTTCAAGTGTACAGTTTACTGGCATTAAGTATATCAAAATTGTTCTGCAAGACCGGGCACGGTGGCTCACACCTGTAATCCCAGCACTTAGGGAGGCTGAGGCCGGCGGATCACCTGAGGTCAGGAGTTCGAGACCAGCCTGACCACATGATGAAACCCCATCTCTACTAAAAATATATAGAATTAGCCAGGCGTGTTGTCGGACACCTGTAATCCCAGCTACTCAGGAGGCTGGAGGCAGGAGAATTACTTTCACCTGGGAGGCAGAGGTTGCAGTGAGCTGAGAGTACACCACTGCACTCCAGCCTGGCTGATAGAGTGAGACTCAAAAAAAAAAAAAAAAATTGTTCTGAAAGCATCACCACAATCCACCTCTAAATTACTCTTCATTATCTCAAACCGAAACTCTGTATCCTTTAAACAAGGGCTCCCATTTCCCCTCACCAACACCTCCTGGCAACCACCACTACTTTCTGTTCCTATGAATTTGACTATTCTAGGTATCTCATATGAGCAGAATCATATAGTATTTGCCCTTTTGTGACTGGCTAATTTCACAGAGCATATTGTCCTCAAGGTACTTACATGTTGTAGCACGCATCACACTTCCATTCCTTTTTGTGGCTGAATATATTATTCCATTGTGTGGATGTACCGTATTTTTGTTTATCTAGTCATCAGTTGAACACGGTTGTTTCTATCTTTTGGCTAGTGTGTGTAATGGTGCTATGATTATAAGTATACAACTATCTGTTGAGATGCTGCCTTCAATGCTTTTGAGTTTATACCTAGAAGTGGAATTTAATTTTTGAGGAACTGCGGTCCTCTTTTCCACAGTGGCTGCTCCATTTTTCATTCCTACCAGCAATGAAAAAGGGCTCCAATTTCGGCCGGGCGCGGTGGTTCACGCCTGTAATCCCAGCACTTTGGGAGGCTGAGGCAGGTGGATCACGAGGTCAGGAGATCGAGACCATCCTGGCTAACCCAGTGAAGCCCCGTCTCTACTAAAAATACAAAAAATTAGCCGGGCATGGTGGCGGGCGCCTATAGTCCCAGCTACTCGGGAGGCTGAGGCAGGAGAATGGCGTGAACTGGGGAGGCGGAGCTTGCAATGAGCCGAGATCAGGCCACTGCAGTCCAGCCTGGGTGACAGAGCAAGACTCCGTCTAAAAAAAAAAAAAAAAAAAAAGCCTCCAGTTTCTCTACATCGTCACCAATTATTATTGTCTGTTTTTTTCATAGTCATCATCCTATGGGTATGAAATGGTATCGCACTGTGGTTTTCATTTGCAGTTCTTTGATGATTAGTGATATTGTCACTCTCTGTGTTTTCGGACTTGATGTGTTCTTATGAGTGTGTTTGTTATGGGAAAAGACTATCTTGCTAAGGATGCCCTTGACTTGGGGAACAGGTAAAGCTCAACACTCTACCATTTCTTTTCAGGAGGATTTAATGCACCTCAATTATTCTTGAACAGATTCGAGGAAGTGACTAAGCTTGTGGCTACATCATCCACTTCCTTTCATTTCCAAAGAAAATGAAGTGCCAGCCATTTCCTTCCCTTTGTTCTTTCCCTTTGAGCACTGCCCTTAGGGTAGTCGTCCCCTAGGTTCAGCCAGCATGAAAGACGTTTGAGAAGGGCTGAGGACAGGTGGGCAATTAACCCCAGTGCTCAGCTCAAACAAACCCGGTGGCTGAGCGTGGTGAATGAGGGTATTACTGCAGAGGGAAGGCACCTAATGTGTCACAGACAGTATCACACAGGAGACCAAACGGCTCAGTGGATTTATGACAAGAACAACTGCCTGCATGTGGGCTGTGCTTAGGAAAGCAGATGAGTCGTGGCACAACGCTGGAGCTGGAGAAATCATTTGCTAGTGAAAAATGTGCAAACTGGTTAAAAATCGTTTCCACGTCCAGGGAACTAGAATTCAGGTGGGAGCCTGACAGTTGCCACATTTAGAGGCTGTTTTCAAAGATGTGTTGGAAAACAGAGACTCCATTCTCACAGCAAGTTAGCTTGAGAAGAAATTACTAGACAGAATCATCGTTTGTATTAACTTGAGGATGACTCTCACTAAGCAATTCGATGCTCTTTCCTAGGGGCCTTAGTCAGACCTAGAATCTGCGTAAAAGGATATAAAGTTCACTAACTTAAAATAAAGAAGTGTGATCTAAATTACTCAATACTGTATTTAAAATAAGTGAAGTTTTAGCCAGTAATATACACCAACACAATTTTCCAATTTTTGCCGCAATTAATAGATTAAATGTGAGTGATGCTGCTAAGGACTGTTTTGCTTTCTTGGTAATTTAAATAACCCATCTAAATCCTTATTCATATTTAATTTGCTAAGCAATCTGTTTCCTCATAGATGGTACAAAGGTAAAGTTTAGCTCAGTTCTTGTGTGCATTAGTGGGATTTAAATTATTAAGATTTTACTGCAGAGACTGAACCACTATGCCAGGTTGAAATTTCTATTGTGAACATCTAATTATCCCATACACCAGTTGCGGGAATATTGTCTTTGGAATGTCAAATTATACTCACTTCATGGTTTCTTTTACTTTTGTTCAGTAAAAGACTTAAAATTGACTCCATTATATTTAGGTTTTGGACTTATATTTCAAACACTCTATAAGTTGACAATTTGTCTGGCTCATCTTTACATCAAAGTAGGAGGTTTCCCTAACAGCACATACAAGCCTCAAATAGTATGAATAGGAATTCAACATTTTTATATGGCTTTTTTCATCCCTCTCTTCCTCTTCCTTCCCTCCCTCCTTCCTTCCTTCCTTCTTTCCTTCCCCTCCTCCTCCTAGCCCTCCTTGCCTTCCTCCTTCTCTTCTGGTTGACTTGGTAATTTGGCACTCTCACATAACAGCAGATCTGGTTTAGGATCTATTCTATAAAGGAGGTTGCTTTGTTATTCTTTTCAGCCTAGATACCAGTATTATGGTGGTAACTGCCAATTGGTCATCTACTTAATTATACCTTAAGCAGAGCAGATCCCATTTTCTGGAATGACATATTAATAGAATATTCTGACTGTTTACTATGCAAAACCTACCGCCAATAGCACACAGGATGGATACAGAGTGGCTCTGGTGCTTTCTAACAATTCCTCCCCATGACAAAGCTGTGCCAGGTGTGGCTGAGAGGAGCTCCATGGTCCTGGCTTGGTCTTGGTCTTCTCTCTTTGTTAATGCCCACTTGGCCTTTGATCTTTCATCACCCATGCTGGCCCAGTTGTTCACATCCTGGACTTGTCAGTTCAGAAGAAGCTGTTCTCTTGGTTATTTTAAATACTTGTATGAATGAATGGTGGCTCACGCCTGCAATCCCAGCACTTTGGGAGGCTGAGGCAGGTGGATCATGAGGTCAGGAGTTCAAGACTAGCCTGGCCGACATGGTGAAACCCCGTCTCTACTAAAAATACAGAAATTAGCTGGGCTTGGTGGTGGGCGCCTGTAATCCCAGCTACTTGGGAGGCTGAGGCAAGAGAATCGCTTGAAACTGGAAGGCAAATGTTTCAGTGAGCCAAGATGGCCCCACTGCACTCCAGCCTGGGTGAAAGAGCGAAACTCCATCTCAAAAAAAAAATAAAATAGTGTCTGTTTTTATTCCTCAACTACACTTTAATAAAATGAACTATTTCCCTAATTGGGTGTTATAAATGTATGCAAATGTTGAGTTGCAACCTCCAACTCTGTAAAATGGTTTAGCAATGACTAATTACAACGTATTTCCTCTGTGCTGTGGAGAGGGATTGCTGGTGGATGGACTTACCTGGCCTTTACTTTTAGTGGAGGCTCTGTTAAGCATTGCCCTCCATTACTGAGGAAACCTCTTCTAGAATACTTTTCTCCCAGATGAGTTCTCTGACCTCCTTTAACTCTTTTCATTGAAGCTCCTCATTTGATGCTGCAAACTGTCCTCCCCATCTCCCTTACCCTGTTTATCCTGCCGTGTTTTTTCTTTACCCATAGCATTTACCTCTTACTTACTTCCAATTACATTTACTTATATTCATTGGGCTTATTGTGAAGGTCCTCTCCCAGGCCTGCAAAACATAAGCTCTGTAAGGGTGGAAATCTTGGTCTATTTTATTCACAGACTTACCCAAGTGTCTAGGACAGTCCCTGGCACACAGTAGGTGCTCAATAAATATTTTGCTGAATAAATTTAACATATGAAATGTAGCAAATCATAATTGCTGTTATTTATTGTGTACCTCCTATGTTTCAGGTGCTGTACTCAGTATTTTTTTAAACATATTATCATGTTTGATTCTTCCAACAACCTTGTGATGTTGGTACAATTATCATCATCATTACTTTACATGTGGTAAAACTGAGGTTTAGAGAGGTAAAATCATTTGTGAAAATTGCTCAGCTAGTAGAAATTAGACCAGAGATTTGGGCTAGACATGCCTACTCCATGCCTGACTTCTTAGTCACTCTCCTATAATGGCCTATAATAGCAGCTACATAATGTGTGGGCCCAATGACAAAGGAAAACGCAGGTTTCCTTGTCAAAAAAACTCTTCAAGTTTCAAGATGGTGGCAACAGAGCATTAAACGAAGTGCAGGGCCCTGTGTAACTGCACAGGACGTGTTCATGAAGCCAGTCCTGAGCTAGTCAATCTATATCCCCAGCTATAGCATTTGAGGGGCAGACACTGCAATTTCTTTCATCCTCATTTCAGGATGGCTGACATCCACTCTAGTTTTGAGTTAGAAAGAAAAGCAGAGATTAGTTCATTGGACTCATTTGACAGAGAAACAAGTCTTAGTGAGGTGCTACTTATAAAGGGAAACATTTTCTTTATGCTACTGTAAAGCTTAAGCATATCCAAGAGGCAGTCCCCTTGGTATTGAAAGGGACCATAACAACTAGAAGTAGACATTTTTTACTATAATCAACAGAACAGGAGTCATTGGTGGTACTTAAAATACAGATACTTTACTTTGGGAGGCCCAGGCGGGCCGATCACGAGGTCAAGAGATCGAGACCATCCTGGCCAACATGGTGAAACCCGTCTCTACTAAAAATACAAAACTTAGCTGGGTGTGGTGGTGCGCACCTGTAGTCCCAGCTACTCGGGAGGCTGAGGCAGAAGAATCACTTGAACCCGGGAGGTGGAGGTTGCAGTGAGCCAAGATCATGCCACTGCACTCAAGCCTGGGTGACAGAGCTAGACTGTCTCAAAACAAAACAAAACAAAAATACAGATACCTGTCAGGGTCTTAAAGAAAGCAAAGAGAATTCCAAGGTTTCCTCATGATGTTACCTTCATTTGCCTTCATATGCACTTCCTTAAAAATGGGTGATGTGCATCACACTTAAATATATCATTTGTCTAGTGTTTTTGGTAGAAAAAAACTTGAGCCCACAGCTTCAGATGATTGTCTCAGGTTGAAATATCCTTCCCTACATTCCTCCCTACCTACATTTCTCTTAGATTTCAGGGTCTGATTGAAATTATGGCTTCTCTGTCTGACCTGTTTGAATTTAACCTAACTCAACACACATTTGTTAAGTAACACTTTGTTCATCGTATAATAGAAAGGTGTAGGACACATCTCATACAGATGACACCCTGCACCACCCCTCGCATTTGACAACTGCTCAGGAAACATTCTTGATTAATTCATTGCCTACCCAATGTCGACTCCTTTTTTACAAAGAGAAGGTAAATTCAATCAGGATGATGATGGGCTCAGTTAAAAATGCTTACGCCCTTGGGCCCTCTTATGGGTAGGAGTAGCCATGTGACCCGGATTGGTGACAAAATTGAAGTCCATAGGGAGAGGCTTCTGGGAATCGATTGTTTATCTCATGAAAAGAGACAGGCTCAGCAACATACTCCCTTTCCTTCTCTTCCCCCTTCTTCCTACACCATTTCTGTGCCTGTGTTGCAGGACTTTTCCTTAGCTCAGCTAAAGACAGGATCCTTGTCTGTCCCACGGCCATGAAAATTTAGGTTCACACAGTTTGAAGGGTGAGTAAAACAGGGTTTCATTGGGTAAAAAGGAAGAAAAGGGGGAAACAGGGACTCTCCACAAGGCCAGAGTCTCCTGCTAGATGTTGTTTGAATCCCAGGTTCCACACAGGAAGAGGAGAGGCCAGGCTCCTCCCTGCTGCAAACACTGTGAACTTCCCGTGGCTCCACCTCATTGCGCAGGCTGGTTGGAGTTCCTCCAAGGACCCCCTCCCACCTGGCTGTCTCACCTGCGGTACCCAGCCTGCAACCACGAAGACAAAAGCCACAGTCAGGACAGCAGAGCAGGAAACTAGAAGGACCATGGTTGAAGGACCCTCCATGGCTTCCTCAAGTCTCTGCCCTGCTCTGCCAGACATGTGGACTTTTTATTCAGCTGGAAAAACTAAAGCCCCATTTGGTGAAGCCTCTGCAGTTGGCTTTTTGTTACATGTAGCCCAAAGTCATCCTAACTGGTACATTGTGGACACCATAAAAAGCCCTGTCAGAGGGGAATCTAGAGCCAACTGAACCTAAGGAGAGAAAAGGAGGCAGAGAAGATGAGAAATTGGCTGTGTCACAGAGGCAACTGCACAGCAAAACATCTCTGTACATAAAATGCTGGGTACAGCCGCCTCTCCTGGCCCTTCTCATTTTTTGTTTACTCACGAGCAGCTGAGCAGCCCAAGCTTTCCCCTACACTGACAGGCACATCCAAGTCTCTTCCCCCTTCCCTCGGGGGCCTGGAGCACCTGCTTGAAGAGTCAGCCTTCCTTTGAGAATAGTTTAACATGAATCTGAAGCTAGTTGGCGAAGAAACTCAGTCCCTGAATCATTAGCCTAAGTATCTGGCATGACAAAATGGGTCTGTTCTAGCAGTGAGAAATGACCTTGACTGTCCTTGGATAGTAAGGGCAGAAAATTGAGAATAAAACTCTTTCGATTTTTAAAAATATAATAAAGTCCTCAAAATAGCTATATCCTTTAAGTCTCTTGATTTATTGAATAATAAAATAAATAGGAAGTACCAGGACTTTACTTTCATAAAAAAATCTATTCTTCTAAGTATGTAGACCCATATAGCAAACTGGAGCTTGCTTTACTCATTAATTCTATGGTGTGTATGAATGTTTCCAGGTATTTGCTTTCTTCTCAGGTCATTTAAGATTATTGATTCCTCCTTCTCTAGTGTAGAGCTCAATTCTCCAAAGACTGGTTAGCAAAACATTTTCCAGCTCACGTTGCCATTTAAAAATGATTATGCTCAGTGTCTTCAGCTTTAAGTTTCCCTTCGTGGCTTCCATATGCTAACAGTTTGTACACTTCTCTTTTTTGCTTTCTTTTTTAGGGCAGATTCTACAGTCTTCAGCCCTTTTGCTAACATTGCCTGACTGCTTTCTCCTGGTGGCTCAAACAGCAACAGAGACAATGGCTAAACCAGATAAGCTGCAGAGATTTGTTTTTTTTCATAACCAAAAGTTTCTGGAGGACATAAAATCATTGTAAGTAGTCATGTGTAGTCTTTTGGCTCAAAAGTAAAATGCTAAGTTACGCATTAGTTGTTGCATAAATTTGCATATTGATATGTACAATCTCAACGACTTTAATAGCATCACAGATTAGCAGAGACAGATGCACACAGACACACACAGCCTGACATTCAGAGACTCCCAGGCAGAGACAAACAGCCCAAGGAAAAAGTGGGGATGGCTCACCAGGAGCAAGGAGGATTGGAAGGAACACAGGTTTTTAAGGGAAAGATGGAGGGCCTGGATGGACAGAGGGTTCTCCCCAGCTCTTGCTTTATGTAACCTTCTGGTCCTAGGCCCCCACTCCCATGCCCTGTCCTTAGAACTTTCCACTTGGTCCTGAGCAGAGGGCAGGAGAGATGATTTATGTCGGTTTGGCATGAATCAGAAGATCCTGAAGTACTAGAGTCCCAGAGGAGCATTTAGGCTTGTTTTAAGAAAAGGATAGGAAGATTCTTAAAGGATGATATTTCCACTTGTTTGTTTTTGGTTTTGGTCTTTCACTCTTCTGTGGCATCCAAATATAGAACTAAGGTCTTGACTGTCTGCACACCTAGAGGCCTTTTGCACTCTGCCAGCAAGGATCAGGCCCTGAAAGAAGATTCCACACTGGTCTGATTTGCAAACCAAAGCCCCAATTGATTAATTTACTGAGGAAAATAAGCACTTCAGGGTGCCACCACCAGAGAGTCTACGCCCTTCTAGGAATACAGGTGCCTGGGAAAAGTCATTCATAATCAGGACAAACAGCAAGGGATTCTTTAAGGAATATCTTCTATCTGCTTTGAGAGGCTACGTGACACTACCGCCACAATAATTATGTATTATACATGCCAAGTAGGCGCAGCTCAGTGCTGGAAACATATTCTTGAATTCTTAGTCTTGGCCTCTCATGTCTTAAGACTTTATTCCCACCATCTTTTGTTTTTGTGTTTACATTGGATATTGAAACATCAACATTTTTAATATCAATGAACATCTTTCATTCAATAAACATGTATTGAGTTCTCAATCTAGGATAAATTCTACAACAGCACTTAGGGACTGCAGTGGAGACAAAGATGGATAAGACACAAGGCCAGGACCTAGAAAACTCACAATGGTGAGGGGAAGATTACACAAATACATGTGGCTGTACCACAGAGGAAAATTACTTTATATAAATAACCAGAATGTGCTGTAGGGATTCAAAGGATGAGAAATGGAATCTGTTTGACGAGATGGAAGGAGGCTGATTCATAGAGGCAGCATTTAAGTTCAAACATAAAGAATAGCTATAATTGTAGCAAGTGTTCAGGTGAGTCAGTAGCAAAGAAGTGAAGGAGAGGGAAGAGGAGGAGGGAGAGGGAGGTAGCCCGTTTGGAAGAAGGAGATGGTGTGGAGGCACACCCAATGTTTTGTTCAAATGCATGCCTCATGCTTGGGCTGGAGGTAGAGGACGTTAAGGAGAATCGTGGGAGTCAGAGCCTGTTGGGCCTACAGTGGACAGCCTTGATGCCAGGAGCTTCATTCTACGGACACTGGGCACTCACAGGGTTTTGTCCAAGAGAAGGCTGTGATCTGAACTGCAGTTCTAGAATATTAATTTAGTCTCGGTATACAGAATGGACTGGGGAGAGAGAAAATAAAGGGCGAGGAGGCCAATGTGGAAGGTGCTATAGGAATTCAGATCAGAAATAATGAGGATCTGCCTGAACCAGGACAGCGCAGTAGGAATTAAAAAAAAAGTGGACCGGGCGCAGTGGCTCACGCCTGTAATCCCAGCACTTTGGGAGGCCGAGGCAGGCGGATCACCTGAGGTTGGGAGTTCGAGACCAGCCTGACCAACATGGAGAAACCCTGTCTCTACGAAAAATACAAAATTAGCCGGGCGTGGTGGCGCATGCCTGTAATCCCAGCTACTCGGGAGGCTGAGGCAGGAGAATCATTTGAACCTGGGAGGTGGAGGTTGCGGTGAGCCGAGATCGCACCATTGCACTCCAGCCTGGGCAACAAGAGCGAAACTCCATGTCAAAAACACAAGAACAAAAAACAAGAGTGGAGGTGATATAAGAGATAGAGTAGAGATAGAATCAGTAAGTCTTGGCAATGAGCTGGATGCAGGAGGTACAAGAATGAGTCAAAGATGACTAATAGAAGCTAAGATTTACTGAGGGCTGTGCTAAGCGCTCTTGTATTAATGCATGTAATACTCTTGAATTAAGCACTTACATGCATTAATTCATTTGATTCTTCTAATGACTGTGAAGTGATACTATTTGTGTCCCCATTTTATAGATTACATAACTTTCAAGTTGGCATAGCTAACGGGAGTCAGAATTTCAACCCAGGTCTTTCTCGAGTCATCTGTCATACTGATTTCCCCACGACTGTGTTCATTCCTACTCCAAGCCTTGCATCATGAAGTTCCCTGGCTGGAATGGACCTTGTCTCTGAATTTATGCTTTCCGGTCTTGACTCACAGAAACAAAGTGAAAGTAACCATGGTCCTGAAGACAAATCTAAGCACTCAGTCGATGTGGGTAGTGTTTTGGAACAAATAACAGAAAACTCTACCATTTTATTCATAAGGGCAATTTTTTAAAAATTCTATAACAGCAGTTGGTATCATGCTTAAGGTTTTCATTTTATTTATTACTTTGTTATGGTAAAACAAAACAAAACAAATCCTGCCTGAATCATCCTCCATGTGTCAGTAGAAAGGCTTTTTCCTATCAGTACCCTTGGTGCTTTGTAGATCTTTTCATAATCAACCTTGTCTTAACTAATGGCATTGTTGCCTTGGTCTCTGGACTGGGTCTGAGCTGATCTAGGATGATCCAGGATGATTAGAGACCATCTTCATTCCTCCAGCGCTGGCCCACGTACTCTCACCAGCTCTAGCCAGTTCTCAGGGTTAGACTCTTGATTTGCCTTTTGTCTTTCTGCTTTCTTTTTCATATGGAACTACAGCACCAAACATTCTTTATTAGAATTCAGGTGTTATAAGGAAAATCATAGTGTCACTTTCTTAAACACATGGTATGCCAGCAGCTTTCAGAGTGACAAAATGCAGCTTTATTGAGTAATTACAGTCTGTCCTCTGCAAGTAAGGAACTAATCTCACCAAAAAACAAAATGCTGGCATTTTCTTTTAACTAAGGAGCTTTTTATGGCTTGCTGTCAACTTATTTCATTGCCCTAATAATTGGAATAGTCACTGAAGTAACAGTTAACTGCTCCCATATTATGAACAAGAGCAGAACAAGCAGGATCAGCTGAAAGAAATCACATGAGTGAATGCCTGTGCGTGCATGTGTGTATGCCTATATGTCCCAGAAACTGTGTGTGCATGTGTGCATATTGCACACGTGTGTGTATGTGTGTGCATGTACGCTTGTTTTTAAATTTAAGCCCCCAATACTTCAGTAGTGAAAAATGCCCCACACTGACTGGGCTCACACCTGCAATCCCTGCACTTTGGGAGGCTGAGGCAGGCAGATCACCTGAGGTTAGGAGTTTGAGACCAGCCTGGCCAACATGGTGAAACCCTGTCTGTACTAAAAATACAAAAATTAGCTGGACATGTTGGCATGCGCCTATAATCCCAGCTACCTGGGAGGCTGAGACAGGAGAGTCTCTTGAACCCAGGAAGTGGTGGTTGCAGTGAGCTGCGATCTTGCTACTGCACTCCAGCCTGGGCGACAGAGCAAGGCTCTGTCTCAAAAAAAAAAAAAGTAAAAAGAAAAATGGCCCACCCTACAGAGTAGTAAATTATGAGGTGGCTTTCTTGCTGTGAAACAGTGGGCCTCATGATTTTACACCACGCCAATTTTTTTTTTTTTTTTTTTTTTGGCAAAAGGAAGTGGTTGTTTAATAAATAACTGTATGTAGGGGGTGCTACCATCCAGAACACCCTGAAAGGCCACCAGCTTGCCTGCACAGAATGTTCCAGAACAGGAAAGGATTGGGGACATCTTGGCCACCTACCACCCCTGACAAGACACCACTGTCCCATTCTACTTGGCCCCTCGTGTCTCTGATGGTCCCTAAAAATGGATCAGGCTGTGTATCTTTCTTTCTCTTGGAAGCTGAATTATACCAGATTAACATTGAAAAGACCTCTGTTATTCTAAGTTGGTTTTCTTTTCCTTTTCCCTCATAAGACTTTAGAGTTTCTATGAGTTACCACTTCAAATTGCTTTTAATAAGAAACCAGTCTGAAAGGACGAATTCTTCAAGCACAATAAGAGTTGCATTGGAAGTTTGCTTTCATCCTAATCATCTTGCTTCTTTTTTGTCTGGAGGGTAGGATCAACCTTGGATAGCTCTTACTATCGTTTTCATTCATTTAGCATAGAAATAAAATGTTGATAAGTACCTTCTGAGAGGGAGACATCTTGGAATTAGTTACTTAGTACCGTTACAAAGCAGTCTATATGGCTTCTCAACAGATTGATCTTGTCTTTTAGGCCCTGTTATATTTCTCTTCTAGAGCCAGCGGTTTTTAAACTTCATCTTGCATTAAAATCACCTGGGAAACTTTACAAAAACTTGTAATGTCCAGTGATTCAAATTAAATGGGGTAAGGTGGAGCCAGTATATCTGTACTGTTTAAAAGCTTCTAGGATGATTCCGATGAATCAGAGGAAGACTACAAATCACCATTCCAGACCCTAAACTATTGGTTTTAAAATCACTTTAGATCACCTGCAGCACTTTTTAAAAGTACTATGCTGAGGCCCTACTTAAGACCAAATATATCAGAATATCTGGGAGAAGAGCCAACACATTGAATATTTATTGGAAATTCTTCAGGTGATTATAACATACAGCCAAAGCCAAAAATCACTGATCAGTCTAGATTTATGAGTTTATGCCAAACTGCACAACATGGATTTTACTGAAACATCAGTGGCACAAAAGTGGTATAAAAGGTTCCATTACACACCACAGGGCAAAGCTTCTTAAATATTCTTGTTAACATCTCTGCTTTTTCCAAAGCTTCTTTAGTTACTAAAAATTTATATTTATTGTCTCTTTCCCAGAAACTCATTTTTATTTCAGTGTCATCTCAAGCCTCGTTTCCCCATAGTGGGACCCTTTCTCCCCATACTGCTTCTCAAATCAAACTCAGCAAAACGTTCATTCCTCACTCACATCAAGAGCCTCAAGGTATCCTTTCAAAATTGGGCATAAATTATTGATGCATTAAGTTTTGGAATTATGTAATACTAGAAGATGGAATCCCTAGACCAAAACAAATAATTTTCAGACAGAGCTAAGATACCTTGTGACGGAAGAGAATCTCTCATCTATGAAAATTGACAGATTACACAACAGTGGATTGGCTGTCCAAAAGCTGCTCCTTGCATCTGCTTTGTCGTATTGCCACAGTATATCCCCTTCCATGGACATATTAACAACTATGTAACCAGATTCCCGTTACCATACATTTTGGGGTCCTACTGCTGTCATTCTGTTAGGCAAGTACAAACGCAAAAAGTTTTTGAAGTTTAAATCTTGAATAGAAGTTCCCAAACTTTTTGTGGTCATGAGTCCCTTGGAGGGTTTGATAAATACAGATCCTTTTTTTTTTTTCCCAAAGTCTCACTCCCATTGTGTCCAGAATTGGTGGGTTTCTTGGTCTGACTTCCAAAAACAAGTCGTGGACTCAAGGTGAGTGTTACAGTTCTTAAATGAAAACTGGCATGTCCAGAGTTCATTCTGATGCTCAGATGTTTGAGGTTTCTTCCTGCTGGTGGGTTCGTGGTCTCGCTGACTCAGAAGTGAAGCTGCAGACCTTCATGGTGAGTTACAGCTCTTAACACAGGAGTCCCGAGTTGTTCGTTTATGCTGGGACCGGGGAGGAGCAACGTGGTTCATATGCTCGCTGGTTTCAGAACTGAAGCTGCAGACCTTTACCGTGAGTGTTACAGCTTATAACAGCAGTATGAACCCAAAAACTGAGCATCAGCAAAGTTACTTCAAACAGCAAAACAACAACCAACTCCCACACCCTACAGAAGAGAACCACACCAGGTTACCGCTGAGACCTGCGGCAGCCTACTTTATATTCTCTTATCTGGCCCCACCCACATCCTGCTGATTGGTCCATTTTACAGAGAGCCGATTGGTCTGTTTTACAGAGCGCTGATTGGTCCGTTTTGACAGGGTGCTGATTGGTGTGTTTACAATCCCTAAGCTAGACACAAAATTTCTCCACGTCCCCACTGGATTACCTAGATACAGTGTGTCCACACAAAGGTTTTCCAAGTCCCCACCAGAGTAGCTAGATACAGAGTGTCGATCCAGTCCATTCACAAACCCTGAGCTAGACACAGGGTGCTGACTGGAGTGTTTACAAACCTTGAGCTAGATACAGAGTGCCTATTGGTGTATTTACAATCCTTTAGCTAGACATAAAGGTTCTCCAAGTCCCCACCAGAGTAGCTAGATACAGTGTGGCTTGGTGCATTCACAAACCCTGAGGTAGACACAGGGTGCTGATTGGTGTGTTTACAAACCTTGAGCTAGATACAGAGTGCCTATTGGTGTATTTACAATCCTTTAGCTAGACATAAAGGTTCTCCAAATCCCCACCAGAGTAGCTAGATACAGTGTGGCTTGGTGCATTCACAAACCCTGAGGTAGACACAGGGTGCTGATTGGTGTGTTTACAAACCTTGAGCTAGATACAGAGTGCTGATTGGTGTATTTACAATCCCTTAGCTAGACATAAAGGTTCTCCAAATCTTCACCAGACTCAAAAGCCCAGCTGGCTTCACCCAACGGATCCTGCCTCAGATCCTGCATCCGGGCTGCTGGTGAAGCTGCCTGCCAGTCCTGCGCCGTACACTCGCACTCCTCAGCTGTTGGGTGGTTGAAGGGACTGGGCGCCGTGGGGCAGGGAGCAGTGCAGGTGGAGCTGCCTGCCAAGTCCCGCGCCGTGCGCCCGCACTTCTCAGCCCTTGGGTGGTCGATGGGACTGGGCGCCGTGGAGCAGGGGGCGGCACTCGTTGGGGAGGCTCGGGCTGCACAGGAGCCCACGGAGGCGTGGGGAGGCTCAGGCATGGTGGGCTGCAGGTGCCAAGCCCTGCCTCGCGGGAAGGCAGTTAAGGCCCAGCAAGAAATTGAGCACAGCAGCTGCTGGCCCAGTTGCTAAGCCCCTCACTGCCCAGGGCCAGCGTGGCAGGCTGGCCGCTCCGAGTGCGGGGCCTGCCGAGCCCACGCCCACTTGGAACTAGCGCTGGCCGCAAGCGCGGCGCGCATCCCCGGTTCCCGCCCGCCCCTCTCCCTCCACACCTCCCCGCAAGCTGAGGGAGCCAGCTCCGGCCTTGGCCAGCCGAGAAACGGGCTCCCACAGTGCAGCGGCGGGCTGAAGGGCTCCTCAAGCGCGGCCAGAGTGGGCGCCAAGGCCGAGGAGGTGCCGAGAGTGAGCGAGGGCTGCCACTGTGCTGTCACCTCTCCCAGTCACCCCGGGTGGAGTGCAGAGGTGCGATCAGGGCTCACTGCAGCCTCAACTTTCCTGAATCAGATGATCCTCCTGTTTCATTCTCCCATCTCAGTCTCCTGAGTAGCTGGGACTACAGGTGTGTGTCACTACACCAAGCTGTTTTTTTTTTTTTTTTTTTTTTTTTTTTGAGACAGCGTCTCATTCCTGTCACCGAGACTGGAGTGCAGTGGTGCGATCTGGGCTCACTGCAAACTCCGCCTCCCAGGTTCACGCCATTCTCCTGCCTCAGCCTCCCGAGTAGCTGGGACTACAGGCACCCACCACCACTCCCAGCTAATTTGTTGTATTTTTAGTAGAGAAGGGGTTTCACCGTGTTAGCCAGGATGGTCTCCATCTCCTGACCTGGTGATCCGCTCACTTTGGCCTCACAAAGTGCTGGGATTACAGGCGTGAGCCACCACAGCCGGCCCACACCCAGCTAATTTTTTTATTATCTGTAGAGACAAGGTCTTGCTGTGTTTCCCAGGCTGGTCTCAAACTCCTGGACTCCAGTTGTCTGCCCACCTTGGCCTCCCAAAGTCCTGGGATATAGATGTGAGCAACTGCACCCAGCCTCAGATCCTTCTTTTGAACACAGATTCATAAAATTTTGCATAAAATTACAGAGGCTTTTTGGAACCGACTAAAGTACATTGACAACCCTGTGGTCCATGGACTCCACGCTGAGAGACCCTGCAATAAAGCTTGGTTAGAGCAATTGATGTGTAATAAATTTTGATTGTGTTTAAATACTTGGATTAAAAAAAATTCACAGAAAAGGAAGGTTAGGCAATATCATCACATTGAGAAACACCAATTGCCTGTACCTTTGACTTAATTTATAAATGTCTACAAAGCTTGAATAAAATCAAGGTAAACAGTTGAGTTATTTGGGTTACCTTTATTTGGATTGTACAATTTTCCACTTACTTCTTGACAGTCGTGTGAAGAATGATGATAGTGACATAGAATGATGATAGTGACATAAAATGATGATAGTGATATAAAATTTGATGTCAGTTTACAAAGCAGGTTCACACACATATATTTTATGTTTCATTTAATTTGCACAAGAAAAGTGAGCATTAAAGAAATTAAATGACTTACTCAAGGTGACACAGTAAGGAAATGTTTGAGAGGGGCTAGAACCCTGGAATTCTGGCTCCTAGGCCAGTGCTAATTTTTCCCATCCAGTTGTTTATTCTCTTCTCACTTCCCAGTGTCTCAAGTTTGTAAACTCCTGATCCAGTCAGACTTTCACTGTTAGAATTCAGGTATTCATTCATTCGTTCATTTATTCGTTCCATAACCATTACCATTCATTCATTGAATCATTCAATAACCTTTAATGTGTCACTTGGGCAAGGCAGGCAGTGTGAATCAATTTAAGGAACTAGGTAATACGTAATAATAAATTGCCACAGGGTTTTAAGGCAGGTCTGTCCACATCCAGCAAAAAGGCTCAGGGAAATCTTTATGGAGGAAGTGACATTCTATCTTACTACATGCAAATAAGTGGAAAGATGTTAACAGATAAACCTAGGAAAGAAGGTAGCAATGCAGGCAATGAGGAAAATGTGAGAAAAGGCACAGGGGTGAGTATCACAGGGGAATGGGTCATGTCCATTTTGACAGGCATGGTCTTTAGGGAGTCCTGGGCAACAGGCTGGAGTGGAGGTGAGGCTGGCAGGCCACATGGGGGCCTGTGCTCTCACTTTGAGGGGTAATGAGGTCACAGAGGGCTAGAAACAGGGAGAAATGCCCCTGTGCTAAGCTTTGAGATATTTTGATGGTAGTGTAAAATATGAGTTAGGTAAGGAAGATTCTTTTTTGCAGTCTCAACCTTGTTTTATATTCATTCAACATCTTGTCTGAGTTTAGTTCTTAAGGCTAGACATTAAAAGTAAATATTTATCCAGAGTTTTAAAAACTGGGGTCTATGGTTCTTTGCAAAGTCCACTTAAAGGGTTGAAGAGGTTAATAGCTTTCCTAAGATTATACTATATTGTGTATGGATTTCTCTCTTTTTCTCAAATTGAGGAGAAGGGCCATGGCTTCCATCAGCTTCTCTAAAGGGTCCACGATCCACAAAAGAATTGCTGCTTAAAGCTTAGTGGAAGTAGGAGAACAATTTTGAAATTGCCCTATGTAAGGATGGCGTTATGGGTTAAGATGTGTGTAATAGTCATTGGAATAGGCTGTATTACTAATCCTACTAAATTTTTTTCTTTTTTTTTTTTGCCAGAGATCATACAGTATTAAGATGAATGGATTTAGAGATATTACTTCTCTTATTTAACAGAAGTTGGAACCAGGGATTCTGTTACATAGTGTGCTGTTCAAGATCACCTGGATGGTTCTGGAACTAGGGAAAATCCTTACAGAAATACACAGACCATATCTTGTCTTGTATTGCCATCATTAAAAAAAAAAACCCACAAAATTCACAATTAAAAATTGCTGATAGAGAACAGTAATAGTTGGTAATTAGTGTTATCGTGTTACTATTAGTTATATTGTTGGATATTTTTTAAAGCATCAAGTTATTAGTTTCTGTATCTGATTATAAAAACATAAGTTTCCAAAGTTTTTAAATCTCTTTAAAATTATTTCTATAAGTCACATCAATAAATTTTTTTTCTGTAATTAGTTTGCTGTTAAAATAACCGTTGGATCATCAGCCTTTTCTGTCTCTACTCATAACTACACTATTGTTGAATGACATTTAAAACATTTTTTTCTTTAAAAATAAACATATCATGGCTGGGCACAGTGGCTCATGTCTGTAATCCCAGCACTTTGGGAGGCCGAGGCAGGAGGATCACTTGAGCTCAGGAGTCGAGACCAGCCTGGGAAATATAATGAGACCTTGTTTCTATTAAAAAAAAAAAATTAGCTGGACATGTGCATCTGTAGCCCCAGCTACTCAATGGGCCTGAGGCCAGAGGATCTCTTGAGTCCAGTAGTTTATAGTGAGCTATAATTGCACCACTGCACTCCAGCCTGGGCAACAGAGTGAGACCCTGACTCATAAATAAATAAGTGAAAAATAAACATGCCCATCTAATCTTGTTCCAGCTGAAACAAGGGCTGGGTTCTGCCATTGACCCACTCACTTAGGATGCATGTAAAGTTTCAGATTCTGAAGTTAAAAATTGAAAACTTCAAAGCTACCATCAATAGAAATTGGAAGATGCTAACTATGGCCAAGGATAAACAGAGTCTGTTTCCTTATCTAAGAAGAGATTTCACAAGGAAGCAACCTAATCTTACCAAGGAGCTCACTGGCAGGGCCAGTGAATATTGTCATATAATCCATTAACTCAAACTCAATGAAAGATAGATTCTGGTTCCAAGTTTCTGGATATTTTGAGGTTAATAAGAAAAGGTGCTACAGCCTGGCCAACATGGTGAAGCTCTGTCTCTACCAAAAAATACAAAAAAAAAAAACTTAGCTGGTTGTGGTGGCATGCGCCTGTAATCCCAGCTACTCAGGAGGCTGAGGCATGAGAATCTTTTGAACCCAGGAGGCGGAGGTTGCAGTGAGCCAAGATCGTGCCATTGCATTCCAGCCTGTATGACGGAGTGAGACTTTGTCTCGAAAAAGAAAAAAGAAAAGGTGCTGTCTCCCCCATACCCTTTTCCTTTCTTTCTCCAAACTGCCACCCCAAAACTGGCCTTTCTAGTAATAAACCTGCCCTGGCAAGACACCTAGCTGGAGGGAGGAGGAGTGCTGAGATCTGGCAACAACACAAAGCTAACTAACCCTCAGGAGGACTAAACCAGAGACACTGGCCTCACTAGCAATTTACTGTAATGACTCTGCTCAACCATTCTCACAAGAGAAAAAGATCAAAAAATATCATGGTGGTCAGATTGTGACTAGTATCAAAGCAATTTCAAAAGACCCAACTTATGCCACAGGGGAAAAAAAATGTGAAAGGGCTGGTAACAGAATTTTTTTCTTGAAGGAGAAACATCTCTATATTTAAAAATCCATCGGTGGTTCATTCTAGTTGGTGAGGTTGATCCCTAGACATAGTTGGGATGTGCTTAGAGTGACATATAGGAAGAGTTCAACTGCTCTGCAGAAGCAATGCCCAGGAAGTTGGGGGTTCTCAGTGACTAAGTATGGAGCAGAGGAAGAAAGCTAAGTAGAGAAGCCAGGGTCAGATGAAGAGAGGCTGGGCTTGAATAGATGAGGAGGTGAGGAGGGGGATCATGATTGGAGGACTTTTGAGAGTAAGTGTGCTTTACATTCAGCTTTAAGCCATCAATTCTATAGCAACCTGGCATACTGCTCTTACTTCCTGTCCCCTAATTAGTCTTGAAGCTTCCATCAACATTGACTACCAGATAACCTTTTTATGAATAATGTTTTGGAAAAATTATATGGGCATGGAAATATTAATATGTTTATTCCTATATTTTCTCCTTTTCTTCATGGAAACTGGTAGCAGTCATTGCAATGACTGAACTCGGAGATTTGGGAAGTACTGAATGTTATGTAGTCAGTGGCTCTTCCTATCTTTGGGTGAGATTCAGCCATTAGAAATAAGTAAGAGAGGGAAAGAGAGAGCAGAGGCCAGCAAAGGGGGAAAATAGGTAGGAGCTCACCATTGTTGAGGACCTGGATCCAGCCTTGTGGCAGAGTCTGAAGAGACGGCAAGACTACAATGGACATGTAGGAAAAGACAGTGGATTTGGGGGTGGGTGGATAAGAGCATGATGAATTTAAAGTGACAGGATTTCTCCAAATGTATCGAGCAGTTGAAATTTTAGGCCTCGAGCCCAGGAGAAAGATCTGGACTGGAGACTCACTTTGAGAATCATTACCATATTGTTCAGTGTTTCTCAAAGACCATCTGTGTACATTGCACCCACCCCCAAAACCCTGGCAGCCAACTCCTCTGGGAATGGACCCCAGATCGTCATTTTATTCCTACTTTTCAGATGACTCTTAAGCACACTGGAGTCTGATCACTAAAACTAGATGCTAATTGATGCAATGGGAGAGGATGATAGAGTTCTGAGAAAATATATAGTGAGAAGACGGCCAAAGGAAAGGACAAAGGAGAGATTACATAGGAAAATGAATGAAATTATTCATTGGATTGGCATTGAAATTGATCATTGAGGATCTCAAGAAGGACATTTTCAATAAGGTGAACATTGGAATATGAAGTTTATGTAGTTTACATAGGTTTACATGTGTGTGTGTTTGTGTGTGAATTAGCCAGGCCATCTTACTAAGTTGAAACACCTGGTTTTCAGTCCTAGAGTTTCACTAGTTGGCCATGTGTCCCTCATCCGCAAGACATTCCATATCTGCCCCATCCTGACTCCCTACACCAACCTGGAGTAGTTGTGCAAGTCATCACTGGAGTCTCAGAAAAGCAGGTACTGGCTCTTAGATTTAGTCTCTGCCTTCTGGCCCTTCAAGGACAACATGGTTTGTACCTTTGGCTTTTCTCTCTCAGTCCTGTGGGACATGATTTTCTTCTCTACCTTTGACTTCGTGTCTTGCAATGATGATAAGAGTCACCTGGCCCTGGACTGCTGAGAGGTAGCATGGGGCCTCCTCTTATCTGACCCTGGATTAGAGGAGAGGAAGATCAGCCCCTTCCATCTGGGGATCTGTTCATCTGGAAAGTCATGGGTTGGACTAGGTCAGTGGATTCCAAATAGGTTACCATAGAGTTCAAGCATACTGCTGGAGGGTTTGGTTTCAAATGAAGCAGTTTTACTTGTTTGAGTTCATCTACATTTTCTTATAAAAGCAACAGGGGTTTCTATTATTAAAATCAAGTATGAAAAGCCAGTGAGCTTGTTGATGTCTAGAGCTTGGTTTTACTTCCAGAATTTTTTTTATCAAACTCACACTGAGGACTTTGGGAGCACAACTTTTTTCTTCTAACCCTGAGTCTAGTTCTTATGATGTTTGCTTCTGCATAGGTACAAATTTTAGAGATTTTGAATGATGATAACACTAGTATTTTTAGACCTTAATTAGAACACATTTGATATGGCTTGGCTCTGTGTCCTCACCCGAATCTCATCTCAGATTGTAATCCCCATGTGCCTAGGGAGGGACCTTGTGGGAGGTGATTGGATTATGGGGGCGGTTTCCCCCGTGATGTTCTTGTCATAGTGAGGGAGTGCTCATGAGATCTGATGGTTTAAAAGTGGCAGTTTCCCTTGTGCTTTCTCTCTCACCTGCTGCCATGGAAGACGTGCCTTGCTTTCCCTTCATCTTCCACCATGATTTTAAGTTTTCTGAGGCCTCCGCAGCCATGTGGAACTGTGAGTCAATTGAACCTCCTTTCTTTATAAATTACCCAGTCTCAGGTAGCATCTTTATAGCAGCATGAGAATGGACTAATGCAACATTCATTAACTATTACATTTTCTCTTTGTATAATATTTTATTAAAATAATGCTAACCTTTAACATGCAAGTAATTGCAAAAATTTTGAAAAACAGGAGAAAGAAAAAAACCTATATTGTTTATGGTCCTACAGCTTTTAACAGTTTGAAATGCTTCCTTCCATTATATGTGTGTGCACACATGCACACAAGTTGAAAATAACGTACGTATATTCATTTTCATGCTGCTGATAAAGATGTACCTGAAACTTGGTAATTTATAAAGGAAAAGAGGTTTAATGGACTCACAGTTCCACATGGCTCTGGAGACCTCATGATCATGGCCGAAGGCAAAAGGCACATCTTACATGGTGACACGCAAAGACAGAATAAGAATCAAGCGAAAGGGGTTTCCTCTTATAAAATCATCAGATTTCGTGAGACTTATTCACTACCACAAGGACAGTATGGGGGAAACTGCTCCCATGATTCAATTATCTCCCACCAGGTCCCTCCCACAACATGTGGGAATTGTGGGAGCTATAATTCAAGATGATATTTCGGTGGGGACACAACCAAACCATATCATTCTGCCTCTGACCCCTCCTAAATGTTATGTTCTCACATTTCAAAGCCAATCATGCCTTCCCAACAGTCCCCCAAAGTCTTAACTCATGTCACCATTAACTCAAAAGTCCATAGTCCAAAGTCTCATCTGAGACAAGGCAAGTCCTTCTGCCTATGAGTCTGTAACATCAAAAGCAAGTTAGTTACTTCCTAGATACAATGGGGGTACAGGTATTGAGTAAATACAGTTATTCCAAATTGGAGAAAGTGGCCAAAACATAGGGGCTCCAGTTCACACACAAGTGGAATATATAGACTAGGCTCTTTGGCTCCTAACTTTGCCATTCTCTGCCAAACACCATTCTATTTGAAAGCTCTCTCTCTCTCTCTCGCTCTCTCTGCCATAATTTTCCATATGTTTTCTGTAAATAATCAAGGTTTGAGAAATTCTAAAATATATGCACACAGAAGACCCTATAAAAGACGGGAAGAGGTAGTGACTCTATTCATCACCAGCTGGTTGGTCTTTCTCTTATCCTTATTATTTATATCTATTGACTGGAAGTAATAGTAAAAATGTCTTTAGCGTTATTGTGAAATTAAATGAGGTGGCATCAATTAAGTGAGCACAGAGTCTGTGGGGAGATAGTATTCGAGGCCCTAATTCTTTATTTCTTCAAGTGTTCAGGTTCTTTATTCTGTAACTGTGTGGTGCCCTCCCTCTCTGCTTCTGGGCTCAGCCATGCAACTTACTTTGCCCAGTGGGCTGTTAGCAAACATGATGCAAATAGGGGCTTGTAAAGGACCTGCATATTGAGACTTGCTCTTGCTCTTGCCTTCAGACACTGCCATGAATGCCTGCCTGGGCTAGCCTGCTGGAAGATGAGAATCATATGACCCAGCTAACAGCTGACAGCTAACTCATCTCCAGAAGTGTGAGCGTGAGCGGGCCAAGCCCAGATGAGAAAAATCCTGCAACTGAACCCAATCTAAATCACTAATCTACACAGTGTTGAGAGCTAACTACATGTTTATTGTTTTAAGCCGCTGAGTTTTGGGGTAGTTGGATTCTCAGCATCATTGTGTCAGTAAATAACTTATACAAAATGACATGTAAGAAGTGCTTAAAAATTGTTTATATGGCAGCCCTTTGGTGATTCAACTTTATTTTTTATTTAAATAACAGAGACAGTTCCCTATTTATCCACTCTTCCCTTCCTTTGTAGCTTACTCTTTAAAGTGTCCAATCAAGGCACACTGTTACATTTAATATGCTTATTTGTCAGTATAACATATCTCAAATTGCTTCTCTCCTGTTTCTTGTCTCTTTAATGGCAAAAAAAATTTTAGTCACATTTAGTTTACTGGCTCTTAGCATTTTATTTGGATCTCAGAGGGGATATAAGAGAAATAGGAGACAGAACCTTCCTTTAGTAACACAAATCCAAAGGATAAGAGCTAATTTCAGTGCTATGTGGTATATGTAGAAGTGTTAAGAGGCAACCAGGGAATTCAATGAGTTAAAGTCAAGTAGGTTCAGTTGGTGATATTTTAAACACAGTATTAAGACTTTCCTATGGAAAAAATAGAATGATAGAATAAATGACCAATCTATGTCATTATGACTGGGCCGTGAAATGGGAATGTGACAAATGAATGCTCCATCTTGACACTGTTTTTCACTTCCTACTTTGGCAAATAGTTCCATGGCCACTGGATGCCACTCATGATGCAGACAGTGGTGTTAGAGATGAGTTCACTATGACATATTTAGTGTCTTGAGAGGATGGCATGGAGGCCAAAGCAACTCCATCTTAGATTGCTAATCTGCCATGTTGACTTCTCATTAACTCCAGTTCTGGGAAAGCTTCTAAAATTTCCAGTTTATCTACTGTTCCTTGTGAGAGCAGGTACTTACCATAAATCTTGCCCTTAGGTCCGACAACGTTGGTGTTACCATACTTCAATTGTCCTACACATCCCTTCTGAATCACTCCTCCCCTATGGTACATAAGTCCTTGGTCTGCAGGATAATGGCACAAGACCCACCATCTTGTTTTACCACCACCTGAGACACAGACATGGCTTCTGTTCCTAAGTCCCTACTAAATGTTTCTTTCTGAGAAACTGGATATGTCAGCCTCTTTCTTTGGCCTCTTGGCTTCCTGGGAGGCCAAATTATTAAATAGTACACAATTTACTGGGCTGAATGGTGCTGCCCCTGAAGCACTGAATTTCAGTGCTGGGCTCTGAAAGTGAAGATAAGGCCCTGGCCCTCTCCCATTCAGCTGTTAAGAGCTGGTGCTAGTTTCTGGTGTGACCTTTAACAGTAAGGCATGAATTACATTTCCCTAGTGAATGTATTCTCATGGCATTCTGCCAACTATTATTTCTAAACAGAGCATGTTCATAGACAACAAGCAAAATCATTACGCCAAGACTAATGCCAACTGGCTCAGTGGTCATTTGAAGAAAGGGCAGATCAAGAATTCCTTGTTTCCCCAGCAGCCCTCTTTGCCTCTTGTGTTGTGACACATGCACTTTGTTTCTTCTCATTCATCTCCATTACAGCCTCGACAGCCCAACTTTACATTCTGGAAAAAAATAAAGAAGGTCTATGTTTCTGGCCCGATGTATGAGGAAGACAGGCAGCTTCCTAGCTGGAGTAAACTTAAGGGTTGACTGCCTCCCCTAATCAGCACTTGGGTTTTAGAGATACAAGAAGTATTGGTTCTAGAAGAAGCCTTAAAATAATCTCTTCTGAATATTTTCAGATGACTGTTGCTCAGAATCAGACAAAATCATAGGTGGATATGAAAATGAATGAAACAGAGAGAACCAGAGCAGCTTTGGCTGAAAAGCAGGGTGGTGGGTGGGAGGTTGTTGTGGAGAAGAGTTCCTTGTGTCTGCAGGAAGCCGAGTTAGAAAATCAGTCATCTTACCAATGTCCATTTTTAGAGATTCAGAGAAGTGAAAGTATTGATCTGCAAACAGACAGGTCAACAGAAACTCGAACTCACACATCCTGACTTTCAGTGTAGTGCTCTTTCCAGACTTTCAAATAACTGGCGGGAAATACGGGTAAATGTACATTATCAATGGAGGCATTTGAAGAGACAGACGAATTCTTTTAGAATGCAGTAGCACTATAATGGAATCTGGGTAATTTGCATACTATTTTATAAGAAAATGTTAAAACTTTTCTTCTCTTCTTTTTTTTTAGTATGTTAATAATGAAAGATTTTTTTTAATGCAAGTTAGAAATTAAAATAAAAATTTTAAATATTTCCTTGATCCAATCCCAAGCTCCTCCCTAGAGGTTACTGCCAGCAGTTTGAGTCAACCATTTTTCTACGAACACACACCCACACTTACATCTAGATATATGATTATGTTGTTTGTTGCTAATTACAAAAGTGTGTATAATGTATATATTATCCTGGAACTGTAAAAAATAAAGAAAGTGACATCCTTGCATAGGAGTACACTCTTACTCATTTTTTAGCTGCTTGCATGTGTGGTGTGAATGTATTTTATTTCATTTTTTATTATTATTATTTTTTGAGATGGAGTCTCACTCTGTCACCCAGGCTGGAGTGCAGTGGTGCGGTCTCAGCTCACTGCAACCTCTGCCTCCCAGGTTCGTGCAATCCTCCCACCTCAGCCTCCTAAGTAGCTGGGATTACAGGTGTGTGCTACCATGTCCAGCTAAATTTTGTATTTTTAGTAGAGACGGAGGTCTCACCACATTAGCCAGGCTGGTCTCGAACTCCCAACCTTGAGTGATCTGCCCACATCGGCCTCCCAAAATGCTGAGATTACAGGCATGAACCACTGCGCCTGGCCTGTGAACGTATTTTAATGTGTTTATCCACTCCTCTGTCGGCCAATGTTGAAATGGTTCTCATGACTTCATTATTACAAGGCTACAATCAAGATTTTTGAACACGTATATTCATCCACTTTTGCAAATATTTATCCCATAAAGATCCTTGGAAGATTTGCTGAGGAAAAAAGACATTTATTTTATTTTTGATAAATGTTGCTGTGTTGCTCTACAGAGAAGTGAGGCCAGTTAATGCTCTCACTCAGCACTGTTTGCCAACATTAACACTAAATATTAATCTTTTCCAGCCTCGTCAGTCTGATAAGCAGAGAGCTCGCACATCTTTAATTCATCAGATTAAGCTTCTTTTCAAGCATTTTTTTGTATCTATGTAAATACTTCTATTTCCAAATAGGATATTAAAATTTACATGTTATTTTAAAGACAACTAATATACAGCTAAACTAACTGAAATAATATATACAAGAAGTTTATGGGATCTAAGCTACAGATGGGAAAATCTTAAATAAGTTTTTAACTTCCTTTACCCTATTAGGAACATCAGGACTTCTAGAATTGATACTGGCCCTGTGTATCAAGTACATTCTTCCCCTCATTAAACTTGTTTACTTTTCCAGAGAGCATATCATGCTATTGTGTCTAGGAAATCAGTGAGTAACTAGATTATCCATCTTATCATTACTTCAAAACATTACTTCAAAATGCTGAATGCAGATGGTGATTAGATGGTTGAGAAAAAAAGAAGATTTTTAAGCTTAAGTAAGAAAGCCAGGGGATTCCAGAGGATTGAAGTTGCTGCTGGATAGATGAGGTTTCACTGTGCTGCTGACAGAAAAGCTGTAGAAGATCTGAAGTAAACAAGATGACTTGAAGACAATGAAGACTAATGAAGTAGAATGTCAGAAACCCACTGTGAAAGAAACTGAAATGAACACAGCCCTTCCCACGCATTTCTTTGAGAAAAGAGAAGAAAAACTTCCTTACAAATCATTTTGAGGATTTATGAAAAATTTACAAATAGAGGTTCAAGAAATGGACTTCCTTCAGTTTTCTAAAGGTTTGAATCTCGTGCGCTTTTTAATCATTTGTGGTTTTCTCTGAGTAGTCTTTTTTTTTTCTTCATATAAATTAGGTTGCCTGCCTTTTGCTTATTGAGTGCGAGGAACTTCTCACAGGGTCTTAATGCTAAATAACCCTTTGATTACGTATGTTGCAAGTATTTTCTCCAGGTCTGTTGTTTGTCATGTAATTTTGTTTATGGAATCTTTTCTCATATGAAGGTTTTTAATTAAGTCAAGTGTGCCAATCTTTTCCTTCATAGGGATGCTCATAATTCTAATATTCTTTCAATATCAATCTTGAATCCCTATCACAGCTAGACTAACTGCAGCAGCGACACTTTTCATTAAAAATAAATCATTCTAAATTTAAAATGCAAATTTACACTCTGCTGATGCCTTTGACAAAAACATCAGTCATTATGGAGGAAAATAAAATTCTTCTCTTAAACTATACAGATGAGGGAAGACTTTGGAAGGCCCAGATAAATAATGGGTATTTCAATGGTGGCATTGAGAGGTGACAACGTGCTAGCAGCCCTCGCTCCCTCTCGGCAACTCTTCAGGCCACGGCATCCACTCTGGCCGCACTTAAGGAGCCCTTCAGCCCGCCGCTGCACTGTGGGAGCCCCTCTCTGGGCTGGTCAAGGTGGGAACTGACTCCCTCTGCCTGCGCGGAGGTATGGAGGAAGAGATGTGGGCAGGAACCAGGGCTGCATGTGGGCTCGCGGGCCAGCATGAGCTCTGGGTGGGCATGGGCTTGGCAGGTCCTGCACTCAGAGCAGCCAGCCACAGTGAGGGGCTTAGCACCCGGGCCAGCAGCTGCGGAGAGGGCACCAGGTCCCCTAGCACTGCCAGCCCACCCATGCCATGCTGGAATTCTCGCTGGGCCTCAGCAGTGCCCCCATGGGCTCCTGCGCGGCCAGAGCCTCCCCAACAGGTGCTGCCCTCTACTCCGCGGCACCGGGTCCCATTGACCACCCAAGGGCTGAGGAGCGCGGGCGTGTGGCACAGGACTGGCAGACAGCTCCCACTGTGGCCCCGGCATGGGATCCACTAGGCAAAGCCAGCTGGGCTCCTCAGTCAGGTGGAGACTTGGAGAACTTTTATATCTAGCTGGAATATTGTATATGCACCAATCAACACTCTGTGTCTAGCTCAGGGATTGTAAATGCACCAATCAGCACTCTGTGTCTAGCTCAAGGTTTGTAAATGCACCAATCAGTGCTCTGTGTCTAGCTAATCTAGTGGGAACTTGGAGAACTTTTTTGTCTAGCTAAAGGATTGTAAATGCACCAATCAGCACTCTGTGTCTAGCTCAGGGATTGTAAATACACCAATCAGCACCCTGTGTCTAGCTCAAGGTTTGTAAACGCACCAGTCAGCACCCTGTGTCTAGCTCAAGGTTTGTAAATGCACCAGTCTGTGCTCTGTGTCTAGGTAATCTAGTGGAAACTTGGAGAACTTTTGTATCTAGCTAAAGGATTGTAAATGCACAAATCAGCACTCTGTGTCTAGCTCAGGGATTGTAAATACACCAATCAGCACCCTGTCAAAATGGACCAATCAGCTCTCTGTAAAACGGACCAATCAGCAGGATGTGGGTGGGGCCAGATAAGGGAATGAAAGCAGGCTGCCCGAGCCAGCAGCGGTAACCGCTCGGGTCCCTCTCCACACTGTGGAAGCTTTGTTGTTTCGCTCTTTGGAATAATTATTGCTGCTGCTCACTCTTTGGGTCCACACTGCCTTTATGAGTTGTAACACTCACTGTGAAGGTCTGCAGCTTCACTCCTGAGGCCAGCGAGACCATGAATCCACCAGGAGGAATGAACAACTCTGGACAGGAGGAACAAACAACTCCAGAGGTGCCGCCTTAAGAGGTATAACACTCACCGCAAAGGTCTGCAGCTTCACTCCTGAAGCCAGCGAGACCATGAACCTACCAGAGGGAAGAAACTCTGAACACATCTGAACATCGAAAGGAACAAACTCCGGACACACTATCTCTAAGAACTGTAACACTCACTGTGAGGGTCCGTGGCTTCATTCTTGAAGTCAGTGAGACCAAGAACCCACCAATTTCGGACACAGCATGATGGAAAACCTCATGTTAAAAAGCCCAAGCAGAAAAAATTTTACAAATTTTAGCTTCTTAACAATATGTTTATGTCTATTAATATGTGTTGTCTTTTCAGCTCTTGCTCAAAGTCTTACCCCAGGGGTCAAGGTAGTACAGGGTGTTGTTAACATATAAATGACTGTCAAATCTTTGTTAGTAATTGACATCTTTGGATGAGTCTTCGTTGTTTTGAGGAAGTAGAACACAGTAAGATTAAGTTTTGATGTGTGAGATAAGGCTGACATAGGTCAGAAACTTTGCTGTTAGGGAAAAATTTAGGTCTTCATAAGAAGTCACAGTGGGTGGCCCAGAAAAGCCAGCAGTGAGGGGCATCATATGGTGTGGGAGTGTAGCTGGTAGAGGGAAAGGGAAGAAAAAAGGAAATGAAATATTGAGAAAAAATTTTTGAGAACTTCTTTTGCACTTATCATTTTATATATATACAACATATAATTATTGTCTCATTTCTCTGTTACATTGTGAAGGTCAATATCCCATCCATATCTACATCCCTATTGAGTGACACATAGTAAGCATTTTGAGACCACTTGCTGTGTACTTTCACATAAATTTTGTTTACATCCACCCTGCATTACCCTGTGACTGAAATAATGAGACCTACTGAGTATCACTGAGAGTACTATTAAGGCTAATTTCAGGTTTGCGTATTACTGTGCTGGGGTACTATACAATTGTTTGATCCAAAAACAGATTAGAAGGAAGATTTGTTGTTTGTGCTTGGAACCCAGTGCTCTTTTTAAAGCCTAATTCAGAGGTTTGAGAAACCAGCAAGGGCTTTCTGTCCCAGTGGAGCTTAACAGTTATGACAGGGATTGGCAGGGAGTCTCTTTCTCCATCTCATTGCTTCAGACGGGTAGAAATGAAGACTGTATCAGGACTAAAAATAGTGCCCCAAATCAGGGGTCCCAAATAGGCAAACAAATGAGCAGCACCCATTACCATTCCTTTGCAATGCACTCTAGAAGGATGCAAGGAGATACAGATATAGATATATATATGCGGAGACCAGCTCGGTCGGGGAGACCCTAACCCTGCGGCGCTAGAGGAATTAAAGACACACACACAGAAATATAGAGGTGTGAAGTGGGAAATTGGGTCTCACAGCCTTCAAAGCTAAGAGCCCCGAACAGAGATTTACCCATGTATTTATTAATAGCAAACCAGGCATTAGCATTGTTTCTATAGATGCTAAATTAACTAAAAGTATCCCTTATGGGAAACAAAGGGATGGGCCGAATTGAAGGAATAGGTTGGGCTAGTTAACTGCAGCAGGAGCATGTCCTTAAGGCACAGATTGTTCCTGCTATTGTTTGTGGCTTAAGAATGCCTTTAGGGGCTGGGCGCGGTGGCTCAAGCCTGTAATCCCAGCACTTTGGGAGGCCGAGGCGGGCGGATCACGAGGTCAGGAGATCGGGACCATCCTGGCTAACACAGTGAAACCCCATCTCTACTAAAAATACAAAAAATTAGCTGGACGTGTTGGCAGGCACCTGTAGTCCCAGCTACTCGGGAGGCTGAGGCAGGAGAATGGCATGAACCCGGGAGGCGGAGCTTGCAGTGAGCCGAGATCGCGCCATTGCACTCCCGCCTGGGAGACAGAGCAAGACTCCGTCTCAAAAAAAAAAAAAAAGAATGCCTTTAGGCCGGGCTTGGTGGCTCATGCCTGTAACCCCAGCACTTTGGGAGGCCGAGGCAGGCGGATCACGAGGTCAGGACATCGAGACCATCCTGGCTAACAGGGTGAAACCCCTCTCTACTAAAACTACAAAAAATTAGCCGGGTGTGGTGGTGGGCACCTGCAGTCCCAGCTACTGGGGAGGCTGAGGTAGGAGAATGCCGTCAACCCAGGAGGCAGAGCTTGCAGTGAGCAGAGATCCCGCCACTGCACTCCAGCCTGGGCAACAGAGGGAGACTCCATCTCAAAAAAAAAAAAAAAAAAAAAAAAAGAATGCCTTTAAGCGGTTTTCTGCCCTGGGCGGGCCAGGTGTTCCTTGCTCTCATTCCCATAAACCCACAACCTTCCAGCTTGGGTGTTAGGGCCATTATGAACATGTTACAGTGCTGCAGAGATTTTGTTTCTGGCCAGTTTTGGGGCCAGTTTATGGCCAGATTTTGGTGGGCTTGCTCCCAACATATATATATGTGTATATATATGTATATATATGTATATATGTGTGTATATATGTGTGTAAATATATAGTATATATGTATATGTGTGTATATATATAGTATATATGTATATGTATATATGTGTATATGTATATATGTATGTATACGTATGTATATATGTGTATATATGTATATGTATATATGTATATACGTATATATGTATATGTATATACGTATATACGTATATATGTATATATACGTATATATGTATATGTGTATAAGTATATATGTATATATGTATATGTGTGTGTGTGTGTATATATACACACACACACACTCACTCGCATATATACATATATATATATATACAGAAAATCAGCAAGCCTAGGGTCCTTATGTAAAAAGGACCCAGAAAGCTGAAAAGGGATTCAACAGGAAATAACAGCTCAGTGCTAAGCTGAAATGGAGGTGGCAGCTCTTCACTGGATGTGGCCAGTAAAGTTACAACATTTTAGGGCATTGACTCTGGAACCTGACCTCACAGGTTAAAATTCGAATGTTGCCACTTGCTAGCTGTGACTGTGCAAGTAGTTTAACCTCCGAGACCCTCAGTTTCCTTGTTTGTAATAAGGAGATATAAATAACATCTGCCCACAGTGATATTCCGTGGGCTAAGGGAGGTAATCCAGGTTACACAGCACAGTCCCAGACTTGTAGGCCCTCCATAATTACTTATTTACTTTGAAAAGCTCAAGCCGTGGAGGGTTTGGGTTTGCACTTGGGTGCCCTGTTCCTGGATTTCTGAAGAGTTGATCTCGTTGTAAGATATGTGCTTTAGAGCCCAAGGTGTCTTAGCTGTCAAAAAATCCACACTCTCCGATAAGGTTCCCAGGGAAGAAACATTCCTGGGTTCTTTCACCTGAAGCTCTGAAATAAAAACGACTTCATTCATATGTTGAAAGACGCAGGAAGTAGAGAGGAGTCAATGATTCATGCCTGCCTGGCAAGGGCACCTGACTGCCTTCCACACCTCACAGCTCTGCTCAGGTGGCCTTCTATCTGTGCCTCTCCTGCAGAGGGAACTGGTGGAATATAATGGAGCCCCATGTGGTTATAGCTAAATACAAAAAAAAAAAAATTCCTTGATTTGCAATCATGCCGCTCTGTCATCATGGCTAAATAAGCCCAGGGACAATGGACAAAGAAGCAACAACCACAACCAAAAATACAGTATCTTTTGTCTTACTCAGTGAACACAGCTTTCAGAATAATCCAGATCATAAAACAATTTAAAATGCGGAGAAACATATGGGATGTTTTTTCATACTGCAAAAATGCCCATCGTAGAATATCAAGTGATTCTAGCATATCAAAATATGATTGGCTTACTCAAATTTATTATTTATAGGTTTTCTTAGCATTTCTGGGTTTATGTGAAAAATTTCTTTTTTAAAAAATTACTATCAAATAATTCAAATTTCAGATCTTTTAACCTACAAAAAAATATGGGAAAGTTCATCTATATTATGTATCTACAAAGTTTTATACCCTCCTTTTTAAGCCTGTGGACTAATTTCCAGACAAATGATGTGACATCAAGGTGAGGTTTCTGGCTACCTCTTTGACCCAGCCCGTTTGTGCTCCCTGCTTGACTGATGGATTCGTTGCCAAGGCTCTCCAGCCCCTTGTGGTTATGTCAAGAGAGCTGGCTGTGATCATCTAATTAGAGTAGAACCAAAGAGACAAAGCCCGTGCCAGTCATCCAGGATTCCTGTGATCAGCTATTACCAAAGTCCCCAGGCTTTCTCTACGGATGAAAATGTCAACATCAGGAAACATTTCTGCCACAGCTTCTTGAAACACAGAGGACAAAGGAAGTTGAAGGAAGATTTTTTAAAAATCAAAATTATTTTTAGATAATTGATTATGAGCATTAGTAAGGAACTTGCAAAGGTCTGGGGATGGTTACAACACTTGTTCTCTCACCTATCTCACCTCTTCACTCTCAGAGGTCACACCAATCAAGTTATCACCAGCTTCTTTTCTGTTCCTGCTGTGTTCTCTCTTATCAAAAGTGTGAATAATGTGAACAGAATTCAGATTCCAAAGTATGGCTGTCTTGCTTTTTCCCACCACTGGTGTCATTAGCCTTCCTTAGCAGACACTGTCAAACTCAGTTTGTTCTTTCTTTCTTTTTTTCTTTTTCTTTCTTTCTTTCTCTCTCCTTCCTTTGTTCCTTCTTTCTTTTTCTTTTTTCTTTTTCTCCTCTCTCTTTTCCTTCCTTCCTTCTTCTTTTTCTTTCTTTCTCTTTTCTCTTCTTTCTCTCTCTCTCTCTTTCTTTTCCTTTCTTCTCTCCCCTTCCTTCCTTCCTTCCTTTGTTACTTTTTCTTTCAGACAGGGTCTTGCTCTGTCACCCAGACTGGAGTGCAGTGGCACGATATTGGCTCACTGCAGGCTTGATCTCCTGGGTTCAAGTGATCCTTCCACCTTAGCCTTTTGAGTAGCTGGGACTATAGGCAGGTACCACAATGCCCAGCTAATTTTTTTTATTTTTTGTAGAGATGGGGTCTCGCTGTGATGCCCAGGCTGGACTTGCACTCCTGGGCTTAAACCATCCACCTACCTTTGCCTGCCAAAGTGTTGGGATTACAGGCATAAGACACCACTCCTGCCTGCTCTTTTCTTTCTTATTTGAGTCATTCTCTACTACCTGTGTGTGCAGACGGGTGACCCACATGCTGGCATATATTCAACTTGCCTTTGAGGGAGATGTTGAATGAAACTGCAGCATCCTTTTCACCTGGGAGGAAAGTATTCTGCATATACTGTACCAGGTAAATATGACAGGCAACAGGGAAATAGGCTTGCTTAGCAAACAATTTGGTGAGAAGAATTTGTGTCCAAGAAGTGTCTCTTTGGAGCTAAGTGAGCAAAGAGGTATCCAAGCATTAAAACACTCAGGCACTCATTAAATTCTATTTTAATAATATATGTTAAATATTTTTCCAAGCAAAGCCCATCTTTGCTAGAGTGGGTTTTACAGTTTAAGGTAAATGCATCTGAATACAGATTCAGCCATCATGCACTGGAAAATAGAAAATGCATGTATCCCCTGGCCATTTCATTTCATTGTTCATTTCACTTATTCCATTCATTCATTTTTTAAAAATATCTGATATTCACAGGTCTGCTTTATTACAGCAAATGACACAGAAGAAAGGTAACAAGAGAAAGATATGCACTGGTACAGTCCAGAAAGCCCAGACACAGACTTTCATGTCATTTCTCTTCTAAGACTACATTGAAATGTTCTCTCTAGCAATGAAATACAGAGATATATGTGGTGTATCTCCACCCAGGGAAGCCTCTGTGAGTCTGGGTGGGGATGTGGTGGGTAGGAGACTGGTCACATAGGCATCTCCTAGTATGTATGCAGCCATGGCAACAGAAACTCAATACTCCAACAGTAAAAGCAGCTACACATTATCAATCTTGATGTTTGTGCGAAGCAACCTGACAAGTTGGTGTGGCATGGTTCATTGATCCAGGTATTCCTAACAAAATCATCTGTCACTAGCAAAAGAATTCCTTGAGGGGCACATTCCCAGAGGATGGTAAATCATGGGTTCCAGGTGCCTTTGGAGATGGCAAAACTAAGCAATCAGACCTGCTGTGTTAACTCTTTCCTCACACTCTCTCTACCCTCAGTTGATTTGAGGGACTTTTAAAAAGTTGCTGTTATTGTGTTCATTCATTCTTTTATTCTATAAATTTTTACCAACCACCTACAAGATCTTGTGCCCTGAGGGAATGTTCAAGAATTGAGTTGGAGAAAAGAGACATACATGCAAGCAAAAATAAATAAGAATATAAAAGACCAATCATAATACAAGTCACCGACTTACCATAAAGTTGTGTTTTTGGAAAATGAAGTGTTTAGAAAGTCAGAAAGGAGAGTCATGATAGGCTGGAGGATCTGAGAGGAGTTGAGCCTTGGTGAAGGACTTGGAGAGCAGTCTGATTTGGACAAACAGACATAGCAGACCAGAGTGAGGGGCATTCTAGGTGGGATTCTGTTATGACCCATAGCTCAGAAGTGGGGCCTCTTGAGGTACATGCAAGGTCACTGAGATAGGTTATGAGATCCATGTCAGGACCAGATTCTGGAGGATTCTGAATACCAAACTAAGGAGTTTGGATTCTGTTAGGTAGGTCAATAATTCTCAACCCTGCTACACATTAAAATAACTTTAGGAGAAATATAAAAAAAATTCTGAAATGCTGATTCAAGTGGTCTGTGTTGCAGGTCGTGACTATCTGGAGCCGGTGGTGCAGGCAGTTAAAGAATTTACCAAGACAGTCATAGGTAAAGAAAGGCAGAATTATTAGAAAAGGAATGATAATACATTGCAAGATTGCAACAGGCAGGACAGCAGAGAAGGGGCTATCTGCAAAGAGGCAAAGGCTGGAGGGAAGATTTATAAGGTCATGCTGGTGCGGGCTGCATGCAGAACAAGGTCATTGTGACCACCACCGAAGTCTTTGTGCCTGCAAGTTGTTTGTGATTAGCCGTCTCTCAGAACAATTATTCATTGTTCTTCCCCACCTGGGGCCTTTCCCCAGCCCGGGGCCTCTTCCTCATTGTTGCTTACTTGTCGTGTCAGAACTCCAGAGTATTTTTTTTTTAACTTTTATTTTAGATTCAGGGGCTACATGTGAATGTTTGTTACAAGGATATATTTTGTGATGCTGAGGTTTGGGCTTCTATCAGTCTCATCACCCATATAGTGAACATGGGTCATTGATATATTTTAAATCTCCCCAGGTGACTCTAACATGCAGGTAGAGCTGAGACCTACTATCCCCAATGCTGAGGAACCACTCAATACTTTCTGAAGTAGAATAAAACTGATGCTCTAGGGAGCTGACCCCTCAAAGTTGGGGTGGTCTTGAGGCAAGACACCAGTTAGGACTGTCCCTTAACTGTATAGTAATGGCAGTGTGATGAGGGTCTGCACTAGAGTTTGTGCTCAATTGAAGCCTAGAAATTTGGTGAAGAACAAAATACTCTGTGACTGCTCACTGCATACCCTAGAGTTCCTGCACCCCTGCGTCCTGAACAAAGACCTGCCTCCCAAAGCTTCAGGGCACAGAAAACCAGGAGGCTGGGAAACAACAAGCCTCACAAACAATCCTTTCTCTACTCAGCAATGTGATATTTTCAGCAGCTACTAGTGATGCTTCAGGAAGAACAACTTGTCCAATGTACTGAACATTTCCAGCACAGACACAGCCTAATCACTAGTTTCTGTCCTCCAAATTCACTGTAAACATGAGTGCCCAGGAGGAAAATGCCCAGCTGAGTGAAACAGAGATAATCCCAAAGCTCAGCTTCCACCTGGCTCATTCTTTGTGCCATTCATCAGCTCAGAGGGTGACACAGGATCTTCTAGCGACTAAAATTCATCAAGCAGCTTTCTAATGACAGCCCCAGAGGACTCCAGTGAGATTGACATGGAATTGTCACCAATTGAGAGACCCGTCGGTTGAGATTCTGTTCCTCTGAAACCAATTCCAGTACCAGAGATAGCTTGGGTTCACATGCTGAAAACACTCCCATGGCTTCCTATCACAAGGAGAATCAGCCCCATAGATTTCAACTCAGCTTACAAAATCCTACATATTCTGTCCTTCAAAATCTCACCTTTGGTGTGCTGCTCTTAGACCAAGTCTCCCCTGATAGCCACATTCCTGTCGAAGTAGCTAATATTATCTTTTTGCTTCTAGGCCTTTGAACAGATGGATCCCTTTGGTCACCTTGTTTTGCCTGCTTAATTAATTTAGTTTTTTGAGACAGGGTCTTGTTCTGTCACCCATGCTGGAGTGCAGTGGTCCAATCTTGGCTCACTGCAGACTCCACCTCCTGGGCTCAAGTGATCCTCCCATCCCAGCCTCCCAAGTAGCTGGGACTACAGGTGGTGCCACCATGCCTGGTTAATTTTTGTATTTTCTGTAGAGATGGGGTGAAGTAGTCTAGGGTCACTGAAGCAGTCTTATTGTCTGAGGTGTTACCTGGAGTTCTTTGTCTCACAACCAAGAAAATTAAGGAGTGTGGACACCAAGGGTGAGGTTGGAGTGAAAGTTTACTAAGTGAAAGAGGAAAGCTTTCTGCAGCAGAGAGAGGGCTTGAGAGGGTTGCCATTTCACAGTTGAATGCAAAGGCTTTTATAAACAAGCTAATGGAGCAGGCTGTTTCATTTGCATAAGGCAGGAAGAAACAGTGTGAATTCTTATTAGCTCCACCCCATCCCTGTAGTGCGCATGCAGGTCCTTAGCCTGAATTACTCCATGTTGTTTTATTTTCCTTACTGTGCAGGTGTCAGGAGATGGAATTTTCCACTGCAGACATGTCTGGTTCTGTGTAACTTTCCTTATCTATACAACTGCAGGTCTGTCTTAAGCAAGCCCCCTATGCAAGTTCCCTTATCTGCATATGCCCGAAAAGGAAAGGAATGTGCTCACTGAAGCCCACCGTGTATAGGCAGAGCACACTGGTTGCGTAAGAGATAAAGTTGTTGGATCTTGCTTCCTTATCTGCACTTGCAGCTTGATTTCTTCCAGGCTGCTCTTTTGTTGGAAGGACTTCTACCAAGAACCTTGTCCTAACTATCTGCCTAACCGGTTCCTTCCTCTCATCTCCCTCAGGGATTTTGCCATGTTTCCCAGGCTGGTCTAAAACTCCTTGGCTCAAGCAATCTGCCCTCCTTGGCTTCCCAAAGTGCTGGGATTACAAGTGTGAGCCATCACGCCTGGCCATTGCCTGTTTAATTTCTATTCATGTTTACATCTTTATTTAGCTATTAACTTCTTTTAGGAAGCCTTCTTAGATTCCCTAACGCTGGATCCAGTAACCCCCCTGGTGCTCCAATAATATCCTGTACTTCCACATTTGTCATGCCCTTGAGATGTTGTATGAACTTTTCTGGGTCTGAAACAAGCTGGTTGTCCTCTGAGGGCAGGTACCATGTCTATCTTTTCCACATTGTATCCTTGGTATCCAGCCCAGTCTGCAAAATGGTAGGTAACAATAAATAGTTGAGGAATCAATGAATAAATCAATAAAATATACCCTTGCTAGTTATGTTACAGCATCCTTAAGCACTCTGCTAGCATCACTGACTGAATTTGGAAGGAAACTAATTAAGTGGTGCCATATCAATTCAGTTCCCAACTTTAGTCTTCATTCCAATGGAAATGGATTATAGGAATGGAGAAATGGACACTCATTGATGAAATTAGCAATGTTCAAGATAAGTAGATGGCCAAAGTACGGAGGAGACCCTCCTTTTAGGCATAAACAAACAAGGCCCAAGGTAGTTGACGTGAGAGACATGGGCAGTGCTATGTAGTTCCCCACTTGAAATCCAGGAGCAAAAGGACATTAGGCTAAATTTCATCAATATTTTTGCTATAGCAACAGCCCAGAAATCTTGGGGGAAAAAAGGCACACCCAATAACATGAAAAGGCAATGGGCTGGATTTTTTAAAGAAATGACGGAAAAATAATAGAGATGAAAAATGACCCCTCTACACCAAATCCTTGGAGAACAGCGCTTATCATTTCTTACGACTGCTGTGGGGCTCACACACATACTTTTTAAACCTGACTAAAATATTTAGCTTTCCAGGGAGAAAGATTCTTTCATTTTTTTCCCTAATAGCGAGCTTGTGTCAACTGAAAACTGGATTAAAACAAAACATCAAACAATGAGTTATATGTGCCTGGAACACTGTTGTCATTTGTCATTTATAAAAACATAAACACTGACAATTTCAGGACTTTAAAGTACCTGTTTTGGAATCAGTTATTCTATCCATACTGAGGAAATGATTTTGAGGTGGAAATTAAAAATGAAGGCTACTTTATTTTTAATTTATAGGGAAAAGCAAAGATTTCCAATAAAATAAACTAAAAACCGATATGGAGTATTTAAGATGTTTCATATAGGCTTTTATTGAAGCATGCACATTTTTAGACAGAGATATTGCTTCCACTACCTCTTCTTGAGCATAAATAATAACAGTAGATCATATACTTAATGAATACTAAATAAAACCTGTTTATAAACTCAACTGCTGGAAATAAGAATTAATCTCCAAAATGCTTTAGCAATGGGATTTGACTACTTCTAAATAAAATGTTTGCTTTGCTTAAATTTGTGAGCGAATAGGTTTAAAGAATACCTAGTCAAGACCAGAATGTCCATTAGACTAGAATACTTCCATCTTGTGCATAATTCTTATACGATGTTAGACCTATATATCTAAAACATCTGTGCTGTTGCAAGGTTTCAATCTCATTGAGCACAATTTCCACATTTCTCTTCGGTGGGTAGTATAAACATTTCCACCTAAGATAGAAAGCACTGGGAGGGCTCACAAGCAGAACTGTCATATGAGAGAGGACTCAGAGCCAAAGAGTAGACAGCTCAAAACCATTGCCTGTCTAAAGGCCTGGGTGGAAAATAAACAATGTATAAGTCCAATATGGGCAGAGAAACCAAGAGAGATGGGGAATGAGGAGCAGAGAGAGAACAAGCCTGGCCTGGAAGAATTCTGGAGAGGATGTGGTGGTGGTGAGTGGTGTTTGAAGGATCGTTACATGATAGATAATTTACCTGAAAACACATCATCATAGGAGGGGTAATATTTTTCACTATCATACTATTGATGTCTACCAAAAAGAACCACATGGGACTAAACGGGCCTACAACAGGGCATTGGCGTAAGTTTCCATGGGGTGGTTGATTCATTCAAGGGGCTATGGCAGACTCTTTAGCCAAGTTTCTTGAAAGGGAAATCCGGATAGACTCACTTTCACACCTTTATTATCTTCCATTAATGCAAAAAAAGTTATGACTGTGAGCACAGAACCAGAGGAGTGTATACATATGTGCAGTTCAATAAATTATCACAAAGCACACACCAGTACAACCACCAAGGAGGTCAGGAATAGATGGTTGCCAGCTCCCAGAAGCCCAAAGACATCGGCTCTCTGACTCCTAGAGTAACTGCTTCCTTCCTTTATGGCTTTACCACTTAAGAAGGCATCCCTAAAAAACTAGAGTTTACATTTGCTTTTATTTTTATACTTCATATAAATGGAATCATGCAGTATGTATTATTTTGTGTCTAGCTTTTTGGATTTTTTGTTCAACTTTTTTTTCTTGATTTATTATTATATTCTGTTTATGAGTTAGTTGTCAATTATACATGTCTCAAATATTTGTCTAATTCTATGGCTTATCTTTTAAATTAATAATGACTTTTGGTAAATACGTACTCTTAATTTTTAAGTATTGAAATTTATATTCTTTTATGTTTCATTAAAAAAAGGTTTTTTTGACTTTACAAATTGACTTGGGGAGAATTAATATATTTATAATAATTGCCTTTCACTTCTTTAACTTCCACTTGTCTAGGTCTTTAATATCTCAATAACATTTTATAATTTTTTTAGAAGTCTTTTGATACCAAGGCAATAGAATACCTAGAATATCTGACACTTAGGATCATATGACACTTTATGTGACAAAATGAGTTTCAGAAGTAATTGCATAATTATCAATAATTTTCTTGATTTTTCCTTTAGTTTTAAAATAAACTAAGAATTAAAATAGTATTAAAATTCAGTAAAAATCGTTTGTACAGAGGTAAAATTTACACTTACCTAGCAAAATTACACTCCATAGTTTGCACTCTCTTTCATTGTTTTAAATTTTAAGCACAAAGAATAACTCTAATAGAGTTATTCTATTAGATAATAGGGATAATAGAACAGAAGTGACTTGAGCTTCTATTTATTTGTCTTTACTATCACTGTGCTATCAAATTCTGTATTTCGAAGCTACCTGGTAGAATTTAGGAGTAGGGAATATCCTTCGGGTAGGAAACACAAACTGTGACCGGGAAGCTCAAATGATTCTGAACAGGTGTGGATTTATTCTCAAAATGAAACGCAGATAGCTGAATATGTATGCGCAATTGTTTCATTCTTCCTTATTGAGTTGTAGAACTTCTGTGTCTATTCTAAATGAAGCACCTATTTCCTTCTACTTTGTCACATGCCTTATGTTCATTGTTTGATGAACGAACGTAAGTTCCTCTTTGTGATGTAGTCCAGCTTGTCCAGCTTTTTGTTTACAGTTATGCTATTTGCATTCTGTTTAAGAAATCTCTCCATACAGCACTTCATTTTCTAAAAGCTTTATTAGATTAGTTTTGCTTCTATCAAAAGAAAAGTTATAACAAATTTAGCTATGCAATCTAATTAGGGAACTTCAAAAACATACAAATGTGGACAAAATAATATAATGAGTACCATATAGTCATCATCTAATTTTAACAGTTATCAACTCACAACTAAACTTTCTACATCTATATCCCATCCTTTTCTGTTTTTGTAAAACATATAATTTCTTCTATAAATATTTCATTATGCATCTTTAAAAGGTATGATTCTTTTTGAAAACATAATTATAATACCATTTATACATAAAAAATTTTAATAATGACTCATTAATATCAAATAACTAGTATTTATTCAAATTTTCAATTGTCTTATAAATGTTATTTATAAATCATTTTCATTTTGTTTTGTTTTTACATTTTGCCTTTTTTATTCAGAGATTCAAATGAGGTCTACACACTAGGATTGTTTGATGGGCCTTTTAAGTCTCTTTTAGTCTATAGGTCAGTCTTCATCTTTTTAAGAAATGTTTTTGTAATTTATTTGTTTTAAAAACCCCAAATATCCTATTGCATTATCCACAATCTGGATTTTCTGATTGCATCCCCTGAATGTCATTTAACATGCTTCTTAGTTCCTCTGTATTTCTTAATTAGTAGCTGAATCTAGAGGCTTGATTTGATTCCACTTTGATTTTTAAAAATTTTTTGACATGGATATGTCATCAGTGGTGTGGTGCTCTTCCATTGGGAAGCACCGATGTCTAATTTTCTTTCTTTTTTTATGTTGGCAAGCATTGATAAAGTCTAGATCCATTAGGTAATCAATTTTGATATTAATCAAAACATGCAATTCTGGAATCATTCCAACTTTGGTCATAATTGCTTTTTATTTTTGTATGTTAATGTTTTAATATATTGATTAGGATGTTTGTATCTGTGTTTAATGATAAGATGATTTAATAATTAATTGGTTTTGTTTCCTTTGGTGGTCTCTAGAGAGCACCTTCCACCTTGGACATGAGCTTAGGTCTATCTGCAGCTCCTGTATATAGAAATGCGGAGCTTTAGAAGCTGGGCCTTTTAGTCCCACTCTCCTTCCACTGGCATTCCCACAGAATCTCTCATGATACCACATCTTGGTCAACAGACTCCCTGTTGATCAATGCCAACTTCTTCAAGTTCTCAAATAGGATGAACATTATGACGGGAATAAGAAAGAGTGGTGGAGTAGCGGGAGGACAACACCCCAACTGCTCACTCCAAAAATGCTCTAGGTATCCTGGAGTTAGAGGTTAGTGAAGCAATGATGTGTATCAAAAAGAGCCTTGAATTAGCAGTAGGCAGACTGGGTTTGGAGGAACCACAGATTTGGGGTCTCCTGTTAGTTCATCTTTAGGTTACAGAGGTTAAATCAGATAGTTTAAACATCCCTTTCAGCTCTAGAATTCAAGACTTAAACTCCAAAAGTCAAGTTTACCATTTCCTTTGATGCATCATCCCCTTGAAATTCTAGCCAAGGGATAGCCATAGAATTATTAAAAAGAAGAAAAAACCCACAGAACTCAGAGACTTTAAAAACATCTAGCGCAGGTTCCTATTTTACAAATGGGGACCATGAAACTAGGCAGGCTTCCTCAATGAGAAGTTTGACAGGAATCTGTATGTAGGTCCTCCTCGAAGTTTCTGCAATCTTGGCAGCTCCTGTTTTGTTTTTGTTTTTTAAATAATAAAGATAGAACTAATATCTTTGTTCTATCTTCCAATTTCCCAGCTGCCCTCAGACAGACTTGCTTTCAGACAGCCCCATTCTTGAAAGCAATGGGCGACTGAGAGACAGAATCATAAAATTTGAGAGCTGGGAGACAAATGGCAGATCATTCAGTCTGCCCTTTCCTGTAGATCATTGCAGCCTATGGTCCACGGAAGGTGTTTACCCAAGCTTAGTAGGTGGGTAGTGTGGGAACTGGGACCAGAACTGAGCTCTTCAGACCTGAGGATCCTGTCCCTCGTCTGCAATGAACCTCCATTTCCTGTCTCTGCAGCCCCTGACCCTATTTCCTCTAAAGGGAATCAGGCTGTGGCTCCTCAAGCTAATGCCAGCCAGTCTCCATGTTCAGCCCTTCTGTTCCCTCCCCTCACCCCAGGGGTATCATCCTCATTTGTCCCTCACTAAATTGTCTCTCACAGGAGAGGGGAAGTGGGGGGATTGATCAAAACTTTTAAAGGACCTTGTAACTTTCATAAAAACTACAAGTGAAATTTTATCTCCAGATTTTGGGAGGAAGATATATTTTCCTCTTCCAGAGTCCTGAGAACCATAATGCAGTGATAAATGGAAATCCAGCAATCTTTTATTTTAAATATTTATTCTTCAACAAACCATTTACATCGATGATAGCTCAGTTTTAAAAAGGTTTCTAGTGAGCTATTTAAATTTTTTTTTCTTAAAAAAATAAGGTGCCGCCGGGCGCGGTGGCTCACGCCTGTAATCCCAGCACTTTGGGAGGCCGAGGCGGGTGGATCACGGGGTCAGGAGATCGAGACCATCCTGGCTAACACAGTGAAACCCCGTCTCTACTAAAAATACAAAAAATTAGCCGGGCGCCGTGGCGGGCACCTGTAATCCCAGCTACTCGGGAGGCTGAGGCAGGAGAATGGCGTGAACCCGGGAGGCGGAGCCTGCAGTGAGCCGAGATCGCGCCACTGCACTCTGGCCTGGGAGAAAGAGCAAGACTCCGTCTCAAAAAAAAAATAAAATAATGTAAGGTGCTTTATTATTCTAAGCAATGGGACATTTCCTATTGCTTTGAACTTGGAGAGAAAACCAACAACTCAGGACCCATTCAGTCAAGTCTGATTTTTGGGCGGAGGAAAGACACTTTGTGTAATAATACATTTTTTAGTTTTTATCTTTGTCAAAAGTGTATAAGGCAAATCATATCATCAAATAAGTACTACTTATAGTAAATTTGTTTATATTTATTAGATAATATTTATATGAGAAATTATTGTATTATATAATTATGGCGCATGAAATTATTAAATTGTCAGAAGAATTCGAGACAAGGAAGTACTTCTGGCACATCATGAACAGTTTCCTGGACCCAGTTTCTTACCTGTAAAGTGAGAGGGTTGAGATGATCTCTGAAGTCCAGAGCCAACATCCTATACTGCAATACATTTCCCTTCATAGTGCAAAAAATGGCAACACTATTATTATGCCATGGGTATTTTTAACATTCAACTTCTAACTGTTTGTTATTTCAAGAAAATTTCAATGTTTTGTATATTAAAAAATCTGCAAGGGATCATCAAAAAGAGCTTTTACCAACATGGAAAAATCCACATACCATAAATCATGGAGAATGTAGCATAATGTTGACACTGAATAGGTGGCTTTTTTTTTTTTTTTTTTTGAGATGGAGTCTTGCGCTGTCTCCCAGGCTAGAGTGCAGTGGTGCCATCTCCGCTCACTGCAACCTCTGCCTCCCAGGTTCAAGAGATTCTCGTGCCTCAGCCTTCCAAGTAGCTGGAATTACAGACACACGCCACCATGCCTGGCTAATTTTTGTATTTTTAGTAGACGAGGTTTCACCATATTGGCCAGGCTGGTCTCAAACTCCGGACCTCAACTGATCTGCCCATCTTGGCGTCCCAAAGTGCTGAGATTACAGGCATGAGCCACCGTGCCTGGCCCAATAGATGGCTTTTATATAATGGGATGTGTAGTCTCGAGGATCACCGGGATAGAAAGAAAGATCGGTGAAGACAGGAGACATCCATGCTCAGTGAAACCTAAGCACGCTGGTCAGCGAGAATGAAGGACCCCTGAAGCCTTGCCCTCCAACTCACCTTCCAACCGAGAAGCAGCAGATATATTTCCTAAGACCCAGCCCATTCCCCCAAGTCATCTCTAATTCTAGCTTTCTCTAGGTACCTGAACATGAATTCTACATGCCTTCAGCTTTTAATGTTTTCCCCCAAGACTTCTAATAGATTAGTTATGACTATGGCAAAAATCTATACCTCCCAGCTAAATTAACCCCTCATTATGCAGGTCTCTGAGTACAAGGTCAAAAACAGGATCACTAATTCCATTGAAATTAAAATGCTAATCGAGTTACAGTTCTGCACTTAGCATAGAAAGATAGTAGAAGGCTAAACAACCTTCCTTAGGCTGTGAGACAACCAAGAAACTCTACGATGTGGATTTCCGCTCATGTAAATCACAGCTTGCTGATTAAAAGACCCATTCTCCTGGCCTTCCAGATGCTAGTCTTAGAAAAAGTCATGGGGGCCGGGTGCGGTGGCTCACGCCTGGAATCCCAGCACTTTGGGAGGCCGAGGCTGGTAGATTACCTGAGGTCGGGAGTTTGAGACGAGCCTGACCACCATAGAGAAACCTCCTCTCCAATGAAAATGCAACAAATTAGCTGGGCGTGGTGGTGCATGCCTGTAATCCCAGCTACTGGCTGAGGCAGGAGAATCACTTGAACCCGGGAGGCAGAGATTGCGGTGAGCCGAGATCACGGCATTGCACTCCATTGCACTCTGGACAAGAAGAGCGAAACTCTGTCTCCAAAGAAAGAAAGAAAGAAAGAAAGAAAGAAAGAAAGAAAGAAAGAGAGAGAGAGAGAGAGAGAGAGAGGGAGGGAGGGAGGGAAAGGAAAGGAAAGGAAGGAAAGGAAGAAAGAAGTCATGAGACAATGCTGAAGTGTGAGCTGGCCAGGGACCTAGGGGTATTTTGCTCCTAGGAAGCCAAAGAGACCTCAGCAAGGGAGAGAGTGGGTGGGGTCCACCCGAATGGAGCCGCTGACTGTGTTTTCCCCTTCCACCTAATTTTATGGCCAAATAACCAATTCTGAGTTGAGATTCTTTCTCTGAGAACTCTAATCAAATATGTATAATTAACTCTCGGATCTTGGGGTTCAATATTTTTAAAACTGAGAGAAGAAACGTATGACTTGTCTATCAGACTATAAGACTAGAGGTGGCAGAAAGGGTGAACTTTATGTCAAATCGATTTTACTTCCATGGGATATTCAAGAGAAAAAACCAAAACAAAAGAAAATAGATGTTTGTGCTCACTCTTAAAGTCTGAGAAAAAAAAATACTTGTGAATGAAGTTCAATTTATAATGTGATTACCAAAAAACAAAACGTGTTGATCTTTTCACAATTTTAAATTTATCTGAATGAAATCTGCTTTAATAGTAATCTGTTGATTGACCTGACTGGAAGAAATTCAGTGGCAGGAATCACTTCTAGTTGCAGAATTTTTCTAGTTGCATTAGTTTAAAAAAAATTTTTAAAGGGTTTTATTATATGTAAGAATTGAGGCTAGGCAGGGTGGCTCACGACTGTAATCCCAGCACTTTGGGGAGCCAAGGCGGGCAGATCACGTGGTCAAGAGATCGAGACCATCCTGGCCAACATGGTGAAACCCCATCTCTACTAAAAATACAAAAAAAAATTAGCTGGGCATGATGGCGCATGCATGTAGTCCCACCTACTCGGGAGGCTGGGGCAGGAGAATCTCTTCAACCCGGGAAGCAGAAGTTGCAGTGAGCCAAGATCAAGCCACTGCACTCCAGCCTGGTGACAGACCAAGACCCTGTCTCAAAAAAAAAAAAAAAAAAAAAAGATTTGAATAGTCCAAACAGCATATTCCCAGTTTCTCATTTCAGGGCTATTTAGCTTCTAGTTATAAAATGGACAATTTTTGTTAAAATAAATGCTGCTATTTATTTTGCAAACTTACAAAATACAAGCAATTATTAGACTGTGGACTTAGACCCTTAGAGAAATCGATGTACGAAATGGGTAGTGTGTGTATATGTAGACACACACACACACAAACTCTTATAGATGATATATTATAATAGTAAAATATAGTAAATAGCAAAAATATGTTATAGTAAAATGCTATATACTATATAGTATATATTTTATTATAATTTATATATTTTTATACTTAAAATATGTAGTATACTGTATATTATATATGTGTGTGTGTGTGTGTGTGTGTGTGTGTGTGTGTGTGTGTGTGTGTATGTACACATGTTGGCTTAGAGATGACAAAGGACTTTCACAAATAATACATCACCTGTGCCAGTGACTATTCAAGTACTCGTAGACATAGTATCTCACGGCTGGACACAATGGCTCACACCTATAATCCCAACACTTTGGGAGACCGAGGTGGGTGGATCACTTGAGCCCAGGAGTTTGAGAACAGCCTGGGCAACATGGCAAAACCCCATCTCTACAAAAAAAAATTCAAAAATTAGTCAGATGTGGTGGTGCATGCCTGTGGTCCCAGCTACTTGGGAGGCTGAGGTGGGAGGATCACCTGAGCGCGGGAGGTCGAGGCTGCAGTGAGCTGAGATCGTGTTACTGCACTCCAGCTTGGATGACAGAGTGAGACTCTGTCTGAAGGAAAAAAAAAAAAAAGAAAAAGAAATAGTATTTCATTTTTCATATCCCAAACCTTGTCAAGTAGATATTACTAACCCTCTTTGCTGGATGAATACACTGAGGCTCAGAGAGATTACATATATTTTCCAAATCTCCCAACTAGTCCATAGCAGATCTGAGTCTAGAACCTAAGACTTCAAATTCTAAATGGCATAACTTAAATAAAATCAACTTCATTTGGCTGGGCACTGTGGCTCATGCCTGTAATCCCAGCACTTTGGGAGGCTAAGGCAGGTGGATCACCTGAGGTCAGGAGTTCGAGACCAGCCTGGCCAACATGGTGAAACCTTGTCTCTACTAGAAATACAAAAATTAGCCAGGCGTGGTGGCACATGCCTGTAATCCCAGCTACTTGGGAGGCGGAGGCAGAAGAATCGCTTGAACCAGGGAGATGGAGGTTGCAGTGAGCTGAGATCACACCGTTTCATTCCAGCCTGGGCAACAGAGCTAGACTCCGTCTCAAAAAATAAATAAATAAATAGATAATCAATTGCATTTCTTCCTAGTTTTCTCCTGCCTACTTTTGTGGAAATGATGGAAGAACTTGAGACAAATGACCTGTAGACGGATAGTAGTGTTGTTTCTGCCCAGTGGATGATGGAACAGAACAGAAGCCAGAGAGAGAGGAGGGGTCGGGAGGAGCCCTGGAAATGTGGAAGGGAAAATACTCTGTGATGGAACATTGTTCTCAATATCATGGGGCCCTTTGTAGCTTGGAGCTAGCCTTTTAAGGGAAACACATTTGTCTTATATTTGATCATGAGATTGATTCTTTTTAAGTTCTGATGTAAAGTTTGAAAATTGGGATTTGAAACCAGGAAAAAACTACATTACTGTTATTTATGAGCTTTCTGAAGCATTATGTTCAAATTTCCATGGTTGACTGGTAATAATAAAAGGGAGGTCAACGTTATCAATGAAAGGCAATTCATGTGTGTGTGAGTGTGTGTGTATGCTGTGGTGTGTGTGTGTGCATGTGTGTGTGTCTGTGTTTGAGGGTGGTATGTGTTTGTGTGTGCATAAGTGCATGTGTGTGTGTCTACATGTGAAGGTGGTATGTGTACGCCTATGACGTGGTATGTGTGTGTCTCGTGAACCCAAAAGTATCTGAGACAGATCTCAAACAATTTAGAAAGTTTATTTTGCCAAGGCTAAGGACACACTAGTGACACAGCCTCAGGGGGTCCTGGTGACATGTGCACGAGGTGGTCAAGGCACGACTTGGTTTTATACATTTTAGGGAGATATGAGACATCAATCAATATATGTAAGATGTACATTGGTTTGCTCGGGAAAGGCAGGACAACTGCAGGCTGGAGAGGGAGCTTCCAGGTCATAGGTAGATAAGACACAAAGGGTTGCATTCTTTTGAGTCTCTGATTAGCCTTTCAGTGAATACACAAGATACAGGAATAGTCACTTATGTCTTAGTCTGGCTTAGTGAAATGATAGGGCATAAAAGCCACTGGGTATGCATTTGTCCCAGGTGAGCAGAGGGATGATTTTGAGTTCTGTCTGTCCTTTGTTCACAAGGAATTTTCTTGTGGGGAAATTGTGAGGGAGGTATGTGACTTTTTTACCTTTGTAGATATCTTGAGAGGCAGGTGTGCCTGACATAGTTTCCAGCTTGACTTTTCCCTTTGGCTTTGTGATTTGGGGGTCCCGGGATTTATTCTCCTTTCACAGCCTGGGCATGAGTGCATGTGTGTTTCTGTGGGTGAGGGTGGTGTGAGTATAGTGTGGGTGTGCCTGTGTGTGAAGGTAGTGTGTGTGTGTCTGTGTGCGAAGGTGGTGTGTGTGTAGTATTGTGTGTCTATGTATGAGGATGGTGTACTGGGAACACTTGGGCCTGAAGGGAGGAGGTGGTTGGAGGATGCCTGTAGGATGTGAACAGTGGCAGCTCCAGTTTTCAAAGGCAGGCAATTGATTCAGGGAGGACAGATGGCATGCAGGGGGAGGGTACAGCAAGGTCAGGAGGGGATTGCCTGGGCAAGGTCCCCCATTCCCTTCATTGCCTTCTTTTCTCAGGTAGGAATGGTCTCATGGGGAGCACAAGAAGGAAGCCAGCCAGATTAGCCCCATTCATGCTGGTGATCAGTGGAGTTACTAGAAGTCACTCTCAGATTGTCTTCACAGCCTACATCCTGCAGCCCACAGAAATCCACATGCTCTTTATAGTAAAAAGGGCCTTCGAATAGCTTCCTAGAGCCTAGTCAAATAAAGTCCATTGAAAATGTATTCAAGGTAAAACCATGACCACACTAGCAAGCTAACGTGCCCATTCTGAGCCAGGTCCTTTGGTTATCTATATACTCACACTGCAAGGTAGAAGTCACTGTTCTTTACTATAAATGGGAACTACAAATGTGAAAACAAGCCTCAAAGCAGTAAGTGACTTGGCCATAGCCAAGCTTTGGTAGCTCTCTGACAGTGTATACCCTCTCTGCCTGGCTCTGGCCCCCTAGGGACTCTGGTATTGGTGGTGGAGGATCTGGTCAGCAGGGGCTACAGGGCCTTTGGGCACAGTGGAACCCAAAAAAAATGACAGCCATGCCCAACATGGGCAGCTATCCCTAGAAATGATGGGTCTACCCAGAAGAGACCATGACGTCATCCAGATGCCACATGGTAATTGTTTGGGAGCACATGTATAAGTCACTTGCAGAACCCCTCCAAATAGTCTTGGGGGAGCCATTGCAGAGGGCTTGGGTCTTGCACCTACAAGCCGCAGTGAGAGTCAGCAAAATATGGGCACTTAGTGCCCAACTACCATTTTTAAACAAAGTTAAGTTACTGTCAGAAAACTCGAAAGAAAAGTCATTGTGCCTCATAACAACATAAAATAGCACAGGCCGAGTCAATGCACTTTTAGAAAAGTCCAGAGAATTGTGCAGTGTGTTATTTACCTCATGGGTCACCAATCAGTGCAGTCAGAGCCAGCCTCAGTGTGCACCTGAGAGGCCCATCTACATTTGTCTCCCTCCATTTCTCTTTCCTCCTTGCTTCTCTCATCCCAGTGTCCTGGCTCCATCCAGCAGGTGCCTCATGTCGTGAAGGTTGTGAAGACTTCACTCCTGGCTCCATCCTAGAAGAGATAGTGGCTTCTGAGAGCCACAAAAGGTGCTTCTTTTTTTTTTTTTTTTTTTTTAAACAGTGTCTCACTCTATCACCCAGGCTGGAGTGCAGCGGCGCGATCTCGGCTCACTGCAACCTCCACCTCCTGGGTTCAGGTGATTCTCCTGCCTCAGCCTCCTGAGTAGCTGGGATTACAGGCACCCACCACCACGCCCAGCTAATTTTTTGTATTTTTTTTCTTTAGTAGAGATGGGGTTTCACCATGCTGGCCAGGCTTGTCTCGAACTCCTGACCTTGTGATCCGCCCGCCTCACCCCACCCAAGTGCTGAGATTACAGGCGTGAGCCACCGTGCCCGGCCCATATTCTTTAGAGTGGCTTATCCGCAGCATAGGAATCACTTGGGATCTTGTTAAGATACAGACTTTGATTCAGTAGGTTTGGGGTGGGGCCCAAGGGCCTACATTTCTATCAAGCACCCACGTGATGCCAATGTTGCTGGTCTGTTGTCCACACTTTGAGCAAAAGTCATCAAACAGACAAGGAAAATTGTCTCTTGCTGATGCTGATTGCCATTTATTGCATAACTTTAGATCACCAGGGTGTTGAAAGAAACAAAAGGAAGGAAGAAGAATGAGAATGCCATCTTACCACACACAGCGAGACACATGGCACACTTGAAATAATGTTCAAGTACAATGATAGTGTTGTTCTACCATGATTAATGTGCCTCTGTCCCTCCCCAACCAGTAGGATGATGGTGGAACTCATTCCTAGGAGTGGTGGGTGAAAAGCTCATTCTGGCTTTGGTCTGGGCCCTGCGCTTCTGCATCCCCTCCAGCGTGTGTCTCATGGTGGCTCCTGTTGGCCTAATCAAGCTTGTGTGACTCGATATACAAGTCACAAAGGTTTCTCTTTTCATGCCGGCAATCATTGAGTTTGCATTCTCTGAAATAAAGGTTTCACCAACTTTATTTCTATTGACTTACTATTTCTGTTCATAATTGTTCACTGCACAATTTATTCCATTGCAAAAGGTACACCTCTCCTTTAGTATGAAAATACTCACAAAAAGAAAGGAATAAGCCTGATGGAAAATGACTACAACAAAAAGCCTATTATTGACCATGTAAGCCCTCCTGTTTTTGTGCAATTAGGATGGTGTCTGCACTTTTCTTAGAAACCTTCATTTGGTGATTGTTTCTTATGCCTCACCATTAAAACGCTCCTCTCCCAAAGCAATTATAGTTTCAGAATCTATCTGCTTGTCACCTTATTAGGCTATTGCTGTTTGAGCACACAGTACTTCACTTGTTCGATTCATTCACATGTAGGTTATTTCAACATGGGGTATGTGGAGTGATGGGAGGTAACCCATGTCCCAGGAAAAACAATTGTGGATTTTTGCCTTTTAATTTGCATTTAATCACTTGAGCATGAGGTGAAGAACAGTCGATGATATTTCAATGATAATACACATTTAGAGGCTAACAGAGTGAGAAGAGAAAAGAAAATTGGCTTAACTCTGTAACAGCACTATTGATTATGGTTATTGAAGCTCAATTACCATGCAGCTCAATAGTAAATAGGCTTATGCTTATATACATGTGCACATATTGTTAAATATTAGGTGCCAGTGTACATTTTATTTGGCTCACACAGTGAACTATGTCCAAGTGTAAATTGTGAGCCTCAAGTAGTGAGATTAATGCCCCAAAGCACATGAGATGCATTTTGTATGCTCAATGTCTTCCTTCTTTTGGCAGACTTTTTAATTATTTACATCACTTAGAATAATGGTTATTGTCCTATTGCCCGTAGGAACATGGTCTGAATGCCCAGAGCAACATCCCATTTCCCAGCGTGACTCCACCATTGTTTTCATTCCTTCCTGGCTATGGCCCTGAACTTGGGGCCCTGCACAATGGTTCCTTCCCTCTCTCTGAAACGTTTCTGCCCCATCTGTGCTTTCTGCTGCTCTTCCAGGTCTTTGCTTTAGATGGCCCTCTTCTTCTCCTCCTTTCCTCTCTGAAACTGGACTACATGCTCCTTTTATATGCTTCTTATGCTTGATACTTTCCCTCTCTTAAAATGTTCATATTCTATTGACCTTGACATTACACTGTTCCCTTCCAGACAATGACCTTCTTGGGCATAGGGAGTTCGTTTTATTCATTGTCATATCCTCCATGTTTAGCACAGTGCACGGCACTTAGTAAGACCCAATAAATATTTGTTAAGGTATACATGAGACAGCAAGTCCTGTTCTGCTGTTTGGCCCACAGCACATTGCTTCTTCCTGCCACAGAAGAGAAGGACAGTCTGGTTGGAATAAGTCTTTTTCAAGAATATTGTGATTAGGCCAGACACAGTGGCTCACGCCTGTAATCCCAGCACTTTGGGAGGCTGAGGTGGGTGGATCACCTGAGGTTGGGAGTTTGAGACCAACCTGACCAACATGGAGAAACCCCGTCTCTACTAAAAACACAAAATTAGCTGGGCGTGGTGGTGCATGCCTGTAATCCCAGCTACTCGGGAGGCCGAGGCAAGAAAATCACTTGAACCCAGGAGGCGGAGGTTGCAGTGAGCTGAGATCATACCATGGCACTCCAGCCTGGGCAACAAGAGTGAAACTCTGTCTCAAAAAAAAAAAAAGAAAAAAAAGAATATTGTGATTAATGTCCACAACTGTACTAAACTTTGGCCAATTTTCTTTTCTTTATAAATAACATCAATTCTGGTTATATCCACAGTCTTCTTTTTTTTTTTTTTTTTTTTGGCATAATGAAATCCTTTACTATTGTTTCATTGTCAGTTTTTGAGTATAAGAGCAAATTAAAATGGCTTCGCTTTATTTTAAAATGCCAGAGTAGATTGGATACTATGAAGACATAAATTAATTTCATAATTAAATAGCAGAGTTAGTTTAAAGCTCCTGAGTCCAGAGTTTCCTTTTATTCATCATGATAGTATTTGGTCTATAGTAAGTTCCTAGTAAATTCAAGTTATTAGCTTTATAACCTCATCCTTGATCTTTTCCCCCAATCCACTCCTTCCTCTTCAAACACTGACCTTAGGAAAATTGACTTCAAACTCAAAAGGGGCTAGAAGACAGAGCACTGAGATTTCGGTCATTTCTGAGAACGAGTTAGGTGCTCCTCCCCTCCCACGTGCACACGCTTCAGCCTTTCTTCTTAAGCTTCAAGCCAGCTCAACAAGTGATTGTTGTCCACCCTCTGTGTACTTGGAACTGTATTAGGCTAATCTGCAGCTTCTCAGGTGATTACAAAAATCTATGATGCTGCCAATTATTAAGCAGCTTCAAAGTCTATCTGTAATTACTCCCTTAGGGGCTGGTACACAGTGTTTCCATAAACTCACGTGCTTACCACTGGTTTCTAGGCCCTTACATATGCATTAACACTACATCTCTGATCAACTTGTTCTCTCTTTGGTTGCGGAATAGAAAGCATGTACCACTGGGAATAGACATTGACAGCTTATACAGTCATCTCCACAATGGAGTAAAGAAGAACCTGCAATGTATATACAATACACATATACACTAATTAAAGAAAATTTGCAAAATATAACCCAATCTCATGAATCAATAGAAATGATAGCAGATTCAGAGAGCCTGAGACAGTCTTTCACACTACAGTGAAGCAGTTACATTAAGTTTGTTCTTCTGCAGCCTATTCTGAAAATCAAATATATATCAAAAGTTAAGGATTTAGCTTAAAACTCACACAGCAAATAAATCATAATGCATGCCTGGAATTCATTTCTTTAAATTCTCCTGTTGTGGTTAGCGATTGTGGAGGTGGTCAGATGGGGATTAACTTCACCAAATATTTGGCAATACTTTTGCACAGTGAGGTGAACTAAGGATACAACTTTAATTTGGGTGTCAGAGTCCTTTGTGGACTTTATAAGCCCTTTAAAGTTGTCTAAATATCAGCATCATTTGCATGGGTACAAACTAGGATCAACTGTAGAAGGGGAAAGAACATTAGATTTCTTCTTGATAGGCTTCTGAAAGCACTTATTGAATTTATGCATGTTGCAGCCTCCTAGTTTATATGCACTAAAGAGGGTGATGGGATGGGTGCAGGGGGATCATGTACAACTGCCCATTTGTATGAGGCATTTGGAAATCCAGGACTGCCTCTTTTGTGTTTGTTCCCCTTTTTGTGGACACATAATTCGTCTTCTGCATGTTGATGGAAATGGGAGTTTGGTGGCTGCTCCTGTATACTAGATAAGATGGTAATTGGCAGAAATAGAACAGTGGGGACTATGGGTCTCAGGAGAGAAGATTGATGGGGAAAATAGGAAAACATGAACCTAAGAAAAAAGGTATCAGAGGAAATGGCAAATGCAGCCAAGACAAAAACCATAGTGGTATTACAGTAGTTAATAGATGTTAAAATAACCCATAGACTGGCATTTAGTTAAAGATAAAGCAGAGGAGCGTCTTCTGGAGCTTGAAGCTGGCTGGGGACCTAAAAGGGAGAAGAATTGAGAGGCAATAACTAAAAATGCAGGAGAGAAGCAGTAATTCAAGATGTAGGAGGCAGGAATATGTGTGGGGAGAGGGTAATTAGATATGGACAAATTCTTTCAAGAAAATGTCATCAGGAACTGGGAGCAAGAAAAGGTACCTAGTCAGCTGGAACCATCTGACCAGCATGAGCCAGACTTATGTATGTCTGGGTTACATGACGGAGCTGAGTGTTTCTCATCACAGTTCCTACCAAGGTGAGCATGAGTGAAGCTTGGCAGGACAGGAAATATGTGCTGGTCTGCACTGGTTTCTGGGATGGGATGAAGAATAGTGTAGTCCCCTGCCCATTGAGGACTCAGAGAGTGGTAGGGGTGACATGTATATGTAAATAACCACAATAGATGGTAAATACTACAATAAATTTGTATACAAAGGGTTATGCCAACCTCTTGAGGTACCAAGTACCTGTCTGATTTCTAGTACTCTTCCTCTTTCCAAAGAAGAAAAGACTGCATATTAGACTTTTCCAATTAAAGGGAAATTCATCCAACTCACACTCTTCCTAGCCACATTCACACTTTAGTGCTTTTCATTTGAAATTGTGGCATCAAAGAGCTCATATTTTTTCAAAGGAGCTTTAGCCATTTGCTAATAAGTAGGAAAGGCTGGGAAAAAGAAACAGTATCAGTGGGGCTCCAGGACATCTTCACAACCCTACTGTTGTTAGTCAGCCAACATTCAATCCACCCCCTTCTTTGTTGGCAGAGTTCCAAAGTTGCTTTGGAACCTATTCCTCCCTGATATGACTCAAGTGAGTCACCAGCTCCAGCCTAGTTCCAGCAGTCAATTCTTATCTATCTGAGCCAGCCATGATGGTCCTGCTCTTGCCCATGGCTTGTTTAGAACTGATCTTGCAGTCTATTGTGACCAAAGAGTTCTGGCAGAAAGTCTGCTGGGTGACTTCTGGGAAAGGTTTCCTCACTCCTAAAAGAGGCACATATGAAGACAGTTTCTTCTTCCTCTGGATGTGGTTGTGTTTGTTGTGATACACAAACAGGCAGTAGCCACCTTCAACCACAGGGAGAGCCAGCCCGAGGACAAGGATGATACATGAAGGTTGGCAGAATAGAGCCTGGATCCTGGATTACATTTTTTGAACCAATGAATTTAGCAATCTTGGACACTTTCTTTTGTGTAATACTAAATTTCCTTATACTTTAAGCCACTTTCAGTTGGTTTTGTTTCTGTTTCTTGCAGCCAAAAGTATTTGACTGCAACACATGCTGGAAGTGTCTCTGAAGACTATTCTATTTCAGTAACACAAGAGCCTGGCGAGGTTGGATAGGAGGCATGGCTGTTTCCTCCTCTTCCCACTCAAGATTATTCCCTTGGTTCTTCAAAGTTCTTTATAGCTACTGACCCATGCCAAAGATTGTTGTCTAGGCTTTTGCAGTGAAATCCTGGAAACAAGAACCAACTTTCTTGAGCACTTTCTTCTCACAGCCTTATTTCTCATTAAATCCAACCCTTCACTTTCCATCTACCTGGAACTGCTAGACACAAAAGAGCCAGGGCTCATATCTACTGTGCTCCTCCTATCGCCTCCTGGGTCAGGGATCTTTCTCTCTCATCTCTGCCACAATATGGTACTAAGATAATAAGAGCACCCTTCCCCAGACAGAGTCTACCACCAACCAGACCACTCAGGAAAAGAGGAGGGGAAATACATGCATATGCCTTAAAATCACAGGAAAAACAGGGGAGGGATGGGGGCATGTGGGAGAGACCCGAAAGGGTGAGAATGAATGGAATTGAGAGTCAGGAAGGTTGTAAACAGAAGGCCAGAGTATGTGGCTTATGTTTCTACACTTACATTCATGCACACAGGTGGCTGAAATGATGAAACTGTATTAGGAAAAATGGGTAGTCTTTTCCTAATTTTAGATACTGAAGGACTAACCAAATAAGAAAAGAAAAACTTTTAATGGGGCCAGGTGCGGTGGCTCATACCTGTATTTTCAGCACTTTGGGAGGCTGCAGTGGGTGGATCACCTGAGGTCAGGAGTTCTAGACCAGCCTGGCTAACATGGTGAAACCCCATCTCTACTAAAAATACAAAAGTAAGCCAGGCATGGTGGCACACGCCTATAATCCCAGCTACTCGGGTGGCTGAGGCAGAAGAATTGCTTGAACCTGGGAGGTGGAGGTTGCAGTGAGTCGAGATCCTGCCACTGCACTCCAGCCTGGGCCACAGAGCAAGACTCTGTCTCCAAAAAAAGAAAAACCTTTTATAGGGTTGCATAAAAGTAATTCATATTATAATAATTCATGTAAAGAACATATCATTTGTGCCTAATTACAGTGCCAAATTATAACAACTAGGCATAGGTTAAATATGGCGTACATGTTATTTGCTTTCTTGTGTCCCCAGCCTTCCTAGGGTCACTCTGGATCACTGTCATCAGCTAACGTAGTACATGGTATTGACTCACAACTTTACAGAGTTGAAGAGGCCACTGCTTATAATCTACCTACATGTTTTCTGGCATTTCTAGTGTTCCTTCGTAATCTGTTGTGGAACTTGTTTCAATGTTCAACCCATATTACCTTTACAGATATGAAATTTCAACAATTTAATTTTTGTTATGCCTAATATTCTTTCCTACTGCTTCAAAGAATGCCCACCCTTTATTTGGCAATCACTTAAATGACATTTCCTAAAGACCAGGCATTTTTTCCCCATGCGCTTTGCAAATACAAATTCATGTCATCTTTATAACAGCCCTGTGAAATCGTGTGGCAGACACTATTGCCCATCCATGTGCCCTTAGTCCACTTCCCGATTACACCTGCAGTCACAGTGGACAGTTTGACATGGAATGACAGCGAGGAACATGCGTGCACAGGTAAACATCCCAGTTCCCTGTCCCCTACAATACTGTGAAGGTCCTCAACATGATGGTGCCCTCATTGCCCTCGAGAATGACTGCTCCTTTACGCCCCCTTCAAGAGCTTCTCTCCCCACACTCTCACTTGCCCTTATTCCTTCACTTGTACTTACTGGGATCACCTCTCAAAAAATCACTTCTATCTAAGTCCTTGTATCTGGGTCCACTTTGGGATGAACCCAAATTACAACACTAAGTTCTATTATTATCCTCGTTTCATAGATGAATAAAACTTCATTGTATAGACAAAAGTATGTGCCTCATATAGATGAGGCAGAGAGTGGTATAATATCCAGCTCGTGGAGTAAGGATCTGAATTCAGGCTTCAGAGTCCATATTCTTCACCACTACCCTATACTGGCCTCTAAACGTCATACTCTATAATTTGGTGAACACGTCCATCTTCCACCTACACAGATCATTCTCAATAATATAAATAGGGAGAGGAGTTTGGCAAACTATGGCCCTCAGCCAAACCTGGCACATGGCCTGTCTTTATAAATAAAGTTTTATTAGACTACAGCCACATCCATTTGTTTCCACATAGTCTGTGGCTGCTTTTGCATTGCAGTAGTAGAACTGAGTAGTTGTGTTAGAGACCATATGGCCTGCAAAACCTAAAATGTTTACTATCAGCCAGGCGCAGTGGTTCACACCTGTAATCCCAGCACTTTGGGAGGTTGAGGTGGGCGGATCATGAGGTCAGGAGATCGAGACGATCCTGGCTAACACGGTGAAACCCTGTCTCTACTAAAAATACAAAAAATTAGCTGGGTGTGATGGTGGGCGCCTGCAGTCCCAGCTATTCGGGAGGCTGAGGCAGGAGAATCACTTGAACTCGGGAGGCAGAGATTGCAGTGAGCTGAGATCGCACCTTCCGTGCTCTGCCACAATATGGTACTAAGATATGGCACTAAGATCGCGCCACTGCACAGAGCGAGACTCCGTCTCAAAAAAAGAAAAAAGTTTACTATCTGTCCCTTATTCACAAAAAGTTTGCCAACTCATACTATTTCTCGGTAGGGCGTGATCTTTCCCAGCTGGAATCTATTTAAAATATATCAGCGAGACTCCCAGAACATGGCTTGACTGGGTTGGGTAGCTTTGGGGATTCTGAATATCTAGTCAACAAGCGTGTTTCTCTGTGCTATTCTAGCTGAGCCCAGGGATTGGTCAAACACCCAAATGCTGAGCCTGTGGCTCGTTCTTCGCCTCACCTTCTCTTCACCAATCAAATGGTCTGTGACTATTTCTCCTTTTCACAACCTGATTGTATTTCTAAGAGATAAGAGGTGTCCCTTTCCCACTAACAAATATACAACACCAGCCATGCTTTAAAAAGTGGGTTAGGCCTGAAGGAAGCTTCTGCCAGAGATGTAATCATATGGGAAAGGAACTTGACTAATTCTGTGAAGGCAAGAAAGGTCCCATCTTATTTTAGATGATTCAATGGGAACATTTTGGTTAGTTTGATAGAGTTGTTAGGTTACATGTTTGTTTGGGAGTTTCTGAGTCTATGGCCACTTCTGCTGGGCCTACACCATGTGGTGTGAAAGCTTTGGCTTTCCACCTTTACACACAGGTATCAAAAGCACCTTTGCAGCCATTCACATTAAAGGCACCCATTGGCTGTCCCAGGCCATCCAAAAAATATTATTATGCACCATTTACGCCAGTTTGCCAACTTGGATTTCTTTTTTCTTTCTTACAAGAAACCATAGTGACACTGTAAATCATTGAGCGTGTTGATATCTTTTAAGACACGCTTTGATAACATTCTGGAATATGCCATTTTACAAAGCAGGGAAAGGTGCCACTTGGAGTGTATCCAGGAGGCAGGAAGGCCCTGCAAGGTCAACTTTTCCTTTTCAGCTATGTTCATAGTAACTGTTTATATATTCTAGATTTACAGACAAGGTCTTCAGATAGTGTAATGAGTACTTGTTAATCAAAACTCCCATACCTCGAGAAGGTTTTTGCAGGTCAAATAGGTTGGGGTAAAAATACACATATACGTAACTCTTTACAATACCTGAGAACAAAATTCATCCAAATATGCTCCTAACTGTCTTGCCCCAGCTCAACTACAATTTCGTAGAGGTCATCCAGGAAATTCTGTGCCTTCCAATTGTCCCCCAAATATCTGGCAATTGTATGTGCCTTCTCAACTTTCAACCATAATAAACTGATGATGAAGAATCACCAGTTCAAACAAACAAATCGTTCTTGATGAGATCTGTATTTAGTGGACTGTGTCTAAGAAAGAATGTGTTATCTGAAGACCCAAAACTTGGTTACCATTTGATAAAATATTTGGGTTTATAAAATGTTGTCATCTATTGCTTGAGCTTGCTGGGAATTGGTTGGAAGCAAATCTTCCTGGAGAATATACTATCGGTCAATCAAAGGACCTAGATGTCCCTCCTTTGGGGAAGTTTTGGTGGTAACCATGACTAAGACTAATGTCAATCATTAAGTGACAGGTTCTGGGAATCATTACCTGCCACCCTTCCCAGTGGGAGTGTGTTCTTTCAGGAGCTGCCTGGAAGGTGCAAATGATATGCTAGACCCAAAGTTTGGGATTGTTTTGAACCTGCAGGAGATCTGGTCACACGGGTGAGCCCTTGTGGGGACAGTAATTCTCAATGTAGGGGTGGAGGAGAAAAGGGAAAGGAGAGGGAAGGAGTGTGACCAAACTACCGGGGCTTTTTCAAACAAAACAAGGCCCCTTCCTCCTCATCCTCCCCCCTGGATTCCAATACGAAGGCCTGGGGCTTACGTGACTGCAATTCTCTTTTTTTTTTTGGACACCTGTATGAGTGTGTGGTCTTTTTTTTTTCCTTTGAGACAGTCTCACTTTGTTGCCCAGGCTGGAGTGCAATGGTTTGATCTCAGCTCACCACAACCCCTGCCCCCCGAATTCAAGCAATTCTCCTGCCTCAGCGTCCCGAGTAGCTGGGACTACAGGCACGCACCACCATGCCCGGCTAATTTTTGTATTTTTAGTAGAGACGGGGTTTCACTATGTTGGCCAGGCTGGTCTCAAACTCCTGACCCCGTGATCTGCCTGCCTCGGCCTCCCAAAGTGATGGGATTACAGACATGAGCCACCATGCCTGGCCATGTGACTGCAATTCTACTGCTCTTCACCGTGCCCTGCTCAGTCTAGAACATGCTGTACAGACCTGAGCATGGCTGCTCTTTCTGGGGGATGCTGGCAGCCCGTGGCTGGAGCTTGTCAATCATCTGCAAGAACTGAAATCCCTCAGGTATCCAAGGTACTCACTGGGCCCGAGTATCAAAAAGACAGGATTTACACACCAGCTTTCCTTCCTCCATTTGTATTCCGACTCCACAGAGGCTTTCCCAGTGACCCTCTTCTTATTTTCTTGGCTTTGCTTTCTGCCCTAGATCTTCCAGCTCTTCCCCTTGTTACATTATTCATGGCTTTTATTTCTCACGTAGTAATTTATTTTAATTTTTATTCATGTTTTTATGCTCACTTAACCCAGGTCCTTATCTTGAAAAATGACTACTCTGGAGTGATCAGAGAAGGAAGAAATAGCAAGCTATTAGTCCTTTTTAAAACAAGAGAATTCCAAGATTATTGCATTTAAAAAAATTTTCAACAGCTGCGACTGATTTTGCCATTAAACAGTGGTTCTTAATCTGGGCTACACATTGGAACCATTTGGGCAGTTTTGGGAAAAAATCCCGATGCCTGGGTCTCCCCTCCAGAGATTCTGTTTTAATTGGCCCGAGTTAAGTTTTAAAAGCTGCCCAGGTGATTCTAATGTGCAGCCAGGGTGGTGTGTCCTTACCACAGACAATGCTGCAGAAGTGAGGCTGCCTCAGAAGTTCAGACCCCCTCCCACCCCTCTTTCAGCACAATGATCGTCCTTGCAGATTTCCTCTAAGTGAGAGAAGCTGGGCTCCTGTCCTTGCCCCACCACTGTGTAACCCTGGGTCAGGGCCTTTATCCTTCTGAGTCTCAGTTTCTTCATCAATAAGAGTAACAAACTCAACCCTGATGAGGCTGCAAGGTGGGCCCACCCACGATGCTGCAGGTTAGAACTCCTGGTCAGCAGTGCATAGGGTCAGGGTGAGCTCAGAAGAAATGGAAGAAAACTGAACCAATTAATGGTGCCTGTGGCCACGCAGAGACCCTGTTTCTATCACCAACATGCCCCTGATGTCGGCACTGAAGAGAAGATACCTTTTAGGACCCCAGACTGACTCTTTCCAGCTTCCAGCTCTCACAGCCTCTGTGGGCACCAGGTAAGTGTTCAGAAAGCCTTCCTTGACCATCAACATGTACATCAGCAAAGCTTTCAACTCCATCACACAGGCCTTGAGGTGGTCCAGCTGAATTCTTTCCTCCCCTGGTCATGACGTGCACCACAGAATTGGAGGGAAACCAGCATGTGCCAGGGAAGCCAGCTAGAGAGGGGACAGAGGCTCCCCTTCCTTCGCTTCTCAGGGGCCTTCAAGTCAGTGCCCTTCTGCCATGAAGTAGAGGGTTGATGAACATGGACAAGGCACTAATACAGATTTCCTATAAAGACCTTCATTGGAGAAAACAGAGCCAGATCTTCTAACCAGACCCCAGCGATGTCTCCCCTGGCAGTAAGATGATGCCTTGCTTTACACAGATCCTTTGCTGAGAAGCAGATGTGTTTAATATAAAAGAAAGAAGAGAAGAGGAGAGAGAAGACATTGTCATGCATGAATTTACCATTCCGTGACACTCAAAGCTCAGTTCTTCTCAGGGCATTTGTCCTTGCTTTTCTCCTCCTGGGATGTTCATAGTTCATTCCTTCTGTGCTCAAGTATCATCTCCTTACTACCCCCCACCCACCCTCTTGTCCCTTCTTATCGCCTTGCTCTGCTATTTTTCTCCATCACAATGACCACTACCACTACTTATCATGATATTACTTATTTGTTACTTGCTTACTAGACCCTGAGCTCCATGAGGAATAGATTTTGCTCATCTTGTTTATAGCTCTGCTCTAGTGCCTGGCAAAAAATATAAGCAAAGAGCATGAATGAATGAATGAGCACAGGCATGAAACCTTGGGAGGCAGTGTCTGCTTTCACAGTCCCAGACAACACGGCTCCTGTGCCACTGACGGTACCCTTGCTCCCCGGCTGAGCTGTATTCTTCTCCATAGGATTTACCACTTTCTGATTGACTTTGTTATTTGTTTACTTCCTATCTTCCCCACTGGAATGTAAACTCCACGAAGGAAGGGACTTTTGTTTTCATCTTTACTAGCCTTTGTTTTATTCCCAAAGTCAGGATGGCACCTGGCAATGTACTGGGAATTTAATAAATATCTATTGTCAAAGAAATGATTACTTCATTCAGGAGAAGGTGATGCCAATCAATCCCTGGTAAAAGTGGTGTTTTTTGAGTGCCTCCTTTGTCATCAGCCTCTTTTTTTTTGTTTTTGTTTGTCTGTTTGTTTTTACTGTTGTACTCTTCTTGAGAACACTGCCTCCATCCATAGTCCCCAGTGGCTGTTAGCCCCTCCCTCTCCTCCCGACTACGTGCAGCAGGTCTCCACATCAGTCTTTGACAACACCTCTGCGTTCCCTCTGTACTTTGCTCTTGCTGGTTCATCTTTGAATGCTTTTCTTTCCCCATCCACTAAAAGCCTCCTTATCCCTCCGAGCCAGCTCTTTCCTGGAGCCTTTTCCTGACCCACAGCAAGAAGTGCACTTTTCCTCCTCTGAATCTCTACAGGACTTGGTACGTCTCAAGTGGTTCTTAGGACGCATTAGAAGACATGATCAGATCTTTGGAGATTATGTCAGTGACACTGTAACCCAAGACTGTAACTCTAAGACAAGAAGGGGCAGGCTCAGTGGCAGGGAATTAGCTGCCAGCTTACTCTCATGCTCACACAAGAACATTCAGGCATCACCAACATCTTTCTGCCTACATAGCTGAGGCCACTTCAGACTCTGGGCTGCACTGTCTCATCTATCCTGAAGCTTTGGAAAATCTCAATGTCTTGCTACGTGCAGGGATAGAAGCAGAAGATCCCAGAACTTCCCCAAACTGTAGCTCTCACTTCTCCCTCCGGCCCCTAACCTCTACCCCAGCCTCTCAATCCCTGGAGGAAGGTCTCGGGACCAGAGGACTTTGTTTTTTTCTTTCAGTTTCCTCCAATCTTCTCTCCCTCCTCCAGAAGCCCAAATTCTGGCACTCTCTCACAACCTGCAGACAACTCTATGAGCAAACATCCTCCCTCCTCTACTCATCAAATTAGTATTTCATCACTTCATTTCCTGGTAGCCAACGGCTTACATTGTGAGCTGCAGATTTCTACAGATTCAAAAGCCTAAGGCTTCTGAAGACAGAGTTGCCCATTTAAAACTGACTGTGGAATTAGGGGTCACTAATATGAGTTATTTCAACACCTCCCTGATGCTTTTTCTCCCCTGCCTCTCCACCCACAATTTTTGCAGGAAGCGTGATACAGTCAAGAATGTGGGTGCACATTTCTATCTTCTCAAGAAAAGTGTTATTGGGAGTGGGAACTAGTGATGAGTGACAAGATTTTGATAGATGAAACGTTTTCAGACTTAAAGATTATTCAGGGCAAGCAGATTTCCTTTATGCTTCTTCAGAGGCAAATTTCATCTCTCTATATTGTTATTTCTAGTTTTTATGCCCTAGCCCTTTTTAACCATTTTATGTAGTCTCTCGCCCACTCACAAGTTGCATTCTCAGGGAGCATATTTTTCAGAGAAACAACAGTAATAAGGTTTGTGTGCTGTCCTGTAATATCCCATTTTGCTAATATAGCTAAATTTATATTATTCATTTATTCACGAATTCACTTACTCATTCATTCATTCATTCACTTAATAAACATGCATTGAGCCAGTGCAGTGGCTCATGTCTATAATCCCAGTACTTTGGGAGGCTGAGGTGGGAGGATCCCTTGAGGCCTGGAGTTCAAGACTAGCCTGGGCATCATAGTGAGACCCTGTCTCTACAAATAAATTATAATAATAAGCCAGGTGTGGTGGTGCATGTCTGTAGTCTCAGCTATTTGGGAGGCTGAGGCAAGAGAATTTCTCTAGCCCAGGAGGTCAAGGCTGCAGTGAGCTATGATCATGCCACTTCACTCCAGCCAGGCCAACAGAGTGAGAGATGCTGTCTCTAAATATATATATATATATATAAAATATATAATATATATGTATATTTGTGTGTGTGTATATATATATATATATATATATATATATACACACACACATACATACACACACATGTGCATTGAGCAACAACTATATGTCAAGTGGACCCCACTGGTGAACAAGAGGGACACAGGTCCTGCTGTCATGGATCTTACATGGAGGTGAAGGGGGCCAGATAATAATGACCTGCCATAAACATACAACTGTAGACTAGAATAGATGCCCTAACTTGAGAAAGTCTACTTTAGATAAGACAGGGGAAAAAAATCTTGATTTTTGAGCTAAGAAAAAAAAAAAAGAGCTGAGTTCAAGGAGCCTTGCAGGCAGAATGTACAGCAGATACAGAGGCCCCAGCGCAAAAGATGAGTCATGTATTGGACGAACAGAAAGAGGCCACTGTGACAGAAGCTTGGTGAGCTGGCTGCCCTGGGAAGAGGAAGGGGTCTGCAATTGCCTTCTGGTCTCCAGGCCCATGAGAAGCCTTCCCATTTTCAACACAACTCCCTGACTTGCTTGAATGGGTGGTATATTCTTTAATTCCAGAATGCCTGTACTTCAGATATTCCAAGCACTGATATGAACCTCTCCTGGAAAAAAAAAAAACAAAACACAAAATTTTGCTCAGGGAGACCAAAAATCTTTGCCTCATGAAACCTCCTTACAGCCAAAGTCACATTTTTCTCAACATAGGAGACTCGAGTTTCTTGCTGGTACATTATTGGGGTCCACAAAGTACAAAGTAGAATCTGAATTGATAACAAACTCAGCTGCTGTCCTTGGATCACGCAGACTCTAAATGTGGTCTTGGAGGAGTAATGAGCATGTTCTCAAAAGTGATCTTGCCCTTCACATAATCACCAGTACAACAGCGATGCCACATGCTGTATTCAGAGATAACCTTATTTTTCTTTCTTTTGTATCTCTTGAATCTTTTATCATACAGCAAAAGCAGCATAAAATTTGGCTCACCACTACTGTGCTGTGTTTCTGATTAGTAAGAGATAATTCATTGGCATAGTCCTTGGCAAATGCTCAGTTAACATTAGTTGTAGTCATTTTCAGACAAAAAAGACAAATCACAACTTAACTCTGAAGATTCTAGGTGCTCAAGGAGCAAAGCTCTCTTAAATTTTACCCAAGTGAAATCTCCAATCATTTTTCTTTGAGAAGGAAACTACAACCTTCAAACTGTGCAAAAGCACATTTCCTTTTAAAGCTCAAAATAATCCTGTATTTTCAAAACAAAGCAATTAGGCCTCCATCATTAAATGTGGCTTTGTTTACTTGTGTAGTTTCCTTTCATTCTTATAGGTCAAATGTTTTTATCATCATAGTTGACTCAACTTTTTTTCAAGCTTAATTGGGTTTTAAAAACCTAATCTGTTCCATTCCAGATCTTTCTCAACAAAAGTCTCAACCTCATTTACAGTGGAAAGTTTGTAGGCTTAACAAACCTTTTGTTTGATGGAAGGAAAAACAAAAATACCACGGCCACCTCTGAGGTCTGGCTCAGAGGAAAACTGCTCTGCCCTGCTTCCTCTCTGACCTCTTGTATGTAACAGGGATGTGGCATGAGTCGGCATTAGCTTGCTCTGTGCTAAGATGCATCAGATGTCGTGGGGCCCTTGGGAGCCTTGGACTAGAGGCTGCAGATAGGATGTGAGGATAAGCAATGTAATGAACCCATGAGTCTTCATCATGCAATAAGCTGTTATACCACAAAGAACTATGACATAGGAGGTCAAACATACCATGAGGTGTTTAGCGAGACTGAGAATCTTGTCATGCTATGTTCATGTCATGTTTGGAACAGGAGAGAAAGGGCAGGATAAGTGTCCCCTTATGAAGGCCAGAATTGTGCGGGGCTTTCATCACAGCAGATGGTGATTATTTGTGTACCCAGCCATCTCCCTCCCGAGCCCACTGGAGGAAGAGTCTTATGTTATATGTTATTCATCCTGTGTCACCAGAGTTTATTACAGTGTCTGTGCTCAAGAAATACATGTCCAGTGAATGAATTTAACTTTTTTTTTTTTAAGACAGAGTCTCTGTGTCACCCAGGCTGAAGTGCAGTGGGGCGATCTTGGCTAACTGCAGCCTCTGCCTCCTGGGCTCAAGCCCAGGCTCCTGCCTCAGCCTACCTCCTGCCTCAGCCTCTCGAGTAGCTGGGATTACAGGTATGCGCCACCACGCCTGGCTAATTTTTGTATTTTTAGTAAAGACAGGGTTTCACCATGTTGGCCAGGCTAGTCTTGAACTCCTGACCTCAGGTGATTTGCCCACCTCCGCCTCCCAAAGTGCTGGGATTACAGGCATTAGCCACTACGCCCAGACTGAATGAATTTAACTGTTAAAACACTTTCATATATTAGGACCAGCCTGGTTGTCTCGCAGAGAACTGAATCAGTAGCTTAGTGAGAGTGAACTCTCAAATATAGATGTCTCTGTTTACTGTGACAACGACAAAAAATGCATTCGCAGCAAAGCCTGCCAAGCAGGGTAGAGGACGCACCATCCATACCCTTCAATGCAACAACTTGCAACTCAGTATAACCACCTAACATCTGGCCTTCTCAGCATTTTTCACACCATGACATACACAGCAAATGAAATCTGTACAGCAAACTGGGATAAACCACTAAGGCTGCTCTCAGCAGGAAGAGACTGCCCTGAGGGTTCCAGGTGCCCCAGGCCCCACCAGCCTCTAGAGAAATTACAGAGTTCCGCCTGGACACCCGCCCCAATGCTTCCAGCAAGCATGGGGCCTGGAATAGCATAGTGGCCAGGATGCTCAGTCGAACTTGTTGAAAAAATGAGCCAACTGTGACTCCTGAACATAAAATCCAAGATCCTGGTACAATCTATTTCTACACTACTGGCACCATCTCAATCTATTTGCCCAGTCACTTAATAAAGATAACCAGTAGGTGGACAAGTGCCTTCAGTTCAGGGCCTAGAAGGGCTGGGCATGGCTGGCTAGATGGGAAATGCAGGTTGCACAAAAATCAGTAAAGATACTCACACCACTTTAAGCTGTATGAATGCTTTATGGTTTATAAAAAGCTTTCATTGTATTATACATCAATTGATAATAAGATATAATCTGGAACAGGCAGAGCGAAAAATAAAAAATAAAAAGGCTCATATCCATTCCTCTTAAACTGTCAGATGTTCACCAGAATGAATATATTTTTAGTTTACAAATAAAAAATTTTCACAAACTTGGACCCAACTTTCCAATCACTAACAGAGATAAGGGGTATGAGAGGTAGACATATGGCTGCAGTGAGAATTCACAGCCAGGCAAGGAGAGATGACGCACACAAACACGCAGAAATCTGGGACTAAAAAAGAGGCAAGTACCTGTGGTCCCAGCCACTTGAGAGGCTGAGGCAGGAGGATCGCTTGAGCCCAGGAGGTGGAGGCTGTAGTAAGCTATGATCACACCATTGCACTCCGGATTACACAGCCTGTCTCCAAAAAAAGCGAAAAAAAAAAAAAAAATAGAGACAAACAGCTCCATGTACTTAAGCAGATATTGAGGACGTTGTTGCATTAACACAGGACTTTAGAATAATAGATATTAATATGAATTAATTTAGACCCTGTGGTAGTCTGTTTTGCATTGCTATAAAGGAATACCAGAGACTGGATAATTCATAAAGGAAAGAGATTTATTCGGCACACAGTTCTGCAGGCTCTACAAGCATGGCACCAGTATCTTGCTGCGCTTCTGGTGAAGGCTTCAAGAAGGTTGTCCTGGTGGAAGGTGAAGGGGAGCCAGCATGTTACATGGCGAGAGAGGGAGCAAGAGACAGGGGAGGAGGTCCCAGACTCTTTTAAACAGCCGGCTCTGGCATGAATTAATAGCATGAGAGCTCACTCATTATTGCAAGGACAGCACCAAGCTATTCATTAGGAATCTTCCCCTTTCACTCAGACACCTCCCACTAGGCCCATCTCTCACATTGGAGGTCACATTTCAACATGAGATTTGGAGGAGCACACATCCAAACTATATTAGGAAGAAGTTAGATTGTGTTCTTCATACTGTGTTTAAGAATGCTTGGAAGGATGGGGTCCATTTTAGAGAGCTTTCCCTTCGAAGTCTTTAAAAAAATCATTTCTTGAAGATATAAACCCTGAGCCATATAGAAAAGTCAGTGATCAGCTCCTTTCTACAGAGCTCCAGATAATCAAAATTTTGCAGTATGTGGTTTTATTTTTCACTGTATTTGTTTAGTAGAGTTTTATGTTCTGTTGTTTATCTTAATAGCCAATATAGAACATGATTTATATTTTTCCTCTATTTTTGTATAAATGTTCTACATTTAATTGCTATTTATTTAAATAAACCTTGATTGACTATAAATGGCCCTTAACTAGATATTTTTAAAGTCTCCTCTCCTCTGCTCCAGATAATGAAACCACAGTATCCTACCTATTTTTAGCGTCCATTGGGAACTTAGCAACAGTTCTCAGGTCTTTGTCTAACATAATTCAATACTTACCATAGAAATAGTGGGCTCGTGTATGTCAGTTAGATTTCCTATTGCTTGGACACATTATCCAACTGACAAAATCACTTTTCCCTTTGAGAAAATCAAGTTTTCCCAGTATTCCTACTAAATAGATGTGAAATATTCAGATCTGTTAAAAATAAAGAGCAACGTATGAGTACACAGTTTTGTAGATGGCCTCAAAATCTGGCACTGGTTACAGAAGACGTGCAGCAAATTCTATTCAAACATTCCAATACAAGCTGGGTGTGAAGAAATGCTCAGACATTCTTCACTCCAGAAAAGGTATCAAGAAAGGCAAGAATCTGGATGCAGCAGCTCACTCCTATAATCCCAGCACTTTGGAAGGCTGAGGAGGGAGGATCGCTTGAGCCTAGGAGTTCAAGACCAGCCTAGGCAACATAGTAAGATGCTATCTCTACAAAAAAATAAAAAAGAAGATGTAGACAAACACACAGAAATCTGGGACTCATAAGGAGGTGACTACTTGTCATTCTAGCTACTCAGGAGGCTGAGGCAGGAGGATCACTTGAGGCCAAGAGCTCAAGGCTATAGTGAGCTACGATCATGCCACTGCACTCCAGCCTAGGTGACAGAGTGAGATCCTGTTTCAAAAAAAAAGAAAGGGAAGAAACACTAATGGGCACCCACTATGTGCCAGGCACAGAGATTGATATTGATTTCTCAACATTTCTGTGTGGAAAGTGAATATCCAAGTTGTATGCATGAGAAAGTCAAAGTTAAGAGAGGTGATGTAATGAGCCCAAACTTGACAGCCAGAAAATGGAGGGAATCATTCCCAGTGAAGTGGCCAGAGACAGGAACCCAACAGACCCGGGGAGACCATCTGGTCACGTCCACTGAAGGCATTCACAGATAGCTTCTTTTTCATGGCTAAAGAATGAAATTCAATGAAGGGAGGAGGTGATAAAACACACATGTAAGAGCACCACTAAGACTCTCCATCCAGTACTTTGCTTGTAATTATCCTAGAGCAATGGCACCCAGCTTCCCCAGAGAATGTCATGAGGGGCGAGGCAGAATAAAATTGTGGGAGCCTCTGGGAGCTGCTGAGCAGAGAAGCAGCAGAGCAGAACCTGTCTTGGAGAACAACCTGTGAGATTTTAGGGTTTGCTGGAAGATAGTGAAGGTCTAGCAGTGAGGGACCTCTCCTCTTGGGCAGTCCTTGATAAGTCAACTATTTCCTCCTTAGAGGATCCTTGTTTCATTAGGTTTTTATGCAATTATTTATTTGTAAATATGAATAATACCTGATTGAATAGTGTTTGACCCTGTCAGAAATAATAGCATCTTTCTTTTACTATTTCATTCAGGTAGATGTAAAGCCCAGTGTTTTTTTAATAAGCTGGATGATATACAATTCTGTAGCAAATTCAAATTTCTCATGCTCTTAACTCAGGAGTGCCAAATATGGGGCATTCTTTGTTTTGTCCTGAATTTAGTGTTTGTCTTGAGCCTGTATGTTTTCTGATGGCAGAAATGACTCGATCTGATTAATTCAGTATTCTTAGCCCTTTTAGCTTTAAACTCCGTCCATTCAGAACTTGTTGCTCCCACTCCTCAGGGTGCCATCTAAATTCTGAGAAGTTGATGAAAAATCAAGGCAGTGTGGGCTTGTGTAAATGCCATTGTGTGCTAGTCTACCCACATTTGCCGACCTGTGATGTGTCCCTTTGCCCCGCTGCACTGTACTCACACACTCTGTCACTCAACTTCTTGCCTTTACCAATCTCTAGGACCCTTGGGAAAACACTGCTGCCCTTGTTCCTATAGGGGAGGGGAAACCTGTTTCCTTTACCCTCTTATGTTCAGTGACTGGGGCCCTGCAAATTAAACTGGCAAAAGACAGATTAACAGAAAAAAAAAGCATACATATTTAATTTGACATTAGTATTTTACTTTTTGTTATGTGTGCATAGCAGTCTCCCAGAAAAGAAAGTGAAAACCCAAAGAAGCTGTGAGGCCTCAGAGCTTATAGACCATTTTAACAAAGAGCAATACATTTGTGGAGAAGTGACAAGACAAAGGGGGAGGTTTTGGGCTTCTAGGGTGGCAAATTTTGGGAAGGCAAACATATGAGAGGAAACAAATGGAAGATCTGGGTTATTTCAGTAAGGTTTGTTTATGCAGATTTGAGCTGGCACCATCCCCCGTGATAAGAGTTCTCTTTCTTTATGAGAGAGGAGAGTGGCGACACCTTGACAGAGGGAAATTTATACTCTGCTTTTAGGCAGAAAGGGGAAGGGTAGGGAGCTTTTCCTGCATCTGCCATTTTTCATTTTCCTTCAACTCAAAATAATCCTTATGCCTACATGGCATATTTTCGGGTGGCATATTCTGATCTCCATCAGCACAATTGGTGGTTTGCATAGGGTTCATGTAACACCACCTCAAACCCGTCTCCCATGCTGTCATCTTTTCTTTCTTTGCCTATGTCACAGTGGAGCAGGAGACATTAGGAGTTCTTAGTTCCACTCATAGCCCCAAGGGAAATTCAGAGCACAAAATCCCCAAACCAGTCTGGGGCTTCCCTGACACTTTTCCTTCCAGACTGAGCCTGAGGCAGCAGGATACAGATCCCCATCACTGTCCTTCTCTATTGTTCTCTTCCCTGACTCTTCTTCCTGTCCCCACATAGACTCAAAACTTATGGGCTGAGAAAAATTGGCTCTTATGTCCTTATGATCAAGCATTTTCCCCAAATCTGTCACTTATGGCAGAAATATTTGCTTTTAATACCCAAGAGCCAGGTCTTCAGACACAAAATCCCTTTCTGACAACTCATTATATCTTCTGGGAGTTTGAAAGTTTCTTTTGAACCTCAGAAGTGAAAAAGTGATATTCTGAATCTAAGTTGTTCTGTTATGGCCTTCCTTCATTGAAGCAATAAGTCCAGGCTCCCTGAAAATATGACCCTCTATAATCCTGGAAAGAGACATGTGAGGTTTTCCCATAAATAACTCAGCAGAAAACGCTATGCCTGAATCCAACCTCTCATGCACCTGAGGCTCTGTGGCTGCTGAGGCCCTCAGGTGCTGGCTCCAGCTTTCTCAGCCTCCCTCTACCCCGTAGCTGGCACCCAAGCTTGGACTTTTAGCAATCATTGTGTCCACAAGGGTGGAGATGACATCTCTCTGCTTCATATTATGTCCAGTTATTCACCAGCCTGACCATGCTTCTCTTCAAAATGCTGAGCTCAGGAGCCCACATCCTCCAGAGAACATGTCCCCCAACAAGGTCCAGCCAGCACCAAGCCAGGCCATAGAGGCCCCCATATCCCTCTGCCTGATAACTTCATTATACAACTTCTTCTACACCAAGGGGTAATACCTCCACATATATTGCAACCTTAGGATCATTGGCCCATAATTATAACAAGACCATTTCAACCAATGGACTTATGGACTAGAGCTGGGAGCCAAAATTGAGCTATAGTTTGAACCAAGAGGCATCAAGGGGTTAGTTCAGGTCTTCAAGGGTACTAGGACTGTGGGCTACCTAAGTATCTATGTATCTATGCTCCCTTCCATCCTTCCATCCCTACAATGGAACCCCTGCTTTTTAAAGAACCACAAGACTATCAGGAATAAAAACTGTATTTCTCTACCTCTTCCAAAACCAGGTATAACCAAGTAATTAAATACTCGTCAATGAGCTGTATGGCAACTTCAGTAAAACCTCTTTAAAAGAGAGCATACACACATTGCTCCTTCTTCATCATCCTTCCCTTCTCTGCTACCTGAAATGAGACTGTGATGGCTTTGGGACCATGAGGAAGACAGTGGAGTAGTTTCCTGGAGGGAATCTTGTTTTTTTAAAAGCTTTGTTGAAAGCCATGGGTGCACTGGGCTGCCTTCCTCTCGACTTTCTGTGTGAAGGAATACAACCTTGTAAGTTTCAGCCACTGTTCATTTAGCTCGTCTGTCTTACGCAGCCAAATCAATTTCTCATATATGTAAATTATAACTAGGTCCAACTCTGCAAGTGTTTGGGGTCAGGGTAGTTGAGGAGACTATCAGAGAGCGAGTTGAAGTTGTCACTTGTTAAGTAGCGATATTCATGAATGACTCTTGAACTCAGCAACAGCTTAAACAGTCAGGCTGGGTGCAGAAAGGTTTTGATTCTGCAGCTCTGGAATGCGTGTTTGATGGTGTCTTCTCCCTTTATTCTACCTTCTAGCAGTGAGAGGAATGGCTATGATATAAAGGGTCTGTCTGTTGTGCTTCAAGATGTCAAGTGCCCTTTTCCTGTGACTTGTGGGGATTTGCTGTGGTTGCCATAGAGACAAAGTGAATCCAAGTTCAGCTGCAATAGCAAGGCCTTTTTATTCAAAGGCACATATTTTGAAGAGCTAACCAGTATGTAAGATAGTAAGGTGATTCATCCTCCATTAGCACAGCGAAGCCTTCCTTCAGGATCTTAATGGATGTTATCCCAAGAAGCCCATAATTGTGAGTGAATTATGAAACGATTAATTAAATACATTTTCCCTATCTGCCCAGCACCTGCCCTCCAGGAATTCTCTTCCAGAATTTTGAGGAGGAAAATTAAGTCATCAACTCACCAAATAAATAAATAAATAAATAAATAAATAAATAAATAAACAAATATTTTACCAACTAAATATTTTCTAGGCTTTTGTCTCTCTTTCACGCACTTGCAAGTTGTTCTCTGAACCAGCAGCTTGTGATGAAGATTGTGCTGGACTTCAAGTTAGGAAATTCTTCCCTTAATTAACTGGATAGTTTTGGGTGGGACTGCCCTGGGTCCCAGTTTCTTGATCTGCAACATGAAGGGTAATGTGAGATGACCTCTAAGATTCCTTCCAAACCCAAGAACCCATCCTGATTTTTGTTTTAGTTCTCCTCTCAACCACAGCAGCTACCTTAATCAGGTTTCGTGGGCTCTACCTTCCCCAGCTAGAATGCACGCTGGTGTAACAGGTACTCAATATATGTTTATATAACAAATAGAATAAATGAATGAATGAATCTGATTTTAAGATTGATTTTACCTAAATGTTATAGTTTTGTTGTTTTTTCACCTTAATCAGTCAGACTTACTTAGAAATAAAGTGTCACATACCCAGATCAGTATCTATTGGAAGTGAGTTTGGAACCCAGACCCAAGGGCTACCTCTTGCTTCCTGCCCTTGTCCCCGTCCATTCCTTGTTGTACCTCAGTTGCAAACATCTTTGACAGTCTCAGGAACCCAGAGGTGCCTCTGTGTCTCTGCTTCTTCCGGAGACAAAAATTACATTAATGAAAAAAATAATTCCAGTTCTGGTCCCCAGTAACAGCCACACTGAGCTCAAATATTTAACAATCTCTTGCAGGCATTTTTCAAAGCTCATTTCTTCATGGAATCATTTTTCTTTGACAACAATAAAAAGAAAACAAAGTAATTTAAATTCCTTCACTGCAGTTTCTGGAGAATTCTGGAGAAGAAGGGAAACCACACTGAAAAGGAAAAGGAAGCAGACAGTGGTTTAAATTCTAGGTCCTAGGCAAATGTTTGTGGGGCCCACTCTGCACAGCACACCCCTTGGAAATGCCCATCCAGGCCCTCTCTGGGACCTCTCTGTTTCTACTGCCCTCAAGTCTAGGAGAATGTAAAGAGCTAGATATGCCACAAAGAAAAGTGTGCTTCCTGCCTGAGCCCCTCTCCTTCCCAAAGTCTAAGTCACCTGACCTCATGGTCACCTCTTATTCCTGGAATTGGTAGGTCCTTCTACGACAGGTTGGATGAGACTAATTTTCCACAGGCCAGGTACTAGACTGTGCACTATTTCATTTCAGCTTCATAGTACCTAGCATAGAAGGTGTTACTGTGCTCCTTTACAGAGGAGGAAACAGGCCCAGAGAGGTCTAGTTGCTTTCTTAAGCTCACCTCTCAGGGAGCCACAAGTGGCCAGTTTAACCCAAGTCAGCCTGTCTCTGGAGCCTGCAGTCCTTACCATCCTGCTTCTCAGGTGATCCCCAGAGCTGCCTGTGAGCCTGTCATTGGGCACCCAGGCTTAGCTCTCATTCTCCATTTTTATCAATCTTTCCAGAATTTGCTGGGTGCCACGGGGGTTGAGTGGTGGTGATAAATCTTTGGAGAAAAGTTTGACTCAGAAATCTCCCTGATTTCCGATGGTTGTCTAAAGATCTAGTTAGCATGGTCATTTTCTTCTTTTATGCTTCATTATTTTTTTAAGGTATAGTACATTTTTGTGGTTCAAAATCAAAACTATATAAAAAAGCTTTCTCAGAGATGTCTCACTTTTGTTCCTATTACCTCAGCCCCACATCTCCCCATATCTGTTATAGGTGACTACAGTTTCTGATTTATTCTTCCAGTGTTTCTTTCTACCAAAGAACCAGAACATACACATAGAAACATATAGATATATGCATGCATAAGTAATATGTTTGTATGTGTATATTTACATGCTTATTTTCTCTGCTTTCATATGCAAATACAGCACACCGTATCACTGTTTCCCACCTTCTTCCACTTAGCCATGTATCCTGGAGGACACTCTGTTTACCCAACTCTTCCTCATTCTTTTCATTCTGAGGACTCCATTGTGTAGTAGTGCCTTACTATTCGCTTATGCCTCACTGATAGGCATTTGTATTTCCAACCCTTTGCTATTTCAAATAATTCTGCAATTAATGGAGTTGAGCAAACTTGTTTTGTACTGGCAGAGATGTATTTTAGGGGGCTTCCTAAAAGCTGTGTCAAAGGATAAATATGTATGTAATTCTGGTAATTGTTGCTAAATTCCCCTCCACAGAGGTTGCAGCATTTTGCTCTCCCACCTGCAATGCGTGAAGTGCCAGAGGCTCCAAGTCCAGCCAGCAGAACGCATTGTTCAACTCTTGGAGTATTCACCAATCTGTAGGTGGATGATATCTCAATATATTTTAGTCTGAATCTCTCTTTCTTATAAGCCTGGTTGATTTTTTTTTCATGTTTAAAAGCCATTTCCTTTCTTTTCCTGTGAATTGTCTATTCATGCATTTTGCCCATATTTTTCTATTAGTTTTGTTGTTCTTGATTTTTTTAGAGTGCTTCAACTATTAGGGAGCTTAGTCCTTACTGATATAAGTGCAAAAATTTCTCCCAGTTTTTCATTTCTCTTTTGACTCTGCTTGTGGTCTATTTTGTCACAAAAAAGGTTTTATTTATATGTGGACAGGTATATTGATTTTTTTCTTTATTTCTTCTGAATACTGAGTCACAGAAAGGCTTTCCAACTGCTATGTTGGAAATTCACCCAAGTTTTCTTGGAAAAATGAACAGGTTCAATTGTACATCGAGACTGCTAATCCATTTGGGGTTTTTCTTGGTATTCTGTGAAGTTTGGAAACAATTTTATATTTTTCCAAATGACTTTTTAGTTGTCCCAATACATTTTATTAAGAAGCCCAACTTTCCCCAGTTATTTGAGATATCATCTTTATTGTGCAAAGGTGTTCTTATGTCACTTTGTGGACTTTTAATTTTGTTCTATTTGTCTTCCTATTCATTCTTAATGACATTCTTAATGTAAGGTCAATAATTATCTATGTTTGTGGATGAAGCGCCAGTCTTTATTAATTTTTCTTATTTTGTTGCCTTTCTGCATACACTCTGCTTTATTTTTATTGAAGTTAGATTTCATGTATTTGGCAAGCAAGAAGGACCTATCATGCTCCAAATACCATGGCAGGCAAAGCAGAGATGCTTGAGGAGCTCAGTGCCCAGCGGCTGAGACACACAGGTTGTCTTTCACAGGCTCATTTCTGCATAGCAATTATGGGACCTTCCCACAAAGACCCTCCAATATTTCTAAAAGCTATTATTGTATGCCTTAAGTGAGTTCATGTTTTTTATCCACTAGAAATTTTTGACCAGGACACATATCTGCCGATGTTCAGGATAATTTTCCTACTAAGCTCTTTTGATGAACACCCTGATAATAAGGCATCGCTCTGTCAGGACTGATTTTGCTTCTTTCCCTTTGGATTCAAGTTGACCCAGCTTCAGATAATGTCATCTAGTATTGTGGCAGAAGTCTGTTACTCTTACTCCAAGTGAAAGTGAAATTTTTTCAAATATTCTCCTTCTTATGAATTGAATTGTGTACTCTTTCCAGCTTCTTCCCAATTTCCTGGGCCAGATCTTATAAGGCTTCAAGTGATATGGGATTGGAGTCTGCCTAAAATCTCCATCTTGCTCTGTGGCCACCGAGTCCTACTAGTGACACTCTTGAGTATCCTCCAAACAAGCGCTCCTAGCTTCTTGGAAGTTGCTTCTCTCCTCTTCTCTCCCTTCTCCCTTCCTCTCTTTCTCCCAGCTTTTATGCTTCATTCATTGACTCATGACCCCAAAGTTTCACAGAAATATGTGAGGAAATCATTCATAGTTTCACTTGAAAAACACTCTTCAAGAGGTCAAACAGAAGTTCATAGGGGCAAGAGGGGGCATCCAGAAAACCAGTCTCTAAGGTAGATGCTAACTGGTCTTCAAAATCTCACTGCCCTTTCGTCCCCAGCCAAAACACTCCTCCTGAGGTCCTGTAATCATCCTATTTATTCCTGTGATGGGTTGACTAGCATCCCCCTGTGTTACTCCATTTTGTGTTGCTATGAAGAAACACCTGAGGCTGGGTAACTTATAAAGAAAAGGGATTATTTGGCTAATGGTTCTGCAGACTATACAGGAAGCATGATGCCTCATTTGCTTCTGGTGAGGCCTCAGGAAGCTTACAATTGTGGCAAAAGGTAAAGGAGAAGCAGGCATGTCACACGATGAAAGAGGGAGCAAGAGAGAGAGATGTGCCGTGCTCCTTTAAACATCCCACTCTCACATGAACTAACAGAGTGAGAACTCACGCATTGCTGCAAAAACGGCACCAAATCATTCATGAGGGATCTACCTTCATCACCCAAATGCCTCCCACTGGGCTGACCTTCAACACTGCAGATCACATGTTAACATGAGATTTGGAGGTGACAAATACTCAAACTATATCACCCTACAAAAGACACATTGAAGTCTTAATGCTCTATACCTCAGAACATGACCTTATTTGGAAGCAGGGTCATTGCAGACGTAACTAGTTGGGTCCATCCTGGAGCAGGGTAGACTCCTAATCCAATGGGACTGGTGTTATTATAAGAAGTGGAGAGAGACTGGTTGGGCACAGTGGCTCACGCCTGTAATCCTAGCACTTTGGGAGACCGAGGCACGTGGATTGACTGAGCTCAGGAGTTCGAGACCAGCCTGGGCAATATGGCAAAACCCCATCACTACCAAAAAAAAAAAAAAAAAAATTAGCCAGGCATGGTGGTTCATGCCTGTAATCCCAGCTACTCAGGAGGCTGAGACATGAGAATCGCTTGAACCCAGGAGGCGGAGGTTGCGGTGAGCCAAGATTGCACCACTGTACTCCAGCCTGGGTGATAGAGAAATACTCTGTCTCAAAAAAAAAAAGAAGAAGAAGAAGTGGAGAGAGACACACAGGGAGAGGACAGCCATGGGTCCACGAAGGCAGCAATCAAAGTGCTATAGATGCAAAGACAAGGAATGCCAAGGTCTGCCAGTAAGACACCAGAGTCAGGGGACACAAGGAAGGATTCTCCCCTGCAGGTGACAGAGGGAGTGTGGCGCTGCCAATACCCTGATTTCAGACATCTAGACTCCAGACTGTGAGAGAATAAATGTCTATTGTTTTAAGCCACGCAGTTTGTGGTACTTTGTTATGACCACCCTAGAAAACTAACACAATCCTGACCCAGAGTTTTATTTCATAAGGATTTAGATCCACAGAATTCCTGCCCCAGGGTGCTGACACAAGGGAAGACATATGTAGAAGTTATCTCTTCTCCCTTTTGGTGAGACACTATTTTTATTTTTTCAAAGTCTCAAGATTGGCTCATATGGAATAAGGTGCTTTTACTGGGCCTATATTCCTGTGGTGAAGTGGGGTGGACAGAAAGTGTCTTTGGTATTGCCAGTAGATAACGGTGCTGGCAGACGCAAGCCCTCTCCTCCAGCCAAATCATTCTACCAATTGCCTGTTTCTCTATCTGGAATTAACCTCGCCTCTCCTCTCTTACTTGAAGTTCCATCTATCCTGGAGCCTCAGTTCAAGCTCTTCCTCCTCCCCAAAGCCTTTCCTAACTGGACAAGAGCACACTGACCACTCCCACCTCTGCAATTCTAGAATACTCTTTTCTGTGATTCTCACTGACATGTGTAGTATGACTTCCTTGTTATCCTTCCAAATATGTCTCTCTTGTTCCAACCTGTGTGTACCTGACTTAAGGGCAGGGATTCTGCCTCTGGCACTTAGTGCAGTACGATGCACATAGTGAGAGACCAGGAAATTCAGCAACAGAATCACTGACAGAACAGGTCTAGAAGGAGATCATCACAAACTAAACAAGACTCCAGTGGCCATGAATAGCAGAGTAAGTAACCAGGGTTTGTGCTGAGAATGATGGAACCAATCAAAACTACCTGGGAGGGAAGCATCTAAAAAAATATTTCTCTCTACAATAAATTTAGAAAGAGCCAATGACTTTAGAAAATGGACTAGTCAAAATCCATCCCTGGCTGCACTCAAATTTTCTTTCTCTCTCTCTCACTTTTTTTTTTGTTAGTAGATTCCCTTCTCTATCTCAGTTTTGGCTCAGTGTGTATGTTTTGTTTTTTTTTGTTTGTTTGTTTGTTTTCTTTTGTTTGGGATGGAGTCTCGTTCTGTCATCCAGGCTTGAGTGTAATAGTATGATCTCGGCTCACTGTAACTCTCTGTCTCCCAGGTTCAAGCAATTCTCCCTGCCTCAGTCTCCTGAGTAGCTGGGATTACCAGCACCTGCCACCACACCCAGCTAGCTTTCGTATTTTTAGTAGAGATGGGTTTTCACCATGTTGGCCAGGCTGGTCTTGTACTCCTGACCTCAGGTGATCCTCCCACCTTAGCCTCCCAAAGTGCTGGGATTACAGGCATGAGCTGCTGCATCTGGCAGTGTGTATGTTTTGATCAATGCTTTATACTCCTCTCTTTAAAAAGTACTTTGAAATTGTAGAACTGTATTGCCAGAAAGGAGCTTAGAGATTTTCTCATTCATTTTGAGGCAACAGAAAGACAAAGAATTTGGAGTCAGACATTTGTGGGTGAAAAGCCCAATCCTCTGTTTATGAGCTGTGGGACTTTGGGTAAGATACCTACCTCTTTGAACTATGGTTTCTTTCCATTATAGTAAACAGAATAGTAATGTCTTCCAGGACTGGTAACTAGGAAGATTAAAGCTATTGTAGGGCCGGGTGCGGTGGCTCACACCTGTAATCCCAGCACTTTGAGAGGCCGAGGTGGGTGGATCACGAGGTCAGGAGATCAAGACCATCCTGACCAACATGGTAAAGCCCCCTCTGTACTAAAAATACAAAAATTAGCCAGGTGTGGTGGCGCATGCCTGTAGTCCCAGCTACTCAGGAGGCTGAGGCAAGAGAATTGCTTGGAGCCGGTAGACAAAGGTTGCAGTGAACCGAAACCGTGCCACTGCGCTCCAGCCTGGCCACAGGACAAGACTCCATCTCAAAAAAAAAAAAAAAAGAAAACTATTGTAGACATTCGTCTGGCACATAAAGAAGACGTGTAAATCTAGTAGCTTTTTGATGGAAACTGGAGAACTCGTCCTTGGAATAAGTCAGATCAATGGTTTTCAAATGCTGCTCCTTAGAACTCTAGAGCAGTGGTCCCCAACCTTTTTGTCCCTAGTGGCCAGTTTCATGGAAGACAATTTTTCCATATGGGGGGTAGTTTGGCAATGAAACTGTTCCACCTATCATCATCAGCCATTATTAGTTAGATTGTCATAAGGAGAGCACAGCCTAGATCCCTTGGATGCACAGTCCACAATAGGGTTTGTGCTCGTATGAGAATCTAATGCCACCACTGATCTGACAGGCAGAGCTCAAGGAGTAATGCTCACCCGCGCGCCACTCACCTCCTGCTGTGAGGCCCAGTTCTGGTCCACGGCCGGGGTTTGGGGATCGCTGCTCTAGAGGGATAAAGATGTGGTTCTGCCGGGCACGGTGGCTCACGCTTGTAATCCCAGCACTTTGGGAGGCCGAGGCGGGCAGATCACAAGGTCAGGAGATCGAGACCACGGTGAAACTCCGTCTCTACTAAAAATACAAAAAATTAGCCGGGCATGGTGGCGGGCACCTGTAGTCCCAGCTACTCGGAGAGGCTGAGGCAGGAGAATGGCGTGAACCCGGGAGGCGGAGCTTGCAGTGAGCCGAGATTGCGCCACTGCACTCCAGCCTGGGCGACAGAGCGAGACTCCGTCTCAAAAAAAAAAAAAAAAAAAAAAAAAAGATGTGGTTCTGCAGCCTTCCCATTGGCAGCTGCTAAAGGGAAAGGGGATACCCAAGTGGGCAGAGTTCCAGGTCCCCAAACCCCCTTCTCAACCAGAGCAGCCCCTCCTTTGTCTATTTTATATATCAAAATTCTGTGTTGGACTGCCTCATTTTTAAAAGAAAGAGATTTTTGAAAAGAAACTCTTAGCGTAGGGCAATGCTTTTCAGTGCTCCACTTTCCAAGGCACACCTGCCAGTTATTAAAACTGAGTATCTCTATCATTTAGAACATGGGCCCCTGTATTGTCAGAAATACATTTTATTTAAGTGTCTTTTAAAAATCCTGTGTTAATTGGGAAAACAATTGCTCTCCCCCACAACAGGTGCCCAGAAAGTTAACTTGCTCAAAAAAGTTTATTGGATAAATGTCCAATAAGTACCTAAACTACATACATCATAATATTTTGCAAGAATAAGTGAGATAAATGCTGGAAAATCTTTGCTGTTTAACACAGGGCATTATTATTATATTTATGCTGTTCCATCATCTGTATTTAATTTGTACTCCGTTATCTTTGCCATACTTTCTGCAATCTGGAAATTAAAGCAGAGGCTGGGATTGAAGGTCGTACAAACAAAACTGAAACCCATAAAGGTCTTATAGCTCTGGTGAATTAGAACAATAATATCAAGGAGAAGGTAGAATAATTACAGGGAGAATGTCTCATTACTGATAGTTATCATAACATGATAGTGCTAGTATTGCAGCAGCTGCTGCTACTGCATACCATTAGATTACTTCATGCCAGGCACTCTGTTGAGTACTCTGATCTTTATAACACCCTGCTAGGAAGGTATCATAATCTCCATTTTACAGATGAGAAAACTGAGGCCCAGAGAGTTCAAGTAATTGCCCATTGTCATCTAACTAGTAAGTAAAGTAACCTAGAATCTATTCTAGGTTGTCTGACTCAAAGACCAAGCCTTAAATAACTATGCTACTCTAATTGTTAGAAAGATGATTGTTGTAATAGTTCATTCTCGCATTGCTATAAAGAACTACCTGAGACTGGTTAATTTATTAGGGAAAAAAAGGGGTTTAACTGACTCACAGTTCTGTAGGCTGTACAGGAAGTATGGCTGGGGAGGCCTCAGGAACCTTACAATCATGGTGGAAGGCAAAAGGGAAGCAGGCACATCCTACATGTCTGAAGCAGGAGGAAGAGAGCAAAGAGGGAGGTGCCACACACTTTTAAACAACCAGATTTTGTAAGAACTCACTCACTATCATGAGAACAGCAAGGGGGAAATCCACCTCCCTGATCCAATCACCTCCCACCAGGCCCCTCCTGCAACCCTGGGGAATTACAATTCGACATGAGATTTCTGTGGGGACACAAGTCCAAACCATATCAATAGTGGACAAGATGATTCTTCTGACTTTTTGAACCCACAATTTTTCCATTAGAAACAGTAACATAATTGTATCTTCTCTAATTTAGGGAAATGTAGAAATGCTTTATTGCCTAAATAAAATATTTTCAGGTAATTAAAACATTGAGGAATTTTTTGGACTATCCCAGTTCAACAAGGCACACAGAGCATGCGTATTTGCCTACTCTTTCTTCCAAGAGCCTATTGAAATGAGAATAAAGATATCTAATGGATGAATAAGTCTATTAGAATGCTGACACAGAAAGAGTGTCATCAGCAGAAACTTTAATGACTTGGATAAATTTCCGGGAGTCAGAAAGTGTGTGATCCATATCAATATACCAAAGCAGAGTGATATACAAGCCATCAACATGCAGGTGAGATGGCTTCACTCATAGTCCTCACCTAGAGAGGCTCCAAGCTTGGAGCCAATGAGTAAAAAAGAACAAACTTGGACCTGGAGCAGTGATCAGGGTAGGTAACCACAGAAGAGATAAACCACAGAACAGCTGGGCCAGCCAGGCCCACCCTCCCCACTCCATGTATAGAGAAGCTATTTACCCACAGCTGGAGCACCAATGAGTATATTCTGTAGAAAGTAGACTATAGGAGGGACGTGCAGCTTGAGTGGCGACAGAAGTATTGTCCCGCCTGAAAGGCTTTAGAGCCTCTACAATAAACAGAAACCCAGCTCCAGTCCAAAGTGTAGTTCCACCCTGCATGTAGATAAAGTCCTTCCCCTTTGGGCAATTGTAATAGCACTGAACTTGCTGGCTAGATAAAGCTTGACTGTGGCAGAGCCATCCACTTACACAGAATCATGATCAGCCTTCCCATTCAGAAAATGGCCTTTCAAATAAACACAGCTCTTCATGAAATACATCTTATATGACCTGTGTAATCAACAGAATTCTTCAATTATACATGTGAATGATTGACAAAGGATCTTCAGGCATTTGATGAATGAGAGGCAAGAGAAATATGGAGCTGAACACCGATCATTTCTGAAGAAACAGAAAAAACAATAAGATTAAACTTATGTTTATCCTCAGAGAGATTTGAGAGGCTATTGCATCTATAAAACAAGTTCTGGCTGCTTTGAAGGCAAAGGGGATCAATTAGAGAACAAGAAAAATTTATTCCAAATTTAAAATGATGGTCAAATTTTTTTTTAGATCAATGATAAATCTAAATAGAATGAAAGCTGAAGACCAAATTAGGGACATGGTTGATAAAGGGCATTTCCCAGAAGGCCAGATATAAAAAGAAAAAGACATAAAAAATATAAAAGAAAAATTACATCCGTGAAAATAGATACAGAGTCCCGGTGTTTATCTTAAGGGAGTTCTGGAAAAAATGCAGGGGAGAATGTAATCCAAGACACAATAAAGAAAATTGTTTTGCTCTGAAAAAAGACATTTATTAAATGTCAAGCATTTGAATAAAATGACAGTCGCCCATACTTAGACATGTCTGTATAAATTTTAGAACACTAAGGCTAAAGAGAAAATCTCAGAGTTTTTCAGAGAGAAAAATAAATTACCTCCAAAGAACAAATATAAGATGGACAACAGACCTTGTCCTGCCACACTGAAAGCTAGTAGACAGTGGAGTCATGTCTTTAAAATATTGAGGGAGAATGACTGGGGACTAGATGATTGGAGGCTATACAATGAAGAGTGAGGGCAAAATTGAGACGATTACAAGATATGCAATGATTCAGAAACTTTATGATTTATGCATCCTTAAAAATTAATGTTTTTTTTATTTTTTATTTTTAAATTTAAAAAATTATTTTTAGAAATAAGGTCTTGCTCTGTTGCCCAGGCTGGAGTGCAGTGGCGCAATGATGGCTCTCTTCAGCCTCCAATTTTTGGGCACAAGTGATCCTCTCGCCTCAGCCTCCTGAGTAGCTAGGACAAGTGTGCACCACTATGCCCAGCGAATTTTATTTTATTTTATTTTATTATTATGTTTTTTTACAGACAGGGTCTTGCTATGTTGCCCAGGCTGGTCTCAAACTCCTGGCCTCAAGAAACCTTCCAGCCTTAGCCTCCCAAGGTGCTGAGATTACAGGCATGAGCCACCAAGCCCAGCCCTTAGTGTACGTTCTAATAGAACAAAGGAATCCAAGAAAGAGACCCAAAAATACTAGGTGCTAATCTAGAGAGTACTGAAATAAAATCCCAGTTTGATAGCAGCTATGTAGCAGTCAGTGTGAATAGGTCAGAGAACTCTGTGAAGAATGCCTTCAAGAAGAAGGTAGATTCTAATACAAAATATAAAGCAACTATCTTTCCTGTTTACAAAGAAAAAGAAAGCCAGATAAAAACTGAAAAAAAAAATTTTTAAGCTGTACAAAGCAGTTGTTTTCAGATATGAAGTAAATGAACATGTGGCATAGTTTTGAGTAGAGTAAGAAGAGAGCATTAATTTGATTTTGATGTTTAAAATATTTTTCTGTGAGTGGCACAACTTTAATAAAATAGAACAATATTCATTTTTCTCTATGGGTTCAACCATGCTAACTGGTTTTACAGTAAGTGATTGTTCTGGTTATCTACTGCTACATAACACATTGCCTCAGAACTTAATGGCTTCAGACAAAAATCGTTTATTCTCTCTCATGGTTTCTGTGGGCAAGAAATTTGGGAGTAGCTCAACTGGGTGATGGTTCTGGCTCAAAGTTTCTCGTGAGGTTGCAGTTCAATGGAGGCTGGTCCTAGAGTCATCTTGAAGGCTTCTATGTGCACATATCTAGTGCCTGGACTGGGAAGAAGAAGAGAGCTGGACAGCTGAGGGCTGGGACAACTGGGAATTCTTTGGCATCTCTCTATGACCATGTGGCCTTTCCAGCATGCAGCTTCAGTGTAGCCAGACATGGCTCAGCTCTCCAAGAAAGAATCAGGCTGAAGCTATGTTGCCTGTTATATCTGGACTAAGTCACAAAGCATCACTGGCACTGGACTTTATTAGGCCAGGTAGTCAACTGAAACCCACTGAGGCTCAAAGGAAGGGGAGATCAATTCCAGCTCTTGATGGGAGAGTGGCAAGGCTTTGGAAGGTCATGTGGGACTGAAAATACTGCTGTAAACATTTTGGGGGATACAATCTGTCACCATGATCACATGATCATATACTGTTCATTAGTCTGAATTTTTTCAACCAGCCTATAGATAAAACATGGAAGGCAACCATAATATAGATCAAAATGTAAATTTTACAAACCTTCTAAATATAAACAAAATTATATTACTGACATAAATGCATAGGAATGGGGGAGAAAAATACGGACGTACTCCTCCTTTCTACTCTCTCATCCTTTCTCTTCCTTTCTTCAGCAAGTATTTGCTGAAGCCCTGCTATGTGCCAAGGACTTTTCTAGGTGACTTATTTTATATAGTAAGGAATCAACAGATTCTATATTTGATCACAAAACAAAAGTTTAAGCGTATTACTTAAAATTTTAAGACAGAATCTAGAAGAATTATAACTAACACAAATTGTGAGGTAGAGGAAGAGAATTCTAGAGATAGAATAGGTGAGGTAAAATTTTCATCCTTGATAATGAGCAGACAAAAACACTACCTTTAACAAGCAAAGAACTTAAATAATTTAGGGAAGAGGAAATCAGTAAGTGGTTTTTAAAATTTATTATACATATGGAGGTAAAGATAATCCAATAGAAAATGAGATTTGAACAGACACTTCACAGGAGATAGACAAATGTCTCAACCTCATTAGTCACCAGACAAATGCAAATTAAACCCAAAATGCAATACCTGTACACACCTCGCAGAATGGATAAAACTTGAAAGACTGAAAAACCAAACCAACACAAAGCTGGTCTGAATGTAGAGCAAGGAAGACACTCGTACTCTCCTGGTGAGCAAGGTAGAGATGGTAAAAAGAGCTGATGTAACCATTTTGGAAAACTGTTATTATCTACTAAAGTCAAACTTATGCTTACCTTTTAACCTAGATATTCCCCTCCTAGATATATAGCTAAGAAAAATGCCTCAAATACATCGAAAAACAGGTTCAAAAATGCTCACAGGGCTGGACGTGGTGGCTCACACCTGTGATCCCAGCACACTGGGAGGCCAAGTTGGGTGGATCACCTGAGGTCAGGAGTCTGAGACCAACCTGGCCAACCTGGTGAAAACCCATTTCTGCTAAAAATATAAAAATTAGCCAGGTGTGCTGGCATGCACCTGTAGTCCCAGCTACCTGGGAGGCTGAGGTGGGAGGATTGCTTGAACCCGGGAAGCAGAAGTTGCAGTGAGCCAAGATCACACCATTGCACTCCAGCCTATGCAACAAAGTGAGACTCTGTCTTAAAAAAAAATGCTCACAGTACTATTATTAATAAGAGCCCTGAATTAGTCACAGTTCCCCAGAGAAATAGAACCAATAGGATTTGTATATATAGAAGGAGTTTTATTATAAGAAATTGGCTCATGCAATTATGGAGGCTGACAAGTCCTAAATCTGCCCTAGGCAAGCTGGAGACTCAGGAGAGCCAATGGTGCAGTTCCAGTCTGAGCCTGAAGGCCTGAGACCCAGAGAGCCAATGGTGCAGTTCCAGTAAAAGGCTGGCAGGCTCAAGACCCAGGAAGAGTTGATGTTTCAGTTCAAGTCCAAAGGCAGGAAAAAGCCAATGTCTCAATTTGAAGACCAGTAGGCAGGAGGAATTATCACTTAGCCAGGGGAGGATCAGCCTTTTTTTCTATTCAGGCCTTCAACTGATTACATGAGGGCCACCCAGATTAGGGAGGGCAATCTGCTTTACTCAGTCTAATGATGCAATGTTAATCTCATCCAGGAATGGACAGAATAATGTTTAACAAAATATCTGGGTACCCTATAGCTCAGTCAAGTTGACGCATAAAATTAACCATCACAAGCCCTAACCTGAAAATAACCGAAATGTCTATCAATAGTAGAATAGATAGCTTACTTGTGGTACAGTCATACAATGAAATTAAAATAAAGATAATAAATGCAATTACCTACACTCATCATACCAACGCATTTTACAAACATTAGGTCCAGTGAAGAAGCCAGGCATGAAAGAGATTATATAGCATGATTCCATTCATATAAAGTTCAGACAGAAAAAACTAAAGTATTACAAGTTAGGACAGTTGTGGGTTTTTGTTGTTGCTGTTGTTGTTTTGTTTTCTGAGGAGAGGGAAGTTTTGAGGAAAGAGAGTGTAGTAATTGGAATGGGCGCAAAGAGAAATTTGGGTGTGCTGGTAATATGTTTTACCTTGACCTTCATGGTTGTTCGTTGGGGCTTTCAATTTGTTATAATTCACTGAGCTGTACTCTTACGATTTGTGCATTTTCTGTATGGACCATAGTTTAATAAAAGCAGTTTTTAAAAACTTTATTAAAAGAGAGTGATTCAGGAGCAGTTTGAAACTTTTTGAAAACATGAGCAAATATTACTTTTCTAATTCAAGAAATAATCAGAAAAGCAAAGCCTCATCAAGTCATTATCATGACAATATTGCAAAATGCAACTCAACATAAGCAAAACTATTCTTCAGTTAAATTTGCCTTTAATAAGGTAGTTATTTAAAAGGTTCATTGTGATAAACACTCAGAAGGCACAAAAAGATTTCAAGTGTGTAAAGAATCATTTATCAAAGTATTACTGCTTTGCATAAACTCATGAACAAGTGATAGTGAAAAGATTACAACAATCTGAAAATTAGATGAAACATTTATTATAACATAGAATGGCATGTACGTAAGTTTTACTAAAATATGTTCTTTCATTGTTATTTTATCTACAGCTAATGTTCTGTTTCCAAATTAAACCAATTTAGAAACTACAAAAAAAACCTTTAGGATAATAACCGTTAACAGAATTAACTTTAGTCAGCAGATACAGTCAAGCAGCAGAAATACTGGAAAATGCAGTAAACCAGTTGCGCAAATCACAATGAAAAACACCTTCATTTAAAAAATGTAGGATGTGTTATTTGGATCAAACATTGTCTTTGCTTATCATTATTATGTTTTTGTCTTCAACTTTAAGGTTTTAAGGATATTTAATGTTGGAAATGTGTTCGTATTATATAAAAAGTTTTTTTCCAAGATTGGAAGGAAAAAGAAAATGAATAAAACAAGTTAGGGTATATATGTAATTCATTTAAAAATCATTTGAAATCTTTTTTTAAAAATTTGTATAAATGTAAAAGGTACAAGTGTAGTTTTGTTACATGGATATATTATGTAGTGATGAAGTCTGGGCTTTCACTGTAACCTTCACCTGAATAATGTACACTGTACCCATTAAGTAATTTCTCGTCCCTCAACCCCCACCCTCCCACCTTTCAGAGTCTCCAGTAACTATTATTCCATACTCTATGTTCATCTGTAAACATTATTTAGCTCCTATTTATAAGAACACATGGTGTTTGACTTTCTGTTTCTGAGTCATTTCACTTAAGATAATGTCCTCCAGTTCTACCCATGTTACTGCAAAAGACATGATTTCATTCTTTTTTATGGCTGAGTAGTACTCCATGGTTTGTGTGTGTGTGTGTGTGTGTGTGCGCATAACAAGGACATTGAAAGTCAAATATATATATATCACATTTTCTTTATCCAATCATCTGTGAATGTACACTTAGGTTGAGAGAGAAGGTATTATGCAGACCAAATTAATTTTTGTCTTTGTTATAATATTTAATGTAAAGAATATTTTATAGCAAAATTAAGGAACAGTACAAGAGCTTCTTAAGCACATAACAGAAAATTGAAAGAAAAGAATAAGATATTAGCACATTCTAAAACAAAGACCATCTTTTTTCCTACTTTTAACTTTTGAAAGTGGCAGTATGTTGATGAGTTCATGTGGAGTAGTAATATTGCAATTTTCCATAAATACTCCTTGAGCAACATACAGTAAACTAAAACCAAGTTCTTCGTTTTTTAACAACTTAGTCTCTGATGGAATAGACTTTGTAATAGTGTCAGGAGACCCACAGGGTAAGTCAACATTTGCTCAGTGGGGAATCCTATAGCTGTCCATGGCGTTCTGGAGTGCTTGACCAGACGCAGAGTCAATAGGTCAAAGTGATTGACCCATACTTGTGGAAGATAAGCCTGTGCAGGCTTTGGCTTCCAGGGTTCAGGTTAAAACAACAAAAGACATGTACTCTGACCCTCTTTATTCTGTGTCATGTTTGAGAAGGGAGCAGGGTGATCTTTTCTGGATTCAGCCTTCATTCTGGAAAAGGGTGAAAGATGAGTCTTGGACATATTTTCCAAAGGCATCAATTACACAAATTTCGAAGGAGTATAAGTCATAATCTTAGGAGAACACCTTGAGCAAATTAATCCAAAGTGGAGGAGCTCCCATTTGTTTCCTTCTCAAAGTTCTGAGAGGGGCTGAGCAGTTGATGGGAACTCTAGTTTTGCCTCTTGGGTGCCTCAGTGTCCCCATTACTCCCAGCATGCCAGGCACAGTAAGAATGAAGAATTTTCTCTTTCCCTCTCCATATCTCCTCCTTTAAGTTCTCTGGTTAAATAGAGGTAGGGGAAGAATAAGCAGGGCTGGTATTCAACCAATAAGCCCCTTACTAACTGTTTACCTCCCACCAGTGGTCAGATTGGTCAATGTCCTGCTTGTTATGCACTTTTTAATATTATCCCTGGGAATAAACAAACTTTTACAGTGGCCACTCTTCTCTGCCTTCTGTTTTTTGGTTTTAGGTTTTGTTTTATTTTGAGACAGAGTCTCACTCTGTTGCCCATGCTGGAGTGCAGTGGAACGATCTCAGCTCACTGTAGCTTTGACCTCCTAGGCTCAAGTGATCCTCCCACCTCAGCCTTCTGGGTAGCTGAGACTACAGGTGCCTGCAATCACACTGGGCTAATGTTTTTTTTTTTCATCTTTGTATAGACAGGGTTTCACCATGTTGCCTCGGGTGGTCTGGAACTCCTGGGCTCAAGCAATCTCCCTCCCTCTGCCTCCCAAAGTGCTAGGATCACAGGCATGTGCCACCATGCCCAGCCTGCCTTCTGTTCTTGAGTAGCTGTGAGATAAAACTGTTGGCTAAGAAATAAAGGAGAGAACTCTTTACTGAAGTTTTTGAAATGAAAAATCACCTAGCTTACCAAAGTAGGAGTATAAAGCAGAACTGGAGTGAGTGGGGCTGGTAGGAAGTCCCGGAAACACAGAGGACAGCCATAGGGGAGGAGCACACAGCAGTGGTTCTCGACCTGGGTTGCACATTGGATCACCTGAAGCTGGCTGGGGCCTGGGCAACAGGATTTGTAAAACTTTCCCAGTTGTTTCCATGTGCTGCCCAGGTGGAGAACTACTCTGCAGAGGTATCTTGGCAGAGGGAAGGTTGAGAACCACAAATTAGAATAGACGTATGAAGACATGTCTGGCCAAAGAAATCTCAAACATGTAGGCAGCAATGCCTTAGAGGCACAGACTCATGACAAGGGCATGGGTGCCTTTTCAACAATTATACTGTAGCCTGTGGTTAAGGCTATGATAAAAGGAAGCCAAGAAAGTCCAGTGAAAGCAAAGATAAATCCTTTCAACACAAGGTGGAACGATCAGTGCTTAGAGAAAATAATCAAAGGGTACTTTTAAAATTATATTCTTAAAAACTCTTTCATCTTAAAAGGATTTTAGATTTACAGCAAAATTGGGGAGCTAGAGCTTGCACATATTCCTTTCCCAGTTCCCTGTTGTTAACATATCTCTGTGGTCCATTTGCTACACTCCATGAACCGATATTGGTGCACTCATATTAACCAAACTCCATACTTTATTCAGATTTCCTTAGTTTACAGTTAATGTCTATTTTCTGTTCCAGGGTCCTCTCCAGAATGCCATGTTACGTTTAGTCATCGTGTCTCCTTAGGCTCTTCATGGCTATGGCACCTTCTCCGACCCTTCTTGTTTCTGATGGCCTTGATGGTTTTGAGGAGTGCTAGGTATTTTGTAGGCCATCTCTCAGATGGCACATGTCTCATCTTTCTCCTCATGGTTATATGTGGTTGTGAATTTTGGGGAGGAAAATCACAGAGGTGAAGTGCCATTTTCATTGCATCATATCAAGGCTACGCACTATCGACATAACTTCTCACTGTTGACCTTGACCTTGATCTCCTGGCTGAGGGGATGTTTGTCAGGTTTCTCTACTGCAAAATGACTCTTTTTTTCCCCTTTCCACACTTTGGAAGGAAATTATATGCATAGCTTCTATTTAAGGAGTGAGGAGTTAAGTTCCCTGTTCTGGAGGGAGGAGTATCTACATCAATTAAAGAATGAAACATAGTTGTGTTTGTAGCCACCAACAAAATGCACAGAACCTTTTCCCAATCCAGCCAGGCCCCATCGTTGAGGTTGGGCTTTTCAATATTCTCACTCCTCTGACAACTAGAACCTGACCGCCTCTGACTCAGACCTGCTGCTGTGGGTCCCATTTTTTCTGCCATCTTCCTTCTGCAGCCTCAGCATTCTTACCACAGGGCAAGGTGGAGAATCTGGGATTCAGAACCCAAAACTTAAAACACCATAGAAAATGGTGGGAGGCACCATGTCACAGATTGAATTATGTCCTTACCAAAATTTATATGTTGAAGTTTTTAACTCCCAGTACCTCTGAATGTGATCTTATTTGGAAGTAGGTTGTTGAAGATGTAATTAGTTAAGATGAAGTCATACTAGAGTAGGATGGGACCTCATTCCAATATAACTGGTGTCCTTATAAAAAGGGGAAATTTGGCCGTAGAGACATGCACATAGGGAGAATGCCATGCGAACATGAAGACAGAGCTCAGCATGATGCATCTACAAGCTAAGGAATGCTAAAGAGGGCTAGCAAACCACCGAAGCAGGGAAGAGGCCTGGACAGACCCTTCCCTGGAGTCTTCAGAGGGAGCATGGCCTGGGCCACCTTGACTTTGGACTCTGGCCTCCAGAGCTATGAGAGAATAAATTTCTCTTTTCTTTATTTTGGCCTTAATAATAATATAGCCATAGGAAACTAATACGGACTCCAAAGACCTTCCTCCCCATTACAAAGGGATATAAAACCTTTTTTATTTTTTCTTTTTGAGATAGAGTCTTGCCCTTTCACCCAGGATGGAGTGCAGTGGCACAATCTCAGCTCACTGCAACCTCCGCCTCCTGGGTTCAAGTGATTTTTGTGCCTCAGCCTCCTGAGTAGCTGGGATTATAGGCGCACTCTACCACACCTGGCTTTTTTGTTTTGTTTGTTTGTTTGTTTGTTTTTTTAAGTAGAGACAGGGTTTCACCATGTTGGCCAGGTTGGTCTTGAACTCCTGACATCAAGTGATCTGCCCACCTCAGCCTCCCAAAGTGCTGGGATTACAGGTGTGAGCCATTGTGCCCAGCCTCAAAGGGATATAAAACCTTCTTAAAAGCCCATTTAGTTGATTCCAGGGCCAAGGTAAATTCCGTGAACACTTGTCCATTACCTTATTCAACAGATGTCTACTGAGAGCTGCGCTGTGCTCGGAACCCATGAAAACCCTGATGAGCTGTAGACCCTTAAAGGCCCAGCCATTAGGCATTTTATTTTACTTCTGTAGCTCTTACATTTCAGATTCTGTATCGAATAAGTGTGGTTAGTGTATTTCTCACTTACATAGGATCAAGTAGAAGGATCTTTTAGATCAGTGTCCCCGGAAAACAGACCTCGAGACTGAGATTTGTGTGAGGGAGTGAGTGCGCTCTGAGAAGTGAATGTTCTTAGGAACAAGACCTGTAGGAAAGCAAGGGAAGGAGAATTGGGCAGAAATCAAACTGTGGTGTAGCTTCAATAAAGATCTCAGCCCATCCTATGGGGAGTTCTGGAGGAGGGATGACCCTTGAGAGAGGTCTTACTTGAGGCAAGGGGACTGGGCCTTTATACTCCTCCATTGGCTAGTCATTAAATGGAGAAAGTGCCTGGCAAAGGACATAACTTTGGGCCAGGCAGCCTGCATCAGGCAAAGCTTAAGGAGAGACTTGCCCATGAGCTCTCAGCAGCCAACACTCCCAACAGCTAGAAAAGTAAGTGCTTCAGTCCTGAGCAGAATTCTGGATAATGCGCCACAGCATTCATGTCATTGCTTTTCTGGATGCAAAAATAAACATTTATTGGCCAATATTTATTAAGCACCTAGTGGAATTAGCAGACTAAAGGTAACTAAATCGGCTCCCTGAACTCTCTTGCTGGCAGGCCATAAACACAGAGATAGGGAATGCTTAGGTTGGAAAAATCAGAATGGGCAATGTCAGTTAACCCTAAGAAAGGTGGCGCAGAATCAAATAGGCCAGGAACAAGCACTGGGTGCATTAACTCCTACATTTCACAGAAGCAAGTTGATGTGTTCTGTCTTTTTTCAGGGAAACTGGCCCTGAGCACAGCTGCGAAACAGACATTCTTGGGAAAACTCTTCTTTCTTTCGGCACCCACCCAAGCACCTGATCCTTTGCAAACTGTGCTGTGCTGCTCAGTTAGCCTGGATTCCTCCTGTAGGCAACAGCCCAGAGCCTTAGCACAACTGTGGTTGGCTTGGAGGAGCTTCTCCCACATGGAATGAACCCCGGGCCTGAAAAATTACCCATACAGAGCTGCTAGTGGCTCCTGCCTCTAACTTACAGCCATCAAGGAAGACAGTGCCTGCTTTCTAATTCCATGGAAACCCATAACCCCTATACCAAGGCCAGCCTCTCCTTGCTGTCTGTAGGAGCTTCCTAGAGCTGCCATAACAAATTACCCCAAACCAGATGGCTTCAAACAACAGCAATGTACTCTCTCACAGTCCTGGAGGCTAGAAGTCCAAAATCAAGGTGACAGGAGGGGCCGTGCTCTCTTCAAAGGCTCTAGGGGAGAATCTTTTCCATGCCTTTCTCTTAGCTGCTGGTGTTGATGGCATTCCTTGGTGTTCCTTGGCTTGTGAACGTGGCACTCTGATGACTGCGTTCATTGTCGCAAGGCATTCTCCCTGTCTCCATGTCTCTTCTCCTTTTCTAAAGACAATGATTATACTAATTAAGACCCACCCTACTTTAGTATGACCTTGTCTTAACTTCGTGATATCTGCAAAGATCCTATTTCCAAATAAGGTCACATTCACAAGTACTAGGGATGAGGACTTCAACATATCTTTTGGGGGGACACACTTTAACTCATACATTCTCTAAGGCTACGCTGCCTACTCTAATTCATTAACATGTACTAGTAGAAGAAGGCTTGACAATTTCTTCAGAGCTTCTGAGCATATGTCTTCATTCTTACACTTCAGTAAAAAATCGAAATCCTGTGGCTCAACTTCTGAGATCTGTTGTATAAATAGACCTTGGGAATAATCTTATTGCAGGTAATAGGACCAAGATGAGCCAAGGTGAAACAAAAGGAAAGGTATTTTGAGACATCTGGGGTCTCAGTGGAGTCTCTCCAATAAAAGGTACCAGCTTCACCTATTCTTGGGCAAATTCCATTTATTAATTTTACTGGTTGAACAGATTATATCACTAATTAGACCAAGAGTTGACCTTGATTCAGAACTACCATTCCTAGACTACAAGACTAACCCTCACTGGCCTTGTCACAAAGAGGAAACTGCTCAAAGTGGCCAGTGCAAAACCCATCCCGGCCACTGAATCAACCAAGCCAAGGATCTTCTGATGAGATTAGGTCACAGAAGCCTCCATATTGATGAAGGACCCCATCCTATCCTCAGCAGTCTAACTTTAAGACTGTCACATTTTTATGTTTTTAAAAAGAGATGATGATGAGCTACTCCAGCCAACCATGTCTTAATATGAACCACTGTGAAACTGACACTAGAGGTTGATGAGAGGTGCTGTAGATTTCAGAAAAAATGAAAACGTGAAACAGAGCAGGGACTCCCCTCTTCGGGACCTGTGCCCACCCTCCAAGCATGGAAATGAAGGAAAATCTTGAGTTTCTTCAAGTGAAATTCTAGGTACCTAGCTAGCCCAGAAAAGTAAATAAACAACTTGATAAGCAATAAGGTAATTGTAGCCTAAAACGATAGCCATGGAAGCTAGAATCATGGGATGTTTGGTTCCCCTATAGAAACTAAAGATAATATCTTAACACATGTTTCCAGAGTTGCTTTTCAGAACCTTGACCCCCACCAAAGGGATCTATCTGCCCACCACAGAGCTCAAATAAGGGGGACCTAGGGACTGAAATCTGAACCCCATTCTTTGTTCTAAATTTCTTCCTGAGGGGCCTGGAGAAACTCACACCCATGAGCTAGAGTAAACATTCTTTTCTGCTGACCCCAACTTTTTAAATAAAGCTTTTGCATATCAGAAAATCCTTGAATCTACCTATGACTTGTGGCCACCCCCCAAAATATCCCACCCCTTTAGGCCAAAACCAAGGAGTAAGTGCCATGAGTTGATTTATAATTGTGCCTGTAACTTCTGCTTTTCTGAAATGTGCCCCTAACCTACAAGCCATCAAGGAGATCAGGATTTAAGCATTAGCTGCATAGTCCTCCTTGCTTGGTGCCCGATAAGTAAACACTTTTCTTTCTCCTGCTGCAAAACTTGGTGTGGATATCTAGTCTTACTGCACTGGGCAAACAGACCCTAGTTTAGTTCTAAAAAAAAAAAGGGGGGGGACTCACAATTTATATTTTGGAGATGAAAGACTGAGGAAGAGAAAATAATCAGTTGTTTTTAAATTTGATTTCACATGTAATTTCAGACCTGCTTAACTGCTGCCTGAAACATATTCAAAGAGCTGAAAGTACAGAAGAGTTCTAGCCTAAAGCCCAACAGTAACCATGGAGAGTTCAGCAACCAACTCATCAGCCCTGTCAGAGTCCATCAAAGATGAGATGTCTTCCAGTTGTGGTGAGGTTCATGATTGTCTTGAAAACCAAAACACAGCAAAAAAACAAAGACCACAGAGAGAAGTATGGCAGCTGAGCAAGCTGTGAACTGTTCCTGTTCAGAAACCTCCTGCAGGTTAACCAGAGTTGGAGCCTAATTCCATCTCTTATAAAGTGGAGCTGCTTCATACCTTTCCGAGGAGCAGTGGATTATAATGGCCAGATCAAAAATCCCAGTTCTAAAACTGCCCAGACATTGGGCAAAGAAATTACTTAATATCTCAGAACATAGTTCTCTCATCTATAAGATGAAAATATTAATATAACAATATGTATTCTTATAGGATTGTTGTAAGCATTAAATAGGGGTACAATATGCTAAATGTTTGCTATTATGTATATACCACATGCTAGATATGCAATTGCTGTTCCCACCATGTACAAGATAAAACACCTCTGAATTAGAGATGTTTGTATCGGTTGCATCTTTAATCCAGCTCACAGATATGTCTACCACCTGGACACACACTTGCCTTGTCCAGTACAATTAATTCAAGCACTGTGGATCTGAGATTGTTGCATGGTATTAGGTTAAATCCAGAAATAAATGGAGGCTCATCACCAATGGGTGTCAGAATTCTCATATTCCTCAGGTTAAGAATAAAAATGTAGCATAGCTCCAGAAGACTTAACCTCATTCCAGATATGAATGCATGCCACGTGACAAGGTCAGAGCAATATGGTTTCACGTAGGTAAATGTAAATACCAATTAAAACAAGTAAATAAAGAAAGAGGAGAAAATACCCTTTGTTCTTACTGTTTTCCCTTTTGTGTTTTAGTTCAAAAATTTTCGAGGGTCTTCTGACTCTGATGACTTAGGGTAGAAGGGACAATTCAGAGAGCTCCAAGAGGACAGAAAAGAGCCTTGTCCCCTTGTGAGGCAATGGCTACCAAAATACTTAGTAACTAACTCGGTGCTTTGGGGGGAAATTTGGGATTATGTCTGAAGAAAGCAGCAGAGGAGATCTACATTGAATAGGATACTGGAACTGAAATTTGGGGGCTCTCCTTCAGTTCTTAAGGTTTAGAATTACCCAATAGGGCTTTCCTTCTCACCTAACTAAAGAGACTCGTTTCACAGCCTGATTTTGAAAATTCTTTCACATTTAATCACCTAGGAGTCAGGGCCTCTACAGCAGATCAGAACATTTGCAGGACGTTAATGACCATTTCCTGTTCATTTTTTGACTCTGCAGTGAAGGCTTTTGTTTCTGTAGCTTTTCCTGCTGTTGGCAGCCCTTACACACACACACACACACACACACACACACACACACACACACACACACTCTCTCTCTCTCTCTTTCTCAGGGGTTAAAGTCAGCCTCTACTCTTTGTTGAGGGAAAGAATACATCTCTCTCTCTCTCTCTCTGTCATTCTCTTTTTAGAGGTTTTGGCCAATTCTGCTCTTCACCTCCATACTCCCTACAGACTGCTCCAAGCCACCCCCAGGAGATGCAGTGTTTGTGAAGTCAAACTACTGGGTAGGCCCGCCTTACCAGGGCAAATTATATCCTGTAGACACACACATGTTTGCATACCCATACACAGTTTTGTCCAAATTATTTTTTTAATTGCATAAAGGGCAGTCTCAAAGGGAAAAATGATCACAGAAGGGCAGCAGGTAGCCAGAAGGGTATGTCTGTCCTATTACATGGCCTTGGTAGTGTGGTGCCCCATTGTTGAGAAAGAAGGGGAATTCCTACATTAAACTTACTTTTGACTCTAAAGCAAGAGAAGTGTGAATGTATAAGCCTTGAGACAATGAGCCCACACCCTCTTAGATTTTAGCACAGACAAAAGAAGGGAAACAATGAATTTCATTCAGAACAACAATGGATCTGATCCAATAGCTTGAGAAGGGGACATTTCAGAAGAGCAAGGGCTCATGGGACCTACCAAGGACAGAGAGGACACTTTAGCTCTCATCAGAGTCACAGGGAGCAAGAGGGGAGTAGCCCACTGCTGGGTGCATACAGCACAATGCTAGCGAATAACGGAGAGAAAGCAGGATTATTCTATCTATTCACTATTTTCTCTACCAAGGGAAATAAACTTCAAAGTAGAAAGGATAAGACGAGCATTATTAAGAAAAAATAGGTCACAAGATAGTAGGAGGATTTCAACCTTAAAGACTTCAAATTGACAGCTTTGTGGGGCCTTTTAGCTCAGCTGGAACTACATTTCCCAGAATCCCCTACCCTGCATGGTTCCAAGGGCCCAGCAAAGAGACATTTGCACCACAGTTGGAAGCCAAAAGGGAAGCAGCAGCCTAGTTCTTTCCCCGCTCTGAAGGTGGGAGAAGGATCACCAGGGCATCTGGGGCATGTTGCTGGTCTGCTGGCTCGTGCTGTGGGCCTGCAGAAGCAGCCAAATGATCCATTCCTCCAGCTCTCAGACCCAGGCAGGACATGGTTAGGTCCTTGAGCCAAAGGGGCCAGACTTGGAGACAGCACAAGGCAGAAGACAGCTCCAGTCTGTCCTCACTTCCCTGCTCTGCCTCTGCCTTGCCACCCTGACCTGCTGCCCTGCAGAATTCAGACTCCAACACCAGATGTAAGACAAGGGTCCACAGGGGCCTGAAGTCAAATCCCTAGAATGAATTATTGATTCCACCTAGTATTTGTGTTTCAGTTTGAATCCCAGTGGATACAGATTATAACCCAAGGAACTAAAGAAGTTGCAATTGTAATGATGAACTTCTTTTGATTTTATTTCAGAAATCAGCTCAGCATAGAAGAGATGAGCATGTGTACTACTTTCCAAAAGAAGAATTGGATTCAGAAAACTACTTATTTTGATGGGTCAGTGAGAAAACAACAAAAACAACTCTGTAAACTATTTAGAGGTTTATTCTGGGCGAATATGAGTGACCATGGCATGGAGAACAGTATCAACAGGTTCTGAGAAAGTATGCCTGAAGTGGTCAGGTTACAGTTTGGTTTTTATGTTTTAGGGATACAGGAATTGTAAGTAAAATCATAAATAAATGCATTAAAGGTGTACATTGCTTCAGCCTAAAGAGGCGGGATGTTTTGAAGGTGAAGTGAGGCTGATAGGTCATAAGTGGATTCAAAGATTTTCTGATTGGCACTTGGTTAAGAGTTGAGCTTTGTAAAGCCTTGAAGTCAGTAAAAAAGAATGCTTGAGTTCTAAGGGGAGTTGTGGAGACCAAGGTTCTTGTTACATAGGTGAAGCCTCCAGGTAACTGCTTTCAGAGAGAATAGGTGGTAAATGTCTCCTTTTGGACACTTAAAGAGGTCAGAGTCTTAATCTCCTCTAGATCTTGGAAAGGCTGGACCATATTAAGCGAGATTCTCTGCAGTTCTCTGCAGTTCTCCACAAAAGATGGCTTCACAGGGCCATTTCAAAATATGTCAAAGAAATGTATTTGGTAGTAAAATATTTTTATTTCCTTCAGTCTGCCATGTGATGCTACACCAGAGTCAGGCTGGAATTTGGAATTTTATTGCCACAAAGAGTCTGTTGTGTCAGTCTTATGATGTCTGTTTTAATGTTAATGCTGGTCAGTAGTGCCTGAACTCCTAAAGGGAGGGAGTATGATGAGGTGTGTCCAACCTCCTTGTCCATCATGGCCAGGAATTTGGTTTTCAGACTTCTCTGGGATCCCCTTGGCCCAGAGGGGGATTCATAATCGGTTAGGGGGCTTAGGATTTTATTTTTGTTTTGCAGATTTTAGTCCCCCCAAATTCTCAAATAGAATTTAAACCTATGGATTATGAACAATCAAAGGAAAAAATGAACATGATGATAATTAGACACAAACATGGATTTATTACAGATAAATTTTGTCTAACTCATTTGATTTGGGGTAAGAGTGTTAAGATAATATATCAGAAGAATTAGTTATTACTATAACCATAATACTCACAAGGAATTTAACAAAAATTTTCTCACATTCTTCTTATAGACTTGATTCTAGTTAAGTAAAATGTATAGTATGGGCTGGGCATGGTGGCTCACGCCTGTAATCCCAGCACTTTGGAAAGCCAAGGCAGGTGGATCACAAGGTCAGGAGTTCAAGACCAGCCTGGCCAACATGGTGAAACCCCATCTCTACTAAAAATACAAAAATTAGCCGGGCGTGTTGGCACATGCCTGTAGTCCCAGCTATTGAGGAGGCCGAGGCAGGAGAATTGCTTCAACCTGGGAGGCAGAGGTTTCAGTGAGCCAAGATCACACCACTGCACTCCAGTCTGGGTGACAGAATCCCAATGTTTTCAAGTCTTCCTAAAAGGAAGGGGTCCCATTAAAACCACCTTTGCAAAAATTGTAACAGTGAGAAAATTATGGCAGTGGGGGAGATCTGACCTAGCCAACCCCATCTTGCCTTTTGCCTTCAAGCTGCCCTTAGTTATTCCTGGGCTTAGGCCAAGCTAACTTTGGGCGACATTTAGTTTACAGTTTAAATGATAATAGCCCTTCCCCAAAATTCAACTGCCTTTGTAAAGCTAATGAGAGACCACCAGTCTAGGAGGATAGAGGAGCCTGAATTCTGCTAAGGTGTAGACATGAATGATTGCCAGCCATTATTCTGGAGGTCACAAGCCATGCAACTTCCCCTATTACTCCTGCAGATAACATCACTATTGTAGAACCTAAGATTGGCCCTTTAAGATATCTTTTCAGGTTTTTTGCAGGTCTGACAATTGTTGGCTCCACCTAGACCCGCTGACCACTACTGTGGCCCCACCAGAATGACTGAGTGCATAGGAGGACCATTTCCCACACCCCTATGATTGCACCCCCAACCAATCAGAGCAAGCACCCATTGCCTACCCATCCCCACCCCTTAGCCCAAACTATCTTTGAAAAATCCTGGCCCCTAAATTTTCAGAGAGATTGATTTGAGTAATAACTCTGTCTCCCATGTGGTGTGGCCAGCTTCATGTCTATTAAACACTTTCTTTATTGCAATGCCATGGTCTGATTTTATCTGTACACTAGAAAGGAAGAATCCATTGAGTAGTTACACCCTTTGCCTCTATCCTTCTCCTTCCTGTTGGTTAGATTAGGGATGTAATGGCTGGAGCTCCAGCAGCTATCTTAACCCATTGGGTGGTCTTAAGATCATGTTATGAAGCTGAAAGAAAGTAAACCCTTGGGTCCTTAGTACCTGTCACAGTTGCTATACTAGCTGTGTACTGCTGGTTTGCAGGTTTACTTTAAGTGAGAAAGAACTAAACTTTTATCTTATTTATTTATTTATTTTCTGTTACATGCAGCTGAACTTAACCCTAAATGATACTGAATGTAAACGATGCTATTGTGTTAAAAAGTATGTCTCAGACTAGAGGAGGATTTCCAATGGCTTTGCATTTGGCCAATATTTTTATTAGTTCACTTAATAAACACATGAAAGATCTTGCTATATTTTCAGATGAGAAATCTTGGAGACACAATTATATTTTAAATAATAGATAAGTATTAAAAAGAGATCACAAGAGAGGGGAACCATCGGTCAAAACTAAAAAGATAAAATTTCATAAGGATAAATATGAAGTCTGGCTTAGGGCTAAAAAATGACTACAGCTTGTTTGCAAGTTGAGAGAACCTGCCTGAGAATTCTTAATATTCAAAATAAGCAATATGAATACAGAGTTCCACTCTCCTTGTGCTAGTATTATGTTAACACAGTCCTGGATATTACATTTTCTAAAAGGTCATTGTTGGTTCAGAGTGATAACTTGAATGCACATGTTTATCTCTTCTCCCCCCTGGACCTTGGTGTATCAAGCAGAGCTGTGCATGTATATTTTTTTTTGCCCTTTTTAATGGTATATGCTGGTGTTTTCTGATCTTTTGTCAATTGGGACACACCTATTGCTGAGTTCCAATCATCCATTTACTCATAAATTCATTCATTCATTTAACACTTGTTGAGCACCTATTTTGTGTTCTGCCTCGAGGCTGTATTGATATCTTAGCACATGGCCACACAGGGCATCAAGGATGAATAACAACAGTATTTATGAAGGAAGACTCCTGCCTTCCCCTCTAATCACGCCTTTAACAACCCTAATCCTGGAGGCATCAGAAATAGTGGAGAGCAGATAGAGGCACAGGGAAGTAACAAACTACATTCCACTTCTTTGCTGCTGGTCCCTGGTCTAAAGGTCCAATCTGAGCTGCAGGGGAGAGAGAAGCATTGTGTCAAATGTAAGACTAAAACTTAGATCTCATACTAAAACAGGCATTTGAATGCTTAAAAGATTTTGGCTGATATGCTGGAAAAAAGAAAAAAACAAAAAACAAAAACCGTCTGCTGAGTTTAAAGATAGTAATGAGGAAAAAAACAACCCAAAGCTGTTTTCTGGTTGTGCCCTGTATGTTCAGCCTATTCAATGAACCTTGACTATATACAGAATAGGAGGAAGAATAAGACAATAAGACACCAGTAACAGTGACTGGAGGAGGGGAATGGGTGGCTGGAGTTTGACAGGGAAGGAAACACACTTTTATCTTTTGAATTCTGTACTGCATGCAGGTATTGCCTATTCAAGAACCAAATGATTTTTTTTAAAGGACTTAGATGAAAAGATGGACAAAATAGAGCCTCTTTGGAGGAGAAAGCCTGGAAGGGCACAGGGTCTATTCCTCATGTTAAGAAGGAGTGGTTGATAGATTGGAAAATGTTTGCCTAGACTTGGGGGTGTGGGATGGGAAAAATGGGTGGTAGATGGAAGGTATTTGAAGATCCACCTTAGTCTATGTTTATTTAGAAGACAGGACTGTCACAGTAGGTAGTTAGGCAGACATGAGCAGGGCAGGAGAGGGTCCCCTGAACCAGGATTGTCAGGCGACCATCAGGTGATGGTCAGGCGGTTGTTAAACTGCCTCTCTAAAATAATAATGGGTTGCAGCCAGCGTCAGGGAAAGGCAGTCTCCCAATACACAGAAAACACCTGAAACTGGTGATCAGCAGCTTCCCAATCAGATCTCAGGAGCTGAGCAAGTGGGCTTAAGCATGCACACTAAGAGGCAAAATGGCGGCATTTACCTGGTGTATGACCTCCAGTGTTCCTCTAGGAACACTCTCCTGGTAACGGAAGAACCTCAAGTGATCACGAGCACAGCTTCAGTAAACACACTGCACGTGCAGCCCCTCCCAGGTGCTGGCAGGCCACCGTGCACACGGACAGCCCACCCCAAGGGAAGAATCAGGAGAGATGTAATGCAACCCCCTGGAAGCATGCCCATGTATACAACCCCAAGTCAAAGGTCAAATCGTCATGCACTTGAATCTCTCAAGTTGCCCGCTTGGCCCTCTTCCAAGTGTACCTTACTTCCTTTCGTTCCTGCTCTAAGCTTTATAATAAACTTCCACTCCTGCTCTCAAACTTGCCTCCATCTCTCCCTCTGCCTTATGCCCCTCATTGAATTATTTTTTCTGAAGAGACAAGAATTGAGGTTGCTACAGACTCATTATGATTTGCTGCTGCTAACAGGACTAAGATCAAAGAGAAGATACCATAAAGAGGTAAATATTGAGTCAATTTCACTTTCCTTTTCAGGTGTGAGCTTCCATCCTGGAGAGGTTAATGACAAGAGGTTCTATTAAGTTTGCCACTTTGAGTGGAAAGTGGCCTAAACTACTAAAGTCACTTTCAACCTGATTCAGTGACAGTGGGGTTTCAACTTGGTATACACATGAGCCTCAGGTCTTTTTGATGTTAACATCTGCCTAACGTTATCTTCCTAAATCCCCACTGTCCATTCTAGTGACTGCTCAGCTTCAGTAATCGCAGCAAGAGGGACAGAGGAAGAAAGGGAATAGTGGGAAGATTCTAATACACCAACTCCAGTCAGCTAGTTGCGCTCACTCAGAATCAAGGAATTCTGAAGGAATTCCATGTGCTGCTACATACACTAAGGAGGAGGAATCCATGTCTATCAAGGACTGTGAAGGGTCTGAGATTTTACCCTGTTTGCAAGCTAACAAGTGAGCCTGCCACAGTTTCATTGACGCTGGCAGAAGATGTGAGACTCCTAGGTTAGAGATAAAAGACTTTATTACTCACGGCCACAGTGGTTTCCCTTGCTTCTTAAGACCCGTGGGGGCAATGTGGAGGCAGGCCCAGGTGGATGGGTGTTGTACACATAGGAGGTCTGAGAAAACTCAAGCAGAAGTCCCCAAACTTATAAGGGGGAGGCCTTAGTAAACTTACCCAACCTTTGTCCCAGAGAGATATGTTATGTTTTTTATCATAGTCAGAAAACCAATCTGTCCTCTTCCCTGGAGAGACTAATATCTTCTGCAGCTCTTTGCTCTATAAACATCCTTGGAAAGATAGTCTGGGATAGAATCTATCACAAGATATGTAGAAGCACCATAGAGAATTGCCCCCAACAATGTCTCCTTATATGGGTGAAGTTCTGGACTAATCTATTTGTGTCATGGTTGGATATAGAACTGCCAGCTGGCTACACAAGTCTAAGCTCCGGTTGATATTTTTTGGTCCAAGGAAGCAAAGAAAGGCCTTAGGTTTGGACAAAACTGGATTAGAATCTTAGCTCTGTCATTTAACAGATAAGTTATTTGCTTAGTGTCTCTGATCCTCAGTGTTCTAATCTGTAAAATCAAGCCAATGATACTTACCTCATAGTGTTGTCATAAGGATTAAAATACATTATATGTGTAACTGAATACATGTTAGTTCACCACCTAATATTCTTTGATTTTTACTTTAAAAAAATAACATTTGGGGCCGGGCGCGGTGGCTCACGCTTGTAATCCCAGCACTTTGGGAGGCTGAGGCGGGCAGATCACGAGGTCAGGAGATCGAGACCACGGTGAAACCCCGTCTCTACTAAAAAATACAAAAAATTAGCCGGGCGTGGTGGCAGGCGCCTGTAGTCCCAGCTACTCGGAGAGGCTGAGGCAGGAGAATGGCGTGAACCCGGGAGGCGGAGCTTGCAGTGAGCCGAGATTGCGCCACTGCACTCCAGCCTGGGTGACAGAGCGAGACTCTGTCTCAAAAAAAATAAAATAAAATAAAAAATAACATTTGGGGGCCTGGGCATGGTGGCTCATGCCTGTAATCCCAGCACTTTGGGAGGCTGAGGCAGGCAGAGCACTTGAGGCCAGTAGTTCAAGACTGGTCTCGGCAACATGGTGAAAACCTGTCTCTACAAAAAAACACAAAAATTAGCTGGGTGTGGCGGTGTGCACCTGTAGTCCCAGCTACTCAGGAGGCTGAAGCACTCCATCCTGGGTAACAGAGCAAGACTCTGCCTCAAAAAAAAATTAAAAAATAAAAAATAACATTTTGGATCCCCGAATTGTAAGAGACTTATAAAGACATGTACAAAGTCAGCTGTCTTTTCCTGTGATTTGGTCCTGTATATTGAAGGAAGGGACAGGAAATGGCAATCTTTGAGCTTCTGTAATACAAAAATACTCATTTGTGCCTCTCAGTAACTCTTGGGTCAAAAGATTTTAGATCCTCAAATTTAAGTAACTCTCCAGACGGGAGAACATGTCATCTTTGCTTTCACTTCTCTTGGCTCAGATTGCTGCTGATCACCCTCTTCTCTCTGCCTGCCTTCCCCATCCTCCAGTGTTTACACAAACCCTGCTTAATTACAGTAAATTTAGGTCCTCTACCCCTAATTCTACACAATAAACACCCCAACCTATGGTATCATAGATTTTCCTAGGGAACTTTAACTGAGTATCTCTCTAATTAAACCTGTTTGGGCCACATTTTTTTTTCTGGCAGCTCTGAGCTTGATAGATGATGAGACAGCAGAAGACTAGAAAGTTGTACCTTATAAGACAACGGTAAAGCAGATGACTTAATTAGAGGAAACCAAATAATTTACCTCCACTGCTTCATACGATTATTCATAAGATTGCTTTGTTGGTTCCCAGACCAGAAATAAGCATAGAGACCCAGGTGTGTCGTCTGTGTTTTTTCATCCCAGGTGAGCCAGGAATAACCATGTTATTTCTGACAGTCATCAAAAGAGAAATTTGGATTTTACTGCAGACAAGAAAATAAGAGGCAACAGCTCACAGTGGAAGTATCCCAGCAGATTAAAAAAAATAATATTACAGCCTTGTCATCCAGACTGGTTCTCAACTTTATTGTGCCTGAGAATTATCTAAGACTTGTTAAAATCAATTGGCGGGGCCTATCCTCACAGTTTCTGATTCAGTAGGTCCAGGATGGGGCCTGAGAATGTGCATTTCTAACAAGTTGCCAGGTGATGCTGATGCAGCTAGTTCCGAGTCCACACCTTGAGAATCAGTACTCTAAAGCAGTGATTCTCAGCCCTGGCTATAAATTATAACCCCCCGGGGGAGATTTCAGAAAGCATTTCCTGGTTCCCACCCCCAGAGATCCTGACCTAATTGAATGGGGGATGGGCCTGAGCATCTAGATTCTTAAAACTTCCCAGGTTATTGAATATGATACCAGGGTTGAGAGCCACAGTATGTCTAGAAGTTTCCCAGGTACACATGCTCTCCTCCCATTCCCAGCTTGGCAACTCAGGAGGAAGATGATGGATATAAACAAGGCATTACTACAAGCCTTGCTGGATATAAACAAGTCATGTGAAAGCCAACTGGAAAGTAAAGGAAGAATATCTGCTCTGCTTGGTATTTCCTGCTGGTTAGGGCTGATGACAACTCCAGCTCACAGTGACCCAGTTTGGAATGCTGGGCTCCTGAGCAAAACATCTCCCCCAGAGTCTTCTTTAATTATAAAATAATCAACTCCATAGTCCCTCCTCACTTCAACAGAGGGGCTCATTGTGTGGATTTCAGCCCAGTGAGGGGAGGAAATAGCAAGCTGCTCCCAAGAACAGGGACTCTTTTGGGGCCCTTGAAGGGAAGGCAAGGCACCAATTGGCCAGGACTCATTTACAGAGGGTCTCTTTATTAGTAGTAGTATGGAAAAAGAAATCCTCTACAAAAGAACAATATTTTCTCAAGTCTTAAGTTACTTGTCCTCAGTATGTGGGTTAAAGTTGAGAAAGTTTAGCCCAATGGTTCTCAACCCTAACTGCAGAATAGAATCACCAGGGACATTTACAAAGACAGCCTGTCTCCACCAGGGTGACTGGCTAGTCCCAGATTCCTGGAATCTTCTGTGTTTTAGCACCAAAAGTCCTACAACCTGGAAACTTCTCAGTCCTGGGCATATAGAGACAGTTGGTCACCATGCCCTATCCAAAACAATTAAATCAGAACCTCTGGGTTGTCAGTCCTGGACATCAGAATGTTCAAAAAGTACCCATGTTCCCCAGGAGATTGTAATGTGCAGCCGAGGTTGAGAACTAGTGATTTTTTAATTAAATGAAGTGGTGTGCAGTGCAGTGTTTTGGTGCTTTCTGGAGTTCTGATAACATCTGTATATGTTGGAGGTGTGTGTGTGTGTGTGTGTGTTTGTGCACCGCGGTGCTTTCAAGTGAAGGGGCAATGGGCTTTGCCCAGGTGCATGTGATTTCAGGGTCATTTTCTCAGGACAGTTTAAACAATTGTGACATTTCAAGTCTCACAGAGGCTGTGTCTTTAGCAACCACATTATGATCATTTGAAAATGTTTGGCCCTCTTGGAGTGTGGCGCTAACAGGTTCACATGTGCAACTCACTAAGCACTTCAAAAGTGGTCAGCAGTGGGTGTGGCCAGTAATCTCAGTCCTGTTTGAAGGCAGAGTAGAGGTTACCCTGGGTGATACAGTCTTTTGTAAGGAAAAACCATTTTCCACTTTCATGCAGATTTAAAAAGTGGTAATAAGCTGTGTTTAAAAAAAAATCTAAACTAAAAACAAATAAAACTACAGAGACAGTCAAGTGGGAAAAAAAATGTAGCCCACAAGATGGTAGATGGTGCTCTTCAGGGATAATTGCAGAAATGTTCTCTTACAAACCAATAATTTGATTCCCACTGGAGCAAACCAGGAGGCCTCAGCCAGATCAACTTTTCCTCAATGTAAGAAATGTCTAATTCCTGCAAAAGTAGACTATTTGCCTAATTGGTGTGTGGGCAACATGTGTAATAGTGTGTTGCATCTTATTGTCCAGAACAGGCTGGACATACCCCAGATCAGCTCCCCTCTGGAAACTCAAGCCAACAGGAACATGGGGCAGCAAAAGTGCAGGCAGTCAGCACCTGGACAGGAGAGCTTGGAAAAGCAGACTCTGCCTCCAGGAGTTTAACACACAAATGTCCAAAGAACAGCTGGCCAACCAGAAAGGCCAAGCAAATGAAGGCTTCTGGTGGTTTCTTCCTCTCTGATTAATTACAAAAGTAAGCATTTCTATGGAGGAAAGTGAAAAATGAATTTTAATGGGGGGGGGGGGGGGCGCTATCCAAATCCCAAGAGCTTAATTTAAAAAAATAGTTGACACCTGCCTCTTATGCGTTGGTATCTCAGTTTGGGATGCTAAAACTTGGCAGGTGTGTTAGCCTGTTCTCACACTGCTATAAGGAACTACCTGAGACTTGGTAATTTATGAAGAAAAAAGATTTAATTGACTCACAGTTCCACAGGCTTAACAGGAAGCATGACTGGAAGGCCTCAGGTAACTCACAATCATGGCAGAAGGTGAAGAGGAAGCAAGCACCTTTTTCACGTGGTGGCGGGAGACAGAGCAAAGGGGGAAGCGCCACACACTTTTAAACCATCATATCTCATGAGAATTCACTGACTGTCAGGAGAACAGAAAGGGGGAAATCCATCCTCATGATCCAATCACCTCCTAGCAGGCCCCTCCTCTAATTCAACATGAGATTTGGGCAGTGACACAAATCCAAACCATATCAGGAGGACAGCACGGCATAGTAAAAATAGCAATGAACTTGGACATTGAAGATTGAGAAGGGACTTCCTCAGAAGGTCACTTGACCTCTTTGAGCCTTCATTGTTTCATCTAGAGCAAAGAGGTGTCAACTGGGCTCACTGACCCCATGTTTCTCAAGTTAGGTCCAATCTTGGCAGAAAGGGATGCAACGGTCTAGCAGCCCACCTCATGGTGCTATTGTGAGGATTAAATGAGAGAATGCCTTGAAACTGCTTACAACAAAGCCTGGCATATAGGCATGCCCCATTAGTGTTGTGTTATTATTAATTATAGTTATCTGGCTTATTCAGAATACTACAGAAAAGGAGCTAGATCCTGGAACGTCTTGGAAGCCATGGAAAGGATGATGGAGAGAATTGAAGTTAGTTGTAGGGAGCAAGGTTTTTCCTAGGAGAAACTGTCCAAAAATGTGCCACCCTGAGTACCTCTGTCTTAATCAGTTTTATATTGCTATAAAGGAATGCCTGAGACTGGGGAATTTGTGAAAAAGAGATTGACTTAGTTTACAGTTCTGCAGGCTGCACAAGAAACAGGTGCCAGCATCTGCTCCTGGTGAAGGCCCCAGGCTGCTTTCATTCATGGTGGAAGGTGAACAGGAGCCACAGCTGGCTTGTACAGAGATTATATGGTGAGAGAGAAAGCAAGGGAAAGCCAGGGGCTGGGGCAGGCTTTTTTTTTTTTTTTTAATAACCAGCTGCCGAGGGAACTAATAGAGCGAGAACTGACTACCTTGAGAACAGCACCAAGTCATTCATAAGGGATCCACCCCGTGACCCAAACACCTCCTGTTAGGCCCCACCTCCAACAATGGGGATCAAATTTCAACATGAGGTTTGGAGGGGAAAAACATTCCAAGGATAGCATCCACCCAGCAAGCACATAAAATTCAATATGTGCAAAGCAAATGCATGATCTTTTTTATTCTTTTGGTGTCTGTTTCCACTGATCATCCTACTTGTAATGTACTTAAAATAGTGCCTGGAACATAGAAAGCTGTCAGTAAGTCAGCTGCTATGGTTGGGGTGGTGGTTGCTTTTAATATTAATATTAATAACTAAGATAATCCCTAGTCTGGCTAAGAAATAACACCTAACAATAAAGAGCAAATTAGATGATATGGGTGAAATTGCTTTGCAAATAGGAAGCATTTTACAAAGATAAGGTATTATTACCTCCCTGCCTCAGTGAAAGTGATTAATTAGACAAATATTTGTAAAGTACAAACCACATGCTCTATTTTGTGCAGAATAAATTGATGTGATCAGTGTTACCTTATCTGAACTTGATTCTAACAGACTCTTGCAGTCTAGAGAAGAATGACTGGCAGCAGCTTTCCTCAAGGCTGAGAGATTTTAACCTGCATGGAGTTTGTGATGTCTGTTGTGATCCCGACAATTAACCATTGTAATGTTCACTGAATCAGGCAGTTGACATGGCCCTCTTCTTAACAGCCTGTTTAAATATTTAAAAAGGAGAACAATGAAACCTGAGAAGTGTGAGGACCTGCTTGATTTATGATCAGCCCAATGTAAACATGAGTCTGGTGCAGGAGAGCCCCGGGAGGCAGGTCTCCAAGGGCCCCCAGCCTATGGAACGACTCCAGGCTCAGCTTTGCACCAAGCAGACACTTGACACTATGCCAGACGCTATCCAGGCAGCTCCTTAAGCTGAGTAACGAGACTTAGTTTTTTGGGAACCTTTAATTACCAGTTTAATGTACAAACACATTTCTCTCTAGAGACATTCATTCAGGCACAGGCTTTGTTCAAAAGGAGAAGCAAGTTGCTTCCTTTCCCTGGCTGAGAAGACACGGATCCAGGGTGATATTTATCTAGGATTGGTGAAACCCACCCTCCTCCAGCTCTGACACACTCACGGAGTACTCACATTCTTACTCTCTCACCTAAGAACTCATTAAGTCTCTGATAATGTCTGCGGGGTGACTCTCTCCTTGTTTCATCTTTATTCTACCTATATGATGTACATAATAACTGTGTTTAGAACATTGTTCGGGGCACTATGAAGATTTACAAAGCAAAAAAACATGGATTCATCACTTTACAGGAGCACGGGGTCTAATATAGAAAGTGAAAAAAAAGTCTAATATAGGAAGAAGTAACATAGTTCAACTGCCTGAACATGTTTCTGTTTGTTGTTAAAAGGTTTTCTTGCAAAAGATAAAGGAAAGGGGCAGAGATAATCATACTACTAGTAGTTATCATTTATTGCATACCATTTTCCAGATACTGTGCTGGGCCTTCTTCCCAAAGTGTCTCTTTAAATCCTCACAAAGACCCATAGAGTAGGAGCTATTTATCACCATTCCCATTAGTGATAGTTTTCCTAAGATGAGTTAGTAAGTGGTGGAGCTGGACTGTAACCCTGATGGGAAGACTTTATCTCTATGCTCTACTCTCTCAGTTTCTTGACATACATTCATTAGTTCATTCGACAAACTTTTGAATGGAAGTTTGAATGTGTCAAGGCATTAGGGCTAAAATATTAGAAAAAGCAAAATTTAAAAAATACACGGGCTGTGGTGGCACACATCTGTAATCCCAGCACTTTGGGAGGCCAACGTGGGTGGATCATCTGAGGTCGGGAGTTCAACACCAGCCTGGCCAACATGGTGAAACCCTGTTTCTACCAAAAATATAAAAATTAGCCGAGTGGTAGTAGTGCCTACCTGTAATCCCAGCTACTCAGGAGGCTGAGGCAGGAGAATCGCTTGAGCCTGGGAGGTGGAGGTTGCAGTGAGCCGAGATCATGCCGCTGCACTTCAGTCTGGGTGACAGAGTGAGACTCTGTCTCAAAAAAAAAAACTAGTCCTGCTCTTTTGGAGCTTCCATTACCCACACACTACACCTGCTACCCCCATGTGGTGGCCCTGGTGGTGCATTGCTCAGTCTCACTTCAGAAGAATCTGCTTGGTGGAGGGAGCTGGTGGACAGCTTCCATCAGCTGCATCTTCAGATTGGCTGCAGTTTTGTGGAAGACCATGATGAACACTGCAGCGTGCCAGAGGCCAACCATTCCTGCCCACCTTGGGACCCCCGCAATGGGCCCTCTTTCCTCTGGAGCTCCCCCATCAGTCTGGGGCTGCTCTCTGAAGCTTCTCCCACCCAACCCTCCTTCCTGCACCTCTCCTGTCACAGGTGTCAGCCCTGCATCCTGGTCTGAAGACTTTCCCCACCCACTCTTGCTACTGTCCCCTTTACCCTCTACAATGTTACCCCAATATATCTCTTGCACATCAAACTCTGTCTTGACATTTGCTTTTCAAAAGACTCAAACTGGAGTCCTCTTTCATGATGCATCACTGGGAACTGCCTGCTTCTGAAATCGGGGATTCAGACACCCACCATCTGACCACAGACACTAATTCTGCCGGCTTGCATGCTCAGCCTCTCCTGATTTGGTCTGATCTTCACCTGCTCAGGTCTTCCTACTCTTAACCTGCCTCCACCTTTCTTTACCTCCCTATTTGTCTGGCTTAGTTAGCTAAACCCACAGTCCCTTAGTTTCATCATTTATCATTGGGTATGATTGGCAATTTGCGGGGGATGATTATTTGTTGTTAGGTACCCTCTTCCACATTGAGGGCATTTAGCATCCCTGGGTCCTGCCCACTAAATTCCAATATGCTCCCCTTCATTGTGAGAACCCAAAACAGCCTTGCCTACTTCCAGACACCACAGCAGGGTGCTACCACCCCTTCTGTCACTGAGAACCTCTGATTTATTCTCTTGTCCATTTCCCTTACCTATTGTCCTTCCATCCTAGCCACCTGAAAACACCCCAAGCCTGCATGACTAGAGCTGACCACCTGCTCCCTGGCTGTGAGCAAGTGCCCGAGTACTGCCAAGCACAATGTTGCAGTTGTACAGATTGATCCCACTGTCAGTTCCCGGTCACTGATCCCAAGCAGGGCCCCAGTGCTGATGGCAATCTAGTGAGCTTGCCCTTTCATTCTCCAGGATGACCATTAAGACCTTCTCCACTCTCCCAAAATCTCCAACCCTCAGCCCCTACAAACCTAGAAAGAGAATTTTGTCTGTTACTGCAGACTAAATACCACAGTCCATCTGTCCTCCCATTCCTGCCCACAACAGCTAATCCCTAATGCATCTGCTCTCTCTGCCTCATCCTTCCCTCCCAGGGCAGTGGAAGAGGTGTTCTCTCTTCTCTCTAGAACCATCTCCCCCATCTGGATCCCACTCCCTCCTACATTTGCACAACCGTTGAAGTGTGTAAGCATTCCCTCTCCTCTATCTTCCCTCTCCCCTAAGTCTTCCAATTTCACCTCCTGACCATTCAAACATGTGCTTCTTTCTCCCATATAAAAAAAAATTCACCAAGCATGGTGCCTCACCCCTGTCATCTCAGCACTTTGGGAGGCTGAGGCAGGTATATCACTTGAGTCCAGGAGTTTGAAACAAGCCTGGGCAACATAGTGAAACCCCATCTCTGCAAAAAACACAAAAGTTAGCTGGGTATGGTGGCACACACCTGTGGTCCCAACTACTTGGGGGCCTGAGGTGGGAGGATCACTTGAGCCCGGAGGTAGAGGTGCCAGTGAACCATGATAGCACCACTGCACTCCAGCCTGGATGACCTGGATGACAGAGTGAGACTCTGTATAAAAAAAAAAAAAAAAAAAAAAAAAAAAAAGCAAAAATTCATCGTTTAGATAAAATATGCAATACTACCTCACGTAGCACCTCACTAATGTTTCATGATGAGAAGTGACGTAGCTTGACTAAAGATTTTTTATAAACTCCCCTCCTTTAATCCTTCATCACTTCCAGAGATGGTTAAGCCTCTTTTAAGACTGCCTCCTCTCATGGTATCTATTTTCTTATCTCTCCCTCACCCCTGGATCTCCCTAATCTGACCCTGTTGTCATCACTGCAACCAAACCTGCTCTTTCCAAGGTTACCAAAGACCAGACTCCACAGGCACATTCAGTCCTCAGTTTGCCTGACCTCCTGGCAGCACTTGCCAGGTTAATCCATTCTTAAAGAACCACTTTCTACCTCTGGTTTCTATAACACCAACACCTCCTGGTTTCCTCCTACCTTCTGTCCATCTTCCTATGATGGCCAGCTTGCATTTCTAACCACCTCTCAAAAACTGGTGTTTCCAAAGCTTTTGTCCCAGGGCCTCCTTTCCTCTCATCCTTCAAATTATTTCTTGGCAATGTCTCCCAGGATGATCTCATTGTATATCCGCATGCTAACATTACTCATAAATTGCCAGCCCAGTCCTCTCTCCTTAACCCCAGACCTATATCATCTGAGTGCCATGCATGTATTGCACCTGCATTTCTTGCAGGCTCTACAAACTCACTAGTTTCATATTGGTTAATTTTCTGTTGCTGAGAGCATAATGCATTCTAGACATTGTAAGCAGAAAGGGGCTTCTACAGGAAATTGTGTGCTTAGAAGTTGTAGGAAGGACTGAAGAAGGCCCTAGGCTTCCAGGAATGGCACCCAGAATACCACTGCAGAGTTAACCCTCTAGGGGAAGTTCTATCTTTGCCACAGGCAAGAAGCTAAGGAATTAGAAACCTGCTGTTCCAAATGTGGGCCTAGCTCTGATGCAGATGTCAGGCAGCTATAGCCTGAAGTGCTGGACCCAGAGTCATTTAACTCACTAGATTTGCATCAGCAGAATGGACGCTCCAGGCCCTGCTGCCTCTTTCTCCACCTGACTCACTTCTGGATTCAAGACTCATGCGAGTGTAGCTGATTGATGACCTGAACCACATTCGAATCCTGAATTATAACAGAGTGTGGGGAATGTTGTTTTGGCTTTCTAGACTCTATAGTATGAGACGGACCATGAGAAGGAGCATAGAATAGAGGTCAAGTGAGCCAATCTGCAGTGTCCCTCACAACATCTAAGAGCTCATGGTTTCCCCAACAGATACCTTCTCTCCTAACATCCTCTATTTCTGTAGAGTGCACCCCTCTACCAGTTGGTCAAGTCTGAAACTGGGAGTGATGCCCCTGCTCTATTCTCCTCAGATGCATACCCAGGTCGCGCCACTTCCATACCTAAATATCTTTTGATTCTTTATCATTTATCTCTTCCATACCTCCATCATCTCTCACCTGAATGACAATAACAGCCTCTTAAGCAGTCTTTCTGTATCCATCTTTGCCCTTTTCTAATGCATTCTCCACAACATAGCCAGAGAAATCTTAGGAAAATAAATATGAATATAACACTTCTCTGAGGTTTTGAACCCCAAGGACTCGTTTGACATGTGTCTTCTGTGCAGACAGGGACTAAGTCTCACTGATAGCCACATGCAACCCCAGAGCCTAACGTGGTAACTGGCACAGAGTAAATATTATTGTTATTGTAGCAAAAGGTTTTGCCCTTTACTAGCCAAACAACTCCATCTACATCTGGTAATCTGCAAGATTTCTTTCTGTGTGGTTGTAAGCAGTAGCTTAGCAAGAGAAGTGCAGCATTTAACACTGTGAGTCAGACTGCATCCTTGTTGTGTGAAGTTAATTTCCCAAGATAAAGTTGCTCTTAGAAATGCACATATTTTCTTTCTTTCTTTCTTCCTTCCTTTCTTTGGTCTCACTCTGTCATCCAGGCTGGAGTACAGTGGCATGATCACAGCTCACTGCAGCCTCAACCTCCTGGGCTCAAGCAATCCTCCCATCTCAGCCTCCCGAGTACCTGGGACCAGAGGCATGTGCCACTACGCTTGGCTAAATTTTGTAGAGAAGGAGTTTCACCATGTTGCCCAGGCTGGTCTCGAACTCCTGAGCTCAAGTGATCCACCCAACTTGGCCTCCCAAAGTGCTGGGATTACAGGCGGGAGCCACCACACCCGGCCCTTATGCTCTTTCCTTTTGGACTCTACTTGGCCTCTTTTCTCTCCCCCACTCCCACCCCTTCTTATTTGATATCCATTTCCTTGCAGCCTAGTGGAAACCTAAAGGGCTCTCCTACTGGCCCTGCTCCCCTGGAAACCAGGGATTTTTGTGTCAAAACTTGCACTGTGTGAGTGAGGATTAATTTAATACTTCTGCTATAAAATGCTCTCCTTCCTCCCAGAAGCTGTTTTCATCTGAAATTTGTGCTCCATATCCCAAGATTTTGCTTAGAGACAGGATTCCTCCAGCCCCAGACAGCTATGTACTATGGTGGCAGTTTCTCTCTGACAGTGTTTTTTGGAAAGTCTTTTAATAATCTCAAAGCATATTGTTGGAATCAGACTCAGAACGTCCCTGGAGGAATAAACAGGCTGTGAACAGGCTTCAGAAGAAAATGGCAACTTTGTTCTAAGCATTCTTACTTTTACTTTATGATCAAAACAGTACCTCATCAACAACAGGCACACACAGACGTGTGGGGGCACGGGATTCCTGGAGGGAGGGATCCTGAGATGTCCTCATGGTGTTCAACAGCCTCCTGTGTGGAATCACTGCCTGTTGCTTCTTTAATCTCTTCTTAATCCAATCTTTTGGGTTGGATGTTGCTCCAGGAGGTGAAAGCAAGCAAAGGAGCTAAAGGATGCCAAAGGATTCCAAAGGAGCAATGCTCCTCTCCTGCTTTTATACTTATTAATATGATCTACGGTGGATGCTCCTCATGGCTAAGAGGGCTGCTTCCTGCAGCTAGGAAGGGACTTCTTGATCCTTAATGACTTCCCCGCTCCACTTCTTATAGCAGGGAACCTGGTGCCACAAGCAGAACTGTCATCATTTCTTCTAAACACCTGGAGTTAAAAGGTGTGTCCTTTTAAGGTTAGGTGCTATTTTATGACCTTTTAGTTTTCTGGGACTCACTTATTAATTTGCTAAGGTAAGGTCATTTACTCATGCATTTACTCTTAATTTCATCAATTCATTTACACACAGTTACTGAGTATTTACTCTAAACTCTACTGTTAAGTATCCATTGATAAATAGAACATGATCTAGGCTTAAAGGTGAGATACAGACCCTAAATCCAGGAGTTATAATACAGTATGAAAAGGGGTCCCCTTGGAATGAGTATGAAAGGTGATCAGTGTAAGTGCACATGGGCAGGGAAGGTAAGGGAAGGCTTCAGAGAGGATATAACCTTGAAACCAGGAGCTAAAGCACTTGATCAGAGAGACCCTACTCAGAAGTCCAGGGCAGGTTTGGAGTCAGATGGGCTGTGGGTCTGAAACGCAGTTATATGGTTTGGATGCTTGTCCCCTCCAAATCTCATGTTGAAATGTGATTTCCAGTGTTGCAAGAGGGCCCTGGTGGGAAGTGATTGGATCATGGGGGCGGATTTGTCCCTCGCTCTTCTCGTGGTATTGAGAGAGTTCTCACAAGACCTGGTTGTTTAAAAGTGTGTGGCACCTCCTCCCTCATGCTCTTGCACCTGCTCCTGCTTCACCTTCTGCCACGATTGTGAGCTCCCTGAGGCCCTCACCACAAGCAGATGCTGGAGACATGTTGGTACAGCCTGCAGAACTGTAAGCCCGTTAAACCTCTTTTCTTTTTTTTCTTTCTTTTTAAATTTTATCCTTTCTTTTAAAATTTTACTTTAAGTTCTGGGATACGTGTGCTGAAAGTGCATGTTTGTTACATAGGTATACATGTGCCATGGTGGTTTACTGTACCTATCAAACTGTCATAGGTTTTAAGCCTCACATGCATTAAGTATTTGCCCTAATGCTCTCCCTCCCCTTGCCCCCAACCCCAAGACAGGCCCCGGTATGTATTGTTCCCCTCCCTGTGTCCATGTGTTCTCATTGTTCAACTCCCACTTATGAGTGAGAACATGCAGTGTTTGGTTTCTGTTCCTGTGTTAGTTTGCTGAGGATGATGGCTTCCAGCTTCATCCATGTCCCTGCAAAGAACATGAACTCATCTTTTTTTATGGCTGCATAGTATTCATGGTGTATATGTGCCACATTTTCTTTATCCAGTCTATCATTGATGGGCATTTGGGTTGGTTCCAAGTCTTTGCTATTGTAAATAGTGCTGCAATAAACATATGTGTGCACGTGTCTTTATAGTAGACTGATTTATAATCCTTTGGGTATACACCAAATAATGGGATTGCTGGGTCAAATGGTATTTCTGGATCTAGATCCTTAAGGAATCACTACATTGTCTTCCACAGTGTAAACCTCTTTTCTTTACAAATTACCCAGTCTCAGGTATTTCTTTCTTTTTTTGGAGACAAAGTCTCACTCTGTCACCCAGGCTGGAGTGCAGTGGCACGATCTTGGCTCACTGCAACCTCTGCTTCCCGGGTTCAAGCAATTCTCCTGCTTCAACCTCCTGAGTAGCTGGGATTACAGGTTCATGCCGCCACACCCAGCTAACTTTTTGTATTTTAGTAGAGACGGGGTTTCACCGTGTTGCCCAGGCTGGTCTTGAACTCCTGAGCTCAGGCAATCTGCCCGCCTCTGCCTTGCAAAGTGCTGGGATTATAGGCATGAGCCACTGCGCCTGGCGTCAGGTATTTCTTCATATTGACACAAGAACAGCCAAAAACACCCAGCTCTATCCCTTAATGCCTGGGTAGGTGAGGCAAGGCCTCAGGCCTTACTCAGCAAGCATAAACTGAGGATGTCACACCAGTGTGAAAACCAAATGAGAACATAGTCTGTTTCAGTCTTTCACAAACATGGTGGGGTTGGCAGAGAAGATCTCAAAGTGACCTATAAGGCCCTGTGGAATTTGGTCCCCCTTTACCTCTGACCTCAGCACCTGCTACTCTCCCCTCTCCTTCCCCTGCAGCTCATGGGGCCCTTTCTATTCCTCAGACACTCCAGACCTGCCTCTCGTCTGTGGCCTGGTGTGCTCTTCCCTAGCTAACTGCATGGCACACCTCCTTGCTTCTCTCAATGTCACCTTCTCACTGGGGTCTTCTCTGACTATCACGGTAGGTGGAATAATGGCCTTCCAATGATATCCATGTCCTAATTCCCAGAACCTGCTACCTTACATGGCAGAGACACTTTACAGTCATAATTAAGCTAAGGATCTTGAGATGAGAGATGATCCTGGATAATCCAGGTGTGCCCATTGTACTCATAGTCTTTACAGGAGGGAGGCAGGAGACAGAGTCAGAGAAGGAGATATGATGGTGGAAAGAGCATCAGAGAGAAATATGAATCTGCCACACTGCTGGCTTAGAAGATACAGGAAGGAGCTATGAGCCAAGGGTTGGGGATGGCCTCACAAGCTGAAAAAGTCAAGGAAGTAGATTCTCCCCTAAACCTTCCAAAAGGGGCACAGTCCTGCCGACACCTTGATTTTAGGACTTCTGACCTCTAGAACAGAAAGATAAAAATAAATTTTTGTTGTTTAAGGACTATGTTTATGATCATTTCAGCAGCACTGGGGAACTTACCACTCTATTTAAAACCATCTCATTCTTACCCTCTCTTCATTGCTCATTTACCTATTTCATTTTTCTCCATAGACCATGTCATTATCTGACTGTAATTTTTTTTTTTTTTTTTTTTTTTTTTTTTTTTTTTTTGAGTCGGAATCTTGCTCTGTCACCAGGCTGGAGTGCAGTGGCGTGATCTTCGGCTCACTACAACCTCTGCCTCCTGGGTTCAAGTGATTCTCCTGGCTCAGCCTCCCTAGTAGCTGGGATTACAGGTGCGCACTACCACGCCTGGCTAATTTTTGTATTTTTAGTAGAGACGGGATTTCACCATGTTGGCCAGGATGGTCTTGATCTCTTGACCTTGTGATCCACCCACCTCAGCCTCCCAAAGTGCTGGGATTACAGGCGTGAGCCACTGTGCCTGGCCCTGACTGTTATATCTATGTTTCACATGTTTATTTGTTTATTGTCTCTCTCCTATCACTATAATAGAAGCCATGAATCCAGGACTTTTCTTCATTTACTCTCATGTCTCCAGGGGCTGGAATAGTGCCTGGCACACAGCAGGAACTCAATGAACATGTGTTGGATTAATGAATCAATGACCCTCCCCTCCTTCCCTGCATTTCCAAGATATTAGAAATGAAGGGATCAGACTCTTCTCTGATGCTGTATTAATAAGTTTAATTAGCATAAGAGTAATTCACTCACTTGTACCGTATATGAAGCTGCCAAAGCGCCTTTGCTGTGCTGCCAGATGCCCATGCTGCACCAAGTCCGTTATTGGCTGAAATGATGGCTTCCTCCTGCAAACACCTGCAACTCCCTTTTCCCCCACCCTCCTGAGGCCTTGAGTTTATACTGGTTATCTCAACAGTGAGTCAGACCAGACATTTAAATGCTGCTGAATTTTACCCATGGCCATCTAGAGAAAGAGAGTTTATATCTGCATCTACAGGCAACTTCTTTTTCTCCCTTTCTCTCAACTATTTTTCTAGAGAATAATAGCTCACATCTATTGGAGGCTTACTATGTGCCTCTACATAAGCTGTCCTAAGTGCTTTATATGCATATATTTATTTAATCCATATGTTTATTTAATTTAGGAGAGAGGGGCTCCTATTTGGCTCTATTTTACAGATGGGAAAACTGAGTAGGGGAGAAAAAACTGATCTGCTCACAGTCATGCAGCTGGGAAGGTCTGAGCTCAGATCTGAATCCAGGCAGTCTTGTGTCAGAACTTGCCTTACTAACTACTTTTCTTTTCTTTTCTTTTTAAACAAAAGAAGGAGGTTTATTGGACTTACACTTCCATGTGGCTGGGGAGGCCTCACAATCATGGCGGAAGGGGAAAGGCACATCTCACATGGCAGCAGACAATAGAAGAAAGCTTGTGCAGGAAAACTCACCCTTATAATCACCATCAGATCTCGTGATACTTACTATCATGAGAACAGCACGGGAAAGACCTGCCCCCATGATTCAATTACCTCCCACCAGGTCCCTTCCACAACACGTGGGAATTCCAGGTGAGATCTGGGTGGCGACAGAGCCAAACCATATCATTCCGCCCCAACCCCTCCCAAATCTCATGTCCTCACATTTTAAAAACCAGTCCTGCCTTCCCAACAGTCCCCCAAAGTCTTAACTCATTTCAGCATTAACTCAAAAGTCCACAGTCCAAAGTCTCATCTGAGACAAGGCAAGTCCCTTCCACCTATGAGCCTGTAAAATCAAAAGCAAGTTAGTTACTCCCTAGATACAATGAGGGTAAAGGCATTGGGTAAATACAGCCATTCCATATGAGAGAAATTGGTCAAAACAAAGGGCCTATAGGCCCCATGCAAGTCAAAAATCCAACAGGGTGGTCAAATCTTAAAGCTCCAAAATGATCTTCTTTGATTCCATGTTTTGCATCCAGGTCACACTGATGCAAGAGGTAGGTTCCCACGGTCTTGGGAAGCTCTGCCCCTGGTTTGCCTTACTAATTTCCACCCCTGACTTTTCTTTCAGGAGGATCCTGACAGATTGCATCCTGTTTACAAATTTTTTTTTTCTCTCCAACCAGTCCACAGATACATTTCCCATGCATTCTTTTGGGGTTTTAAGGGGATTAATAAATAACACCCCTCTCTTCAGAATCCCAATTCAGAACTGTCTTAGTCTGTTTATGCTGCTATAACAAAATACCATGCACCAAGAACCTTGCGAACAACAGAAATTGATTTCTCACAGTTTTGGAGGATGGGAAGTCCAAGAGCAAGGCAGATGCGTTACATGGTGAGGGCCACTTCTCAGTTCATTGATGGCCATTTTCTCACTATAAACTAACATGGTGGAAAGGGCAAGGGATGTCTCTGGCACCTTTTTTATAAGGGCACGAGTCTCATTCATGAGTAATCTTCCTCACTGGCCTAATCACTTCCCAACAGCCCCACCTCCTAAAGCATGACACTGGGGATTAGGATTTGACCTATGAACTTGGAGGGGAGGGACACAAACATTCAGACCATAGCAAGAAGTGTTAGCGAGATAGAGAGGATCTGATAGATGGAGATCAAAATTTAAGCTTCATCCTGATGAATTCCAGGTTAGAGGATGTGGCTATGGTATAAGTGACCAAGCAGGCCTGTGAATACTTCAGCCATACTGCTCCCTGATTCTGCTCCCCAGTCTAGACTTTGGCTCACTCCACATGAAAGAAAACTCTGGTGTGCAGAGCTGACCCTTTTACCCAGCATTACTGCTTCATCCTGGGCAGAGGCAGAGAGAGACAGGAAAAAGTCAAAGCTCCAGGTGTTAGGTTTCAGTCTTTGAACAGCAGCATTCAATTGTGTTCATTTTGGGGGGCTGCTGTAACAAAACTGGGTGCCTGACAGGGACAGGAACTTACTCCCTCATAGTTCTGATAGCCAGAAGTCCAAAATCAAGGTGTTAGCAGGACCACACTTCCTTGTTCAGCATCTAGTGGCTGTCAGCATTCTTTGGCTTATGGTTACATCACCCCAGTCCCTGCCTCTGTGGCCATACTGCCTTCCGTGTGTCTTCTCTCTGCGTGTGTCTCAAATCTCCCTCTGCCTCTCTTTTATAAGGGTGCTTGCAATGATGTTTGGGGCCCACCTGGATGATCCAAAGTAATCATTACAGAGTGAATTCTGTCCCCCAAAATTCATATGAAAGCCCTGATCACCCCTGACCCACCGTGTGACTGTATTTGGAGATAAGGCATTTTAAAAGGTAACTAAGGTTAAATGAGGTTATATGGGTGGGGCCCTACTTCGACAGGACTGGTATCCTTATAAGAAGAAGAGACAGTAGGGGTGCCCATGTACAGAGGAATGGTCATGTGAGGACACAGCAAGAATGCAGCTATCTGCAAGTCAAAGAGAGGTCTTCAGAGAAACCAGCCTTGTCAGCACCTTGATCTTGGATGTCCGGCCTCTAGAACTGTGAGAAAATAAATTTCTGTTGTTTGAGTCCCACAGTCTGTGGTATTTTGTTACAGAAGTCCTAACAGACAAATAATACCTCTTTATCTCGGAATCCTTAATCACACTGCAAAGAGCTCTTTCCCAAATAAGGTAACATTTATAAATGCCAAGGATTAGGACTTAATATGTTTGAGTTGCTGTTATTCAACATACAGTGAAAATCAGGGACACAAGCCGTTAACTCATTTCTCCTTGTGGGGAGAAATGGATAAGGAGAGAGACAAGAAGTGAGGGCTGTGGTAACTTGCTGATCTAGTCGTAGTCCTGGGAATATGAGGAGCAGGCAGTGAATGCTCCCTCAAATGTCTCCCACAAACCACTGGTGCACCAAAAGTTTTCTGTTTATTTATATCCATTTGAAGAACTCCTAACCTGATGCCTGACATAGTGAGTACTTAGTAAATAATAGGTGCCCTCCCTGATTAAGCCTATTCCTAAAAATCTGCTGAACCAGGTCTTCTTTCTCCAGCACACTCACAACCACTTCCCCTTTTCAGCACACAGGCTCTGCCCACCAAATAACAAAAATGGAGGTGAGAAGACCTAGTAGAGCATGATATACGAATCTTGCCACAGAGTCAGAAATCAAGGTGGTGAATGACCAAGGCTAGAATCTACCTCCAACAGGATCAACAACTGCTGAATCAGCAAATAAACATTTTTTGAACCTGGTTCTTGGTATCTGGCATTGTGCCATTGATAGTAAGTCAAACAGACATGGTCCCCAGCCTGTAGCAATCAGAAGTCCAAGACAGACAGGATTGATCTGCATACGCATAGTAAGAACAGGGCAATAGCTGTCATGTATTAACAAGGAGAGACCTGTTACAAGCTTGTGTTTGTAACACCCAAAGCACAGATTAAGTAGAAATTGCCTTTAAGTGAGTTTCTGGGAGGCTTATACATTACACAAGGAGAGGAGTGAGTTTTTCCTGGCATAGGGACTGACTGAAATCAGGAGTGGGATCAATTATTAGTTCTGCCTCAGCACCTCAGTACCCTTTTTCCCACACCCCCTTCCAAAGTAGCCTATACAAGAATAGTGGGAATTCTATAGATTTGAGGAAAATAAATGAACCATATTTTTTAGCATCTGCTATGAGCAAAACACTAGGCAAGCTAGAAAACACCAAGTAATACAGACTCGGCAACCAACAAGAGCCTGTTGAACCCCTAAGTCAGTATCATAGGTGCAAATAAATAGCCAATCTGCTTGCCGTGTGGCCAGAACCAAAACAAAAACAAACAAAAACAAACAAACAAAAAAACAACAAACAAAAAAAACACACCAAACCCAGGCATCCAGTCTTATGTGTAATGTTCAGTGCTTTATCTGTATTATCTCTACCCATGAATTAGGTAGTATCATCTCCACCTTAAAAATGAGGCTGGGAGACTCAGAATGACCATCACGAGCAACTGACATTTGTTGAGCTCTTACTGCATGCTAAGCAATTTCAGTGCCTTGTGTCAGGTCACTGTGTGGTAATGCGGTGGTTAAGGAAGCAGACTCAGGGAGCTAGACTGCCTAGTTCAAATCCCAGCTGTACCCCCTTGACAGTGAGTAACTGTGGGAGAGTTACCCCCATGTGCTTCAGTTGAGTTATTGGAAATGGGATAATAATACCACCTAGTTTGCAGGATTGTTAAAAGGACCAAAGGAGTGAGTACATATAAAGCACTTACAACAGTACCTACCCCATGGAGGGCACTTGGCCGACACTAGTAATCTCTGGAATAGGTATTTTTTTTTTTTAATGTTAGAAATGTCTTTATTATTACTTATTCTTATTAAGTGCCAGCTTAATACTGCAGAAAATTTCAGATCACCTTTGATAACTCACTTTCTTTTCCCTCACCCAAATTCTTGATCAAGAGTTTTTCAAGTAAAGACATGCTCTTCTCTCTTCTGTATAAAACTTTATGAAATAAAGGCAAAAGATTGTATACATCTTAACAGAAAATGCTGCCCAGGGCTCTGGAGATGGTGGCTGCCCAGGCTCCCTTCACTGTCCAGGTCCTGAAAGACTCTTGTTCATGAACTGTCTCTTCACAAAGCAAGCCCACCACTTGCTGGGTTTATCATTCTGAGGGTCAAAAACTGTCTCACAAAGTCTCAGTCCAGTCTTTCTCCTTAGCTATTGTAAATAGGCTCTCATCACTTCATCTTCCTGTTTGTTTGCAGGTTTGGCATAAATTGCATTAAGTGGAAAATGAGGCTTTCCAGGAATGTGAACATTCGTGATTCCCAATGTATACATTTCTTTCTCACCTTGGATTTTGGAATTGTACTTTTGGAGTTTCTTCGAACACTCAGAAATGTAGAGAGTTATATATATCAAGGTCCTATCAGCTTCATTCTTAATTTCATAGTTTTTGAAGTCACTTGAGGTCAGGAGTTCGAGACCAGCCTGGCCAGCATGGGGAAACCCTGTCTCTACTAAAAATACAAAAATTAGCTGGGTGTGGTGGCACACACCTGTAGTCCCAGCTACTTGGGAAGCTAAGGCAGGAGAATCGCTGGAACCTGGTAGGCAGAGGTTGCAGGGAGTAGACATTGCGCCACTGCTCTCCAGTGTGGGCAACAGAGTGAGACTTTGTCTCTCAAAAATTAAAAAAAAAAAAAAAAAAAAAGGATGAGATTTGGGTGGGGACACAGCCAAACCATATCAGGTAGTGACTTAAACCAACCTATAACTCACCTAACCAATCTGAGAGATCTGGATAGCATTGATTGCTATGAGAATCCAATGTAATGATGTAACTGCCCAATGGGTTCTCCTTACCCTCTGCCTAGACAGAGCTGATTTACTAATTGCATTACAGAAAGATTTCAATTCGTGCAGAGCTGGCTGTAAGAAATTTTATTATTACTCGAATCGGTCTTCCTGAGAATTTGGGAATTGGAATTTTTAAGTATAATTTGGTGGGTAGGGGCCAGTGAGTTGGGAGTGCTGATTGTTTGGGTTGGAGAGGAAATCAAAGGGAGCTGAAGCTGTCCTCTTGCACTGAGTACTTCCTGGTTGGGGGCCACAAGACAAGATGAGCCAGTTTATCGATCTGGGTGTTGCCAGCTGATCCATGGAGTACAGGGTCTGCAAAATATTTCAAACACTGAACTTAGGTTTTATATTAGTGACATTATCCCCAGGAGCATTTGGGGAGGTTCAGAATTTTGCAGCCTCCAGCAGCATGACTCCTAAACCATAATTTCTAATCTTGTGGCGAATTTGTTAGTCCTGCACAGGCAGTCTAGTCCCAGGGCAGGAGGGGGATTTGTTTTGGGAAAGGGCTGTTACCGTCTTTGTTTTAAACTATAAACAACGTTCCTTCCAAACTTAGTTCGGCCTATGCCCAGGAATGAACAAGGACAGCTTGGAGGTTAGAAGCAAGATGGAGTTGGTTAGGTCAGATCTCTTTCACTGTAATGATTTTGTCAGTTATAATTTTTGCAAAGGTGGTTTCAGTAACACTTTTGCCACAACATAATCTTTGGGTGTCAGTGTGCTTTGTTATTTTTGTTAAAGCACTTCATAAAGTATAGCAATGCAAGCATTTGAATATGCTCAGAACCCCTCTGGAATCATCCACAGGGAATTGGTAGAGGAGGTGGTCTCTGTGTAACTGCCCAGTGGGTTCTTCCTGCCTACTGCACAGACAAAACCAATTCACTGAGACCACAGGATTGTAATAAAGAAAGAGTTTAGTAGACACGAGGCTGGCCATGCCATGTGGGAGACAGAGTTGTTACTCAGGTTGATCTCCCAGAAGATTCAGAGGCTAGGATTTTTCAAGGATAGTTCGTTGGGCCATGGAGTCTGCTTCTGGATGAGATCAAGACTGGTGGGCAGGGGCCTGTGGGTCCGGGTGGAGCTATTGCCAAAATGCAAAAACCTGAAAAGACATCTCAAAAGGCCAGTCTTAGGTTCCACAGTAGAGATGTTACCTGCAGGAGTAATTGGGGAAGTTGCAAATCTTGTGATCACCAGAATAATGGCTGGTAATCATTTACGTCTATACCTTAGCAGAATTCAGGCTCTTCACATCCTCCCCGTGGCATTTCACTCTCTTTACAAAGGCATTTAATTTTGGAGAAGGGCTATTACCATTTAAACTATAAACCAAATGTCTCGCAAACTTAGCTTGGCACAAGCCCAGGAATAATTAAGGGCAGCTTGGAGGTTAAAGGCAAGGTGGGGGTTAGTTACATCAGATATCTTTCACTATCATAATTTTCTCACTATTATAATTTCTGCAAAGGCAGTTTCCTCTGGGGATGGGAACTGGTTGCGGGGAGTCAGGTGTGGGTGAGGACTTAGTCTTTACTGTTTACATTATTGAATTGGGTTACGTATTCATGCAGCACCTATTTTAAAAGGTAAGAATTTAAGTGATAAAGAGCTATGTGACAGTTATACCCTGTGACTCACTTTCCTCTTCCTCTTTCTGTTTCTGTCTGTTGCTGTGTCTTTGGTGAAGCAGAGGGTAGAGGACATCATGGGTCAATGAGCTGTGGGTTGGGGCCCAGGACAACGATAAACATTCCAGATCAAGAACTGAGTGCTTGTCTCCCACACAGTACTCCCACTGCCTGCTCAGAGGCCACTTGCTGCTGTCTTCATTGTGCATATCAAGCAAAGCAAGTTCCCCCCATCCCCCATATACTCAGACCTCCAATCATTTGTCAAGTAGCTCATACAATATTATGTCGAGGGCCTGGGGCAGTACCTGCCCACAGCAAGTGCTCAGCTGAAATGCACTGAGGTACATGGCTGGAGCCCTACCCAGATTCTTACTGGATGAAGGCTTCCTCCCTCCCCTTGTTAGGCTGAGCCCCAGGCAACTTTTCTAGAAAGGGTACAGCTGTGGGGAGAGGAGGGCGTACATACAGCACCCAGAAATGATTCTATCTTCTCTTCCATCCCTATTAGGCCAATCTTTCAGAATTTACAAAATATCAAGCAATGTAATTAAATCAGGAATCCATGCACGCATTGTGGGCCTGAAATACCAAAGGCAGCACAGTGAGGAACAGAAAGGAGGAACGCAATCTGTTTCCAGCAAGTTAAGGCAGAATTGAGCTTGCCTTCCTCCCCCACCTTCTCACTTAGCCTTTCACCAGAAAAATCATGCAATTTCCCCTTCTCTCTAATGTGTACTAATGTATGGTATTTGTAGTGGATGAAATTGCCATGCAGGAATTTGGGATGCTGGTATCTGAGGAGGCAGATGTCTTGTGAAAAGGTTACCATGAACCTGTGGGGAGGGGTGTCGCCCACTGCCAGGGATCTACAGCTGAGACTGCTCTGCCTGGGCCTCCCACATGCTGGCTGGCATCTGGCTGGACTGGAACTGTAACCACCCAATGGGTTCACCTTGCCCGCTGCCTAGACAGAGCCGATTTATCAAGACAGGGGAATTACACTAGAGAAAGAGTAATTCACACAGAGTCAGCTGTGTGGGAGTCCAGAATTTTACTATTACTCAAATTAGTCTTCCCGAGCATTCTGGGATCAGATCTTTTAAAGACAACTTGATGGTTGGGCGCAGTGGCTCACACCTGTAATCCCGGCACTTTGGGAGGCCGAGGTGGGTGGATCACCTGAGGTCAAGACTTCGAGACCAGCCTGGCCAACATGGAGAAACCCCATCTCTACTAAAAATACAAAAATTAGCTCGGCGTGGTGACACGCGCCTGCAATCCGAGCTACTCGGGAGGCTGAGACTGGAGAATCACTTGATCAAGAGAGGCAGAGGTTGCAGTGAGCTGAGATGGCACCACTGCACTCCAGGCTGGGCTACAGAGCAAGACCCTGTCTCAAAAAATAAATAAATAACATAAAGACAACTTGGTGGGTGGGAGGAAGCCAGTGAACCGGGAGTGCTGATTGGTCAGGTCAGTGATGAAATCATAGAAAACTGAAGCTGTCCTCTTGCGCAGTCAGTTCCTGTGCTCAGTTCACAAGATCATATGAGCCAGTTTATCCATCTGGGTGGTGCCAGCTGTGCCAGCTGATCCATCAAGTGCAGGGTCTGCAAAATATCTCAAGCGCTGATCTTAGGAGCAGTTTAGGGAGGGTCAGAATCTTGTAGCCTCCAGCTGCATGACTCCTAGACCATAATTTCTAATCTGTGGCCAATCTGTTAGTCCTACAAAGGCAGTCTAGTCCCCAGTAAACAAGGAGCCTTCTTTGGGTAAAGGGCTATTATCATCTTTGTTTTAAACTATAAACTAAGTCCTCTCCAAATTAGTTCAGCCTATGCCCAGGAATGAACAAGGACAGCTTGACGTTTAGAAGCAAGATGAAGTTGCTTAGGTCAGATCTCTTTCACTGTTTCAGTTACAATTTTGCAATGGCAGTTTCAGAGCCACTAACCTTATTTTGGCTCACAAACTTATATATGCTTTTCTGGACTTGCCCTCTCCCTTAGCTATACTTGTTTTTTTCCAAGATACTAGTTTTGACTCAAAAGAAAATTGTAATAGGGAAGAAATCAAATCTTCACCTTACTGCAAGGCAAACAGGAGTTGGAGAGGTTTGAAAATGTTCTCAATTAGAGGACGGAAAAAAGTGTGACAGGCAGGCCACAGGGAAATGCTTTTCATTTGTTCAGACAGTCACATCAGAAAGAACCAATCTGTTAGAAACACTAAACGGGTATTGGTATGGATTTAGAACGAAGGCTACTGATATAAACATGAGCACGCACATGTCTGCAGTTCTGAGCTGAAAGACACATGTGTTTATTAAGGGCTCAGTCCCCTAGGGGCAGAGATGCCCAGACTGGTTAGACTGGATTGAGAGTCCATTATGGATTGAATCCGTTGTGCTTGGGCCACCTGTCTGCTTGTGATAAGACAGAGGCCCAGGAAGGCGGAAGAATCATCGATTTCCCTGGTTAGATGAGGCATCGGGGTGGCTTTTCCAAAGGGAGCTGTGTGGTTTTACTTTCCCCACGTAAGGATTGAAAATCATGTTATTGGCTTCATACTAATATATGTAGGTCTACATATGTGTAAAACCTCATTGAATCTCCTCCGCCATCCAGTCAGGTGTTAATTGCCATTGACATCATTTCCATTTCACAGATGAGCACACCAGAGTCTAGAGAGATTTAGCATCAGGTTATAATGTTTGGTGTTTGGACCCAGATAGTCTGGAGTCAGGAGGCTATGCAGATTAATCCAGTGGGCTCTTTATCACCGAAATAGAGCTCACTTATACATTCCAGAAGTATTTACTGAGATTCTGAGCGCCGAGTGCCCTTCCTGTTACAGGGTGTTGGAGAGGGAAGATGGGGGACCCGAATGTGAATAATGCTCAGCTCTGGCCTCTGGGAGCCCACCTGCTGCTGGGGAAAACATACAGTGATAAAATAATAGGTGGGACAGGGAGAGTGGGATGGGATCCCTAGAGATTCTCGTCATTCAGCTGTGGGGTAATGGTATCAAGGAAAGGCTTCCTGAGGGAGGTGGATCTCAAAGGATGAAGGGGTCACTTTTGGGCAAAGCACTGGAGATGAACATGCATGTGGTGGAAGATGCATGTGCATGTGTGTGTGTGTGTGTGTGAGGTCTGTGTATAGTATGTTAGGTATGGGGGTGTTTATGTGTGTGTCTCTGAGGAGTATATATGAGATGTGAGAGAGGGGTGTGTGTGTAGCTATGAAGAAAGCCTACGAGCAAATTTGTATAGCCAGTATAAAGACTTGAAATGTACTAAACACATAGACATGATAAATATTTGGGTGATGGAAACCCTAAATGCCCTGACTTATCATTACTGACTATCCATGTAACAAAATTTCACATGTACCCTGTAAATACATTCAAATATAATGCATCAATCAATCAATAATAGAAGGCTTGTAAAAAAGCAGAGTTCAGGAGCTTGATTGTGGAGAAGCAGGCTGTATTGTGACATTAACTTTTGTGTGAAACTCGTATCAGGAAGATACAGACAGGGGTTTTTCATCTCTGATAATGACAGCTCTGAGCACCTGGAGGGAGGAAAGCCATAAAGTAATCTCTGTAAATGAGTAGAGTGCTGAAAAGACAAGCAGAATGAGATAGTTAAAGAGGACGATTTAGCCTTTATTGCGGCCCGAGGTTCTAAAGGGCTAGTTAGGGAGAGCACGCTGAGGCTGTCCTTGCAGCAGACCTGATTCAGGGGAAGCTCCCAAAGTCCCAGGGTCGTGGGCAGCCGGCAGGGTGGCTCTGGTGGCAGCAGTCTTGAATTCAAATCCTGCTCCCTCCACCTGTGTGACAATGTGACCTGGGTAAGTTGTTTATCATTTCGGAGCCTCACTTTGCTCACCTATGAGGCAAAGGTAAAGGCATGGCTTGCAGGCATGTTAGCAAGATAACATGAACTAAAAATATGTGGACGTAGTACCTTGTGGGCACTCCATAGAGCAGCTTTCTTTAGGTTGTTAAGTCAGGGCCATAGGAGGGTGGTTTTTCCCGACACTATCAAATACAGTGTCAAAGCATGAAATTCCAACACATTGGGCTTTAAAGATCTAATTGGCTATTATTAGCAATTCATAATCCAGGCAGTGTCCAGTCTCTGACATAGACTGACTGTCAGGAATGGCAGAACAGTGGATTTTTGTAAGGCACCTGAGCAGGAGCAAGGAAAACAGCAAAAAGCAGATTGGTCAGCATCAGGTGACTCTGGGTTGTTTTCCTTGTATGGGTGAAAGCAGATGGGACTTCCTTAACACTGGCTCAGGTTGACTGGGCTTCTTTTGATTAGTTGCTGTGAATCTCCTGGGTTTGGTTTGGTTTTGTTTTTGAAAACTGACCTGTTTGGGTATTTTTCTGTTTTTTAAAATTTCTGTTTGATTATGTGGCACTTACCATGAGTGATTGCATTTTGCATTTTGGTTTGGCGTGTTGGGGCTTAGTGCAGGTGCTCAGTCCAAAACAACGGCCTCTTACAGATTTTATTTAAGGATAGAATAATACAGAGGAAATCTGCCCAGGCAAACGGAGACAATGTATGAACTGTTATTTAAAGGAGCACCTAGATATCTTGGTTTGAGTGCTTTCTGTTTGTGGTTAGAAAACAATTGCAGAGGGAACTAAATCACAGCACTATGGGTGGTCTCCAGTGCTCTCTATGAGTGTTAAGACATTCTCAAAAGAAATAAATTTTAATTAACTTTAACTTAAATATATCTAGAAATTTCAAAGGACGGTAGGAGTCCAGAGGCACATTGTAAATTTTAATACATTTTATTATTTTTTTTTTATTTTCTTTTTGAGATGGAGTCTCACTCTGTATACTAGGCTGAAGGGCAATGGCGTGATCTCGGCTCACTGCAACCTCCACCTCCCAGGTTCAAGTGGTTCTCCTGCCTCAGCCTCCTGAGTAGCTGGGATTACAGGCACCCGCCATCATACCTGGCTAATGTTTGTATTTTTGTAGAGACGGAGTTTCACCATGTTGGCCAGGCTGGTCTTGAACTCCTGACCTCAGGTGATCCTCCCTCCTTGGCCTCCCAAAGTGCTGGGATTACAGGCATGAGCCACTGTGCCCAGACTAAATTTTAATACATTTTAAAGTAAAGATCACACACTTGGACATAGAGTATGGAATGACAGACATTGTAAACTTGGAAGGGAGGGAGGGCTGGAGCCCAGTGAGAGATGAGAAATCACTTAGTGTACATTATTCAGGTGATGGCTACACTAAAAGCCCAGACTTCACCACTAGGCAATATATCCAAGTAACAATAAAAATAAAATAAAACAAAAAGTAAAGATCCACTGTGTCCCCCTCCTCTAAAAGTGTTAAATAGTTTAGGAATCATTATTGTTTGGCTTTAGGGTAATGCAATTTGAGATGTTTTATGCACAACATGAATGAGATTATCCCTCATTCACCTAAGATATATTTAATACAGATTTCTTAAGAAGAACGACGTTTCTTCTAACCATTTCTTTGATTTGTTACTTTGAAGTAAGGCAGCAAACTAGACTTTCTGGGATGGGGTTGAAACTGGCAAATAATGTGGGAATTTTGGTGTGTTTTAAAAGGCTATTTGAAAATGACCTTTTTTCCCAAAGAAAGAACAGCTTGGAGCATCTTGTATGAATCGTAGCTTGTGCTCTATAATTGCAAGGGTCATGCTAACTAGAAGAGTGACATTGCTTTATAATAGGATGTGCATGACAATTTAATAGAGAATCAGACTGAGGTATGAGAAACAGTTTGGTATTTCAGCATTCTCAGTTAAACACATTCCCTGGACAAAATTATGAATTGGGCTAAGAAGGTCAAGAAACTGTATTAGTTATCTATTGTTGTGTAACAATTCACTCTGACTTTTAGCAGCTTAAAACAACAAACGTTTATTATTTTGTGCAATTTTTGAACGTCAGGAGTCTGGGTTTAGCTGGGTCGTTCTGGCCCAGTGTGTGTCATGAGATGTAGTTGAGATGTTGATGTCGGCCAGAGCTACAGACGTCTGGAGGTCTGCCTGGGATTGCAAGACCCACTTCTAAACTCATTCAGGTGGCTGTTGGCTGGACGCCTCTCCTACCTTACCACATGGCCCTATCCATAGGGCTGCTTATAACATGGCAACTGGCTAATCTGAGAGCAAGTGATCTGAGAGACGGCCACCCGGACAGAAGCCACCATGCCTTTATAACCTAATCTTGGAAGTGATACACCATCACCTCTGCCATATTCTATTGTCACACAGACCAGCTCAACTACGGTGGTTAGGAACTGCACAAGGGTGTGAATACCAGGAGGTGGGGGGCAGGGGGCCTTTGCTTCTTGGGAGCAAAAAGTGATGGCAGATCACTCTGAAGCCTGGCTGAGTCACTTATTACTTGTATGGCTTTAGTCAAGTTATTTAGACTCCTTGTGCCTCTGCTGTTTCATTATAAAATAGAAATACTTGTCCTCACCTCTGACTTAATACATGCAGAGCACCTGGAGCAATGCCTGATACATTGTAAGTATTAATACCATAGAAATGTCAGCTCTTACTTTTAGCTCCCACCCTTCTGTCCTTGTATTAGTTCTTCCCCACCTTGGTTGTTCCTGCCCTTCTTCCTTCCTTTTCTCTTGCAAAAAACCTTATTCTCCTTTACAATGCTTCATTTGCACTGACTGATGACAGAGTGTTTTTGTTTTTTTGTTTTGTTTTGTTTGAGATGGAGTCTTGCTCTGACAGAGTTTTAGTATTATTCCTTCCGAATATATTTTCCTATTAACTGAGAATAACATCTTGAACTTAAGGGTGAAGCTACCAGCTGTATAGGGAAGGGCTTTGGAGAAGTGGTTGGGCTTTTCTTAGCTCCCTGGAATTTGCTCTTTGAAAGAAATACACATATTTGCATATGTCCCATGATGAATATAGTCCTAGGATTGGATAGTTTGTGGTTAAAAGACGTTTTAGAAATGTCTTGGAAATGCTAAGACTGAAGTTTCTTAAATCAGTGTGTGCTAAACTACACTTATACGTGTGTGTGTATGTGTACATATACTCAGTGTATCTTAAATATACATAGTTCCTTTTAAAAGAAATAAATGCACATCAGGCCAGGTGCAGCGGCTCACACCTATAATTCCAGCACATTGGGAGGTCAAGGCCAGTGGATCACTTGAAGTCAGGAGTTTGAGACTAGCCTGGCCAGCATAGTGAAACCCCGTCTCTACAAAAATACAAAAATTAGGTATGGTGGTGCACACTTGTAATCCCAGCTACTTGGGAGGCTGAGGCGGGAGGATTGCTTGAACCCAGGAGGCAGAGGTTGCAGTGAGCCAAGATGGTGCTGCTGCACTCCAGCCTGGACAACAGGGTGAGACTCGGTCTCGAAAAAAAAAAAAAACAGAAAAATACATGCACATCAAAATTAATAACTACTATGAACAAAAGGACACAACCTATAGAGTGAAAAGGAAGCCTATGGAATTGGAGAAAATATTTGCAAATCATATTTCTGCTAAGAGGTTAATATTTAGAATATATGAATGCCTACAAATCAACAACAAAAACAAAACATCCTGATTAAAAATGAGCAGAGGCTGGATGCAGTAGCTCACACCTGTAATCCCAGCACTTTAGGAGGCTGAGGTAAGAGGATCACCTGAGCCTGGGAGGTAAAGGCTGTGATGAGCCATGATTGTGCTACTGCACTCCTCCAGCTTGAGTGTGACAGACAGAGACCCTGTCTCAAAAAGGAAGGAAGAAAGAAGGATGGAAAGGAAGGAAGGAAAGAAGGAGAAGGAAGAGGGAAAAGAAAAGGAAGGAAGGAAGAAAGAAAAAAGAAAGAAAAGAAAGAAAAAGGCAAAGGACTAGAATAGACTTAAGATATGCAAATGGCCAAAAAACACATTGAAAGACGTTTGACATCACTAATCATTAGGGAAATTCAAAAAAGCCACACTGAAATACCACCTTATATCCATTAGGATGGCTGCTATAAAAAACAAAAACTCCAAACAGAAAACAAGTGCTTGTAAGGATGTGGAGAAATTGGAACTCTTGTACATGGTGGGAAGGTAAAATGGTACAGCCTCTATGGAAAACAGTATGGCAGTTCCTCAAGATGAAAAATAGAATTACCATACCACCCAGCCATTCTGCTTGTGGGTATGCACCCAAAAGAATTAAAAGCAGGGGCCAGGCACAGTGGCTCCCGCCTGTAATCCCAGCATTTTGGGAGGCCGAGGCAGGTGGATCACTTGGGGTCAGGAGTTCAAGACCAGCCTGGCCAACATGGTGAAACCCCGTCTCTACTAAAAATACAAAAATTAGTGGGGCATGGTGGTGGGCACCTGTAGTCCCAGCTATTCAGGAGGCTGCAGCACAACAATTGCTTGAACCCGAGAGGTAGAGGTTGCAGTGAGTAGAGATCATGCCACTGCACTCCAGCTTGGGCAACAGAGTCTCAAAAAAAAAAAAAAAAAAAATTGAAAGCAGGGTGTCAAAGAGATATTTGTGCATCCATGTTCATAGCAGAATTATTCACAATAGCCAAATGGTAGAAGCAACCCAAATGTCCACTGACGATGAACGTATATTTAAAATGTGATACATACCCTCAACAATTATTCAGTCTTAAAGGAAATTCTGACACATGCTACAAAATGGATGAATCATGAAGATATTATGCTGAGTTAAGTAAGCCAGTCATAAAAGGACAAATATTGTATGATTCCACTTCTATGAGGTTTCTAGAATAGTCAAATTCATAGAGAAAGCAGGTAGAATGGTGGTTACCAGAAGCTGCGGGAGGGTGAATGGATAGTTGTTAGAATTCCAGTTTTGTGAGATGAAAACAGTTCTGAAGATTGTTTGCATAACATTGTGAACATACTTAACACTACTGAAATGGACACTTAAATGTTAAGATGGTAAATTTTACAAGTGTTTTACCACGAGAAAAAATAAAAATAATTTTTTTAAAAAAAAACATATAGCTCAAGTTAGACACATTATCAGGAATTGAAATTAATGTTTGTTTTCAAGAACAAATGTATATACAGTCTACATATTCTATATATATTTTACACATATATGTAGAAATAAAAAGACAATTTCAGAGAAAAGACTATTTTCTAAATTGTTAGTGATTGCCAACGCAGAATTTTAAAAATAATTGTTATTGAAAGAGAAATGTGAAGATTTGAATTTGAATTATGAAATATATGCTATTTAGGGCAAAAGGCAGGGGATTATTTTACTGGGGCCCACAGTCCCCCAAAGGAAAATTAAAACAGGTAAGGATTACACAGACATAAAATCAATCTGATTTTCTTAAGAATTTTTCTTAGGGGGAGCTATAAATGTTATTTCTTAGTTTTAAGTGAAGAATAAGAAACATAAGATTTCACACAATGAGTGCGACTGTATAAATACATACTTTCCCCAGCTTACCGTTGTAAGTAAAGATGAATAAAGAAAGAAAGAAGAACAGCAGGGAGGCCACACTGAAGGCGGATGACATGGACGCACAGGGCTAGGTCAGTTCTGTAGGGCTGATGGAGCTGTTCCTTAAACCTCTTATCAGAGTTTGGAACTCAGCCAGCACCCTAACCAGCACCCTACCCTCAAATGATAAAGGAAGGTCACAGAGACCTCTGCATTCAAGTATTAGCTGGGAACACCTTATCTTTCCTGGCCTCCCTTCAGGTTCTTTGTGCAGACAGAAGATTTGTCTTATAAAAACTTTGAAGCAAGAATATGTCTCTTCCTTGCCCCCTCCTCCTGTTTTAAGTGCTATGGACCAAGATAATTTTCCCTATTTTTTTCTTCCATAATATACTGTTTCCTGGCCTCAAAATGGGAACCACTGATTTGATCAGTGGTTTGAAAAGTGACCTGGTTTCTTTCCAGAGTCTGTAATTACTTCTACATGTCCCATGTTCAGTGCAATTTGGTGACTTCATAGCGTTTCCAGGGAGGATGGCAGCTGTCAGTCCCATGGCCATCTCAAACGGTTGTTGTAGAGCGAACTCTGACAGCACTTTGAGATGGCCATGGGTTGTTGCTTCTGTGATATTGTGCTCTCACTTACCAGGCTAAGACCTGTAGGCCCCAGGCTCCTGTTAGAAAGATTTGAATGTTAAGCACAAGAGGCTTTTCTGTTCTGATAAACAGCTTGCCCCTGCCCTGATCCCCTTGATCTTTCTTGTTACACACAGGACTGAACGACCCATGGAAATCATGGAAATCACAGTAGGCAATAACGACAATAGCATCTTGTGTTCATGTAATGTTTGCACATACAGTATAACAGTTGTACCACCTCACTTCATATACAATCTCATCTGAGAACAATAGCAACACAAGTTTGATAAGGCGAGTGTTATTTCCATTTTATAGATAAAGACTGGAAAGGGAGGCTCAACTAGAACCAGAAAGTTTCAGTAACTTATCTAAGCCCACCTACTAAGTTAGTTACAGAGTAAGTGCTACAACTGTGAACCCCTGACTCCAAAGCCAAAGAGAAGCAGGAGCCTAAGAGAATTTTGCATGATTTATCTTGCCGATAAAATAGGAGAGTTCCCTGACTTCCTTCACAGGACATGCGACAGGGATGTGGCTCATCTGTTCTATTGCTGCCCCTGCTCAAACCCCTTACGGGAGGAGGAGCATACAGATGGGCAGGTGCAGGAGCCAGGGTACTGGGCTCCAGCCCCATGGCAGCATCCAGGGGTGGGAGCCTGTGACTCCCAAAGTCCAGATGGAAGTGTGTTACAGTGCGCTCTTTTATTTAGCCTTGCTGTCCACGGACAGCTTAAGTGTTAACCAGCTCAGTGAACCCTCTGCCTTTTTGCAAGGGCACAGGGCCAGTGTGACAGCTTTCTGTATCCCAAGCTCTTGTTCAGCATCCCAGAATAATCGGTCACACAAGGACTTGAAGGATGAATGCAGGGGTTTTATTGAGTGGTGGAGGTGGCTCTCAGTGGGATGGATCAGGAGCTGGAAGGGGGATGGAGTGGGAAGATGATCTTCCCCTGGAGTTTGGCCATCCAGCAGCTGATCTCCTCTCCAGTCATCCACAGCTAAACTCCTCTTGGCCTTCAGACATGTCTTTTCTTCTCTCTGCTGCACTGTTCTGCTCTTCTGTTCATTTGCTCGTCTTCTTCTCTTCTTCTGGAGCCTGGGGTCTGGGCTTTATATAGATACAGGACAGGGGGAATGGTGGGCCAAAAGGCAGCTTTTGGGCACAAAAGCAGGAATGCCTGTCCTCATTTGGGGCTGCGGGTATTCAGGCTTGAGGGTGGGGGCTTTGCTGGAGAATCACCCACTTCTACGCAGTATTTCCCTGTCTCATGTTCATATCACCAACATTAGAAGAGAGTGACAATATGCATCAGAAAACAGTTCCATGTCATTAAAAGACCACTTAACCACTAGGCCTTAAGACCACCAGGTTTGAGGTTGCAACTATTTTCCCCACTCCATGCTGCATGAAACTGGATATATAGGGTCTTTAGTTGCTATGCCGAGTTTTAGGAGTCCTGTTTGTGCTGAGGAACCAGCACCCAAGACCTGAGCTGGGCCTTTTCAAGCCTCAGCAGACCCATTGGTTTCTGGGTGGCATCTCTCCTTTTTTCTGCTAATAGAGACTCCTTAGTGTTTCCTGGTAACTAGGAAAATGTTGAATGGCTTATGAAGTATTTGGTGGTCAATCATGTCTCATAAAATAGAGTTGCCAGGTTTTGCAAATAAGAATACGAGATGCTCACTTAAATTTAAATTTCAGATAAACTGCAAATAAATTTTTAGTAGGATATGTCCCCAATATTATATTTTATCTTGCAGCCTTACTCAAGGATAAATTAGAACACTAAACAGTTTGAGTTGTTTGGTTATATTTAAGAGCTGCTATGGAAGCCATCTAATATTCTTGTGATTCTGTCCCCAGGGAATACCTCTTACTTTAAAAATAATTTTTTTGTCATATTTAATAAGCCATTCTTAAGTTTCAGATAATTACATTGAAACTGAAACTCTGATCTCCTTGTGAATTCACGTTCCAGCGTGTTAAAGGGTTTCTTCTACATCTGAATTAATTGAATATTGGACAGGAGGAGGCCAGTAAATTCATCAAGAGAAATTTAATTTCTTTGTTTACTTGAAACACCTGAGTCCTTAAGCATGGTGCTCTCAATTCACCTAAAGCAAGATCAAAACTTAGAGCAGAAAAGGGGAAAAATGAAACTGTGTATTGATGAGATTAAGATGGACAGAGCTGTATGCTGTTTACACAATTAAATGAGGTATATGAGAACATCTCCATGGTAACATGTCATATGGAGGCATTCAGAGTACGGGGAGATCAAAGGTTTGGTTTAATAGAAGGTTTGCATATGGAGATTTTTAAAAATTGAATAAAATTGTAATGTCTATGACAGAAGGTATGAAGGCTAGTGTATACCCAGAGAAGTATACCACTTAATATTTGCTCATCAATTGAAACCCGCATTTTTCTAGAAATGCAAGGTTAAGAAAAGTGCAGGAGGATCCTGGCAAGCTAAAAGAAGTACCCATAAGATCAGAGTTTGGCTTTAAAGCCTGGTGTTTTCTGTCAAGTATGCCTGTCAACTCTAGCTCAATTGTACTCATCCTCACTTTACTGTGATTCATATGGGCAGCTGTGTTTTCTTGCTTTCTGCCAAGCTCTAACCTTATACAGTATTGGAACTTTACATTCGGCCCCACATTCACTCCAAGTTAGGAAAATATAGTGGATATTTATTAACCACAGCAGAGCTCTACTTCTGGGAAGGGAATCAATGAGTTACTGTAGCCATGGAGATAAAATGCTATGATTGGGCCATCTCCACAGCCACAGGGAATCATTCATTCATCAAAGTCAACAAATATTCATTGAGAGTCCTCTGGGTGCTGGGCAAGGCACTATTCTAGCCACTAGCATGTATCTGTTGTCTAGGAAAACAAACAAACAAAAATCAAAATCCTGGCCAGCGTGGTGGCTCATGTCTGTAATCCCAGCAATTTGGGAGGCCAAGGTGGGAGGATAGCTTGAGCCCAGGAGTTTGAGACCAGCCTGGGCAACATGGCAAAACCCCATCTCTACAAAAAGTACAAAAAATTAGCCAGTCATGGTGGCCTGAGCCTGTAGTCCCAGCTACCCGGGAGGCTGAGGTGGGAGGATTGCTTGAGCCTGGGAGGTTGAGGCTACAGTGAGCCGTGATTGCACCACTGCACTCCAGCCTGAGTGACAGAGTGAAACCCTATCTCAACAACAACAACAAAAAAATCAAAATCCCTGCTCCAATGGGAGGATTACATTCTAGTAAGAGGAGACTCACCATCAATGACCATCAAGACTGTTCATTTCTTTATTCCACTACAAATATTTATTAAGCCACTGTGCACCAGGCACTAGGGTATGTGTACATATATATTTACTATATATATATATATATATATACACACACACACACACACACACATATATATACACACACACACATATATATATATATTTATGTATTTGTATTTGTTTTGTTTTGAGGCCAAGTCTCGCTCTGTTTCCCAGGCTGGAATACCGTGGCGTGATCTCAGTTCACTGAAACCTCTGCCTCCCAGGTTCATTGATTCTTGTGCTCATGTCTCAGCCTCCTGAATAGCTAGGATTACAGGCACATGCCACCACACCAGCTAATTTTTATATTTTTAGTAGAGATGGTGTTTCACCATGTTGATCAGGCTGGTCTCGAACTCCTGACCTCAAGTGATCTGCCTACCTCACCCTCCCAAAGTGTTCGGATTACAGGTGTGAGCCACTGCACCCGGCCGACACTAGGGTATATTAATAAGCAAAACAGACAATAATCCTTGCCTTCTGGAGCTTACATTATAGTGGGAGGAGCTAGACAGAAATCTTAGCAGATTAGTATGTCAGAAGATGATAAATGCTATGGGAAAAAATAGAGTAGGATAAGGAGAGACAGGGATTTCTTGGGGGTTGAGGGGTACAATTTAAGTGGGTGGCCAGAGAAGGCCTCACTGAGCAGGAGACATAAAGATCCTGGGGAAGCAAGGGGGCATCAGACTATCTGGGTCATAATGGTCCTCTGGTTCAGAAACAGCTATGTAATTCAAGCCAGGCCAACCAACGCCTCTCCCTGGGATTTTTCAACCAAAGCGGACTAGAACCCACCATTTTTTTCTCTCCCTTCAGGGAGCTGCAGGGAGGTATGCCAGGGTCTGCTAACAGCCGTGCCTCTGCTTCAGGAGAAAATGATGATGGAGGAGAGAAAGAACAGGAGATAGGATGTAGACACAGAGGTCCTGGGGGCCGGGAGAGCCGGGTTCATGGGGGCCCGGAGCCCACTCTGCCCCTGTCTCTTCAGCAGTTTGATTGTGTGAGCCGTTTTCCTTTCTTTTGCGTCAGCTAACTCCAGTTGAGTGTCTGTGACTTACAGGCAAAGGGGGCGACCACACAGAAGGGAAAGAGAATTTCCAGCCATTCTGGAGCAGCGCATTTGCTAGAGAAAAGTCACCTGAGGCATCCATTCTCCACAGGCTGGTGCCCCACACAGGGAAGGCTGGGCCCATAGGCCCTGCCCAGAGTCATGCTTCCCAGATGTTTGAATATTTAGGGCTTATACATTTTCAGAAGGAAAAACAAAAAGTAAGTTGGGCTGGTGACTTTTTTATTTCATCCAATGAGGATAAGAGAAAATAAATAATCAGTGATCAACCACTTTCACCACCATTTCAAGGGAGATGTGCCATGCTCCAACTCCGAAGGTGGAGGGCATGGTTCAGAATAAAGTATAGCATTGTGAATGGAATAAAATAATGTGATGAAAGCCCCACTTTATTTTCTTGTCTCCCAAAGGACTGGGGAAAGCGCCTCTGAGAGCGGCCCCCACGCACCACCGCAGTGGGCTCAGAACCATTGCCCTGAAGTGCGTGGTGGGACTCAGAACTTTCAGGAAGACACAGGGCCAAAAGGGCCAGAATCCTCTTTCCAAATCCTGATTAGGTGAGTTGTTTTATTAGACATTAGATCCCCCAAGCAAAAGGATTTTGTAACTAGCAGAGAATTGCCTTGCCTTGGGGAAAATAGACTATTGCTACACCTTCCATGACTGGAAAGAAAGGAACCTAGTGTCTGCTGACCTGGAATACTTGTTCCCCAAGAATTAGCCTTTGAAGAGCTTGCTCCTCTGCCTGTTTGAGAAAGGCAGTACAATCCTCATGAGCTCTATCCAACCTTTCCTGCCAGTCCCCAGGCCTCCGATGCTCCTTAATAGCCATGCTGTGTTACAGCCTTAGAATTTCCCTTTTCTCTAGGACTTGTTTTTCTGAGCATTGCCTTGTACTAGTCCAGATGTTGGTAAAGTTTTTCTGTAAAGGATTGGATAGTAAATGTTTTAGGCTTTGTGGGTCACATGGTCTCTATTGCAACAACTTAGCTCTGCTGCTATTATGCAAAAGCAGCCACAGACAATATGTAAACAAATGGGTGAGGCTGTGTTTCGATAAAACTTTATTTATAAAAACAGATGGAAAGCTAGATTTGACCCACAGGCCACAGTTTGCTGACTCTTACACTTAGCCCATATTTCAAAATGTGAAGTTTAACCCTCCCTTTCTGTTAAAGACACTGATGATGTTTGTTACCTTTACCCGGGGGTGGAAGGAGGAGGGACTGAGTTGTTCTTTTACTGATACCCTCGGGTCTGTGACTTTCCCTGTATCTTTCTTATTACTAAGACCTTGTGCCACATTTATTCTCTTTTTAAACAGAACCCCAATTTTTTTATTATGGTGGGTTTATCTTATGAATTTTAAATAATTTCTCAAACCAGGAAATAAATTCAATGTTTTTGTCATGAGTTAAATTTATCCACCCCACCCCAAACTTGTATATTGAATTTTCAACCAAAGCTGACTAACCCCCAGTACTGCAGACTGTGACCTTATTTGGAAAAAGGGTTGTTGCAGATGTAATTGAATAAGTTAAGATGAGGTCCTACTGGAGGAGTAGGGTGGGCCCTAAATAGAAAGCAGAAATTTCAACACAAACACATACAAATGGGAACACCACGTGAAGATTGGAGTAATACTGACACACACAGAGGAACTACTCAAAGCTGGGAGAGGTCTAGAACAAATTCAGTCCTGTTCTGGCACCTTCAGAGGGGACAAAGTCCTGATGACACCTAGAGCTCAGACTTCCAGCCTCCAGAACTGTGAGAGAATAAATTTCTGATTGAGGCCACTCAGTATGTGATACATGGCTATGGAAGCCCTAGCAAACACATATAGTTCTGTTATGAAATGGGCTGACCCAAGGTAGACCAATGATGAATCTCGATTTTCTCAATGGGTACATGTCAGTAACACCAAGATGGAAGGTTGGGCATTTGTGACCTGGGGTTGTAGATTGAAAAAGAGTTGTTGACATATTCCTGGGTTGTTCCAGCTTTAAAGGAGATGCAATTTGGGCCTTCTTGAGAAGAAAGGTTTCATTCCTGAGCTCAAGAGCAGAGGCCAGGCCACTTGGAAGGGCCTGCCAGCCACAGATGTAAAGCTGTACCAGGTCTCCCTGGGAGAATGCAGGGCTGCAAGCCAGCTGGGGCCCCTTCCTTGTGTGTTCTGGTCATCTGGCTTCCATCAGTTCCTCTGCCCTGCTGGCTCAGGCTTTCCTCTTTAATCCTTAAGGTATTTTTTGCATCATTTAAGTGTTTCTGCTTCCTGCTGATACCAAGATACACAGAAGTCGCCCAGAATGTGGTGGAGTGAACTTAAATGTGAGTCACACAATCAAATCTATTTTTAAAATCGAACAGATTTTTGTCTCTATCCACTATATGCATGTGTTCCTCACACCAGCTTTCTGCCCATACCATGGGAAGGAAAGACTCAGAGGGTCCTTCTCTGAAAACATGTACTAGGGACACACCTTTCAGGAATAAAATTCTTCCCTTTCTTTAAGCCTCACTGGACAATGTCCTGGCAACCAACAGAATTCCAAACACCACTGTCTCTTCCAAGATAAGAACACAAATGGCCCTCTGGATAGATAAGCCCGTGGAACTGATGCTTCATTATCATTCTTCTGCTGTACAAATGTTGACTGAACTTCCAACACAGACCCGACTGTTGGCACCACTATTCTGTAAGCATCCCAAAGGGTATGAGAAAAGGGTGTGTTTGCCAACATTTGCATTCCCAGTTGTAAAAGAGGCCCATAGTCCCACAGATGCTCAGCACTGATTCTTTCAGACATCACCTCGACTTAGCACAGTCCACTAGGATCTTCATAAAGGGATGTTTTGCTACAAGTTTAGCATCGTGGTTGCTATCTTATTTTGCTTTGTTAATTTTCCCATCTGCCCTTCTTGGCTTCACAAAACTCCCTGACTCTGACACCCAACCATCTCAAGGCTTGCATGGAAGTACGTACAGTTGCCCATTAGTGCTCTCTTGCCAATGTGCTTCCTGTACCCCTGGGTCCTGCCCTGGTCATCTTCCCTTCACCAGCAACCTGCCTGAAGTTCACTGCACTTGGGCATCATTAATGGTACTTTATAATATGTTCTTATTCCTCCTTCCTCTCACCTTCCAAAACGTCCCAATCCCATGACCCATTTCTGTAGACATCTGCTCCTTGGCAGCTGGGAGAAAGGAGGAGGCACCATGACAGGCAGGATGGGAATGGTCGCCACTGGCTTGGCAATTGAACAAAGATGGCAGTTGGGCTCTCTCTCTGTGTGACTTCACTTGTTCTGTGAACTGAAAGGTCTGGCAGGGTTTGTGTTGCCCACCAAGAGAGTATGAATCATTCCGTCCTTTTGTGTTTTATACATGCTTTTATCAGTGTATACATCACAATTAGACTAAACCAATTACTCATTGTCATGCCTGTCTTCCCTGTTAGGAAATGGCAATGACTTTCATTTTTCCATCAACCTAAAGGCCTTTAAAGGTCTTTGTGCCTGCTAGGTGAAAACTGCAGCAATAGAATGTTAAAGTTTTGAGAATCTCTGATACAACCTTCTCCTGTCATACAAGGAAACTGAGGCTCAGAAAGTTGGCTTGCTCAGCAGAGATGAGGGAATGTCTGCTGGCTTTGAAATCATATTTATCTGTGTTCAAAGCCTTCCTCTTCTGACAGCTGGATGACCTTGTTCAAGATATATCTTTCTTTTTTTTTTTTTTTTTTTTTTTTTGAGGCGGAGTCTTGCTCTTTCGCCCAAGATGGAGTACAGTGGTGCCATCTCAGGTCATTCCAACCTCCACCTCCCAGGTTCAAGTGATTCTTCTGCCTCAGCCTCCCGAGTAGCTGGGATTATGGGCGTGCACCACCATGCCCAGCTAATTTTTTTATTTTTAGTAGATACAGAGTTTCACCATGTTGACCAGGCTGGTCTTAAACTTCTGACCTCAGGTGATCTGCCTGCCTAGGCCTCCCAAAGTGCTGGGATTACAGGCATGAGCCACTGCACCCAGCCAAGATATATCTTTCAACCTCTGTTTTCTCATCTGTAGAAAGAGAATACTGCAGTGATAGTCACTTTGAAAGGTTGTTATAAGGAATAAACAAAATAATACCTGTTAAGTGACTAGCACAACTGTTGATACCTTAATGAATGGTAGTTCATTCACTTCCCGCCAATCCTCTCCCATCCTGGTTCTATGCACTCCCCCACGAATAGTGAAGAGTTCTGTGCTCTTCTATTTCATGTGGACTTCCTAATATTTAATTGCTTAAGCTAGTGATAAGAGGTTTTGCTTTGCAGTCAGTATTTCCCAGATGGCACAGGGATTACCAGAAGGGCTACCTCCCAGTGGGCAATGGTAGTTTCCCATGTGCTCTGCACCCAGAATGAAATAACAGGATTTAGGCTGTCATAGAAAACTCGGAATCAAGTACTCCTTGCTGAGTGGCCTTTAAAAGTTTTTGTCCATTTGGACATATGGATGGGAAGCAGTACAGAGCAGTGGTTCAGAACATGGGCTTCAAGTCAGACAAATATGACCTCACACCCCATCTCTGCTTTGTATTAATTATGTGGAGTTGGACATGTTACTTAACCTCACTGTGCCTCCATTTATTTATCTGTAAAATGGGAATAACAATAATAGCTTCCTTAGAGGTTGTTGTAAAAATTAAATGTGGTAGTATACACAAAGGACCTGGCATTTGGTGGGCACTCCATGGTGGCTATCATTGGTATTACTATCATCTCCTCTGTTAGAAACTTGCTCAGGAATCAGTAGCTTGTACTCTAAAACTCTGGGAAAAAGTCCCTTTAGGAAAGCTTATCCACTGCTGGTGGGAATGTAAATTAGTTTAGCCATTGTGGAAAGAAGTTTGGTGATTTCTCAAGGAACTTAAAACAGAACTATCATTTGACCCAGCAATCCCGTTACTGAGTATACCCAAAGGAATATAAATCATCCTACCCTAAATACGCATTCTGTGTATGTTCATTGCAGTACTATTTACAACAGCAAAGACATGGAATCAACCTAAATGCCTACCAATGGTAGACTAGATAAAGAAAATGTGGTACATATACACCATGGAATACTATGTAGCCATAGAAAAGAATGAGATCATGTCCTTTGCAGTAACATGGATGCAGCTGGGGGCCATTATCCGAAGCAAACTTATGCAGGAACAGAAAACCAAATACTGCATGTTATCATTTGTTAAGTGGGAGTTAAACATTGAGTACACGTGGTCACAAAGAAGGGAACAATAGACACTGGGGCTTACTTGAGGGTGGAAGGTAGGAGGAGGGTGAGGATCAAAAAACTATCAGGTACTATGCTTATTACCTGGGTGATGAACTAATCTGTATACCAAACTCCCGCAACATGCAATTTACCTATATAATCAATCTGTGCATGTACCCCTGAACTTAAAATAAAAGTTAAGGAAACACAAGTTCTTTCATAATACTCTTAACTATTTGGATTTGTCACTGGTTCAGTGACCCTGAAATTAATAGTTTTTAAACATCATCTATAATTACTTTGAACTGTGCTGGGTATCATGATTAGAGAGAAATTTGAAACCATGATTTATGTTCCACAAAATTGTAAAATCCATTTGGACAGAAGATAGAGGATGTTTTACCTGATGGAAGGCTAGACTCTGAGTCAGGAAAACTGGGCTTTACTCTCAACTCTGCCATTAACAAATTATGTGATATTTGTCAAATGGTCACTGGCTTTGCCTCAGTTTTCTCAGCTGTAATGTGAGGTGGTTTGAAAAATTTCCAGCAGGAACAATCATTTGTATATTCGTACAACAGATTAAATTGTTTTGGGTGCTAGAGATACAGAGGTGAGCAAAAAAGACAAAGCCCTGCCCTCCTGGGGTTCCAGTGTTGAGATAGAGATAAACAGAACATGCAAGAAAACATCTAGTGTGTCGAATGATGATCAAGGCCACAGAGAAAACACAGCAGGGAAGGGGGACAGGAAGGACTGGTACAGATTGGGAAGTTGGCTGTCATTTTAAATAGTGGCCAGAGAATGCCACACAAGAGAAGGTGACATTTCATCAAGGCCTTAAAAGGAAGTAAGGAAACCAGCCATGTGGCTGCCTGGGGAAAATGTCTTCCAGGCTGGTGAAACAGTAAATATATGAGAGAGGGGCATGCCTGGCATGGGTGGAGGAACAGCAAAAAGGTGAGTGTGACCAGAGCAAGTGAAGGAGGGGAGAGGAGATGAAGTGAGAGAATGGATGGCAGGGAGGCCCAATCCTGCAGGGCCTGGAGGTCACTGGAGAGATCCTGGATTTTGCTCTACGGGAAATGGCTGCCATTGATGAGTTGAGTAGAGGAGCAACATGGTCTGATTATGATCTAAAGGATCTCTCTGACTACTGGGTAAAGAATATTCTAAGATGGAACAAAGGCAGAGCAATACTCAAGATGAAGGCTGAGGTGGGAGGGCCACTCAAGCCCAGGAGTTTGAGGCTATAGTGCATTATGATCACATCTGTGAATAGCTGGGGCACCCAAGCCTGCACAGAATGACATGACCAATCTCTATTAAAAAAAAAAAAATAGTCAAGATAAGAAATGATGGTAGCTTGGACCAAGATCCCAGCAGTAAAGGTGGTAAACAGTGGCAAGTCTCAAGGTATATGTTGAAGGTAGAGTTGACAGGATTTGCTGTCGGACTGGGAGATAAGAATGAAAATAAAAGTGAATGAAGTGAAGAACTCTTGACTTGAGCAACTGCAAGGATGCGGTTGATGTTAAGATGGGAAATAGTGTAGATGCAGCAGGTTTTGGGGGAAGATCAGGAGTTTGATTTTGGGAAAGTTACGTTTCAGATGCCTGTTAGGCACTTCAGTGCGCAGCTGACATACGAGTCTAGAATCCAGGCAAGAGCTAGATCTGGAAGATGTCAGCTTATAGATGGCATTTACAGCCGTGAGACTGGATGCAAGGGATGGTTGTAGAAACAGAAAAGAAGTCCAAACCCCGCTCCTGAGGTCTCCAGTGATAAGGATCGGGGAGGTGTGGAGAAACCAGCAAAGGTTCCTGAGAAGTATTGGCCCAGGAAGTACAAGGAAATCCAGGAGAGTGTGATGTCTCAGAAGCCAAGTGTGGAAAGTGTTCCAGGAAATCTATAAACCTATGACATAAAACAGTCTGAAGAAATGAAGAGATGACCGTCAGAGATTCATGCGTAGGCATGGATTAGAGTCCATTGTTACTGAGGTTCCTGAGAGCTTGGGGGCAGGGCTGGTATTAGGCTCAGAACAGGAGGAGGATCTAGGTGGAAGTTGTTTATGCAATTACCTTTCAGCCTTTTCTAAGCAGGTTATACACAAGACTGACAGACTGTGGTTGTGCAATTAAGTAGGACTCAGAGAGTAGGATAGAGTGTTGAAAGAAAAAAATTAACATTTTAGATCAAAATTCATCTCAACTGCAAGCTATTAAATGTCATTCCTGTGTTTCTTTTCATATACTTTTAATTATTTCTTGGTCAGAAACATCCTGCTGGTGAATGCCTAGAAGGGTCAGCCATTCCCTAAATTCTTTTGAAATGCTGAGTTCTAAGTTATGAAAGTTGTTTCTCTTAGAAGGGCATCTGAAGATGAAAGTCAACCTCTCCCCCGCTCAGCAATGAATTACATTGGCCTCTCTTATTATTCCCTCATTTTTATGAAATGGAAACTCTTTCACAATGTTTAATGGGCTCTTCACATGTTATTTCATGGACCATTAACATCACTGGATAATAAAATTGATGTTTAAAATACCCTACTTATCCCATGTAAAGTGTGAATACACCACGATTAACCCAAGACAGAAGAGGGCAAGAGCAAAGCCATCTGACACAAAGCAAGAGTGGTTCAGAAGCACAGGAAGTGGGTGCCCTGCCTGCCTGTTTGGGAGAAATAATAATGATCTTAATGGCTATCATTTATGTTCTATACTCATCCCTTTTTCCAGCCTGTACACAAATTGTATGAGGCAAAATTGTCCCCACTTTTTAAAAAAGTAAATTACTGAGGATCCCCTGGCCGAAGGGGCGTGCTATCAAAGGTGCCTGAATAACAGACTACTGCAGCCTAGCCCAAGTGGCACATTAGACTCACCATCATAGGTGCCCCCCAGAATTCATATATTGAAGCCCTGACCCCCAGTACTTGATGTGTGGCTGTATTTGGAGAGAAGGCTTTTAAAGAGGTAATGAAGATTAAATAAGGCCATTAGGGTGGGGCCCTAATCCAGTAAGTCCAGTGTCCTTACAAGGGGAAAAAGAGACCCCAGGGATGTGCACGCATAGAAGAAAGGCCGTGTGAGGACACAGCAAGAAGGTGGCTGTCTGCAAGCCAAGAAGAAAGGCCTCAGGAGAATGTGACCCTTCTGGCACTTTGATCTTGGACTTCCACCCTCCAGAATGGTGAGAAAGAAATCTATGTTTAAGCCACCCCAACTGTGGTATTTGCTATAGCAGCCTTAGCATACTAAGACAGGATGATATCAGGTCTGCAGTAGACATATTTTGGAGAAATGGACACTCTTCCTCATCCTTTACTTAATTAGCAGTGGTGGGGAAGGTGGTCATGTTTGTGCCACATGACCCTTGGCTGCCTATAGCTGTGGACCAGGGGTATATGGCAGGCTCCTGGCAATCAGATCTCTGTTCTGGGAGTTTATAATTGGAAGACTGAGAAATTGAGTCAGTTAGACAATGAAGGTCAAGGTAGTGGTGATGCCAGGGTCCTGAGGCCATGTTGGTCTGTGGGTGAGAAGAAAAACTTGGCCTTCCACTGGAGAGAGCAAGGGATATGTGGAAAGAGAGAGGGACTCTGTAGTCTCAGAACCAGAGAGATGAAAGAGAAGCCACCTGGTGACATCTGAGTCCTGTGAGACCCTGCTTTGCTTCCTGCCCTTGGATTCTGGGAGCATCTCTGTATGCTTCCAACAAGTCTTCAACTCTGCCTAGTCTGAGTGGATTTCCCTTCCTTGTGATCAAACTGAATCAGACTCCAAGCTCAGGCTCTTTCCATGTGTATAGTGTGCTAGGCCCATCTAAGGCAATCCCTCACAGCCCAGCAGCACTCCTGAATATTCAGGATCTTTCTCCTTCACTACAGCTTTATTAATTCTACAAAAGCATGTTAGATGCTGTGTTGGTCAAGGTTCTCCAGACAAACAGAACCAGGAGATCATATATACAAAGAGATTGATTTCAAGGAATTGGCTTATGTGATTGTAGGGGCTGGCAAGTCCAAAATCATGAAGGAAGCCAACGACAGGTTGGAACCTCTGAGGCAGGTGGTTTGATGTAAATTAAGGACAGGAGTTGACAAATGTTTTCTGTAAAGGGCCAGATAGTAATTATATTAGTCTCTGTGGGTCATTGTTTCTGTTGCAACCACTTAACTCTGCCATTGTATTGTGAAAGCAATCACAGACATTATGTAAATAGATGGGCATGGCTGTGTTCCAACAAAACTTTATAAACACTGGATTAGGGATTTCACATAATTTTTTAGTGTGTTAAAATATTATTATTTTAAATCTTTTTGATCATTTAAAACTTAAGAAACTTACTAGTTCACAGGCAGTAGAAAAATAGGGTGGGTAGTTTGGCTCACAGGTCATAGTTTACTGACCCCTAATTTAGAACAATAATTAAAATATTGCAGTTAAAGAAGATTCACATCAAAACTCCTATGTTGTTCAAAAAGACAATGATTGAGTAAATTGAAGTACAATCACTTCTAAAAATTTTTGCAGTTAAAGTAATATAAAGACTATATAGCAATATTGAAATGCTATGATAAATTGCAAGTGGAAAAAGCAGACTGCAAAATTACGTCTACTCTGATTTTAACTATGTTGAATGAATCTTGAATAAACGATGTGCAAATTATGTATGTACAATGATTGAAAGGGAAAAATGAAAGCTGTTTGATTTGAATGAAGCTGGGACTGTGGGTAATTTGTTTTTGCTTAAATGGGAGTATCGAGTTTCCTTCTAATTCTCAGATTCTATGATGCCATTACCATGGACATTTAGTTTAAATAATTTATTAGGCCATCCCCCATCCCCCTTTGCAGATAAGGAAGGAAGAGGACATAATTTAGATTGGTCAGAGGTCAGAGTTTTAAGTAGTCTTCCAGTTACCATTGCTGAGTAACAAACAACCCTACACTTAGTGGCCTCAAACAACCACCATTTTATTAAGTTCACGGATTCTGTGGGTCAGAAATTCAATCAGGGCACAGTAGCCATGGCTTGCCTCCACTGTAAGATGTCTGTGGCTTCAACTGGGAAGGCCTGAATGGCTGCAGGGGACTCAAATGTCTAGGTTCTGCAGCATGCTCTTCTGAGATAACATCTTCATTTGCACTGGAATCTGGGGAGGAATCACTCCTAGGATGGTGAGTTAGTTTCCTAAGGCTTTCATAATGAAGTCCACAAACTGGGTGGCTTAAAACAACAGAAATTTATTGTCCACAGTTCTGGATGCTGGAAGTCTAAGATGAAAGTGTTGGCAAAGTTGATTTATTCTGAGGTCAGGGAGGAACAGTCTGTTTCATGCCTCTTTTCTATCTCCTGGTCATTGGCTGGCAACCTTTGGCATTCCTTGCCTTATGGAGGAGTCACCCTGATCTCTGCCTTCATTTCCACATGATGTTCTTTCTCTGTGTGTGTGTTGTCTCTGTGCCCACATCCTCTTTTTTCATAAGGACACCAGTCATTTTGGATTAGGGCCCACCCTAATAACCTTATCCTCACTTGATCATCTGCAAAGACCCTGTTTCCGAATAAGGTCACATTCACAGATACTGGGGATTAGGTCTTTAACATTTCTGCGGAGATGCAGTTCAACCCATAGAAGCTGGGCTCAGCTGGGACTGCCTACACAGTGCCTCCATGTAGCCTCTCCATTATTGGGCAAAATTCACCCCCGATATTTCACGTAGGCTCTTTTCTATTTTCCTTAAGTGTCGGCTAGTCTGAGAAACAAAGGGAAAGAATACAAAAGAGAGAAATTTTAAAGCTGGGTGTCTGGGGGAGACATCACACTTCGGCAAGTTCCATGAGCCGTAAAACCAGCAAGTTTTTACTAGTGATTTTCAAAACGGGAAGGAGTGTACGAATAGGGTGTGGGTCACAAAGATCACATGCTTCACAAGGTAATAAGATATCACAAGGTAAATGGAGGCAGGGTGAGATCACAGGACCACAGGACCGGGGTGAAATTAAAATTGCTAATGAAGTTTCGGGCAGGCATTGTCACTGATATCAGGAAACAGGGTTTGAGAGCAGACAACCAGTCTGACCAAAATTTATTAGGCAGGAATTTCCTCGTCCTAATAAGCCTGGGAGCACTATGGGAGACCGGGGCTTATCCCACCTCTGCGACCGTAAAAGACAGCCGCCCCCAAAGCAGCCATTTCAGAGGCCTCCTCTCGGGGATGCATTCTCTTTCTCAGGGATGTTCCTTGCTGAGAAAAAGAGTTCAGCAATATTTCTCCCATTTGCTTTTGAAAGAAGAGAAATATGGCTGTGTTCCACCTGGCTCACTGGCAGTCAGAGTTTAAGGTTATCTCTCTTGTTCCCTGAACATTGCTGTTATCCTGTTCTTTTTTCAAGGTGCCCAGATTTCATATTGTTCAAACACACATGCTCTACAAACAATTTGTGTAGTTAACGCAATCATCACAGGGTCCTGAGGTGACATACATCCTCCTCAGTTTATGAAGATGATGGGATTAAGAGATTAAAGACAGGCATAGGAAATCACAAGGGTACTGATTGGGGAAGTGATAAGTGTCCATGAAATCTCCACAATTTATGTTTGGAGATTGCGGTAAAGACAGGCGTAAGAAATTATAACAGTATTAATTTGGGGAACTAATAAATGTCCATGAAATCTTCACAAAATTTATGTTCTTCTGCCATGGCTTCAGCAGGTCCCTCCGTTTGGGGTTCCTCACTTCCCGCAACACTCCATCTGGCATGGAGCTGAGTTCTGAGAGGGAGTATCCCTGAAGCGAGCCTAAGTGAACCAGGTGGAAGCTGCATGGACTTTTATGAACTAGCTTTGGAAGCCATGGTCTATTGGTAGAAGGAGTCACAAGCTTGCCCATATTCAAGATGAGGGGCATAGACTTTATCTTTGAATGGAAGGAGTATCAAATAATTTGCCACCACTGTTTTTAAAAAACAGACTTTGGCCAGGTGCAGTGGCTCACCCTGTAATCCCAGCACTTTGGGAGGCTGAGGTGGGAGGATCACTTGAGCCTAGGAGTTTGAAACCAGCCTGGTCAAAATAGTGAGGCCTTGTCTCTTAAAACAAAGCAAAACAAAAACCAGACTTCATTATACATACACATATGTATGTGTGTGTGTTTGTATATATGTGTGTGTGTATGTGTATATATATATTTGAGACAGGGTCTCACTCTGTCACCCAGGCTAGAATACAGTGGCACCATCGCAGCTTACTGCAGCCTTAAACTCCAGAGCTTAAATGATCCTGATCCTCTTGCCCCAGCCTCCCAAGTAGCTGGGTCTATAGTATAGGTGTGCACCAGCACACCTGGCTAAGTTTAACAAACTTTTTTTTGTAAGAGATAAAGTCTCACCTTCTCACTTTGTTGCCCAGGCTGGTCTCAAACTCCTGAGCTCAAGTGATCCTCCCGCCTTGACCTCCCAAAGTGCTGAGATTACAGGTATGAGCCAACATGCCTGGCTGACTTCATTTTTTAGAGCAGTGTTAGGTGCACAGCAAAACTGAGAGGAAGGTAGAGAGGTTTCCCATATAATTCCTGCCCCTACAAATGCACAGCCTCCCCTATTATTAACATCCCCCACCAGAATGGTGCATTTGTTACAATTGATGAACCAACGCCGATGCATCATCACCCAAAGTCTACAGTTGACATCAGCGTTCACTGTTGATGTTGTACATTTCATGGGAATGCATAATGACGTGTATCCACCATTATAGTTTTACTGCCCTAAAAATTCCTCTGTTTGCAGACATTTTTAAAAACCACCTCATGTAGTGATGTTTAACCTAGGGTTTATGAACCCACTGGGAATCCCTAGATGGCTTCCAAAACATCTGAGAAACTATAGGAGTTATGCAATATGTTGTATGAGTCCAGGTTCTTTTTTCTGCAGCATTGGTCCACAGTTCAAAAGGGGCTATGACCTACAAATGATGAGGAAGTACAGGGATATTGGGCCAATTTGCTGCTTCCAAACAGATCATGGCACGCTTCCCATTCTCTAACTCAGAGAAAATGTTTTCTATCTCTGGCTTGTCATCAGAGTCAGCCTTTCTCCTTCCCTGAGGCAGCCTCTGCCATCTGCCAAATGGCATTGTTCTGTGACCCCAGTGTCCTTGAAGCCATCCGGAAGTCTTAGAGGGAGGTCCCTAGTGGTCCCAGCATGCTCTAGCTCCTCAGGGGACAGGACTGGAACTGAAAATCAGCCTGTTTCCCACTCTCTCTAGAGCTGAAGGCTCTGTGAGGATGGGCTCTGTAAGCCCAACCATCCCACAGCAGAACTAGGAGCCCATGGAAGGGTTGGCTTGTCCCACTATACTCAGCCCCTTCCAATTCCCCTTCCAACCTTATTCATGCTTCTGTGTTATTTTGGTAACTGCTTATCTCCTCTACTAACTAATAAAATTTTGAGAGCAAAGACCTGTCATTTCTCTGTATATTAAACAGTATTTAGCACTATGTTTTGCATATGATAATTCTCAAAATGGTAATTTTAAAACATCAAAGCTGAGTTTCAGAAAGTTAGAACAGGTCTCCAACGGCTCTGATGGCAGCTTTGGTCACGAGGATGCTGGTTATTCATGTGGTTAGAGCCAGGGCCTCAAGAGCTCACCATGCTAGGAGGGTCTTATCTGGGGAAAGCCAGAGTGGGCCAAAATAAGAAGGGGATTTGAGAGGGGGAATTTGAGGAGAGAAACTTAGAGCTAGCCTGGGTTCTCATCCCAGCTCTGCCACCAACAATCTGTGGGACAGGACACCGGTCAAGGCATGTCTGTATGGCATAGTAGAGTTGGAATGTGAAGCTTGGCTCTCCCATGTGTTAGCTGTGAGAGAGGCAGCAGCTTCATGTCCTAGCTCCCTCCTCTTCTTATTGTCTGTGTGACCTTGGGCATTAATAAGCCTCCAAAGCCTCAGCTACCTCTCTCCTAAAATACCTATTCTAGTGATCCTGCTGCTCTAGGTTGAAACCCAGGTGCTGCCAAGATGCTGGCTTACCAATCTTCTCTCATGGACCCTGACACCAAACTCACTGGAAACATGGCACTGTTACCCATCAGAAGCCAACTCAAAGGACCTGCCCCCAGAGAGACAAAGATACAGATATTGTGGACGAAGCCATCTGTTACTTCAAGGTTTGCCCGCCTTGGCCTCCCAAAGTGCTGGGATTACAGGTGTGAGCCACTGTGCCCGGCCCCAAATCTCATCTTGAACTGTAGTTCACGTAATTTCCACATGTCATAGGAGGGATCCTGTGGGAGGTAATTGAATCATGGGGACTGTTACTCCATGCTCTTCTCATGATAGTGAGATCATGAGATCTGATGGTTTTATAAGGGGCTTTTTCCCCACTTTGATCTGCACTTCTCCTTGCTGCCACCATGTGAAGACGGATGTGTTTGCTTCCCCTTCTACCATGATTGTAAGTTTCCTGAGGTCTCCCCAGCCCTGTGGAACTGTGAGTCAATTAAACTTCTTTCCTTTATAAATTACCCAGGCTTGGGTATGTCTTTATTAGCAGCGTGAGAATGGACTAATACACCACCCAAGTCAGTTTACTCAACCAAGTATCTATGAAACTACTATATCCATCAGCTGGGGCTGCTGTAACAAGTTACCACAAACTGTGTGGCTTAAGACAACAGAAATGTATTCTCTAACAGTTCTGGAGGTTAGAAGGCCAGAATCAAGGTGTCATTGGGGTTGGTTCTTTCTGGAGGTTTAGAGAAAGGATCTGCTTCATGTCTTTCTTCTAGCTCCTGGTGGTTGCCAGCAATCCCTGGCATTCCCTGGCTTGTGGCAGCATCACTCCAACCTCTGCCTCTCTCTTCACATGGCCTCCTAACCTATGTGCCTCCTCTATGTTTCTGTGTCCACATTTTCCTCTTTTTCTAAGGGTATCAATCATTGACTTTAGGACTCAACCCAACCTAGTATGACTTCATCTTAAACTTAATAAAGATCCTATTTCCAAATAAGGTCACATTCACAGGTTCTGAGTAGAAATGAATACTGCGGAGACACTATTCAACCCTACAGCAACCTTAACAACCCGTTTAACCTTTCTCAGTCTCAGCCTCTTCGTCTGTACCACAAAGCATTCTTGTGAGGATGAAATGAGAAATCCAGTGAAAACAGTTCAGCATCAGCTTTGGTAGTCCAAAATGTTAGCTTCTATTGCTGCTAACCTGTCATCATCATCATCTTTCTTCTTCATCTTCATCAGCCACTAGAATTATTATTTTTTGAGACAGAGTCTTGCTCTTTTTGCCAAGGCCGGAGTGCAGTGGCACCATCTTGGCTAACTACAACCTCTGCCTCCCAGGTTCAAGCTATTCTCCTGCCTCAGCCTCCTGAGTAGCTGGGACTACAGGCACCCACCACCATGCCCAGCTAATTTTTGCATTTTTAGTAGATATGAGTTTTCACCATTTTGGCCAGGCTGGTCTTGAACTCCTGACCTCAGGTGATCCGCCCACCTCAGCCTCCCAAAGTGCTGGGATTACAGGTGTGAGACACCACACCCGGCCAGCCACTGGAATTATAGGAGCTATGAGAGACAAAAAGGACAGCTCACAGTCTCCACTCTCAAGTAGGTTCTGGTTTAGCTGTGGACACTCCACTAACATCCCTTACATGCTAAAGTGCTAAGTGCTATGGTACTAGTTAGGACTGCCAAGGAAGAGGAGGCCAGGGTGGATGTCATCTGAGTGGACAGCACAAAAGGCACCCAACACAAGTCAGTTTTTGTTTTGTCTTATTTTAGCCAGGATCTCACTCTGCTACCCAGGCTGGAGTGCAGTGGCACAATCATAGCTCACTGCAGCCTCAACTTCCTGGGCTCAAGCAATCCTCCCACTCAGTGTCTTGAGTAGCTACGAGTACAGATGGGTGCCACGTCTGGCTAATTTTTTAGTTCTTGGAGAGATGGGGTCTCACTAATATGCCCAAGCTGGTCTTAAATTCCTGGGCTCCAACAAATCTCTTGCCTTACCCTCCCAAATTGTTGGGATTACAAGCGTGAGCCACCATGCCCAGCTTTTAAAGGATTCTTAGGAGCAACATGGACCCCAATGGAGCTATGACTCACTGCCTTGAAGGGAGTGGTCTCTTCATTTCCATGCCATGAAACGTGCTCAAGGGCACATAGTCATTTCACTCCTGAAGCTGAGATGCTTTCACTTCTCCTTGAGGAAGCATATCTCTAACCAAAATAACATTGCCTGTCATTTTGGTGAAACGTCTTTGAGGTTTTGAGCTCATGGGAGTCCCAGGGGAGGAGAAACATCTGACCTTCTTTACTAACCTTAAAGTCTCAGACAAAAATCACAGGTGGAGTTCTTCCCATCTGAATTTGCAATGCCTGTGCAAAGTTAGCTGCCACGTGAAAACTATAAAGTGTGTTGTTAGAATGTTTCTCCTGTTAGAGTAGATAGACAGACATGAGCAGGGCAGGAGAGGGCACCCCCAGGAGTGTCAGGTGACCATCAGGTGATGATCAGGCGGTTGTTAAACTGTCTCTCTGAAATGATAGTTGGTCACAGCCAGCACCAGGCAAAGACAGGCTCCCAGTAGATAGAAAATACCTGGAGCTGGTGATCAGCAGCTTCTCAATAAGAGTTCAGGGGTTGGACAAGCGGGCTCAAGCATGCACACTAAGAGGCAAAGTGGCAGGTATATGACCTTCATCTGGGAACAGTGGACTCGTAAGGGAAAATTGCCCCTAGAGAGCATGCGCGCAATCGCAGTAAAATAAACTATGCATGCAGTCACCCTCCCAAGTGCTGAGCAACACTGTGCACGTGGTGGTTGAGCAACAGCCTGCCCCAAGGGAAGGATCAAGGGAGGAGAAAAGAAAGCCCCAAGATCATGCCAATGTATAAATCCCCAAGTCAAAGGCTGAATGGGGCGGTTGGCCTCTCAGGTTGCCAGCTTGGCCCTTTTCCAAATGTACTTTGCTTCCTTTTGCTTCTGCTCTAAAACATTTTAATAAACTCTCGTCCCTGCTCTAAAACTTGCCTCAGGCTTTCCCTTTGCTTTAAACCTGTGTCTGCCCCTCAGCCGAATTCTTTCCTCCAAGGAGACAAGGATGGAGTTTGCTGCAGATTTGTGTGAATTCCACCACTGGTAACATGACCACTGCTGGAAAGCTTGAGATGTTACATGCAAGAGACCTAGAGTCAAAAACATCCATTGTTGGCCAGACTCACGCCTGTAATCACAAGGTCAGGAGTTCGAGACCAGCCTGGCCAAGATGGTGAAACCCCATCTCTACTAAAAATACAAAAAAACTTAGCCAGGCACGGTAGTGGGTGCCTATAATCCCAGCTACTCAGGAGGCTGAGTCAGAAGAATAGCTTGAACCAGGGAGGCAGAGGTTGCAGTGACCTGAGATCGCATCACTGCATTCTAGCCTGGGTGACAAAGCAAGACTGCATCTCCAAAAATAAAAATAAAAATAAAGTACATTGCTAAAAACGATGCTTTGGAGCACTCAGTGGCTGTTTAATTGAGAGTGCAATTGGGATTTCCTCTTTTCTAACCTTTCCATGTGGAGAGGACTCTGGAAAAATAGTGACTGCTGGCCTGTGCATGTACAGGTCTGAAGTGTACTGCTGACGTAATTGGCTTTCTTTCATCTGCAGAAGACCTTGTTCCTTTCATACTGGTATTATAAATAAGATGAATTCTGTTCATCAATAAGTAGGGGCTAAAAGGCAAAATTGTTCCTTTAATAATAGATCCGCTGGGCAAAAATAATCTGATTGGCTTCTTTGATATGAGATGAAAGATAAATTGATTCATGTAAACGTGTTTCCCTTTGGAGAGTACACCAATGCACTGAGTTGGGGCAAAACATGATATAATTAATAGTTGTCATAGCAATGGGTTATATTGCTAAAATCCAGATGTGAGTTGGCTATTAGGATTTCACAACGTATAGTGAGGCTGGATTTATAGACCATCCCACAAAACTTCCATACATCCAATGTATCTATACTAAATAATCCTAGCTTAAATTCTTGGTCCTCTAAGCAGAAATCAAATGCATGATCATATCACTGGAATTTTCTAGAAGTGTATGGAAATTAAATTCTTCCCACTGAATGGTCAGGTCACGTATCCTGATGTTCCTTTTGAAACTGCAGCTGCTGTAATCCTTTGGTATGGTGAGGAAGATGAGCAGATGAAGAAGAGGGAGAATATCTCTTTTAAAAGCCCCTGGCAAATTTTTGTTTGCTTGGTTTTTTGTTTTGTTTTGTTTTGCTTTGCTTTGTTTTGTTTTTAAGACAGAGTCTTGCTCTGTCACCCAGGCTGGAATGCAGTAGTGTGATTTTGGCTCACTGCAGCCTCCACCTCCAGGGTTCAAGAGATTCTCAAGCTTTAGCCTCCCAAGTAGCTGGGACCACAGGAATATGCCACCACGCCTGGCTAATTTTTGTAATTTTAGTAGAGATGAGGTTTTGCCATGTTGGCCAGGCCGGTCTTGAACTTCTGACCTCAAGTGATCTGCCTGCCTCAGTCTCCCAAAGTGGTAGGATTACAGGTGTGAGCCACTGCACCTGGCCATTTGTTTGTTTTCTGAGACAGGGTCTTACTCTGTGGCCCAGGCTGGAAGCAGTAGTGTGATCTAGGCTCACTGCAGGCTTGACTTCCTGGGCTCAAGCAATCCTCCCACCTCAGCCTCCCCAGTAGCTGGAACTCAGGTGCACACCACCATGCACGGCTAATTTTTTGACTTTTTGTAGAGATAGGGTCTCTCTATGTTGCCCAGGTAGTCTTGAACTCCTGGGCTTAAGTGATCCTCCTGCCTCAACTTCCCAAAGTGCTGGGATTACAGGCATGAGCCATTGCACTCAGCCTCCATGGCAAATTTTTTAAAAGATAAAGGATCTCCTGCCCTATCTTCTATATCCTTCTCCTACTTCCTAGTAAAAATAATATAATAACAATTAATGATGATAAGAGCACTAGTAACAATAAGAGTGAGGATGATAGCTAACATTTACAGTTTCAGAGGTATCAGGCACCATGCTAAATGCTTTACAGATATCTTCTCATTTAACCCTGCCAACAATGTAAGGAAATCAATACTATGATTACCCCCATTTCACAGGTTAAGTAACTGAGGCCCAAGATCACACAGCTGGAGTTCAACTTCAGCAGTCAGCTCAGGGGTTCACACCCTTAAGCAGTATCCCTTGCCTTTTGTGTTCTTCTCATCGTGGTGAATCTTTTAAAACATTTCGACAGAAAAGCATTAAACACACTCTACAGGAGAAACTAGGAGAGGCCAGGAACAGTGAAGACTCACAGAGAACCAACGTCAGCTGCAGGTAGAGGTGAGATGTGGCAGTTCTACGTACAGGGCAATGACCTTGAGAGCGGTAGTCTCCGTTAGAGTACAGGGACAGAACACAGCGACTCTCAGAATAAGCTATTTCCAGACATTCAGAAGAGCCGGAAGAACCAGAGACCTCTGTCAGCAGGCAGGAAAGGTCAGCCCCTGGACAAGTATTCAGGGATCGGTTCCTAAGTGTGTGGGGAGCCCCCTGGAAACCAGTTGCTAGCAATGGTCCTCTTACTGGGAAGGGGTCCCGATCCCTAGATCCCAAGAAAGGGCTCTTGGATCTCGTGCAAGAAAGAATTCGGGGGTGAGTCCATAGGGTAAAGCGAATGCAAGTTGATTAAGAAAGTAAAGGAATAAAAGAATGGCTACTCCATAGACAGAGTGGCCCCAAGGATTGCTAGCTGGCTATTTTTATGGTTATTTCTTGAGTATATGCTACTTAAGGGATAGATTATTTATGAGTTTTCCTGGAGTGGGGCAGGGGTTTCTCCTGGAACTGAGGGTTCTTCCAGCTAACTTTTGTATTTTTAGTAGAGACGGGAGTTTTGCCATATTGACCATGCTAGTCTTGAACTCGTGATCTCAAGTGACCCTTCCAACTTGGCCTCCCAAAGTGCTGGGATTAAAGGCATGAGCCACTGTGCTGGGCTGGTTACTCCCCTTTTTAGACCATATAGGGTAACTTCCAGACGTTGCCATGGCATTTGTAAAGTGTTATAGTACTGACGGGTGTGTCTTTTATCATGTTAATACATTATAATTAGCCTATAATGAGCAGTGAGGATGACCAGAGGTCACTTTTGTTGCCATCTTGGTTTTGGTGAGTTTTGGCTGGCTTCTTGACCACATCCTGTTTTATCAGTGGGGTCTTTATAACCTGTATCTTGTGCTGACCTCCTAGCTCATCCTGTGAATAAGCCTAACCTCCTAGGAATGTAACCTAGCAGGTCTCATCCTCATTTTACCTAGCCCCTATTCAAGATGAAGTTGTTCTGGTTCGAATGTCTCTGACAGTCCCAGTGGCCAAGCCAGGCCACAGTGAGTGTGGATTATGCTGAGGCTCCTGGTTCTTGAACTACAGTACTTGCATACCCCTTTGAATGTAGGCTAATTAGTGCTTCCCAAACTTCTCCAATTATAAGACTCTCCTGGCTTTGGTGAATTTACTGACTCTCAGGACCTACTGCAAACCTCTGGATGAGAATTACCAAAAATGCAGCCTGGGAATCTGGGTTTGGCAAGCACCCAGGTGATTCCCACAGTCAAGGAGGTTTGGAAAGCACTGAGGAGGTTATTCAGAGCCTGTGGGGCCATATCTGTAAGTAGCAGTTAAGATGGCTTAGCTGTGAGGAGAGGAGGGAAGTGAGAGCAGGAACTAGACAGGAAATCACAAACGCCGTCCGGTGATCTTAGGGTCACTGAGTGTCCCGGCTTGCCTGGTACTGAGGGCATTCCTGGGATACAAGACTTTCAGTTTTAAAACTGGGACAGTTCCAGGCAAACCCTGTTTCTGTTATGAAACTACGTGCATTATCACCATAAGCCTCACATGACCCCAGAAGTTCTAAAACTTTCCTTTCCCAGTGGAATCTAGCTTCTGTGGGCATTAGAAGGAAAACTTTGCTGCAAAAAGTATTGCGTATTAAATTGTGTATGACTGATAGTTTCACTTTTCTCCCAGAGGTATTCGCATTTTTTTAAAAGAGGGACTATAATTTGTTTTGCCTCCTGCATTTCCTTTGCAGCTGAAATTACTTTTCAGAATATCTTCAAGAATCAGCAATAAAACTCATAGCTGCATTTTAGAAAAGTGACACAAGTACCTAATTTGTCATTTCTTTTAAGTTTGCTAGAGAAAAAAATTCTACTTCTCTCTCAAAACTGTGATTTCAACTGAGCAAACTTAGACATGAGTTCTTGCTATCCTTTTAAAGCAATCTTAATTTCCATTTGATGGCCTTTTCTTATATTCAGTTACTGTAGCTTTAAGAAAGAAATCTTTCCGCACATTATCTGAAGTCATTTTCTTGGGGCTTGCTAGAACAAATTAGAAAAGCACGATGGATAATTAAACTAAATATTGTATGTAGAGTTAACCCAAATTCCACAGCAGTAAGCTTTACTGAAAAATATTACAATAAAATATAAACGCAGAAGTGATGGGGTGATCCAAACTTCCAACTTGACATTTGCTAGGGAGTTTGCCTCACAGTAGGGGATGAAGTCATCTCAGACATGACTTTCCCTAAAGCCACAAAGTCCACACTTGGGTTGGGAAGATAAGTTGACTGACAAGAAACCTTGACTCTGAGGCCCAAGTCTAGTTAGAAGAGAGACAGGAGTCTCCTTCTTTCTGTTGCTGTAGCTTAGTGCCGGATTAAGAGAGGAAGGCAGCCGTGGAAGGGAGACGGTTACATCAGAGGCCTTCGAACCAGAGTGACTCCATCTTGAATAGGGGGTGGGTAAAATGAGGCTGAGACCTACTGGGCTGCATTCCCAGGAGGTTAGGCATTCTAAGTCACAGGATGAGATAGGAGGTCAGCTCAAGGTACAGATCATAAAGACCTTGCTGATAAAACAGCATGCAGTGAAGAAGCGAGCCAAATCTCACCAAAACCAAGATGGCAATAAAAGTGACCTCTGGTCATCCTCGGTGCTCATTATTCACTGATTATAATACATTAGCATACTAAAAGACACTCTCACCAGTGCCATGACAGTTTACAGGTGTAACTGTAGGTGTTACCCTATATGGTCTAAAACAGGGAGGAACCCTCAGTTCCAGGAATTGACCACTCCTTTCCCAGAAAACTCATGAATAATCTGCCCCTTGTTTAACATATAACCAAGAAATGACTATAAATGTCCTTAGACAAGCAGCCAGTGCTGCTGCTCTGCCTATGGAGTAGCTCTTCTTTATTCCTTTACTTTGCTAATCAACTTGTTTTCACTTCACTCCATGAACTCGCCCCGAATTCTTTCTTGTACAAGAACCAAGAACCCTCTCTTGGGGTCTGGATCAAGACCCCTTTCCGATAAGTTACAGCCTAATGGGTTATGTGTACAGACTCTAACTTAGAGCTGCCTAGATTCAAATCTCAGCTCTGCCACACCTCAGCTGTGTAACCTTGGGTGTTACTCAACTTCTCTTTGCCCAGGGTGAAACAGTAATAGCACCTACCTCACAAGGTTGCTGTGAGGATAATTCATGAGCTAGTATAGACAAAGCACTTAGAATAGTGCCTCCCATTTAATCGGTGCTATGTGAGGATTTATGTGGGGGCCATAGGCTCTTGGCCCTCTAAAGGTTCACTAAAAAAAGTCACTGACATGAGGCACGTTGATTAATAGCAGAAAAGGCATACAATTTAGCATGTCTATACAGGAGCTTTCAGAATGAAGATCCAACCCAGCAATACAGAAGCTTTTATACTATCTGGAGATTAAAGAAAGAATGACGACTCAGTGCCTGCTCCCAAACGGGTTTTAGTGGCAGGACATTTTAAGGGCCAGAGAAAGGAATAGGCTTGGTCAGCAGAGCTGGCATTATTACGTAGATAAAGGCTCCCTCAAAGGTAAATGTTTCCTTTTAGACTTTTAAAGGTATAAGACTCTGAATCTCTCCTAGAGCCTGGTTGTGTTAATGGAGATTCTCTACAGATGCAAATTTTACCCCATAAAAGACAGCTTTGCAAGGCCATTTCGCTTTGCCAGCTCTGCAGCAGCCATTTCAAAATATGTTAAAGAAATATATTTTGGGGTAAAATATTTTGATTTCCTTTACTTACATGAAAGATAGTGATAGAAATCTCCACATCTATCTTCAGCATATTGGTTAATTCTTTTTTTTTTTTTTTTTTTTGAGACGGAGTTTCACTCTTGTTGCCCAGGCTGGAGTGCAATGGTGTGATCTCAGCTCACTGCAACCTCCGCCTCCCGGGTACAAGCAATTCTCCTGCTTTAGCTTCCTGAGTAGCTGGGATTACAGGCACGCACCACCACGCCCGTCTAATTTTGTATTTTTAGTACAGACACGGTTTCTCCATGTTGGTCAGGCTGGCCTCGAACTCCCAACCTCAGGTGATCCACCCGCCTTGGCCTCCCAAAGTGCTGGGATTACAAGCATGAGCCACCGTGCCTGGCCTGGTTAATTTTTAATTTTTAAAAGTTGCTCTGCAGCAGAAGCTGCTTAACAGGGTAAATGCAGTCTGTGCAGTTGCTTTCTGGGTACCCAAGGTGTGTATGGTGGTGGTGGTGGTGGTGGTGGTGTCTGAACTAATTGCTAAAATTTTAAAATAGGGAAATATGTAAAAATACAAATTTCCATCTATTTTTGAAAAATAGAAAGATCTGGCCATGCTAGGCTCACATTCTGCCTGGTGACTATCGGCTGGAGCTGAGTGGGGCTGGCTATTAAATAAAATATGTGCTCCCTGATTTGTCATAGTCTCTACAGAGCCTGCTTTACTCTAGGCAACTGAATTTGTAATACTTAATTTTGAGTTAGCGATCAGCAATTTATAGCCTATGGGCCAAACCCAGCCCACTGCCTGATTTTATAACTAAAGTTTCCTTGAAATAGGGTACTTATTCATTTACATAATGCCTATGGCTGTTTTCAACTACATGGCAAAGTTGAGTGGTTACAACAGAAATCATGACTCACCAAGCCTAAAATATTTACTATACTATCTGCCTTACAAAGTTTGTTGACCCCTGTTTCTAAGGTATTGTCTTTCAGTAAATAGATTGCTTAAAAAATAGCTTATTTTTATATTTTAGAAAATCTATAGTTCATTCAAAATTTGAAAATGTATGGTTATTATTTAGAGGGAGAGTGAATTATCTTGAATCAAAAAAATTGAAGCACTTAGGAGCTTGTATGCGCAGGAGCTTCCAATGATTGTTATTCCTTATCTCCCTCTGGTGGTAAAATGCATAAATTGCAGGCACAGTTAAGCCATGACACCGTCTTAAGGACAGGTATTTTGTTCTTGATTGCAGAATTCTTATCCTAGAGCACCATATGAAGTAGCTATTTCCTCTCCATCTTGAATAACTTGAATATTTCTTCTTACTTCCTCAGTATGAAAATAAAACTTGGCCAAATCATAAAAATCAGTTTGCCTGTAAATCATAATCATTAGAAAAAATTTTCAAAAAATCATATAATAGTAATAAACATTTCTTCCCTCATAAAGTTTATTTTTTAAGACATGGAATATCATTATTTTACTAAAATACTTTGAGATAAATATATTTTATGCATTATGTATATGTAGACCTGTTATTAATTATGCTATTAATTCATACAGTACACCATAGCCCCATAATATGCTTGCATAAGCATTCAGGTAACTCTGCATTTGTACTTGGAATACCTGTGTATTCATTCCTGGAGAATAAAGCAGCAAGGTTTATCCCACACAGATAGACCCCAAATGTTATCTGGGATGTCTGCCAAATTAAAGCATTAGGTTCTAGTGAGGATATCTGTTGACGACTCCTTTCTCAATTAGTTTTGGGAGAATTAATTAATCTATTATGATATGGTTCAGTTCCTATTATTTGTCTCTATTAAATAACAGTTTAATGAGAGTTTCTCTACATTTTTTTTTTCAGCAGAGACCCAAGCAAGGAATTAATATTAATGTTCTATTAGATTCTTTTCATCCCTGAGGACATCTTTTGCAGCATGAACATGAAGTAGAGTCTACATGTTGTAGAGTATGTTGAATATATATCCAATATACTCTTGTCTGCGGATTCTGTCTCATGAAAAGTGCTTAATTAATATTTATGAAATGAATGAATGAATGAATGGATAAAGTGCTGGGAACAGGAATGGGGAAGGGCTGGAAGCCAAGTCAACTCTGCAGGGAGTTCTGAACATGAGACAATCTTTCAGAACTGCCCTGGATTGGGGCAAGAGGGCTATGCTTTTATCACTTCCCTGGCACCCTATTTCAATAAGTCATTGGATGAGAGAAACCCCAGGATGTGTTGAAGGTGTATCCTTGGGCAAATTAGCTCTCTTTATTTAAGGCATCCTCTGAAGGGGGCTGACAGCTGAAGGCTGCCTGCCAACAGCACTCCCTGCAGCTGGAATCATTCATTCAAGAAGCGGGATCTCGCAGGCACATTACAACATCCATAGCATCTACCACATGGTGATTGCTCAATAAGTGTTAACCCCTACTCCATAAATAGTTGCCCAGTGAATGAATAAACAATGACTTGACTCCTAAATCACTTGGTAAGTGACATATCTAGTCATTTATGCTTCATCATTTTTTTTTTTTGAGACAAGGTCTAGCTCTATTGCCCAGGCTGGAGTACAGTGAGGCAATCTCAGCTCACTGCAATCTCCACCTGCTGGGCTCAGCAATCCTCCCACCTCAGCCGCCTAAGTAGCTGGGACTAAGGTGTGTGCCGCCACGCCCAGCTAATTTTTGTATTTTTTGTAGAGCCAAGATTTTGCCATGTTGCCCAAGCTGGTCTCGTACTTGTGAGCTCAAGCAATCTGCCTGCCTTGGCCTCCCAAAGTGTTGAGATTACAGGCAGGAGCCACTGCGCCCTGCCTATGCTTAGTTATTCTAAAGTTGTATCTCTCTGTGAACATTTAGGGAAAGAGAGAATGTTCCTTCCCCATCTTTCATGCCAGTCAGAGCCTCTATTCCAGGGCGACACAATGCAGGTGGTCAGGAAACCCTGTTCTATGACCACAGCTTAAAGGCCCTGTGGGGTCTCTACCTGAGGGACTCCAGCCATCAGGAGCAAAGAACAGTGCTATCTGTAGAGGAAGGATTTTGTAGAGGAGGGATTTGGTGGATGGGATTTTACCAGCACCCTTAACATTGGATCACAGCCGAATCTCAGGCAGATTCTAAATATTGAAATCCTCTATTGTTACCATTTTGCTTTATTTCATTTAATTTTTTTTTTTTTTTTGAGAGGAATTTCTCTTTTGTTGCCCAGGCTGGAGTGCAATAGCGTGATCTCAGCTCACTGCAACCTCCGCCTCCTGGGTTCAAGCCATTCTCCTGCCTCAGCCTCCCGAGTAGTTGGGATTACAGGCATGTGCCACTATGCCCAGCTGATTTTGTATTTTTAGTGAAGACAGGGTTTCTCCATGTTGGTCAGGCTGGTCTCCAACTCCCGACTTCAGGTGATCTGCCTGCCTCGGCCTCCCGAAGTGCTGGGATTACAGGCGTGAGCCACTGAGCCCGGCCGGTTTTATTTTATTTTTAAGAAATAAAATGATGAGTTTCACTAATGATCTCTAAGGTCTCTTCCAACTCTAACATTCTATGATCCAAAAATTAGAAGCCACCACTATTGAGTGTTGGTCATGTGCCAGCTCCGGTGCCAAGCACTTTGCATACACAAACTCACTGAATCCCCCCAGTTTCCTCCCCAGGACAATGGAGATAAAAAATAGTACCTCTCTCATAAATGAGGTTTAAATGAAATAACTGACACATATAATATAGCCTGGTATTTAGTAAAGTCTATCTATTATTATTTTTACTCTTACTTATTCCTGACTACTCAGAACTCTCCATGTGGCCTAAGATCTACTCTTCCTTGAGAGAGCTAAGCTCCATCTTAAGTGCCTCTTCTTTCCTCATGACTCCTCTGAGTGATGAAAATCACCTGAGCTTTAGCAATCAGCCACCATTAGTATGTATCCACGATGGGCTAATAGTTTGGAAGGGGAACATTTTCCAGAGTATTCAGCATAGAAATTGGTTCATAAATCAATTGTGTTATATATCCGCAAAACCCCATTTTACAGGCCAACCCTTCAGTGTCTTTCATTGTTACCTGTGTTTGTCCACCTTGAACCAAATTGCCATATGATGCAACAAATGTCCAGCCTGCAGCTTTCCGCAATCTATATAAAGCAGAATTTTTTGTGTATAATTAAGCCAATTCACATGCATTATTAGAAACACATATTTACTGATTAGAATGGTAAAACTATATAGGCTAAGTCTCTAGCATTTATCTTGGTTTTGACAGGGACGAATTTCATAAATTCATGGACAGTTTTCAAGTGGTGCATATCACCCACCCCAGAAACTCTTCTCAGTCCCATATCTGCTCTTTGCCATTGGGTAATTATTCATACCTTTTGTTATAAACTTTGGCTGCACATTAAAATCACCTGAAGAACTTTAAAAATACTGATGCTTTGGCTACAATCCCACAGTTCTGATTGAATGGGTCTAGGGTGCAGCATGGGCATCACAAATTTTAAAGTTCCCTCTGGTGATTCTAATTGCAACAAAATTTGAGAACCACTGAGCAATAGCAGTGTCAAATGAACATGGTTGTTTAATTGGCTATAGTTTCATTCTTTTATATAAATACTAGAGATTGATTTATAAAATACCTAAAAATGTTCAACAACTGTAAGCCCTACTGTATACCAGGCCATGTTCAGGAAGCTAGGCATTTCCAGAACATTCTATGCACTGACATTATTTTGTCTTTGTTTGTTTATTTTGAGACAGAGTCTCACTCTGTCACCCAGGCTGGAGTGCAATGCCACGATCTTGGCTCACTGCAACCTCTGCCTCCCAGGTTCAAGCAATTCTCCTGCCTCAGCCTCCAGAGTAGCTGGGATTACAGGCACACACAACCATGCCTAGGTAATTTTTGTACTTTTAGTAGAGACAGGCTTTCGCCATGTTGTTCAGGCTGGTCTTGAACTCCTGACCCAGGTGATCTGCCCACCTTGGCCTCCCAAAGTGCTGGGATTACAGGCTTGACCCATCACGCCCAGGGGCCTTGCTCTGATATTATTTTGGAGGGTTGCATAATTATACAATTCAATAATGGGTAAAGAACTATTCCACTAGACATGGATAGGGTTCAGAGGGGGAAAAAAGGAGAATCTGAACCACAAAAATAAATAAAATTAAATAGTTCTTTATTGTGGGATTCCTCAGAAACTTTATTAGTGTGCATGTAAGTCTTCAAGAGCATTTCTCAAGCTCATTTGATCACAGAATCCTCCCACAACCCTCTCCACATTCCATTGCCTAACATCATCTGGAACATTCTGCTGAGTACTTTGAGAAATACTAGTTCAAACGGTTTCTATTTGGCAAGAGGAAAAGAGCGAGGTGCTGAAGGAAGCACAGACACAGAGCTGGCGCCCTCAAGGACTTGATTCCACATTGGGAACAAAGGCTTTGTCTTCTGGGAGGCTGACCTCAGAAGCTGATGGGTCTTTTTTATCATCGCTTATTGAGACCAGCAGCAGAGCAGTTGGTTGATCAGCAATGTCATTGTCTCCCGACTGCTGTGAGCCATAAGGAGTTCCACATGTGGAAAGTATGTTAGTAGCACAGGACGTTTGGTGTCCCTGTGAAGACAGAGTGAGGATTGACAGCATGTGTTTGGTGCTCTTCTCTGGCCAGGGCAGAAAGGAAAGCAGAGGGAGATGAAGGGTCCAGTCCCGCACAGACCTGGCACTCCCTAGGACTGCTCTGCTGACTGCTACCGAATTCTGGCAGCGTGTGCCTAAGCCAGCTTTCTCATCTGTAAAATGGGGATATGTACTATGTAAGCGTTCGTGTGGGGACTAAATATGAACCATAAGGGCCTATGCAAATATTAGAGGTTACTTTTTTTTTTGGAGACAGGATCTCACTCTGTTGCCCAGGCTGGAGTGCAGTGGTGCAATCATGGCTCACTGCAGGCTTAACCTTCTGGGCTCAAGCCATCCTCCTGCCTCAGCCTCCCAAGTAGCTGGGACTACAGACGTGTGCCGCTAGGCCCAGCTAATTTTTAAAATTTTTTAGAGATGAGGTATCTTTATGTCACCCAGGCTGGTCTCAAACTCCTGGCCTCAAGCAATCCTCCCACCTTGGCCTCCCAAAGTGCTGGGATTACAGGTATGAGCCACCACGCCCAGCCTGGAAGTTACTTTCATTATCATAATTATTATCACCAATAAGATTCTCTTGCTAAGTTTATCTGAATAATAACCCAGGGGAAACCTGATTTGAGAATCCACAACCATGCACAATTTTTTCGGTAGTTTTTCATAAATGTTGCAGAGCAGGAGAGAGAGAGAGAGATGGAGAGAGACACACACACACAGTCATTTATTCAACAGTGTGGGGGTCCTAGAGTCTTTAGAAGAAAAGTATTTGTTGTATGTGCGCTCCTCTGAAACCTTGAAAGTGAGCTGAAAATCCACATCATTCTACTGTTTAATAGTCCGTGGTCTCCTGTCATCATTCCAAATGTGCCTTATTGACAGACGGTTTCTTTGGGAAAGCACCTCAATGATTAATTGAATAGAAAACACCACTCATCTTTCTGCAGGCCGGCACTTGTTGAGTAAGGTTAAATTGAAGCAATGCACAAGGAATGGAGAGAGTAGAAGAGCAGCTTATTTCCCTTCAGGCTTTTCTCATCATCCCAATTCTATTTTTGCAGACCTGACTGTGAACATGGAGACAGCTTCCACCCACCTTAACCAGACATATCTAGTCCTGCTGGCGACTCTCAAGCTGGAGCCTAGCAACCCAAAGTCATGGTTCTTTTCATTAATAATCCTTCTTGATCCACTATTTCATCCTGTTTTATTTACTAATTTGCTAGAATATGCATTGAACTTATTCTCGAATTGGCACTGTGAACTCTCTGTTCCTCCTTTTTTGTGCAATTTCATACTGTGGAGGTTTGTTTTGTTTCCAGCTAAGTAGCTTCCCTCCTTTCCCCTCCACCCATCCTGTGTGAAGATCCACCCTTTCTTTTTTTGGTGCCACTTTCAGGCCCTGGACAATATCTCCCTTTGATGGCCTTCCCCTACCCAGATAAAACTCCGTGGAGTTTTTCTGTCTGCTGAGACCATCCACGTGGTATTTGGTCTAACGGGCCCCAGCATGCCTGGAGAGATAGAAATACACATGCGCTTAGAATGGGAACTTTACTTCTAATACACAAGAGAATTATGTCTTTCTGCTTGATAAATATAACCATGCTGAGTGCCCCTGACTTTCAATCTTACAAAAACCAAAAGAGCAATAAGCTTTCATGCATGTGCTTGGGTTTCACAGGTGCCGTCTCATTAAGTCCCCAATCACCAGCTCTCTGCTGAGCTTCACTAGTGGGAGTGGGTGCTTGAGCAACCTTCTCCTCATTCAGAGTCAACAGGAAGCAGGCAAAGGTGCAGCTTGCCCTTGGGGGTCTGGAAGTCAAGAGAAATCAGTTGTTTTGAGGACTTAAGAAAACTTTTTCAATTCATAAGCTCCATAAAATGTAGGAGAATCTCTTCTAAAATGTAAACAGCCATATTATAGCTTGGGATATGCTACAAATTAGGTATGAATGTGCACACTGAGGCAGGTGCACCTTACGCGGGACCCCTCTTTCCCCACCTTCTACCCTCTATATCTCCACAGATTCCCTCCCTCCTTTCACTGAGGTTTCTGTTCAAATATCATCTTATCAAAGAAAGCTCCTCTGAACTCCTCTTCTAACGAAACATCCAGACTTGTCCCCTCCCATCCCCTTACATTGCTTTGTTTTTCCTTTTAGCACTTAACAACTACTTTATTATACTCTTCAGTAAATATCCAATACCATGTAAAAAAAAAATAAAGATTATAATTTAAAAACAATAAAAATGATTTTTTAAAGTGATAGACCAGGGTAAATTTAAAGAAAAAAATAAGGAAAATGCTTTTTTTTTTTTTTTTTTTCGAGACGGAGTCTTGCTCTGTCCCCCAGGCTGGGGTGCAGTGGCGCGATCTCGGCTCACTGCAAGCTCCGCCTCCCGGGGTTCACGCCATTCTCCTGCCTCAGCCTCCGGAGTAGCTGGGACTACAGGCGCCCGCCAACACGCCCTGCTAATTTTTTGTATTTTTAGTAGAGACGGGGTTTCATCGTGTTAGCCAGGATGGTCTCGATCTCCTGACCTCGTGATCCGCCCGCCTCGGCCTCCCAAAGTGCTGGGATTACAGGCTTGAGCCACCGCGCCCGGCAGGAAAATGCTTTTTAAAGGCATTGTGCTATTTCTTTAGTTATGGTGTTTGAGATGCTGTGTGATATGGGGGAAAGGGCTTGGGTTTGTGGAGACACAGACTTTGATGCCCGTTCTGGCTTTCTGATGTCCAAGCTTAGTGGCATTGGTTCAATCCCTCGCCCTTTGAACCTCTATGTCCTCATCTGGACATGGAAATAATCATTCCTTTCTTTCCAGGATAATGGTAAAGATGAGCAAAAAAATCTACAGTGTGCCTAGCATGAGGTCCGCTCTTATTAAATTAGAGTTACTATTGTTATCTTAATCTAAATTCCATTAGTGATATGTTTCCTTATTTAATTCAAGTAGGTGATAGCATTTAATTTGTGAAATCAGTGTCACGAATGACATTTCTTGCTTTGGACAGGAACTGAATTACTTATTACCATGGAAGAGTAAGCTCACTCACTTTGCAATTACAATATTAAGATAGATTCCTGGTAATTCAGAAACTGTTCAGCCTTACTGATACACAACTGAAAAATTAAACAATGGTACCGCCCACCAAAAAATAGAAAGAAAAAAAGAAAAGAAATGAAAAGTCATAGCAGACTACCTCACCAAAGGAGGCAGAGAAGGACGCTTAAGCTATACAACTTGATCTCTGACCTTGGAAAAATGACCCAAAGTACAGTGTGAACTGATGATAAGTTCTTAATAACTGACTTGTTTTCTGAGAGCTTGGCTATTAAAAAAAAATTCCCCTTTCTGACTATTGTTATATTCAATTTAAAAATATTATTAAGTGATTGCAACTTACCATGCGCTATGCTTGGCCTTGGAATACACTATGCACAGGTGAGATCCAGACCTGTTTCCCAGGACTCAGACGCCAGTGGGAAATAGAGACAAGTATAGATGCTCTACCACCCAGTGTGGTAAGAGTAATGATGGATAGGAAAGCAGCACATATTACAGTGTTGGCAGCCATCTGGTTCTTCAGTTGCAGTTGGTAGGTGCATAGGTTTATTTTTATGATTCTGCATCATAATGTATGTGTATGTTACATACTATTTTGATGTACCAAGTGTTGCATAATTTAAAAAGCGAAGTAAGGGGGCTGTGGAGGCAGCCAGTGCATCCCTGTTATAACCTGGTAGGTGTCACATCTAAGCCAAAAATAGAATGATAAGTGTGAGCCAGAGCAGGGAAGACAGGCAGTGGAAAGTCTTCTCAGGCAGGTGGAGCATGGGAAAGAGGTCTGGAAGGAGGTAAGGGAGAGCAGACTGAGTAGTTTAGCATGGCTGAAATGTGGAGTGTGAGGTAGCAAGAGATGAGGGATGGCAGTAGAGACCTACACAGAACCGCCAACACAAAAGGCCTTGTGAGCCAGTCAAGGAAATGGGACTCTATTTCAAGGACAGTGAGGAGCCATGGAAGCATCTTCTATAGCTGAGTTATAGGATTGGACTCACACCCTAGCTGCAGGGTGAATAGTGAATCAAAAGGAGCAAGACTGGAAGCAAGAAAATCACTGAAGACACATTTGTTTACTCATACGTTTTGCAAAGATCAGAAAGTTTTAAAATGCACAGCACTGGTAAGAGTACAGAAAGGCAGGGAATGTAAATCGACATGCTCTGTTTAGAGGGCAATTTGTCAATATCTATCAAAATGAAAAATTCATATGCCTTTGATCTAACAGTTACACTACTGTTAGGAATATATCTGGCAAATAAACTTGCACACCTGATAAGAAATGTGTGGAAAATGTTGTTTCAGCACTGGTAGTATGAAGATTTTTAAAATAAATTGTATCATTCTAGGGGATAAAAAGAGCACTGACGGGCCAGGCACGGTGGCTCACGCCTGTAATCCCAGCACTTTGGGGGGCCAAGGTGGGCAGATCACTTGAGGTCAGGAGTTCAAGACCAGCCTGGCCAACATGGTGAAACCCTGTCTCTGCTAAAAATACAAAAATTAGCCGGGCGTGTTGGTGCATGCCTGTAATCCCAGCTACTCGAGAGGCAGAGGCTGCAGTGAACCGAGATTGCACCACCACACACTCCAGCCTGAGTGACATGAGCAAAACTCCATTTCAAAAAAAAAAAAAAAAGAGCATTGAGATGTGTTAAGTGATTAAAGCAAGATCACAAATATTGGGTATGGTATTCTCTCATATAAATATCAACATATATGTTTACTGATACATGTATATCTTTGTTGATGCATAGAAAAATATGTAGAAGAATGTATTATTGGTTTCCTCTGAAGAGAGAGTGCCTGATCTGGAAGAAATGAAAGCTTACTTTTCACTGAATATAGTTTTCTTTTTTCTCTCTCTTTTTTTTTTCTGGAGACAGGGTCTCACTCTGTCACCCAGGCTGGAGTGCAGTGATGTGATCTCAGCTCACTGCAACTGCCACCACCCAGTTTCAAGCTATTCTGCCTCAGCCTCCTGAGTTGCTGGGATTACAGGCACATACCACCATGCCTGGCTAATCTTTCCTGTATTTTTTTTTTTTTTTTAGTAGATATGAGGTTTCACCATGTTGGTCAGTCTGGTCTCAAACTCCTGGCCTGAAGTGATCTGCCCATCTCGGCCTCCTAAAGCACTGAGATTACAGGTTTGAGCCACTGTGCCTGGCTGTTTTCACTGAATATAGTTTTCTATGATGTGATATTTTCATCATTTGTATGCACTTTTTTTTCTTTTTTCGAGACAGGGTCTCTGTCTGTCACCAAGGCTAGAGTACAGTGGCGTGATCATGGCTCACTGCAGCCTTGATCTCCTGGGCTTAGATGATCCTCCCACCTCAACCTCACAGGTAGCTGGAACCCACAGGCATGTGCCAGCACACCGGGCTCATTTTATAAAATTTTTTGTGGAGCCAGGGTCTTGCTATGTTGCCCAGGCTGGTCTCAAATTCCTGGGCTCAGGCAATCCTCCCTCCTTGGCCTCTCAAAGTGCTGGGATTACAGGCATGAGTCACCATGCCTAGACAGTATGTATTATATATATTATATATATTTTATATATAATATATACACACACATATATACACATATGTGTATATATATACACACACACATATGTGTATATATATACACACACACATATGTGTATATATATACACACACACATATATATATATATATATATATATATATTTTTTTTTTTTTTTTTTTTTTTTTCTTTTGAGACAGAGTTTTGCTCTTGTTGCCCAGGCTGGAGTGCAATGGCGCAATCTCGGCTCACAGCAACCTCTGCCTCCCGGGTTCAAGCGATTCTCCTGCCTCAGCCTCCCGAGTAGCTGGGATTACAGGCGTGCACCACTACACCCGGCTAATTTTGTAGTTTTAGTAGAGATGGGGTTTCTCCATGTTGGTCAGGCTCGTCTCGAACTCACGACCTCAGGTGATCTGCCCACCTTGGCCACCCAAAGTGCTAGGATTACAGGCGTGAGCCACCGCACCCGGCCATATTATATTTTAATTAAATGCAATGGGGATTTTGTGTATGTGTGTTTAGAATGAATTTTCCAGCATCTGGCAAAAGATGACATGACCTGTCATTCTTTAGTCCTGGCCTACCTAGGCAAGCCTTTCTACCCCCAGAGTTCTGGGAAGAGGGCTCTTCCAGGGTGGTCGGCATGCCTTCCAGTTTTCTACCATGGGAGAGGAAGGGAAAGCAAAAATATTCTGTTTTAGAAATTTAGGATAATCAGGGATCTAATTATAAACCTTGTGCTGTTTGTCATCCTATCCCAAAGACATGTTGGGTCCATCTCTAATACCTTGTCAGATTGTCTTCTGGCCTAAGCCTTGTTCCAAACAGCTGCTGAAGCCCTCTGCCTGGATAGGCCATGGCAGAACTGGAAATCAGGCCCTTGGAAGGCAGCCCAGAGAGGGCTTCCTGCATGCCCAAGGCCATCTCTTCCCACTCTCTGCTCCTGCTCAGGCCCACCTGTCCTCTCTGCAGCCTGAGCAGAGATAGCACATCTCCGTTAGGGGTTGATGATGCTCAGACGGTGGAAACCAGGCCTGGAGAATAGAACTCTTCCCCCACACATACATCCACACAGACGTTCATTAGGGAACCTTTCCACTAGACTCTCAGAGACAGGGGCAATACCCCTCAGGATTCCCAGCAGGTGAACTGAGACTCAGTTGATTTCCTGAAGGTTAGCCAGGGGCTGGAATCCAGCCCATCCACTCCATCCTTGTTCCTGCCCCTACAACCTGTTTATAAAGAGCTCTTCATTTATAATTTGGTGTTTACTTCCAAATACTCCAGGGGACTTCTGCTCCATCTTCCATCATCCAAGATTCTGAATAATTTGTTTTAAAAGTTGCTCACAGCATGTTTCCTCCATGAGGTGCGGTAGGGGAAAAGAGAGTATTATTTGGAAAGGCTGTTTCAGTCGATAGAAAGAGAGGTGAGCAATCTTTTTTATGTTCTAAAATCCTCATGCAAATGTATCTGTACATGTAATGGCTAATGATGAGCTGGCAAATTTGGCTTAGCATTGAATGAGACCTTGCTCAGGATTAGAATAAGCAAGCGGTAAGACCGAAGGCCTCTCAGCCCAGGTTTCTCTCCGACCATTCCTTTCATTTGCAGCATCGTTTCTTAATTTTGAGAAATAAATAGCCCCCTTTTAAGGGGGAAAAAAGTGTTTGAGGAAAATGGATTTAAAAATTATATTTGCTTGTAATAACTGCAAAACAGAAGTTTTGATTTTATAATTGGAAGACTAATAATTTTTTAGATGGTCTTGTAAATGAAAACAAGATAAAAAAAACTCTCAGAGTGGCTGAGCACAATGGCTCATGCCTATAATCCCAGCACTTTGGGAGGCTGGGGTGGGAGGATCACTTGAGTCCAGGACTAGCCTGGGCCATATAGTGAAACCCCATTTCTGCAAAAAGTTAGAAACTTAGCTGGGCGTGGTAGCATGCACCTGCAGTCCCAGCTACTCAGGAGGCTGAGGTGGGAGGATTGCTTGAGCCAGGGAGGTTGAGGCTGCAGTGAGCTGTGATTGTGCCACTGCACTCCAACGTGGGCAACAGAGCAAGACCCTGTCTCAAGAAAGAACACTCTTAGAGAGACCTCAGATTCCAGTTTGAGAAACAGTGGAAGCCATTTTTCCTGGGAAACCTCTGGTAGATGTTACGTACAACCTGGACCCAGACCATTGACCTGTCAGCCCAGCAGCTGTGCCCTAAGATGCCACTGTTCTTAGGTAGTCCCTTCACTATTAATAACTCTAAAGACACTGAGGCATTGGAGAAGTGGACAAAGACTGATACGTTGTGAGGGCTGGAGGGCAAGGAGAGAAAAACTTGCCACTTGGAAGGCAGCTAGAGCGGAGCATGACTGTGGAATGACCCTGAGTCGAAAGATAGCTGCTGTGAGGAGAGTGGGAGAGGGGTACTCCTTTTTTGGGGCTGCTGCTGCAAGGTACCAACAACTAACTGAGCAGCTTAAAACATCAGAAATGTATTCTCTCACAGTCCTGGAGGCTGGGAGTCTGAAATCAAGGTGTCAGCAGAGCCAACCTCTCTCTGATGGCTCTAGGAATGGAGGCTTCAATGCCTCTTCCAGTTCCTGGTGTTTGCTGGCTGTGCTTGGTGTTCCTGGGCTTGTAGAGGCATCACCCCAGCCATATGGCCGTCTTCTTCCTGTGTGTCATCACATCCTTTTTCCTCTGCACATCTGCCTCTGCGTCTCTTCTCCTCTTCTTAAACCAGTCTAAATTAGTTCAACCATTGTGGAAAGCAGTGTGGTCGTTCCTCAAAGAACTAAAAACAGAACTACCATTCGACCCAGCCATCCCATTATTGAATCTATACCCAAGGGAATATAAATCATTCTACCATAAAGACACAGGCACGCATATGTTCATTGCAGCACTATTCACAATAGCAAAGATATGGAATCGACCTAAATGTCTATCAACAGTGGACTGAATAAATAAAATGTGGTACATATACACCATGGAATACTATGTAGCCATAAGAAAAGAATAATATCATGTCCTTTGCAGGAACATGGATAGAGCTAGAGGCCTTATCCTAAGGGAGCTAATGCAGGAACAGTAAACCAAATACTTCATGTTCTCACTTATAAGTGTGAGCTAAATAACGAGGACACAGAGATACAAAGAGGGGAACAACAGACACTGAGGCCTCCTTGAGGGAGGAGGGTAGCAGGAGAGAGAGGTTCAGAAAAAAAAAACAGGTACTATGCTTAGTACCTGGGTGATGCAATAATCTGTACCCCAAACCCCCATGACATGAGTTTACCCATAAAACAAACCTGTACGTGTACCCCTGAACATGAAAGTTAAAGAGAAAAGAACACCAGTCATATGGGATTGGGGTCACCCATATGTCCTCATATTAACTTGATTATCCCTGTAAAGACCCTATCTCTAAGTAAGGCCACATGCTAAGATACTGAGGGTTAGAGCTTCAACTTGTACCAAGAGCAGGTTGGGAGAAACCTGGGTGGGTAAAGAGGTGGGAAAACAAAAACCAGAAGAGGGACTGGCGAGGCTGCCAAACTCTTCAATCCACCCTACAGTGGTGTGCAGAGTCGCCTGGACTCATCTCATTAGGACAGACTGAGAACCTCACTTTATACACCACGAAACACCACAGAGCCCAATTGTTCACCTTTAGACTGTTGTGCAGATGCAGCTCCAGCGCATGGGGCACACAATTTAAAGCACAAAGCAAGACAGACTTTCTCTGTCATTAACAGAAGTCTCTGGAAAGAGCTACTCTTGATGTGATGAACTCACAGAGGTGAAAATGTCCTCCTAGGGCGATGGCCCAGCAGAGGCTGGCGATCGGCCAGGAAAGCACATCTGGTGCTGCTCAGCCGGATGCGCTGGGTGGGTGATATTTACAGTAAAATATAGCGGTTCTAATGAAGTTTCCACAGTGGTTACTTGGCAAATTGATGGTTTTGTTGAGATAAGGAGAAAGATGGGGTGAGGGGGGAAGGGGCATATCCAAACTGAGAAACACATGCACACACACACACACACATACAACCATTTTAGTCATTAGGAAAGAAAGTTGTGAGCATACCAGTCAGGGCACTTGTGATTTAAGTCAGAAAACTGTTTTGATTTAAGTTGGACTTCAGCTTTGAGGGCATGGGATGACCTGGCCTTATAATCCTATAGATTTGAAAGTGATTGCTGATTTATAGACACTCAGTGCACACATAGCCTGAGAGCACAGATTCTGCTTTCAAGAGGCGTCTGATGTTTTAAAGAAAGTTCAAAGTGCAGCTAGAAATGTGTCTAAAACAGACAAGTGACTCTGAGGACACATTCATTTTTTATTGAGAGTCCAGCTAAACATGTAGTTGTGACAGGATGTTAAAAACCATCATTTAATCATGTGTTCCCTCCCTTATGTTCATGCTGGGAACATGCTTGGGTGAAATCATGCAAACACCCCACCCAAGATTCTGTTGTCAAAGCACTGATGACTTCTGACCCAATCATAAAGGTGACAGCAAAACCAGCTTACTTTTCAGAGTTCAAAAGAACCATCCTGTAATCTGTAAGATATTTGAGAAAAAGTCCTAGTCTTAATGTTCATTTTCTTTAAGTTCTTTTTGGAAGTAAGCTGGGTATAACTAATAGAGAAATAAAGAACAACTCATAACTCTTCCCCTAAATACTGATTCCAATGACTTTCATGCTGAAAGAGCATCCATGGGTTTAAAAACTCTGTTCAAGGAACAGTGCCAGGTCCCAAGGACACAGAAGGTATAACACAGACCCTAACACAGACCCTACTTGCAAGGGATCTGCACTTCATTTATCCATTCATCCTTCACCAGTCCACTCAAACAGCCAACGTTTGTTGAAGATTTGCCATTTGCCACCTTTCTTTCACCAGGGAGATGGAGGTCCAGAAGGAAAATCTTTCCCATCAAGGAGGCTCAGAGTCTATTGGGAAGAAAAACAGGTAACAATTATGCTGCTTCTTCAGAACCAGGTCTACAGGCGACCACCAAGAACCAGGGCTATGAGTAACTACTAAGGAAGGAAAAAGCACTTGTGGAAAAGTCAACCTCAGTATTAAGGCAGACTCTATGGAGGGCCAGATGAATGTGAGGACCATAAGTATTCTCAGAGACAGAAGAGGGGGGTATTCAGCACATCTAGAATATTAACGTATTGGGCTTCCAAGTATATTGGAGAATAAAATAGAAAATTTAAAGGAATTTTATAAGTATACTTTATGGGTAAATATTCCATTTCTCTCATTTTTCCCTACAATCACAACTGTATCAAATATAGTTCCCTAGACCGTGCATGGTGGCTCATGCCTGTAATCCCAGCACTTTGGGAGGCCGAGGCAGGTGGATTGCTTGAGCTCAGGAGTTTGAGACCAGCCTGGGCAATGTAGCGAATCCCCGTCTCTACAAAAAATACAAAAATTAGCTAGGTGTGTGGCGCACGTCTGTAGTTTCAGCTACTGGCGGGGGCTGAGGTGGGAGGATCACTTGAGCCTGGGAGGTGGAAGTTGCAGTGAGCCAAGATTGTGCCACTGCACTCCAACCTCGGTGACAGAGCGAGACCCTGTCTCAAAAAAACAAAACAAAACAAAAAAATGCTTTTTAAAAAATAGTTTCTATAACAAGACCTGAAACCCTTCAGTGATTTGGGATGGGAGCGTGAATGCTAGGAATGGAAAAAGGATGGATCCAGTTGAAAATAAACATGAAACAAGGCTGTCAGAGATGACTTCTCTTAAGTCCATATTGGAACCCCCAGAACACTTTCTCTCCACTCCTTTCCTGATGACTGACCCTCTTGAGAGCTGTCTCCTTGTCTATTCTCCTTCCTGGACAATGATCAGCTTGGCTTGGCTTTATTAGCATTTATAGTGAATTATTCGTCTGAAAACTACCAATGAACTACCAACCCTGTCTGTCGTAATAAGCCAACAGCCCTGTCTTTGTTATAGACAGCTAATATCATCTGCACTTAAAGTCTCTGCTCCAGGAGATAGCCTCAGTCTTCTCCATAACCTATGATGAGAGATGGATGAGAGCCCTTTAAAATAAATGTATCTACACACACAAAGGGCTGTTAAAATTAGTTTTAAGCCATGAGAAGAAATTACGGAGGAATATATATTCAGTGAGACTGCAAGCTTAAATTACGGATAGACAGAATGGAAGAGAACGCCAGATGAAACTCTCTGATTTATTTGTAAGATTATATCAGATAGAGTATAGGAAGTACTATCAATAATGAGCACTTATTTATATATCTCATATAGGGAGAGATTGGGAGAATTGTTCCAAAGATGTACATGAAAGTATAATATGCCAGGAGCAGATAAGTATAATTTTATTGATTAGTCAACTGGGCTAGGACCTCACTTTTGGAAGAATGATGTGCACAACCAAGTTTTAATTGTGCTTATGTCACTGGGCAACTCTAGAGATGCCTCCTCTTTCTCTTTTCCTATGATTTCTCCCATCTCCTCCACCTCTTAGAATCCTACTTGCCCTTCAAAGCTTAGCTTACTTCTCCTCCCTGATGTGAACACTTCCTTAACTACAGTAGGCTGTATATTAGCTTCCTCTTCTGATCCCCAGCTGCAGTTATTTTCTGAACAAACTGTTGGCACTTTTCTTTTTTCTTTTCTTTTTTTTTTTAATTATACTTTAAGTTCTAGGGTACATGTGCACAACGTGCAGGTTTGTTACATAGGTATACATGTGCCATGTTGGTTTGCTGCACCCATTAACTCATCATTTACATTAGGTATTTCTCCTAATGCTATCCCTCCCCCAGCCCCCCACCCCATGACAGGTCCTGGTGTGTGATGTTCGCCACCCTGTGTCCAAGTGTTCTCATTGTTCAATTCCTACCTATGAGTGAGATCATGAGGTGTTTGGTTTTCTGTCCTTGTGATAGTTTGCTCAGAATGATGGTTTCCAGCTGCAGTCATGTCCCCGCAAAGGACATGAACTCGTCCTTTTTTATGGCTGCACATTATTCCATGGTGTATATGAACCACTGGCACTTTTCCTATACTACCTTACATATGTATATATCTTGTCTCCTCAATTTGAGGTAAGCACCTCAAGAAGAAGGACCTATTTTAGCAACATCTTATTAATAGCACCTTACACATTTATTTATTGAACCTACTGCAGGAATGACAATAGAGGTGCAAAGGTGAACAGTATACCTGCCCCATCTTTGAAGAGCTAGGGCCATTAATAAGTAACCTCTGGTGAGTTAGTCAGTTGAAGATTCAAGAAATGACTCAGGAACAGAGTACCAAGCAAACATTAGGCCAGAGAGAATAAGAGAGGAGAAGAGAAAAAGCTGGCAATTATGAGTCAGGGTAGACTTGATTGCTAAAACAAACAATGTAACATAACATAAAAAAGTTCCCAGTCAAGTCACATTTCAGTGTGGTCGATGGAGAGCTCTGCTCATGCAATCATTCAGGGATCCATGCATCTGCCAATTTGTGACTGTACGTCAGAGTTCTCTACATTTATGGGATGTATAAAGAAAGACTGAGAGAGCATAGCAGACACACCTAGCCCTCCAAGTAACACACCTCGCCTCCCTGAGATGTGTCACGTTGATAGGAATCAGTTCTGTAGTCTCACATAGATGCCATAGGATGGGAAATATGGTCTAATTGTGTGCCTCCAAAAGGAAAACTCAGGTATTGGTAGTTTCCACCACAGTAGATAAGGTTGAACAAAAATTAAAAGATGAAAAAGACTATGATAAGAAACACAGACTCAAACTCCAGGTTTTCCCTCTCCTTTTCTTCAAAGAGATGGACGCCAGTATAATGGTCCCCCATTTGAAGAAAGACCTGCATGAAGTGTATCGGGTTGGGCACAGCAGAGGAGAATAATCTTTTCTCCGTGACTAATTAGCCATATGAAGAAATGAAACAATCAATGAGGAAAGTATTTTTTTTAATTTTAGGTTCAGGGTTTCATATGCAGGTCTATTACACAGGTCTGTTGTGTAATGGTGAGGTTTGGGCTTCTAGTGAACTCATCACCCAAATAGTGAACATAGTGCCTGATAAGTAATTTTTTGACCCTTGCCCCCCATCTTTCTTCCCTGCTTTGGAGTCCCCAGTGTCATTGTCCATCTTTGTGTCCATGGGTACTTATTATTTAGCTTCCACTTGTTTCTGAGTTATTTCACTTAGGATAATGTCCTCCAGTTTCATCCATGTTGCTAAAAAGGACATGATTTCATTCTTTTTATGACTACATAGTATTCCATTGTGTATATGTACCATATATACATACATATTTTTTGAGACTGAGTTTCGCTCTTGTTGCCCAGGCTGGAGTGCAATGGTGCAATCTTGGCTCACTGCAACCTCTACCTCCCAGGTTCAAGTGATCCTCTTGCTTTAGCCTCCCAAGTAGCTGGGATTACAGGTGCCCATCACCATGCCCAGCTAATTTTCAAATTTTTAGTAGAGATGGGTTTTCACCATGTTGGCCAGGCTGGTCTCGAACTCCTGACCTCAGGTGATCCACCCTCCTCGGCCTCCTAAAGTGCGGGAATCACAGGCGTGAGCCACCACACCCGGCCACCAAATTTTCTTTATCCAGTCAATCATTGATGGACACTTAGGTTGATTCCATGACTTTGCTATTGTGAATAGTGCTGTTATAAACACTGAATGCAGGTGTCTTTTTGATAAAATGATTTTTTTTTCCTTTGGGTAGATACACAGTAGTAGGATTGCTGGGTTGAATGGTAGTCTTATGTTTAGTTCTTTGAGAAATCTCCATACTGTTTTCCGTAGAGGCTGAACTAATTTACATTCCCACCAACAGTATATAAGCATTCTCTTTTTTCTGCACTCTCTAACACATGTTATTTGTTGACTTTTTAATAATAACCATTCTGACTGGTATGAAATGGTATCTCTTTGTGGTTTTGATGGACATTTCTTTGATGATTAGTAATGTGGAGCATCTTTTCATATGTTTGTTGGCCATGTGTGTGTCTTCTTTTGAGAAGTGCCTGTTTATGTCCTTTGCCCACTTTTTCATAGAATTCTTTGTTATTTTCTTGTTGATTTGTCCAAGTTTCTTAAAGATTTTGGATATTAGCTCTTGTCGGGTGCACAGTTTGCAAATATTTTCTCTCATTCTGTAGGTTAACTGTTTACTCTGTTGATTGTGCAGAAGCTCTTTAGTGTAATGAGGGAAGTATTTGAACCAGGTAAATATTAATCTCGATGAACTACTATGTGAAAGTAACTGGGTACTTTTCCTCTGTGTCCTCAAAGGACATGGCCAGTGATGGGGACTTCCCTAGTCAGTGTGTAGCAGAGAGCTTCTGTGGGCCCGGAGGAAAATACCTGTTTAACTATCTTGCTTTAGGGTTTCTAACTGTTCTATGAACACCTTGATAATGAGCTGACAAGCTATAAGGCCAGGAGCATTTGAGGCCACATGGGGAGAGCAAAGACAGGAATATCCCATTCAGCTGAGAATCACAGTCACTCAAGAGGTCAAGCAAACTCAATTTTAAAGAGCACTGGGGGGGGATCCTCCCAGTTGTAGGGGTCAGCAAGGAGGTGAAATTGGGAAAAGGCAAAATACTATAAGACCCTACAGAGTTATTAATTGGAAGGAACAACTCAATACTGCTGGCTGTCTTTTTTAACCCTTTCTAGCCTTGTATTTTTCAAAAGCTCTCATAAGTCCCTGTAGCTTGGTCAGCCTAAAGGAAGCCAGCAAAGTAGAAGAAATTTTTAGATGCTTCCCACCTAATTTTTGCACACCTTGCTGCCTCCCAAGCTTTCTCGCCTCCCTCCCAGTTGACATATTCCCTTGCTGGCTACCAGCTGCTCACCAAGAACCACTCCATTTCCCCCACCTCTACACAGTGAACTGGAATTCTGTAACTCAGTCTAGCTTGTGAATAACTGAAGGCCGCATTAACTGTTAATGCGCGAACCTTCAGAATATTTGCATTTTAAAAGAGGGTCTTATAAAGACAAGTGAATCAACCGTTAATGGTAGGCTTAGAGGGTTAGAGGTGGGAAGATATTTTTATTCTGCCTATTTTATCATCAGGGTGGCCTTATACCAGCGGTCTAACATTTCTTTGAAATAATTGGTCTAGTAACTGTTTGATCTAGTTAAAGGCTTAGATTTTTCTTAATATCATAAATCTGGATTTAAATCAATCATGGGATTATGTGTTGAATTTTTTCAGAGCAGACTGCCACATGTTAATTCCCTTACAATTTCGGTTTAGAATAGCAGAGCCATGAGGTTTCTTTTTTTCCATGTCTTTCTTTGACATAGTTTTGACCTACAAAGTGAACAGTTTCTTTCTAAAACACCACGACTCAAGAGGTAAAGGCAGGTCAAATATGTAATCCAATGGGTATGTTTGGGAAAAATCACCTATAAAGTGAAGAGCTTTTTGATGGGCTTTTTGATGGGCTATTTCTCACTGTGCTGGTTTTAGCATTATTGCTGTTTTAAGCTTGTGGCTTTAAATGACTTCATTTTGTTCACAGTTTCTTTTTTTTTTTTTTTTTTTTTGAGTCAGTTACTGGGGAAAGCCTTGGTGGGATGGCCCATCTCTGCTCCATGTGCATCAGCTGGGGAAGCTGGGCTGGGCTGGAGGATCCACTCCAAGACCATTTACTCTCATGGCTGGCAAATCCCTACTGGCTATCGGCTGGGACCCCAGCTGTGGCTGTCCCCCAGAGGCCATGATTCCTCTCTGTGTTGGCCTCTCCATGGCTCCCTGGGCTTCCTCACAGCACAATGGCTGGGTTTCAAGAGTGAGTGTGCCCAGAGGCCAAGGTGGAAGCCAATGGCTTCTTCTGACTTAGACATGGAAGCCATGAAGTGTTACTTGCTCTGAATTTGATTGTTACAGCAAGTCGCTAAGCCCAGCCCAGATTCAAGAAGAAGGGAGTTAGATTCTACTGCTCAAAGGAAAGAGTAGCAAAGCATTTGTGGCCATCTTTAATCTACCACAGACATTCTCAGATAAGAACTGTTACCAAAAAAGCCATAAAATATTGCTTACTGTGTTATTAAGACCTCCACAAAGGAAGCTGTCTTCTAAAGTTACAGTTCATTCTTCTCTGAAAATACAACCTTTCATTCACTGGCCACTGCTGACTTAAAAAATGGCCTCATATGTTACAGACTGCTTAGTCTTCAGGTTTGAGGGCTTTCTGGGTGCTCCTTGGGGCCGAGGTTCCCACAGATGGAGTGGACTGTTTATTCATTTTCCCTACAGTCCATCTCAGAGGCGACAGATGAGGTTTAACATTTTTAACCCTTGTGAGTAGTTTTGGCTTTAAAAGAAAAGAACAGGAAAAATTCCCTAAACATATTTATTAAACAAATGCTTACTAAATTCCTATTATATCCAGAGCACCGTACCGTGTTCTGGAATGTGGAGGGAGGGAGTAGGGGAGATGAGTAAGTCACATTTGCTGTCCTCAAAGTCACTTGTTGTCTAATAGGGAGACAGATGTGTTCGTAAATAAGAGAAAGTAGTTAAAGAAAGCGAGCCTTGAGGAGGCTGAGTGGGGGGTGAGAAAGGAAACAGTTGACGTGAGTTTCTGAATCTTCGTGCCAGCGTTTGTGTTTGGTAGAGGCAGGTGGCATTCCTGTAGTATGAAAGGTGGTCCCCATCAGGAGGAAGTAGAGGTTAGGAACACAAGACCTAAAGTCAAGCGATGTGGCAAAGAGAACTGTAGCGTGGCATAGAAATTAAAGCTCCAGACCTACCTAAGTCTCAATCCTGGCTCTGCTAGCTATGTGACCTTGGGCAAGTTACTTAGTCTCTCTGTTCCTCTGTATCATTACTTGTAAGATAGGGATAATGACCATATCTAACACATGGAATGGTAAAGAGAATTATTGAGTTGAGATTTATAAAGCCCTTAGAATAGTGCCTGGCACACTATACTAAACTCTCAATAAATGGTATCTGTTATCTTATTGTAATCTTGGTCTGGAATTGGACATCACCTTAATGTGTTATTGAGACACAATATTTTCACTCATCAACAATTGTAGGCAGCTCATTCTTTACCTAACAAAAACATGTACTGTGGAGGAGGAATCAACTCCATGTACTTGTAACTGCAAATATAGGAGCAGTATTGGACTTGTTATAGACACTCACTGGTGGTGTAGGCAGCAGTTTTGTTGCATGAATGATGGTTTATGCTTTTCTATTTCCCTGGGCATAGGCCTTGATGTTGGGTAGAATTTGAATATCAATTATTAAATGTCACTTTTCCAGTGTGTGTGGCATGTCTGACACGGTTCCAGGCATACGCTCTGAGTGATATGGCTGTGACACACCTCATGATACAGCTGTGAGCAAAAGAGACAAAGTCCTCGCTTGTCGGCTCCTGGAGTTTACCTTCTGGTGGTGAGAGAAAGAAGTGGGGTATGCCAGATGGGGACACAGCATGCACAGAGCAGAGACAGGAACAAGCAAGATGTGCATGTCCAGGGAACACAGGGAGGCAAAACAGGCCAGAGCAGGTGGCCCATATGGTGCAGCACAGGAGATAGGAGCAGAAGGTCATTTTCATTCCCAGAGAGGAGGTCAAACAGAATGGCCCATGCCAGAATTTTTAACCCCCTAGAGCTCCATACAAATGGGTTGTATCTAATGCATGGGTAATTGATATTCCAGGCTCCAGTTAAGACCAAACAAGTGAGGTCAGGCATAGACTACAGCAAGAGTCTAGGTTTCATGTAACTTTCTGATTTCAAGGGTTGTCAAGCATTAAAACCAAGCCAGAGCATGCAGTAAATTTTTCTTCCCTGGAAATGTTTAAGAATAAAACAGCATCAAATTTTAGGAATGCGTTAGGAAGAAAATAATGTTCAAGAAAAAATAATCCTTGAAGAAGTTCAATCTCTTCCAAGACTCTCATGCTATAATCTGTGGAATGCCACATGTTCATTAGAAAGTCTTCTGGATATGGAGGGACTTATAATTCTGAATATAATGACTGTAGTTTCTTTCCATGGACTCAGATAACTGACAGGCAGAGGGCTGGACGATTGTGCAAGATTGGTTACAAAACCAGCTCTTACCAGCTCTCAGATTCTGGGATACTATCAGCTGATACAGGAGAACAATAAAAATAGCCCACAGAAGAAATTTCCCAAATCACACACTGAAGACACAAATTTTGAAAATTAACTGATGCTCCCAAACTGGAGAACTGAACACATGCTCATGCTTGCTCCAAAATAGAAATAAGTTGGATTACAGTGAAAACTGGAAAGTCTTTAGAAAACAGAGCAGAAAGTAGGAAAGGATCGGAAAATAACAGGAAGAGTGAGTAATCGCAACTTCACACTGTGAAAAGCCAGAGGCTGTCTGGATCCAGGTCTGCTGCTTAGATCACTTAGATCACAACAGAGCTCTTCTCCACTGAAAGGTCTACAAATTCTCATGGGTATTTAGAAGCTCTTCCAAAGCTGCTTGATAAATACAATACTCTTTTAAATTTTTCCATAAAAACTAATTTGGGGGCCAGGCATAGTGGCTCATACCTTGTAATTCCAGCACTTTTGGAGGCTGAGGTGGGCAAATCACTTGAGCCCAGGAGTTTGAGAACAGCCTGGGCAACATGGTGAAACCTAGGCTCTACAAAAAATTAAAAAATTAGCTGGGCATGGTGGTGCATGCCTATAGTCCCTGGTACTTGGGGGGCTGCGATGGAAGGATTACATAAGCCCAGGAGGTCGAGACTACAGTGAGCTGTGATTGCACCACTGCACTCCAGCCTGGGCAACAGAATGAGACTCTGTCTCAAAAATAAGTAAAATAAATGTTATGTAAATAATTGTGATACTGCATTGTTTAGAGAATAATGACAAGAAAAACAGTCTGTGAGGTACAGGTGCAACCATCCAATTTTTTTTTTTTAGAATATTTTTGATCTGTGGTTGATTGAATCCACAGATGTGGAACCTGTGGACACAGAGGACCAACTATATATAGAACCTTAGATACTATGGTTTATTCTAGCCTCCAAGAAGCTTGTGGCCTCACTGAGCAGCTAAGACATGTGCACATGAAATGTAAAATGCCAGTTAAAGGTAGCCCATGATTGAGAATGCCCGGGGTACATATCCATGGGTATGATAGGCATTATAAGGAGCAAGAGATCATGCTAGGTTCATGTGGTTCTAGCAGGTGAAACTGGAATTGGGTCTTAAAGTATGAGTAGGAGTTGGTCAGGTAGACAGGGCAGGAGAAAGCTCTCCTGGCAGGAACATAGGCTCAGAGATGACTATAGCAGGTGGAAGTATCAAACTAGCCATTTATTCCTTTTGAAAATTTCTGTGGTCACCCTACATAACAGTCTTCATGGTCACCCTCAACAAATTTAAAGGATACTTAAAAGCCTGGAAATTCAATTTATCTAGAATATTACACTGGGCTCCCCCTATTTTCTGCTCCATGCCATTTTGTACCCTCCCAGGAACAGCCCAGCATATTCTACCATGATAATTGAAAAAAACCTTGAACATAAGAAGCCAGAATTATGGGCATTAAATCAATAACCGAGTTTTGCTTTGTGAACCAAGACATTATTTTTGCCAGATGAAAGGAGAGAAAGAGACAGCAAGGCCAACAGACAATTTACAAAAATCTCATGGGATGACTTGTGTTTTCTTGGGGAAGAGTTAAAACAAATTAGATTGTGGCTGGTTCTATTTGTGTCAGAACCAAACATGCTGATTGCACAAAGCTTGTAGACCTTTGGATGCTTCGTGTAGAACTGTATTTTAGTTTTTGCGCATTTGCAGTGCTTCCCCAAGCTGCTCATCTGAGCGTGTAGAAGACATGGAGCTGCATTCAAAAAATGGAAACCACAGTTATCCCACACACATGTCCATTAGAGAATAGAAACGTGAACCATAAAGGGCGACTCCCGGACAGCAAGTCAAAGGGGTATTTTTCATGTGGCTACCATCTAAGCTATCTCTTGTGCTTCTGTTTTTATATCTCCACCATTGATGTTTGTAGTACTTGGAGTTTATTGCATTTTTACATACCTTATTTCATTTGATCCTCATCATAACTATAGAAGGTAGATATTATTAGCCCCCGTCTTATAGCTATGAAGAAACTGAAGCTCAGACAGTTTCTAAGTTAGAGAGCGGCCTTTTAAAGTACAATTTGAGAAATCCTTTTTTGTGATCATGATGATGATATCATTAGAGATTTTAAAATATTGCTATGTGTCTGAGGAATAAAAGACTACATATGGGTACAGTGTACACTGCTCAGGTGACATGTGCACCAAAATCTCACAGATTACCACTAAAGAACTTATCCATGTAATCAAAACCACCTGTTTCCCAAAAACTATTGAAATTAAAATAAATAAATAAAATATTGCTATATGTAATAATAGTATATAATAAGACCCTTGACTGACAGTAATACTGCATATAACCATATTGCCATATTGGTTACAATATGAGAAAGAAGGCAGAAATTTAAAATAGGAAAACTCACATCCGGTATCACACTGATGGCTTGAAAAGTATTGCCAATAGTATTGATGTGGCTGACATAACAAGATAGAAAAGATGGCAAATTCTGAAGTGAACCACCAACCATTTTCAAGTTAAATAAAAGAGAGTTTCCCTAAATGTTCCCAAAATAGCCACAATTTGGCTATGATACAAAGAGTATAGAAACATCTGTATTTATGGTCAACCTGTGGATTATCTGTCTCAAAAATACATAGACACTTTGTAATATGTTGATTTTTATTTTAATGGATAGGCTTGTATATTGATACACCCTCTGTATATCAATACAGATTATGAAAAAGTTACCAATTACAATTCTACAATTGTATACAGAGCCCAGACAAATTTAGTTTCAGAGGCAGCTAGTATGCAGAACAGCCATTTCTAAGATACTCTTTTCGTCCTAATATGAAATGTAAACATTTTTGAATCTCTCCTGTTTTTATTTTAACTTGACTCAGTTAACATCACATACCTGAACTTACGATAAAATCATTGGGGCCAGAAATCCTTCTTTCTTACTGTCCTCTACCCTCAACCAGATACTCCCTGAATGTCCGTTTAATCTACTGTTTTCAGGAGGGGCTGGTGGACTTGAGATTCTAATAGAGCCTGAGCATCTTCCCTAATCTAGTCATTAATCATTAATTGCTTTAATAGTTTAAAATTTATGCAAAGACAGTTCGTCCATAATTATGCATGTATTATACCTTTGGGCATATGAAATGTGAAACAATTTTCTATAATTTCTAAGGGCAAGGTAACAGACAATTTTCCATTCATTTTTCCAGAGGTTACCAACAGGATAGATTTTCTTTCTTCAAGGAAATAGTTTCCAAACTATTCTCCCCAGAGTTTTAAGGGTTCCTAGGAGGTGCCCCTGGAGCCTCAGAGGGTGTTGGGGTGGTAAGAGCAGACACTATGCTTAATCCTGCAACTTTCCTCATAAAGAGCAGCGAAATTGTTTTGAATGTTGATATTCTTAATAAAATTTGGCTTACAGCCATCAACAGCAAAAACCTGAAAACTATTGCTTTAAGGCTACTGTATAAATGGTCTCGAGATATCTAGTAAGGTCTACTGAAACTCTCTGAAGCCAGGTCAAAGCAAGTTTAAATCACTTCAACTTTTTTCTTTTAACCAAAAAACTACTATTTTAGGAGGGCTATAAGAACGTTCAAAAACTAAAAAGCAATAGGATTTTACATTAGTTGGCCATGATTGTAATAAGGAACTCACATTCTTTTTTTTTTCTTTGAGATGGAGTCTCGCTCTGTCACCAGGCTAGAGTGCAGTGGCACGATCTCAGTTCACTGCAACCTCTGCCTCCTGGGTTCAAGCGATTCTCCTGCCTCAGCCTCCCAAGTAGCTGGGACTACAGGTGCATGCCACCAGCCCGGCTAATTTTTGTATTTTTAGTAGAGACGGGGTTTCGCCATATGGGCCAGGCTGGTCTTGAACTCCTGACCTCGTGATCTGCCTGCCTTGGCCTCCCAAAGTGCTGGGATTAGAGGCATGAGCCACTCCACCTGGCCAGGAACTCACGTTCAAAACCATGTGTTTGGCTACCTGAGCTCCACAACTGCTCCTTCTTTGGCCTCCAGTGAAGGTAGAGGAACTCCGAAAATGGTTTATTCCCTCTCTTTTGATGCTTCAAACAACTCTGGGCTCTGCCTCCCATTTGCCGTGTTGAACCTGTTGGTTTGGTCTTGCCTGACCTCAGTAGTAGATTGCTGGCTCCAGTCTCTCTGGCTGCCTGTGCTGGTCATGCTATTGCACACTGTCCTTGGATTCCCCAGCTGCTCTCGTCCAACACTCTACATCTACATCCCTTTTGCCAAACTCTCCTTAAAACCAGCCTCAATTCTCAAAACCTTATCCTGTATGAGGTCATCAAGAAAAGAGCTCAGTTGGTTTACTAACACAAAATGGAAGCACGTTTCAACTCTGCATTTTAATCTGAATGTAAATTATAGAATCATGGAAAAACAGGTCTTTGAAGGGACATGAAGGAGCCGGTGATCCAATCCCATGACTATTCCTACCTTTGCCCAAAATCTTAGCTCTATTTAAAAATGAGTTCTAAAGAAGAATTCACTGCTTTCCTAAGATTCAGTAATTATCCTTATACCCCGTGGCAGGAAATTCATCAAATTAGTTTGTATTTTAAAATTAGCTTTTCAGGTAGAGAACAAACCTTTTGTCACATCCTCAAAGACTCATTAAGATTATATGTAATAAAAAAGCTGAATCAACTAAAAAATAAAATTATAGGCCAGTTTTAAGCCTCAGTTGGCTCCTCTGTGGAATGGGGAAAATAACCTTACTCCCTTGTAGGGTTGTTCTGGAGTCTTAAGTGGGTCCCTGCCATGTAAAGAGATTGGCACAGCCTGATGTATAGGAAGCAGTTAAGAAAATGTACCTTGTTCTGAATGGTTGTTGGCTGTTGGTTTATGGGCCCAGGACTTTGAGTTTTCTGCTCACCCAGTATGACAACAGACATCAAACCACTTTTATCCAGATTGCTGAAAAACTGCTGCCTAGCAATGTGGTGAATCATTTCCACTTAGGATCTAACCCAGCATCTTTCATTTATACCCAGGACTCTATTTCCTACCACCATTCCTAAAGCCACTAGCTCTTGTTTCTTTACAAAGAAACAAGCCAAAAAGAATTCACAAATGTCTTTCTATTTCTCCATCCCCTCTCCAACCCATGAGAGCCCAAAGAAAATATATCACATGAATGTGACAGGGAAACTTTATTCTCCAGGAACAATTTTGGTTAAATTTTGACATTGTGTGTTGACTTCCTAGAGCAAGACAAAGTCTCTTTATTTACTTAACACTTCCTTAGAAATGTTACCAAGCCTTGTTTGGCTATGATGCCCGATCGTAGGCTCTCCTTATTGTTATTTAATCTATTTCATTTAACTTTGATATATAAGAAACTCTTCGGGTGTTTTTATTAAATACTTTTTATGGAAATGTCTAGAGTCTGTTATTGTAATTTAGCAACCAAAGAAGACATTCATCCTTATAAAATGAAGTACGTCACCCATTCACCATTAATACCCAAGCTTTTACTCCATGGTTTTAAAAAAAATTAAAAAGTGGGAAGGAACTTGGCAGATATGAGTCAGTGTGATGAAGTGGAAAGAATAAGGCATTTGTAGTTAGAAGACTTGGTTTCCAATCCCAGCTCTGTTATAGATTAGCCATGTGACCTTGGGCATATAAATCCTCTGACTTTTCTGAGTTTTTCTTTATTCATGAAATGAACATGACAATTTTTGCTTTTCCCTTCTTCATGGGGTTGATGTGAGGCTCAAGCATATGTAAGAGAACTCTAGTCCATTCAAACTTGCTCTCTCAGCCCTCTTCTGTCTTCAGCTCTTCCTGATTTCTCCAGCTGGTTCTGCACTGACCGCCCTCATATTCCACAGCACTGCTCGCCCACATGTGCGCCACTTGTCTCAGGAGAGAAATACTCTGGTCTTTCATGGAGTTAGCACTTCTTCTTGTTCTTACTCATTGTTGATTCCAGACAAGTAAGTCTAAGAGACCTCACAGGGCTTAATAAGATCTGAAAATAGAAAAGGCTTCCAAACATAATTATCTTCTAAACGTAATTCACTTATGAAGAACCCTCATGTTCACACTGTGTCCTGCTATCATTCAGGTCACTCTGTTATTCAACAGAACATCACTGCAACAGTCATTTTATAGAACGTTGCACACACACAATTTTCTTCATCCTAATGGCAACTATTAATGCTTGAATAATGAATTCCTGTTAAAATTCTTGACCATTTCTTGCACGAGATAACCTCTGGTAAAACCAAATTTTAGTAACATGAAGAGTCAGAAATTATTTGAGGAATCTGAACTATGCAATGTATATAAAAATAAAAATTTATATATCCATATATATGACATATGTGTGTATATGTATGTATGTGTATGTGTGTATATATATCAACGCATGTAGCTATATAGATATCTAGATGTATCTATTTCTATCTATGTATGCATATACACATACAATTAAGTTGATTATATTAAATGATTATGCAACTCCCCATTACTTTATGGCTTACGGGCCCAACCGAAGTCATTGTTTTTATTGGGGCCTATCACCTTTTTTAAAAATTTGGTATGAATTTTAGTGTCTATAAAGTTGAAAAGATCCACACTCATATGCTATTTTCTGACAAATTAGGTGTAGCCTTATTATAATCAATGGAAAACATATTTGGCTGTTTTTCTGCTCCCAATCAAAGGCAGTCACACTGCTGCCTAAGCAACTGCATTTTTCCACGTGCTCATCTCATGATTGACTCCCATGGTAGTTTTTCCTATTTAATTTTAAAAATGCATTCTAAAGTTCAGAACCTAGCTTGATGGTACAGTAACATGTACCTCTAAGTACTCCTGGGGAATGGAAAGTGCCTCCAGAGATGTAGAGCTGGAACCTACACACAGAAGTGTGAGGGGTCCAGCAATTCCTAAGAAAGATGAGGACCCAGATCTGAGCCCCCAACTCTGCCACTCCCTCCCCTCTGGCATCACTATCCGGATGAAACTGGGCTAAGAGAAATGTCAGGGAGAGTCTAAATGGGCTGCATGTGGAGTGGTGTCACATTCCCATGGTAATAGAAAGTCAGGGAGGGGCCTTATAAGATACCATTTTTGATTCCCAGATCTTTTTAGCACTGATTGTCAAAGCCATCTCCGTGTCTCCCTCCACCTCCCTTATAGCCCTCCCAAAGTGGAGGGGCCCTTTTAACTGTTGCCAAAGGTTAGCTATCTAATCAATTCTCCATCAGCTGTCTGAAAACTGAAACGTCAACCCATTCTTCCTTCTAACTCACCCCTAGCCACCAACCTGACTTGGTAGATTTTTCTTTTTTGGGTGGGGCAGGGGCATTGACAACATACATGGCAGACCCTGTTCATTTATGCTAATGGTAACAAAGTTAATTGTTTAGTAAGCAATTAGTTAAACATATAGATTGGCTGCATAATTTTGCCCAAGCAAAACATCGTTACTGTCTTTCCATCATCCATATAGACCAGAGTTCTACAAACCTCTGTATTTATACATAGGTACAAAAGCCAAATTCCTTTGATATATGAAGTAATGGGACTGCCAGGCCTTTCCCCCTTCCCACTTCTCACCACTTTAAGAAGATGCTTTATATCATTATAAATGAGCCAGTTATCAACGTATTGCCTCTCAGATCCAATGTCACCCTTCATACCTACTCTGCCATAATCCACTGGACTCTAAGCATTTCTCCCTTAGAGTGAAATTAATAGAAGCTTTGTCAGTAGAAGGTGCTGCAGAGACATTTCAGGAAGAAGGAGGCTTCTCTTCCTGGCTCTAGTTGCCACATTTTGCTTTTCTTATCCCTACCACAGTCTGTCAGTGGGGCATGGGTGCAGAGATACCTGGTAGTGTTCTGCCCCAGCCACACTTTTGCAGTCCCTCAGTGACCAGTGCAGTCCTGCTTGGGCCTGGTGACCACCTTCCCATGGCCCTTCCCGTGTGGATACCAAGCGATACAGGCCTTCCACCCACTGTGGAGCCCTGACTCCCTCTGTGCCCCTATCCACCTGTCTACTCGCCTGTATCTCAGAGGGCTGTCTCTTGTTGCTCAGCACCAATGGATGAGCTAGAACTGGAAACCCAGCAAAATTATCTGCTACCACTGGGCTGCAACCACCCCTTCTCCAGCAAGGTCTGAACCCTAGGCTTGGTGGGTGGGGGCCCTCCCAAGTTTGTCCCTCCTTAGATACTCTCCCTCAGCCCTATGGTATCTTTTAGGGTTATCTTTACATCTTGATGGTTACTCTCCTATCATAACTCAGTAATTTTTTATATTAAACTTCCCAGTGTAAATGACTGTGTATTTTCTGTCTCCTGATGGGACCCCTGTGGATTCACTGTCTGCCCATACGGGAGTGACTTGGGTATCTAGCAGTCTCCCAGCTGACCATTAATTTGACCACCACTTGAAGCCTCACTCTTTGTTTCCTAGACTTTTTCTGTATTCAGCAAGGCTCCAGTGAATTAGTTAGAAAGACCTTGGTTGATCAATGAATGTTTCTGCTTAATGGTTTTGAGGTTTTGAGAACTTTCACCCAATGATACCCATTCTCTCTTTGTAAATAATGATTTCTTCAGGTAAAATGGATAAAAACATGGGTTAAAAAAATCCATCCTTTCTTAAAAGAGACTCTATTCAGCCCCTAAGAAACTCTTCATTATCTGGAAGGATATAGAGAGCCAACTTGTGCTGTTTTCTGCTATTGTAATATTGATGAACTCCAGCTGAACACACAGGCGCCACCAGTCTAAAGTAACTAAGGGATCACTATATTCTTTTAATAAGAAGGGTTTTGAGAATGGCAGGTGAGTAATCCTGGCCTCCATCAGCTGAAGGCAATGTAAGCATGGAGGCTGAAAGATGAAATGGTAACTCTGTTATCTTGCTTATTGTAATCCTTTCCATAACACTGGGGAGTGTGATAGCCGCCACTCCTGACTGATTATCATACATTTATGGATTGAAACACAGAAGGTATTGATCAGCTTTCCAGGTAGCAATCTCTTTCCAATGCAACTCCCAGTTCAAAGAATTCATTTTCTTTTGTGCTGCTGAAAGCTACTTGATTTTCAGAGCATGTTCTTACCTAATGGCATAAAGGTTGAAGCTGTATTTTTTTTTTAAATAATGAGCCTTTAATTAGAAGAAACTTTTTAGTAAATTGGATAGCAGCTTTTTACAGAAAGGAAAATCAGTTTGAAAATAACTTGTTTTCATCAGGTCTTGTTGTGAATGGTTTGTTGCTCTTGGGAACAGAGTAAGATCTATTCATGGGACAAGCACACTGGAATTATGAAGGACACATCAGTAACATACTGTTAGCAACAGTTGTCTTGGAAAACACATTCAGTGAAAGTGTCTTCCTTATAAAATGGACTCTTCTAAAAATCTGAAAGTTAAAAAGAAAAATTGTATTAGATTTAGACTTGGAATCTCACCCTAGAGACATAGTTTTATAAGTAATGGTATCAACGGCCACTTATGTAGAAAATAAAATCCCAGGAAAAAACTTCCTCTGTACCTGTCTTGTCATTGTGAACAAAGCATTTTCATTAAAGACCATTTCTTTAGGGCTTTCAGGGTTTGGGAGCTTCAAGAGTTGCTTATTGAAATGCAGATATTCCTAGTAGGAATCACCCTTTAAGTCTTCAGTAATTAACTTTATCAAAGTTAAGTCTATCAAGTTGCTTTGTAATCATGACAGTTCCACAAACAGAGACACAAGTAACATTTCTTGGGCTAGAGGTACTGGGAGAGTGACTATCCATTGTTCTATAACATTTTGTTGCTTATACGTTCATCTCTTGCTTAGTACATGAAGAATTGCTTGAAGCATACATGGTCCATGCATCCTCCTAGACAGGCGAGCCAAGTCATCAGGATGCAATATACCTAGAAACACATTCTAAGCAACTTCTACATGTTCTAGTATTTTTTGGTCATATTTTACTTTTGGGTAATATCATAAAAAATCCGTATAATAAACAGCCTTATGAAGTGCATCATTGCATTTACTGTAAGATCATTGTCAAATACTTTGTTCATTGCCTCATATACTGTCTTCTAGAAATGGAAGAATTCCCTGCCTAGTCCTGGAAACAATGACATTTACTAGTTCTCTGGGACGACTGGTTCCTTTTACATTATGGATGCTGTGAAATGTTCTATAAACTAGGCTTCCTTTTTTTTATTTTTAGTTTTTGCTATTTGCTCTAAATATTACAATCAAATTTGTATCTTATTCATATTTTTATTCTCACTTCTGACTTCACTATATGTTCCCATTTTTGTTTTCCTTTCATCTTTTATGCATATTTTTAATTTATGCTACATTAGTGTATAGTGTGTATATATGTCATATGAGTCTGTGTGTAACATACATGTGTGTTATAAAGTTGTGTGTTTACTAGAGCCTTATCTATAAAGCTGCCTTAAATCGCTTCCAGAACAAAGAAAATTCTAAACACATGACAGTTCTATTTAATTCTCACAACAACCCTATGAGATGGATTTAGTCATATGGTTATAGTTATACAGTTAGATATCCATCTTACAGGGTTGTTGTGACAGTGGATATAGTTATCTATCCAATTTTAAAAATGAATAAACCTCAAAATTGTAAAATTCCTTATCAAAGTAACAAAACTAGTAACAGAGCTAATCTGAAATCCAGTTTCTTTTTAGTTTTTAATTCAAAACCGCATGCTTTTTCTCCCATCATTAATACCATGTTAAAGAAGAAAAAGACACTAAAGGGGATAATGGAAAGTCACAATTTGTGCTAGGAAGAGTCATTTCCCATTTTTGCTGTACAAACGGAATGTTTAAATGAAATTAAACCATCTTAGCTCCTAGAGTAAAATACCCTAAAATCAGGCATCCAACAGGACCCATGCTAAATGGACAGATAAGCACAGTGGGACCACTTGGGCAGTCAGTCTGTATTTAGTAGAACCCAGACATTTAAGAAACCTCCCTCAGTACTTGTTAACGAGTTGGTTTTGTAATCTCTTTTTTATAACCTGCATTCAGAGGCTTGGGAATTGCGTTTATGTATGTTGAATTTGATTAGTTGACATGACCTCTTTCTTTTCAACAAATAAAACATGAAACTTCAATCTCCAAACCTCTTTGTACATTTATTTTTAATGAGTAATGTTCCCTGATCAGACAATCGCATCAGGAGGTCACCCAGAGAAGCCTGGAATCTGAACAAGATACCAAATAAAACCTATAAGGAAAAAAATTGCCTGAATGAATTGTTCTCTGGCTGTCAAATCAGTTAAAGGTACTTGTGATCTTAAGAAACATACACATACATGAAGGATACCAAGCACATTTCTTATTTTATCATTATCTCTGTGAATATGGGAATTCATTAGAGGGAAGGAGAACAGCTCATAAAAATGTGTTTGGCCTTGTTTTGGCCCTTATTTTCAAGACTCATAAATACCCATATGCCAGGTACCTAATTAGTGTTATAATCTAAGTTAATAGGACAGGCTATTAACTTGTGACAAAATTGCTGGTGGGGAGTAATGCATAGAATTAAAAATGCCACTCAATCAAATACAGAAGGCTCTGCTCTGATTGCCCTCTGGAAGAGGATGAAACCTGGACTCACATCCTGAGTTAGAAGGGGCCTTAGAGGAGAGCTAGTCCAAATGCTCCCCTTGATTCTGTCTGAATACCTCCAGTGTTGGAGAACTCTCCACCTCCCAAAGCACCTATTTCATTTTCAAGGCATTCTGATGGCCCAAGGACTTCTAATCACAACCCAGGTGGGTCTTCTACCTAGAATTAAACTCTTGGCAGCAGGGCACCCTCTCCCATAATAAGAACCTCTACAGGATCTTTCCATTGCTTTTGTGAGGTCACTGGGAATATGCGAAACACAGTCAAGTGTCTCCATCTGAAAGACAGCTAAAATGCCATTTGAACAGGTCATATGTTGTAGGACAAGAGATCAATTTGAAGAATGGCTGGCTATGTACTATAAGAGAGGAACAACCAAGTTGTCTTTGAGGTCCTGGAGTCTGCATGTAGGGGAAGGGAGTAGCTATTAACATGAGTAAGCAGTTTTTTGTATGGGTTGTAAAAGGAAATCACTAGCAGCATGCACCTTTTGTCCCAGCTACTCCGGGGCTGGAGCGGGAGTATCACCTGAGCCTTGGGAGGTTGAGGCTGCAGTGAGCCGTGATCATACCACTGCACTCCAGCCTGGGCGACAGAGTGAGACCCTGCCTCAAAAAAAAAAAAAAAAGTGGGGGGCTAATCACTAACTAGCACCAACCACACTCCTTGCAGATGGGAACTCTTCTTAAACATCTCCAACAACAACTATGAACCTGCCACCCAACAAAGAAACTAAGATATTGACATTAACTTGATACGTGTTACCCATATGCTTGTTGTTCTTCCCATCTTTCAACCTTCTCCCACCCAATATAACCACTATATTGTTTGCCATTCTTTTGTTTTTACATATCTCTAGTTTTATTACATATATTCATTCCCCAAATATATTGTTTAGCTTTACTTTTTAATTTTGTAAAAAGGATACACTTGGCCAGACACAGTGGTTCACGCCTGTAATCCCAGCACTTTGGGAGGCCGAGGTGGGTGTATCACCTGAGGTCGAGAGTCCAAGACCAGCTTGACCAACATGGAGAAACCCTATCTCTACTAAAAATACAAAATTAGCCAGGTGTGGTGGCGCATGCCTGTAATCCCAGCTACTTGGAAGGCTGAGGCAGAAGAATCGCTTGAACCCAGGAGGCAGAAGTTGCAGTGAGCTGAGATCACGCCATTGCACTCCAGCCTGGGCAACAAGAGTAAAACTCTGTCTCAAAAAAAAAAAAAAAAAAAAAAAAGGTACGCTCTGTAATTAATATTCTACCTATTTTTTCACTGAATAATAAATTGTTCAGACTCATTCATATTGTTGCATGTAGTTCATTCATTTTTATTGCTATATAGTATTCCACTATGTACATATGCCTCACTTCGTTCATTCTCCTGTCAATGGGCATTTGGCTTGTTTCAAGGATTTTGCTAGTACAAATAGAGCATCTATGTATATTCTTGTACATGTACAAAAGTATATTTATAAGAAGAACTACTTGGATTATATAGTAGGTGAATACTCAATTGTCCAACTTAATGCCAAACTGCTTTCAAAGGTGGTTATAATAATTTACACTCTTACCAACAATATATATATAAGATATTTTGCTAGGGCCAGGCACAGTGGCTCATGCCTATAATCCCAACACATTGGGAGGCCAAGGCAGGTGGATCACCTGAACCCAGGAGTTTGGGACCAGCCTGGACAACATGATGAAACTGCATCTCTACAAAAGAATACAACAATTAGCTGGGCGTGGTGGTGCATGCCTGTAGTCCCAGCTACTCAGGAGGCTGAGGTGGGAGGATTGCATAAGCCCAGCATTTACATTTATTATATATATATGAATCAATATGATATAAAGATAGATACGTGTATATTTTTCTCTGATTATTAAAGAAATACACGTTGCCTGGTGGAAACATTGAAAAATACAGAAATCATAACGCACAGAGAAATTCCATCACACTGAATAATCATTAAGCATTTTGATGTGTATTTTTTCAATCTGTTTTCTATGTAAGTAAATATACTTATTATCTTTTTATTTTTCAAAACTAGAGTAATACTCTTTTGTAACATGCCATCTTCACTTAACATTATGTCTGAAATGTTTCCTTGTATTGTTAGGTACTCTGGAACAATGATTTTAATGGCTATACTGCATTCTATCACATGGAAGAACTATATTGTTGGGTTTTGATTGTCTTCCAATTCTGTTATTTTAGATAGTTCTATAATAAGTATTCTTTAGATACATTCATATTTATTTCCTTGGAGTAAATTCCTAAGAGTGAAATTGGATGGTCAAATTTTTAAGACTTTGGATACATATTTCTAAATAGTCCACTGTTTTACTCTGCTCTATGTCCAGCAGTGTTTGAAAATGCCTGTTTTCTGCACTCTGGATATCACTAGGTATTACTATAAAAAGTAAAATATTTTCCAATTTGATTAGAGATAAGGGGCTATTTCTCTTTGTGACATTTATATCTCATTTATTTTCTTTACTTGCTAGTAAAGTTAATTTGTTTAATAAAAGATATTTATTAGCCATTGGTATTTCATATTTTCATGTTCTGCTCTTTTTTTGGTCTTTCAAATGGTCAATTTGATTCCTTCTTCTTGATTTGTACATTCTCTTTATGCATTAAGGATAGATTATTTGTTGTTTATCTATGTTGCAGTTTATCCCATTTTTGAAGATGTAATTGCCTAATCCTCTTCATCCAAATGACTGATGAAATTGAAGGCAGTATAATAAAGTGATGTAAAATTTTGCATAAAACAAAAAGAAAAGGTGCTTCCCAGAGCCTTGCAAGGTCCCCAGGCAGGTAATATGGCCAAGCAAAAAAGGGAAGCACTTTCTCAAGCATATGTTGAATGACAAAGCACAGCAAAGCCCACGCTCCAGGGATGCCGCAGAGTGCGAGTAGCCTGTTTCCAGCCCTGATCTGATAGGCCCTGTAATGAGTCTAGCCATGATTGTCAATGTGACAAAGGCCTCAGGGCTTTCCTGTCTCCTAAAAATCAGCTTCATATCAATTAGTATGTTTAGCGTGTCACCAGGGACAAGAGGGAGAAACAGTACTTCCTCCTGAGATAAACACTTCCATTTAGAGCTCATTAATAAAACCAGCACAGGAAGTTGTAATCATAACTTAAGCAACAAAGACACACTTCCAGGTCAATGCATTTGGGAGGAGGTTCATTTTCATTGCTTGCTAAGGACCATATTAGGGCTTTAAGACACAGTCAGAATCTTTGCCTCAGCAAGACTTTAGAGCTTGTTTAAACTCCTAGCATGCTCTTAGGTCCAGTATTAACTTTTCCATGTTTAATGTTTATTTTTGATAAGAGAAATAAATACATCATACTTTGTAATTGGGTGCTCTGGGAATGAATGAAGAATAGTAACTGGAAAGAGGAGGGGGATCCCCTGGGGACTGGACGTGAATAGTTGTCTTGAAGTCCAGAAAGGTAAAATAACTTAGGCATGTTACTGTTGTGTTTTGATTCTTACACATAAATATTTTTATGTTCTTGACCTCTGCTGCTCAATTTTGGTACTTCGAATAAGGATTTCAATGACATGAACTTCAACCTAGCACCTCCTCCCTCTCTCTACCACCCAACTTCAAATCAAGAACTGAGAGGCCAATCAGTTACACAAGGATGATAAATTCTAATGCCAGTGAAGTGATGACACTTTAAAACTAGTTGCTGAGTTTAAGGTAAGAGGAAAAACTGTCTGGTGGAATCTCTATTTGCATTCCCTTAGCCTTTTGTACTAGTCAGGATAATTAGTGCTGGTTGCTGATTTTAAGGTAAGAGGAAAAACTGTCTGGTGGAATCTCTATTTGCATTCCCTTAGCCTTTTGTACTAGTCAGGATAATTAGTGCTGGTTGCTGTAACAAACAATCCCCAAAGCTCCATGGTTAATAAGACACAGGTTTATATTCCTTTTACCTCACAGTCCAAAGCACAGCAGGCAGCTCTTTGCAGAGGCTCTCCTCCAAATAATGACTTGGGGATCCAAGCTCCTTTCATCTTGGGGTGCTGCCATACAAAATATGGCAGGTAGCTCTAATGGAAGGTAGCTGTGAAAGAGGGAGAGAGAATATGGAGGTGGTGGAAAATGACACAGGGGTTTTATAGCCATTGTTTAAAGCCTGGTAGCATAAGGCCAGGCATGGTGGCTCACACCTGTAATCCCAACACTTTGGGAGGTCAAGGCAGGAGGACCACTTAAGCCCAGGATTTTCAGACCAGCCTGGCAAGATGGCAAGATCCCATCTCTACAAAACAATAGTAAAAAGAATTAGCCAGATGTGGTGGTGCACACCTCCCAGCTACTAAGGAGGCTGAAGTGGGAGGATCACTTGAGCCCAGCAGGCCAAGGCTGTAGTGAGCCATGATTGCACCTCAAAAAAAAAAAAAAAGAGAAAAAAATAAAATACAATATAATAAAATCTGGTAGCATGGCCCCAAACTAACTGTAAAGGAAGCTGAGGGCTGGGCACGGTGGCTCACACCTGTAATTCCAGCACTCTGGGAGGCAAAGGTGGGTGGATCACTTGAGGTCAGGAGTTCGAGACCAGCCTAGCCAACATGGTAAAACCCCATCTCTACTAAAAACACAAAAATTAGCATGGTGGCAAGTGTCTGTAATCCCAGCTACGCAGGAGGCTGAGGCACAAGAATCGCTTGAACCTGAAAGGTAGATGTTGCAGTGAGCTGAGATCACGCCACTGCACTCCAGGCTGTATGACAGAGTGAGACTGTCTCACTCTGTCTGGAAGAAGAAGAGGAAGAAGAGGAGGAGGAGGAGGAGGAAGAAGAAAGAAGAAGAAGAAGCTGAGAAGCATATATTCCTTTGTGCCTAGGTGAAAGAAAAGGAAATGAGATTTGGTGACCACACAGCATCATCTGTATCACATCTTGGTTGGTTTTACCTATATAATGATATGAACAGCTAAAAGGCCTTTTTAGCCCCTCTCTTTCTATACTTCTCAGTCTCACCAGGATACGTGAAATCTCCACATCACCATTCCTTTCTTTAAGATTTTGCAGAATGGATTAAAAGAGTCTTATGACTCTTTAAAAAGGGTCACCTTTTGAGGAATGCCTACATCCTGAATGCTTTTTTCTGTCTCAGTTGTTCTCAGCATCTTAGGAAGGCAGAGTCAGCTGCTTCCCCCTCTAACCACATCAGATTATAGCAGGAGGTGTGCATAAGGGAGAGGAAACCTACATAGGCTGGACCTGAGGCAGCCCAGACACCTCTGAGCTGGCTGGTGCAAACAAGGCAAAAAGAGATGATTCACACCAACTTACTCCAAACAGGTTCATCAAATGCTCTCTTTCATGAATTGAAAATGTGAAGGGAACAAAGTGAGATCAGGCCTTCAGCTTTAGGTTGTTATCCTGAGATGCCCCAACAAATTTCCCTATTGCTGCATAGAAAGAAAGAAAGAAAAAACTGTCACCTTTGGTAACAGCATGCCATAAAATAAACCCTATTTTTATAAGTTGTCTCAGCCAATCATTTAGTTCTTAAGAGATCTTTGGGGAAATTCCAAATGAGGCCTGATAATTCTCTGGCACACCAGAGAAGGATAAATGAAACCACTGCTCTTAAGCGAGGTAGGTCAAGGAAGGATGTGAGTAGTCAGGGGCCCATAGCAATTCTGAAATCTTATCAGGATCCCCCTACCTAAGGGATAGGAAGTGTTCCTTAATTAAGCCTCGGTTCTGCTTCCTGGGAATAAGTCCCAAGTCCATTGTTCTCCATGGCTCTTTACTCTATGGATGTCCCTCTGTTTTCAATATCTTTCTTGGCTATGTAAAAATAGCATTGTAAAATATGCCCTCTTAGAAGGGTGATCAACTGTCCTAACTTGTCCAGGACTGAGAGTTTCCTGGGTTACAGGGCTTTCTGTGCTAAAACCAGGAAAATCCCAGGCAAACCAGTTCACCCTACTACCTTCTTGGCAGCTGGGGAGATTTCTTAGCCTGCTTCCTGCTGGTAGAAAGTCGGAGAATCCAGTTTTTGTTTTGTTTTCTTTTTCTTTTTCTTTTTCTTTTTAGCTTGTTAATAGTCACATCTCTTTTAAGCCAGATGTTTAAAAGAGTGCTTTGCGCAAGATACCTCACTCAAAAACTTTGTTGACTTTTTGTATTTCATTCTCAACAACTCTATGTGACAAGTTATACCCACAATTTGTTTTGAGACATGCAATATACTTATTAACAGTTACTTCGATATATCAGACTTCCAATATGTCAGGTCCGTTATGTCCCACTGGGGAAAATAATCTATAGCTACCTCTTTCATCCTTGCAATGATCTTTTAAAAGCTTGATTCAGTCTTTCCCCAGAGGCTGAGACTTAGTAAGCTTTTAAACTCAAAGAACTTTTCAATTTTCTCTTTTACTGGTTGGAGATGAGAAACAGTTTAATTTTTCAGCCCAGAAAGTTCCAAAATCTCTGGACTCTCTCTATTTCCTCTCTATTCTACTTTGAAACCAATCAGTTCTTTTCTGAACTTATTCCTTTCTTTTCGTACACATAACAACCAGCTCACACTGTCAACATTCTGCCTCAAAACTTCCTACTTCTCTCATCATTTAATGAGGTATGTTACTTGCATTCCCGATTTTGTCAGGTGACGATTTTACCAAGTGTTTTGCTACCACATAACATGGGTCACCATTTTTCCAACCTCTGTCATTGTTTTGCTACTTGCTCTCTGATCCCAAAGCCGTAGCCACATATTACAGGCAAAACCCTGCTTCTAGTACCAATGCATGTATTAGAAAGGTTTTTACTGTGACAGTTCTGTATATCAAATAATTCTAAGATCTCAGTGGATAAAATAATAAAACTCACATATCTGTAAGTAACCTGCAGTTCAGGTGATATTAGCTGGATTTAACTGAGCTAGGCTGGATTATAGAATTAACACCAATTCTCCATCATTTCTGGGTTCATCTTTGAGCTGAACCTCTTAAACTAGCTAAAAAGTCACCATTCCTGATGACCTTCAAGGTGATGTGTCATCTAGATGCAGACACTGATTAATGATTCTACCCAGCTGGACTGAGCCAATCTCATTAAAATGTTGCAAACAATTCCATCTCTCACACTGGGAAAAAATAGTTATTCATTTCACAATATCATGCTTTGTTTTTATTATTGCAAAAATTTTTATTCTTTTGCAAATTTATATTAAGTGTCTGTTAAGTCATTTGTGGTATAGTATTCTTTGAGATGAATAATACTTTAAGCCATTGAGACCGGTAATGAAGAAAATCAATGAGACTGTTTCCAACACACATTTATTGAGTGCCAATTATGTATACAAGAGCTGCAATGAGTAGAAAAACTGTCCTGTTTTCAACAATAATGATACTAACATATAATAATGATAATAACATATAATAATACTAACTGATAATACTTGTAACATAATACTTGTATCAGGCCAGGCAGCATATTACTGCATGTAATGTAGTAATACCGCATGCAAATACCACATGCAAAACAATCGCCTGAGACAGGTGCTCTATTATTCCTAATTTGTAGAAGAAATAATTGCACAGAAAGATGAAATACTTTGCCAAGGTTTTACACATATAGCAAGCGGCAGAGCAAAGATTCGAACCAAGGCAGTTTGCCATCAAAGCCCAGACTACACAAAATGAGCTTCACGCTGCTTGTAACCCAATGAAGCAGACTGTGACAGTACTGCAAAACAGAAGACAGTGGACCAAAGTGGATCAAGGAGAAAGGGGCTTTTGCATAAGGCTTGGGATGACTCATTATCAGAACTAGTTATTCACTTAGTGACCCCATGAGGTACAAGGACACAGAAGAGGTAAGTTTTAAGGGGAAGGATATACCTAGTTACTGTGTAAAGCCCAGGATAATTGGGAAAGGGCGGACTTAAGAGAAATAAGGGAAACGTTCCAGAGTGGGCTGATGGCCGTGGAATGACAGAAGCGCTCTGTGAAACAATGAGGAAAGTATAGAAAGGTGGGGGATGATTTTTTATTTATTTATTTTTAGAGACAGAGTCTCACTCTGTCACCCAGGCTGAAATGTAGTCGTGCATTCCATCTCAGCTCACTGCAACCTCTGCCACCTGGGTTCAAGTGATTCTTGCGCCTCAGCCCCCCAAGAAGCTGGGATTACAGGCATGCGCCACCATGCTCGGCTAATTTTTCTATTTTTAGTAGAGACAGGTTTCGCCATGTTGCCCAGGCTGGTCTCCAACTCTTGATCTCAAGTGATCTGCCCACCTTGGCCTCCCAAAGTGCTGGGATTACAGGTACGAGCTACTGTGCCCTGCCTGATATTTTATAACAACACACCATTATTTAATTTAACTTGGCTCAGCCTGGCCTTGCCATAAGATTAAACTTTTCCCACATTTTTTTTAAAAACTTCATAACTAGACATTCTCAGTAAGATCCAACTCTATCAACACAAAATTAGCCTTAGTAATAAAGGTAAATATTCCCTGCGGATGTTACTGATACAGGCAAATGCATATCATGTGGTTTCTCTCCTCTGGATTTAACTGCGAGTGAAAAGCTATTAACCTGCTGAGGTAATGACGATGACTACTTCAGTCTCTCCTACTCTCCTGAAGGGCTTTGGAATGATTTCTTTCCTTGCACTATTGTTACATGAGAAGATGCATATGAAAAGTACCATAGAAATGTATACATCACCACGTACAAGTTAGTTGTGACTGTGTAGATTTCAAGCAGAGGATAGCTTTAATTTCAAACATTACTCTGGCTGAAGATGAAGTTGTATTGAAATATCTCAGAAAATGTTAGCCAGGCCAGTTTCTGAATACCAAAGGTCTAAGGATCAGACAGGTGATAGGGTATACCCAGGGCAAGCTCATGGAGATCCAGGGTTACGGTCTCCTTCGAAACCACTACATCATTCAGTCATTCAACAAATATTTATTGAGCGCCTACTCTGTGCCAGGCACTGTTCTACATGATGGGTATTTAGGGTTGAATGTGATCGACAAGACTCCCATCCAAAAGCAAGGACTCTCGAGCTAAACTGCTTCGATTTAAATCTTGGTGTTGCCATTTATGAGCTAGGTGACCTTGAAGAAGTTTCTTTTCCTCCATTTCCTCATCTGAAAAAAAACCAGGGGTGTTATGAAGATTAAATGAGTTAATATAGCTAATACATTTAGAAAAATTCCAGGCTCATAGTGATGCTATGTGAATGCTCGTTAAATAAATGGAGTGTATTTAGTAAATCAAGATAGACATCAAATCAAAATACAAAGTAATGACATAATTTGGTAAAACACGGTAATGTGGAAAAGGGTGACGGAATCCCCTTCAGTCTGGGTGCTCAGGGAGGGCGGTCTTCCAGCAGAGACCTGGATGACAAGAAGGATCCGGATGGTGGAAGGACTGGGGCCAGAGAGCTTCAGGTCATGAGAGACTAGAACAGGAGTGAGCTTAGCATGTTCTATTAGGCTGGTGCAAAAGAAATTGCAGGTTTTGCCATTACTTTTAATGGCAAAACTCACAATTACTTTTGCACCAACCCAACAGTAACAGACAGAAAGCTAAGCCTAGCTGTGACATATGATAAAGCAAGTGAGAGATGGTGGGAGATGTGGGGACAAGATCACACACAGGCAGAGAACAGGTCATGTGGGGCTTAGTGTATTGGTGGCTGGGATGAAGAGTTTTGAGTTCATTCAAAGGGCATTTCAAGGGTTCTGAGCAGGGAAGGAACAGAGTTTGATGTGTGTTTTAAGAAAGTCACTTGGCTGCTATGTAGAGAACAGACATGGGGATGTAAGAGTGGGAGCCAGAGGCCAGACAGGCAGCTATTACTGTTGCTCAGGTGAGAAGCAATGCTAGCTTGGATGGGGATGTATATGATAGACAAGGAGCAAATGGAACAGATGTGGGATGTGGTTTGAAAGTAGAATGGGCAAGACGGTACCATATAGGATGTGAGAGTGATGAAAACAAAGCAAAGAGTGGGTTGAAGAACTGGGTAGATGGTCGTACCAGATGGAAATATGAGAGAGATAGACTGCAAGGTGGGGAGACACTGGGCATCCAGGAATATTGAGCAAATGGCTAGAAAACCTAAGCATCAGTCCCAGCTGTGCCTCTTCCTGGCATTGCAACTTTGAGCAACAATCCCACTCTCATTCTAGTTTCCATCATCAATGAAATGAGCATAGTAGTATCTTCCCCCGTCACTTCTTTTTTATTATTATTTTGAGACAGAGTCTCGTCTATCACCTAGGCTGGAGTGCAGTGTCGCGATCTCAGGTCACTGCAACCTCTGCCTCCTGGGTTCAAGAGATTCTTCTGCCTCAGCCTCCTGAGTAGCTGGGATTGCAGGTGTGTGCCACCATGCCCAGCTAATTTTATTTTGTGTTTTTAGTATAGACAGTGTTTCACCATGTTGGTCAGGCTGGTCTCGAACTCCTGACCTTGTGATCTGCCTGCCTCAGCCTCTCAAAGTGCTGGGATTACAGGCTTGAGTCACTGCACCTGGCCTACTTCTTAGAGAGTTCTTAAGAATCACATTAGAGGCCAGGAAGTTCTAGGCTGCAATGCATTATGATTGCACCTGTGAACAGCCACTGCACTCCAGCCTGGACAACACAGCAAGACCCCATCTCTTAAAAAAAACCTCAAGCCATCCTCTAGCCTCAGCCACACAAGTAGCTGGGACTACAGGCGCACCTGGCACTTATCTCCTGAATATTAAGCTTTTAATTTTTTGTTTCTGTCACTCTTGAAGATAGTAGACATTGACTGAGGCAAAAAATTAAAAGCTTTATATTCAAAATTTGCAAAATGAAGCTGGGTGTGGTGGTGCACGCCTATAGTCCCAGCTACTTGGGAGGCTGAGGCTGGAGGATTGCTTGAGGTCAAGTATTGGAGGCTGCAGTGTATCATGATGGTGCCTATAGGAATAGCTACTACACTCCAACCTGGACAACATATCAAGACCCCATCTCTTAGAAAAATGCAAAATTAAATGCAGAAGAAATAGGCTGGGCATAGTGATTCATGCCTATAATCTCAGTACTTTGGGAGGCTGAGGTGGGAGGATTGCTTGAGAGCAGGATTTCAAGACCAGTCTAGGCAACATAGTGAGACCCTGTCCGTTAAAAATAAATAAATAAAAATAATTATTTGGATATAGTGCCATGTGTCTGTAGTCCCAGCCACTCTGGAGGCCTAGGTGGGAGGATCACTTGAGCCCAGGAGGTCAAGGCTGCAGTGGGCCATGATTATGTCACTGCACTCCAACCTGGGCGACATCCAGACCCTGTCTCAAAGAAAAAAAAACAAGAAAAATGCTCAAACAAGGTTTTGTGAAGGTTTGTAGCATGTATACTTCTACAAGTATCAAAGCTTACAATTACCCTAAACTTTTGGAATACCTTGTATCTCCATAAAATGCCTTCCTCTTTTTAAAAGTAATTACCTGCAGAGCTGTGCTCTATATGCTTTGATCGTCAAAGTTTCTTTAAAGGAAGATTTTGAAGAGCAGTGTTAATTAACATGTAATAAAAGGAATTGGACCCTAATGATAGAAGGTGATGTGAACAGCTGTTTTATCATCCTACATGCTACCAAGCTGTAGGTGTTCCATTAAGTCCTGCTACTTAAGAAATAACTTACATAACCCTTAGGAACTCTTACTTCAGGCTTTAAAAGGCAAGGAGCAAATAACATTAGGAGACCAATAATGTCACCTAAATTTGAAATACTAAAAAGAGATTAGTGTTCTCAACTATGTGAAATCTATTTCTCCTACTTTCTCAAATCTAATCCTAGGAATGTGGCTTATAAACAAAGCATTTTTGGGCCAAGAATACTTCCTCTGCTATAGCAATGCTTCACATCATATTGTGCTGCAGTTTCCACCATTTTTAAAGGACAGAGACATAAATGATAAATAATGGTATAAAAATATTACAATCTACCACTTCAAAAAAAAAAACATTGTTTATGGAATTCGGAGCTTGGAGATGCAAGTATTGATTGCAGTTTTATTTTGAAAAGAATGCTACAATTTATGTGGTTTTTATTTCTTACGTTTATATTAAAAGCTAATAAACTCGATTTTCATTAAAAAAGAATCACATTAGATTATAAAAGTAAAAGGATTAGAAACACATAAGCCATTGTATAAACATAATGTCATTATTATAATTTTCAGCATGTGTGAGGCCCAACATCTCAGTGATTGAATACTGGTGCCTGATAGAATTTGACAAAAATATTAAACAATATATTGTAAAAGACCAGGCAAATCAGGATGTTTCCCTTGAATACACTGGCAGAAGAAAGCTGAATGCACAGCCGAGTGCTGTGGGCATTGTCACTTTCTGCCTTCTCGTTACAACGCAGTGGCACTGGCAACATTCTTATCATGAAGCCAATGGCTGTATTCTTGATTTAATGCACTCTGTCACTGTTTAAAGGAATTTTGTGCTAGCTTTGTTAAGTGGGAGAAAATTCACAACGTCAAGATGTCACTTCCAAAGTTAGTGAGCCTAGTCAGAAAGAACTCTTAAGCGGGGGAAAAAATTCAATCCTTTCTAGCTTTCATGGAGTAATAGACTCTAACAGATAATGGGCTAAGGGCTTCCTTACAGTTTAGTGAATTTGCAGATAAACCAGACCCCTGAATTTCATTATGTGCAACAATGCTGTCTTTGTCTAAAGCTATTTTTGTCATTGTAACACTATCTATTATATTAAAATAATGGAAATGATCTAAAAGTACAAGAAGAGGAGCTTGGTTAAATTATGGTATATACCTACAGTGAACCATATTTGCTTTTTAAAATGGTTAAACAGCTTGCATAGAATATGATGATGTTCATAACATAATGTTAAGTGAAAAACTCAGGCTATAGTCTTTGTATAGTATGACACACATCCTCATTTATGTTTTTAAAATACGTATCTACATGTTTATTTTGTGTGTGTGTGTGTGTGTATATATATATATATGCTTCTTTTACAATTTTGAAACAATTTAAAATGTTTAGAAAAATTACCAGTATAGTACAAAGACCTTTCATCCTGAGCTATTTTTGAGTAAGTTGCTGATATGAGGAGTTTCAGATAAGACACCCAGGGAGCTGTCTCAGTCCCTGGTGACAGGGGGACTCGGGGACTGGTGTTTGTTTGACTCCTGTTTCTCAAAACACTTAAGGAAGAACATTTTAAGTATTATCCATATGGTAATTTTCTAACACATTTCCAAAGAAACAGTAGCATATACATAAACCCTAACATAACATGTTATCTCAGGAGACACTGAGTTACCCTTGGGAAAAAAGGATATTACATTCTATTTCTATAACATTCCATTTTATGCTTGTATAACATCTATCGACATGATATTAGCAACAATAAATTGCCCAGGGCACTTATTTAAATGTGACCTGAATTATTAAAATCTCCACTGACAAATATCAGATTTCTAAGTTAGTTTTTAAAGATAGTGGTTCTTTCTAGATTTACACAAATTTTTACACCATTTTCCCAGCTTCTGTTTTTTCATTTTATTTTATCCCCCTCGTTGTCCTAGAAACAGTACCAGAATTATTCATTTTCAGAAAACATTTTTGTATTGCTTACATGGCAAGTTCCTCCCATTATTTTGGAAAATAAATGAATTGTATGTTCTTTGAAAATAAAGCACAGGGAGAAAAACATTACAGGAAAATTATAAAATCCTAAGTTCAAAAAGAAAACTAGAGTTTCAGGAGAGTCAGCCAAATTCTGTGCCAACCGTGGGTTTCTGACATTCTCCTCTGATGGTGTGATTTGCAGAGCTGGTTTACTTTTGGTACCCAACACTTAGACAGCTATGGTGGTCAAAAAAGTCCACCCATGGGTAGATATGTTCAAATGTCGCCTAGGAGGCCCACAGTGTACCTAGAGAGAGGTGGTGGTTGGATAGGCTGGGAGGACTTCTGAGAGGTGAAGTGCTGTCTTTCTTAAATACACAGATAAATGTGGAAAGAGACATCCTTCAGTGTAGAAAAGAGGAGGAAAAGATAGTTCTGAGCTTCTGCTGTGTTCTGCAACTCTCACTCTCAAAAAAGAGGCAGCCCAACCCTCTCTTCATGCATCCAAGGAAGGGGAGAGAGTTAAATTATCAGTTGGATAACCATCTCTTAACACCATTAAAACTCAAACGTCTCCAGGGTTGAAGTCAATTACCAGGTCTTAGTTTTTCTCAGTCTTTTCTTCAGGTTTCAACGCAATTTCAAGGACTTCCTTTTGCTGCAAGAGTACCACTTGTCTCATCTGCAAACAGTCCTTGACTTCATACAGCTCTTATATTTCAGAAGGTCATTTTTTGGTTTTCAATACATCTAAGCCCTACTTTAAAAAAAAATGCAAAATCGAATGCCAATTTGGCTGCTTTAGGATCACCAAAACAAGTCTGCACTTGTGAACAGTTCCAGCCATTCATGCATTATCTGTAGACATTGAGCTGTGGTGAAAACAAGAATACCTGAGTGGTATTCCCGGCTTTGCCCAAAACTAGCTGTGTGGCTTTAGGGAAGTCACTTGACTCTGTGGCCTAAGTTACCAGAAAAACTCTAACGTCCTTTCTGCCCAATGGAACCACAGACTTTAACAAACGCATGACCATAAATTGGTTTTCAAAAAATCAAAGAGGTCACTTATGTACCATGACCATAATTTATCTATGACAAGACATTTTTATAATGCCTGAAATAACAGTGACAGTAGCTGCTATTTTATCATGTTGAAAACAGTTATTCAGTTGTTTTGCTTTTGAATGAAGAGATCCTTTCCCCACCCCAAACCCCCTCAGCGAGATCCTATGTTTCTTTAAGACAGGAAGTTTTTTTTTTTTCTTTTTTTTTTCAACTCAGAGTGCTCTGTATCAGGGGAAAAATCCAGTGGCAACATCAGCAAGAGCTCCTGGGGCTCTCTGCAAGAAATTTTTCAGGATATCAGATTTCTGAGATTGAAGAAACAGGATATCCTAGAAACAGGATAATAAATGATGCATTTGGACAGGAATCTCTAGAGAAAAAAATAAGGGAAAATTGCTGGCTTGATTTTGCAGTAAAATTACCAGGCAGCCTGAAGAATAAAAGGGCATACATTCCCAGAAAAAATATCATGATTACAATAAAGTTGACCAAGTTACGTGTGGGTGAATAGGGGCCAGCGTTCTGAGTCATCCAGGCAAGAAAGCCAGAAAGGCAGAAGGAGCTGGAATGAGAAATGTTACGGTAGAGAAAGATGAGGGGAAAGGGTCATCAACTGCAATAAACCACCCGCCCCATGCTCCTTCATAAGGTCCAGGTGCTGCACTCTGGGCCTGCTGAAGAGATCCCCATTGTGATGGTGAATTGTATGTGTCAATTTGACTGGGCCACGGGATGCCCAGACATTTTTGCCAAACATTATTCTGGGTGTTTCTGTGATGAGATTAACATTTGGATCAGTAGCCTGAGTACAGCAGATTCGTGTGAATTGGCCTCATGCGATCGACTGAAGACCTGAATGGAACAGAAAGATTGAGACAGTGGGAACTCCTCCTGTCTGACTGCCTGTGAGGTGGGACATTGGATTTTTCTTGCCTTTGGACTCAAACTGAAACATCGGCTCTTCCTGGATCTCAAGCCTGCTGGCTTTCAGGCTGGAGCTCACACCGTCAGCTCTTCCGATTCTCAGGCCTTTAGACCCAGACTGGAATTGCACATCTGGTCTTCTGGGTCTGCGGCTTGCCAACTGCAGACCTTGGGACTTCTCGGTCTCCATAATCATGTGAGATGTGAGCTGATTTCTTGTAACAAATATCTTTTTATATGTATATGTGATAATGTAAAATATGTATATATATACACACATATATATGTGTACATATATATACACATACATATATGTACACATATATATACACATATATATGTGCACATATATATACACACATATATATGTACATATATATGTGTGTATATATATATATGATATTTTTCCCAGTTTCCTGACATCTAGCTCCTAAAATCCTTTGAATCTCTAGAGTCATATGAGTATTTTGTGTGTGCTAATGAGATAACTAGTCAGCTGGGGACCTCTAGATAGCATCAGGATGGGGGCTGGTTGCCACAGGAACCAGCCAAGTGTTAGAGGGTTGGAACTTTCAGTCCCTCACTCCACCTCTGGGGAGGGGAGAGGGGCTGAAGGTTGAGTTGATCACCAATGGCCAATGATATAATCAATCATGCTATATAACAAAGTTTCTATAAAAGCCCAGAAGTACTGAGTTCAGGGGGCTTCCAGGTTGGTAAACAAGAACTCATCCACATACCAGGATGGCTTCCAACTACTACACGGGGACAGAAGCTCGTGCACTCAAGACCCTTCCAGACCATGTTCTCTGTGTCTCTTCATCCGGTTGCTCCCTTGTATCCTTTAAAATCGCCTTTGTAATACACGGGGAACTGTTAGAGTGTTTCCCTGAGTTCTGTGAACCACCCTAGCAAATTAATTACACCTGAGGAAAGGGTCATGGGCACCCCAACGTATAGCCTGTTGGTCAGAAGTTCTGGAAGTCCAGGACTCGCAAATGGAGTCTGAAGGGCAGAGCAGTCTTGTGGTACTGAGCTCTCACCCTGTGGGATGTCCTCGCAGGTAGATAGGGAGTATCAGCATTGAATTGAATTGAATTAGAGCAAACCCAGCTGATGTCTGCTGCAGAATTGCTCACTTATTGGGTGTGGCGGCAGGGTGGGGGGAACCCACACACATTTGGTTACAGGAGCATTCTGTGTTGTGAGAGTATAATGGGAAAAACAGTTGGTTTTTTCAACTCTTTCTCTGTGTATCTGTACCTGTATCATCTCTCTATAGTTCTGTACGTAGATTTATAGACAGATATCTCTTATTGGTTCTGTTTCTCTGGAGAACCCTAATATACTCGTGTTCAAGTATCTTCACATACAAGAACAGCTATCCATTCCTTAATGCAGAAAAAACATTTACTGATGTGCTGCAAAGAAAGTAACGTACTGTGTGGCCCATGTCATACAGACACACACATTTTGTTCACCTTCAAAAGCTCATCTTGACCAGGCATGGTGGCTCACACCTGTAATCCCAGCACTTTGGGAGGCCAAGGGGGGCAGATCACTTGAGGTCAGGAGTTCGAGACCAGCCTGGCCAATATGGTGAAACCTCGTCTCTACTAAAAATACAAAAATTAGCTGGGCGTGGCAGCAGGCACCTATAGTCCCAGCTACTCAAGAGGCTGAGGCAGGAGAATTGCTCGAACCTGGAAAGTGGAGGTTGCAGTGAGCCAAGATTGCACCGTTGCACTCCAGCCTGGGTGTTGCAGTGAGACTCCATCTCAAAACAAAACAAAACAAAACAAAAACAAAAGCTCATCTGGGCACCTAACTAGAAAGGGAGAAGTAGGACTCAGTGAATCCATGGACATTGTCATTAGTCGTGGAGAGCAGGTGTGCTTTGGTGGGAGGGGTGTGGGGTGGAGGTGGAGGGATAGGAACGCAGGACTGATGCAGAGACTACTTGCTCGTTTTTTCTGCCAGGCATGGCTAGCTCCCCTACATGCATAATCTTGACTACAATTCTGTGATGCTGGTGCTGAATTTTTATTTCTTTAAGGCAACTTAGAAAATCATTTAATTACACTAGAAAATCATATAATCACACTGATTTTTTTAAAAGATGAGTCAGGAAAATAAGACAAGGAGAAATGAAGACTATAGGAAAATAAAATAGATCTAGGGATGAAGTTTGTCCACAAAATGCAAATTGTAAAATCCTGTGCCCAAGCCAGAAACAGAGCACAGGGTGGCCAAGTCATGTTCTAGCATCCAGTACAAACAGGCGAGCGAGATCAAGTTTGTGATGCATTGTATTAGGAGGACAATGGCAAGAGAAAGAAAACTCTCCCAGGATCTACACAAGAGGGGTATTTCTCCCAAGTGTCCTTGGAAAGAAAGTCAAGTAGGATGTCGTGAGCAAGAGCATCCCCACAGAAGTTCCAGCGAGCAGCTTCATAGGGCTGCTTCACCTCATGTCCTTGGCAAACACAATAATGCCAAGTGCAAGTCAGCAAAAACAATTATACGGGAAGCAAAAAACCATGTGGCCTGACTACACAGCTTTCTAAGGGCCTCTCTTCATCCCAAGAGTAGATTTTAGAGTATCTGGAGAAGAGGTTCTGAATGGGGCATTTTGGGCATTTGCACTGGAGTTTTGGGGTTGTCGTAATGTGAGGGTCCTCCTGGGAGTTAGAGGGCAGAGCCCAGGGACAATCAACACCCTGCAGTGGGCAGACAGTGCACAGGATAGAGAACTGGCCCATGTCCAAGGAAGGATTGTCCCGTATCCCTCATGGATTTTTCAGTACAATATGGATGTTTGTGTAGATGAAAAACCTTTTGTAACATGTTATTATACACTGCTGGTGGGGAGGCAAAATGGTGCAACTTCTATGGAGGAGAATTTGGCAAACTCTAAAACTCTAAATGTTTGCCCGGTGATCCCACTTCTAGAATCCACTCTTAAGTTACCCCTCCACAAATACAAAATAGTATGTATACAGGGTTATTAATGGCAGCATTTGTTGTAATTTTAAAAAGATTAAAAGCAATACAAACATCCATAAACGTGTCACTGGTTGAATAAACTAAGGTGCATCTACACAATACAATATAGTGTAGCCATTAAGAAAAGAATTAGGTAGATTGGTATGAACAGAGTTCAGGATGTACACAACATCTACAGGTATGGTCTTTTTTAAAGTTTTTTTTTTTAATGTTGAGGGTGAAAGTAAATAAGTGAATATATGTTATTAGGAACCAAAATTGTCAACTTAAGAAAACAGATATAAAGGATAAATATCTGCAATATTTTATTTGAATTGGAAGTAGCTTATGAACTCAATTACAAAAAAGTGTACACACAGCCTTAGCTCTGTCCATGGAATTAGAGATCCTTGGATAAATGATTGATTCCAATTATAAGAAAGGAAAAGCAAATTTGTTTTCAAAAACCAACGGCAGGTGTGTAAAAAAAAAATCAATGTCATGGGAGAAAAACATGAAAGGATTATTCTAGATTAAAAGAAACTAGTAAAACATAACAAATATAATGGGTGAATGCTGATTGGATCCTGATTTTTAAAAAACAGCCTTGAAAATAATGCTTGGGTCAACTGGAGAAATTTGTTTTATGGACTAGATATCAGGTTACGGTATTGTGAAATTGTTAATTTTCTTAGATGTTATAATGGTATCAAATATGTAGGAAAATGTCATTTTTAGAAGCTACATAGTGAAATAAATTGTGATATGTTTCATCACTTTCAAATGATTCTGGAAAAAAAATGGCTGAATTTGTGTTCAACCTTTTTGGATATATACCAGTATTTATTGTGCTATTCTTTCAACTCTTCTATATGTCTGAAATTTTTCATAATAAAAATATAAAAAGTTTTCCAATTTTTTGAACATAGATCCTTACTCTATTTTGCACACAAGCCCCCAAAATTTTGGCATAGTTTGTTTGTTTGTTTTTTGAGACACAGTCTCTCACTGTCGCCCAGGCTGGAGTACAGTGGCACCATCTCTGCTCACTGCAACCTCCACCTCCTGGGTTCAAAGCGATTCTCCTGCTTCAGCCTCCCAAGTAGCTGGGATTACAAACGGCCATTCACCATGCCTAGCTAATTTTTTGTATTTTTAGTAGAGACGGGGTTTCACTATGTTGGCCACGCTTGTCTTGAACTCCTGACCTCATGATCTGCCCGCCTCGGCCTCCCAAAGTGCTGGGGCATAGTTTTAATTAGTGAATTTCCCATAATGCACCTACCATATGAATTAAGGGAAGCTTTCGTTAAGTTTTATTTGGAATATAGCCAATAGTATTCACCATTCCACATACACACCTCTACTCACCTGTGCTCATAGCTGCCACACATTCATGCTGACAGGTGAAGTGTCTGATGACTTCCTTTTGTCTTCTAGAATGGTTGGGCTGAGCCTTTAATACTTATTGAAATGCACAAGAGTGCATCATAAATTAATCTCCTTTTATGTCTTCTTTATATTCCAGTTAGAGTATTTTTAAAAATTGTGTGTGTAGATAGGTTATGTTTCTCATGAATTTTATTTTAGAATAGTAAAAGAAGTCATTAAAGAATGTAGTCATCAAAAGGTGGTCAGATAGGGTAGAGAATTATTTCCCCGAGGAATGGTTGCAGAACACATCCTTCAGGCCAAAGGACACAGGCCAGATATTGAGTGGCAGCCCCATATAGGGGACATCTATCAGGGAGCTGCCCAACAGTCTACAAAGAAATCTGACCCCAACAATAGATCTGGCTTCCACATAAGCTAACATCCCCACTCCCTTACATTTGTCATAAAAAATAGATAAGGTAACAAGAGACATATATTTAAGACTCAAACATTTCCATTTGAGGTTTTATTTTTGGTCTTTTTGAGAAGAAATTGTACAAGGTGTTTTCCTTTTTTTTAATAGCATTTCAAGAATTGTACGCTATCTCTGACAATAATTACAGAAACTACCTTTTTCTGAACCAGAATTGAAATGTGGCTTGACAATGAATCATCTATGACTTAAGAAGGTATTGATAAAGAAAGTTTTACAATTGTACAGAAATGAAGCATATCTAGTTAGACAGTTAATGAATATTTTTTATTGAAAAGAAGAAAATTTCACCACCAATTGTTCCAGGAAATACAGGACACATGTTTGCTATAAAACACTGAACTAAAAATACAGAAGAGGGAACATGTATTCATTCATTCATTCATTCATTCATTCATTATGTATGATATGTGCCAGGCCCAGTACTAGGTGTTAAGGGTAAAGAAGCAATATGTGCCCTCAAGGAGCTTTTAGTTTAATGGGAAAAGAGTGTTATTTAACATCCTGCCGAACAGTGCATATACCAGGGAGGGGTCGGTATGGGAGAAGAGACAGACATGCTTGAGAATCAGCAATGGACAAAGCCATTACAGAAAAAGCTGCCTTTGTGGAAAGAGATAAGCAAAACCCCACATGAAGCAAGGTCATTATAGTAATAAGAGGAAAGTGAAAGGTATTCTCTTAGCTCGCAATCCAATGCCAGAGCTAGAGAATTCCTCATGAAAAGGCAGAAAGAAAATGCTGCGTAGGTGAATTCTACTTAACAGAAGGTATCTGCACTGTAGAATAACAGTATAAAGTCCAGGCTACTTGCCTTTGGGACCACGGGATCCTGAAAAGTACAGAAGGACACTGGTTTTCTGTTTTTACTTATTTGTTTATTCTCAGTCAGGATCTGAACTTTCTTGCCATGGCGGGGACCTCTCTTTGTATGAGGCTTGGCTGTCCCATCTCCCACCATGAAAGCCAAACAGGGAAGACCAGTCTCCCCACTGGCAGCCAGAAGGGTGTGGACACCTGACCTAATTCCATCTGTCAGGTGTTCCAACCTCAACTCTGATTCTCAGCCGAGTATGAAAGCACGAGGGCAATTTAAATCCATTTTCAGTGACAATGTCCAGCAGTGACAATAGCTGCTACACCTGTGACAGTGTCCTAGCCAGACTGCTTCTATGGCATGACCTCAAAGCTACTCAGCTTCCCTCAGCTCCTACCTGCCTTCTGACCTTGTTCTTTAGCTTTCCAGCAATTTGAGCACATCTCAGTAGTCTTGCTAAGGGTGTATGGAGATGAGTAATTTTCTAGACAGGAGGAGAATAGGTGAAAGTAAGCCAAGTAATTAATGAACAGAAAGTCCTTCTCAGCCTTCAAGACAGACAAGATCGATGGGCAATTGTAGGAGAAAAGACATGAAGAAGATGGTGAGGGGTAGAATCAATGCAAGGCAATTTAAGAGACAAAATAGGAATGAAGAACCAATGAAAGGCCCACAGAGAATATTGACAGAATATCGGAGAGGGAAAATTACACTAACACAATGAGGCCAATGTGCATGAAGAAAGCTAGAAAGGGGGAAATGGCAGAAGAAAACTTTCCTAGAGAAACACGAAAAGATATCAACTGATGCAGAAAATGGGACAGAAAGCTCAACCTTGGATACATCTAGATTAGACCACCAAAAAGGGGTGGCAGAATTTTTCTCAGATGTGTTCACAGATAAGGAAAAGGGAGAAGTAAATACTAAAAGACTGTCTCAGTTAGACTCTTTTATAGGTTTGTATTTTTAAAAACTATTTTTACTATAAATGTAATGTCAGGATACAGAAAAAATGAGGGAATGTTACTCATCATCCTATTAAGCCTAACATAACCCTATCAGCATGTTGGCATGTGAGGGTTTTTTTCATTGCATAGGATTAGTTTAAACATGGTAGTAATTTGTTATCCTGATTTTTCATTTACTATTATTGTATTAACAGGTTTTTCTGCTGGTTGAAAGTCTTAATTAATATAAATATTAATGCCTGCATAAGCCTATAAAGGAGATAACCTTGATTTTCTTGGTTTTTTTTTTTTTGGATGGAGTCTTGCTCTGTTGCCTAGGCTGGAGTGCAGTGGCATGATCTTGGCTCACTGCAACCTCCACCTCCCAGGCTCAAGAAATTCTCCTGCCTCAACCTCCCAAGTAGCTGGGATTACAGACATGTGCCACTACACCCAGGTAATTTTTGTATTTTCAGTAGAGATGAACTTTCACCATATTGGCTAGGCTGGTCTCAAACTCCTGACCTCAGGCGATCCACCCACCTTGGCCTCCCAAAGTGCTGGGTTTACACGCATGAGCCACAGCACCTGGTCGATTTCCTTGGTTTTAGATGGTGTGTGTGTACCCCTTATTGTGTGCCTACTATGTAATTAGGGCTCTGTATTCATTTTCTTTAACCCTCAAACAATCCCACAACTCGAATACAATAATTGCTGTTGCAAATTCAGACAAGTGTAGTGGTTGGCTACAAGTAGGTGGTAAAAGTAAGAGCTGTGCTCAAGCTTGCTGAATTCCAAGTCACTGCCTTTTCCACTATGCCATGGCACACCCCATTAGTTGCTGCCAAATTTTTGTTGCCTTGAATAATACTAGAATATCTTTGTGTTGACAGTTTTTCTCTACTTTGGATTGATTTCTTAGAAGTAAAATTACTAGGTCACATGAATATTTTTGTGTCTCCATATGTATTGTCAAGTGGATTTCCAAAAGGTTGAATGTCATTTGTGGTGTTCTCAACAATGAGTAAGGTTACATCAATACACCCCCACCAACACTGAGCACTTTTTTTCCCCAATTTAGTATTAAATTTTTCTTAATTTTCTTTTCTTTTTTTTTTTTTCTTTCTTCAGACACGGTCTCAATCTGTCACCCAGGCTAGAGTTCAATGGTGCGATCACGGCTTACTACAGCCTCCCTGGGGTCAGGTGGTCCTCATGCCTCCGCCTTCCAAGTAGCTGAGACTACAGTGTGTTCTCCCAGGCCCAGTCAATTTTTGTATTTTTTGTAGAGATGGGGTTTCGCCATGTTTCCCAGGCTGATTTTGAAATCCTGAGCTCAAGAAATCCACCTGCCTTGGCCTCCTAAACTGCTAGGAGTGAGCCACCAAACTTGGCCAAAATTGTCTTAGTTTACTGACAGACGTTTTTGATGAACTGAGTAAGGAGAAAGGACAAGTTCCATAGTGTGATGATGCTTTGCTTTTTAGTTTAAAATGATTTTAGGATGATAGTATATCAAAATGCCTAATCAGTCACCATTCCCATTTCTTTCTTGCCATCAGAACCTTGAAGTTCTTCAAGAATCCACATTCCTCTATAAGACCTCTGGAAAGGCTAGGCCCCTCTCATCCCCATGCAGATAGATTTTAATTAGTTTAAACCAATCATGGAAATTATATTCCCTTGCTAGTGATGGACTTAGGAAATGACATATGACCCTCTGCTGGCCAGTGAGCAGGGGGTGATTCCTGGGAATGACTTCTTTGCTTTTATGCCAGGATGAGAGGAGTCACTATTTTCTGTCTCTGGACATTGGCTGATGTGAGGATGGGATGCCTGGAACTGCTGTAGCCATTTTGAAACCTGGAGGGAGCTAAGTGACAACTGAGGTTGGCAGGTCAGAAAGGTGGAAAGAACGTAGGTCCTAGATGTCATGGAGCCACTTAGCTGACCATCACCAGCATGCCTCTTCTTCCAAACCTCCTGAATTCTTTGATAACAAACCTCCTGACTTCTTTGATAACAAACCTCTTATTATTTAAGCTCAATGAGCCTCAATTTTTGATTCATTATTTGTCCCTTGCAGCGGATGGTATCCTACTTGATACAAGGAGTCATGAGTTGGAGACCTTCAATTTATTGGACTATAGTATCTCAAGTGTCAGTGTTGATCCTATTATGCAGACTGTTGTGGACACTGACAGTGCATAAGAAAGTCAACAGGGCAATAAAATGAGAGACAGTATGTGGCGAGTTTATCCCTTTGGGAAATTGTCACTTGTAAAGACAGCATGGAAGTCACCCACCTGGGGAACCTAAGACCTTGAAAAGACCAGGCATGATTTCCTGCTTTAAATCATGTGGATCTCTGACATCCACCCAAAGTGTCAGATCTGTAGTCCCTGGGAGAGGAATACACAAATGTGATCATCAGTTGCATGGCGAATGAGAAGAAAGCAGGAAATTGTGTTCACATAGTCAGATGGTTCGGAGGTTCAGGTGTCCACACTGGAGTTTACTGTCAGCTTAGAAAAGGCATTTCCTTTCTTGGGGCTTTAGTTTCCTCAATTGTGAATTGAGGAGGCTCCACTAAGTGATCCTTGGGATTCATTTTAGCTTCAAAGTCAAACAGTTGGTTCTACCAATTTGGAAAGGGATAAAGTAGGTGATCATGCAGCACTGACCTGCATGCATTACCCTTATTCTTGCTATAGTTATCAATAATACTAAAAAAAGGTGAGGTGTGGTAGCAATGACTAGGAGCTCTGAATCATACAAACCTGAGTCTGAATACCACTTACCAGGGGTGTGATGTTGGGTAACCTCTCTAAAGCTTGATTTCCTCTCCCGTCATATGAAGATAATAATAACAACCTCCTTTTAGGGGCTGTCATGAGGACTAAATGAACTAATACATGTAAAAAGCTTAACCCGCAACAGGCACTCAATACATTCCTGGCTATTGTTGTTAATAGTAGCAACAATAACTCACATTTATGTGTCACATTACAGTTCATGAAGCCAGGATTAGTACTAGGATTTTCTAGCTTTCAGTTTTATGTTCTTTCTAACACAGCACATAGTCTTCCAAGATAAAGTTAAGTAACAGACTCCTAAAAGAGAGAGAAAATGAGAACAAAATATACACAAAGGGAGCTATGTTGTAGCAAACATGCATAATACTAATAATACTGTAATAGATAAACTATAATTACACCATACCTTATGCTATAAAGCTGCCTATATTTGCCACTCTGCTATCTTATTTGATTCCAACCCTATAGAACAAGTAAGGAGGTAACAGGTTTCTTTTTTTTTTGAGACGGAGTCTCACTTGTCACCCAGGCTGGAGTGCAGTGGTGCGATCTCAGCTCACAGCAAGCTCCGCCTCCTGGGTTCACACCATTCTCCTGCCTCAGCCCCCCAAGTAGCTGGGACTACAGGTGCCCACCACCACGCCCGGCTAAGTTTTTATATTTTTAGTAGAGACAGGGTTTCACCGTGTTAGCCAGGATGGTCTCGATGTCCTGACCTCGTGATCCGCCCGCTTTAGCCTCCCAAAGTGCTGGGATTACAGGCATGAGCCACGGTACCCAGCCAATATTTTCTTCCCCTCTGTGAAATGGTGATAATAAGCCTTGAGGGAACAAGGGCACATTCTGCAGTCGGGACGGCCCTGGCGCAGTCAGCTCACTTACACCAAGAAGAGGAGCAAAGCAGAAAATCTGTACTGAAAACACAGTGCTCTCATGAATTCAAAGTCAGCTTTCAAATGTGCACCATTCTCAGGGGAGGAAAAAATTGCAAAAGAAAAACCTAAAAATAGAAAAGAACATCATTAAAAGTTCAGCAGTATATTCAGTGTTAAAGGATAACAAAACAAGAAAGGAGGGAACAAACAGAAGGTGAAGACTATAGAGCTAGGAGCGGAGCAGCTGTAGTCTCTAAGGACTCTCTGGAACAGACTATTGCTTAAAGAATTTCCAGTTTCTTTAGAAAAAAAATGTTCTGCCTGGTGAATAGACAATCACAGTCAAATTGTCTCAATTCAGTTTGGGTTTTCGTTTGCTTATTTGTGTAGAACAATGACCAAATATAGCATATTAATATATTCGGGCTACAATTCAGATAAAGACAACGGTGAGAAAGGTAGTGAAAGGTGCCTTTCACTTCACTTGCAGTTGTTATGAGAAGGTCATATTAACCTTTAAGAAGGATAAGAATGAGAAGCCTTAAGAGACAAAGACATATGAAAAAGGAACCCTGTGAGAGCCAAAGCTTGGTAGATTCTCCCCTTTCCCTCTTCTCAAAATTCTTAAATGCACCATATGTAAAAAGGCATGCACAAAGGAGTTTTATGAACTAGGGTGCAGTGTAAAGATGGTATATATGATTATAGTCTTATGCATGCTTGCCACAACGCAGCTCTCGTTTTGTATATTTTCTTCTTTCTCCTTTAGGATGCTGATACAAAACATTATCTTGGAAGACTGTGCTGTGTTAGAAAGATTGAAGATTAAGATTGAAATTAGGGTTGCTAAGAGAAACAAAGTTAAAGTTCTCAAATCAGAAACCCTTACAACTCAAAGGAATCTGAAATTCAAGACAACAAATTATGCTCTCAAAAGTCATAAATATAAAAGAAAAAAATCACTAGACATCCCTACTTGGAATTAGATGGGGATATCTAATGACCAGAAATCTCAAAAATCTCCCTTGAGTAACGTCTAAAAATTCCAGAGTCCCAGAGGGATACAAATCATGTCCAAAGAAGAAGGGCTAAGGGATTCAGAGTCATTTGGCATTAATAACAGCAAGTAAGCACCTTTAGAGTGCATGTACAAAATAAACAAGACAAGCGATGTTTAACTGGTAGGAAATTTGAACATCTAGTATTAGAGAAAAAAAGACATCACCTTTACCAAGAAGAGAAAATTAAGTATAGTTTAGGTGAACAGAAGAACCAATTCTCTTAAAATAAAATTGACATACATTTTCAACTTAAAAAATCTTTTCATGCTAAGTTTGATGTAAGCAATCAGTGGATGACTGGCCAGAAGGAAAATACATTAAGACTGAAAAAAAAGAAAAATAAGCAAAAGTTAATAGAAAGTCCTGGACTTCTAAAGGGGCCATGTTCCAAATTTGTTCAGAAGTCAGTTGTCCTACACCACAAACTTGACTGAGCATAGGGAGTGTTGTAATGGTAGTTAGGTTCTACTTACACACAGCACCAAGAGTCTGTCTACACAATACACTGGCTGAGATCTAAAAAGATCAAAATCAGAAATGGGGATGGGATGGAGATTTAGGCCAGAATGAAAGCAAATACTTGTGCTGATCCAGGATACAAGAGTAGGAGTGTTGTCAGAATTAGTGACTAAGTTTAAGGGTCCAAACATGAAATAAGAGCTGCCAAGCAGAGGCAATGTGAGGCTATGAATGAGAGTTCAGAGGATTTTCTGAATTCTGGAAAAATAAGGTCTTAATCCCAAGGATCATGAATATTCCTCTGAGAAATGCTACTGTCAGACTTCTAGATACTGTTGAGCTTCTAACAAAGTACTCCTAACCACTACTGGAGAATGTGTTTAAATGAGAAAAATGCATCCCAAGCTCCAGCTGGCGGTACCAAATCAGAAGCTGCAAACTATCACAACTGGCACATGGGATGAAACATGGAAGGACCTTGGAAATATTTGGGTCAAATTTCCTCATATTAAACAAGACAAAACAGAGGTGGGGATGCGTAGAGGTATGTGATCTACCCCCAGGTCACACAGCTAGGGACTAGAATGCAGAGCTAGAAGAGAGGCTGGTGAAGCCAGTTGGTTGGGAGGAGGCCCTCTCCAGCCCCCCACAGGTAGAATCACTGGCCTGTGTCCTGCACCTTGACAGATAGCTATCATAGCACTTACCAACTAGAGCCAAGCAAACCTCTCCCCAACCTTCCTCAACCCCCTTCAACATAAAGACCATATTTAATTTTTCCCTTTAACTCCAGTTCTTAATATAGAAGTCTTAATATTAAGCCTCATAGTTGGGATCTGTTAAATCAAGTTTAGCCTAAAGCTACCTCCTCGCATATTTTAAGTTTGGCCTAAAGGTTTTTCTGTACATCACAAACTATAGCAAGTGGAGGTGTAAACAGACCATAGCCTAAACTTGTGCCAATCTCCAAGTTTTGGCCAATCAAATGTAGCCAGCTGTTTGAACCATGTTCAAACAAGGCAAATGCCAACCTGTAACCATTCCTGCCATTTCTGTACTCACTTCTGTTTTCTGTACATCACTTTCCTTTTCCTGTCCATAAATCTTCTACCACGTGGCTGCGCTGGAGTCTCTGAGCCTTCTCTGGCCCGGAAGGCTGCTCAATTAGTGAGTTGTTCATTGCTCAATGAAACGTCTTTAAATTTAATTCAGCTGAAGTTTTTCTTTTACCGGATCTGTTAAGTGTTTATGAAATGAACTAATGAATAGCAAAAATGTAGATGGGCAGATATATACACATGGAAGGAAGGACTCCAGGGTGTCCAGGAGTCTCGCTCACAGAAGGTCTGAGCTGTGGTGGTCAGACCACTTATGGTCCCTGAGTACATGCTGACAAAATACAGTTCACCTGGGAAAGGCTAACCAGGTTGGTGAAGGTTGTGGAAGCTTATAGATACACAGAGGAGTTATGGAGGGAACTAGAGGTATTCAGCCTAAAACAGAGAAGTCTCAGGGAGTGACTTTCAAAGTGCATTGAAAATTTTACAGGGATGCCCAAGGGGCTGCCAAGATACAGGGAGCAGAGAGGGAGTGGGTGGGACAACAGGTCCCTAACCCAGGTAGAGAGGGAGCAGCTCTGCTTTTCTCTGCTTTACATTTGGACTGTAGCATAAGATTCACATCAAAGATGGTGGCCAGTGGGGAGAGGGGGCTTCTCTTGCTCATAAAGTTTGAAAAATCACTGCCCAGAATACTACGATAGGAGTCTTAAATAATTGGAAGGCTGCTGTTTGAAAGATTTAGACTTGCTGTTCATGGCCCTAGTGGTCGGAACTAATAACCCAAGATAGGTCTCAGGTCACACAAGGAGAGGGACAACCAGGGATCAGCCCTGATTGTAAGGACCTGCCTGATTCCTGCCTGCCCTCTGTAGTCCAGGTGGCACAGCTGGGGCCACTCAGGCCTATGGGCCTGGTTAGTATGTCTCCAAGTTCTGCCCAACTCCAGATTCTGAGAAGGGACTGAGAAGCCCCAGAGTCACAGGCACAGAATGCTGACTCCATTCTGATCCGAGGTGAGGTTGTCCCATTCCTCAGAAACCAAGCCCCCAAACTGCATCCCATTGTCAGCATTGTCCCCATGCCTCCACGCTTTACAAACTTCTCCATATTGCAACCAGTTCTCAGAAGACAGAGGTTTCATTTTGGCACTTTAATCCTCACTGCCAAGTCCCTTTCGCCATAGCCCACCAGCTTTCTCGATCTTCTCCATAATGGCTGTGACATGAAGCCCCCAGGATGGCACTCCCGTACCTTCTGACACCCTGCAGCCCCTAGTGCCAGGTCTCCTTGGCCTCCCCTTCCCTGCCCCAGGCCTGGACCCCTGCCCAGGAGCTGCTGCCTGACTCTTCTCTTCTGCTACTTCACACGCTTGCCAAGACTTCCTCTGGGTGCCTATGACTGGATGTCTAATGAGTGGTCAGCCTCACCGAGAGATTGACTATTATTGTATGTCTTTCTCTTCTCAGAATGTCAGCTCCCAGGGGAGAGCTGTTTTGTTCACAGGTATAGCCCAAGTGCCTAAAACAGTGCCTGGCACAGAGTAGGTACTTAAGAGAGGTTGTTGGTTTTGTTCAGTTCCTTGGTGCCAATCCTTCCTGATTTGGCCTTTTATGCCATGGACCAAACTCTACAGCTAACATTACCTGATTACATATCTCCTTTACACATCCCCAGCTCAGCGGGGTGCGGTGGCTCACGCCTGTCATCCCAGCACTTTGGGCAGTTGAGGCGGGTGGATCACCTGAGGTCAGGAGTTCAAGACCAGCCTGGCCAACATGGTGAAACCCTGTCTCTACTAAAAATACAAAAATTAACTGGGCATGGGTGTGTGCCTGTAATCCCAGCTACTCGGGAGGCTGAGGCAGGAGAATTGCTTGAACCCAGGAGGCGGAGGTTGCAGTGAGTTGAGATGGTGCCATTGCACTCCAGCCTGGGTGACAGAGTAAGACTCTGTCTCAGAAAAAAAAAAATTAATAATAATAATAATTAAAATAATAAATAACAAATCCCTAGTTCTCTGGGGACAGAAAATGGATATCCATTCTTGCTTGGAGTGTCAGCAAAGTAGCAGAGATGGAGGAAGGGGACTACACTTGAGACTTTCCAAGCCTCTTTACTATTTATCAGGGACAGATTCCACGTGGAGATGTTCTAATTCAGAAAGAAAAGCAACTCCCTAGGTCCATTTTTCATGCCCTAGATTGACTTCAATAGCCATCAACCTCCCATCCGCCACACCCTAGTAATGAGATGGCTCTTGGGCAGCCACATTTCTCACCCCATCACTCAGTCCTGGCCGCCACTGACTGGACTCATGGAGGAATGTGGTCTAAGGACAGCCCACTGGGAGTCTGGCCAGCAATCTGTGCTGTGACTTAGCATGGTAGATTGAGGGCGGCGTCACGTTCGCCTTCAAGAAAAGAACTAAGACAGAAAGAGCAGAGTATATAACAGTGACCTGAGGCTGAAGGAAAGTTCTGGGGTAGAGTAGAGACCATGAGGTACCATTTTCAGGGCAAAATTATGAGGGAGCAGGAACTGAAAAGAAATAGAGACCAGGAATAAACTATTGAACACAGAGAAGATGGAAAAAACGAGCCAACTGGAAGAGAGAAACAGACACATCAAGAGGAGCTTGGCGAGGCCAAGAGCCGCCAGATCTGCAGTGTTTGAAAGAGCTGCTCCATGTCCTGCTCTTCCTAGCAGGCGGGCTTCTAAACACATGTTGCCTTCAGGTAAACACCTCATTGTTTGAGGTTCATCATTAATTCTTGCTACCAAAGCAGCCTAATTAAAGCAGGTTCTAATTAGGGGGAAGCATTAGTTTCCTGTTGTGGAAGTTACAAATTCTCATAAACTTTATGACCTAAAACAACACAAATTTATGATCTTACAGTGCTGGAGGTCAGAATTCTGAAATGGGTCTCACTGGGCTATTTCGAGATGACAGAAGTGCCACGTTCCTTTTGGAAGCTCTAGGAAATAATTTGGGTGGTTTTGGGTTTTGGGGGGCTTTTTGTTTGTTTGCCTTTTTTAATTTCTAGAGGGGGGCTGTGTTTCTTGGTTCAAAGACCCCAGACCCCAGACCCCAGACCCCATTTGCATTCTCCACCTCTGCCTCCATCATTGCTTCTCCTTCTCCAACTCTCCTGCCTCCCTCTCTCCCTTATAAGGAATCTCATGATTACTTTGAGCCCACCCAGCTAATCCAGCACAATCTCCTCATCTCCAGGTCCTTAACCTACATCACATTTGCAAAGTCCCTTTTGCCACATAAGGTGATGTATTCACAGGTTCTGGGGATTAGCACATGAGCACCTGAGGGGGCCAATATTCTGACTACCACAGGGAACAAGGGATAATCCCCCAACAACAGCAAAGTACTGAGCCTTCACAGACGTCCACCAAATGATATATCAGCTAAAGAACCGCTGCTCACATTTTAAATCCTTGAAAATAGGAAGGAATCAAGATGACAGACAGGCCTCTAATAAGCCTCTGATCAAGAGGAGAGCCTTCTCCATATTGTCAATGCTGGTTTCCAGACGTTACGTGAACACAGGGGTTCCTAGGAGTATGGGCTTCATGTGAAATGGAAGGTGAGAGGCTCACCCAGTTAGAACAGTGTTATTAGCATTGCAATGAATAAGCAAGCAGTCTAGGGAGAGTGAGGCTGACCAGAACTGTGGCGGAGATTGGTATAGACCCACCTTTGATTGCGGTCCTTACTCATTTCAGAGATTTATTTAACTGTGTTTTACTCAGAAGATCCTGTTGACAGCTGGGGATGGATGCACAAGACTGTGTGATTACAGAGCTCTAAGAAATGACACGATGGGAAGAGAGGAGTGTAAACCATAAGGAAGTGATGCCTGGTGACAGCGTTGACAGTACAGAGCTATAGCATCATGCCTGTGCACGCCAAGGGAAGAAACCAGAAGGAAGGTTACCTCTCTTCTTCTAGTTATTTCTTTTCAAGCCCTTATTCAGGATTTTATCCGGTTCGAAGGGAACCTCAGGTGCCCATCTTTAGTGTTTAGCTGGAAAGAAGCCTTAGAGATCTGGGGTTTCGTGAAAACCAGGAGTTGATTTAAGAAGCAGAAATGCTTTTAAAAAATCCTTTGTTGATCAGTTTTTTAAAAAACTACATAGATCCTGTTACAGACTGAATGTCTATGTGCCCTCAAAATTCATATATTGAAACATACCCCACAATGGGATGGTATAAGGAGGTGGGTCTTTGGGAGGTAATTAGGATGAGATGAGGCCATAAGGGTAGAGCCCTCTTGAATGGGATCAGTGTTCTTATATGAGTCAAGAGAGAGCTTTCTTCCCGTCTCTGATCTCTACCACACGAGGATATGATAAGGCAGTAGACGGCAACACAGAAGAGAGCTCTCACCAGAACTTGACCATGTTGGTACCCCGATCTCAGACTTTCATCCTCCAGAAGTGTGAGAAATATGTTTCTGTCATTTGTAATCCACCCAGTATATAGCACTTTGTTATCGCAGCCCAAACTAAGAAATTTGTTTAGCTGTTTCACCAAACACATCACAGAGCATCCATGCAGAGCATATTCAGAAGTCAGGAATTGGTTATTCAACGGCATCTCTGGGTTCTAGATACTCCAAACAGATGCTGCAAGGATTCCAGACAGCTTTGTAAGGAAAATTAAATCAGCATGATTCAAACATGTTTATTCTTTTTCATTTGATACTGAGTAATGTTTTACACATGGCCAAAGGCCTGTAAGGGTTTCCTGCAACACTTTGAATCTCAAAAGAATCCACATTTGGCTAAATGCAGATCACTTAAAGATCCAGAATTTTTTTTTTTTTTATGTTTTGAGACAGAGTGATGGAGTCTTGCTCTGTTGCCCAGGCTGGAGTACGGTGGCACAATTTCAGCTTACTGCAACCTCCACCTCCTGGGTTCAAGTGATTCTCCTGCCTCAGCCTCCCAAGTAGCTGGGATTACAGGTGCCCACCACCACCATGCCTGGTAAATTTTTGTATTTTTTAGTAGAGATGGGGTTTTGCCATGTTGGCCAGGCTGGTCTTGAACTCCTGACCTCTGGTGATCCACCAGCCTCGGCCTCCCAAAGTGCTGGGATTACAGCCATGAGCCACCCTGCCCAGCCAAGTTCCAGACTATTTACACTGAATTTTGAGGTCAGAGTCCATTGAACTTTCTATTTGGGCATTTTTAAGTTACTGGGACCTAAATGCTATTATGGAACCAATCAAACCTAGAGAAGTAACTTACATGTTAAAGTTCATTTACTGAACCACCAATAATCTACCAAATGCAAAGTCTGTATGTGGAAGGCAGGCTATGCACAATTTTGTTCCGTTTTCAGTTTCTTTATGAGCTCTCAGCTGCCCTGGTGTTTCTCAGGTGAGTCTTCTGTTTTCCTATTGTGATTAGTTCTGATCACGGAAGAACAAGAAAGCCTGTTGTATAACAAATGGGATCAGGAAGAAAAGGGGAAAAAAGTTAAAAGAAAACACTTCTTACCTATTGGAATGACCTAAGGCAATTTGGAGTATAAAGGACAGCTTGTATGACCTGTCAGGGTCAAGAGCTGAGCTAAATTTATCCTAGCACATGCCTTCTATGGACTTGTGAGAAAGGAAGTCAAAGTGGGGCAAGCAGCTCTCTGCTCCAAGATGGATTTACTCTGACAAGGGAACCATACTAAAGAGGAGTGAATACATATAGTACAACCCTAAATAGAAGCATAGTGGAATGATGAGTCTATTATGGGCAACCAGATAGAAATATCCATGCTAACGAGCAGAGAGGCTTAGAAAGCCTGGAAGAAGAGATACCTGTGCTCTTTGATCTGATGCCAAATGTATCCTCAGCAAAAAGCCAGAGGGAGAACCCTTATGGGCCCAAAGGGAAAATAATGAAATGGCCTCTAGAAAACCAAAGCATTACTATTTTGAGGCCAGAAGTATCCTAAATACCATGGTAACATTAAATAAAGATTATAGAGAAGGAAAAGGAAATTATTTTCCTACGGGTTATGGTAGACAGAAAAATATCTGCACAAAGATTTCTGCATTCTCACGCACAGAATCTGTGATTGTGTTAGGTTAGGTTACGTGGCAAAGGAGAAGTAAAGATGCAGATGAAATTAAGATTGCTAATCAGATGACCTTGAGATGGGGAGGTTGTCCTTATTATCTGGGTGGGCCCAAGGTAATCACAAGGGTCTTTAAAAGTGCAAGAGGGAGCCAAGCATGTTGGCATGTAACTGCAGTCTCAGGTACTCAGGAGGCTGAAGTGGGAGGATTACTTGAGCCCAGGAGTTCGAGGCTGCAGTGGGCCATGATTGTGCCACTGCACTCCAGCCTGGGCAACACAGCAAGGCCCCATCTCTTAAAAAATAAGTGCAAAAGGGAAGCAGAAGAGAAGGTCAGAGTGATGTGATATAATAAGTAACATGGTTGGCTTTGAAGACAGAGGGAGTAGACAGCCTCTAGCAGCTGGAAATGGAAAGGAAACAGGTTCTCTCCTTGAGTCTCCAGAAGGAACACAGCCCAGTGGATAACTTGATTTTAGCCCACTGAGGGCCATATTAAATGCATTGCTACCCTTCCAAATTGTAAGATGATAAATTTGTGCTTTTTGATGCCACGAAGTTACGTAATTTGTTTTAGTAGCAATGGGAAATTGACACACCCAGCAAGTGAGGAGGGGAGTATTATGGATGTCTGAATTGGTCTTGATGAGCACTGGATGTATGTATCATGCTCCCCTCAGAAAAATGCAGAGTCTTTGAGGAATTATAAGCAGTTCTTAGAAGAAAATGTTTTCAGACTCATTGATTTTAACTCCTCTGCTATACGAGGGAGTGCTCCAATGCAGCTGGGGAATAGACCTTCTGACCTCCAGTGAGGCACAAGCATCTCTGCTAAGTATTGTGTATTAGCAATCAAGAGACTTCCCTGACACACAAGGGTCTGCTCAGGGAAAGATCTGAGATGTGCTACTATTTTGGTTTTTGTTTCTTTCACTTTAGAGGCAAGCTCTTGCTCTTTCGCCCAAGCTGGAGTGCTGTGGTGCAATCATGGCTCACTGCAGCGTCGACCTCCTGGGCTCAGGCGATTCTCTTGCCTCAGCCTTCCAAGTAGCTGAGACCATAGGCACAAGCCACAGTTTCTGGCTCCATATTTTGTTTTAAAACTAGAATTTCATATATGAAAGTCATAGTGTAGCAGATACTATTGGTAGGCAGTCAAAGGTCATTCCCTACTTTTCCTTGCTAAGAGATTACCTATTTTGTTGAGGTATCTACACTTTTCCATGAGACTCAGGGTGACTGATCTAAGCCAGTCACCCCAGTCATGGGTAGCCTTTGCCAGTGAACTGGTGTTGCCATGGGCATGAGATACAGTTCTGACCAACGAGCTGTGAAGAGAAGTCAGCTTGAGGGTTTCTGGGAGAAGTTTCCCTCAAACTTGAAGAAACTCATAGAAGAGAATGGCCTCTTTCTGCCTCTGAATGCTGTTGTGAGGAGCAGGTGATTTCTGGAGTTAGAAGCCACCATCTCCAGAGCATGAAGGCATGAGGCTGAAAGCAAGACCATATGTCAGGGATGGCAGAGTGGAAAGACATCAGGCACCCCGGTGATGCCATAAGACCGCTGAATTTACCAATTCCAGAGCTTGCCTACTTGGGTCTTTTTATTTAAGACATTACAAATCCCTTGAATTTTAGTTGTAACTGAAAGTATCCCACCTGATGAACAGATGGTTAATTAACATCCTTAAAACATAAAAGTTAATGAGAAAAAGATGCCTATTTCAAGATTTTTTAAAATTAAGCAAAAGAACAGATAATTCTCAAATGAAGAAAAACAGTAAACATTTGCAAAAGCATTCAAATTTACTAATAACTAAGCAAGTGCCAGTAAAAATAACCAGACCCTCTTATTGGCCTCTAAATGGACAAAATCCTTTTTTAAAAATGATGCTATCTAATATCATTGGTGGCTTAGCGAAATGTACACCTTCTATTGGAAAGGTGAATAGACACAACCTTTCTGAAGGACAATTTAATCATGCGTATTATAGAGATTTCTGCTGGCTGGATCAGAGATTTGAATATTCCAGGCAGCACCCTTCTCCTCTGATAGCTATTTAAATTCACTATTTGCTGGAGAACTAGAAGCTTCTTGGAACTATCCAGAACTATGTATCTATGTGAAGTTCAGATGTGTCTAGTAAATTTAGATGGGGTCACCTCAAATTAAGTTCCAGGAGGAAATATGGTATCCTTGAAGGAAATCTTCCTTGGGGAAGAAGAGGCAGGTAGACTCATCAGGATACAGGGTCTCCAAACAGAGACACAGTGGTGCCAAGCCCACTGGCAAGTACACAAGCACTTGGATCTGCCTAGCTCCAGCCAGCTGGGATGTTCTAGGGAGGAAAAAAGATGCACTTGAAACCAAAGATGCATTAGTATAAAGGCCATCACACCTCACAGACCAAGAAACTGAATCATGGGAACCTCTGAAGTGCAGAATGGAGGGGAGAGAGCTGCCACCAGCGGCCAGGGCAGTGAGGAGCAGCTCAGTGGCAGCTCAGGTGCACGTCAGCAGGAAGGGCACCTGGGTGTCCTGAGGGACCACCAACCAATATGGGGCACCTCTGGGAGCTCCCTGGCATGCTAGAGAGGAAAAGGGAGCTAGAAAGGGGGTTTAAGTAGCCTTCCAGGTTGCCCAGCAGCCAAGCCCTGTTTCACTTCTTCTCTCTCATTCTCTCTCTCTCTCACTCTCTCCCTCTTTCTCTTTTATTCTTTCTCTTACTCTTTCTCCTCAGGTCAAAAGAGGGGCACTTAGCCGGGCACAGTGGCTCATGCCTGTAATCCCAGTACTTAGGGGGCCAAGGAGGGCGGATCACTTGAAGCAAGGATTTGGAGACCAGCCTGGCCAACATGACAAAATCCTATCTCTACAAAAAATACAAAACAAAAAAATAGCCAGATGTGGTGGCACATGCCTGTCATCTCAGCTGCTTGGGAGGCTGAGGCATGAGAATCGCTTGAACCCAGGAGACGGAGCCTGTAGTGAGCCACTGCACTCCAGCCTGGGCAACAGAGCAAGACCCTGTCTCAAAAAAATAAAATTTAAAAAAGAGGGGCACTCAAGCTAGTAAAAGCTGTAGCATCCTAATTAGGCAAAAGGAGTAGAGCTGGTGGGACCAAGAGGAAGCAGATAAGCTACAAGCCTGCCCTTCCTCATGGTCCAGGACACAGAGCCCTACTGCACAAATAACTTACAACGTTCCCACACCAAGCTATCACCAGACACCTTCAAGCTAGCGCCCTGCAACCTTCGCGTTATTAGTACTACGCAAAGCCCTCTTCAGCATACAGCATAAACACCATCCTATAAAATCTCCAGCAAGCGGCCGAGCGCGGTGGCTCAGGCCTGTAATCCCAACACTTTGGGCAGCCGAGGAGGGTGGATCCTGAGGTCAGGAGATCGAGGCCATCCTGGCTAATATGGTGAAACCCTGTCTCTACTAAAAATATAAAAAATTAGCCAGGCGTGCTGGCGGGTGCCTGTAGTCCCAGCTACTCAGGAGGCTGAGGCAGGAGAATGGTGTGTACCTGGGAGGTGGAGTTTGCAGTGAGCCGAGATCATGCCACTGCACTCCAGCCTGGGCGACAGCGAGACTCTGTCTCAAAAAAAAAAAAAAAAATCTCCAACAAGCCTTTGTTTCTTTGCAGTCTGCTTCTGTCATGCAGGCTGTCCACTGCCCCCTTTCAAACATATTTTCCTACTTTCTCTAATAACTATAACTTTCTTTACCTATAACTGTCTTGGTAAATTCTTTTACCCCCACACCACCAGCCCGGATAGCCATTGCACACTGCCTCCCCACCCCTCCCGCCGCCCACCTGCAACAAAAGCCACATGTTCAGCCAAGACTTTATTATGTCCACATGCTGCAAAGATGTCAGTGACATTCGCTGCATCAGAAGACTGAAATCTCTTCATAGTATTTGACCCAGTAATTCTGCTTCTAGAAACTTAGCCTAAGAAAATAATTAAGATTCACTCAAAGTCTTTGAACAGAATATTCATCATAGTACTTTCATAATAGCAAAATACTGAACAACCACAATGTTCAAGAATGGGGGAAGGACTAAGCAATTTCTGGTATCCTCATTAAAAATTATGTTTCTGAAAAAGTACTTAACAATGTGGAAATGTTCACAATTAACTAAGGAAAAACTAATACAAGAACAAACTCAAGGCCGGGCACGGTGGCTCACGCCTGTAATCCCAGCACTTTGGGAGGCCGAGGAGGGCAGATCACAAGGTCAGGAGATCGAGACCATCCTGGCTAACATGGTGAAACCCCGTCTCTACTAAAAGTAGAAAAAATTAGCCGGGCGTGCTGGTGGGCACCTGTAGTCCCAACTACACGGGAGGCTGAGGCAGGAGAATGGTGTGAGCCCGAGAGTCAGAGCTTGCAGTGAGCCGAGATCACACCACTGCACTCCAGCCTGGGCGACAGAGCAAGACTCCGTCTCAAAAAAAAAAAAAAAAAGAACAAACTCAAAGCATGTTGCAATCTTTGTTTTGTTTTGTTCAGTATAGAAGAAAGATTGGAAGTTTATGCACCCCGATTTTTCATACTAATTAATTCTAGATGTAAGATTTTACTTTTTATTATGTTGGTGGGGGGGTTGTTTTTTATGTTTAGCAATTATTTTATCATGAATGTGACTTTAAGCAATGACAAGTTTTTATAAAGTTATAAGAACTCTATGCTAATGAATTTGAAAACTATTCAAAATCTGATATTTCAAAGCCTATAATTTTAAGAGAAAGAAGAAGAATAGACCACAGAGTGGTAGAGGTCATGTCCAGAGGAAGAACAGCTTTGCCACCACGTTCTCCTCTGTTAATCAATCTGCAAGACAATACCTAAGATGATTGCATTCTGAAGCAGGCTATTTTAAAGCTATATTTCTTTGTAAGAACTTGGTACATTTCTCTATGATTTAAAAGAGATGATTAGTTCCATGCTAAATGGCTTCATTTGTTGCAGAATTTTCCTCTGAATGGGGATGTTCTGTTTTAATGTAAAATTGAAACATTATTTCTCTTCTTTCATTGGCCTGCATTCATGTAAATAGGGGATTTAAGTATATATTTTTTCACTTAATGGATTTAAAACAAAATCTTAAAAAAGAAAATTTTTAAACTAAATTAATTTAAAAATGTATTTATCCTGCATTTTTTACATTCAGTCCCATCACAGAAGAACAAGCAAAACATTTAGGTACAATTTCAGGGCGGTGTAGAGGAACGCAGCTGCCTGAACTCTGCAGTGAGCCTTCTGACCCATCCAAAACCCTGGCTCAACTGGGGAGTGGGCCTGGCAACCTCTGTGGGGTGGCAGCCCAGAAGGCTGGGGCTGAGTGCTGCAAAAGTGCCCTGTTCTTCCCCTCCCTTCCTGAGACTGCCTTCCACTGAGCTAAACCTATGTTTCTCCAGCAGAGAATAATTAAAGCATGCCAACCTTGGAGCTTGCAGACATCCCTCTGGAGTAAGATGTTCCAGTTCAAAAGGTTTCTCCATTCCCTTCTCTTTCCTGGACATCAGGACCCAGTATTGGTTCCTGATGGCCTTAAGGAGCTGGGCCCTCTTGGAACCAGAAGCCTATTGAAAAACATGAGGAATTTGGGGGCAAACCAACAGTTTCTCTGAGACCTTGCACTGAATTTTCACTGTTCTGTCTCAGGCCACATATTTTGCCTCCCCATTTCCTCTTTCCCTACTATCTTACTAACATCCTCCTCTTCCTGCTTTCTTCTGGCCTTCCATGGTGCTCCATGGCCAAGCCCTGTTTCAAGTTTCCTCTGTCACACTCACATTCTCTCTCTCTCCCCATCTCCTTTCACACAGGGACACACAGCACACACGTACACATGAACACCAGTGTTTTTGAAAGAATTCTTAGATTGCATGCTATCCAATAAAAATGATTTCTTTCAAACTAGTTGATGATCTCAGTGGTTGCCTTCCAGTTCTGCTTCTCTTTAAGCTTAGAGTTCCCGTTTTTCAAATATTAATGGAATTTCCTCAGAGTGATAGTTATGCCACCGATCAAGAACACACAGGTACACACAGGGATTCCTAGAATCTCTTCAATACCTCCGAGCAGCACCCCCACCCAGGTGTAAGGGCTGGGACATCTGCTGTAGGCCAGGACGATGTCATGTCATTCTGTCTCAACTCTGTACAAAGCCAAGCAGAGCGCCAAAGACTCCAGATGCCCAAGGGCTATAGGCTATTATGTGGTGGCGATTTGATCAACTTCAGAGAGTGCTCAAGGCTAATCTCATGATTCCATTACAAGCTCAGTTCCTCCAGGCCCCGGGAGCTGATGTTTATCTGTATTGCTCTCATCATTCTTTTGGTTCAGTAGCAATTCCCTTACAGGAATTCCATAAGTTGGGAAAGAGGATTGCATGACCAAAGCCCCATGTGGTTGTCACCGTGTGACCTCTGTGACTTATCAGACTCCCTCCTTTCATGTACCTGAACCCCCTCCCGTAGTCCACCTCCCTCCTGGCTTCAAACTCTGCTTTGAGCCCTACTTTTCCAGCTGTGCTTCTGACTCTCTGCCTCTTCATGCCAGCCCCCTCTCCTTAATGGCTGCATCAGGCTCCCAAAACCCCAATCTGTGGACTTCATGGTTGTGCTGCAAATGGGTTCAGTGCCCAGAACGTCAGCTTGGCTGCCACCTGACTTCAAGTGTCATCTATGGCCTCAGGTGCTACCCTCAGGCCAAACCTAGTGAATTAGAACTCGGGGATTGTGACAGCCTCTGCAATCTAATCCATCTCTGACACAATCAGACATCTCCCCTCAGGTAAGAAAATCAAGAGGTTGGGTTAGTTTGTACAACCCCTCCCTCCCCCCACCCCTCACCTTTCCTTTACCCATCCCCACTCCCGGTCAGTCTCCTGCATTTCCACCCACTTGATGGGATGGGCTAGAAAGCAGCAGCGGAAGGGAGCAACTCTAGAATCAGAAACATCTGGATTCCAATTCCAGCATTTGCTACTCACTAGCAATACAATGTCAGACAGGAGATAAGCCCCTCTGCACCTTATTGGTCTCATCTAAGAAGTGGAAATAACAGCCTCTGTGTCACAAGGTTATCAGGAGGACTGAAGGTAATGCATATAAATATGATGTCTGGCACAGAGTAGAACATCAAAAACCAGTCATCATTATTTGTGTGTGTGTGTGTGTGTGTGTGTGTGGTGTGTATTTTGTTTGTTTTGTTTTGTTTTGAGACAGAGTCTTGCTCTGTCACCCAGGCTGGAGTGCAGTGGTGCAATCAAGGCTCACTGCAACCTCCACTTCCCAGATTCAAGCAATTCTCCTGCCTCAGCCTCCTGAGTACCTGGGATTACAGGTGCCCACCACCAGGCCTGGCTAATTTTTGTATTTTAGTAGAGATGGGGTTTTGCCATGTTGGCCAGGCTGGTCTCGAATTCCTGACCTCATGTGATCTGGCCGCCTCGGCCTCCCAAAGTGCTGGGATTATAGGCATGAGCCACCGTGCCCGGCCACCACTATTATTATTCATTCTTAGCATGTATTCTCCTGTCTTTTCTAGAAGTTCTGGAGACTCTAGTCACATGCCCACTTGCCAGTCAGATGCAAGAAACTGGTAACAACCACAGCACATTCCTGGGTGTTATTGTAAGACCTTTAAATTTTGGGTCAGTTTCCCAGACAAACTCAGGCTTTAGGCCTGCCTGCAACCTATTTCTGTAATTTCTCAATTTGGGCTTTGGCCTATCCTGTAATTCCCCTGATGCCTGCCTTTAACAACACGCACTCACACAAAAAAATTAAAAGATACTCTGTGCTCATGGGCTGGAGGAATTCATATTGTTAAAATGACGATACTATCCAAAGCACTTTATAGATCCAATGCAATCCTTATCAGAATACCAATGACATTCTCCACAGAAATAGAAAAAAATTCTCAAATGTATATGGAACCACAAAAAAACTCAAATAGCCAAAGCAATCCTGAGCAAAAAGAGCAAAGCTGGAGGTATCACACTTACCTGACTTCAAAATTTACTACAAAGACATAGTAACCAAAACAGTGTGGTACTGGCATATAAACAGACACATAGACCAATGGAACAGAATAGAGACCTCTGATATAAATCCATGCATTTACAACCAATTCGTCTTTGACAAAGATGCAAAAACATACAATGGGGTGAAGACAGCCTTTTCAAGAAACAGTGCTAGAAAAACTAGAGAGCTATGTACACAAGAATGAAAGTAGACCGTGAATCTCTCACCATACACAAAAAATCAGATCAAAATGAATTAAAGACTTGAATCTAAGACCTGACATCATGAAACTGCTAGAAGAAAACATTGGGGAAATGCTCCAGGACATTGGTCTGGGCAAATTTTTTTTTTTGTATAAGACCTCGAAAGCACACACAACCAAACCAAAAATATAGAACTGGGTTTATATCAAGCTAAAAAGTTTCTTCTGCAAATGAACAATCAAGACATTGAAGGGACAACCCATAGAAAGGAAGAAAATATTGGAAAACCATCCACCTGACAAGTGATTAATAACCAGAATATATAAGGAGTTCAAACAACTTAATAGCAACAACAACAACAACAAAAAACCTAATTTAAAACTGGGCAAAAGATGTGAACATTTCTCAACAGTGACATACAAATGGCCTATAGGTCTATGAAAAAAAAGTTCAACGTCACTAATCATGGAGAAATGCAAATCAAAACCAATGTGCAATATCCTCTCATCCCAGTTAAAAGGACTTGTATCAAAAAGACAAGCAATAGCAGATGCTGGCAAGAATGTGGAGAAAGGGGAACTCTCATACACTGCTAATGGGAATGTAAATTAGCACAGCCACTAAGGATAACAGTATGGAGATTCCTCAAAAAACTAAAATTAGAACTACCATATGATCCAGCAACTCCACTACTGAGATAGTTGTCCAAAAGAAAAGAATCAACATATCAAAGAGATATCTGCCTACCATCTTTATTGTAGTACTATTCACAATGGTCAAATATGGAATCAGGCTGGGCATGGTGGCTCATGCCTGTAATCCCAGCACTTTGGGGGGCTGAGGCGGGCAGATCACTTGAGGTCAGTTCACTTGGCCAACATGGTGAAACCCCGCCTCTACTAAAAATACAAAAATTAGCTGGGCATGGTGGTGGATGCCTGTAATCCCAGCTACTCATGAGGCTGAGGCAGGAGAATCGTTTAAGCCTGGGAGGCGGAGGTTGCAGTCAGTGGAGGTTACACCACTGCACTCCAGCCTGGGCGACAGAGGGAGACTCGGTCTCAAAGAAACAAACAAAAAGGCAGGGCGGGGTGGTTCATGCCTGTATCCCAGTACTTTGGGAGGCTGAGGCAGGTGGATCACGAAGTCAGGAGTTAAAGACCAGCCTGGCCAAGATGGTGAAACCCCATCTCTACTAAAAATACAAAAGTTAGCCAGGTATGGTGGTCAGGGTGCTTGTAATCCCAGCTACTTGGGAGGCTGAGGCAGAGAATTGCTTGAACCTGGGAGACAGAGGTTGCAGTGAGCTGAGATCACGCCACTGCACTCCAGCCTGGGTGATAGAGCGAGACTCTGTCTCAAAAAAAAAAAAAAAAAGTTTGTAGCACCTCCCTCCTCTCTCTCTTCCTCCTGCTTCAGCCACGGAAGACATGCTTGCTTCCCCTTTGCCTTCCACTGTGATTGTCAGGTTCCTGTGACCTCCCCAGCCATGCTTCCTGTACAGCCTGTGGAATGTGAGCCAATTAAACCTCTTTTCTTTATAACTTACCCAGTCTCAGGTATTTCTTTATAGCAGTGCAAGAACAGACCAATACAGATGGTAAATTATATATGCATATTTTGTCTCAATTAAAAAAAAAATTAAAAAAACCATACACTCATCCCGTGGCATGCGGAAGCTGGTTTGTGCTGGCTAACAAGAGCTGGTTGTTAATTTTTAAGAATTTTGCTCGTCAGCTGAAATCAGCCATGACAGAAGTATTCCTACCATAGAAATCGGCAACCCCTCCACAAATAGGTTGGTGCAAAAGTAACTGCAGTTTTTGCCATTAAAAAGTAATGTCAAAAACCACACTTACTTTTGCACCAACCTAATTTATTAGCTCACCACGGATTTATTAGCTAATTTATTAGCTCATCACCATACCCACCACTTCCTTTTTTTTTTTTTTTTTTGAGACAGAGTCTCGCTCTTTTGCCCAGGCTGGAGTACAGTGGCACAATCTCGGCTCACTGCAAGCTCCGCCTCCTGAGTTCACGCCATTCTCCTGCCTCAGCCTCCCAAGTAGCTGGGACTACAGGCACCTGCCACCACGCCCATCTAAATTTTTTTGTATTTTTGGTAGAGATGGGGTTTCACCCACCACTTCCTTGTGAACTTGATTTTTCTGGGTCCCACTCCCTGTACCATGTTCCGCCCACCTGCCTGCCCGTCATCCATGACTAAGACCTCATCCTGGTGAGTCCTCCCCCAGGACTCTGGTCTCCAAGTGATTGTTCCCTGGTGTAGCATGGACAGCACCCCAGATCTAACACCATCCAAGAAAATAACACAAACCCTGGACATCCCGAGGGAACTCAATGCTTTGTTTACTATCCAATTCCCACATATCGGAGACAGCTCCTGTCAAAATAAAGTCAATAGACCATTTCACACATTAATTATCTCAGACTGCAAACCTAATGTGAAGACTTGAGAGGTTCTGCTATCAAATAAACAACCCCTGTCCATGTTCTATATAGAAGATTCTGAAAAGATGTGAGCCTAATTGATAATCTCCCACTTATGTTTTAATTGAGATGATGCCGTGTGGCAGAATGAATTCCATCCACGACTTTCCATTGGCTTCTGGCTTCTGTGTGACCTTTCCCCCCATTTCTTGACAGATTCATCTTGCTGAACATCTTGTGGAAAATGTAAAAAACATCGCTTTTTTCTCTGTCGTGCTGAAGTTTGAATCTCATGAATTTATTTTCCTTAAAATAACAGTTGCTGCATATTCTGATCACTTCTTGCTTCAATTATATTTGTACTGAAACTTCCTCTTCTAAATAGCTTTGTGCATTTTCTCTGTCCTTCTCCATAGTCTTAGCTCATTAATGGAAGATTATCGCTTTGATCTTTACGTTGACCAGAGTCAGATAGATAGACACCAAAAGAATCAGGGATCCCTTCCACGGCTATAAATTCAGAGTATATATATATTTTTAAACCATCTTTAATGCTTTTAAACAAAGGCAGGTAGTTTGAGAAGACCTCTGTTAAGACAGTCACAAATTTAAGACAATTTGGGACACTCTTGTCCATCTATACATTAATTCAGTTCACCCACATTTATGCAGCCTGTTGTGAACTAAGTCCTCTGATAGGCTCTGAGGCTTTTAGGGCCCCTCCTCTTCACTGTCTGTCTAGTAGAGGAGATAAGCAAATAAACACAACTGGATCTGATGTGTGCTATAGCATAGGTATGACCAAACTACAGAGACAGAAAGGAGTAAAGAGGGAGTTACTAAGTCAGTTGGGCAGTGTATCAGTTTCTTATTGCTACTGTTATAAACTGCCACTAGCTTAGTGGCTTGAAAAAACACTAATTTATTCTTCTACAATTCCAGAGGTTAGAAGTCCAAACTGAGTCTTATGGAGCTAAAATTAAAGTGTTGAGAGCCAGGGACAGTGGTTCATGCCTATAGTCCCAGCTACATGGGAGGCTGAGGTAGGAGGATCCCTTGAGCCCAGAAATTTGAGGCCAGCCTGGGAAATATAGGGAGATCCCATCAAATAAAAAAGAATTGACAGGGCTAATTATTCCTTCTGAAGATTCCAGGGAAGTATCCATTCCATTGCCTCTTCTAGAAGCTGCCTGTATTGCTGGCCTTGCCTGTGACCTCATCACTCCAATTTATGATTCCATCATCACATTCCCTTCTCTTCCTCCAATCTCCTGCCTCGTCTTATAAGTAGCCTGTAATGACATTGAACCCACCCAGATAATCCAGAATCATCACTCCATCTCAAGATCTTTGACTTACTCATATCTTCAAAGTCCCTTTTACCAGGTAAGGTAACACATTCATGGGTTCTATGAATTCAGACTTCAGCATTCAGCCTACCACTGCAGGATGGAGGAGGGGAGTTCCGTGAAACTTCTTCCCATGTGAGAAAGGATAGTAGAGCCATCTGCTGTGTCCTGGCTAGTTCTTGCCACTCTGCATCTTACAGACCTGACCTGCCACAGGTGCCCACCCTCCACCTGTTGCTGCCACACTGCCTCTCTCTTTCCCTTGGGAGCTGGCTTCTGCCTCCAGCTCCTTTACAACCAGGGGGAGCCTTGTTAGGCTGGAGCTGCTGAATGGTCCCCTCCAAAAATTGTCTAGAAGTCTACCTTAGAGATGGGCCACAAACTACCACCTTTCTCAGGTAACACAACTGAAGTACAAAGAATTTCTCAATTTTACGTTGCAAAATAATGGGTAATTATCCATTATAAATAGCTACCTGTTATTAGCACTTGTTATGTGTAATGAATTGCACTATGTGGTTTATAAGAATTATTTCATTTAATTCTTAACAATAATCTCTATGGCAGACACAATCTTTATTCCCTTGTTCATGGTAAGGGAGGGGAGGCTTAGTAAGTTTAATCAATTTCTCCAATGCCATTTAGCAAGCAAGAACAGTAGCTCAGACTTAAAACCAGCTTTATCTGGTTATAAAGTTCTTATTCTAACCACAACTCTATTCTAGTGCCCAAGTCAGCTGAGGTCAGAGCTATTCAATAGATGGCTAGAGGCAGTAACGTGGAAAAGATAAGAACATGTGTCCTGGGCCTTGGCCACATATAAACTTGTAAAACTGGGTCAATTACTTAATCTTAAAGTGCCTCAGTTTCTCATCTGTAAGTTGGAGATAAATATAATACCTATCTGATAGGGTTATAATGAGGATTATATGAGATAATATGTATAAATATTATGTTCCTAACACACAGTAAATAATCAATAAATGTTAGCTATTTTACTGTTATTTAACTGAATTAGAGTTGTTATGTTGTTGAAAAGAGAGAATAGGTAGCCACACCTTCGTGAGGACTGGAGTAGGAAAAGCTATTATTTGACATGGAAACTTCCAGTGAGATGGGTGAACAGCTTGGTGCATGATTTAGGTTTGAATAAATGTTCGCTCTGCCGTAAAGGCTATGTGAGGATAATCAGCGTGGGAAAAGGACCTTTGCCTGTCTGTTATTAAATGTCGTCTCTCAGTTCTAAATTCTCCTTCCTCAATCTGTTTAGTGATCCTGGGGCCAGAACTTGGCAAACTCCCTCTTTCCTTTGCCAGCTGCCTCCCTGTTTCCCTCTTAAGCAACTAGTAGCAGGCACAGGAAGAGGTCTAGAAGGTGGGAGCGGAACAAGGCACCTGATGCCATTCTTGTCAGCAGCACCCAAGGAACAGCCCCCTATCCTGGCACCTGCACATAGGTTCCAGTGACAGGTGGCTCTGATTTCCAGCTGCTTTTCACTGTCCTGGAACCTGGTTCACGGTGCTATCCTGGGAGGCACATGCGTAGCAGCCCCTTCTCTAAGTCCCAGTTCCAGGGGCTCCTCCTCCAAGCTCTGGGGGTGCCAGCAGCAGTTAGACAGGGTCCTCTCCCTGGAGATCTGTCATTCATGTGAAGCCTCCATCCAAGCTTTTGGTTTCCAATAAACCCAGACTCTTCCCTTCATTCTCCCAGTCCTAGAGGTTCCAGTGGCCTCCTCCAGTGAGTATCTCTGTGTTCATTCATTAACACTTTTGCTTTTCCTATCTTTCAACAGCTGTTTAATCAATTGCCTATAGTAAATTATCTCTGTTAAACTAACTAGCATGGATGCTGTTTCCTGACTAGACCCTGAATAATACACACACTTATGTACAAAGACTGTACATAGACATTGACATTTGTGTCTACACACATTTATATGTGCATTACATATGAATATTCATAGCACTTTCCTCGATGTGTTTCAGCCCTGCATCTGCTCTACTGACCCTCATTAATGCTCTATCCTTTCCAGATTCTAAAATGTGTCAGAAAGAACAATATTACAGAGTTCTAGATGCAATATATTTCCCCTTGTATAAATATAAGTAACTGTTTCATGCTTCTATACAGTCAAAAACTTACAGGCCAACTCTTTTTTGCATTAGACATTTGTGGTGGTAACATTTGTTAACGACTTACTGGCTCAAAGGGGACATTTTAATTAGATGATATAAAAGTTCCCTCTTGAAACTTTCACTGCTTCCTTCATTTATTCAACATAAGTAATTTTCCACTCAGCGCCAGACACTCTTCTAGATGTTTCAGGTACAAAAAACAAACAAACAAAAAAACAAGACGGACAAAGGCACAGCCCTTGTAGTGAGAATGACAGGGGGATCAGGGATGGGGAATGGTTTATATGCACAGACCCAGGACAGAGTGTGTCAGCCTGTGTGGGAAGGCTCTGGAGCCCAGCCATCTGGGTTCAAATCCTGCCTCCACAACTTACCACCAAATGACCTTGGGAAAGTTCCTAAACTTTTCGATGCTTCCTGTTTCCTCTTGTTACAAAATAAAGATTCAAAGGATTACTAAGAAGGTTAAGAAGAAAATAAACAGTCCTCAGCACAGTATAGGCACTTGGTAAATACTGGTCTTTGTTACTATCATCATTAGAAATGTGCTGGGAGGGCTCATTTGCCCTGTATTAGTCTTCCCATACTGCTATAAAGATACTACCAGAGACTGGGTAATTTATGAAGAAACGTGGTTTAATTGACTCACAGTTCTGCACGGCTATGGAGGCCTCAGGAAACTTACAGTCATGACAGAAGGCAAAGGGGAAGCAAGTACCTTCTTCACAAGGCGGCAAGAGAGAGTGTGAGCAAGAATGAGAAAGTGCCACACTTTAAAACCATCAGCCGTCATGAGAACTCACTCACTATCCAATCACCTCCCACCTGGTTCCTCCCCGGACATGTGGGGATTACAGTCTGAGATGAGATTTAGGTGGGGACACAGAGCCAAACCATATCAGCCCTAACACGTCAGATTCATTAATCTGCCAGGGGACCTCAGAAGGGCCAAAAGTCAGATTCCAGTGCCACCATTTCCCAACGGTGTCATCCTGGAAACGTTACGTAGGATCTCTGAGTTCCCATTTCCTCATGTGTTAACGAATGACAACGGTGCTCACTTCAAGGGCTGTGGCTGGCATAAATGACCCAGTGCATACCCAACCCCTAGTACCTAGGAGGCGCTGAATACATAGAACTCACTCCTCCAACAAATACTTCTGGGTACCCACCCTATGCCAGGCACTATTCTCACTGTGAAGCACAGTCATGGACATGACAAAGTTCCTGCCCTCAAAGAGCTTGTGTTCTCAGGGGTAGATAGACAAGAAGTACATAGACAAGCCAGAGGACACAACTCCATTAAAAAAAAATAAAGCGTGGTAAAGGAGTTGGGAGTTCAGGGTGGTGGTGGTGAGTAGGGTGGCCAGGGATGTTCTCCTTGGGGAGGTGACATCTGAGCAGAGACCCAGGGAAGTGAGGAATAGGCTGTACAAAGAAGGAGAACTCCCATCAGAGGGGAAAACAAGTGCCAAGTCTCTGGGATGGGAATGAGAGAGGGGTATTCAAAGAGCAGAAGAAAGAATGTGGCCAGGGCAGGGTGAGGGAGTCAGAGGGAGAGGAAGGTGAAATGGAGGGGCTGGGCGGGGCCAAGTCAGGTAGGGCCTGACAGGCACAGTAAGAACAGGGGATTTTAGGCTGATTCTTAGGGGAAACCATAGGGAAGTTGAGGTCAGAGGAAGCAACATAATCTGATCTCCTTCTTTTGCTTGTTTTTATTTTGAAGATTATTCCAGCTGCTCTCTGCACAACTACCTGTAATGACAGAGTGTGGACACAGGAGTCCAGGCTGCCATATTTGAAGCAAGAGATGCAGGTGGCTAAGGCTTTAATTAAGGTGGGAGCACAGAAGTGAGAGGAGGTTGAATTCAGTATATGTTTTGAAGGTAAATCTAAAAAGATCTGCTGATGGATTTGCCTGAGAGGATTCAAAGATGAAACCTAGTCCCATTTTGCGCAGTGGAGAAGACTAAGAGGAGCACTTTGGGGTAAGACAAGCAACAAAGGTTGGGTTCGGGTTTGGCCATGGCAAGTGAGATGCGAATTAGACATTCAAGCAGAAATGTTGAGGGCAGGTGGATACACACATCTGCTGCTAACCTCTGCCCCTCTCTGCCTCCCTTCCACCATTATAGGGTTATTTGTCAGAATTAGACAGTGACCTAAATAGAGGCATTAAGTCACCATTTGTTGATTTGGTGTGAATTTAGTTAATGCACCCTACAGCAGTTTGCTTGGGGAATAAGAATTTTTATAGTGCCTCGGAGCTTCCACCTAGCCCTGGAGAGAGGTCAGGGTGTTCAGAAAGAGCACAGAAATAGGAGGCAAAGTGGCACTGGAAATGATTTTTCTTCCATATAGTAGGGCTGGCCCTGTGTATGTAACCTGTGCTGCCTTCGAATTTCACACAAGACTTATGAATCACACTAAGAGCCTCCTTCGGGTCATTTACTTCCTTCCATCAATTACTAGCTAGGCTAGACACAGTCTGAATTTAAACCAAATCATGATCACTTTTTCCACCCGCCACCCGTTGAAATCCTCATCAATATGGTTATCAGTAACTGCTGGAGTCTCCATCCTTCCTTCCAGGGAGGGAGAAAAAAAAAAAAAAAAAAAACTCCCATGTCTTGAAAATAACCTTTCTAATTACCTTTCTTCTCTCTCCTGATGAGCCTGGCAGCATCATAAACCCCTTCCCTGTATCTCAGAAGCAGTCCCTACAGAGCAAGAGACAGGCAGTAGCTCTCCTCCTCACCAGCCTCGCACCCCAGCTTGCTGCTAAGCAGCGTTCTCTATCATCTTAATTGCAACTTGCATGCCCACCTTTCTGCTCCAGGAGCTCTGAGTATTAATCACCTCCAAGTCACTTCAGGTAATGCTGACTGCTTTATCTTTTGTTCTGTCACCAACCTGGGGATACATACAGGAGGGTGTAGGCAGGCAAATGGCTTCCTCCTCAATTCCAATCTTCCTGAAATCCTCGCCACTCACCGCCCTGGTGAAAACCTTCTGGCCCTTTCCTCTGGGGAGCCATTCCTCACTCTAGTGAGTTTCCTCCAAGGCCACATTTGTCAATGTCCATTGTAAAGTTACCAACCATTTGATGTTTTGTTAACCCTTTGCAAGCACCTTGTACAGAGGCAAATGAGAGAGCATAATAAAGAGCAGTTGCTTTCAAAGCACCCGCAGCATCAGCATCCCCTGGACCAGATTCTTGGCCAGGCTGTGGTGGCTTATGCCTTTAGTCCCAGTACTTTGGGAGCCATAGGAGGGAGGATCGCTTGAGACCAGGAGTTCGATACCAGGAGTTCGAGACCAGCCTGGGCAACATAAGGAGACCCAGTCACTATTAAAAAAATTTAATTAGCCAGGCAAGGTAGTGCACCCCAGTAGTCCCAGCTACTCAGGAGGCTGAGTTGGGAGGATTGCTTGAGCCCAAGAGTTTAAGGTTGCAATGAGCCATGATCTCACCACTGCACTCCAGCCTGGACAACAGAGCAAGACCCTATCTCAAAAAAAGAAAAAGGAGGAAAGAAATGCAGATTCTCAGGCCCCACCCAGACTAACTGAATAATCAGAATCTCTGCGGCGAGGTCCCAGCAATCTCTGGTTTCTCAAGCTCTTCAGGTGCTTCTGAAGCATGCTTAAATTTGAGAGCAACTGAAAAAGCACTCTGGTTGGGAAACAGGAGTGCTAACTACACCAGTGATGAACAAACTGTATGCCTTTGGTTGGGCTGTCCACCTTGCAGCACTTAGTTTCCACACTCAAAAATGAGCAGATCCGACTTGATCATCTCTACAGCCACTTCCAGACCCAAAATTTTAAGAAGGTATGTGGGGCAGGGGGAAGGGACCACAGTATGAGATGATAATGATGATTCATGTTTCCTGAATGCTCCTTTGGAGTCTGGTACTAGGACAGGCATTCTTGTTACCTATGAGATGCACATATCTCGAAGGTGGACAAGTATCAAATTGTTCTGGTCCCCCTGTGACACTGGGCTCAGGCTTTTCTGACACACCCTCTTTGGTGGAGTTGGGTGCACCCTCCGGGCTATGCCACCTCCCGAGTGCATTGCCCTCCCTACACTCAGCCCTGGACGTTACAACTTTCCACCCTTGTCCTCGTCTCTCCCACTGTGAGCTCTTGGAGGAAAGGGGACATGTTTGTATTCCAGCATCCAGCCAAATGTCTGGCAGTTAGTATGTGAGTGACTCAAAGATAAATCAATGTTTATATCAATAATTTTCACTCTGCTCAGAAATCCCATAGCCATTGGCAGGGTTATGTCCTTGGAGCCTCTCCAATTCTTACCTCCTCCTCTCTAGGCAACTCAACCACCTTTGATTTGTTTTTATGCTTCTTCCTCACGAAACTCTATGCTGTGGCCTTTCATATCACTTGAGCCACATTCCTCAGCAGGGTCTACACTCTGCATCTTTTAGTGGGCTCTGTCTTTGCCTCATCAGAGAAAGAATTAATAGTTATTTCCCTTTACAAAGATGTATTTTTAAAATGTCCTCTAACAGGTACCTTTTGCTCGTTGTTTTAACGTGTGATATGCAGCATCTAAGAGGACAGTATAATAAAGCTGCTTTCAGCAAGATGCTCCTGTATTTCCCCTCCTCCAACAGCGCCAGCTCTCCTTTCTCACTGAGCCTGCAGTAAATCGGTGGCAAGTTAAGCCTTAGGTCTCCTTGATGAGTTGACGTTAGCATTTCCATTAGCCATCGATAAAACAAATATTCACTGCGTGAAGCCTTTATTACCATTCTAAGGCTAGCCTCACAGACCAAGCATTGTAGTGAACAATTAGGGCTGTGGATGTCCCCAGAAATTGGGCCCGTACCCTGCTCACACTCACTCATATGTTTTTAGGAACTTTGCTTAAGATGCTGCTGTAGGCAGAATTTATTTTCATTTTTTTTTATTTTTTGAGACAGAGTTTCACTCTTGTCGCCCAGGCTGGAGTGCAATGGCACAGTCTTGGCTCACTGCAACCTCTGCCTCCCATGTTCAAGTGATTCTCCCGCCTCAGCCTCCCAAGTAACTGGGCTTACAGGCACCCACCACCATGCCCAGCTAATTTTTGTATTTTTAGTAGAGACGGGTTAGAATTTTAAGATGGTGCCCAAGATTGCCCTGTCCCCTGGTGTATACCCCCTTTCTCCCAGTTATTTAATCAAACATGAATCTAGGTGCAGCTGTGATGGGATTTCGTCAATGTAACCAAAGTCCCAAATCAGTTGACCTCAAGAAAGGGAGATCACCGTCGGTGGGCCTCACCTAATCAAGTGAACTCTTAAGAGCCAGGACTATTCTTAGCAAGAGAGATTGAATTGTGAAAAACATTCCCCATTTCTGCCGTTGAAGATGGAGGAGGTCACAGGCAAGGAACGTAGGTGGCCATCAGCTGATGGCCAACCAGGAAACGGGACCCCAGTCCTACAACTATAAGGAACTGAATTGTGCCAACAACACAAATGAGCTTTGGAAGTGGATTCTTTTTCAGTCATGCCTTCTAACAAGACCAGTATCTGGTCAACACCTCAATTTCAGCCTTGCAAAATTCTGAATAGAGAACCCAGACATGCTGCACCCAGCCTTTTGACCTCAGAACAGTGAGTTTATAAGCAGGTGTTGTTTTCAGCTGCTAAATGTGTGATAATTTGTTAGGCATCAATAAGAAACAAATGCAGATGCTAATAGGTAACATCCCCCCACCTTCATCCTGAAAGGTAAGTCTTCCTTTCACATGTATGTGCCCCATATACTCCACCCTTTCCCTTGCCCCTGCTGCCATTCTTTACTTTGCTAGAGAAGGTTCCAGAAACATAACAGCACCCTCTCCCCACTATAAAAGAAGGCAGACACAGGTGCCTGGACGGAAAAAGCCACCCTGTTCTGTGACAGGCTGTGTCATGCCTTCATTCCCTGCCCTGCCCCTGAGCATGGCTGTCATGTGCTTTTTGCAAACAGTGCATTATTTCTATGTGCCCCATCGTCTAGAACATAACCTCTCACCCTCACTCCAAAGTTGTTCTGTACTCCATGCCCTGAAATATTGCAGATGGTGCCCACTGCTTTGTGCCTTCCACATCCCTTGGGCTGTCTGCTTTGTTTTATTTGCTATAATCGATGGCCTGGCCTTGCTACACCACAAAAATCAAGACAGGCCCTATTCTTCAAATTCCTCCACACATACGCCCGATGGAGAGGGAGAGTCATTTATGATCTCTCCTGCTAGACTCTGTAAATTACCAGGCTTTTGAGTTTATAGGTTAAATACTCAGCAGGAATATTCAGCTTAAGGCTGAAGAATTTCCCTGTGGGGGTGATGACTGGGAAAGTGAGGGCAGTGCCTTTTTTTTTTTTTTTTGCCTAGGCCGTTAACGTTGAATGTAATACATCATCACGAATCATTGGAGGCGGCTGTCCCGTGGTACTCATTAGCTTATTAAAATGAACACAACTGTTCTGGCTGATCTAAATTATAGAATGATGACAAAAATAACAATTCTAAATCTTATAGCCATTTAATCCTTTTTTTCTATAATAGTTTGGCTTGCCCTCTCACCTGAGTCTGTAGGGTAGGAATGAGAACTTGTAATTAAAAGTTGCAAATAAAGAATCTCATTCTCTCTGTTCACATGGCTCTCACCTGAGACACTCTGCCCTGGTACCTGAGGGCAGGAAAGGATGAGAGATCACACCCCGTCCACCCCAGCTCAGCAACTGGCCTCTTTTACCTTCATTTGAGAGGCAACATAGCCTCATAGGCAATTCCAAAAGTTTACTGCCCATTGGAATCAGCTGGGAATCTTTAAACAATACTGATGCCCACTCCCACCGTGGCCATATTCCAATTTAATTGACCCTAGGTAGAACCTGGGTATGGACAGGTTTCAGAGCTCTCCAAGTGATTCCACCTTGCAGGCAAGTCTGGGAAACCACTGGCTTAGTGGCTAAGACAAGCTACATATCAAGACTATCACGTACACATGGACAACCTTGAGCAAGTCACTTGTTCTTTCTATACCTCAGTTTCCTCATCTGTTAAATGGAGTTAGTAATGGCACCCACCTCATAGGTAATTATTAAATGAAATAATGGTGCTAATTGTTTACCTCAGTGCCTAGGACATTGTAAGAATTATGTGTTAATTATTGATATTCTAATTATTGTCATTATTATTATTCTCGTAGCCTCTTTAAAGGTCATGGAGCCAAAGAATCTTATGTTGACAAGAACAAGAGGGGCCATCTACATTCAGGAGTTCCTTTTCAAAAGTCCCCAGCAGGTGACTGTCCAGTTCTGGCTCACCAGCACTTTCCCTGCCAAGTTGATATTTAGGTGATCTGAAGGCACAGTTTGGAAGAATTTGGGGTTCCAGCTAGACAAAGTGGGTATCCTCAGGAAAGCTTCATTCATTAAGCACTTAGTGAACATGTACCCTATGCCAAATACTGTACTGGGAATACTACGTAGAAAGGCATAAACTCAGGCCAGGCACAGTGGCTCACGCCTGTAACCCCAACACTTTGTGAGGCCAAGGCGGGCAGATCACCTGATGTCAGGAGTTCAAGACCAGCCTGGCCAACATGGCAAAACCTGTCTCTACTAAAAATACAAAAATTAGCTGAGCGTGGTGGTGCACACCTGTAATCCCAGCTACTCAGGAGGCTGAACCAGAAGAATTGCTTGAACTCAGGTGGCAGAGGTTGCAGTGAGCCATGATCATGCCATTGCACTCTAGCCTGAGTGACGGAGTGAGACTCCATCTCAAAAAAAAAAAAAAAGGCATAAACTCACAGTTCATGGAGTACACATTACCTGCTCTCAGTCACTGTACAGGCAGTTAATGCTGAGAAGCCTCATCAATCAATTTGTAAAATGATTCTCTTGCTGGGGCCTTTGTGATACCTGGAATCCCTCAGGGCAGTGGTGGCCCCACTCATTAGTCATCCAGGCCCCCACCTCCCTGGGCACCCCCGCCTTTGGCTCAGTTTCTTCCCATTGCTTTCCCTGCCATGTTCCTCACCTTTCTTTGTCCTCAGATCAACTATGCCATTCAAATATTTCAACATTACTTCTCTGCCTACTGTGGGATGCAATTTCCATACAACTTGTTAACCAGCCACATCTTAGTCCATTTTGTGCTGCTATAACAGAATATCACAGACTTGGTAATTGTCTAGTTACCTAGACAAAAAAAAAAAAAAAAACCCAGAAATTCATTTCCCATAATTCTGGAAGATGAAGTCTAAGATACAGGTGCTAGCAGGTTCGGTTGTCTGGTGAGAGCTGCCTCCCCTGGAGAGGACAAATGCTGTGTCCTCTTGTGGCAGAAGTCAGACAAGCAAGAGACTGAATGCTGTGTGAAGCCTCTTTTATAAGGACCTTAATCCCATTTGCAAGGGAAGAGTCCTCATGGCCTAATCACCTCTTAAAGGCTCCACCTCTTAATACATTGGCAACGTCTGAATTTTGGAGGGACTATATTCAAACCATAACACCACATAATACATACCTGCTCTTTCAAAATAGCTTTTACAAATGCCTATCTAGGGCCTTACACCCTTATAAATCAATAATCAACGTTAGAGGGCAGTTTAGTGTCATTCTACCATCGTATTTTTCTGTTCCCCTTTCCAGAAAAACTCCCAAAGCAGTTGTCTATACTTGTGTCTCCACTTACTTCCTCATATTCTCTTCTAAAGCAACAATAATCAACTTCCATTCCTACCACACCACTGAAATCACACTCATCAATGCTACTAGTGGGCCCCTGCAATACTGGGGGGCCTTACAACGCATCCTGACACTGACCACCCAGAGTTAGCCTGGATGCCCCACAAGTTAAGGGCTCAGTCCTTCATAAGACTGCCCTCCCTTCAAACACTAGGCACAAGTTTGGGAGTCTGCAGGCCATCTGCCCTTCTGACAAACTAGCTACAAATTCAGAGATTCCCATGACCCTCAGGTTTGATAATTCACTAGAACAACTCACAGATTTCTACTGAGTGCTATATTTATAGCTATAGTTTTATTATCAAGGATATAAATCAGGGCTAGTCAAATGAAGAGACACTTAGGGTGAGATATGGGAGGATCCTGAACACAAGCTTTCATCCCCATGGAATCAGGGTGCCCCACTCTCCCAGCACACAGATGTATTCACCAACCAGGAAGCTCCAACACACTTCAGTGGCCAGAGTTTTTATTGAGGTTTCATTACAGAGGCATGATTGATTGAATCATTGGCTACGTGATTGAAATCAATCTCAACTCAAGCCCCTCTTCACACTCCAAGTGTCTGGAGATCGGCCTGATACCATGTGGCTCAAAGACCAAACCCGCTAATCACATGGTTTTCCTGGCATGACCAACCCCATCCTCTTTTTTTCCTTTTTGAGACAGAGTTTCACTATGTCACCCAGGCTGGAGTGCAGCGGTGCAATCTCAGCTCACTATAACCCCACCTCCCAGGCTGAAGCAATTACCCAGCCTCAGCCTTCTGAGTAGCTGGGATTATAGGCGTGTGCCACGATGCACAGCTAATTTTTGTATTTTTAGTACAGTGTTTTGCCACATTTGCCAGGCTGGTCTCCAACTCCTGAGCTCAAAGTGATCCACTGGTCTCAAACTCCTGAGCTCAAAGCAATCCACCTGCCTCAGCCTCCCATAGTGCTGGAATTATAGGCATGAGCCACTGTGCTGGCCCTCCTCCTCTGTTAGTCATCTGGAGTCATTTCATTAGCGAAAACTATCAGGGCCCACCACGACTAGCAAAGACACTCCTATTGCTTGGGAAATTCCAAAAATTTAGAATCTCTCTGCAAGGAACAGAGATAATGACCAGATAAATTCATTATGCAACAACTCCCTCTTGCAGATCCAATGACCAGAGTTGTACCTCTCAGCATCATTCAACACGGTGAATTGCTTTCTGTTTCTTGAAAGTTTCCTCACTGAGCTCTCAGCTGTCCTCCTACCCCACTGGCTATGTCTTCTCTTTTGCTGGATTCTTCTCTAAGCATCCTCTGGCCTTTAAGTCTCAGAGTACCCAGGCCTCTTCTTCGTATGTTCTTTCACCCAGTCGCACGCCTTTAATTAAAAAAAGTACACTGATGACCCCAAATCTTTATCATCAATCCAATCACTCCCCTGAGCACCAGGCTTATCTAGCCAACTCCTTACTCCACCTGGACATCTGAAGGGCCTCAAACTTAACACATCTATTAGCAGAAAATGTGTCTTGTCCATTCCTGATGTTCTCTTCCTATGAAAGGAGTTCAATTCATGGAACTCTAGGCCTCACTCTGTGGCTGACTCACTCCACTGATGTGTAAAGTCTGGGCATGCTCACTTGGGAGCAGAGAATACATGTTCTCTTCTGTGCTCTAAGATTCACTGAGGAGCTCAACCTGAACAGCACTGCCTGGGGCTGAGGGGTAAGTTTGCCTAATTCTGGAGTTTGGTTAGGGGGTGATTTGATCCCACTCTAAGCCGCTACCCCCAGTTGTCCTCTATCAGTAGTAAAAGTAATATTTCAGTGTCTATCTAGTCTTTCTTTTATTTCTCAGGCAGAGAAGAGGGGTGGCACTTATGAGGGACCCGTTTAAGGTTCCCCACCAATGCCCAGAGCTCTCGATTTCCATCACTGAACATGAATCTATCTAAGTAAATGACAATTCATTTCTTCCAGTTGCTCAGATTCATTACTGACTGTTCTTTCTCTAAATATATCCTAAAATCTGGCTACTTTCCACCACCCCCATGTCTATCAGGCTATTTCAAGCTACATCCTCTGTCATCTGCCCTACTGAAGTGGCCTGACTGGTCTCCTGACTCCCACTCTCCTCTGTTTATGGTTCGGTTTTTTACACAGCAGCCAGAGTTATTGATCTTATAGAAATGAAGTTCAGACCATGTCATTCCCCTGCAGCTTCCCATCATACTGAGAACCCTGGGCTTTCACACATGACCTGGCCCTGACTCTCCATCCTCATTTCCCGACACTCTGCCCTGTGCTCTCCCTCTCCAGGCACAGTGCAGGCTCCTGCTGGAGGATTCTGAGCTCCGTCTGCCTGGAGCATTCCTGCCCAGACATTGTGTCTCATTCCCTTGCACCCCTCAAGTCTCTGCCCAAATGCCACATCTCAGTGTGTTGAGATTCCTTTCTAAAGAGCTGACACTATCCTTAGTACCCCATGACCTCTGATTCTTTTCACTACTTATTTATTCCATATTTACTGATTTTTATTTATGTTTCTCTCTATTAATAGTGGGGGGTATATTAGTCTTCTGGGGCGCTCCCATAACAAAATACCATAGGCTGAGTGGCTTCAACAAGAGACGTTTATTTTCTCACAGTTCTGGAAACTGGAGGTCCATGATCAAGGTGCTATCAGGGTTGGTTTCCAGCGAGGGCTCTCTTCCTGGTTTGTAGAGAGTTGCCTTCTTGCTTTGTCTTCACATGGCCTTTCCTCTATGCACATGTAGAGGGAGAGAGGGAGGTCTCTGGTGTCTCTTCCTCTTTTTTTTTTTTTTTTTTTTTTGAGACGGAGTCTCGCTCTGTCACCAGGCTGGAGTGCAGTGGCTTGATCTCAGCTCACTGCAACCTCTGCCTCCCAGGTTCAAGCGATTCTCCTGCCTCAGCCTCCCAAGTAGCTGGGACTACAGGCACCTGCCACCACACCCAGCTATTTTTTTTTTTTTTTAGTAGAGACGGGGTTTCACCATATTGGCCAAGATGATCTCGATCTCTTGACCTCGTGATCCACCCGCCTCAGTCTCCCAAAGTGCTGGGATTACAGGCATGAGCCACTGCGCCAGGCTGTCTCTTCCTCTTTTTATAAAAATACTACTTCATCAAATTAGGGCCTCACCCTTATGACCTCCTCCCAAAGTCCTCAATAATGGGAAGTCAGCTCCTTGATGGCAAAGACTGTCTTCTTTGTTTACTCTAATAACTCGACACTTTGTTCTAGTGCTTGGCACATGGTAGGCATGCAGAATTGTTGTTGGGAAAAAAATATCAAAAGCATCAGCTTTGGAATCACATCAATGTGGATTCTAGCCCTAACTCAGCAACTTACTAGTGCGACCTCAAACAACTAAATCTCTCTTAGCCTGAGCCATGGGATAAGGCTTCTAATCTGTAAAATGGGGGTAGCAATAATGTTGTTATGGAGATTAAATGAGAAAGTGTACATAAAGGTCTTAGCATGGTTCATGACACAAAGTAAGAACCTAATATGGTTTAGCTGCTAATAATATTATCAACATAGACTTATACCCATTTCACATGAGTAAAAGGGTCACCTGGACTTTATAGGAGTTGCCCACCCAATATCTATTATTCATCATCTCCATCTCCCTTATTACCAAAACTCCTATGTTCTTGACTGCAACAATGTTCTTGGTTAACAGCACTACATTTCCCAGCCTCCCTTGCAGGCAGTGATGACTGTGGCATGTAGCTCTGGCAGATGTTACAAAAACAGCAGTACCTAGGTGTTGGGTTGCCAGATTCACAAATAAAAATACAAGACCCACAGCTAAGTTTGAATCTGAGATAAACTATAAACAACTTTTTATTATAAGTATGTCCCAAATATTGCATGAGACACAAGAAATTATTTGTGGTATATCTGTAATTTCAATTTAATGGGGCATCCTAGATTTTATCTAGGAACACTTCTTGGATGGGACATTTGAGAAATTTCCTTAGATGATGTATCAAGGTTCTTCATAGAAACAGAACCAATAAGGTGTGTGTTATAATATATAATGATTGCCTTGTGTGTTTGTACTTCACTACTCTGTGAAGTGTTCTTTATGCAGAGGCTGTGCTGGATAGGTCAGCACGATATTTTTCACCTAAATGTTCGAAGCAGTAACCAGACACTGAAGTATATCAGCAGTCTACGCACCAGACAAGTCCCACTCATTCCATCTGTACCTCTTTTCTGCTCCTTCCAAATATTCCTGCAACCACAGAGCACTGTCAGCTACTGCCATGGGCAGAACTGAGAGGTGACCCAGGGCCCAGACATAGAAGAAATCCGAAGCAACTTGTATATAAGCAGTACACTAGCAAACAAAGACTGGCGACTTCCATTTCTGAGACATAGCCACAACTGTTTTGGAATTCATTAAAAAATGCATGGAAGATGTAAACACTAGAAGAGTAAAGGCTATGAATTTGCCCAGCTGTCCAGAGACCCTCCTATAGACAAAGCTAAACTATTTAAGTGCTTGTTCATGGCTATAATTTGGCACTTCTGCTCGTTTGGCCAAGGGACTGAATCAATACTAAAATTATGCTTTGACCTTGACTCTGAGGTGTACCTGGCTAGTTCAGTGCCTTGGTCCCTGAGCTCATCTAGATGGTAAGATTTTTGAGAGTGAGGAGCTTGTCCTCACCATCTTTGAATCTCTTGCATTCCCTACTGCTGAGCTTCGTTTATAATCAGAGCTCAATAAACATGGATTGGTTCATTGGCACATGTTACTGAAAAGTCACTGGGCTTCTGTGAGTTTGGCGTGTGATTGAATGGAGGTAATAGTTTATTAATATACAATTAGCTTGTAGGTTATGAAAAGAATGTCTAAAACATACAAAGAACTTTCTAGAAATTTTTTTTCCATTTATAGCACTAGAGGGGAGAAAAAAGTCATAGATAATTTTAAATAATAATAGGAAAAAAGGTGTCTTGCTGTTGCTAGTAGAGCTGTTTTGACTGATCCCGATATCAGCCCCTGTCTCATGGCTGGGGAGATGCTCTAGCTACAATAGACTCATGCACAGACACCTGTGAGCTCTGCAGCTGGGAAAACAGCCTCGAAGTCTCACCATTCTGCAGGGCAAACCGTCAGACAGTTTGTATGCTGGGAGTGATGAATTCCTATGACCTGTGTCACGAGTCATCTACAGAGGCAGTTTGTGAATGGCTCTCCTTACAAAGTTGGGTTCCTTCCATGCCAAAGGCTGTGGTCTTCTCTATATAGCGTATCAGTTCCATGGCTCTCTGAGTGTCTGCTACATTCTTCTCTTTCTCTGCAATCAGACTTTCTCTCGATGGCAAAAAGCATATCTACCGCACTTGCCCACTAATAGCCAGTGTTATGGGCTGAATTGTGTCCCCAAATATTCATATGGTGGAAGTCCTAGCCGCCAGCACCTCAGAATGTGACTGCATTTGGAGATAAGGCCTTTAAAGAGGCCACTCAGTTGAAATGAGGCTGTTAGGGTGATCCTAATCCAATATGACTAGTGTCCTCATAAGAGGAGGAAGAGACACCAGGGATGTACATGCACAGAGGACAGGCCACATAAGGATACAGGGAGAAGGCAGTAATCTGTACGCAAAAGAGAAAGACCTCAGAGGCAAGACCAAAAGAGAAAGACCCCAGCTGACACCTTGATCTTGGACTTAGGGCCTCTGGAACTGTGAGGAAATCAATTTCTGTCGTTTAAGCTTCCCAGTCTTTGGTATTTTCTTACAGCAGCCATTGCAGACTAATACAGTTCCCCGCAGCACCCGAACTTTACTTCTTACAGCCTCTGCACTGACAGAGAGTGACTCTCAGTTCTAGTTCTTTAGGTACCCTGAGAGAACTGGCCTGACTCAGTCTGGTCCACCCTTGGATGTAGCAGAGGACCTATGACTGCACATGCAGAGCAAGGGTGCTAGCCCTTCACGCCGTCCTCCCCTCCATGTGTTCCTGCTGATGCAGTCAGAATTTGATCAGAAACGCAGAACCACTAGGATAGCCTTACATGCATGCACACATCCATATGAATTTATCATAGGGATTTCATCTTATGCAATTGTAGGCACTAGTTTCTACAAGGCTGTTTCTCTGTGTCCAATGCTGAAGTTGAAATTTGCAAGTCAGATAGCCTAGAAGGAAAGATGAATGCAAAGGGGATTCTGTGGACTGAATTTTGCGCACTCTCTGAAATTTATATGTTGAAGCCTAATCCTCCATATGATGGTATTTGAAAGTGGGGCATTTGGGAGATGATTAGGTCATAAGCCTGAAGCCCTCATGGATGGGATTAGTGCCCTTGTAAATAGAGACACAGAGAGATGATCCTGGAAGGAAAAGCAAGAAAGCAGGCATCTGTAAACCAGGAAGAGGGCCCTCACCGAGAACTTGACCATGCTGGCATCCTGATCTCAGACTTCCAGCCTCCAGAACAGTGAGAAATAAATGTTTGTGGTTTAAGCCACCCACTCCATATTCTGTTACAGCAGCCCAAGCTGATTAAGACAGTGGGGACAGCAAGGACAAGCCAGAACCTGCAGGATGGACTGAACCCATGTCATTCCCTCACTGCCTCCAACCTCCAGGATGGGGCATCCTGCAGGATCCAGAGCCAGGCCTCTTTTTTATGGAGCTTAACACCCATCTGGCCCAGGATTTGCAAAAGCTGAGAGAGGATCTGGGAGAAGTGTAGTAGCTGCAGGCCTGCTGCCGTCTCTCACCAGCAACATGAGCCGGCAGACAAATGACAACACATGCACGGCTGCCACAGTGCCGAGCTACCGAATGCACAGACAATATGATGCTCTCCAGTCCTGTGCAAGATGTCTCTTAAGACCCACCCTAACTGGAGTTATGCAGAAAAGGGAATTCTGGGAAGCACAGTTCAGCCTTGCCATGGTGACATGTGACAATGTGGCAGGCCAGATCTCACTAACACAGGCCTCCATAACAACTGTTTCAGTACTGACTGAGTGGTTAAGTTAAACATTAAAAGCTAAAAAAAGCCAGTGCCCTTATACAAAGGCTAGAATGTAACAAAAGCCCAAGAGTTTTGCCTAGGCATTTCCTGAACCTTAGGCATGACAAAATAATGAAGGAACTCTTAACAGGACACATTTATGATTAAACAAGTTTCATTGTGGGTCTGAAGAAACTCCTCTGGCCTCCACAAACCAGTTTATTGGGGGGTCTGAACCTCCATGATTTAGCAGGAAAGAATGTAAGAGTAATCACCCCAGCACCTGGACCCATTTAAATTAAGTAAATTTACTGAGGCTCCAGAGGAAGGTCTTCAGGACTCAGAGCTTTGTTATAGATTAAAAGAAGTTAATCACTTCAGTCTTTAGATGAATGCACACTACATGTAGACATATAGCTTAGAAGGTATATAAGCTCTGGAAAACTTTGTAATTTGGAGTTGGTCTGGGGATAATTTCCAGGCCTTCTCCATATAGCCGGTTAACTCTCTTCCTCCCCAGTTCATCTGCATCTCATTATTGGGCCACAAGAAATAGCAGCCCGACCCTCAGTTTGGTCCATGAACAACAAGGCAGCATACCTGCCAAGTGCTGCTTCTCCCTGCATAATTGCGTGGTTCTTCACCAGAGGCCTCTCTCTCCTTCTCTTCTCCTTTTCTCACATTCGGCTTCCCACATGGTTCCCTCCTCAATTCCTTCACATTTTCTCCATTATCCGTGAAGGCCAAAGTGCCAAATGATTGGGGATGTTTCAGAAATTGTTAGGATTAAGAAGGGCCCAGAAGGGCACTGCAGACCCCCAGCAGGGCTGTGTGGATCACTGCCCTTCAGTAGGTGGGGAACCTGGGGTACAGACCCCCCGACCCAGAGGTACTGGCACCCCCTGCACCAGTCTGAAACAGGCACCAGTCTGAAACTGGTTTTTTATTCTACCCTTTGGATCCCAAAAAGTAAGAATGAGGCAGATTAAAATGATAATTTTACTTTCTCACATTTGGAAACACATCTAGCTAGTACTGAGCGATATTCTTGAAACAGGATTTTTTTTCCTCCTTCCCAGAAGGGCAAGAGTATCTTATTATCGAAAATGGAACTTTAACAGATTCAGAGAAAGTGCTGTACCATCCCTCAGAGAGTCTAAATCCAGATTCTTTACACATATTCCATGGATATAAATCTCGCTTTTCATGACCCCTCGTTGATCATAATCAAATGATAGAAGAGACAGATTTTCAAGAGGAGGATGGTCCTCAAGGAGAAATACCTGTTTCCATGGTGACAGCCTATTAAGTTACATTTGGAACAGGGAACTGGAAAAAGTAGTTGACTAGAGATTTTGAATTTTAAATCCATATAATCAGTTGGAGGGTTGGGAGAGATTTGAAGGCCTCCAGAATGACTTCAAATGTTGAGACTCAGAGTCACGAGACATTTCCTAAGTGCCATTCCTAGCTCAGGCAGGTTGCTTTTTATCTAGGCCTACTAGGAAGAGTCTAGGAGACAGACATGAGTTTAGAGAACTTCGTGGCCCCTGCATTGGGGAAGCAGGCCTTTCTTTGTCCAAGTGCCTCAAACTTCTCTAAAGCATGTCTTAGAAATTTGTTATTCAACATGTGGATTTTCCTCTCTTGGGGTCGATTAAATTCTCATTAGAACAGTGGTTCACAATCTTGCTGTAAATTAGAAAAACTTGGAGAGCTGCTTCAACAATACCAATGCCAGAATGCTACCCCCCAGAAATTCTGATTCAATCTGGACTGGGGCCCAGGTGATGGTATTTTTTTTTTTAAAGCTCCCCAGATGATCTTAATGTGCATCCATGGCTGAGACCCGGACTTGGTTAAGTAACTCCCACACATTGTCTTGATAGAAGGTGGGTCTTTACCACTCATACATCTATTTATTGTTTATTATGAGACCTTCATTAAATTATCTTCTTAACCTGTCAGCAACCCTCTGGGGTAGATGTTGTTATGATCTCCATTTTGTAAATAAAAACTGAAGTATACAAAGGTTACACATTTGCTCAAGTTCAATGCTCTAGCTAAAAAGCATAGAGCTGAATTCAAACTCCAACCTGAATGACCCAAGGCCCATTCTTTTAACTACCATTTTAGTGCCCCCTGCATTACTGGGTAGCCCACTGCCACTGAGAAAATGCTTAGCTAATTCTCATCCCCTTCCAGAAAGAGGCAGAGGCAAGGAGAGAAGATAAATACATATTGTTGGGTGGACCCTAAAGTTCTGCTAAAGAGTTCACAGAGACTTAGTGCTGGTGGAGACCTTCAAGGGCACCTGAGTCAACCACTTCATTTAGTAGATGAGGAAACTGAAGCCCAGAAAAGCTAAGTAACCTTCCAGTGTTAACAACCAGCTTGACGTCAGGGCCCCATCTTCTAATTCCAAGCAAAACTTTCCCCTGCACTCCTTAGGCTCCCATTATCATCTAGTAGAAGAGAGGAGACACGTGGATCAGCAAACAGCATTCACAACTGGCACACATGAGTGCTGTAGGTAGGGAGCACAGGATGGGAGGGGCTTACTTGTGGCTGCTACCATGAGTAAAATGTCATAGAGGAAGTGGCATATAATTTGAACTGAAACTAGGCTCTCAATTTGCTGAGCTGAAATAATATTCCATGAGGATGAAAAAGTATCAGCAAAAGCCATGTATCAGTCTGTTCTTATGCTGCTAATAAAGACATTCCCATGACTGGGTAATTTATAAAGAAAAGAGGTTTAATTGACTCAGTTCCACATGGCTGGGAAGGCCTCACAATCATGGTGGAAAGCAAGGAGGAGGAAAGTCACATCTTACATGGCAGCAGGCGAGAGAAAACGTGTGCAGGGGAACTCCTCTTTATAAAACCATCAGGTCTCATGAGACTTATTCACTATGGCGAGAATAGCACAGGAAAGACTCTCCCCCATGATTCAATTACCTCCCACTGGGTCCCTTTCATGACGTGAGGGAATTACGGGAGCTACAATTCAATATGAGATTTGGGTGGGGACACAGCCAAACCATATCAGGCCAGAAGTGTTGAGAATTTTTTCTGGAAACAGGCTAGCATGAATTGTCTTGAGCAGAGGGGGTATGTAAGGAGAAGAAATGGGAGACAAGGCAAGGAAGCCAGAGCCCCAACTGAGGGCTGTACTTGAGCCCAGCCATGGCTGCTGTGGTGGGTGAGGAATGACTGCACTTCAGAAACAACATGGCACAGTGTCACAGGCCCCTGTGGACAGTGACGGGGGCAGGGAAAAAGTCATCGAATCTATCCCTTCTCATGGTGATGAAGGCCTGAACGTCCATCAGCCGAGGTCATGGGAAGAGGAGAGAATCGGGAGGGCATGTGGGAGGGAAGAACAAACAGCTCAACAGGGAAGAGGATGAAAATGAGGGAAAGTATGATCTCCATTTTGTAATAAAAACTGAAGCAAACAAAAATTACACATTTGCTCAAGTTCAATACTCTAGCTAAAAAGCATAGAGCTGGAGAGGTGTGGGAGCAAAAACCAAACCTTAATGGGTGATGGAATTCTGCCCACACCAGACCCCACCCCATACAACAGAACCAAGAAAGAAAAAACATGTGATGACAAAACTCTCTGGGGCTTTCACTGGCAAATCTGCCTTCTAAGGTGAGAGCTCAATGGGAGAGGAAAGCCCTGCAGGAATGTGAAATGGAACAGGTGCGAGGGTGGGGCATGGGGCCGGAGGAGAGGGTGGGAGTTGGGAAGGAAAGGCAGCTGAAGAAGAAAGAACTGGAGGTGGGGTGGGGTAGAAGAGTCTCAAAGGATCATCTCCATTTCCTGCCTCTTGGCCTGGTTAGACAGATGACTAAAGTAATCTCAGTAAAACATTACCCTAAAGTAATGTTTTAGGGTATAACGTGAGGTTATTATGATTTATGAATACAATGTAGAATAATTAAATCAAGCCAATTAGCATAACTATCACCTCAAACACATCACTTTTTGTGGTGAGAACATTTGAAGTTTGTTCTCTTAGCAATTTTGACATGTACAATACTCTATTATTAACTATATTTAACATGCTGTTCAACAGAATTTTAAAAAACCCCATATTCCGCCTGTTTAACTGAGACTTTGTATCTTTTAACCATCATCTCCCCATTTTCCCCTCCACCCCCAGCCTCTGGTAACTGCCATTCTACCCTCTGCTTCTATGAGTTTGATTGTTTTAGATCCCACATAGTGAGAACATGCAGTATTTATCTTTTTGTGCCTGCCTCATTTCATTTAGCATAATGTTCTCTAATTCCATCCTTGTGTCACACAAGACAGAATTTCCTTCTTTTCAAAGGCTGCATAGTATTCCTCTGTGTTCATACACCACAGTTTCTTTACCCATTCATCTGTTGATGGACACAAGTTGATTCTGAATATCTCCATCCCACAACTGAAAAGCCAACAATCTTATTCTTATGCCTTAAAACCCAAACCCAACCTAACCCAGCCATGTCATAGGAGCCACCGCCAACTTCGATGTGCAGCTGAGTGTTCTCCCCCTGGCCAGCTGAAGAGGGAGACTGTGCTTTTTCTAGGGGAAGGCAGATGTCCCCAATCCCCGATGTCTCTGTCAGGAAACTGTTTTTTCTTTGCTCTATGTGTTACCCCATAAGCACATTGCTAAACATAATTGCCCAGTTCTTTCACCTTCTTTGTTAAGGACTTTAGGTAACTGTTAAATGATATTTTTAAGGATGTGAGGGAAGGGAGGTGAACTAACCACAGTTTAGATACATTGTCATTTTCCAAGTTTCAAATAAGCTTTTGAAACAAAGTCAATTTGCACACCAGAGACCCTGTTAAGGTTTCCTGCATTAGCTACCGAATGAAATAGGAACTCAAGCGAACTGGTTAAGGATTGGTCCCTCTACCAATGAACACAGACCGGTGGGTTTATATAAAGTGCCTGTAGTCAGGGGAAGAAAGAAGAGAAGGACCCTCGATAGCTGCTTCCCCCTCTAAGTACAAGAAGATGATGCACGTAGTTCCAACTGATTTTCACCTGAATAACTAAGAGATTTTTATGGGCTTCATGACTCAAGAACTGCATCTTCAAGGTGGTCAAGAATTAAAAAATGGCACTTCATTTGGCTACTACAGTAAAGTGCTATTTTAATAATCACTGGAATTTCTCTCCTGCAAAGAGCTCATAGTACTCCATGTTTGCATTTAGCTTATCCTCACAATATTTCAGAACAGTGCTTTCAGATATCACTTCATCATACATTCGGAGAAACTAAGACATGAAGATGATAAATGAGTGCTGTGCCATGTTTTGATCACCCACAAGGAAACTTACCTATTCACGCCATCACAGAAAGCACCTAAGATTTAAAATTGTCCTTCAAAGTTCGTCTGTAGCTGAGAAAGGAACAGGATACAGGCCTCATTTTCTGGGTTCTGGGTTCTACTTTGTAAATCAATAGTTCCCAAATTGGCAGTGGTTAAGTCGGCTTGTTTAAAGTTCACCTTTCCATCCTGCCTCAGACTCCCTGAATCAGAATCTCCAGGGAGTGAGGCCAGAGTGGCATCGAGCTGCGTGCCCCCTTCTGATGCTCAGGCATATTTGGGAGACCACTCCCTGCCCCCAGCTGTGGGCCACGTGGGAACTTTGCTTGGCTACCTCTAGATATACTGGTCCCTGTATCTTCCAGTAGTTCTGTTTGCTGTCTGGATACATTTGGTCTTTGGTATGTGTATTAGGCCATTCTTGCATTACTATAAATACCTGAGACTGGGTAACTTACAAGAAAAGAGGTTTAATTGGCTTATAATTCTGCAGGCTATACAAGCATGGCACCAACATCACTTGGCTCCTGGGGAGGCCTCTTCTGGGGAAGCTTACAGTCATGGCAGAAGGCAAAGCAAGAGCAGACACTTCACATAGCGAAAGCAGAAGCCAGAGAGTGAAGGGGGAGGTGCTAGATACTTTTTTTTTTATTATACTTTAAGTTTTAGGGTACATGTGCACAACGTGCAGGTTTGTTACATATGTATATATGTGCCATGTTGGTGTGCTGCACCCATTAACTCGCCATTTAGCATTAGGTATATCTTCTAATGCTATCCCTCCCCTCTCCCCCCACCCCACAACAGGCCCCGGTGTGTGATGTTCCCCTTCCTGTGTCCATTCGTTCTCATTGTTCAATTCCCACCTATGAGTGAGAACATGCGGTGTTTGGTTTTTTGTCCTTGCGATAGTTTGCTGAGAATGATGGTTTCCAGCTTCATCCATGTCCCTACAAAGGACATGAACTCATAATTTTTATGGCTGCATAGTATTCCATGGTATATACGTGCCACATTTTCTTAATCCAGTCTATCATTGTTGGACATTTGGGTTGGTTCCAAGTCTTTGCTGTTGTGAATAGTGCCGCAATAAACATACGTGTGCATGTGTCTTTATAGCAGCATGATTTATAATCCTTTGGGTATATACTCAGGATATAAAATCAATGTGCAAAAATCACAGGCATTCTTATACACCAATAACAGACAAACAGAGAGCCAAATCATGAGTGAAATCCCATTCACAATTGCTTAAAAGAGAATAAAATACCTAGGTGCTAGATACTTTTAAACAACCAGATATCAAGAGAACTCACTCACTATCTCAAGGACAATACCAAGAGCAATGGTGCTAAATCATTCATGAAAAATCTGGCCCCATGATCCAATCACCTCCCATCAGGCCCACCTCCAACATTGGGGATTACATTTCAATATGAGATTTGGGTGGGGACACAGGTCCAAACTATGTCAGTATCCACATTTGAGCCTGTGTTGCCTCCTGGCACTGGAACATGAAGCTGTGCTAAATTAATTGTCCCACTGTGTGCTTCCCTAGTCTCAAAATTTAGCAGGTAATTCCTGTGCACACAGGGCCTCCCCAGGCAAATTGAGGAAGTCCATTCTCTGTGCCCTGTCCCCAATTAGTAGGCTGGATAGAGCATGGAGGTCAGACAGCCATATGAACTTGCACGAGCCCTTACCCTCTCCCTGGGCCTGAGCCTCCTTTTCCTCATCTGTGCAAGGGACCCAGTGTAGGGGGATGGTGATATACAAGGAAGGTTACCAAAAGAATCAAATTAAATGGTATGTGTTAAGTGCCTGGCATGGTATTCAACAAATGCCAATGCTCTTTTCTTCTCCTTGGAAGGTGCCCATTTCTCCCTGGAAGGTTCCTAATTCATTCATTTCATGAATTCTGGGAATCTCTTTCTCCCTTCAGTTAGAACAAGGGTGGGCAAATCTTTCTGTGTGTATTCATGAGAAATCTGGCCCCATGATCTGATCGCCTCCCACCAGGCCCCACCTCCAACATTGGGGATTACATTTCAATATGAGATTTGGGTGGGGACACAGATCCAAAGTATGTCAGTATCCACATCTGAGCCTGTGCATGTACCTTTAAGTTAGAGTTTGCCCCTTGCAATTGTAATATCCCGATTTTCCCAGGTTGGCTGAAGAGAACCAATAACTGTAGTTCCTGGTGAAACAAACAATTCTCTGTGGCTACTCACCTACTTCTTAACCAACAGACTTACTCAGGTGGGACGCAGCTTGATTGCAAATCAACCCTGCAATTGGGAGCATCAGTCTGGAGCATGGCTTGTGCTCATGAGAATGTATCTGTGGCATTGTTTTCCCAACCAACAATCTTGAGGCTTCTTACTGCATCCAGGTTTTGGCTCATTTGAGAGTCTTCCTGCCCCAAAATAAACTTTGCATACTCCATAGAAGTCTCTATTTGCATCTCAAACATAACTTCCAAGTTTGATAAGGTAACATGCCAACAGGAAGAAATTTGTTTTATTTGTATTGAATATAGAGTATAAGGTATATTCTCCCAATTACAGAAATTCAGAGCTCAGGAAATTGTAGGATGACCAGCCATTCCATTTTCTTGGGACAGAGGGAGTTCTCTAGACCTCGGAGTATCAGTTTTAAAACTGAGAACATCCCCACTCATAGGTGGGAATTGAACAATGAGAACACTTGGACACAGGGCAGGGAACATCACACACCTGGGCCTGTCGTGGGATGGGGCGCTGGGGGAGGGATAGCATTAAGTGAAATACGTAATGTAAATGACGAGTTAATGGGTGCAGCAAACTAACACGGCACATGTATACCTATGTAACAAAACTGCACGTTGTGCACGTGTACTCTAGAAGTGAAAGTATAATAATAATAAAAAATTTAAAAAAACTGAGAACATCCCAGGGACACTGAGACAAGCTGACCACCCTAACAGAGAATAGATGGGCTGTAACAGGAGACCTTACAATCTTCTTCGAACGACACTAGCCGCTCACCTACCCACTACCTATGGTTGAAGCTGGCCTCAGGCAAAGTGTGTTCGTTGGCACTGTCTCAGGTGCAACTACACATCTTATGCTGGACTCCTGAGTCTAAAGAAATCCAGATTCTTCGAACACAAGAATGTTGGGGATGGGCAAACAAGCAGAGCAGCTGGGACTTCCCACCTGGGATCACAGGAATTTGCCCAGAATTATCTTTCAAGTCAGATATTATTAATGGGGCCAGTCTTGTGGTAGACACTGGGAAAATTGATAGACCTTGCCACTTTCTAGTGGTATAGCCTTGGGTAAGTCCTAAGTCTCAATATCCTCACCTCCATTTTGACAACAACATTATATTCTTCAAAGAGCAGCAGTGAGAATCCTATAGGCCACAGCATGCACTTCACAAGACACTGAATTCATACCAGTTCCTCCCCTACTCCATGCCCATGATGAGGTATATATTCAGGGATAATGTGTTAACTTCCTCAAAATGTTTCCCCATGAGTTTAGATTCCAACTCTTAGAATTGCAGAACATCAGAGCAGAGAAAAGAAATAGTGTTGTATTTTGCTTGCCTCTTCTGCAGAATGAGCATCACTAATGATCCATGAGCCTATGAGTTATAAAAATCTAGATTCTCCAACCTAGCCATTTGGCAGATAAAGAAACTGAGGGTCTAGAGTGAATGGGTGGGTGAAAAGCCTGACAGATAGCAGATCTAAAACCCAGACTTTGAACGTCCAATCTTCTCATTCAATTGTTCCTCCATCGCACCGTCCCCCCACCCTTCAATTTGACAGTGTAATGAGCTGGGAGAGCAAAACTAAAAGCCTTAAGAAGATCAAGCACATTACAGTACAGGTGACCCTTGAACAACATGGGTTTGTACTATGCAGGTCCATTTATATGTGGGTTGTGGATTTTCTTCTGCCTCTGCCACCCCGAGACAGCAAGACCAACCTGTCCTCTCCCTCCTCCTCAGCCTACTCAATGTGAAAATGGCGAAGCTGAAGACCTTTATGATGGTCCACTTCCACTTAATGAATGGTAAATATATTTTCTCTTCCTTATGATTTTTTTTGAGACAGGGTCTCGCTCTGTTGTCCAAGGTGGAGTGCAGTGACACAATCATAGCTCACTGCAGCCTCGACCTCCCATCATAAGTGAACCTCCCACCTCAGCCTCCCAAGTAGCTGGAACTACAGGCATGTGCCACAGTGCCCAGCTAATTTTCATATTTTTTGTATTTGCTATGTTGCCTAGGCTGGTCTCAAACTCCTGGGCTCAAGCAATTCACCTGCCTCAGCTTTCCAAAGTGTTGGGAATACAGGCGTGAGCCACCACACCTGGCCCTTTATGATTTTCTTAATAACATTTTCTTTTCTCTAGTTTACTTTATCATAAAATATAGCATATAATACCTACATAACATATGTGTTAGTCACATATGTTATTGGCTTATGTTTTGGGTAAGCCTTCTGGTCAATAGTAGGCTATTAGTTAATTTTGGGGGAGTCAAAAGTTATGCAGGTTTTTTACTGTGCACGAGGTCAGAGCCTCTAATTCCTGCATTCTTCAAGGGTCAACTGTACTGATGCTTGATTAAAGGGTATGAGAGCTGGTTTTGCTAGAAGGAAGTGGGAAGCATAGGTATTGGATGCCTTGGGCAGGCCTATGGAGGAGGGGCAAGAAGCACTAATTGGAAAGAAAACAGCTAACTTTACCCAACTAGCTGGCTTCAGGCTGGCCCTAATCAACAGACTATGCTTGATTGCTTGATAAGAGTGATACAAACTTGGTTTTTGTTTTTTTTTTTAATGAATACAATTCTAGCCACTAAGAAATGGGGCTTCCTGGCCTGGAAATACAGAAACAGCAGCCCCCTAATAAAGTGGGGTATTGGTGCCAGCTGTTCCAGGCTATCAGATGAGCATCTTTTGTATCTAGGACACAGGTAATAGCAGGCTCACCCTGTTTTATTATCTCTGAAATTCTGCAGTGCTTTTGCTTACACCCCAGGGCTGCCTCTATAATTTAGGCTTGTGCCTTAAGATGGCTCTCTCCTTGATAAATCATACTGGTAATGTGAAATCAGTTTTAAAGCTGGGAAAGAACTGAATGCGTAATCGAAAAGCTGTACCCAATTTGCTCAGCCCAAGAATCTGACAGTTCGAAAGGTAGAACGTGCTTCATGCCAAGAGTGGATTGTGAAATGGATTAGAAAATCAAGGCTGTTATTGCAGGTGCTACTTTGCAGCTCATGGGTACCCCTGACAGCTGCAGAATAACCCCATCATTTTGACTATGACTATGATTTCAAGTCACTTTAACTGTATTTTTTCCCTTAAACTATAGATAAGAATCAGGATTCAGAGTTAATTTCCTTCTCCTTACTAGTCTGTGAAGAAAAATGAGCCTGTTTATCAGGTTCTTGGGAAGTTGGAAATTCAGCTAGATTTAGTAATACCCTATGACAAAGACAAAGTATTTCTGAGAGTAATAGAAGCAAAATATAATGTGATATTCTAAAAGTGTGTTCAATTATGCATTAGATTAAAATGGAAAATAAATTACAGGTGAAATTGTACATAACAAAAAAGATTTCCAAGCTCCATCCCTGACCCACTTATAAAGAGCCATTTTCGGTAGGTCAGAATTCTGATATGGCAAAAGAAGTTGATGATCTCTTGAAGTTTGTCAAAATGGGTTTGACAGGTAGTAATAAAATAATCATACGAATAGCTAATGAAAATGCTTATCTGCCAGGGGCAAAGCTAATCACGTCCATCTTTCTCATCATTGGCACAAAAAGCAGCATTCAATTAACGTTAGGTATTGTCACAGTTGTCACATATAGCCATTACAATCCTATGAGTTATATACCCTTATTGTCCCCATTTTGCAGATGAGGAAACTGAAGTCCTAAGACAATTTGCCCAAGCTTTCACAGCTGTGTGTGCTAGACCTGGGGGATCTACTCATACTAGGTGACACAGGAATCCATGCTTTAGACTATCATGCTCTAGTGCCTCTCTGCTGTCCATGTTGCCCTTGCTCAAGTTGTCTTCATCCATGTGGCAAAATCAATTATGCAACTGAAAGTAAGAATCACATAGATTACATATGCAAATTTTAGCATTATAGTTAAGAGTGTGGGCTTTGGAACCAACTCTGCTACTTACCAGCTGGGTCATCTTCTGCAAGTTACTTAACCTCTGTGTTTTCTCATCTGTAAATTGGGATAATACTACATCCCTCACAGGGTTGCTGGAAGACAAAAGTTAATGTCCAATAAGTTTTCTGTAAATGTCACAGATTATATTACTAAATGTACCTGCTATCTTAAATGTAAATAGCCTCTCTGTGACATATTTGCCTAAACAGTGTTTGTTAAAAATTTTAGTTAACATCTGAAAGACATTTTTCAACTTGGAAAGACACCATCATCCTGGCTGATAGCTGTAAATTCCAGAAGACTGAGTATGTCCCATACTGTGAGTGACGGCCAGAGACAGCCTTAAGCCACGGGGAATGGAGAGTCTATAGTACCAAGTACACTTTGCTTTTGGAATTTGCAGACACTTGTGATCATGTGTGAAGATGACTTAAATGATCGGAGTCCTTTTTACACTGAGCATGTGTGATTGTCATTTCAGCTATAGCCACAGCTACTGCTTTCAGAACGGCCAGTTCAGTCAGCTCCTAGTTAGCAAGGAGGCATCTGCCATCATTGGAGAGACATGAGACACTCCAGGCAGACTCCCCTGCCAGGAATTATTAACCCCAGATCTGTCATCCCACTATCACAGCTTCATCTCTCTACATCTCAAAAGGCTTTCTGTCTGGAAGAATCCAATAATAGGATTTAAATATGCCTGGAGGGGTCTACATCTTATCAGAACCTACCTTGATTGGCTAATCAGTTGACATCCTCTAGAAGCATCCTGGTGAAAAGTAAAACACTTTCAGGAACTGGATCCGGGAGGGTAAGAGAGCAGGCAATGAAGCCAACCAATAGGGCTGTGTCCTGGTGTGGATCTCCAAGCCCCCTGGGGCATTAACCTATATCTTGACTGTGAAGAGACATTCAATAAAATCGAGTTAACCATTTGTGCCTTGGTCTACAAGATAAAACAGAAAAACTTCTGAGACCCCTTAATGCCCATATTCTTCACATGCCCACATTAAGGATTCCAGGAGCAGTCTGAGGCTTTCCAGAAAAAATGAAAGGCCCAATAATTAAATTGTTTGTCATTAACCATTAGTGATTCACACATTTAAATCTAATTAAAAATCGGCCACTCTGCTTAATAACCGTTGCAAAGGAGGTAACTGTTCAGCAATTCTAAGCATTTAACCTCCATCTTTAGCAGGAATACACTCTTACCAAGGGCTGAGCCATCAGGGGCTTTCTTCTTTGTATGTATTTATTTATTTATTTATTTATTTATTTATTGAGATGGAGTCTTGCTCTGTCGCCCAGGCTGGATGCAGTGGCATGATCTAGGCTCACTGCAAGCTCTGCCTCCCGGTTTAAAGCGATTCTCCTGCCTCAGCCTCCTGAGTAGCTGGGACTACAGGCGCCCGCCACCACGCCCAGCTAATTTTTTGTGTTTTTAGTAGAGATGGGGTTTCACTGTGTTAGCCAAGATGGTCTCCATCTCCTGACCTCATGATCTGCCCACCTAGGCCTCCCAAAGTGCTGGGATTATAGGGGTGAGCCACCGCGCCAGGCCGGGGCTTCCTTCTTAAATGCAGTTTCTCTCAGGCAGGTTGAATTATCATCCATTAATGATGCTGTCTTCAAATTCTTGGATGCTGATGTTATTCAATTATTTTTAAAGTGAAGCAAGAAAGGATCTGAAGTTCATGCATATGACCAGAGAAGAAATTCTCTCTCCAGTTCTTCACAGTTAGAATGAAAAAGTTTCCTTATCCAGCAAAGAGACATTCAAAATTTACATTTAAGTGTTAATCTTGAAACCAAACTGTTTTCTCTTCCATGTATTTGCTTTCTTTCCTCCAAAATATGTTTACTCATTTTGAAATTCAAAGTGTCATAATTAGTTTTCACAAAAAAACTTATTGCCTCTGGGTTTTTCTTTAAATTTATTGAGGAAGAAACTGATTACTAAATTGTCATGCTGATACCTTCATATATCCTTGTTCAGTCCCCCACTCTGAAAATCACATTTAGATTTTTCAAACCTGTCCTACCTGTTCAGTTTTCTAGTTATGGAGATGCAATGATGGTAATCATATATGATTGCGACTGACAGGAACACTGTTCATAATTATTTCTTTCCTCTCCTTTCCTAATATAGTGTATAGAATCCAGAAACTATTGACCTAGACCAAGGACTCAACTTTTGTCAAAGCCTTAAGAGCTCTGTCCTCTTCTCCTTATTGGGAACCCCAGCAGAGGGAGGACACAGGCATATGGCAGTAACAGCTGGCTTGGAGGTCCCAGATGCACCCAGAAACCCCCACTTGTGACAGAGGATGTATGCTTTGGAGACAAGAACTGAGATTTGGGTCTAAATCTTGGCTCTGCCCTTGGTTGGTGGGACTTAAGAACATTCTTACCTAGCTTCCTGAGCCTGTTTCTGCATTTGCAGGAGTATGCATTAGACAAGGTCCACCACAGATTTGTAATAAGAATCAAAGAAGGCCTTTTTTTTTTTGGAAACAGGGTCTCTCTCTGATGCCCAGACTGGAGTGCAGTGGCACTCCCTGTGTACCAAGATCACAGCTCACTGCAGCCTTGAGCTCTTGGCCTCAAGTGATCTTCCTGCCTCAGCCTCCCAAAGTGCTGGGAATACAGGTCTGAACCACAGCACCTGGCCACAAGGCCACATTTGAAAGTGAATGGAAAAGACATTTGACGCATGTGAATTTCCTGCCTCGTCTCTGGCAATTGGTTATGAGCGTCTAACTCCCTCTATCAACCATTCTCCTGTTCAGAATCTTAATCTAGTCTTGTCCTTGGCTGCTGTCCTCAAGGAATAATGATTTATGAAGGTTCAGGTCAGAATGCTAATTAAAAACCTTTGTAGCTGCTAGCAAGACTGAGTTAAGCTACACATACAGAATAATAAATATGGCATATAGACTGGGTTGAATGGTGCCCCCTCCCAAAGACATGCCCATGCCTTAATGCTTGGAATCTATGAATGCGATCTTATGTGGGAAAAGAGTCTTTTCAGATGCAATGAAGTTAGGGATCTTAAGATGAGGAGTTCACCCTGGATGATCCAGGTGAGCCCTAAGTGCACTGACAAGTGCCTTTATAAGAGTGAGGCAAAGGGAAATTACACAGACCTTACAGGAGAAGGTAATGAGGCCACAGAGAAAAGACTGGAGTGTTGCTGCCCAGGTCAAGGAATGCTGACGATCACCAGAAACTGGCAGCAGCCAAGAACAACCTGCCTCAGGCTCCTGATAGCTGGGACTACAGGCATGCACTCCTGTGTCTAGCTACATTTTTTTTTGGTAGAAACAGGGTCTCACTATGTTGCCCAGGCTGGTTCCAATCACATTTCTACATGGCTGTCCATACTTTGTTGAATCTAAGCATAAAAATGGACAATTCCCCTATATCTTCAGGTCTTCATTCTGAAGTCTTCTGTGTATACACATGAAACTTGTATACTTTTTCTCCAATTAACCTGCCTTCTGTGAGCTGATTTTTCAGTGAAACTTCAGAGGGCCAACCCCAATAGCAAAAAAGTTCCTACCCTTGGTAGAAAAGATTTCTAACCAGAACCCTTACTAAAACAATGGCAGTTGAGATGAGGTCAAGGGTAGATAGAAGAGTTCCTTAGAACACTAAAGTCATAATAAATCATTCTGCTTTAAATCATCGAAGGTGTCCCATGAGTACTATGGAGAAATAAGAAGAGAAACCATATTTAAAGAAAGCATTTACCTTTGCACTTACATATCAATTTTGATGATGCCTCTGAGTCACAAGTACCAATACACTTGACATTATTACCAACAAGGGGCTTTCCAGCCCCACCTTGCAACCAGCTCAAATCTAGAAAACAAGGATAATGAGGACATCATCCATCACCCCTCCTGCATAATATGCAGTGCCCATAACCCCCAGCATTCTACCCTTAAAGAACAAAACTAAAGTGTTGGCTCAGTTCTCTGACCTTCTTTGAAAGCTTATATATCACCATTTGGCATCTTCAGGTTTGACTCATACAGGATATTGTGTTCTTTTCATGAGCACACAATGAGCTAAGGTTCTCCCAAGAGTATAGCTTATGCTTAGGAAGGAAAGTTTATAAGATTTTCTTCTTAACTCTACTAATTGAAAATTAGCTTTCTCATAAAAAAAAATTTTGGTTTTTTCCTAGGGGTGTAGTACAATTGGAAGATCAGAAAACGTCAAGAACAAAATATTGGAAGGAATGTAAAACCGTATTAAGAGTGGTTTGGAACTCTTGAGAAACAGTGGGTGCCTTCGGTCTTTGTGCTATTGTTAAGATTGGAGTTTGAGGCCATTGTCTTACATGTTAGTTCAAACAGGCTAATAGGCTTTTGAATCTTCACTGGGGGAGGGTAAGTGGAATCCAGCATCTTTTTTTTTTTTTTTTTTCTTGAAACCACGTCTCACTTTGTAGCCCAGGCTGGAGTGCAGTGGCGCCATCTCGGCTCACTGCAAATTCCACCTCCCAGGTTCCAGCAATGGAATCCCGCATCTTTGATGAGATGCTATGAATTGCTTGGCTTGTATTGCAATTCCTTTAGTAAGCATGTGACCTTTTACTTATGTCAGTACTCTCTCTGTCTTCATTTCTTCCCCTCTTTTTTTTTTTTTTTTTTTTTTTTTTGAGACAGAGTCTCTCTCTGTCGCCCAGGCTGGAGTGCAGTAGGGCAATCTCGGCTCACTGCAAGCTCCGCCTCCCGGGTTCACGCCATTCTCCTGCCTCAGCCTCCCGAGTAGCTGGGACTACAGGCGCCCGCCACCACACACGGCTAATTTTTTTGTATTTTTTAGTAGAGTCGGGGTTTCACCATGGTCTCGATCTCCTGACCTCGTGATCCACCCGCCTCGGCCTCCCAAAGTGCTGGGATTACAAGCGTGAGCCACCGTGCCCGGCCTCTTCCCCTTATTTGATACTTTCCATTGATCTCTTCCATAAATGGCAAGGAAGCATCAGATAGCACTTTTAGATATTTTTGACTCTATTTTTTTCAGGAGAAAGTTTTATATAGGCATTTCCTGCTTCAAAATACAAGCTATCCATGGAGAGTAAGTAGCTTATTATGGGTTAGAATACTAACTTCACACACTCCTGTGCCTTTGTTCCAAACACATAGTAGGTACTCAACAAATATTAACAATCTCCTGAGTTAGTATGTATGAAAGTACATGTTGAGCATCATTAAGTAAAAAGCACCAATAAGTAAGTCATGAAGCAAAGAATAAGTCTTTAGTAGGCAGCAGGAAAAGACTAGAATGGACATGCGCAAAGCATGACCAAGGGCCCAATAGTTAAGCAGCACCTACTACATGTCAGGTACCATTTAGGCACTGGAAATGCAGTGGACAAGACAAGCCTCTCCTCTCATGGGACTGTCACTCTAGCCGGGGAAACTGACAATAAACAGTTAAACAAGTATAAGGCAAAACTGTGCGCTCTTCTTGAGATGAATATAGATATTCACCTGAAACCAAACATAAGTGTTCATTGACTTCTAGATCAGCTGACTCTGGTGCTTTTCATCCTTCTATTTTAAACCCCCAAATTTTGACCTCTTACAGTACAGCATACTTTAAACCAAAGACACCCGTGTCTACAAGCCTAGGTTCAGAGCCTGCATTTTATTAAGGCCTTTTCCAAGTTTCTAACCTTACCCTTTGAAAACAAACTGAACTTCAAAATCATGAGTTATTTATTGAAACAATATAAATAGATGAGATTAGCCAATCCCAGGAACCTCTCAGATGTGGTCTATCCATCCCTGTGACTTGGAGATTGTTTTCTAAAGATATTGCAAACAATCTCAAACGAAACCAGCATAAATACAGTCTGGAAAAATTGCAACTCCAAGTACTTCTATGAAAACATGATGATTGATAAGGAATATAGAAAAGAAAAAGGGGCTGGGCACAGTGGCCACGCCCGTAATCCCAAGCACTTTTGGAGGCTGAGAGGGGTAAATCACCTGAGGTTAGGAGTATGAGACCAACCTGACCAACATTCCAAAACCCCCATCTCTACTAAAAATTTAAAAATTATCCGGGCATGGGGGCGGCGCCTGTAATCCCAGCTACTCAGGAGGCTGAGGCAGGGAGAATCGCTTGAACCCTGGAGATGGAGGTTCCAGTGAGCTGAGGTCACGCCATTGCACTCCAGCCTGGGCAACAGAGTGAGATTCTGTCTCAAAAATAAAGAAAATAAAAGAAAAAGGAAAAATGAATCTATATCACAGCCCAGAGCAGCCACCAAAACCTAAACCGGTTTCTCAGGGTGTGTTCTGCAGATCTAGTAATGGGGGTATTTGTTTATTCGGATCTTTAACAAAATATTTATGCCATGTCAGACACTCTTTGAAATACTGGATACAGCAATGAAAAAGTAAAAGTCCTTCTCATGGAGCTTATATCCTAGTTGTGGGGGAGGCAGGGGGTGCAGGTAGTAACAAAATGTGCACACATACACATATATACACACAGTGACATGCTGATAAATGCTATGAAGAAACACAAAGCAGATATATTTTAAATAAGATGGTTAGAAAATGAGTGGTCATTTGAGCAGAGACCCTAATGAAATGAGGAAGAGAGCCATGCTGATGTCTGGAGAAGAGCATTCCTCTCAGAAAAAAACCAGCAAGTGCAAAGGTCCTGAGGCAGGGGGATGAGCAAGGAAGCCGGTGTGCCTGCAGCAGAGTAAGCCAAGGGCAAAGTGGTGGGAGGTCAAATCAGAGAAGTCATGGAAGGTCAGATCAGGTAGGATGTCATGGCCACTCTAAGAATTGTGGCTTTTACTGTGATTGAAATGGGAAGCTATTGGAGGATTTTGAGCAGAGGAGTGACACAATCTGACTTGAGTTTTAAAAGCTGCTGTATGAAGAGTAGACTATGCGGAACAAGTTTGGAAGCAGGGAGCCCACTTGGATAGCTAATGTAACAGTCCGGGAGGAAGCCAGCAGCAGTTTGGACTAGGATGGTCAAAATGAAACTGTTGAGAAGTAGTCAGATTTGGGATATGTTTTCATGGAGCCAATAGGATTTGCTGATTTTTACATGCAGGGTGTTAGAAAAAGAGAGCCTCCAAGATTTTGGGATCAAGCAACTGGAAAGTGAAGTTATCATTTATTAACCTGGGGGAGATGAGAACTAGCTGGGAAAGGCAGATTTCAAGAATCTGGTTCTGAACACGTTAAGGTTGAAATGTCTGTTATACATCCAAGAGGAGCTATTGATTAGACAGATTATGCCAGGCCAGAAATGAGGGCTGGTATCATAGGTGAGAAACTTCTATGATCAAGGGGTTTGCAAATGCTGGGTTAAGCATAACAGGTTGCTTTACGCAAGAAGTTCTTAAAGTCTTTAATTCATATGCACTTTGTGAACATCTAAGAGAAGGATTTAAGTTTTATCAAACTTATTTAACTACGGCACACTTAGTTTGGGGCCTTTCAGTCACACAACAGGCATACCTTGGAGATATTGTGGGTTTGGTTCCAGACCATTGCAATAAAGCAGATATTATGGTAAAACAAGTCACATAAATTTTTTGATTTTCTAGTGCATATAAAAGTTATGTTTATACTATAATGTAGTCTACTATGTGTGCAATAGCATTATGTCTTTAAAAACAATGTACATACCTCAACTTAGAAATACTGTACTGCTAAAAATTGCTGAAACTGACACATGAAATGAGCAAGTGTTGTTGGAAAAAATGGTGCTGATGGACTTGCTTGACTCAGGGTTGCCACAAACCTTCAACTTGTTAAAAAACACAGTATTTGCAGAGCACAGTAAAGTGAAGCACAATAAAATGAGGTACACCTGTATTATTCCATAGGACACCCAATACTGAAGACAGCCAATACTAGTTTTTTAATAGAAATGTCTCCACCTTCAAGCAGATAACACACAAAGCAATAAGAGTTTGGAGTTTATATCCTTTCATCAGTACCTGATTAGTTTTGTGCATCTTAGTATTTCCACCTGTGAATTAATAGAACCTCATTCTAGTTTAGGAAGCAGATTCTTATGAGTTTGGTTAGATGAATCAGATGTCAAGACCTTGGTCAGTTCATCCCTTAGGTGAACTAATGAAGACAAGCTTCTAAACCTGCAAAGCAAAGGGCTCAACCTCATGAAGCCTAGGCTGAAAGACTACAACCTGCCTTTGTTCATTACTTTTCGTCAACTCAATAGGTCTTCTAGATTCAGGCCTCCATCTCCTACACTGATCTTCACCAGTTTTATCCTAGGACCTCTTTCCTATCACCATCACAGTGCTCTTCCCTGGTGATCTCATGTTTTCCCATAACATAAACCACATATACAGCAAATACTCACAAATCTACATCTCCAATTCTGGCTCTCCCCTGAATTCTAGGATGCTATTTCGAACTACTGACAGCACCTGTACTGCAGTGTCCTGAAAGCATCTCAAACTCAATGTTTCCTGAATGGAGATCAAGCTTTCCCCCAAAGCGTATTCTTCTTCCTGAGATGTCTGTTCAATGTATACCACCATCGTGCTCCTGTTGCCCCAAATAGAAACTTAGAGTCATCCTCCATGCATTGCCTCCATCTCCCTCATCAACAATATGCAGTCGCTCATCAGGTCCTGCCATGGCGACTTTCTAAATCTCTCCCAGTCTTGCTCCTCTTTCTCCTCCACTGTCATTACCTCGGTTCAGGTCCTCACTTTTTTACCTGAATTGTCTCATGAGCTTCCAAATGGTCTTCCTGATGACTGGATGGGACTACCATCAACCAGAACTCCTAGTTACTGCCAGAGTTACCATGTCAAACAGAAAACTGGTTGTGTACCTCCCTTGACTAAAAGCCACCACTCACCTCCAGAAGAAAGCCTTACAACAGCTTCAGTGACTTTCATAGTCTGGCCCAACTGGTATTCCCTACCTCGCCACCCACCATGCCCCCAAGACACACAGAGCAACTCCTTCTCCCCATGACTCAAATTTTCATTCCTCTGTGCCTTTGCACATGCTGGAGTCTTGCCTTTGCTGAGAACACATCTCTCTCTTTGCCCCTGTCCACACCAGCATCCCTTGTCAGCTTTATCCCAAGTAAAACCTCCGTTGCAGAGTCTTCTTCCCAATCATCAGTCAGATCCCCTTCTCTCTGGGCACCAATAATCTTTACAGGATACACAGGCTTTCCCTGACCTTGGCAGCCTGGAGATACAATAGAAGAATATGGATCATCAGAGTGAGAATCCCCTCCTCTCAGTCCCTAACAACAAAAGTTTCAGGCATTTGGGTTTGCATAGAATGAATGAAAACTCTGTAGGCGGGTGTCTTTAAGGCTAAGTCAGAAAATGATGACACTGATGACAATGACGCTTAGCTACATTTAGGTCAAAGAACCAAACCCATGAAGGACTGAAGGGTGGAATAGCAAAGTATCAGGAGACTAGGGCTGAGAATTTGTTCAGCAACCAAAGGGAGCTCCGAGAAACTGAGTTGTCTTCTGGTCCCATCAGCAGCTGGAGTTCATGAATCTTATTCTAGAGCTCAGCTATTCTTTCCATGTCTGCTTCTCTCTGGGTCCATCCATATCTGCCATTCCACCAGCCACCAAATCTCTCTCTGTCTCATAACAATACTCTCAACAACAGAGATTCTGATTAACAGACCACCTTGGAGGCCCCTGGAAGACCTTTAATATGTCTCTCTTAGATCAGGTACTCCACACAGTTATGGTTATAAGGGTTGTAAGCCATAGAGCAGTATTGTCAGCAGTGACCAGAGACACGGCAAGTATTACAATGGCTTGTCAAGTTCAAACACCTTCCTTCTGTCTGGAGAAATCCCTCATGTGTTCACAATGTGTCCCCAAGCAGCCACGATGGTCCTCACCTTCCTCACTTTGTGGCATTTACTCTCTTTCCCCGCTACCTTGATGTTCACTCTGTGGCTCCCTGGTCACTGCATAAACAGACTCCACTTTCCTTATACAGATGGTGACCCTGTGATCCTGCCTTTGCCTGCCTGGCCATGGCTCCTGGAGGCAGCCCGTAACTTCACTGGTGTTAGCCTGCAACCATACTTGTGTCAGAATGCAAGGTCCTCATCTGACTCATAACTGCCTTTAAACTTTGTTAGGCCACAAAAGGGAGTTTATAGTAGTATCTCTTGTGATTCAAGCTTTGTCCTTTAATTTCCTTGTTTGCTTCTTTACAGCTTTCCCACTCTGTAGGAATCTGACACATTCAGGAGGTGAGACCAGAAGGCAGTTTGACCACTACCTTCAAAAGCCTCCCTCCTTGCCAATCCCTAGCCAGTAGCCCAAACAAGATTGTACATTTTGAGTCTCTCCTCGGGGTAACTTCCTTGTCCCTCAAGGACACCACCTAGCGAGTGAATTGTTTATATATCTTAGCATAAAGCTGAAGCCGCAGCCTAATTTCTCCATGGAGTCATGCTCTGCCCCAGGAAACCCATCAAACTCCTGAAACCTGTGACATTAGTGCCCTATGGATCACCTACCCCACCACCACCCTCACTGTGCCCCCTGAAAAGGTGGAAGTTCAGAGCCTAGTCTTCTCTCTTGCTCTGAGATTATACCCTGGGTAGCATTACCCAGATAATTACGGCATAGCACTTACCATGCATGGTATACCATATTTATCTGAGAGGGAAGAAGATTAATATTTACTGACCACCTAGTATAACCCAGGTTTCGCATTAGATGTTTTACATATGTTGTATTATTTCATCTGCATGCCCAACCTTTGAGAGGGATATAATCATCTCTAGTTCTCACAAAAGGTCATAACTCATAGAAATGACATGGCCTGTCACAAGGTCATGCAGTTAATGAGGACCCAAGCAGGGAGTCACACCTAGTTGGTCTGACTCCGGCATCTGGACATCTGTGTCCTCTCCTCTCCCGCTTGCTGCCTCATGTTTATTTATATGTCTCCCTCCCTCCCACTGACCGTGAGCTCCTCCTTGGCAGTGACTAATTCATTATTATATCCACACTGCGTCTGTCACACTCGAAGTAGGAGCTCAAACATTTCTCCATGAAAGAAGGAAGGAAGGAAAGAAAAGCAAAAGGCCCTGGATTCTGCCTTGCCCTTAGCAAGTGCTTAATAAATGTGTATGAATGAACACCAAGGTTTCGGAGAAGACCTGGGAGCTTTCCTCTGAAGACACTGAGTGATCTGATTGGCAGGATGCCATTTGTCAGTCTCCTCCAGGCAAGCTTGTGAGACAGAGCAAGAATGATGGGGCTGGAGTGAATGTAATTTCAGATGAAACCATTAGAGTCTCCGTACTGCTGGAAACTGGGACATAAAATTAAAGTGCTCTTTATAATTTATACTCTAATGCAAGTGGCATGTGGAAAGGGAAACCTTTCTTTATATTCTGATGCCTTTTCCTCTGGCTCTGGCATTGATTATCAAATGAACAGAGCCTCTATAAAGGGAGAAAGTTGGGTGACTTAGGAGCCATCCTTAATCCAGTCCTACAGCTAGATGAGCTGACCTATTGGGCTCTCCTCCAGTCTTTCGATTTTATGTTTCTATTATTTGGATAACAGGAGGCAGAGAGAAGAAGCTGCCAGGCTGGGAGAAGGGCTGTCTGATGAGCTGCTGTCAGGTCCACAAGAGCGTATTTCATCGTGGTCCTGCATCCTGTCCCTGAGATACAGTAACAAATCATTGTGTATAAAGGTGTCAATGTTTCCACAGCCTCTGTTCATAAGAGAGGTGAGCTGGAAGAATACAAAGTCAACATTCATGGAACTCTGCTTACGTTCCCATTCCAAAAGACAGAACGAGGATATTTCAGGGATTTCTCCTTTGGGCAGAAGTGAAGAAAGAGAGAATGCACTTTAAATGTATACTATTATCTCATCTCTGGGAAGAAATCCGGGGGATCAAAAAGCTAAAGACTTCCTAGGCAATTTATCATCTCTCAAGGCCTCACAGATTTTAAGATGATATGATTTTTAAAGCCAAGGGAAGTAATGCATCTTCCTTATTTTGTAGCTGAGAGAGCTGGAACCCACAGGCAGAAGGGCTGGTAGAAGTTTGCACTAGTGAGAAGCAGAGCCTAGGCCACTTTCAGGAGTGGACAGCCTGCAATTCCTGGAGTGCTCAGCTCCACCCCATTCTATTCTTATTTCTACCAGCATCACAGGATTCTGTGTCTATCAAATAAGGATAACAATACCTACTCTTTACAGACTAGTTTTAAGAATCAAATGGGACAGTAGATACGGGGTGAAGATGTTTTGCAAACTGTAAGCCTTTAAGGTGCTATACACCTCTATGCAAATATAAGCATTACTAACATTGTTGACATTAAAACATATTTGCTCCTAATTTATCATGAGTATAAATAAATACTGACAGATTTACATTCTTCAGAGATGACTTCAGGAGGCATTTTCTTTTCAACCCTCTAATAAAATTCCTCTAAGTTTTCTTGATAAGTTCTTTTTTCCCCTCATTATAGAAAGTAATATGTGCTTATTATAGATAATTTTAAAATATCAAGACATAAAGAAAAAAATGTTTCCCATAGTTCCCAAACCCAAAGATCATCATGATTAATCTTTTGATATATTTCCTTCCAGTTTTCCTCCATGCATATTATATCTGAGTTATGATCATATTAAATTGGATATTCTATTTCCCAGTTTTTCATTTACCATTATAACATATATTTTCCCACATTACAAAAACTTCTTTTTAAGTGCCTTAATGATTGCATGACATTTTATTCTATGGCTATATCATAGACTATTTAATAATTTCTTCTTATTAGCTATTAGGTTATTTTCTTTTTAAAAATATACATAAGGCAACAACTAATCGTGAATAAAGCTTTTCTGTATCTCAATTTATGAGGAACATATAAGGATAGTTTACTAAAAATAAAACCCTGAAAATATGAAAAGATTTTGATGCATTTGCTGAATTGCTTTCAAGGAGATTTTTCTCAATTTATGGCCAGGCACGATGGCCTCAATTTATGGCCAGGCCTTACTCCTGTAATCTCAGCATTTTGGGAGGCCGAGGTGGACAGATCACATGAGGCCAGGAGTTCAAGACCAACTTGGCCAACATGGTGAAACCCCATCTCTACTAAAAATACCAAAAAATAGCTGGGCATGGTGGCGAGCACCTCCCAGCTACTCAGGAGGCTGAGGCAACATAATCGCTTGAACCCGGGAGGCGGAGGTTGCAATGAGCTGAGATTGTGTACTCCAACCTGGGCGACAGAGTGAAGACTCAGTCTCAACAACAACAAAAAAAAAACGAAGAAGATTTTATCAATGTATAACTGGCCCACCAATGGTATATGAGTTTCCTAGGGCTACTGTAAAAAAAATTACCATAAACTAGATGGCTTAAAACAACAGAAACTTTTTCTCTCACAGTTCTAGAAGCTAAAAGTCTGAAATCAAGGTGTTGGTGGGGCCATACTCTCTCTGAAGGCTCTGGGGAAGAATCTTCCCTTGCCTCTTCGAGCTTCTGTTGATTGTTGGCAATCCCTGTCCTTCCTCGGCTTGTGACAGGATAACTCCAATCTCTGCTTCCATCCTCCATGGCCTTCTTCCTTATGTAACTGTATGTCTCCAAATCTCTCTCTTCTTGTAAGAACACCTGTCTTTAAATTTAGGGCCTGCTCTAATACAGTATGATCTCATCTTAAGTTGATCATATCCACAAAGGCCCTATTTCTAAATAAGGCCACATTCACAGGTACCAGGGATTAGCACTTCAATATAACTCTCTGGGGTACATAATTCAACAAACAATAAATGATATATGTGAGTTCCCAACCCATCATGCAGCCCCCAGCAATATCGCTTTATTTATTTATTTATTTATTTTTATTTATTTTTTTTTTGAGACAGAGTCTCACTCTGTTGCCCAGGCTGGAGTGCAGTGGCACGAACTTGACTCACTGCAAGCTCCACCTCCCAGGTTCACACCATTCTCCTGCCTTAGCCTCCCGAGTAGCTGGGTCTACAGGCGCCTGCCACCACACTCGCCTAATTTTTTGTATTTTTAGTAGAGATGGGGCTTCACCGTGTTAGCCGGGAATATCACTTTATATTTTAATTGCATTATTTATATCCTCAAAACAGACAATAGATTTCCATGAAGATCTTCATCCATGTTGAGCATGGTGGGGTGATTACTTTTCAGAGGTTTTGAAGGCTAGAATTCCTTTTGCATAACCAGGCTTGATATTTACTTACGTTAATTTTGGAAGCAGCACTCATCTGCTTTTGATGTGTACCTGTGTGCCATCCCTGCTGTAGGCTGCAGCCTCCTCACAACCTTGGGAAGGAAATTCTATCAGGATCTGTCCTGAAAACAGGGAAGCTCAGGAGCTTGGAAGTGAGACAAAGCTGGGTTCAAATCCCAGCTCTGCCACTTAGCACTGTTTCACCTTGAACCGTGTACTTAATGTCTCTAGCCCTCAGTTTTCTCCCCTGTTAAATGAGAATAAAAAACATGTATGAGTTAAGTACTTAGCCTGGGGCACATAACAAATGCTCAGTACATATTAGCTATGGTTATTCATGTTTATTACTGTAATCATTATTGGTGTCATTATCACCTTGCTGCTGATCCTTCCCAGTTTTTGTGTAATGAGGCTCTGTCTCCTTGCCTAGGCATGCCATGTCTGGGCACTGTTTCTGGAGCTCAAGCGTTTTCTGTCTGGGCTCTGACTCTGCAACCCAGGCATTTATTGTCTGTGTTCCTAACATGCACCTTGCGTATTTAGATTCTTACCCCGAGGTCTCTAGGTCCCCTGCAGTGCCTTGCTATCTACCACCAGATCTTCCCCTCAGGTCAGTGGGTATTCTCTGCTACAGAACCAAGCCCAGGCATTTTGGTCTCCCCCTTGTGCATAATCATATTTCAGAACCCCAAACCTGACCTGCACATCCAGAATTTGCTTTGCATATGAGTCCTCCCACCCAGTCTGACATCAGACATTGCATAGCATACTCCTTTAAACAGCCCTTTCCTTACAATCAGTATGGTACATTGTGATTTTCTGACAGTTGATGACTGGTGTCTGGATAATACCAAGCCAATTCCTTCCTCTTAACCTGTCCAGTCTCTTCTCTGCTCAAGTCCTGGATTCAACAATGAACTTCACTAGAATCATCCACATTATTGGCTTTGAAAGGATTGTTAAGTACCACATAAAATAATGCCTAGAATTAAAAAAACAAATGACATTTCCCCCCAGATTCAGCAGTTTTTTGTTCCTCACTTATTTTATACCCAACAGGATCAATCATGGGGAATGGAATGGGAAGAAAGAGAACGGTCAGTGCCAACGTGGTCTGGGGCCATACAATAGAGCACACACATTCTCTCCCAGTTCTAGCTGGGTGAAAAATTACTTATTACTTAATACTTACCCTACTTAATAAGGTAAGGGAATTATACAACTCATCTATGCATATTTTATCCTGTGTATTTATGTTACTTTGGAATGCCTGCTTAGGGTAACTATATTAAATCCATTAATGATGATTTTTATCACTTCTTAATTTCAAAGCTACCTGCTTGACTTCTCTTCATGCATATTTATGGCATCATTAACAGTTAGGCCATGCCCCTCAAGATAGCAGGTATAGAACAATGAGGCCACCATGACCTGGAAGTTTGTGGTAAAATAGCACACTTGAAATGATGATGTTCCACAAAAGCAAGACTTAGTTCTAAGGTTCAGAAATAGCCTCATTGCCCCATCCTATATAACACTATATGCACGTTCTCCTAAACATTGCCAAACACCTGCCAGCAGACAGAGACCAGCGCCTACCTTGTCGTCCTTTCCAGACTCTCATAAGAATCAAATCTCTTAATTCAAGAAAAGAGCCATAGAGTTTCAATAAATGGTTAAAAATGCCGAGGCTTTGATTGCAATCAAGATAAATCTCTAGAGGCAATAGAAAAGATTCTATACTAGGTCTGATCCATTCTCCAGTTGCATAACCCATTTGTAACTCATAGTTATCAATGTCATGCCTATATGTAGGTCTACACATACCCACAAACACACACATGCCGTTTGAAAACTCCTGGTGTGACATTCCGATACTCAAGTTTACAAGCTGGCAATGACATTGCTCAAGACTTGATTTTTTCATATTTTATCAGGAACAGTGGTGATACAGCTCTACGAATGAGAAGGCTTTCCCTCTGGGCTCTTGAAGTCACATAATCTTTTAATTATGAGAGAGACTCAGGACCTTATTGACGTAGCAGCCACTATCCAAGGGTTAGCATCCAGGGTGGTGCTGAGATCAAGCTCAGCTGAAGAAAAAAGCTCCAGGTAGAATTCTACAAAACTGGGAGCTTGACTGTTGTTATTATTGTTACTTACCTTTTAAAGAAGAGGATCTCGTGGGAAATCAGATGCCATGGGAAACCTATGTGACTGAATAAACAATAAGCCAATAAAGGAAGGCAAGGCAGATGGGATCCCAATTAGAATCAGCTTAAATCTCACTGAAGTTAGCAGCTAAGATTTGATAATTCAAAGAAGATATACCTTTATTGCCCTAAAGAAAATAATTTGTGCTAAAGTACAAGCAGCGGAGAAAAATCTTCTTCACAGCACCTGCAGAACTGCGTACCATATGTGCATTATTTGCTCCAATCATGAAAGAGCTGGGAGAGATTGGTAACTAAAGGACGATGAACTCACTCTCTGGAGGGCGACGACCTCAGAGCCGAACTACACAGCAAAGTCCGATTGTGATTTGATTTTACAGACAGTTTGAGACTGGAAATTAGGCCTCTGACTCAGGGTTGCTGTCTCACATCAAAGGATATTTCCCTCCCTTTGCAATATGCCAATGGCCTCAGAAGTCTTTGCCCTTTACAACCCTCTCCAGGAACAGTCTGTCTGGACCCAATCCAAGGAGCTCTCCCTGGCCTCTCGGCTTTGTGAAATGCTGGAATGTTGCTCTTCTAAACAGTGGGGGTACCCTGTTGTCATTCATTACAAAGTGGGAAAAATTATTTTCTCATGCTCCTGGGCCTCTCAGCAAGGGTGACAAAATGAAATATAAATTTCACTCTGCTTCTGAATAAAGCAATAGCCTAATAGCCTATTTTTTTATAATTAAATTTTTTTCTGCATCATATCCTCCATACCAGAAAACAAGACCTGTCTTAATCTCTCCCTTCCTTGAAACCAATGTTCATTGCTTCATTCTTCAGGGTATTCCTTATGTTGGGGAACTTTTCTCAGAGTTTATCTTCATATTGTTACACTTAACTATTGTGCAATCATTTGATGACACTATGCATGAGGAACGTGTGACTAGTTCTAATGTTCAGCCCCTATTCATTCATTTGATATTGTAACCAACATTTCTTCAACTTTCTCTCACTGTTCTGTGGATTACAGGCTCAGAGATGCGAATACACAGCTGACATCCTCAACAAGTTCATATTTAAACAAAAAGGGGTTGGGGACGAAAAGTTTAAGGTAAGTCATGAAGATTGGTTACCAGATACTTGATATAATTTCCGAAGTCCCAAAAGTCTTATAAGCCTTGATTAAAGGCCTGAAATTCCTATATGTCCTTACGAATTCTTTATATCGTAAAAACAAAGAAAAATCCCTATCATGTTCAGAAGAACAAAAAAAGAAGGTTGCCAAAAGAGGAATAAAAATCAGACTCCACAATGGTGGTTAGAAGTTAATGGTGTACAGTTAAAATGGTGATCATTAAAAAGTCAGGAAACAGCAGGTGCTGGAGAGGATGTGAAGAAATAGGAACAATTTTACACTGTTGGTGGGACTGGGACTGTAAACTGGTTCAACCATTGTGGAAGTCAGTGTGGCGATTCCTCAGGGATCTAGAACTAGAAATACCATTTGACCCAGCCATCCCATTACTGGGTATATACCCAAAGGATTATAAAACATGCTGCTATAAAGACACATGCACACGTATGTTTATTACGGCACTATTCACAATAGCAAAGACTTGGAACCAACCCAAATGTCCAACAATGATAGACTGGATTAAGAAAATGTGGCACATATACACCATGGAATACTATGCAGCCATAAAAAATGATGAGTTCATGTCCTTTGTAGGGACATAGATGAAGTTGGAAACCATCATTCTCAGCAAGCTATCGCAAAGACAAAAAACCAAACACCGCATGTTCTCACTCATAGGTGGGAATTGAACAATGAGAACACATGGACACAGGAAGGGGAACATCACACACTGGGGCCTGTTGTGGGGTGGGGGGAGGGGGGAGGGATAGCATTAGGAGATATACCTAATGTTAAATGACGAGTTAATGGGTGCAGGACACCAACGTGGCACATGTATACATATGTAACAAACCTGCACATTGTGCACATGTACCCTAAAACTTAAAGTATAATAATAAAAAAAAGAAGTGAATGGTGTATCACTTTCAAAGATTTGAGAGGAAAAGGCTATAACCCAATAATTCTATACTCATATTGTTGTATTTATTTTAGGGCTACCAAGTTGAGAAAATTAAAACATAAACATAATGCCCAGTTGAATTTAAATTTAAAATAAACAATGAATACGTTTGTAATGTAAGTATGTCCTAAATACTACATGGGACGTACTTATCCTAAAATGTTTTCACTGATGATCTGAAAATTCAAATGTAACTGGGTGTCCTGTATCTGGCAACTCTAATGTAAAGGCAACAGAATATTCAGACATTGTCCAGACATTAAAGAACTGGATGATTTACCACTTGTGTTTTTTCTAAAACAATTACTTGGAAATATTCACAAAGTAAAGAATTCAAACATTGAATAAGAAAGTCATGACTGAAGGGAACTAGCAGTGAGCACTAAAACTTAAGTTTTAAAAACTGATGTAAATAAGATTAAAATCCTAGGAAAAGCAAGATGGCTCACGCCTGTAATCCAAGCGCTTTGAGAGGCCAAGGTGAGATGATTGCTTCAGCCCAGGAGTTTCAGATGAGGCTGAGCAACACAGGGAGACCTCATGTCTACAAAAATAAAATAAAATAAAATAAAATTAGCATGGCATGGTGGTGCACCTGTGGTCCCAGCTACTTGGGAGGCTGAAATGGGAAGGTTGCTTGAGCCTGAGAAGTCGAGGCTGCAGTGAGCTGTGATCACGCCACTGCACTCCAGCCTGGGCAACAGAACAAGACTCTGTCTCAAAAAAAAGTAATAATTTAAAATATAAATGCTAATAATTTGGAATCTATAATATTAGATCGTGTTACCAAGATGTAGATGTGATCAATAGTGGGGACAAATTGTAAGCATATTCAGAACACATTTCACTCACTATAGCAAGGTTAGAAAGAAGAATGATAACATACCTCCTTATTTTATGGAGTGCTCTTGTGTATTATGTCATTTGGACATTACCTCATTTGGTTCTCACATAATCCTGGAAGAGGTGAGAGAGTTGACAAGGTAATCAAGCACACGTTTCTCACCTATACAGTTGGAGAAATGAGGCTGACAGAGCTTTAATGGCTCACCCTATGTGTAGACTAATAAGTGGCATGAGCTTCTGGCTCCAGGATCAGCAGGTTATTCCAACCTAAAGTGAGTTGTTCAGCTGGGCTTTCAACTCACCAATTAAGTTTATTGTTAACTAAAAGGTCAGAGAAGCGTACCCCACTCAATAAATATTTGTTGATTAAACATTTTTCTTGGTCAATTCAAGTGTTTACTGAATGAGTGCCATGTGTCCAATTATATACTCTGAGGTAACTAGAAATGTAGAAATGGTATATAAATCATGACCTCTGTCTTCTAGGTTTACAATCTACTTAGAAAGAAAACTAACATGCATGGAACAGTACAAAAACTTTGGGGAGGGCTATGTTTCTGAGCCAATACCATATTACAAAATAGGATAAAACGAATAATCCTAATTTTTAAAATCTACATTTTTAATTACGCTTAGGGAGAAAACCCTCCAAGGTTGAAATACTCGGGAGTTGTATTTTCTCCCTTGTATTTTCCACATTTTCTATAGGGAATGGAAAGTACTTTTGGTCGGGCGTGGTGGCTCATGCCTGTAATCCCAGCACTTTGGGAGACTGAGGCGGGCAGATCACCTGAGGTCAGGAGTTCGAGACCAGCCTAGCCTAAATGGCAAAACCCTGTCTCTAAATACAAAAATTAGCGGGTGGTGGGGGCACCTGTAATCCCAACTACTCAGGAGGCTGAGGCAGAAGAATAGCCTGAACCTGGGAGGCGGAGGTTGCAGTGAGCTGAGATCGTGCCATTGCACTCCAGCCTGGGCTGCAAGAGCGAAACTCCGTCTCAAAAAAAAAAAAAAAAAAAAAAGTACTTTCGACGTTTTTTAAAAATCTTGTTTTATTATAGTTCGAGAAGATATCTTATGGAAGAATAGAACTTGGTTTGGAGGGAAGGTGGTCTATGCACTGAGACTGGAATGAGGGTGAGTTTTAGACAAGCAGATGGGAGGGAGAACAAAAACAGTACACTGGCTGAGAGCATGAGGGTGCCTGCAGCTCTGCCATTCATGTGAGCAGCTACCTAACTTCTTAGGGCGTCAGTTTCCTCTTCTGTAAAGTAAGCATAATAATGCTAAATGCAATGTGTTGTTGCAAGAATGAAATGTCATACTTGCAATAAAGCTTTCAGCACAGTGCTTAGCACATCGAAAGCACTCAATAAAGTTATTATTATTACTATTCACGGGAACTAAAGCTGTGCCAGTAAGAGAGAGGAAAAGATTATAGAAAGTTTTGGAAACCATGCAGACGAGCTCAGGAAAATTAAGTGTGCAGAGCGGGTTAGGGAGGAGAGAACTGGCCTGCAAGAATTCAGCTGGGGCTGGGCGCAGTGGCTCACGCTTATAATCCCAGCACTTTGGGAGTCTGAGGTGGGTGGATCACCTGAGGTCAGGAGTTCGAGACCAGCCTGGCCAACATTTTGAAACCCCATCTCTACTAAAAACAAACAAACAAAAAAATTAGCCAGGAATGGTAGCCGACACCTGAAATCCCAGCTACTTGGGAGGCTGAGGCAAGAGAATCGCTTGAAACCGGGAGGCAGAGGTTGCAGTAAGCTGGGACTGCACCACTGTACTCCAGCCAGGAAGACAGAGTGAGGCTCCATCTCGAAAAAAAAAAAAAAGAAGTCAGCTGGGAGGCTGCTATGATTCAGGTACAAGGTGGTATATTAGTTTCTTAGGGCTGCTATAACAAATTACCACAAACTGGGAGGCTTACAGCAACAGAAATTTATTCTTTCACAGTTCTGGATTTCACAGAGGTCTGAAATGAAGGTGTCAACAGGACCATGCTTCTGCCAAAAACCATAGGAGAAGATGTGTTACTTGCCTCTTAACAGTTGCTGGTAGCTCTGGTATTCCTGAGTTTATGGCAATAACGCTTCAATTCTCAAGGCCAATATGTTCACGTCTCTTCCTGTTCATATTCACATGGCCTTCTCCTTTGTGTGTCAGCTGTCAAATTGAGAGGTGACAGCGTGCTGGCAGTCCTCGCAGCCTTGGCTCACTCTCGGCACCTCCTCGGCCTTGGCACCCACTCTGGCCACGCTTGAGGAGCCCTTCAGCCCGCCACTGCACCGTGGGAGCCCTTCTCTGGGCTGGCCAAGGCTGGAGCCGGCTCCCTCGCTTGCGGGAAGGTGTGGAGGGAGAGGTACGGGCGGGAACTGGGGTTGCGCGTGGCTCTTGCGGGCCAGCTAGAGTTCCGGGTAGGCGTGGGCTTGTCAGGCCCTGCACTCGGAGCAGCCAGCCGGCCCTGCTGGCCCTGGGCAGTGAGGGGCTTAGCACCCGGGCCAGCAGCCGCGGAGGGTGCACCGGGTCCCCCAGCAGTGCTGGCCCACTGGCGCTGCGCTGGATTTCTCGCCGGGCCTTAGCTGCCTCCCCATGGGCCAAGGCTTGAGACGTGCAGCCCACCATGCCTGAGCCTTCCCCCCACACAGTGGGCTCCTGCATGGGCTGAGCATCCCTGACGAGCACCGCCCCCTGCTCCACGGGGCCCAGTCCCATCGACTGCCCAAGGGCTGAGGAGTGCGGGTGCACCGCACGAGACTAGCAGGCAGCTCCACCTGCGGCCCCAGTGCAGGATCCACTGGGTGAAGCCAGCTGGGCTCCTGAGTCTGGTGGGGATCTGGAGAATATGTCTAGCTAAGGGATTGTAAATACACCAATCAGCACTCTGTATCTAGGTCAAGGTTTGTAAACACACCAATCACCACCCTGTTTCTAGCTCAGGGTTTGTGGATGCACCAATCGGCACTCTCTATCTAGTTAATCTGGTGGGGGCTTGGAGAAACTTTATGTCTAGCTAAGGGATTGTAAATACACCAATCAGCACTCTGTGTCTAGCTCAGGGTTTATAAATACACCAATTGACACTCTGTATCTAGCTATTCTAGTGGGCAGGTGGAGAACTTTCGTGTCTAGCTCAGGGATTGTAAATGCACCAATCAGCACCCTGTCAAAACGTACCAATCAGCTCTCTGTAAAACAGACCAATTGGCTCTCTGTAAAATGGACCAATCAGCAGGATGTGGGTGGGGCCAGCTAAGAAAATAAAAGCAGGCTGCGTGAGCCAGTAGTGGCAACCGGCTGTGGTCCCCTTGGAAGCTTTGTTCTTTTGCTGTTTGCAGTAAATTTTAGTGTTGTTCGCTGTTTGAGTCCACGCTGCTTTTATGAGCTATGACACTCATCGGGAAGGTGTGCAGCTTCACTTCTGAATCCAGTGAGACTAGGAATCCATGGGGAGGAACGAATAACTTCAGATGCACTGTCTTAAGAGCTGTAATGCTCACCGTGAGGGTTTGCAGCTTAACTCCTGAGCCAGCAAGACCACGAACCCACCAGAAGGAAGAAACTAAACACATCTGAACATCAGAAGGAACAAACTCTGGATACGCCGCCTTTAAGAACTGTAACGGTCACTGTGAGGGTCTGCAGCTTCATTCTCGAAGTCAGTGAGACCAAGAACCCGCCAACTGCGGACACAAAATCTCTGTCTCCTCCTTAGAGAGGTACGTGTGATTGCATTTAAAGTACACCAACACAATCTCATCTCAAAATCCTTCACTTAAGTTCACATCTTTGACCACATAAAATAATAATCACAGGTGTTTGAATTTTAAGGTAAGCTGCCACAGATCTGATGTATTTGGCGGACTTTTATCAGCCTGTCACAGGTGGTAAGGACCTAGGCAGGGCAGCTCATCTAACTCGTCTGGAGCTGTGGCCAGCCTGCCGCTCAGGTGTGCGCTCAGACGCTCAGGTGTGCGCTCAGACGCTCAGGTGTGCGCTGGGTCCAAAGAGAGGCCCAGGGCTGATAATGGGATGCGGGGAAGCACTCACTAGTGGCTGTTTGCCAACTGTGATGGCTTTACCTGTATTTTACAATGTAGATAAATACAAGCCCTGATTGTGGGAGAAAAAAGGAGAGGCAGAGGCAGCTATGAGAGACTTTTTATAGGCAAAAATTGATAGGTTTGGCTATGCAGAATAAAGTACAAGAAAATGGGTAAACAGAGACACTTATCAACGGGAAAGATATTCAGGCTTGTTTTCTAAGTAATCCAAGGTTGGGGCTCTCAGCGTGTTTCCAGTTCATTTTTTGTTGTTGTTGAGACAAAGTCTCACTCTTGCCCTGGCTGGAGTGCAGTGGCATGATCTTGGCTCACTGCAACCTCTGCTTCTCCGGTTCAAGCGATTCTCCTGCTGCAGCCTCCCGTCTACCTGGAATTGCAGATGCTCACCACTATGCCCGGCTAATTTTTTGTATTTTTAGTAGAGACGGGGTTTTGCCACATTGGCCAGGCTGGTCTTGAACTCCTGACCTCAAGTGATCTGCCCACCTTGGGCTCCCAAAGTGCTGGGATTACGGGCATGAGCCACCGTACCCGGCCCCAATTCATCCTTCATCCCAGTTCCTGATAACTGTTGCAGCAGTGCAAGGTCTTGTCTGGGAGATATTAATGAATTCACTTCTCAGTCTTTAGACCTGATGAGGATCCTGGTGTGAAGCTGCCAGCAACTGCAATGTGTCAGTCAGTTTACCAAGCTCCCGCAAACATTGCTACACCAAGGGGACTGCCCTAAATTAAGGGAAAACAAGTTCTTTCAAGACAGTGCCCTAGCCAGAAATTACTCATAGAAGGTTGCTTTTCAGTATCTCCTGAGCTGATTAGGAGGTCGATGGGGCCTAATGAGCGTGTGAGGCTTATTCATCTGTAAACTTGAAAAAAATGAATGCTCTCTAGGGAATTTGAATCCGAAGGAACTGTTGTTCCCATTTTTAGGGCTTAACAGGAAATAAAGACAATTTACCTCTGAGTTTTTCCCATTAGGCAGGTACACTAGAAGGGAGATGATTTCTTGATGATCGTTTTTATTTATTAGCTGTCAGTACAGGCTTCAACAATCTAGCCAATCAGCCCTTCGTATTTTCATTGAAAAAAGATGATATGAATTCCCATTAAAAGTGCATAATTTGACCCTAAGGGCAGAAAACTGAGACCAAAGGTCAGTAGAGCAACTCACACTCCATCTTTGAATAGATGAGAAACCATGATGGGGACTGCATGCTTGATCGGGAAAAAATCTCTGGTGAGTGCGCATTACAGAAAAAGTAGAATTGCAAAAGTGTAATTTGCACTTACTGCAAAAGTGGAGTTTGTTTGCTGTAAACACAAGGTACTAATAGCAGGCTTTGGCAAGGCTGTGGCGCATTCCACCCCACATTTCCCATGAACAATGTGAATTTATTTATTTTTGCTGTTATGCAACTATGAAAAGAAAGCTGAAAATTCAAAAGACTCACTGCCAAAGAGCAACTACGTCCTGTTTTGTACAGATACCCGCTAGGTGTCACACAGCTTCAGAAAGACAATCGTTGCCTTCCAGGAGTTAACATTTTAATGAATCCTTAACTTTCCAATGCCTAGGCAAAAGTTATTTCCATTTCATCGTTCATTTGTTACAGATGCTTACCTTTGATTTCTCAAGAGAATAGAAATAAAAGACTGCAGAAAATGCCTTGACCTATATTTTCCAAATCCCTATCTCTAGCAAATCCCATACTTCCCCCTTCATAGCAGAAAACTTCACTGGTTCTGTTTTTTTTTTTTTTTTAAGAAATATGTAATAAACCACAGGGCATCAGGAGTGTTTAATATTTAAGCCAAACACTTTCATAAAATGACCTAAGGCTAGACCAATTGTATAATCAAGGCAACAATTCCATCTTCCTTGAATATTCTGGAACTCCCCTCACCTCCAGGTGTGGCCACCATCTCCTCCTGACAAAGCTTCTCTTGACTAAACAGAAATCAGGCATTGGGCAAAAGAGGCGCCAGCAAGACTCCTGGCCCTAGTTAGTTACTTCTCATACTCCAAAAGAGGAAGGTGGGCTGGTTCTGAGTTTTGACCAAAGCAAGAAATGAGAACGAGGCAGCGTGGCCAGGACAAGGCACCCTTGGACCTCCTATTACCGAGAGAGCAATTGATCGAGGAGCCCCCAGCGCTGTGCTCTGAAATCCATCTCTGCGTTTTCCTGCAGGCCACACTTCACCCAAATACCGCTCCTAAGAACATGGGGATACTAAAGCAGACCTGCCTCAGGGAAAAGCAGGGCTGCTCTGACAGGCAGCATTGCCCAACTTTCCTTAGAATTGCATCGAAGTCTTTCATTTCTGTCCAACCTTCATTTCTTCCTTCCCCCAGGTTGGACTCGTATCATGGTATGAAAGCTCTCCAAGCTTCTCTCGGCTTCCTCCTTGTTTTCTTTCATAGGTGTTTCCCCTAGTAAATATCTTGCACATGTAATCTAGCTTGGTGTCTGCTCCTTGGCCTGGACTAACACAAGCAGCTCTGCCAGCAGAGGCAGAAAACAGCTGGGGAAACAGTGGAGGCCACATGGTATTGGTTTAAAGAGCAAACTCACTTCCTGAGAAGTGGGCAGAGCCACAGCCTTAGTGAGCTTTGAAATATGCTAACTTGGCTAGGCTAGACTACATTTCCCAGAATTCTTTCTCCTGTGTTTCCAGTTAGGAAGAGCTAGAGGGCTATTCTCTCATGAGAGATGGAGGGAGGCATGGCGGGGACAGCCATTTTGCAGCACATGGACAGGCTTTGCTGATGTGCTGACTCACCTTGTTGACATGAAGCAGTGTGTTTGGGCCTGTCGCTGCCCTCTCTTCCCTCTGGACCTTCCTACAGCTTCTCTGACCCCTGGGGTGGGTGCTGACTTGTTCAGCAACATGACACAGGGCCTCAACTTCTGCAGGATACCCTCATCAAGGTGAGAGGGGGAAAAAGGATGAGTTTCAGTCTGGCCCGTGGGGTTCTAGGTTGCTCTCATCAGCTCTCCTCCTTGCCTGCTTGCTCATGGACTTCAGGCTCAAACATTAGTCAAGAAACAGCCTTGGGGAGGCTGCTTAGCCAGCTCCTATGATTGTGTTTCAAATGAATTATATATACATATCCATCTTCTTTGGTTGGACCTGGAATGATACACTCATTGTGTGCCCTTTCCCCAGTTTATGTCAGGGTACTGGTACACCTTGGGCTTCACAGGGAACACACACACTGCCAACCCTCTGCTCTGCTGCTTTACCTCAGACTTGGACATCAACAACAGGAAGGTGAAACTGCATTTTGAGGACAAGTTCACATTCACAGCCCACCTGGCACTGAAGGAAGATGGAATTACTATCCTCTGCTCAGATAACAGCTGAGGAAAGAGGCCCTACCCACCCTATCCCATAAGTGAGGAGGGAGAGGAACATGATTTTACCAAACTCCACAACAAAGATGGCAGACAGCATAGCTTTAGATGCACCCATGGTAGACATCACCAGTAAACTGCAACGTTTTCTGCAGAGTCCAGACATGGCTCCACTTAAATTTGCTCCTTAAATCCAGGGGCTAGAAACAGCATAATTTTTTTTGTTGTTTTTTAGTGTTTAATTTTGGTGGGTTTGTTGTTTTTGTGGGGTTTATTTTCTTTTTCTTTTTCTTTTTTTTTTTTTTTTGAGACAAGGTCTCACTCTGTTGCCCAGGCTGGAGTGCAGTGGCAAGATCAAGGTTCACTGTAGCCTCGACCTCCCAGGCATAAGCAATCCTCCCACCTCCGCCTCCTGAGTAGCTGGAACTAGAGGCATGCGCCACCACACTTGGCTAATTTGTGTATTTTTTGTAGAGAGAGGGGTTTCGCCATGTTGCCCAGGCTGGTCTTGAACTCCTGAGCTCAAGTGATCCACCCACCTCTGCCTTCCAAAGTGCTAGAATTACAGTTGTGAGCCACCATGCCTGGCCTGTTTTATGTTTTAAGCTAAATTACGTCTGGCTTTGTGCCTCCACCTCCTTGGCTGGGAGGACATACAAAAGTGGTCATTACTGAGACACTTCACTACCACCACCACCACCTCCCCATTGTATAGAATGGAAATCCTGAGTGTTGGCCAGGAGATAGGGCAGGGCCCAGCCTTAGTCCGCACTGGTTGCTATCAGTTCTCTTTCTCCTGTCATTTCCCAGTACCAGCGTTGAGTTTGGCCTTCTGTTGTTTATCAGGCATAGCTGCTACAGAGAAACTCATCAGCATTCCAGTCTGCTGGGCTGCAAGCCTCCAAAGCCAAGATGGCCAGTGCTAACTCCCAGGAAGCAAGATACAGCATCATCGTAGGTCCTGACACCTTGAGGAGTGCAGGGGAGCAAGTATCTATCATCTCCATTCACAGAACTTTCCATCCAAGTCTCAGAGAACCTAGTTCTCTTTGGTTTGTGCTACTTCCTAGCAAACTCAGACCCATTCTTTACCCTCTGTAGGTTTCAGTTATCCAAAATAACAATATAGTCATTCTCCCCAAGGTTTAGAGAAACCCCAAAGGAATGATACTTTCTACTTCCCTCATGATGAGTGTGAAAATGTGTATTTCTTTTAAATTTTCAGTCTATAGGATAACTTTGGGAGGAAGAATGGAAGTAGAAATTGGAGGGGTCACAACGTGGGTTTCTAGGGAACTGGTAATATTTTATTTCTTGATCTAGGTGGTAATTTTACAAATGAGTTCACTTTCCGATAATTCATTGAGCTGTACATTTATGATTTGCATGTCTCTGTGGTCATACTTCAGTCTTTCAAAGTTTAAGAAAATCCAAGTGGTAACAACAACAAAACTCTTTCCCCTATTTACCTGCCACCCCTCATTTCCCCTCCCCTGTTGAATAATACTTAGTAAACTTTGGTAGTCTTTAGTGCGTTCCACTTCTCCTCTCATTCCAGGCACATGGTCTCATTGCATTTCCTTGCTGTCCTGTGGTTGGGCAGGGTTGTGTGACTAGTTCTGGCCAGTGAGTTGGAAGAGGAATGATGTGTGTCACTCCTGGGCTACAGCATCCAATTGCCAGTATGAGATCCATGGGATGTCTTTCGTCCTCTGCTGCAGTGACATGCACTTTTACAAGTTAGTGCTCTCCATCAGTCTTGGTCCCAGAGAGAGGATGACACAGAGCCAACTCACAGTAGACATGAGCAACAGGCATGCATGGCAGGAAATAAACATTTGTTGTTTTAAGTCACTGGGATTTGGGGATTGTTACTGCACTGATTTGTAGTGAGACCTCCTGGTGTGTTTGTGTGTTTGTGTGGTTTGCATGTTTATATCTCTGAAGAGTATACCAAGATAAGGTATACTCTTATACAGACATATTAACTATACTCATATTTCCCTCTGTGAAACAACTATTACATGAAACATGGAGGGAAATATGAGTATAGTTAATATGTCTGTATCAGAAGGCTTTTGGCTTCAAGTATAGATACCCAAACTGAAAATTGCTTTCACAATAAGCCTATTGTCTTATATAAGAGAGGTATAGTAATTCCAGGATCCATTGGTTCACCCACTCAATTGTATCATCAAAGGCCCAGATTCTTTCCCTTCTATCATCTTCAATGTGCTAACTCCCCTTTGGGTGCAAGATGGCTACAGCACGTTCAGGTACCAGGCATGTAGCAATCTGACAGGTTTCCTGGTTTGCAGTTTGAGTGTCTTTGGTAGTGGCATTTGGTGTTTAGTTGAACTTTCTGAATGGCCCTCACAGCAGCCAGCAAAGGTTGTCCAGACATTATCTGTTGTGAATTATATGAAGTTTATATATAGGGAGTTGTCTAGCTTCACCTTTCAGGACTTTGGGAAAAGGGCAGTTTTAGTTCTCTATGGTGTCAATCCAGGAGGGCAGGAAAGGAGCGCTCTCTTGTGCGCGTGCTCGCTCTCTCTCTCTCTGTCACATACACACACACACACACACACACACACACCCAGAGACAAGAAATTCAGCAAAATGTTGAAAATGACAAAGGAAAACACATCAAGCATATTCAGGATAGTGTGATCATTTTAGCAATTCTCTGATGGTGATCTGAAGTCCCCTTTAATGGTCTAGTTTATCTGTTATTAGGACACAGTGTGAAGCATTCTTTTGTTGGCAGACATTAAATAGGACCCGTGACAGCCAAAAGCAAAGTGATAGAATGACATTTATTATTTCCCAGTACTTTGATTTTGCCTGAGCTTGTAGTCTTCAGCAAGTTACTTTTCTTCTCCTTATAAATAAGTTAAAAACTGTAATTTCATCACATTTCTGCTGTGAGATGTAAGCGAATTAAAGCATATAAAGTGTTTGAACAATTTCTGGCGCATAGTAAATACTATAGAACCACTAGCTGTTATCATTATAACAAGGTTTTGGGGAGAATTTAAAAAGTTAATACATGTACAAGATTTAGAATAATGGCTATAATATAGTAAGCTTTTAATAAACCTTTGTTACTGTAACTATTACAATTTTAAATAAGATTGAGGATGTTAAAGAGGGCAAAAATAGGATTAATTCTTTAAAATGAATTTGTCAGTATCAAACACCATCGTCATCTTAATTATCATGATTAATAGCACATATTCACTGAACACGTCTCTGTGTACTACTGAATAACTGATAAAAAAGAAGTCATCAGTCCAATTCTAAAAACTTTCTAAGAGGTCTGAATTATGCAAATCATCTCTTTAAAAACTTCCTATAAGAGACAAATACAACTGCCCAGAAAATGTTTAATTTGATACTTATCACCATCAGCGTATTTTCTATTGATCAAATTTATAATACTGAATATTTAGATTGTTTATGTGTTTGCTGAGCTTATAGTTAAGGGCACTTTATATAATCTTATAATGTTTTATAAACCTTGGAACAGTAGCCTTTAGGTTAACACTCTAGTTTGTAGTTTGGGGACTGTATCAAACTTATTTAATGCCAAACTCTGTTATATGTTGTTAATGGGTTAAGCAGGCCCTGTGGCACAGAAGAGACTGAAGGAAACACGGACATGAGCATTTATTAAGCACTTGTGCATGCTTTTGTACCATAGTTATTTACACGTCATGTTTTCTAATCCTCACCACAACCCTGTTTTGTGATATTATCTTCTCTCTTTTTCCAGGTGAGAGAACTAAGTTGTGTGACTCCAAAAGAGCAGAAACCAGGAACTGGAGAATGGAGGACCAAAGATCAGAGAACAAACAAGGTAATCTAGATGACTGAGGGATGGATGTTGTGCCCTCTGCCCTTTAGGGGATCACAAGTCTCTGCTGTGATTGAAGAGGGTAACATATAGAAAATAGAATTTTACAATTCTGTGTTCTATAAGGTGATGTCTAACAATGCACCTATAGGAACAAATGTGGATTTCCCGGTTTTGAATATGATTCTGAGCGGGCATATAAATGCTGACTAGCATTATTTGCAACTGTAAAATTAGTAATAGAGTTGGATCTGATTAGGAAAAGAAAATGAGAATTCACTGTGTTCTTGTGATCGTAGCCCAAGATGCCCAGGCTGAGAAAGTTTCATGCTGACTTAGACCAGCTTTAAAAAACAGGGAGAACCCTGCCACCAGCTTGTCAACAAATAAACATCCATTAACCAAGTAAAGTAACTTAAAATAGTACATTATTATCTAGTGATAAACTAGTAAAAACCAACCATTTCCTGAGCACCTTGATGTGTCAGTGTTGTACTGAGTAACAGAGCTAGGTTAGGGAGATTCATTATATCACGGAACTTTGGGGTGGGGCGGCTGGCAAGCAGGTACTATGAAATGGCTTCATAGTGGGAAGGGTCGTGACTTTATTTTTTATTTTTAGATTTGTGTGTTTTATTTTGACATAATTTTAGATGTAAAAATTGTGAAAATAGTATAGAGAGCCTACATATACCTTTGACCCAGCTTCCTCTAATGTTAAAAAATTATAAAACTACATAATAATGATCAAAACCATGAAATCATTAAATCAACATTGATATTATACTTTTTTTTTCTTTTTAAGACAAGGTTTCACTCTGTTGTCCAGGCTGGAGGCTGGTGCAAGCATAACTCACTGTAACCTCAAACTCCTGGGTTCAAGTGATCCTCCAAGCATAGCCTCCTGAGTAGCTGGGACTATAGACATGCACCACCATGCCTGGCTATTTTTAAAAACTTTGTAGAGATGGGGTCTCACTTTGTTGCCTAGGCTGGTCTCAAACTCTCGGCCTCAGAGAGCAGTCCTTCAGCCTCAGCCTCCCAAAGCACTGGGATTACAAGCATGAGTCACTGCACTCAGCCTATACTATTAACTAAAAAATAGACCTTATTCACATTTCACATCTTCCCCCAATATTCTTTTTCTGTTCCAGTATCCAATCCAGGATTCCACATGGCATACAGTTGTCATGTTTTCTTAGTATCCTCCAATCTGGGATAGTTTTTTGGTCCTTCTTTATCCATCAAGGCCTTGACCCTTTTGATGAGCACTGGCCAGTTATTTCATAAAATATCCATCTGGGTTTGTCAGATGTTTTCTCATGACCAGATTGAGGTTGTACAATTTTTGGCAAGAACACCACACAGCAGTGTGTTTTTGTCCTCAGTGCATCATAGCAGGAGTTTCATGAAGTGAATATCTTATTACTGGCGATGTTAACATTGATCACTGGGCTTAGGCGGTGCGTACAAAGTTTCTCTACTGTAAAGTTACCATTTTCTTCTTGGTAATTGATAAATACCTTGGGGAAGATACTTGAGACAAGGCTAGCATTTTGTTTCTTTTTGAACTTTTGCCCACTAATTTTAGCACCCATCAGTGGATTTTGTCCACAATAAGTTTTACTATGATGTTCACCGAGTGGTGATTGTCACTTCACTTGGTCCTTCTACATTTGAGTTCCTCTGTAAAGAAAAGCTGTCCCTTCTCCCCTGTTTACTTATTTGCTCAATTATTTATATCAGTGTGAACTCATGGATATGTACTTTATTCTATGGGTTATAATCCAACAATATCATTTACTTTGTTACTTAAGGTTGTTTTGATTTTTTGTTTTTTGAGACAGGGTCTCATTCTGTTACTCAGGCTAGAGTGCAGTGGTGCAATCTCGGCTCACTGCAGCCTGGAACTCTCAGGCTCAAGTGATCCTCCCACCTCAGCCTCTCGAGTAGCTGGGATTACAGGAACGCACCACCACACTCTGCTAATTTTTGTATTTTTAATAGAGACGGGGTTTTGCTATGTTGCCCAGGGTGGTCTCAAATTCCTGGGCTCAAGCAATCTGTCCACCTCGACCTCTCAAACTGCTGAGATTACAGGCATGAACCACTACATGCATCCTGTTGTTTAAATTGTTTCAGCTTTGGCAATCGAGAGCTCCTTCAGGTTGATTCCTATGTCCTTTTAATGTACCCAATTCTTTTCAAGCACTTTCTTAACTTTTGGCACCACAGGCTTATCTTGTATTTTCCCTGCCCCAGTCTGGAATCAACTTCTCCGAAGAGCCCTGGTTTCTTTTATTTTAGAATGGTATTTCAAAACTAAAATCTCTGTGCTAATGGGTCATTGTCCTTAGGCCTCAAAGCAAGCGGAGTTAGGAAATAATGTGTGTGTATGCTAACACATACACACTCAACGGTTTATTTTTGCATTAAAAACCACGAATTTATATTGACACCTCCAGTTCCAATCTAATACCACAAGATTAATTTCTTCTCCCTTCCTTACTTGTAGCTTTTTTTCTCCAGCAATGAGGTCTTACTCTTCTGATCTAAAATACATTCACATGTATACAGGGTGTCCAACCTTTCTTGTTTGCCTGAGAGTGAGAGGGCTCCTGAGACATGGGACTTTCTGTTTTAAAACTAGAGAAGTCCAGAAAAATCAAGATGGGCTGATTACTTATTTGTCCAAACTATACATTGCGGGGTTACAGAATTGCTAACCCATTACCCCCATAGGAAACAGATTTGCCAACTAGAGTATAACATTTGTCTACAGTTCTTTCTGTCTTTAGCCTTACGTACTTACATACGCAGTCAAGATACTATTTTCTATTTTCTAAAGTTTCTTAGGTTCTTCCTCCTCCCCTTCTGTATGGTTATATTACTCATTTGAAATACATTTAGGTTCATTTGTTATTGCTTGTATTCCATTTTGGGCCTCATATTACTCTGTGCCTCCTCATCCTGGTTAACTTTATTTACATATTTATTTTAGAGGGTATGTAAAATATCACTATATTTCTTTCTTTCTTTCTTTCTTTCTTTTTTTGAGATGGAGTCTCACTCTGTCACCCAGGCTGGAGTGCAGTGGCTAGATCTCATCTCACTGCAACCTCCGCTTCCCAGGTTCAAGCAATTCTCCCACCTCAGCCTCCCAAGTAGTAGCTGGGATTACAGGCATGTGTTAATTTTTGTATTTTTTTTAGTAGAGACGGGGTTTCACCATGTTGGCCAGGCTGGTCTCGAACTCCTGACCTCAGGTGATCCACCCACTTTGGCCTCCCAAAGTGCTGGGATTACAGGCGTGAGCCACCGTGCCCAGCCTAATATCAGTGTATTTCTAAGAGCCTGAGCTATACAAAATGGTATACTCACAAAGTGTTGCTCTCTCCTCACCACTCTCATCCCATTCCCAGCAGATAATCAACCATCTTAGTTTCTGGATTATCCATCCTGTATTTCTTTTGCACTGAATGAGGAGACACATATGTATTTTTGTATATCCCTTTCTTTTTCCCATGAGGAATAGCATACTATATTCTTTTTCATTTTGCTTTATTCACTCATCAGCAGATCCTGGACATCACTCCAGCTCAGTTCATAGAGATCTTCCTCATTATTTGTTACAGCTGCATAGTACTTCATTGTATAGACATAGGTGAATGTACCATATACATTCAACCTATGTATGAGCATTCAGGTTGTTTCTAGTATTTTACTATCACAAATCATGCTGTAGTGCCTTACCTTGTACTTACATATTTTTTATATTTTGAAAGTAAATCTTCACAGATTTTTAGAATTGGGATTGCTGGGTCAAAAGGCAAATGCGTGTGTCATTTTGTTAGATATTGAGGTAGTGACCTTGAAGTCAAGCTAACTTGGGTTTTAATACATACTCTGCTACTTCCTAGAAACGTGGTTAATCTCAACCCAGTCTCATCAATCATCACTTGGCTGCTCAAAGTATGGCCCAAGGACCAGCAGCATCACTTGTTCCCACTGGGAACTTGTTAGAAATGCAGAATCCCGGGAACCCCCAGTTCTACAGAATCAGAATCTGCATGTTAAGAGATCTCCAGGTGTTTCCTTTGCAGATTAAAGTTTGAGATGCTCTGATCTATGCAACAGGAATGATGTTAGTAGTAATCGTACTAGTATTAGTTATTGCTCCAGGTGTATGCGCCTAGTACAAGAAAAAAGTAAATAAGGCCTTAAGCCAACAAGCAAAATCTTGAGGGAAAAAACAGCCACACCACCTTTAACTACACCAATAACACATCCTCTGCTTCTTGCTTTGTCCAAGTACTTGTAACTTCAGAAAGTCACTTACTAAGAGAGGTAAATGAAATCTGGTGGTAGGAAATATGTGTCTCTTTGGTTAAAATATTAAAACCTTAAATAAACTGTATGTTATAGCCTGTGATAGGTTTGCCACAACATCATGGTTTTATACAGGGCCACAGTTCAGAGACTATATTTCTTAAAATTTCTGTACCTTATTGGCACCATGAGAAAAACTAGAGTTACCCTTGTTCCACTAGCTGCAATTAGAATCCCCTGCAGAGCTTTATAAACACAACAATGTCAGCCCTCACCTCAAACCAATTAGAATCTCCTCAGTGTAGACCCCAGACAGCAGGACACCTGATGCTTTAATGCATCTCAGGTGATTCTAAGTTTAAGTCGCTCTTCAGAACTTGTATTAGTCATTTTCACACTGCTATAAAGAAATACCTGAGACTGGGTAATACAAAGAAAAGAGGTTTAATTGACTCACAGTTGCCCATGGCTTGGGGAGGCCAGGAAACTTAGAATCATGGTGGAAGGGGAAGCAGGCATATCTTACACAGCAGTAGGTGAGAGAGAGTGTGAAGGAAGCAAAGGGGGAAGTGCCACTTACAGAACCATCAGATCTCGTGAGAACTCACTCACTCTCAGAGAACAGCATGGAGGTAACCACCCCATGATCCCTATGATCCAATCACCTCCCTCTCCAGACATGTGGTGATTACAGGGATTACAATTCAAGATGAAATTTGGGCAGGGACACAGCCAAACCATACCAGAACTACTGGGTGAAATTAAGCAAAGATTGTTCCCCTTTTTTCAATTATATATTTTATAAAAAATGTAATTCTCTACCAAAATAATTAGTATATAGCAATTACTAATTAATTCCTTTTAAAACTTCTGTACCTCAAAAAATTCACAATAAATATCACATGATAATCCAGGAAAGAAATTTTCTAATATAAAAAAACCCAAAGGGTAGTATTCTTAATATATGAAGAATATGTTAATATTCTTCATATATAATATCCTTAATATATATTAATATTTTAATATGTAAGAATATTAATATTTTAATATGTAAGAATATAAATATTCTTAGTATAATATTCTCTTATGAATCAATGAGAAAAAAAGAACATTCCACTGGGGGAAAAGGACTGACAAAGAACAAAGAATTAAAAGGAAAACAAACAGCAAAAAAGCATTAAAATATTCAATTTTTTTAGTAATCAAAGAAGTGAACTTAAAATAGCAACTAGATACCATTTTCTACCACCAAAATGGGAAAAATATGTATGTATAATAAGCAGTATTGTGAGATCCTTGAGAAATTGGTCATTTTTAACTGTGAATGGGAATGTAAATTGGAACAAACTTTCTGTAAGGCAGTTTGGTCCTGCTTATCAAAACCTTTAAATATTCATGACCTTTGGTACAGCAATTTCACTTCCGGAAATTTGTTTTGGGAAAATAATTAAAGATGTGTGCGAAGATTTAGCTACAAGAGGATATTCATGTCAGTACTATTTTCAATAAAGAAAAGTTGGGATGATAAATGAAAACGTTCAACAATAGATCATTGTCCAGATAAAACATGAAGCCTCCATACTATGCAGCTACTTGAAATGTTGCAGAAATCTGTCTAGTGATATGAAAAAAAATCATGATACATGGTGCCATGAAAAAGCATGTTACAATGTGGTAACTATGGTATGACCCCGTTGTTGGAAGCATATATAGAAAAGAAATGGAAAAGATACGGTCCCCAGAGTTGGATGGGGAGGAGTATGTCCTTTGTATTTGTGTGTACTGCTGATTTTTCTACATTCTGTTAAAGAAAAAAATTATTTGTGACACTTGTATAATGGTAAGGCAGCCTACTTACGTGAATGGTAAGGGGGAATACTACGATGGAATTTTGCAGTGGGGGAAAGAGATTGCACTCAATTCCACATACAAGCAAAAGGAGAGATTTATAGCCAAGGAGTTGGGTGGGAGGTAGATGGATAGAAAATTACTAAGAGGATAGGATAATTCTTTGCCAAACTCACCTAATAGGATTCTTGCTAAAGGCAGACCAGGGTAATCAGCAATTCCTGGGGGATATGGAGAATGAAGAAATTAGTCAGATATCAAAGATGAAGGACTCTGACTAAATTGACTTGACAGAATTCTTGCTAAAATTCAGTGATGCAAAGATAGACACGGAAGTCCAAAAGTTGAGGACTAGTTGGGAAGAGCATTCAGAGGAGCTTAACTTTGTTCAAGGAGAGACTCTTTGTCAATCCATCCTCTGGTTCAAAGGAAAGAAGAGACATAGCAAGAATGTAACATAGCTACAATGTAGGTCCATTTCTCTTGCAGTCGCCTTTTGTTCTTTACCAACCAGTGGAACCATCTGCTCGGACTTGGTAGTAGAGAGTATTTACTGACGTTGACATAAACATTTAGGCATGAAATAAGGGCAATTTCTACAGAAATAAAAGAAAAAACAACCAAAATTAATAAGTGCAGTTTCTGAATCTGAAGGGCAAACAGTTCAGAAAATTTCTAGATAATGGGCTCGGAGCATCTTTAGGCAGTAGAATGAGGATGGCAGTAGCAATCTGACAGGTTTCCTGGTTTGCAGTTTCAGTGTCTTTGGTAATGGCATTTGGCATTTAGTTGAACTTTCTGAATGGCCCTCACAGCAGCCAGCAAAGGTTGTCCAGACATGATCTGTTGTGATTTCTTTGAAGCTTATATATACAGTTGCCTAGCTTCAGCTTTCAGGACTTTGGGAAAAGGGCAGTTTTAGTTCTCCCTGATGTCAAGCCACAAGGGTAGGAAAAAAGCTAGAAATGTTAGTTTGAAGAGTTGTAGTCAGATCAGAGGAAATGAAAAGAATTGAGAATTTGTTAAGGACTGACAAAATGTACAAGACAGAACCTACCAGGGTGCACTCTTGTTTTCCACTGAAACATGAAATTTTTCTCTATAATCACTGCACTCCTTGATTCTTGTTTACAAAATAAATCTAGTCTCATTAGATTTGGCCTGATTATTTACATAAGTGCAGCAAGAATGGTAATTGATCACATAGAACTTTTTGAGTTTGCTTTGCTGGAACTTCTCATAAGAATCTGATATGGTTTGGCTGTGTCCCCACCCAAATCCCACCTTGAACTGTAATAATCCCCACATGTCATGGGAGAGACCCAGTAGGAGGTAATTGAATCATGGGGGCAGGTTTTTCCTGTGCTGTTTTCATGATAGTGAATAAGTCTCATGAGATCTGATGATTTTATAAAGGGCAGTTCCCCTGCACACGCTCTCTTGCCTGCTGCTATGTAAGATGTGCCTTTGCTCCTCCTTTGCTTTCTGCCATCATTGTAAGGCCTCCCCAGCCATGTGGAACTGGGAGTCCATTGAACCTCTTTCATTTTTAATTACCCAGTCTCAGGTATGTCTTGAACAGACTAAGACAGAATCTCATATTAAAAGCCTCTGGAGAACTTGCCACCAAATTTCACCTGCAATATCAATAGATTGGGTAAATTTCTCTCTTCTTAGGGTCACCAAATATCTTTAGGTTTTTAGGCCTGCCAGGGAATGACACCCGTCAGGCTAGAACACTATAAACTGGGTACCAGGCCAGATTTTTCCAAGACAGCTTTATAAGCATTGGCTCCATAAAGTCAACCATAGTTTCTTAAATCAGATTCTATGCACATCGTTATTTTATTATTATTATTATTATTATTTTCTTTTTAGAGGTGGCATCTCACTGTGTTGCCCAGGCTGGTCTTGAACTCCTGATTTCATGTGATCCTCCCACCTCAGCCTCCCAAAGTGCTGGGATTACAGGTGTGAGCCATCACATCCAGCCCTATGCACGTCATTCTTAAATATGATATGTCAGTCAAAGCCTTGGTAATAAATAACCAATGTTTACCATAATGTCATATTACAAGAAGACTAGATTCTTATTGAACTGGGGCAAATAATTATATTGCCATGAAAATACAAATCAAAAACACATTCTATTTCCTTGCATACTTTTCATACAGAGTTGTTCCCTTATTATTTTCAATAGGTTTATTGACATATATTGATTGTAATTTTAACCATTAGTAATCTCCTTTTACAGAGAAAACTAAGGGTAGTAAGGGGTAGACAATTAGAGTTATCTGTCATAAACAAGCATTCTGTAACAGACTAACAAATTTTGTGAAGATACAGTCTCACATGTCTTTTTTTTTTTTTTTTTTTTTTTTTGAGACAGAGCCGTACTCTCTGTTGCCTAGGCTGGAGTGAAGTGGCAGGATCAGGGCTCAATGCAGCCTTAACATCCCAGGCTCAAGCGATCCTCCCACCTCAGCCTCCCTAGTGGCTGGGACTACAAGTGTATGCCACCGTATTTGGCTAATTTTTGTATTTTTTGTAGATACGGGGTTTTGCCTTGTTGCCCAGACTGGTCTCAAACTCCTGGGCTCAAGCAGTCTGCCCACCTCAGCCTCCCGAAGTGCTAGGAATACAGGCATGAGCCACCATGCCCTCCTGCATCTCACACTTCTTATAGCACAAGTTTTTATTTTTATTAACAGATCCAAATATTTTCAGTTTCTCTATACCATATAAAAATAAGAAGCCAAAAAATATAAACTTAACTTGCACTTAGTAATTAATACTTGAGTAATTTATCTTACTTAGAAATATTAATATTTAATAAATATGTATTACTTAATTTAGTGTAAGTCTAAGGATTCAAGTTACCAAAAAGAGTTTGGAAACTATTTTCAGACAGACATATTATAACATTAAACTAATATATCATCTCAAGTTATTTCCCTATTAACTATTTTTAACTTTATTTGGCTAGTAATCCCAAGTAGAATAAAAAGTATGCTCATACTGTGTTTAATGCTGACAACGAAGAACACACAACTATTTTCATTAAGCCAATAGTCTTAAATTAATCTTACTTACCAAAGATTTACCCATGTCATGTGAACCTGAAAAATACTTGAGTTAGTTCCTATATTTCTGGGAGTTTTAGGAATATTTAATTTATATAAGCACCCATTTATTTCTAATCAATTTGAATAATACTCCTTTAAGGAATTTTATAAATTAATTTCATAATACCATCCAGAAGTAAGAAAAGTTTATGTATACATAACATACATACATAGACATACATGCAAATATTCACCTTCAATATGAGGGCTAATGTTTTTTACCCATATTTGTGGAGGTGACTTAAGATTTTCATTTGCCCTGATGTGTAACCTTATGGAAGCTATGGACTACATTTTAGGTAAGAGAGTGAGGGGACATCAAGCAGCTGTCTGGACATCTCCAAAGCCTGGCTGAGTAGATAAAATGTCTAGTCTATTTCCAATTAGCCTTTTCTTTTTCTTTTTTTCTTTTCAGCCACAGGTGGTTGCTGTTTGGGAATCCCTGCATCCTTTGAGAGCCCCCACTAGAGGCAGCGGGCCTAAAGCTCAAGTGGCTGTAGGCAGTTGAAAGGCTGCAGTGGGAGAGGAAAGGCCTGGCAGGGTGGACAGAAGGCAGAAGCAGCAGGGACTTGAAGGGGCATATCAAAGTGCTCCCCTACAAGAGGATAGAAGGGAGATCAAAGGTAGCAAAGGGAGGGAAGGAGCAAAAGCAATGGGAACGGAGCAGTCCTAAAGGGGTCAGTTGGGGGTGATCTTAACTTTCCAAAAGAAGCCAATGAAGTTCCACGTTATCTTTAGTAAAATCGTGCCAACAAGAAGGAGGTGGACAGAGGTGGCAAAGCACATAGTCATCAGGGGTTAGGGAAGGTGGTTTCAGCCGACTGAGGAGTTCCTATGGAAGAAATAGGATTAAACAAAGCAGGCCTCACAAAGAGCCAGGAAACATTTTCCAACGCACAGGAAGGCAGACCCCACTTGAGAGAAGGAATTGGGAAAAGAGACTTCCAGCCTAGGGAGTCAGGGAGTAATTCTCACTGAAGACAGAGTCAGGAAGAAAAATATACAGCCCAGCAGGCACCTTTCAAACAAAGAAGCCTGGGCCCCTAACTCAGCTTCTACTTGCCTAGGCCTCTTACCCAGCGTCTGTGTTTTTGTTGTTGTTGTTTTTGAGACAGAGTCTTGCTCTGTCACCCAGGCTGGAGTGCAGTGGCACGATCTCAGCTCACTGCAACCTCTGCCTCCCAGGTCCAAGCCATTCTCCTGCTTCAGCCTCCTAAGTAGCTGGGATTACAGGCGTGTGCCACCCCACCTGGCTAATTTTTATGTTTTTAGTAGAGATGAGGTTTCACCATGTTGGCCAGGCTGGTCTTGAACTCCTGGCCTCAAGTGATCCGCCTGCCTTGGCCTCCCAAAGTGCTGGGATTGCTGGCATGAGCCACTGTACCTGGCCCCCACTTCTGTTCATCTGGGCCTCTAACGCAGCTGTTAGAGTGTACTCAGACTCTTAAGAATCAAAATTTGTCCTTACTATGCTTCATTTGTCCTGAGCAGTGGTTCAGGACTGTGACTCATCAGTGGATCCCTGATCAATCAGTCAAGAGTGAAGATACAGGCTTCAAAGGTTAGTACTTAACATCCCACCTTTGGTCTGGAGGGGTCCAATAATGAATCTGGCTCTATCCAAGTTGCGGCACCATAACTGTTAAAGATAAAATTATTCACACCACTTGTTAAATCAATAAGGGAGACTTTATTAAGGAGGACTGTGATAATGGGGCTTTTCGGTGGATGAGAGAGACTGGGCTTAACTCCAAATATAACAAGGAAAAGGAGAGATTTATAGCCAAGGAGCAAGGTGGGAGGTAGATGGTTAGAAAATTACTGAGAGGGTAGGGTAAGTCTTTGCTAAATTGACCTAATAGGATTCTTGCTGAAGGCAGGCCAGGGTGATCACACATTACCTGGGGGATGTGGGGAATGAAGAAATTGGTCAGATATCAAGGATGGAGGACTCTGGCTAAACTGACTCAACAGGATTCTAATTAAAATTGAACAAGACAAAGATGGACACAGAAATGCAAAAGTTGAGGACTGGCTGGGAAGAGCAAGCAGAGAAGCCTGATTAAAGTTTGATCAAGGAGAGACTCTGTCAAATCAAACACTGCTTTTGTGTCCCCCCAAATTTTTAAATACTCACTTTTTCTTAAAGACAGGAAAGGCATAACATTATTTTTAAGAGAAATACAGATACTTTATTAATTTCAATAATCCCCCAAACTTAAACATTAAGAACTATTTAATGCCTAACAGTATGGAAATCCTTAAAAAAATTTTTTTAAATATAGGTATCTATATTCAATTCTATGGAACATTATATTACCCTTAAAATAATTATAAAAGAGTATAAAATTATAAGAAGTACTTGAGACAATGTTTAAAAAATGAAGCAAAATATAAATTATGCAGCATTACATTTATAAAAAATAAAAATGTTCAGGGACAAAAATGTGAACAGAGTATGCAAAATGAAAATTAATTTATTGTTTGAAATGGTTAGTATTATGCACTGATTTTTTTTGAAAAAATTATCTTTAATCATTTTATTATGTTCTTCAGTTTTCAGAAGACCTTCAAATTACCTGCCTTCTTTTCTTTTCCACTCACTAGGCTTACGTAGATACTTTCCTAGGGAAACAGAGTGGCCCAATTTAGCAGAAAATAACACAGGATACATGATCGAATTTGAATTTCAGATACACAACACATCACTTTTTTAGTGTTATTAACAATATGTTCCACGCAGTATTTGGGACATGCTTATATTAAAAAATTGGTTTTCTCCTCCCTGAAATTCACATTTAACTGAGCTTTCTGTGCTTTATCTGGCAACCCTATGGGGAAAGAATTCAATATGTTGATGAGCTGCACCCAGGGCCCGTGCGTCTTGGGAAGGGAGCTCGCAGGACATCTTCTCAGGTACCAAGATACAAAAATTATTTTTCCTACTCCGCACTATATTGTTCTTTTCAACATTTTTACCATGGCCTGCTAGATGGAAAATGTCTCTCCCTCAGAGGATAGAAAGAGGCTGCAGGAAATGAAACCCATTAAATTATTTCAGAAGATATTTAGCACAGCGTTCACCTCAGCCTGGCCCACCTCAGCAAGACCTAGAGGGGAGGGGAAGGAGGAGGCGGGGTGGGGGGGACGTGGGGGTCTAGGAGTGCAATAGGAGAAGAAAGTGCCCACAGTACCATAGGAGGGTAAAGAGACCCGCATTTCTTCCACATTGGCCTTAAAGGAAATAAAATTGTGGGCCCATTTGGATTCTTATAAAGCTGAAAATGTACCTGTCCAGGCTAGAGCCAATTTCCTATTACTGCCTCTAGGACCAAGCAGTAGTCCTAAACAGACTACTCAAGATTTCCAACAAGCTTGCTGCAGTGCCTAGTTCTAATATAAAAATTCTGGAATCCAAAGCAATAATTTAGGAAACATCATAAAAAGCACCCAGTGAAAATCCTGTAATCTGACAGGTTCGTTTGCATGGGAAATGGGACTGCTGCCTCCTGTAAACTCTCTCACCAGCAATGTGCAGCGTCACTCCTGCGCCCTGGCTGGGACCTTTCTCCTGCCCCCTCCCATCCTAGTCTCCTGCCTGGTCCCCATACTGCACTCCATCCACCCCAGATGAGAACAGCAGACCAAGGTCTCACATTGACCAGAGTGCCCTTGAAGGCCCTGTTAGCACCACATGGAATCTCCTGCTGCTGCCTGAAAACTGCAGGTAATTGGAGCACCATCCCCCTCCAGGGTTTTCAAAATTTCAAATGAAAAATTTCGTTGGTGTGCTGCAGTTTTTCATTTCTCTATATAAACCCTCTCTGGTTTTCCACCCGCCTCTGCTACTTGCCTTCAAAGCCCTAACTCTTAAGTGATTTGCTCCCACTAAATATGAACACATGTTGATAGCTAAGCCTCAGAATAGTCTTGGAAAATCATTCCTACTCCTTAGAGGCCCCACAGGCATTGTGGATCGTAGAAGCAACCTAGGATCTTGAGGCAGAAAGCCTGGAGTTGAGTATTTGTTACCTGATCTTGGATGACTCAACTGCTTCAGATTCTTTGTTAAAACAGGATCCGATCCATCCTACTTATCTCATAGATTTCTTACATGGAAAACATGGGAGGAAATGATGTCAGTGTGGTTTATAAACTGTAAACCTGCTGTGCCAATAATAGCATGCATTTATCAGTATTCATTATGTGCTAGGCAGTGAGCTCTGTGTGGCTTATCTCATTGAATTCTCACAAGGTGAATATTATTCCCATGACAGATGACTATGCTAAAGCACAGAGAACCTAAATATCTTGCTTAAACATCATGCCAGCAGTAAATGGTGGACCTGGGATTTGAACCAAGGCCATCTGGCAGTTGAGCCTACTCACTTACCAACTACTCTGTGCTCCTACCCAATATAGCAGACTCAAATCATTGTTAGAAGCTGAGGCTGAAGCTGCCCCTGCCCTGGCCTCTCTGGGGTAGAAGGCAGTGCTGTTGCCATGGGCTGTCTCCTGTGACACTTCCTTTCTATATCTTTAACTGTGGATCCCTTTATGAGGTTAGCTTGGAGGAATCAGAACTATTTACTACTCAAAAATGTCTTTTCTGGCTGGGCACGGTGGCTCACACCTGTAATCCTAGCACTTAGGGAAGCTGAGGTGGGCAGATCACTTGAGGTCAGGAGTTCGAGACCAGCCTGGCCAACATGGTGAAACCCCATCCCTACAAAAAAATAGCCAAGTGGCATGCTCGTAGGAGTCCTAGTCACTTGGGAGGCTGAGGAGGGAGAATCACTTGAACCCAGGAGGCGGAGGTTGCAGTGAGCCCAGATTGCACTACTGCACTCCAGCCTGGGCTACAGAGCGAAACTCTGTCTCCAAAACAAACAAACAACAACAACAACAAAAAAAAAAAACACCTTTTCTTTGTCTAACTGTTAAGTTTCAGGGGACATATCTGGTTAGCAGCATATACAAATTTGGATAATAATAAGCTGTGCCACAAGGAGTCCCGCTATTCCAAGACAGATAACAAAGCAGAAACAACTGAATATATAGTTGTGAAACTTTGGGCATTCCACTGGCAGCTGGGTGTAGCGTGGGATTTCTCAAATGTGAGTCAAGTACAAACATGTTTTTAAGGAAAAAATATTCTCATTGATCATGAAGACCACATCTACGTGCCCGCAGTTTAAGAAATGCTGATGCATGGTAGAAAAGGCAACTCCAAACCTGAACTTAGGAAATCGATTCTTGTCCCGCCTTTGCCACTACCCAGCCAGATCATTATTGTTGCCTCATCTGTAAAATGAGACAGTCTAGATCAGAGCTCAGAGGAGGCTGCAAATCCAGAATGGGTGGGCATGTGACCTAACAGTATCCAGACCTGGTGAAAGCAGTAGCAAGCAGCAACTCGACCCAACACACTGTGGCCAAGAGGCAATGCAGGTGCATTTGCTCTTTATCTTCTGATTTTCTGCCAGGAGCTTGGCATCCTTGTCTTTATGCAAAAATCTGCTGATTCTAAGTATTGAAACTAATACAACAATGTTTAAAACATTGGGAGAACCAAACCAAAGACACCTCTATGAGCCAGAGCTATGGCCCAAAACGCACCAGTTTGACACTCGAAAGAGTTTTCAAACTAGGTCTACCTAAGTTTCCGTGGAGCTATTGTGAAGGCTCCGTGGGGATGTGGGGTGGCCAGCCCTTCCCCTACATCAACCAGAACAGTTCTATCTGCTTTTCTAGTGATACCCCACCAATTTAAGAAATGCTTCCATGGCTAACCACTGGAATAGCTGATATTGAAGGGAGCGTCGTGCTCTAAGATCCACATGTCTGTCTACAACTGTAGAGGTAGATGTAGATAGAAAAGTCTTTATGGTAGGCTTGTTTCAAAGAAAAAAGAAACTATTCCATGGATCCAGAGGGCTGGAGCCAGGAGTGTGTCACCCCCTTGGAAGCATCAACTCAGTGCTATGCTCCTGGTGGGCTCAGTTTTACTATGCACCTCTCCTACACCTTTGCCTTTCACCAAAAACTGAAGCATGAAATCACAGTTCTAGAAAGAAAGGCCCAGCTCTAAAGAAATACCAGGTTCAAACAGCCAGCTTGTCTCAGTCCCTCTCAAGTTCTTTGGGTTTATTTAGCAGCAAATGGTGGTGATTCTTTCTTGACAATGGTTCTCTGAAAAGCAATTCATTTCTGAATGTAGCTCAACCTCCCCCTGCTTGTAAGTTCTTAGATCTTTCACTGCCCATGTGTGTATTCTGTGGAGAAAGAGGCTGTCATGTTTAGAGTGCACGCAGCAGTGAAGCTGAAAGGGACACAGTAATACAAGGGTTTGGGAACCTCCCTTGGAAATGTGTGAGGGAGTTTTTGCTGCATTCTCACAGTTGAAAGGATGTGGGGTGTTGACAATCCTGGCAGACTTGAGCTCAACAGATGAAAGCTGCTGCTTGGATATGGCAGGGAACCTGTGTGTGTGTGTGTGTGTGTGTGTGTGTGTGTGTGGGTGTGTGTGTCAGACTTGTCTACCTTCTTTCTTTCACCAATAATTCAAACGGTTCTACAATTATTTTACCACATTATTAAATCCCTAGCCTGACAGTGGGAGATTTCTTTAGAATAGTCTAAGGAAACCGAGGTGGATATAACAGAATGAAAATGAAGGAAAGCAATACAAAGACATTATCAGGAAAATCTCTTGAATGTCACAAGATGATTGTCTTACTATAGTTTCTCTAAGAGAAATACCTCATAGAGAATGAGGTGGAACTGAGATGAAACCATTCCACAGATTGCATTTATAAAGGGCTTTATGTGGAGAGAGCGGGAGAAAAAAGTAAAGGACCATGTGATGTTTTCTAAAACCCACCCATGCCTCTAACACTCATCTCTACAAATCTGGAAATCGCAATTAGTGAGATTTTCCAGGATTTGCTTCACTTCCTATGACCCCTCATCCTTCTCTTGAGAGGGAAAATGTGTTAATTCCCTGCATCTTCTTTCCATTTGATCCACTTTATCATGAGGTAGACACTGTTCCAGCACTGGTCTAATATTCTTCTGTACTTTAGTGTCTTTCTCTCTGGCTGAGTGAAGTTACAGGCCTGCACAGATGTCACTAACTTTCCTGAGGGTCTGTCCACATCATGCTTTGATTTTGTTTTTATTTTTGTTTTTGAGACGAAGTCTTGCTCTGTCACCCAGGCTAAAGTGCAGTGGCACAATCTCAGCTCACTGCAAACTCCCCCTCAAACTCCCCCTCCTGGGTTCAAGTGATCCTCCCGCCTCAGCCTCCCAAGTAGCTGGGATTGCAAGCATGTGCCACCACGCCCAGCTAATTTTTGTATTTTTAGTAGAGACGGGGTTTCACCATGTTGGCCAGGCTGGTCTAGAACTCCTGACCTCAAGTGATCCACCCACCTCGGCCTCCCAAAGGACTGAGATTACAGGCGAGAGCCACAGCACCTGGCCAGGTTTTTTTTTCTTCAGAGGAGCTCATAGGAGTTTGGGAATAGAAACACAACAATAATGCCTTTGATAACTTTTTGTAAGAAAATCCCCTCCCACACTGCCACACACTTTTCACTCTCAAAGGCTTTGAACTGTTGTGCTTCTAAATGGGATCAATGGCATGACCTTTCTTTGCTTTTAATGCACACTCATAATTTCAGGTAGTCTGCAAAGCAGGGTCACCGCCTCTCTTTTCTGTCTGTTCAGGATAAACAATGCTTTAAATGCACTATTAGCTTGTCATGAGGTGGAGCTCAAATATGAAACATCAGTGGCAGCTCTAACTCAAACTGCATGACTTCTGTGTTCCTATATTGTGTGCTTTAAGTGTAAACTCAAGCACAGATGTTGCTGATAAAAGCACTATTATTTAGATGTTCATTGGCTGACCCTATATATTAGATGTTCTTTTGCCATTTCACACAAATTGATGTTTTGACAGGTACCATTTTATTTGGTTGGCAGGACTTCACTGTTTTTCTCTTCAGCCCTCTCCCAATAGCTACAAAGGTACAGATGCCAAGCTAATATAATAGGTAGATTTGTTGGCCAGAGGTGATTGTCAGAAGCCAAAATTGACAAGTTCTAGAAAAGACCTTAGCAGTGTGTGCATAAGCTATTTCATGGTATTTTATTTCATGAGGTGGTTTTAATGTAGTTTAATTAATTATTTTTCTTTCCTCTGGTGAATTATTGATCCCTCAGCCTTGAAATGGAGATTCAAATAGATACTTGGCAAAGCAGATTTGATGACCTTTTCTGTTTTACTAGAAGGAAGACATCCATCGTCTTTATAATCGCTCCGTGGGCTTCACTGAAGTATTATTTAGTAGCCTCTCTGGAAAAACACAACACTCTCTCTCTTTTTGTGTGTAATACCCTGGAGAAAATTTATATTTCCTTCTTTCTGTTGATATAAGGAGGTGAGTTTCATGGAAGACTATAGTTATTTGGACAATTCTTGGTCTCCTCACTTGATTTAAGACAAAGAAAATAGGTACATTTCATTAGTAATATCTACGGCGACTAAACTTTTCTGAGTTTCCTTCCTAAGAGAACGTTTAGAGAACGTAGCACCCCTCCTCCACCTTTTAAAAAAAGCTTTTTCTCAACAAGAAGGTGCTGTCATTTGCATTATGCCATTTAGGTACTTAATTTCTATATTCAAAGCTGGACTCTGAACTCCTAAGGTACCGTGCACCTGCTACACTCTCATTTGCCCTCATTATCTTAAGGATATGGTTGGAATATGGTCATGCTTGTAGAACTTGATAGACTTCAGATCTCTCAGAGGCTGTGCTTTTTATACATGTCCCCCATCAGCCTCCCTCAACCTTTGTTCAGGTTCTTTTGACGGGGCTGTGTGATGCCTGTCTGCATTCTGCCCTTCGCCCCTGACGAATTCATTCAGAAGAAGTCAGAGTTGCTCTTCAACTGAGAACATAAAGAGGTCCTTCTCCCTTGGAAACCACTGTGTACCTTTGATTCAGATCTCTCTCAATCTGCCCTAGGAACTTCTAATAAAAGAATTAGAAGGAATGTCGACATTCTCTGTGTCTGGAAAGGCAGGAGGGCCACCAAAGAAAGAGAACCTATGAGGATGTGCAGCACAGGCAGTAGGGTGTTGCCCAGACCACCCCCCCAACCCCCCACTTCATGAAAGACATGCCCCACCAGGGATTTCTCAGCTGTGGAGAACCCCCTTGACCAAGGTCACCTCCCTTCCCAGAGTGGCCCACATGGAATAAAAAGGCTGGGTCATCTAGGCCCACCTTGGGAAGCTTCTGAAGGGCCATTTCCACTCCAGTGCACCCCATAGGCTGGGGCTGTTGTGAGGCCTGAATGACAGCTCAGCTTCTTCTGCCCACACCTTCCACAGATGTTGATCCTGAGGGCAGTCCCTAATCAACACCCTGCACACTAAACTCTGGGGGACCCACCCTGTGACAGAGTGCTCATTTGGAAAAGGGAAAGGACATTATCATGATCCGCTGTGTTCTTTATCATTTCCAGATGCTGGTCTGTTATCACTAACAATAACTACCACTAACCTCTCTGGTAAGGAGACAACACTGAAACAAAACTGGACTGAGAATAAGCTCATAGCAAAGGAGGAAAATCAAAAGTTTTTACCTCATCAGCAGCATCAATGACATGAAATTGCTAGGCATTTCACCTCTATTACTTCAGTTAACTCTCACAAACATTTGATAAAGCAGATCTTATCCTCATTCTGTGAATTAGGAAACCAACCTGGAGATGGAGAATAACTTGACTAGACCACAGGGATCAAATGCATTTAAGCCTCAGTCTTCTGCCTCCAAACCCCAGCTAAATATTGCTGTATTCAACATATAGTTAAATAATGCCTTACACGTGTACCTTTTGAAAACCGGGCCTTGCCTGCAAAAGATATTGCTTTCAAACAAAGTTATATTGTACTGTACTAGTGTAAAGTTTATTTTGTGGTTTAAGACAGTATCTGATAAAGTCTGTGTAACATGGAGTTTGAATCAAGTTGAGTCCTCTAAAATCCATTGAATAGAGAGGCTGAAACTCTAACAGTTTTGTATTCTGTCTCTCTGTTCCTTCTGTTTTCTAGTATTAATGGACAGATTGTGTATGAGGCTAGATTAGCATTTTTGAGAACAATTTCATCAAAATGCAGCTCAGTCCTTTGACTCCTGCTAGCAGGTTTCCTGGACCCCATGGTAGGCATTTTATGTCCCTCCTTCACCCCTGGCTTCCTCTTTATCCTTTGTTGTTGCTTTGTCCTCATTTCCCCCATTACTTACATATTTGTTTCATCTTTTAACCTGCTGTTTATGTTCCTCTCAGCTGTTTCAAATCCTTTTTAGAAAGTCATTTCCATGTTCTGCATTACTTCACCTCATCTTTTCCCTGTAAGAAAGGTACCAGAATAATAACTTCTTAATCTTCTAGAAACCACACAGATATCTGAGCCAGCATGGTAGAAGGGGCATAGTTATGCTTCTCCCACACATTTGTTAATATTAGAGAGGCAGAGTTACACAGTGTAACAAGCCTAGGATTTAGAGTCAAATTGACAGGGGCTCAGATCCCAGCCCTACCAATGAATGCTTTGGGCACATTCGTCTTTGTACACATTAACCTCTCTGAACATAAAATAACACAACTTGAAATGTTGGGTAGAGTAAGTAATGTATTTGAGGCATCGGAAGTTGTTCAATAAATGGGCCCTGTCATTTTCACTAGATTTTAAGCCACTCGTGGGCAGAGAAGGAGCCAATTCAACTCCAACCGCTCAAATCATCCCTGATAGTATTAAGTGTACTCTAAAGTAATGATGCATCGCTGAATGGCTGTGAATGACGTTGTGGTGCAGGAAGAAGAGCAATGGATTGTGAGCTCTGCCATTAGCCAGTTATATGGCTGTTGGAAGCCTTGTTAGGCCTCTATTTCTTAAGAAGTAAAATGATAACTGGATCATTTCTGTGATCCCTTTCAGGTTTAAGGTTGATGATTTTATGGGGTCTGACAAATGTTTGGTCCCAGAGATGGGTAGGATAGATCAGAGATGTCCCCATCTTCTCTATCTCTCTCTCTCTCTCTCCCTCTCTCTCTCTCTCTTTCACCAGACATTGGCTATGTACTGAGCTTAACTTTGCCTAAGGCTGCCTCTCACCGAGCTCTGCAGGAGAGGGAAGGGAGACTCCCAAGGATTACCAATGGCAGCAACAAGAGACCTTCATCCCCTATCACAGCACCTTTGAAAGGGACAGAAGCCCTAATACCAGCCAAGATTATGTATTATTCTGATTGAATTTGCTGGCGCAAAGGAAACCTGAAAAACACTGAAGGAAGCTTAGGAAGCTCCAAAAAGGAGAGATGGCCTTTTCATTAGGGGTGATTAACTTTGAAGATAAGAACTTTGTTCATTAGTCTAGAATCACAGATGTTTTCAGATTTCTGTTTTCTCTTGGCAAAATTCCTATACTAGCAAATCTGGTAACTTCTGGTCAGATGATATGGATATAAAAGACCTAAGAGTCAGGCAGACTTCTGGTATGAATTGTAGGTATTCACTCTACAGTTCCCTCAACTTCTCTGTATTTTGCGATTTTTGAATCCTTGCAGGATCTCTTGTATTCTACATGAGATAGGTTAACCACATTCTGTAAGCATTGGTTTTCTCACCTGTTAAAGAAGAGGGTGGGGGTAATAATACCTACATCTTAGAGTGTTGTGAGGAATATGTAAAGTATCTAGCATATAAACATTTAAGAAGAAAATATTAAGGTTGGCCTTCAAATAATGCAGGAGTTAGGTGCGCCAACCCCTCTGCATGGTTGAAAAATCCTTATATGATTTTTAACTCACCCCCAAAACATAACTACTAATAGCCTACTGTTGACTGGGAAACCTTACTGATAACATACACTTGATTAACACATATTTTGTATGTTATATTTATTATAGACTATATTCTCACAATAAAGCTAGAGAAAACATTGTTAAGAAAATCATAAGGAGGAGAAAATATATTTGTTCATTAAGTGGAAGTGGATCATTGTAAAGGTCTTTATCCTCATTGTCTTCATGTTGAATAGGCTGAGGAAGAGGAGGAAGAGGAAGAGGAGGGTTGGTCTTGCTGTTTCAGGTGGAAGAGGTAGAGGAGGTGGAAGAGGAAGCAGTAGAGGCAGCACTCTTGGTGTAACTTTTCTTGAAAAAAATCCACATGTAAGTGGACCTGTGTAATTCAAATCTGTGTTGTTTAAGGGTCAGCTGTAATAGCTGTTATTCCTAATCATAGGGGCTAGGCTATGTTTTTAACCCACATGAAATTTATACTCCCCTTCTCAGATTCACGTTTTTAAATTAAAAAAAAAATTAGTAATTACAAAGGAAACCAATCATATTGAAATACTGTTATCAGAATGATTTAAAAAACAAATATGTGATACAGTAATGTTATTAATACATTGAATAGCAAGATATGGTGGCAGTTTGTGGGTATGAACAATAAATTTCAAGATAGTTGCAACAAACAAAATGTGCTACAAAAGTATCTGTGAATTCTATCGGTGATGGGTACTCCAAAAACTACCAGGGATAGTCTCCTGCATTCATAACTGAAGAAAATGCTAAATTTCTCCTTAAAAGTTAGGGGAAATAAAAATGTAATTTTTTCTGGCTGGGTATGGTGGCTCACGCCTGAAATCCCAGTGCTTTGGGAGGCCAGGGCGAGCAGATCACTTGAGGTCAGGAGTTCGAGATCAGCCTGGCCAACATGGTGAAACCCCATCTCCACTAAAAACACAAAAATTAGCTGGGTGTGGTAGAATGTACCTGTAATCCCAACTACTTGGGAGGCTGAGGCAGGCGAACCACTTGAACCCAGGAGGTGGAGGTTGCAGTGAGCCGAGATCATGCCACTGCACTCCAGCCTGGGCAACGGAGTGAGACTCCATTAAAAAAAAAAAAATAGGCCAAGCGCGATGGTTCACACTTGTAATCCCAGCACTTTGGGAGACCAAGGCGGGCGGATCACAAGGCCAGGAGATTGAGACCATCCTGGCTAACATGGTGAAACCCTGTTATCTACTAAAAATACAAAAAACAAAAAATTAGCCAGCCGTGGGGGCGGGTGCCTGTAGTCCCAGCTACTCGGGAGGCTGAGGCAGGAGAATGGCATGAACCCAGGAGGCAGAGCTTGCAGTAAGCCGAGATCACACCACTGCACTCCAGCCTGGGCACCAGAGTGAGACTCTGTCTCGGAAAAAAAAAAAAAAAAAGATGTAATTTTTTTCTCATTCTAGTTTGTGGGCTCCCTGAAGTCTCCCTATGGGCCCCAGGCTAGGAATTTACATAAAGAGACTGAATCTTAAAAATAATTTAAGACTTGAAGACCTGCATTATCCTTCATTTGTTCTATATGCATGTATGCGCACCTGCTAAGTGCTAGGCATTGAGCTTAGAACTTGGTATATGAGAGTTGAGAACAACTCTGTGCCTACTCTCATTGCCTACTAAGGGAATCAAATGTATAAACTAATAATACACATGACAACATAGACCAAGATATAAGCAAAGTATTGTGGATGCACTTGTTTATGATTTCTAAGGGTAAGCTATTGTCTGTCCCCTCCCTCTGTCTAAGCAGTCTGAAATAAACTTCTATAATTACAATCACTTTTGTCTCTACTTTCATTGATCAAAAATGCTTTCCAGTATGCATCCATGCTAAATTTGGGGGTCTTCCAATTAGTTGCTCTATTAGTTAGGGTCTGAGTATCTAAAAACAGGATAGTCATTGTAGGGAATCTGTTATACAGATGGTAGGAGAACTGAGAAGACAATAGGGAACTGTGAGGCAACTGAGACATTAGAGATGGAAGCCATTAATACCCATAGGCTGGAAGAACAAAGGGAGGAGGTCATGTTACCAGAGTCCAGACGCTAGGATAGCCCACTGAAAGCTGAAATTATAGTGAGCCAGCATTCAGCAGGACTTGGAGCCACAGGAAATACACAGTCATGGCAAAGAGAGGAGAAAAAAATACCTAGCTTCTCACTTTTTCCCATCTTTCAGTCTCCCTACCAGTACCTCCCATTGGACAAACCTAACTGGGAAACATGAGAGCCTGAGAGGTACAGGCTGTGGGAGTCGTCCCCTTGTATTATAGAGCAGAGCTGGGGGAAAGCAAGAGGTGAATCAAAAGGCAAACAGGCCCCAAGCCAGCATAGTTGCATTCCCTGTTGACATGCAGTGCTACTTCCTATCTCTTCTCCTAGATTATGACTTTGAAAAGTTATACCTGTGATATGGTTTGGCTGTGTCCCCACCCAAATCTCATCCTGTGGTTCCCATAATGCCCACATGTCTTAGGAGGGACCCAGTCGGAGGTAATTGAATCGCGAGGGCAGTTACCTCCATGCTGTTCTCATGATAGTGAGTTCTCAGGAGATTGATGGTTTTATAAAGGGCTTTCTTCCCCTTCACTCATTCTTCTCCTCCCTGTCACCACATGAAGAAGGATGTGTTTGCTCCCCCTTCCACCATGATCGTAAGTTTCCTGAGGCCTCCCCAGCCATGATGAACTGTGAGTCAATTAAACTTCTTTCCTTTATAAATTACCCAGTCTCAGGTATGTCTTTATTAGCAGCATGAGAACAGACTAATACAACCTCTTTACAGATATACCTGTTAAATTTAGTAGTATTGATAAAATAGAATTTTACCTAGTGGTTGAATTTCAAGCTCACTTTTTTTGTCTTTACTGTGTATGTTGGTATTCACGGGAGGGTGTAAATATCTCCCCAAAACATCTCTTGTTTCCTTATTGAGTTACAGAAACTTCTTTTACTACTAATCTTTCTTTGTCATATTCATAATTCTAGATTTTTGGTTCTCACATCTCAAATTTCAATATGACATTACTTTATCAGCCGTAACCACCAGCCAAATTATTGGTGTTCAAAAGCCAAACTCCATACACAAAGTTAAATCTTATTCTTTTATACCATTTGTATGGCAAATGTTTACTTCCAACATCTTCTTTTATCTTGCACATTCAAGACCTTCAATGAAAAAGAAAAAAAAAAAAGAAAGAAATGTAACCACCACCTGTGATCCATTAACTTCTTTAGTTTCCTAGCAAGGGCATCAGAGTTGTTGAAGATATATTCCACATTACTTCTAATGGCTGAGTTACTCCATCTGAGTCTCTACTGGCTTTCCATTAAGTATCAGATAAATACCCCAACCTCTGTTGAACTGACACAGATCTACATTTGGTTGCCTCCAGACCTATTAGCAAACACCAGAGACCTTATTTCTTCTTGTGGAGGTCTGAAGGGGATTTTTCAAATCTGCTAGTGCCAAAGAATCTTTAAGTTTCCCCAGAATCTTAGGTATTACTCTCTTTCTGAATATCTGAAATAACCCACTATGGGGCAAAGTTTCCTTCTGTCTTATACCTATACCTTGAAGCATGAATTCTCAGTGGAGGTAACATTGCCTCCAAGAGGGAAAAAATTGTTCTTGGTGGGGAGGGAAGAATAGGGGGAAAGAACTTAGATTTTTACAAAAGTTCAGGAATCCTCCAAAGCTCAACCCTGTCTGAAAACATCTTATTCCTTAGTATTTAATTTCTCTTGTTGGAGAAAAATTGCATTTAATTTTAAACTTAAATAGTTCATTGATTTAATTTTTCTCCTTAAAGGGAAATAATTTTTTTTAGGTGGAGAAACACTGCCCCAAAGGATAAAGAGTACTTTCTTCTTGCCTTTCACCTCCTTGGTACATTTAATAGAATTTTTCACTTCATTTATGAAGTTTTCTTCCTGGCTTTCTTCATGTATTAGTCCTTTCATCCTACTTAGACACTTTTTGACAACTAGAACTATGGATTCTAGTTGTAAACAATAAAAATTAATCTTGGTGGATTTGACCAACAAAAAAATCTTATTTATAGATTATTGGGATCTTAAGAAATTTTCCAAATTACATCAAAAAAAGTTTAAAAAACTAGAAAGAATGATTTGATAAAGAAGACAAAGCAGAAATTTATAAAAATAAAAATGAACAAAAACAGATAAATCCAAAAGCTAGTTCTTTGAAAGGAATAATAAACACCTCTAAAATCATAGATACAGGAGAGATTAAACATATTATAAATAAATATTACATACAACTCTATGATGAAACATTTTTAAATCTAGAAGAAATAATTTTCTAGCAAAAATAAAATTAGAAAACCCAGTAATAAGAAGAAAGCTTGAAAGAAACCAGTTACCATAGCAGATATTGGAAAATAATTATAGATCTATCACTGGACAAACAAAGCATCCAGATCAGATGGTTTCACAGCTGAGTTTTAACCTCTTAAGAACAGGTTATTCCAATGGCATCTAAAATATTCCAGTCCTTATAAAAAGATGAAAACTCCTCCAATTTATTATGGAGACTAAATAACTTTAATACTAAACCAGGAAAATTATTACAACACAATAAAATTTGGGATTAATCTCATGCGTATAGAAATTATTCTATCTTTTTTTAAGGAGCAGGATAACAGGACTGAATCCAGAAATTATGACATCTAAATAAAACCTTAACAAATAAAATCTAGCAACATATTGAAAGAAACAAAACAGTATACATTTTAAAATTAAAAATAATAAATCAAGACTTACTGTGTAAATTAACATGTGAATGAGTATCAAAAAGTCTATTAACATTATTACATAAGTAAACTAAAGGGAAAAAGGCAAATGGTTATGTCAATAGATGGAAAAGGTCATTTGATAAAATGTGTCACTTAATCTTTGTAAAAAATCAAAGTCAGAGGTAGAAGGAAATATGTATAATAAAGACTAATTGCCAAAAATTAAAACTGAATAGTATACTAAATGATAAAAGACTATAACTATTTCTATTAAAGTCAGAAACTAGATTAGCATTATTTAACATTGTCTTGGAAATTTTAGCAATTGAAAAAAGATTAAAAAATGAAATAACATAAATGTTGGAAAAGAAAAGGTAGAAATAGAAAATCCAAGGGACTGTATTACAAAAATATTATTGGGCTTAGCAAGAAACTAGGTAAGGTGGCTGGATAAAAGATAAGTGTACAAAAACTAGTAATCTTTCTCTGTACTAGAAATAAATTTAAAAATGGATATGAGAAAAATTTATTCACAGTAAAGATAAAAACTTTAAAATGCTTAGGAGTAAATTTTAAAATCAGAGTATAGGAAATTATAAAAATCTTGATATAAACTAATATATGCACAAATAGAAAAGCAAACTATGACTCTGGATGGAAAAAATGTTAATATAAAAATGTCAGTCTCTCTAATTAATATGTAAACTTAATAAAATTCCAGTTAGAATTCCAACAGTGTTCTTTCTTGGCAAAGGGGAAGAAAGGAGGAAAGGATAATTAAATAAATGATCTTAGAGTTTATACCAGGGGATAAGTATCTAAGAATAACCAAGAAAAAATATGAAAAAGAAGATTAGTGAAGGGGGTGAGGACATGCTTCAATAATTATAAGAACATACAATAATCTGCTTTAATAAACATTTTATTGGCATTGAACACAAAATGTAACAGGACAACCTGAAATGTAAGTCCAATTACATATGGGAATTTAATATATGATTAGTCCTCTAAGTGGGAAAAAATGCATTATTTAATAAATGGTGGTGATACAAATAATCTAAGTGGAAGAAAATTAAATTAGATCTCTTTGTTTTACCATATGTGAAGGCAAATTTCAGCCTAAATGGCTAAAAGACTTAAATGTAGAATATTAACAACTTAAAATTCTACAAGAAAATTTAGGAGACAACATGTGGACAAGTTGGAAAAATAGATGACACAAAAAATAGAGATTTTATCATAAATTTAAAACTATTTTATAGCTTAAAAACATAAGGGTCAGACGCAGTGGCTCACATCTGTAATCCCAGCACTTTGAGAGGCTGAGCTGGGCGGATCACCTGAGGTCAGGAGTTTGAGACCAGCCTGACCAACATGGAGAAACCCTGTCTCTACTAAAAATACAAAATTAGCTGGACGTGGTCGCATACGCCTGCAATCACAGCTACTCGGGAGGCTGAGGCAAGAGAATCACTTGAACCCAGGAGGCATAGGTTGCAGTGAGCCGAGATCACACCATTGCACCGCAGCCTGGGCAACAAGAGTGAAACTCCATCTAAAAAAACAAAACAAACAAAAAAAAAACTTAAAGATTTATAAGCTTGGACAAGTACTTTCAATTCAGAGGACATAGGTTAGTTATACCATGCAAAAATTTCTTTCAAATTAAAAGTAAGGAATAAACAAAAACTTCGGCAAAGGACATGAAGAGACTGTTCATAAGAGGAGAAATTCAAATGGTCAGCAACATATGAGAAGATCAAACTTGCTAGCAGTTGAGAAAATGCAAATTAAAATAAAATTATAAGATATCTTTTATTCCCAACAGAATGGCAAATGTTTTAAAGAATTATAATGCCTATCACTGGCAAAAATGCTAATTGATAGAAATGTTCGTTATTTTGGCTTTTTGTGAAAGCAATCGGGCAACATCTATTACATTTAAATACATATGTACATACACACACACGCACGTGCACACCTGTTTTTAGTATATAGGGGAACAAAGAAAACCTCATATTTAATGATAAAATTTTGAAAGCATTCCCTTTGAGATCAGAAACAAAACAAAGATTTCTGGTAATACTTCTCTAATTAGCATTAATCTAGATCCTAGTAAGAGCAGGTTAAATAAGGGAAAGTTTTTTTTGGTTTTTGTTTTTGTTTTTTGTTTTGAGACGGAGTCTCACTCTATCGCCCAGGCTGGAGTGCAGTGGCGCAATCTCAGCTTGCTGCAACCTCCACCTCCTGGGTTCAAGCGATTCTCCTGCCTCAACCTCTTGAGTAGCTGGGACTACAGGCACCTGCCACCACACCCAGCTAATTTGTAAGGGAAAGTTTTAAGAATTCTCAGAAAAGACTTTCATTATTTTTCAGATAAGAAAATTATGTCTAGAGAAATTGAAAGAATCCAGAGAAATTATAAGAATTAGAGAGTTTGGCAAATTTGCTTTATACAAAATTACTGTCAGTATAATGAATCTTATTTCCAAATATCAGCCACCAAATAATTAGAAAATAAACAATTTTTAATTTCTTATTTGTAGTAGCATTAAAAACATTAGATGTCAAGGAGTAATCTACCAGGAAATAGACAAGATCATTACGGAGAAAACTATAACATTTTTTAGAGAACTTAGACTACACAATAGAGAGACAAGGTATTCTCATAGATTGGAATACACATGCCAGTTCTCCCCAATTTAATAGATTTGGTGCAATCTCAGTCAAAACTCCAACAGATCTTTTTTTTATGAAACTCAACAAGTTGATTCTAAAAGTTATGTAAAAACACAAATGGCCAAGAATAGTTAAAATCCTCTTGAAGAACAAGGTGAAAGGATAGCTCCACCAGATAGCAAGAATTTATAAATGTATAAAACCAAGAGAGTATAGTAATGGCTTAGAGATAGACAGACTAACGGAACAGAGCCCAGAAACAGAATTCATTATCAAGTTACAAGTTTTTTCTCAAGAATTATTACTTGCCCAGTGGGATATGACTTTAAAACCCAAAGGACCTCCCCTGTAATTTTCCTAACAGATTTTTCCAAAGGGTCCATACGATATATTTTCTGCCACAAGCACTTTGAGCATCATTGGATCCTCCGGTAATAAGGGGCAAGGGCAAAACTGCTTTGTATCAATGCCTTGACAAGTTGGAGAGATTTGCTGTGGGCCCCACTCAAAGCTAACAGCCTTGCTGGTCACCCAATAAATGAGTCTGTATAATACCTTTGTATAAGGAGCAACAAATCCAACCATAATAGTTTAACCAAATAGAGGTTGATTTTTGTCACATACTAAGGAGTCTGGAGGTAGATTGCAACAGTGTGTCAGGATCCTTCTGTCTTTCTGCTCTACCATCCTGCACTTATGATTTGTGCTCAGCTGATGTCTTTGGGTTCGTGGTCATAGGATGGCTACCCCAGCTCCAGATAGGAGAAGGGAGGGAGATAGAAAGAGATGGCATCTTTCCCAGAAATCTAGAGAGCATGTCACAGTAACCAGACTTTGATACTTGTTGATTCCTAGCAGCAAGGGAGTCTAATATGTTTAACTGGATACACTGCTGCCCAAACAGAATTGGGGTTCTGTTAAAAAGGAGAAATCCATATTGGTAGACAGTTAGTAGTTGTCTGCCATAGGATCCAAACGTGGTGTGTATTATTTCCAAAATTCAAAAACACTTATAAAAGATGGTCTTTCTCTTTATCAGTGGCAAGAAGTGCAATGGACAGCTACTTCTCCTTCATTTTCTAGGAACTATTCCAACATTCCCCAGGCACTCTCACACACATGCATGCTGTGTCTCTGTCTCTCTTACACACACACACACACACACACACACACACACACACACACACACTTGGAATTTTACTAAGGTAACAGGCCCCATAATTTCATGAGATTTATTCGCCATCTTCTGATACACAGGATTTTCCGAGGCACCTAGTCTGCATGTTGCTTCCTGTTTCCAAGTTTATCAGTACAATGTAATTAGATATAGTGAACCAGCTCCACATCCTGTGGACTGAATTTGAGATCAAGTCAGAAAACGGGCATAACCCTAAGGCATTTTGGTGAAAGTATATTGTTTACTCTGCCAGATGAAAACAAACTCCGTATGTCCCCCACTTACAGGGATAGAGAGAAAAAGCAAAGATACTCAGTGGGGATTCAAGATTCAGGATATTCTGAGTAAACTGGGTTGGATAACAGAGGCTGGTATATGTTTGAAAACTGGTAAGAATGATTATTTGAATTTGGCCTAAGTTATTTTAGCTTGGTTTTATTTTTAAACCAGCAAACAGGAGTGCAAAATAACAAAATTTTAAAATTGCCAAAAGTTTGTAGTCTCAGTAGTCCTTGTGAAGTAAGGATTTTGATCTGCCATTTATACTGTCTTACTCTCTTAGAGACATGGAGGAATACATTTGTATTCAAGTGTCTATCTCATTGCTATATAAGAAAATTCCTATGTTCCACAATTACACACTGCTGCATTCTATTTTTGAATTAGGTAGCTGAGTCTTCTCAAGGTTTCACTGAGGCATGCCTGGCCATGGCCTACATGAATCATCTATGTCTTCCCATTCAAATTCTCCAGGCCCACTCTCCCCCCAGTCAGTGCTTCACCTTTCTCCTAAGAGACCAGCTGAGGATGTGAATTCAACTCTTTTTAATTCAGAAATTTTGGAGATCAAACTGTTCATTTTGTATTTGACTTTCTCCACATTTCAACAGCAAAAGATAAGATATTCTTATAATGATCCCAGGGAAGCCTCTGGATTTTAACACATACTTTGAACTGAGAACTTAGGAATTTGAGTCGGTTTTTCTTTTTATTGAAGCTATCCATTACAATTAGAAGCCATCTCATCCCATAGTCATTGAACTCCCTGTGTCCTTCGTATTATTCAATAGAATTGATCTCTTAGTTCCCCAGAGCTTTGTCTTCAATGGGCAATTCAGTCTAGGTGCACACAGGTGACAATTTGATTAACTGGTTCTCTAGATCATGACAAGAACCCTTAATCACACCAGCTGCATTGTCTTTGCCTTCAACCTCAATCAGGCCAGATAACAACAGTCCCATATTTCTGTATACATCCCATGTTTCTCTAAGGCCCTATGGTCTGCAACCAATCCATTTCTGGTTCTAATTCCTGGATCATTCAGAGTTCCTAATTTCAAAAACTAGAAAAAAAACTTTGTCTGATTGAAGCAGAAAATGAATTTATGAATGACTATCACGTGGCTCACAGAATCGCTAAGAAGGCTGATGAGCCAATTGTGTGGCTCGGCAGCTAGGAAAAGTACTTATTCAGAGGCAGTTGCATAGGCAACAATCTAACTGGACACTGGGCTCTTCCAGCCCCTCTGGCACTGCTACTACCAAAGCTTGATCATTCTGCTGCCTTTGATCCTGAGACACTGGAGAGTTTCTTATGGTTCCCTGACTTCATGACTTCATTTCATGAGTGGAGTCCATGACTCACACCTGTAAGCAGAGGAGACTGAGTAAGCAAGTACCTGAGCCTTCTGTTTCTATAGTGGAAGGTACATTCTGTATTTCACTCACACAAGGTGGGAAAATCCAAACATAGGAAAAGGTTTCAGATACTGGACGGCCATAAAGAAGGACAAGTGTTCACCTTGCCTTCTAATAAGCCAAAATAGGGAGAGAGGTTCAGGTTCCTTTGCCTTCCCAATAAGGAGACAAAATCACAGCCAGTAAGAAGACAAATATGGCACACATCCTGGAGGTCACTGAAACACTTTTACAACTCGGCCTCTTTCCTGGGTCTCACTTTGAATTTCAGCATTCTGAAGTTGCTCCATTAACTTTAGTAGTCAATTCACATCTCTTCGCTAGGAATTTGTCATAACACAAGAACTTCTTTGCTTTCTTCCCTTTGGGTCCCATCTTCTGCTAACCTATTAAATATTCGTATTTCACACTGATTATTTTTTAACCAAAGCCTTGTCCTTTTCATACTCAATAACAATTTCATTTAATCAGTGCTTATTGAGCACTCACACAGCCTAGGTGGGTGATGTGCTAGACTTTGTGGACACAAAGACACATTCCAAGAGGAAGGAAGTCCCATAACAAATCAGGGCAATTGATGATTCAAAAAATGTAAGTGTTCAGATCCTTGAGAGAAACATCTCACATTTAAAATATCTATATCTGAATACAAACAAAAAACAAAACAAAAGAACTAACAACTCCAGCGAACTCCCCTTACACTTAGAATAAGCCCAAACTCCTAACCATGCTGGGCCTGTAAAGCCCCATCTGACTGGGCCCAGCCTTTCACACTGACCTCATCTCCCACTGCACTCTTGTGCTCACTGTGATCCAGCCCTATCAGCCTTCTTTCCAATGGAGAGATCAAGTTCACGTCCAGCTAAGTGTCTGCACTTGATTTTACCCATTCTCCATAGTCTTCCCACAACAGCTTCTCAGACAGGTCATCCCTGACCACCCTATCAAAAATAGCCACTCTCTTCCCAGTCACTCCCTCTCATCACTCATATTCCCATTATGTTGTATATTTACTACCTTCCTTCCCGCCAAGAACATGTACTACCAGAGAGCAAGGGTCTTTGCCAGCCATGTTCATTGCTAGCCTCAGTGCACTGCATCATGCCTGCACACAGTAAACTGACAAGAAATGTTTATTATACGAATTAAAGTATAAATGAAGGAATGGTGTCTCCATCCACTAGAGCTTCTATAACAAAATACCTGAGACTGGGTAATTTATTATATAAAGAACAGAAATTTCACTCTTCATAGTTCTGGAGGCTGGGAAGTACAAGTTCAAGCCATAGGGAGGTTCAGTGTCTTGTGAGGGCCCTGGTGTTTCCTTCCAAGAAGGCATCTTGAATACTGTGTCCTCACATGATAGAAGGAACAGAAGGGCAAAAAAGGGGCCTAAACTAGTTCCCTCTGGCCCCTTTTATAAGGTCGCTAATCCCATTCATGCAGGCAGAGTCCTCATGACTTACTCTCTTCCCAAATGGTCCCGCCTCTTAATACCACCACAATGAGGATTAAGTGTCAACACATGAATTTGGGGAGGCATGCAGACAATAGTAATGACACAGGCAAAGTCCAAACTGATGGCAAGCGTCACTGTTGGCATGTCAGGGAATCTGTATATTTAGTGATGCAAATCTCCAGGGTATGCCAGGACATCCTAGATTTTCCCATTTTCTGTAGATTCCTCTCTCCCTTTTGTAAGTCTTGCCAAAAGGTAGAAAGGAAAAATGGAGGTGTCTTTGGCCAAGAGAGGACAATTCAGTCCAGGAAGATCACCAGGACACTATGGCATTAAAAGCTGTAGAGGCCTGAATTTGATCATCATTTTAAAAAGCAATATTTTCCTATAGAAGGAAAGCACTCGTGTGGAAGGGAAACCTCACCCAAAGGGCAGGTACATTGGAAAGGCCCTATCTGGCCTTTTCTATGTCATCAGAGATGGCAGCATCTGCCCTTATCTGGTCATGTGAAAACAACATTTGTGTGCAGTCTCATTAAACTTTAGGACTAGCAGCAAATAATGGAGCAAGTTCCAAGTCGGCTGCTTCTCTTGTCAGTGTAGCAATAGTCTTGGCAACTTTCTCTTACTTCATTACTCTACAGCTATTTATACACTGGCACAGGAAAACATATTATTTGCAGAAATGCCTCCGGATCCTATGTCATTTATACAGGCACAGAAGATGTTTTCAAAGAACCATATTTCTGTAGTATTTTTTGCAACAAAGACTGTACAGCAGTGATCTGCCAGGTTGTGTGGGTGTAAAAACAGCCTCCAGTAACTATTCTTTAATTCTACTTTGGCTATTTAATATCTGTTCAAGTATTTCAATCTGCCCAGTCTTAGATTTTGGATGTCACTCATGATCAATTTGCAAGCTTTGAGAACACAACAGAATGCCTAGGCGTTCCTTTCTCAATCCTCTCCTCCTCCCTATTGGGTTTTATGGGTATCGCAACAGTATCAGTGCACTTTGGAACTCTTAGGTTAGCTAATCTGGAAATACGCAATGGTAGGGATAATGCAGACCTCCTGTTTAATTTCCTTAGATCAGGTCCTCTGCAGATGCCAAGTCTGGATTAGACAGGCAGGAGATTTATTGAGGGAAATGCCAAGGAGGGAAAAAGGAGAGGGAGCTGCAGGAAGTGAGGGGAGCTGGGAAGGATGAGAAGGACGTAATAAGGGGTGCTGGATAGACAGTCTCAGATGGCAGCACAGTTCCAAGAAAATCTCAGCCAGGTTGATGGGAAGTCTTTGAGCCAAAGTTGCCCACCAGAGAAGTCCCCCAGAGAAGCCCTGCATTAGCAGCCCTGTGGCACTTAGTTGAGCAGCCCAGGGGAGTGTAGACTCAAGCAAGCACTATAGGGGATTCTCATCTGTTACTCCTGCTCCCCACAGCAGAATTGACTGCAGCATTTTCATAGCCCCCACAGCTTCCACCTACATCTGCTTAAAAAGAGTAAAAGCCAGCAGCTTTCAAATTGTTTTGTTTCAAAGCTCTGGTTCCCAAAGCGGCCCATCACTTCACACAGAGAAGTCAGGAACCACCGCAGAAACTCCTAGGCCTTCCTCATCCAAAGAGGTTGTTTTATACTTTGGGGTAGATAAGATTTCTTTTAGGGGGAAAATGATCCTACTGCTTTAATAGTTTCAAAATGGTTAGAGGAATACTAGAAAACCTAAACTCTTGATTTGTGGCTGCCTGGAGGGAAAAAGATGTTTTCTACATGATACTTACTTCCCTCTACATGTTTTCCTACACATCTGTGGCTTTCTGTAATCTGTTGCATGTGCCTGCGGTGCCTTTTCTTTCCATCTCTACTTAGAAAGTTCCTCATCCTGGCTGGGTGTGGTGGCTCACACCTATAATCCCAGCACCTTAGGAGGCCAAGGCGGGAGGATCACTTGAGCCCAGGAGTTTGAGACTAGCCTGGGCAGCATAGCGACACCTTGTCTCTACAAAAAATAAAAAAAAAAATTAGCTGGGTGGAGCAGCGGGAACCTGTAGTCCCAACTACATGGGAGGCTAAGGTGGGAGGATCACTGGGCCTGGGAAGCCAAGGTTGCAGTGAGCTATGACTGCGCCTCTGCACTCCAGCCTCAGTGACAGAGAGAGACTCTGTCTCAAAAAAAAAAAAAAAAAAAAAAAAGAAAAGAAAAGAAAACTCCACATCCTTTATGACCCATGTGAACTGCCATCTCTTTTCTGAAACTTTCCTTGACTTCCTTAGGCACAGAAAGCAGCTCCTGCCACTGTGTTCTCATGGCACTTTGTGCCTTGATTACAGTTTTTGTCCTATTTTGTAATAATTTGTTTATATATTTGTGTCCCCCAGATTGCAAGATTTTTATGATTTATTCTTCCCTTCTTTCTCTAAAGAGGGAAACATTGATGTGGCCAGGTGCAGTGGCTCACACCTGTAATCCCAGCACTTTGGGAGGCTGAGGTGGGCGGATCATTTGAAGCCAGGAGATTGAGACCAGCCTGGCCAACATGGTGAAACTCAGTCCCTACAAAAAAATATGAAAATTAGCCAGGCGTGGTGGTGCATGCCTGTGGTCCCAGCTACTCAGGAGGCTGAGGCAGGAGAATTGATTTAGCCCGGGAGGTGGAGGTTGCGGTGAGCCGAGATTGCACCACTGCACTCCAGCGTGGGTGACAGGAGTGAAACCCTGTCTCAAAAAAAAAAAAGAGGGAAACATTGCTATTTCATTAATGTACAGATGAATTCTCTTGCTCTATAACCATAACTGATGCCTCTAACAGGTTGTATTAGTTTCCTAGGGCTGTTATAACAACACACTGATAAGTGGATGGTTTAAACAACAATTTATTGTCTCGCAGTTCTAGAAGTCAGAAGTCCAAAATCAAAGTGTCAGCAGAGTTACTTTCTTCTGAGGCTGTGAAGAAGAATCTATTTCATGCCTCCCCCGTAGCTTCTGGTGGTTTGGTGGCAATCTTTGACGTTCCTTGGCTTGTAGGTGCATCACCCCAACGTCTGCCTTCATCTCCACGTGGCACCCCCACCCTGTATGTGTGTCTGTGTCCAAATGTCCCTCTTTTTTATGAGAACACTGATCATACTGGATTAGGGGCTCATCCTACTCCACTATGACCTCATCTTAAACAATTATATCTGCAACAATCTTATTTCCAAATAAAGCTACATTCTAAGGCACTGAGAGGACTTCAACATGTGAATTTGGGGATAGACACATTTCAAACCACGACACTAGTTAAAAGAAAGTCATCTATGTCCTTTCTAAGTAATTTTAATTTCTACTACATGGTTTTAGAAGGAATAGAACCCTGACCAAAAACAAGGAAGGAAGGGAGGGAGGGAGGGAGGGAGGGAGGGGAAGGGAACGGGAAGGGGAAGAGGAAGGGGAGGGGGACCAGCAGGCTAACTGGCATTCAAAAGATGGTGCTAAACTAATTCTAAACTTGAAATTATTTGCTGTTATAGTTTTGTGAAAACCATTAAAAGTAACAACAAGAAGAGAAAATGTACCTATAATCCATCCATTCACTTATCCCACAAATATTTATTAAGAACCTATTGCAAACCAGGCAATGTTCCAGGAGCTGCTCCAGCTAGACTATGAGGAACACGAAACAGAGCAAGAGGTGGGGGTTGACAGAGAGGCTACCCCAGGGCTTCCTCATAATTTGATAGAACCTAAAATTCATGTGAGGCTCTGGAGAAACAGGATCCCTTACAGCAATGATAGCTAGTGCAAAGGCCCCAAGATAGGAACACACCAAGGCCAGCATGACTAGACTTTGTGGAGCAAGGCAAGGAATGATAGGAGAGGTCAGAGAGGCAGGCAGGCAGGTCCAGCTATGTAGAGCTTTGCAAAACAGCATAAGGATTTTGGATTTTTTTCTAAGTGGAATAGGCAGTCATTGGAGGATTAAAAGCAGACATATTATATGATCTGATTAATATTCTTAAAAGATCACTGTAGATGCTGTACATAAAATGGATTGAAGAAGGGTGGGAAGCAAGGAGACTAGTTAGCGGTCATCACAGAAGTCCAGACAAGAGTTGATGGAGGCCGGGGGTGGTGGCTCACACCTGTAATCCCAGCACTTTAGGAGGCCGAGGCGGGTGAATTACTTGAGGTCAGGAGTTCGAGACCAGCCTGCCCAACATGGCAAAACCCCGTCTCTACTAAAAATACAAAAAATTAGCCAGGTGTCGTGGCGGGCGCCTGTAATCCCAGCTACTGGTGAGGCTGAGGCAGGAGAATCGCTCGAAACCAGGAGCCAGGGGTTGCAGTGTGCTGAGATGGCACCATTGCACTCTAGCCTCGGTGACAAGAGCGAAATTCTGTCTCAATTAAAAAAAAAAAAGAGTTGATGGAGATTTAGATTGGGCTGTAGCAGCATAGTTCAATGTTGGAATCTATAAATACAGTTACATGTTGCTTAACAATAGGGATACCTTCTGAGAAATGTGTTGTTAGGTAATTTTGTTGTGTGAATATCATCAAGTGTACTTACACAAACCTAGATGGTGTCGTGTACTACACACCTAGGCTAGATGGTATAGCCTATTGCCCCTAAGCTACAAACCTGTATAGCATGTTACTCAACTGAATACTGTAGACATTTGTGACACAATTGTAAGGATTTAGGAATCTAAACATAGAAAAGATACAGTAGGCCGGGCGCGGTGGCTCATTAATCCCAGCACTTTGGGAGGCCGAGGCGGGTGGATCACGAGGTCAGGAGATCGAGACCATCCTGGCTAACACGGTGAAACCCTGTCTCTACTAAAAAAAAAAATACAAAAAATTAGCCGGGTGCGGTAGCGGGCGCCTGTAGTCCCAGCTACTTCGGAAGCTGAGGCAGGAGAATGGCGTGAACCCGGGAGGTGGAGCTTGCAGTGAGCTGAGATTGCGCCACTGCACTGCAGCCTGGGTGACAGAACGAGACTCTGTCTCAAAAAAAAAAAAAGATACAGTAAAAATAAGGTCTTATAATCTTATGGGACCACTGTCATATATGTGGTCTGCTGTTAACGGAAACATCATTGTGTGATGTATGACTGTAAATATATGGACACATATGCATGCATGCACATACACAGAAACATACACATCATAGTTAATCCCTAAAAATCAACTGATTCTATGATCTCAAATCTCTATAGTACTATACCAATTATGCTCTTTTGAAAAACAAACATAGTTTGCAGACCCGTTCTTACCCCTGTTCTTTGCTCTCGGTTTTCTAATCATTGTAGGAAATGATTAAGCTGAGCAGGGGCCATGGGAATTTAATTTTGAGGGTCTGGAAGGACACAAATAATAGAAACATGATCTTTAAGGCTTCTTTCATTTTATCATTTGAGTCTGCATCCATGGATTAACTGTGATATCAAGTTGTGTCCCCTGAGTCTAACTGTGCACCAGTTAGAATACTCTGACTGAATTAATGGATGGGGGTTTTGAGTGTTTAATTAGTTGACCATCTGTTCTATTAAATCATCTCTTACTTTGCACAGGCTTCTAACTGAATTCCTTTTTTCCAGTGCAAACCTCCAAAATCTATTCAACATATCCTTTTAAGAGTGCTAGAGCTAACAGACAACTCTAATTCTGTCACTCCCATGCCCTAAAATCTTCAAAAGCTTCCCATCACCTGAAGGATAAAAAATCTCAGCTTCTTTGATGCATCCAAGGCCCTCTGGATCTCTTGGCATCTCAGCTCCTGCCCTTGCCCTCACTGCATCTTTTGTTTAACCAAAACCAAGGAAGGGAGCCCTGTTCACACCTTGTGCTTTGCTCTTGCTGTTCTGTGTCTAGACAGCCAACCCTTTCTTACGTATGTGTCCATGGAGCTTCAGCTCAGGCCTCCCTCTCTCAAAAAAGCCTCCAGAATTCTTACAGGTTGTAGTAAACGCCCTTTTGTGCTCCTAAAGTAGTGGTTCCTTTTTTTTTTTTTTTTTTTTTTTTTTTGACAGGGTTTTGCTCTGTGGCCCAGGCTGGAGTGCAGTGGTGTGATCTTGGCTCACTGCAACCTCTGCCTCCCAGGTTCAAGTGATTCCAGTGCCTCAGCCTCTGGAGTAGCTGGGACGACAGGTGCATGCCACCACACCAGGCTAATTTCGTGTATTTTTAGTAGAGACAGGGTTTTGCCATGTTGCCCAGGCATGGGCAATTTCATGATTTCCTTGATTGGCTCTGTTGTTAAGCCTGTGAAGTTACGCACAATTGTACATCGTTTTACCCATCAGGAGTTTATTATTGTGGGCTTGATGGCTTTCATGGCTTGAATTCATGACCTCAAGTGACCTCAAGTGATCTGCCCGCCTCAGCCTCCCAAAGTGCTGGGATTACAGGCGTGAGCCACCACGCCTGGCCAAAGCAGTGGTTCTTAAAGTGTGGTTCATGGAGCTCTAGGAGAGTTCCCTGAAACTATTACAAAGTGTCCGCAAAGCCAAAAGTGTATTTATAATAATACTAACATGTTATTTGCCTTTTCCACCGTATTGACATTAGTGATGATAATGCAAAAGCAATGATGAGTAACACTGAAGTCATCTTAACACAAATCAAGGCAGGGCACCAAACCACACGAAAAGTCACGGTATTTCTTACCACTACACACTTGCAAAAAAACTAAAAAATAATAAGAAAAACAAGTTGTACCTAACAATGTCCTTGCAGCAGTAAAGATTATTGATTTTATTAAATCTCAACCTTTAAATCCATGACTTTTTGATTATTCTACATGATGAAATGGGAAGCACACCTAAAGCAACTTCTGCTGCCTACCAAACTACAATGCAAGGGTTTCCCTACACAGTCAAAAATCCACATATAAGTTGTTTTGTTTTGGTTTGGTTTTGGTTGTTGTTTTTTTGTAGAGACAGAGTCTCACTATACTGCCCAGGCTGGTCTTGAACTCCTGGACTCAAGCCATCCTCCTGCCTCAGCCTCCCAAAATGTAGGCATTACAGGCATGCGCTACTTTAATAACATTTGCTTTTTCTCTAGCTTAATCTTATTGTGAGAATACAGTATATAAGACATATAACATAAAAAAAAAGTGTTAATGAACTGTTTATGGTCAACAGTAGGCAATTAGTACTTAAGATTTTGGGGAGTCTACTGTTTATTAAGTGGAAGTGGATCATCATAAAGGTCTTCATCTTCATTGTCTTCGTGTTGAGTAGGCTGAGGAGGGAGAGGAGGGGTGGCAGAGGTGGAAGAGGTGGGGGAGGTGGAAGGAGAGGCAGGAGAGGCAGGCACACTTGGTATAACTTTACAGAACTACGTCATTCCTTCTGTCTGACTTTTTACTTTTTCGTTTCTCTAAAAATGTTTCTATATGGTACCAATTCTTCCACCATTTGTTTTAGTTTCAGTGCATGTATCATAGAAGGGCCCATGTCATAAAAGAAGTCAAAAGCAGTCCAGGATAATTCGAACTCTTCTGCCAGATGTCTAATGTCAATTTGTTTTCTGGCACTGCTTCTTCTACATCTTCTTCCTCATTGTCTGGCACTGGTTCAAAAGCACTCATCTCCATCTTCATTTTCTTTTAATTCCTCTGACATGGTATTTATTAGCTCTTTATTTGTCCAAGATCTGTATCTTGAAACCCTTCATGCCCCCTAGCCCCCATCTTTTCTGCCAAATCCACAGTCTTTTTCATGACTTCCTTGATTGGCTCTCTTATTAAGCCTGTGACGTTAAGCACAACAGCTGTATATAGTTTTCTCCATCAGGAGCTTATTATTACGGGCTGGATGGCTTTCGTGGCTTTTTCTGTAACAAGAATGGTGTCTTCAGTGGTGTAATACTTTCAGACTTTCATGATGTTCTCTCTGTTGAGATTCTCTTTTATAGCATTTGACAATCCTTTCCATAGAGTGCCATGTGTAACAAGGCTTAAAGGTCCTAACGAACCCCTGATCTAGAGACTGAATTAGAGCAAGTAGACCACTTCGACACCTTCAGTGCTGAACTCATGGGGTTCTGGGTGGCCAAAAGCATTGTCCAATAACAAAAGAACTTTAAAAGGCAGTTCCTTACTGGCAAGGTACTTTCTGACTTCAGGTACAAAGCATTTCTTGTAAGTCTCGGGGGTTGGCAGCTTTATGGATAAGGGCTATCCTGATCATCAACCTATCTGAATTTGCACAGAACAGCACAATTAGTCTATCCCTTCCTGCCTTAAATCCTGGTGCTCAGATTGCTCTTCCTTACTAATAAATGTCCTTTGTGGATATTTTTTCCATAATAGGGCACTTTTGTCGGCACTAAAAACCTATTCAGGCAGATGCCTTTTCTCTTCACTGGTTTTCTTAATGGCATCTAGGAACTCATCTGCTGCTCATCTTGGTAGACAAAAGCTGCTTCTCTGTTATCTTGACATTTTTAAGCTAAGCCTCTTTCTAAAATTATCAAACCATCCTTTACTGGCATTAAATTCTTCAGCTTTAGATCTTTCATCTTCCCTTTGCTTTAAGTTGTTATATAATGACTTTGCTTTTTCTCAAATCATATTAGAGTTTTTAGGTATGTGTTTCTTATAGCAATCCTGCACCTACATAAAAGCTGCATTTTTAATATAAGAGAAAAAGATATTTGCAAAAAGTACAATGTTTTCATGCCTGCTGGTGTAACTGCAGTGACAGTATTATGAATTTCCTTTTCTTTTTTTACAGTGAACACTGGATTCATTTATTCTGAAATGGTGGGCAGTCACAGCTGCAGACCTCAGACTATGGCACACATGAAACATCCCACTTTTCTTCTTTTTCTTTTTTTTCTTTTTTTTTTGAGATGGAGTCTTGCTCTGTCGCTCAGGTTGGAGTGCAGTGGCATGACCTTGACTCACCGCAACCTCTGCCTCGCGGGTTCAAGTAATTCCCCTGCCTCAGCCTCCTGAATAGCTGGAACTACAGGGGCACACCACCATGCCCAGACAATTTTTGTATTTTTAGTAGAGACAGGGTTTCACCATGTTTACCAGGCTGGTCTTGAATTCCCGACCTCAGGTGATCCACCTGCCTTGGCCTCCCAAAGTGCTGTGATTTATAGGTGTGAGCCACCGCACCTGGCTGAAACATGCCACTTTTTCTTTTAATGTCATAACTTTTCTCTGCTTCTCTTGGGAGCACTTCCAGCATTACTGGTGGCAGTTCATAGAAGTCCCATAATGTTATTCAAGGTTTATGGTATTGCACTAAACATGATGAAAAATATGTAAGAACAAGAGACCACTTTTTACTGTGATATGAAATTTACTAGAGAGACAAACTGCTCATGTGGCATTTTAAGTGGATATTCACAACACTTGTGCTCACTGAAATAGCAACAGGAGGTTATTACAGTAGTACAGTATATACTACAGTTAATTTTATGCAGTTATGATTTAACACTGCATCTTTACTGGTTTTGTTTACATTTTTGTTGACTGGGAATGGGAACACATATGGTCCATAAGTGTTTGTGTTTATAAGTTTTGATAAATTTTAACCTTTTATCACTAATTTGTGTATATTTTATGATAGTAAACGATAAACTGGTATCTACATAAGTTTTATGCACTTATGGCATACTTTTTCTTAATTTTTTGATATTTCTAGGCTACTTGGTTTGTCTGTGAGTTTTTTCAAGTTATTGCAAATCTTCAAAACAATTTTCAATATATTTATGGAAAAAAATCTGTGCATAAGTGGACCTGCTCAGTTCAAACCCATGTTGTTCCTGGGTCACCTGTACAATGGTTGTCTCAAGACAAAGCATCTATGTTTGAGTTGCCAGCTGTGCTAACCATTGTTTGGTTTTGTTTCATAGAACACCATTTTTATTTGATTTTCTGCTAGCTGAATCTATTAATTACCAATAAAGGGTTGTTTAAAGTCTCCAAATATAATGGTGGATCCTTACAATTCTATCAGTTACTGTGTCATATATTTTCATGCTCTGCTGTAAGGGACATACACAATTAAGGATTATTATGTCTCTTTATCCCTGCTAACTTTCCTTGGCCTGAAGCCTGCTCTGTCTAAAGTTAATATAGCTATTCCTGCTCTCTTTTGATTAGCATTAGCATGGTATATATTTCTCCATCCTTTCACTTTTAATCTATATGTGCCTTTATATTTAACATGAGGTTTTTTTTCTTTTCCAACTTTTAGTTTCAAGGGGTACATGTGCAGATTTGTTACGTGGGTAAATTGCATGTCATGGGGGATTGGTGTACAGACAATTTTGTCACTCAGGTAATCAGCATAGTACCCAATAGGTAGCTTTTCAGTCCTCACCCTCCTACCACCCTCCACCCTCAAATTGGCCCCATTGTGAAAGGGAGTTTCTTGTAGGCAACATATAATTGGGTCTTTTTTCTTGAACTACTCTGACAATCCCTGTCTTCTAACATCGTTTTTTTTTTTTTAAGAGCAACTGACAGACAAACTAAGATTCATACTTGGGTTTTTGGCAGATTTTTTTCTGAAAAAGGAACCAAAAGTGAGGCTGACACTTCAAGGAAAACAACTGAAAGCATTTATTGCCAATGATAAAATTAGAGCTTTCCATGAAAAGTCAGAATTTTTAGAAACACGTATGTGCCACTGTGAGCTTGAAAGCTCCCTGATACTTAGACTATTCCAATGAGATAGTGATATTAATGAATATTTTTAAGTATATGATATAATGTAATTTGTAAACATTTGGAAGTTCTGCATGCCTCAGTGATCTGATATTTTCCAAATGACCAATGCATGATGTCACAAAATCAGGTATGGTAAAATTCATTCAAACCACAAGATAGACCTATGTATTTTAATGTAACAAATCATAAAATGTTTATTGCTATCACCCCAAATTGGTGTGTAGAACTAAGGAAATCCCAATTAAAATCCCAACAGACTTTATTTTTATAAATGTGACAAGCTAATTTTAAAATGTATATGGAAATACAAAGAAACTAGAGTAGCCAAAGCAATTTTAAAAAAGAAATTGAAGAACTTACTACCTGATTTCAAGACTTCCTGTTAAGCTATAGTAATCAAAATAGTGTCATACTGGTATCAAGATAGACATAGAAATCAACGGAACAGAATAGAGACTCTAGAAATAAGCCACATACACATTTAACCAGTAAATTTCTGACAAAGATGCCAAGGCAATTCAATGGGGTAAAGGCAATCTTTCCAGCAAATGATTCTGAAAGAATTGTAGTGTCATTTACCAAAAAAAAAAAAAAACCCTCAATCTTTATCTCACAATATACACTAAATTTGACTCAAAATGAATCCTTAAATGTAAGAGCCAAAACTATAAAATTTCTAAAGGAATACAATAGATAGGAGAATTTAGTGATCTTGAGTTTGGCAAAGATTTCTTTAAAAGACATACAGAATGCTTAACCCAGCCATGATGGCTCGCACCTGTAATCCCAGCTATTTGGGAGGCTGAGGCAGGAGGATCACTTGAGCCCAGGAGTTCGAGGCTACAGTGAGCTATGATTATGCCACTGAACTTCAGCCTGGGGGACAGAGCAAGACTCCACCTCTAAAAATAAAAAAAGAAAAGAATCTTATAGAATGTCTAGATGCATCACATGATTTTTAGGAATGAGAGCTTCTACAAGAAACTTTTAGGCAACAAAGGAAAAAATACATATTTTTTTAAATTGGCTTAAATATGTGTACTTTTAAATTTGTTTCTATATAGCCTGGTCCACTGGACTATTAGGAAAGCTCCCAGAGCTGGGAATAAAAAAGTAATTTCTCCCTCTTACCTGCCCAAAATTTTCAGCAACCAGCCATGTGTATTTTATGAACATTAACATTGACACTCCCAATCTTAATGTTTTAGGAAGCTGTATTGGTCAGGATCCTATAAGAAGACAGAAACCACCCCAGTTAGCTTAACAGAGAGAATGTAATATCAGGAATTGCTAGCCAGCTATGGAACAACTAAAAAGGCAATAAAGGAACAGTAAGGTATCTCAGAGATGCCTTACCACATCCATAGGATACAGCTATCCCCACTAGGACTGAGGAACTAAAGAAAAAGGTTGGAATTATTGAAACTCACAGTCTTGAAGAATGGGTCCCTACAGACTGGAATTCAGACCTCTGAAGAGCAACTGTTGCCCAGATAATGCTGGTGCCTCAGAAATCTGGGAGAGGGTCCTTGGGAGCTGAGACCCAGACCTATGAGGAAGGGAGGGGGTTCCCTGTTCACTGAGGCCACATCTCTAGGAGTGCATGATAAGGCTGGTTCTCTACATTTTAGTAAGTCAGCAAATTGGAATCATGCTGCTTCTGGAGGGAACTGTTGCTGCCAAGTGAAGTAGCATAGCTAAGGTGACTCTGAAGCAAAGAGAAAAGAGAGCACCTTGTCTTCCCCCTCCAACCCCACAGTCTCTATCTAGTGCCCAATTGGCAGAGCCTAAAGGAACCAACCAATAAAGAGAAAGGTTTGCAGAGTGCCTGCATCACAAAACAGGATATGGAACTATAGGTTCAAAGCTGAGAGACACTAGCTTCACAAATAACACATTGGAAACACTTAAATTCCAACTATTTTTCTCAACATAAGACATAGTTTGATGTGTTGTAGTTTACATACATATGATTATAGTAACATGTATCATTCATGATTGCCTCCCTGCTTCTATTCATGCTTATCTCCATAAACATGAAGATATTTATCCCCAAAATCCATTTGGAATGCCTCTCATGGAGTGTATTTATCAAATAAACTATTAATTAAATAACAGCAGCAAAAAGTTGCATGCTATTAGATTCAAACTTTTTTTTTGACACAGGGTCTTGCTCAGTTGTCCAGTGCTGTGACCATGCCCCACTGCAGCCTTGACTTTCTGAGCTCAAGTAATCCTCTCAGCTCAGCCTCCCAAGTAGCTGGGACTACAGGTGTGCACCACCACACCTGGCTAATTTTTGCATTTTTTGTACAGACAGGGTTTCACCATGTTGCCTCAGCTGATCTGAAACTCCTGGACTCAAGTGATCCACTGGCCTAGGCCTCCCAAAGTGCTGAGATTACAGGCATACATCACTGTGCCTGGCCAGATTGAAACTTTAAGACCTAGCAAAGTGAAACCTTGTCTGAGGAATTGATGAGAGTTAGCATGGATTATTTATTCTGGAGGAATTTTAAGATGTTTACTCTTTTGGTCCACATGCAATGGTAGCTAAAGATGATGATTGTTGTGGGTGATAATGTAAGATATAATTGAGGCAGGGCACGGTGGCTCACACCTGTAATCCCAGTGCTTTGGGAGGCCAAGAAGGGCAGATCATGAGGTCAGGAGATCGAGTAATCCTGGCTAACATGGTGAAACCCCGTCTGTACTAAAAATAGAAAAAATTAGCCGGGCGTGGTGGTGGGTGCCTGTAGTCCCAGCTACTTGGGAGACTGAGGCAGGAGAATGGCACGAACCCAGGAGGCAGAGGTTATAGTGAGCCGAGATCCCGCCACTGCACTCCAGCCTGGGTGACAGAGCGAACCTCCATCTCAAAAAAAAAAAAAAAAAAAGATATAATTGATTAATTCTGAAATAATCCTTTACAAATACTTGGGAAGTGATGACATAAATCATTTGAGTGCTTGTAAAGCAGCTCATAGCATCTCTGCACGCAGTTGATTTATCAAGTTAAAAATTAAAAAAGCTCCAAGGGATTAAGAATACAAAACAGGGCTATTTCATTTTTATATACTCAATAAGAATATTAGACTGCATTTCAAATATGAATGCATCAGTACAAAAATTTCAAAAAGCCTCGCTTAATGTGAGGGTTCATGCCCAGCAAAAATCCTGCTGAAAGTCAACAGAGCCCCACCTGCAACAGCTTCTTCTTTTGAAAGGGGATGTGTTGCAAGGTCTCCAGACCTCAGACCTTAAAGTCCAGCCCTAGATTGTTCTTTTAGGCTGTAGCATCCCTAGTCTCATTTCAGATTTTTATTTTCAGGTGCTTTCTCTCTCACTAGTCTTACGTTTTCCCACTTCTTTCCAAATGCACCCTGATTTTCAGCATTGTGTTTGATGGCATGGGGAATATAAAAGGAATATAAGGCATAGCTCCTGCCCACTGCTATTTTTAATCTAGTTGGGGATATAAGCCAACATCCATGAAACAATTAATTCATAAAGCAGTAGTACATACATAATATTATATATTAGCAAACAAAGTACTATTCTCCAACATAAAACAATACTCGGTTCATTTCAGCTAAGCTAAGCCAAAGAGTTTTTCAAGTAACCTGAAGAGCCTTATTTAAATATTTCCTTTATAATGTGTGAGACTTCCAGGATCAAATGATATTTTTATTTTTACTTTTTAAAATTTAGAGATGGGGTCTCGTTGTGTTGCCCAGGATGGTCATGAACTCCTGGGCTCAGACGATCCTTCCACCTCTCAAATGATATATTTAAAAGGAGGTATATAAACTTGATGACTTTATGAACATTTCAGTGAATATTGCTTTCCTTAGTTTTTGGAATAATAAGTGCCACACAGCAAAATGGTGAAGAACAACTTTGTAAAGTTCAAGTTTTTATGGCCTTTCCTTTGTACGTTGCCAGTCAGCCTGGCCACTGGCCTTTCTTTAACCTAAACCTGTTTTTGCAAAGAGCATTGCATTGTCAACAACAGTGTATGTAATGTCACTCTAGAACTGACCCTTTCCATTTAAGAATTATATATATTTAAAGAACGATCTGACCAAGAAAACTTAGAATATTGATTGTAAGTAAAATTTAACAGTGGATTCCTGCTTTATCCTATTCCCACCATGCCATACTATGCTTTGCATGTTTGTCCCCTCTAAACATCATGTAGAAATTTGAGTCCCAATGTGGCAGTGTTGGAGTGGGCCTGGTGGAAGGTGTTTGGATCATGGAGGCAGATCCCTCATGGATAGATTAATGCCCTCCCTCAGGGTGAGTGAATTCTCATTCTATTAAGTCCCATGAGATCTGGTGGTTAAAAAGAGCCAGGTACCCCCCACCCCAAACCCATCTCCCTTTCCTCCTCTCTCCCTATCTGTTTGCACATACTGGCTCCATTCCACTGTGAGTTGAAGCAACCTAAGGCTTTCACCAGATACCAATGCCCAATCTTGGACTTTCCAGCCACCAGAATGATGAGTCAAAGAACCTTTTATCTTTATAAACTACCCAGTCTCAAGTGTTCAGTTACAGCAACACTAAACATATTAAGACACACTCTGAAATCCTGGAGAGAGAGAGACCAATGCCCAAATCATGAAATTTAAAGCTCTTAAGCAATAAACTCAATTAATGTTCTATAAACATATTCTCTTTTCAGTAAAATTGCTTCAAAATAACACTGCTCTAATCAATGGCTATCACTAGAAAACATCAGAGAGCTGGAAACACTTGGCTTCCCCTTCCTTTGTAATCAGCCAACTCCATTACGCCTTCTGCCTAATAATTACAGAGATGGGTTTCATAACATAAAAATAATAGGCATTAGAAATTGCATGCTCTCCCAAGGAAGTAGAGATGTATGTCATTTCATATACCAATATGAAAAACATGACTTTTGTTTAACTCAGGTACTGGAGTTCTAGAAATATAGTGAAATCCTGCAACTTACTGGTAATGTATGCTGCACACACTCTTTGAAGCGAACACATATTGAGAAAATGCCATTTTAACCCTTCCTTGAGGAAGTGAAATGGTATATTGGACCCGTGTCATTAGCTTTGTTTCTCCCCTGAACATGAGTCAATTCATGTATAACCAGTAGAGAAATAAGACACTGCCTCGGAATTGTTAAAGATATCTTTTTGGTTTTTATTAATAGTGGTAATAATGCTCATTGTAGAAAATTTGGAAAATAGGAAAAAATAAAAATCACTTACAATCCCTCAACCTAAAATTACTTCGTGTTAGTAGTTTGGTTTCTCTTATTCCAATATTTTTATAAGTATGTATTTTGCATAGTTGAGATAATTTTGTCCCATTTGCATACTGCTTTTTTCATTTAACGTAAACTTGTGAGCGTTTTATCTTTTCATTAACGTCTTGGTAAATGTACTTGTAATGGGTGTATCTCCATGGTATGAGTGCACACTAAGCTACCTCATCATTACCCTATTGATGAATGTTTGGATAGCTCACTTTTCCACCATTATCAGAAAATATAATGATAATATGCACATTTATTCTATGAACTGGAACCCAGACCTCTGATGAAGGGTGAGTGGTTTCCTTATTGACCAAGGCTGTGTCTCTGAGATTTTAAGGAAAGAGTCTAGAGTTACAAAGAATATAGACATGTTTAGAGCTCTTAATAGATACTAACAAACTGCTTTCCAGATTGTCCCAATTTATACTCCACTAGCGAAGTGCAAGAAAGCCTGCTTCACTGTACACCATACCTGTGGCAGCACTGTTAATATTTTTGAGGGTGAAATGATTTATCAATATTATTTTGATTTATGCTATTGTATTACTTGTGAGTTTGAACATTTTACTCTCAGGATATTTTAACTTGGTGCAAAATGCATAAAAATAAACTTTTGTAGAATATTTCCTTCTAAATTGACATAGTGAGTCCTCCTTTCAGCCAATTCTGAATACTTACATGAAAAGTTCTTCAATTAGCATTTGTAATTTGAAGGTTCTCTTTACCTCATTTTTTTTAAAGGCTTGGTTTGTTTAACATTAAATTATGGCTTAAAGTGAATTTTCCAGCCAAGGGAAGTTGGTTCTTTATTTAAAGCCAAAAGACTTCAGTACATTAGTAATTCTGTATAGAAATATACAGAACATGGGAAACATTCTGTATATTTAGAATTCTAAAATTACATTTTAGAATTTTGCTAAAAATCTCTCTCTCCAGTGGGGAGCCTGAGAGTGTACAATTAATGAAAATAATTTGTTTTTTGCATGTCCATGGCAAATGATTGCCTGTTCCAATCAAGAGACTTTTCCCCATTGATTTCTCTACATGTCTCCTGTGCTTTGAAGCTAGAACTTAACATTAACAGGGAATTGACTTTCCTTTTTGACTCTTCTCTTTACAAACATCCCTCATTCACTCACAAACCTATTTTTAAAAGGGCTACAGTTTATTTTTAAGAAATAGTTCAACATTCAAAATTATGTGAAGTTTCAGGTGATTTCTTCAGAATTTCAATACACACTAACAAAAGAAAGAGTTTAGGTAAGAAGGCAACAGCCAACAGAAGCAAAGACAGTATCTGACCACAGCTTACCTAGAAGGATGCGGAAGTACTGGCGCAATCTCTACTTCACCCCTGCATAGACTTGATTGACAGTAGCATTTCCTGAAGACATGCTAGATGCACACCGTCTGCTGTTCTTTACATATATTATTTTTAAAACACACAACAGTGCTGCCAACTATGTATTATTATTCCCATTCTACAGATAAAGAAACCAAAGCTCAGAGATGCTAGTGCTAGGTTTACAACCTTGGTCTGTGTCATTCAGAATCTAGGAATGCTTCTTTTCTTTTCTATTTTCTTTTTTTTTTTTTGAGATGGAATCTCACTCTGTTGTCCAGGCTGGAGTGCAGTGGTGTGATCTCAGTTCACTGCAACCTCCACCTCCCGGGTTCAAGCGATTCTCTGCCTCAGCCTCCCGAGTAGCTGGGATTACAGGTGCATACCACCACACCAAGCTAAAAATTTTTTTGTATTTTTAGTAGAGATGGGGTTTCACTCTGTTAGCCAGGCTGGTCTTGAACTCCTGACCTCAAGTGATCCACCCGCCTCAGCCTCCCAAAGTGCTGGGATTACAGGCGCAAGCCAGTGCACCCAGCCTTTTTTTTAAAAAAAAAAAGAAAAGAAAATATATACACAAAGAGTGCATAGAAATATACTACATCAAAAAGTAAAATGCACACCATTTCCCTAGCCATTTCCCTAGAGCGTAGAAGCCCCTGGTTTACTTCTCCTCATGACATATCCCACACACACCAGGTAACCACTCTCCTAAATTTTGTGTTACCAATTCACTTGCTTTTCTTTGTCATCTTACCTTACATGTCTGTATCTGTAAACATTATATATTTTAACTTTGCCTGTTTTATATTTTATCTGTATGGAAGTCATAAATAGTGTGTCTTTCTCAGAAAAATTCCTTTGTCATGAATAAACCACAGGCCTGTTACTGTACCTGCAGTTCTAGAAACCAACCTAAATATAAGCCTAGATTCATGGTCTTAAAGTAGAATTGTGATGGGGTTCAGCACACACTACCCCAAAACAGGACACCTTGGCATTTGAGAAGACAACAGAAGCAGGAAGGTCTCCCTCACTTTCTTCTCCTTGTTCCTTCTCCTCTGATATAGGTTGTAAATCTCTCACTCCAGGGTGGCCCACCATATACCTGGAGGAAAGGAATGTCCCTATCTGAAGACACAGAGATACCAAGAAGAATCCAAACAGGACTTGCTAAGTTCCCTCCTGTTTATAACCATTAGCTTATACCCTTTTATCCAATCATACTTCTGCTTGACTGTTCATAAACATACAGTTTTCCCTGTTTCTTTGGATCTTCATTTCTGAAGGTTCCCGGGTCACATAAAACTGTTTTGTTTTGTTGTGTTTTGTTTTGTTTTGTTTTGTTTTGTTTTGTTTTGTTTTGTTTTGTTTGAGACAAGGTCTCACTCTCTCAGTCAGGCTGGAGTGCAGTGGCATGATCATGGTTCACTGCAGCTTTGACCTCCTCCCACTGAGGATCTTCCCAAGCAATCCTCCCACCTTAGCCTCCCAAGTAGCTGGAGCTACAGGTGCATGCCACCACACCGAGCTCATTTTTAAACTTTTTGTAGAGATGGGGGTCTCGCTATGTTGCTCAGGCTAGTCTTGAACTCCTGGGCTCAGGCAATCATCCTACCTCAGCCTCTAAAAGTGCTGGGATTACAGGTATGAGCTACTATGCCCAGTCCCTGTCACATAAAACTTACTTCAAATAAATTTGTTAAACTCTTCTCTTGTTAATCTATCTCTTATTATAGGAGTCTCAACCATGAACCTAGCAATTGGTGGGGAAAGAAATATTTTCTCTCCTATAATTGCCAGATTTAGCAAATAAAAGCAAGTATGTCCCATGCATATTCCAGTGGGTATGCCCCATGCAATATTTAGGGCATATTTGTACTAAAAAAGTATTTGTTCTTTGTCTGAAATTCAAATATAACTGGGCACCCTGTATCTGTCAGACCCATTTTAAGGAGTCTTACACATCAGTTTTGTTTTTTTGTTTTGTTTTGTTTTCTGAGACAGAGTCTCACTCTGTCACCCAGGCTGGAGTGCAATGGTGTAATCTCTGGCTCACTGCAAGCTCTGCCTTCTGGGTTCAAGCGATTCTCCTGCCTCAGCCCCCCAGGTAGCTGCCATTGCAGGCATGGGCCACCACGCCTGGCTAATTTTTGTATTTTTAGTAGAGAAGGGGTTTCGACATGCTGGCCAGGCTGGTCTCAAACCCCTGACTTCAGGTGATCCACCCACCTTGGCCTCCCAAAATGCTAGGATTACAGATGTGAGCCACCACGCCTGGCCAGTACATCAGTTTTGACACCTGAACACAACCCTGGAAGGTAATTACCCTGGCGGGTAAGCCGTGAAGTGGTGCTGTAACTGCCCGGGGGGTTCTCCTTGCCCACTGACTAGACAGAGCCGATTTATCAAGATGGGGGAATTGCAACAGAGAAAGAATTTAATTCATGCAGAGCTGGCTGTAGGGAGACTGGAATTTTATTATTACTCAAATCAGTCTCTCTGAGACTTCAGGGATCAGAGTTTTTTTTTTTTTTGAGATGGAGTCTCGCTCTGTCGCCCAGGCTGCAGTGCAGTGGCGCAATCTCGGCTCATTGCAAGCTCCACCTCCCGGGTTCACGCCATTCTCCTGCCTCAGCCTCCCTAGTAGCTGGGACTACAGGCGCCCGCCACCACGCCCAGCTGATTTTTTGTATTTTTAGTAGAGACGGGGTTTCACCGTGTTAGCCAGGATGGTCTCGATCTCCTGACCTCATGATCTGCCCGCCTCGCCCTCCCAAAGTGCTGGGATTACAGGCTTGAGCCACCGCGCCCGGCCAGGGATCAGAGTTTTTAAGGATAATTTGGTGGCTAGGGGGCCGTGAGTCAGGACTGCTGATTGTTGGGTTGAAGATGAAATCACAGTGAGTTGAAGCTGTCCTCTTGTGCTGTCTGGCAGTCCCTGGGTGGGGGCCACAAGACCAGATGAGCCAGTGTATCCATCCGGGTTGTGCCAGCTGATACATCCAGCACAGAGTCTGTAAAATAGCTCAAGCACGGATCTTAAATTTTACAATGGTGATTTATCCCCAGGAGTAATTTGAGGAGGTTCAGAATCTTTTTTTTTTTTTGAGGTGGAGTCTCTCCCTGTCACCCAGGCTGAAGTGCAGTGGTGCGATCTCGGCTCACTGCAACCTCGGCCTCTCGGGTTTAAGTAGTTCTCTGCCTCAGCCTCCCAAGTAACTGGGATTATAGGCACGTGTCACCACGCCTGGCTAATTTTTTTGTATTTTTAGTAGAGACGGTGTTTCACCATCTTGGCCAGGCTTGTCTTGAACCCCTGACCTCGTGATCCACACACCTCGGCCTCCCAAAGTGCTGCGATTACAGGCGCAAGCCACCGTGCCTGGCCGGTTCAGAATCTTATAGCCTCCAGCTGCATGACTCCTGAACCATAATTTCTAATTTTGTGGGTAATCTATTAGTCCTGTAAAGGCAGTCTAGTCCCAAGCAGGAAGGGGGTTTGTTTTGGGAAAGGGCTGTTGTCATTTTTGTTTCAAAGTTAAACTATAAACTAAGTTCCTCCCAAAGTTATTTCAGCCTACACGCAGGAATGAACAAGGACAGCTTCGAGGTTAGAAGCAAGTTGGAGTTGGTTAGGTCAGATCTCTTTTGCTGTCATAATTTTCTCAGTTATAATTTTTGCAAAGGCGCGTTCAGTCCCCCACAATGTGGGGTGGAAATTGCAAGGATCCTAGAGTTAGGAAACCTGGGTCCTAATTCCCATTCCATCAGCTCTTGGTTATGCGACCTTGGACACGTCACTTGAACTTTGTGAGCTTCAGTTTTCTCATCTTCAAAACAGGGATCACAAGAGACTTCCTCAAAAAGGCTAAAACCTCATCTGTTATCAGAGAAACTCAGTAGATTGTTTATAATCGAGACTCGGTAAAACAAGAAATAGTACCATGGGCACATCTCTTAGAGATCTGGAGGTGACCCCCAAGAAATCCTGAGAATAGAAACTGTTAAAAGTTCCTAAAGGTTGCCTTTAGCTGCAGAACCAGGGGTGGCGTGTGGGAAGGAGTAGACTGGGAACGTTCCTTCTCATGACAAGCTCTTTCGTGGTATTTCATGTTTTTAACATCAACTTTGCTTTGAAAAGTTTCGAATCGGGCCAGGCTCGGTGGCTCACGCCTGTAATCTCAACACTTTGGGAGGCCGAGGAGGGCAGATCACGACGTCAGGAAATCGAGACCATCCTGGCTAATACGGTGAAACCCCATCTCTACTAAAAATACACAAAATTAGCCGGGCGTGGTGGCGGGCGCCTGTAGTCCCAGCTACTCGGGAGGCTGAGGCAACAGAATCGCTTGAACCCAGGAAGTGGAAGTTGCAGTGATCCGAGATCACGCCACTGCACTCCAGCCTGGCAACAGAACGAGACTCCGTCTCAAAAAGAAAAGTAAAGAAAAAGTTTAAAATCGTTAAAACAGATTTTTGAAACCCGCGATTGAGTTTAAAAATAAAAATGAAACTGGGAGAAATAGAATACCTCTCTCTCAAGGTTCAGGATGAACTGAGAACATTGTGTGTGAGAATGCTAAGACTCCAGAGATGGTATCCTGCCTGTCTTTTTAGAGGGAGGGAAAGGAGAATGTCGTCCTGTTGTCCCTGAAGAAACTGACAGGAGAATGTTCCTCAGGATTTTTGATGGGTCACTCAACCCTGACGGGGCAGCGTCTGTTTATTCCACGCTCAGTAGCCTACGACGCTGCCGAAGGACTTTGTAAATATTTTTTATGCCAATGATGAATTCAAGTTACAGAATTTAAATACAAAGAGGAAAGCTCCTCTTGGGCTTCTGATGCAGGGCAGCGTCTCCAGGAAGGCAGGGTGCCCCTTCCTCAATTTGCCTCTCAGATACGGCAGACTCTCCCTACCCTCTCCAGTGAGGAGCTCAGCGCCAGGAGCTTCCGCGCTGGCAACAAGATTGACGCGAGCTGCAGCGCCGTCTGGAGGCACGCGGGGAAAATGCAATGAGGTGATGGTTCTGCAGCCTCAGGACCGGACCTCAGGCTGCGGTCTGCCCTCTGGTGGCTGTAGACGCTAGTTACACTTCGAAAATGCTCAAATGGGCCAGTGAAAACTTTTGAGTTACTTAACTGAAAAAGAAACTAGGGAAACAGAGAAATGAGAAATAGTTCAGATGGCACATTGTTGAGATGTCAGCGGGAGAGTGGGTTTCTGCTTCTTTGGATTCTCTTCTCTAAGCCAGTGGTTCCCTAGAAATTGGAAAAATAAGGCTAATACACAAAGTAAAAACGCATTTAAGTTCGAGGATTGCCTTTCATTCTGAGATTTTTGTTCTGCTGAAATTAGGGGGCTTTGTGAAAGTGATGGCAAGTCTCAATTTTCTTTCAATGTCTCATGTCCTCTGCCAAATATTTTGGGAACGTTTACTCATTTGTTACACGCCTACTTCTAGACTCGATAAAACAAGAAATAGTACCATTTATAGTACCAAGAAAAAGTATCACTGTTCCCTTCCATTGAGACAGTCTTTCAAATTCAGAAGCACAGAATTACTTTCAGGTGGAATAGATGTCCAGGATCATTCAGATCCAGGAAAGATAAAGTGTTTCCTCTCCTAGATCTGAGACCTAGGCAGGACCAGTGATCTGTCCACTGTATAATACAGCACTTTGCAGTTGGCAGAAACTCAGTAGGAAATGCTGAAAAGAACAAAGGTCATGGGTGACAGATGGGGTCTAGAGCCCAGATATTCTGTCCTTTTCACCACACCAGGATCCTGAGATTTCTGGAAAGATGTGCAATCTGCTTGATGAAAAACTGCCAGGTTTTCCTAACAGGAAGGTGTTGGACTGGGGACAGGAACAGCAGGAATCCAGCTGGGAGAATTGGTGTTTGTCATGCTGAAGGTGAGCCTTGGAAAGTCTCATTAGATATTATCAGACTGCAATGGGGAATGTGTGGGCAGGTGTTATCTCTTTGATGGTTTTCCCTATGGGCTGGGATATTAATGAGACTAGGGGATTGGGAGGAGTTACTGGGTGGGGGGTACAGAGGAAGTCCTTGTGCTCTGCGGAAAGAAAATTGAGAAATAAAGGCCTATGAGAAATGGGAATGTTCTACACCACGGAATGAGCAAGGGAACAGAGCCTTAAAACTAACTGTGAGGCCAAGTGCCATGTGGCTCCCAGAATAACCAGGGGCTCTGACTGCAGGGAAGCACTGAATACTTTGCACTGTTGTTTTTTTTTTTTTTTTTTTTTTTTTTTTTTTTTTTTTTGAGGCGGGGTCTCGCTCTGTCCCCAGGCTAGAGTGCAGTGGCGCGATCTCGGCTCACTGCAAGCTCCGCCTCCCGGGTTCACGCCATTCTCCTGCCTCAGCCTCTCCGAGTAGCTGGGACTACAGGCGCCCGCCACCGCGCCCGGCTAATTTTTTGTATTTTTAGTAGAGACGGGGTTTCACCGTGGTCTCGATCTCCTGACCTCGTGATCCGCCCGCCTCGGCCTCCCAAAGTGCTGGGATTACAAGCGTGAGCCACCACGCCCGGCCATACTTTGCACTGTTAACAACTTAAAAACGCCAAGCCATGTGCCAAAATGCCCTCCAAACAGTTCTGTAAATTTAGATTTTCATAAATTCTGTATTACAGTTCCAGAAAAACTGTTTTCAATAATATATTTAATGATGTTTGGTGAGGACATAGAGAAATTGAAACCCTCGTGCATTGTTAGTGGGAATACAAAATGATGCAACCTCTGTGGAAATCACTTTGGCAGTTCCTTAAAAAGTTAAATATAGAATTACCATATGACCCAGCAACTCCACTCCTAGGTATATTCCCAAAAGAACTGAAAAAGGTATTCAAACAAAAGCTTGTACACCAGTGCTCACAGCAGCACTATTTACAATAGCCAAAAATGGAAACAACCCATATGTCCATCAACTGCTAAGTGCTTAAAGAAACTGTGGTATATTCATACAGTGGAATATTACTGAGACATAAACAAGAATGAAGTACTGATACGTGCTGTGAGGTGGATGAAACTTGAAAATATGCTTAGTAAAAGAAACCAGACACAAAAGGTCGCATATGATTTCACTTACATGAACCATCTAGGATAGGTAAATCTATAGAGACAAAGATTAGTGGTTGCCAAGGACTGGGAGCAGGGGGAAGGGGAGCAGACTGCTTAATGGGTAAGGGGTTCCATTTTGGGGCAATGAAGATGTTTTAGAACTAGATGAAGGTGATGGCTGTACAATACTGTGAATTATACACTCTTTATGTTGTTGTTTTGAGGCAGGGTCTCACTCTGTCGTCCAGGATGGAGTGCCATGGTGCAACCTTGGCTCACTGCAGCGTTGACCTTCGAGGTTCAAGCCCCTCTCCTACCTCAGCCTCCCAAGTAGCTGGGACTACAGGCCACCACACCCAGCTAATTTGTTTATTTTCTGTAGAGACGGGTTTATATACTCTTAAATTATGAAGTTTATGTTCTGTGAACTTTACCTCAATAAAAAATGTTTAATATTTAATAACTAGTCACTTTAATAACCAGTTACTAAAGAGATAATAAAAAGACTGCAATCTAAATAATTTTTTTTTTGAGACAAAGTCTCACTCTGTTGCCCAGGCTGGAGTGCAATGGCACAATCTCGGCTCATTGCAATCTTCGCCTCCTGGATTCAAGTGATTCTCATGCCTTAGCCTCCTGAGTAGCTGGGATTACAGGTGCCTGCCACCATGCCCAGTTAATTTTTCTATTTTTCGTAGAGATGGGGTTTTACCATGTTGGCCAGGCTGGTCTCAAACTCCTGACCTCAGGTGATCTGCCCACCTCAACCTCCCAAAGTGCTGGTATTACAGGCATGAGTCACCGCGCCTGGCCACAACCTAAATAACTTTTGCATGTTTCTTTTGGATTAATGTTACAGCCAGTCCCCCCTCTTCAGCAGTTTCACATCCAAAGACTCAACCAACAGTAGATTGAAAATATTCTGAAAAAATACCACAATACAACAATAAAAAAAAATCCAAATTTTAAAAAATACAGTATAACAACTATTAACATAGCATTACATTGTAGTTGGTATTACAAGTAACTAGATATGATTTAAATTATGCAAGAGACTGTGTGTAGGTTACATGTAAATACTATGCCAAAATATCCTCCAAACAGTTCTATAAAAAACCAACTATAATCAAAGTTTAAAGGACTATATTTCTTCAATTTGATGTATTGAAATCATTACCAACCTTTAATAATTTTATGACTCCTGCAATTCACTTTAATGACTTATGATTATCATTGTGCAAATAATGAGGATACACTTTAGTGAAAGGCTTTCTTTGACTGCACGTGCTGCACGTGATTGCTATGGTTAATAAAATTGACCTATTCTACAATAGTAGAAAGAGAAAGAAGTTAGAATCAGTTTTAAAAAAATTCCGCGCGGTGGCTCACGCCTGTAATCCCAGCACTTTGGCGGGCCGAGGCGGGCGGATCACGAGGTCAGGAGATCGAGACCACGGTGAAACACTGTCTCTACTAAAAATACAAAACATTAGCTGGGCGCGGTGGCGGGCGCCTGTAGTCCCAGCTACTCGGGAGGCTGAGGCAGGAGAATGGCTTGAACCCGGGGGGCGGAGCTTGCAGTGTGCGGAGATCGCGCCACTGCACCCCAGTCTGGGTGACAGAGCGAGACTCCGTCTCAAAAAAAATAAAAAATAAATCAAGACTTTTGGAAATGGGTATCTCATTGTATTCCTTATGTCACTGACTCTCAGATGCAAATTTTTTTAATATTTTAACATTGTTGAAATCAGGGTGCCTGTTGCAGTCACTGAGACCAGGCAGCCGTCACGATGTAGCTATCATTGCCTGTGCTTGTTCATCCAAAAGTGCCAAATCGTGTCGGGGACCTGGGGGAGAATTCCAGAGACAAGAGTGGAGCACTCTTTCAAGAACATTCTTGATTTTAAAACATGGACGTTAATGAGTCAATGTCAAAAAATGGTTCTGAAGAGTTGGATTCGGAATGTGTAGAACTTTTAGGAATGCTTAACCAGTTTGTTTCAATTATATTTTACTTTTCATATATGGGTGTATATGTATATACAAACATGATAGAGAGTAGTATCTTTGCTGGCTGGGCGCGGTGGTTCACACCTGTAATCCCAGCATTTTGGGAGGCCGAGGTGGGTGGATCACAAGGTCAGGAGATAAAGACCATCCTGGCTAACACAGTGAAACCGCATCTCCACTAAAAATACAAAAACAAAATTAGCTGGACGTGGTGGCGGACGCCTGTAGTCCCAGCTACTCGGGAGGCTGAGGCAGGAGAATGGCGTGAACCCGGGAGGCAGAGTTTGCAGTTAGCCGAGATTGCGCCACTGCACTCCAGCCTGGGTGACAGAGCGAGACTCTGTCTCAAAAAACAAACAAACAAAACACCGGAGACCCGAGATAAGACTCCATTTGGGGCTCCCCAGTTGTAAGGTGTTCCGTGCATACATCAGTGGTCCCTGATCTGGGAGAGGGCATGTCAAGCACGGCCCTTACAGAGGGAGGATAATTGGAGCTTGCACCTGGCCTCCCTGGACCCCTTGCTGTGACACAACCCTTGGTTGTGATGCATGCCCCTACTTCAATGCTGCTGCTATATCGTATCCTTTTCCTGCAGTAAACTGTAGATCGGTAAGCACTGTCATTTGGTGTCCTGTAAGTCTTTTTTTTTTTTTTTCGAAACGGAGTCTCGCTCTGTCTCCGACGCTGGAGTGCAGTGGTGCTATCTCGGCTCACTGCAAGCTCCGCCTCCCGGGTTCCCGCCATTCTCCTGCCTCAACCTCCCGAGAAGCTGGGACTACAAGTGCCCGCCACCGCGCCCGGCTAATTTTTTTTGTATTTTTTAGTAGAGACGGCGGGGGGGGGTTCACCGTGTTAGCCAGGATGGTCTCGATCTCCTGACCTCGTGATCCCCCCGCCTTGGCCTCCCAAAGTGCTGGGATTACAGGCGTGACTTGTAAGTCTTTAACAATGGAACTTTGCTCAACTGCAACCAATAAAGCAGATGCCTGTTAGGCATTTGGTAGGCTGTTTACAGAAGTGGACTCTAAAGCTCCTCCGTCAAAGGTGAAGTCTATTTCTCCACCCTTTGAATTAACCAGTGACTCTCTTTTGGTAATAGAATGTGGTAATAGGCACAGTGGCCAGTTCTGGGTCTAAGCCTTGTTAAGTGAAGCCAAATTCCCACCTGGGGTTGCCTCCATACTTTGAGTCCCTATGTAACAAACTGCAATCTAACTTAGACATAAATTGAATAAAAGCAGAAATCATGAGCCGACTTTTGTAACAAATAGCTGAGTCCCAGCCAATCACAGCAGCTGAGCTTCAGTAGGTCACAGGTGGCCAACTGATCAGACCAGGTTCAAATATAGTGTCTGCTGATTGGTTACTGAGCTGTAACCAAGCTGTTTCTGTACCTCACTTCTCTTTTCTGTCTATAAATGCTGCCTGCCTACCTTGCAAAGTAGGGGGCTCTCGCGCGAGAGTTCTTGCTCTCTCTTCCTCTTCTTCCCTCCCTTACTCCCTCTCTCCTAGACTATCCCGCTGAGCGGAATCAGCTCAGTTGTCCCAGCTGAGACCCCATACATTTGAGAAAGCCCGACGAAGATTAGCCAAGCCACTCGGCAAACCCACAGCTGACAACAGATGCATAAATGAGCTTCGCCAAACCCAATTCAAATAATCTGAACTGCCCAGCTGGCCCACAGACTGTAAACAAAAATAATAGTTTGTTATTATATGCACCTAAGGTTTTGTAGTTGTGTGTTATACAACATTATTGTGGCAATAAGTAACTGACACAGATATCCAAGTAGAGATGTCAAGTAGGCAGTTGGATGCATGGGTCTGAAGTTCAGATGGGAAGTCCAAGCTGGAGGAAATTTTTTTTTTTTTTTTTTTTTGAGACGGAGTCTCGCTCTGTCGCCCAGGCTGGAGTGCAGTGGTGCGATCTCGGCTCACTGCAAGCTCCGCCTCCCGGGTTCACGCCATTCTCCTGCCTCAGCCTCTCCGAGTAGCTGGGACTACAGGCGCCCGCCACCACGCCCGGCTAAATTTTTGTATTTTTAGTAGAGACGGGGTTTCACCGTGGTCTCGATCTCCTGACCTCGTGATCCGCCCGCCTCGGCCTCCCAAAGTGCTGGGATTACAAGCGTGAGCCACCGCGCCCGGCAAGCTGGAGGAAATTTTGAGAGCAGTAAGGATTGTAGTGGACAGTCATCTGCTCCACCTGGATTCCCTGGAGTAACTTGTTTTCTTTTTTGAGAGCCCCACTCATGCTTTTGCTTCTAACACCCAGCACCTGTGTCTCTTTGGAGACTTGCCCTTGGGCTTTTAGAGCTGCTTTGCCACCCACAACTACAGAACAAGATATACCGGGAAATTTACTTCTCTCTGGGAAAGCGGTTCCCAACCTTTTTGCCACCAGGGACCGGTTTCATGGAAGACAATTTTTCTATGGACCGGGTGGTGCAGAGGGATGGTTTTGAGATGATTCAAGCACATTACATTTATTGTGCACTTTATTATTATTACATTGAAATATACAATGAAATAATTATATAAATCACCATAATGTAGAATCAGCAGGAGCCCTGAACTTGTTTTCCTGCAACTAGACGGTCCCGTCTAAGGATGATGGCAGTCAGTGACAGATCATTAGGCAGTAGATTATGATAAGGAGCGTGCAACCTACATCCCTCGCATATGCAGTTCACAATAGGGTTCCTGCTTCTATGAGAATCTAATTCTGCCGCTGATCTGACAGGAGATGGAGCTCAGCTTCACTCTCTCACCCACTGCTCATCTTCTCGTGTGCAGCCCAGTTCCTAACAGGCCATGGACCAGTACCAGTCCATGGTCCAGGGGTTGGGGACCCCTGCGCCGTATGACAGGAGGTGGAGCTCAGGTGGTAATGCGAGCAATAATAGGGAGTGACTGTAAATACAGATGAAGCTTTGCTTGCTTGCTCACCTACCACTCACCTCCTGCCCTACAGCTCAGTTCCTAACAGGCCACAGACCAGTACCGGTTTGTGGCCCAGGGTCTGGGGACTCCTGTTCTAGGACAACCCTTGACCAGTGACAGACAGGCACAGGGTGCAGAGGGGGAGGTGTGTGAAAGCCTAGTTCTCTTGTCTCTGAAAAACTCTGGGCATGCCTCAAGCCCCAGGGTTTCTTTTTTTTTTTTTTTTTTTTTCGAGACGGAGTCTCGCTCTGTCGCCCAAGGCTGGAGTGCAGTGGCGCCCTCTCGGCTCACTGCAAGCTCCGCCTCCCGAAGCCCCAGGGTTTCTTTACGCCCAGGATTGGGCTAAAACTACCCTCTGCAAAGACTGCCTACCTTTGCTGGGCTTCCTCTCCTCTGTTCGCATCCCCCTCTCCCTTACCAGTCCAGGGAGTATTTCCTTAAGAAATCATGTGCTCACAAATCAGGCTCTGCTTCTGGGTCACCCACCCTAAGACAAACATGTAAGTAATGTTTAAAGCCATGAGTCTAGATGAGCTATCTATAAGATTATCAAGGGGCTTGGTATCCATAGTTATTCTCTATATTTAGCATTTTAAGACATTTTGATTTTTTTAAATTTTGCATTCCTTTTTAAATATTGGAACCAAGGCAATTCTGAATGTTTCTAAGTATAAAGTCTGCCCTTGCACTGATGAATTTATGTAGCAAATATTCAAGAGTCTGCCAGAGTAGGATTTTCTAACCAGGTCAACATCCCCTTGATACATATTTGCTTCTGGATGCAAATATAGAAATAAATAGAGGGATGTGAGTGTGTGAGTCTGTGTGTGAGTGAGTGTGTGTGTGTGTCTGTGTGTGCACATACTCCTGTTGAGGTAGGAATAAAGGAGTCTTATGCATGTTATTGGCCATCAGGCAAAGTGAGGAACAGCCCCTGTGGAACTAGACAGTACATTCCAGATTCTGGAATGTTTTGCACAATATCTAAAAGTAATGTGGTGAAGCTCTAAAAGGGAAAAACGGCCACAAATATACATCATTCAAAAATATTTAGGTCATTTACTGTATAACTGGCACTGTGCATGTACGGTGAACTGATCAGACATGATTCTGCCCTCTCTGTCCTTAAAAGTTTGATGGTGAGAGAAGGAGAGATAGGCATTAAATAATTACCTAGATAATTATTTACTTATAATTATGTGTGTTTGAAAGAAAAAGTACGAGACATTCTCAGAGTAAATAACTGGGGACTAGCATTTTCTGAACCAACAAGAGAGACTTCCCTGAGTAAGTGGCCTCCAAGCCAAGCCTGAGGGATGAATTGAGTTAAAGGGGTATCAAGGGCACATGCTCAGGATTAGGGCCAGGAAGAGAGGTTTTCTTCAAATGATGTTACAGCCATGCTGTAGCCACAAGAACCATTCAGCAAGATCATGTGTGCTTTGCTCCCTCAAGCCCTTTTTTCCTATATGTGGACTTTGTCCCTGATTGAAATTCTCTCCAGATTCAGTTAATGCCACTTCCTCTTTTAAGCTTTCACTGACTCTAAGAAAAGTTAGACACCCCTGCCCTGTGTGCTTGTGTGTTACTGGCACATCAAAGGTACTTGTTAAATATTCACTGGATATTCAGCAAATAAATATAATGGCGCGTTATTCAGTAACACTCTTTTGCTTGTCCATCCCATCACCAGACTCTGAGCTCCCTGGAGCAGAGGCTGTGTCTTGCTCATCCTCCATCACAATGCTGGATTTGTGGCGCTTTAAAAATGTTTGGTGAATGAATGCATGAAGTTAGTAATGAGGACAAGAATAAGGGCTGTGATAAAGGAGACCTATGAGAAGAGGTTTCAACGTTAAGTTGAGGTCAGATCGTGGAAGACCTTAAATATCCTTTGAAGGAGTTTGTACTTCATCATGTGGGGCGTGGGGAGCTGCTAAAAGTGTCTGAGCCAGACTGATGTGATTAGAACTGTGCTTCATGAAGGTAACACTGGAGAGGCTGGGGGCAGGGGCCAACTGGGAAGTTGCTTAGATTGGTGGTAGTAGAAAGGGACAGGAAGGAGGGAAAAGCTGCAAGGGGATGACTGGCTGCATCAGAACCTGAGAACTCATTTCAAGTGAGAGAATCACTCTGGGGCATTTGCCCCCAGAGGCTGCAGTTCACATAAACTCTCTGTAATGTTTCCTAAGAATTCTCCAGAGGCACATGAGTTTTCTAGTTAGGTAATTAAGAAATAGTTATGTTCTCAAGAGAATAGCTGAATGCCCTAGATAATATCTCTAATTTTGATTTAGCAAGTGGGTGAGACAACTATGCCATCCTTCCTTTTTGGCTGATGCCCATTTCATTCAGACTAAATAACAATTTAATCACACTGCAGCAGCATCAGTCACCTATGTCGTCTTTAGAAGCTTCACTATATCAGCTCCTGGATTTGGGCTTCCCTCTGCTAACTAGAGTTTGTGGTTCATTTTTATTGCTCCATCTCATAGTAGCTGTAATTACCAATACTGTAGATGATGCTGTGGGTTTGTTTGTTCATTAAAAGTAAATAAGTCCAAAAGAAAAGGGAGCATACCAAAAACTTACGCTGTATTGCAAATTTTATACCAGAAGTCAGGAATTAGAAAATTTAAGATTCTCCAGGCACTCAAGTGTTAATTTCTCTGCCCTTCATATGTTTCAAAAGATGTTCCAAATCTGATCCTGAATCCAAACTAATCATCCATAATGTGGGTGGGTTAGTATTGGCATAATTTATCTTCTGATTTTTTAATTTCATAAACAATATTTATACATAACTATTCTGTACACTCCTGAACATTTATGAGGGCCTATCATGTGCCAAACTCTTCCATATTTTGTATCTTCATGTACCTAAAGCTTTCATCTTCACACAACTCCTGCAAGATGCTGTGTTATTGTCTCTATTTTACACTTGAAGAAACAGGCTCAGAGCGGTTCATTGACTTGCCTGAGGCCACACAGCTCATGGGTGATGGAGCCTGTGGGAAATTCAAGTCACCTTGGCTCCAAGCCCCACTCCACCATGCTGCCTTTCTCTAAGATTGAACCAGAGCTCTACAACTCGGCAAAAAGGTTGAAAGTCTTCCCTAACATAGGTGAATAAAATTAAAGCCATCTTTCATGCTGTCCTGTCATCCAAGCAGAGAACAAGCCTCAGTAAGTTTACCAGTTTGAATGAGCAAAAAAACCTGATTCCCAGCAGCAAACAGATATGACCACAAAGTGTATACCCACATGAAAGTCATTTACTCGATGGGATGATCTGTGCAGCAAACCACCATGGCACACGTTTACCCATGTAACAAACCTGCACATCCTTTATATGTACTCCGAACTTAAAAATTGGAAATTAAAAGAAAGTCATTTCCTCTTTTTAATGAAACTCTTTTCTCAGAAGGTTGTGGCCCTGTGTCAAATGTGACTGGACCATTTGATTGTATCAATACTGCAGGCCTCAGTGGACTGTTTCATAAGAAATCTCTCAGCGGGGCACAATGACTCAAGCCTGTAATCCCAGCACTTTGGGAGGCTGAGGTGGGCGGATCACCTGAGGTCAGGAGTTCAAGACCAGTCTGGCCAACATGATGAAACCTTGTCTCTACTAAAAATGCAAAAATTAGCTGGGTGTGGTGGCGGGTACCTGTAATCCCAGCTACTCTGGAGGCTGAGGCAGGAGAATTGCTTGAACCCAGGAGACAGAGGTTGCAGGGAGCCGAGATCGCACTACTGAATTCCAGCCCGGGTGACAGAGCAAGACTCCGTCTCAAAAAAAAGAAACCTCTCACACCGTATAAGCATTCTTTCTGTATATAATGATAAATACTTTGTTATTATATGGAACAATTCTCCAAAGCACTTAAAGATCGTTGATTGCACATTAATATTTACAACAGCCCTACAAGTACTTTCTTTTTTTTTTTTTTTGAGTCTTGCTCTGTTGCCCAGGCTGGAGTGCGGTGGCACAATCTCTGCTCACTGCAAACTCCACCTCCCAAGTTCAAGTAATTCTCCTGCCTCAGCCTCCTGAGTAGCTGGGATTACAGGCACATGCCACAATGCCTGGCTAATTTTTTTGGATTTTTAGTAGAGACGAGGTTTCACCATGTTGGCCAGGCTGGTCTTGAACTTCTTTTTTTTTTTTTTTTTTTGAGACAGAGTCTCGCTCTGTCGCCCGGGCTGGAGTGCAGTGGCGCAATCTCGGCTCACTGCAAGCTCCGCCTCCCGGGTTCACGCCATTCTCCTGCCTCAGCCTCCGAGTAGCTGGGACTACAGGCGCCCGCCACCGCGCACGGCTAATTTTTTGTATTTTTTTAGTAGAGACGGGGTTTCACCGTGGTCTCGATCTCCTGACCTCGTGATCCGCCCGCCTCGGCCTCCCAAAGAACTTCTTACCTCAAGTGATCTGCCCACCTCAGCCTCCCAAAGTGCTGGATTACAAGCATGAGCCACCACACCTGGCCCTACAAGTACTCTCAAGCTGAATATTGCTGTTTGTGTTTTCTTTCCTGGGGTGACTGATGTCTAGAAAAATCAATGAGTCCCTAACTGGACCCTGAAATTAAGTGCTGGTCTCTGGTCCTAAGTCTAGTGGGATTTGTGTGCTTCAAGAGGCTCATTTATTAGTAAATTTAAGAAAGTGATAGCTACAACCCTTAAGACTGCAGGATGGAATTAATAGCCTCATCTTTCTGCTTCTGATGTTGCAGAGGAAGCAAGCTGTGAATTCTTGTCCTCCTCCTACGTTGCTGGTACCAGACACATAGCATCACCCGTTGCGTCATTTGAAGGCTCACAGTAAGCACATTTACCCCCATTTTACAGGTAGGGAAACAGAACCTCAGAGATGTTTAGGAAATGCCCAAAGTCATTTGTCCAGTAAAAGAGAGATCCGGGGTTCAAGCCAGGTCAACCAAAGCCTATTTTCTCCTACCCCCTCTGTACTACCTTTCTTCCTGTTTTTTTTTTTTTTTAAATACTGACATCTGTCTAAAAAGCTTAGAGATGGGGCATGGGGAAAACACAAATAGCTGAGATTCACGGATAACTGCCAATTCTTATTTTAGCATTTCTCCCAAATCTTTAATTAGAAAATCAGAACTGTTACCTAGTCAGATTGGCTGGTGTGAAATTCCCTGCTACTTTCTGGCCTGTGTTGCTGGAGGTGAAATTGCCAGAAGGTGACTGTGAGAACACACCAGGTATGCATTTCTGTATAATCATGATTTGCTGTTGTATATATGCTACTGTTTGAGCAGCAAATTTCAGATTTCATAATTTTATATTTTAAGTAGGAAATGCATACAATCAGTAAGAAGTTGTACTTTTTTGTCATGGAAATTCAGGATGAATATTTGTATCATCATAACAGAAAAAGATTTTTTATCTCTTTCTGTGCCGCATACCTGCATTCTGACACAAATGTGCCAGGAGAATGCTAAACAGTTTTGTTCCCTTTTAAATGGAAATAGATATGGAGCTGATGGGAAAAGGTTAGTGAGCAACTGCTGTCACCAAAAAGAGAGAAGGAATCAAAACCCAATCTTTTATTGTCAAGTATTTTTTTAATCTGGGTTTATAATAAACAGAAGCAGCAGCTCTTATTGTTAAAAGGTATCATTCCGAGATAACCTTAGGATGTTATCTTCTTTGTAGGTGCCATCAAATGAGTTGCTTTAACACTTAATACATCATAACAGAATTGAATATGATAAAGAACACATAACAGACTTTTAAGAAATTATATCATCTGACATTCGTATGTGCCATTTTTTAAAACCTGCTTGTAGAAACTGTTAGGAAATTCAGGGAATGGCACATATAAGATTCATATAGGCCAGGTGCAGGGGCTCATGCCGGTAATCTCAGCACTTTGGGAGGCCAAGGTGGGCGGATCGCTTGAGGTCAAAAGTTTGAGACCAGGCTGGCCAACATGGTGAAACCTTGTCTCTACTAAAATTACAAAAACTAGCTGGGTGTTGTGGTGGGTGCCTGCAATTCCAACTACTCAGGAGGCTGAGGCAGAAGAATCACCTTGCACCTGGGAGGCAGAGGTTACAATGAGCCACAATTGCGCCACTGCACTCCAGCCTGGGCAACAGAGCAAAACTCCGTCTCAAAAAAAAAAAAAAAAAAAAAAAAAAAAAAAAAAAAAAAGATTCACATAAATGGGTCATTGCTGCCCCACTCACCCCTCCTCCAATGACACTGCCTTTATGCGAGATGAAGTGAGTTCAGCAATAGAAGAAAGGATGATATTATGAACAAAGGTTATAGTGTCAGGGAAGTTACTCTGGAATGGTGAAGTGGGAAATCGTGGACTTTGGAGTCAACAAACCTAGGTTAAAATTATTGGCTGTACTGCTTGTTACCGTACGACCTTAAACAAGTTACTTAACCTCTCTTAACCTGAGTTTCTGAATCTATAAAACAAGGGCAAGAAGACATGCTTCATGATATTATTGAAAGGTTACATGAGATGATAATGCATCTAACCCTAACTGAAGCCACAACCTATCTAGTCCAGTCCCAGAGAAACACAGACTTTTCAGGCAACCAATCAGGGGGAAACAATTCCAGTTTTATTCAAGTTTCTCAGCACTGAAGAAAACCCAATTCATAACCAACTGCAATATATCTCATTGCTGCTTTTTGGTAACCAAGTTCACTCATGTCAGCAGCCTCTGGAGTTCCTTATCTACCTTATTACCATAGAACATTCTCCACCCTTCCTTGCTTTTTCTGCCACTCCCATCCCACTCCCCACCTATTCATTCCGTCTCTTTCTTGTCTTTATTACAAAGGTGATTTTTACCTCTTTAGGGAAGTCCTTTCTCTTCAATTCTAGTCTCTCAGAGTCTGTTTTTCTGTGGTCAATCTGCATCACAAGTATACAGAAACCATTCTGAGAGAGAAAGACCAATGGTTTGTTTGAGAGGATAAAGTTTGGCGGAGAAGGGAGTTCTAATTAAACTGGAAATTATGGGGTTTTCCTTGTCAATATGGGAAGGTGATGTGGTAGAAAATGTGCCAACGTTTTATGTTGATCATTTTACCCCATGATGTATCTAAAGAAAATAGCACCAGATCTGGCACAAAGTATAGTCTCAACATGTGTGAGTCTGTCTTCCATCTAGCATCTGTTCCAGACATCTATTGCTGCATAACAAACTATGCCGAAACTAAGTGTCTTAAAATGATGATGATTATCTCTAGTGGTTTCATGCTTGACTGAGCTCAGCCAACCAGTTCTCACTTGGGGTCTCTCCTGTGACTGCAGTAAGATGGCATCTGAGGCTAGAGTCATCTAAAAGCTCAGCTGCAATCTGCCTCAGATGGGAAGGATGGAAGAGCAGATGGTTGGCTACATCTCTCTCTCTCTCTCTCTCTCTCTCTCCATGTGGTCTTTCTATGTGACTGGTTTAGGCTTCCTCCTAATATGGCGGTCTCAGACTTCTTCCTCAGAGTGAGCTTTTCAAGAGACTCAGATAGAAACTGCCAGGCTCCTTATAAAGTAGCTTCAGAAGTTACACAGGCATCACTTTTGCAAGTTAAAAGGCAAGCCAAAGGGCCAGCCCAGATTCAACAGGAGGAGACTGCACCAGGGGGTGAAAACTGGGGTACACAGTTGCTTGGGGGACCACCTTTGGACATCACCTATCACATAGCCAACTCAACTCACCCCAAAACATTTTCTCTTCATTTTGGAAACTTAGAAATGTTTGGTTATACTTTATAGTTAGTTTTGCTGAAGAATCGAGAGCCTGTGTCAAGAGGGTAATCTCCTATTGTAAGCCAACAAAGTGCAGTATGAAAACATCCATTCTCTTCCTTCTTGAAAAGCGGTGTAGCACTAACATCAGACTGCTTGATTTTGACTCTTGACTTCACCCTACAGTCTTTTTGAACATGAGCTGGTTTTGTCATCTCTCTGGTTCCTCAGCTGCGAAATAGGATGGACATTATTCATAGGGCTGCTAAAGACAAAATGAGATGATTTCCATAAAAATGCAGATACTGCCTAGTACATAGTATGTGCTCAATAAGTGTTATAATTTTTGAATGTAGATGCTTGGTCTACTCATCAAGAGAATTTTGCCTGTAACTGCAAAAAGATACTCCGGTCAGGAAACACCTTAACCTCACCCAGGGATTCTAGGCAGTTGACACTAGTTTCAAAATATATAGGTAATGTAATTAGTAATGCGAATATACTGAATAAATGGCAGGCTTCTAGCAAGCATGTTTATGGACAGAGGCTAATGAAACTTGCACTTACTTAGATTTGTAGCATCTCTAAACAATTTTGTCTTCTGCTTCATTGGGAAATGATGCAAAGCAGCATCCTACTCAGGCTGAAGTTTTTCAGTTCATTTTATTACACTGTTAGGAATTCAACCAATGGCAGATTTATTTGGGTGAACAAGTATAACCAAGCTTTGCAGACAAATACAATAAAATCTGCTAAGTAAATTCTGGGGAAACATGGGTGGCTAGAAATGAGTGGAATGTGGGGAGAGTGGTTTCTAAGATTGGGGGGAGCAGATGGAAGATCCCAACCTCATCATTCACAGGGATAAGGCAAACCACACTCCACTGAGGGTCCAACAGACCTTTAGACATCAAACAAGAAAAACAACAGATCATTCCAAGGGCTTCCTAGGTTTGGCTTTGGGGTTGGAGTATTGAGATAGGACTTGGGGTAGGAGTGACGTCCCTCAGTGGAATAAGAAGTGTGTCATTCTTTCTGCGATCTTGTCCCTAAGTTCAAGTACAGATAGAGTAACAGAGGAAGTTGAAGACTGTATCAGTTAGTGTTATTTGTATCAAGCAATGGAAACCAATTCTGGCTACCTTCAACAAGAAGGAATTCTTTGGGAAGGATATGGGGCACAGAAGGATAGAAAAATAAAAAAGATGGACTCAAAAAGGACAGGCCCAGGCATCTCTGGAAGTTCCCAGTGGCAGGAATGACCAAACGGTCTTGTCTGGACATCTCCACTAGATTTTCAGTCTTTGCATCATTCAGTTCAAGGACGAAAATAGCAATTACCCTAGTCGTTTGCCTAACCATTGACTACAGAAAGAATGAGCACCATGATTGAAAATCCCACTGGAATATAATCCAATGGGAGAGAGGTAATTCCTCCAAATGAGTGCTCAGCCCGAAGACAGTTAAAGGGTGATGGACTACTAAAAGCAACATACATCTGTGACATAAGTCAGTATCAACATGCAAGAACACTAACCCCAGTGGTGAAATGGAGCATCTTGCCTCTGTGGCAGAAATCATCAGGCATGTGGATGGTAGTATGCTGCTGTATTGCCTGATAAACCAGAAGTGAGCTTGCTTTGCCCAAGAAGGTAAGAGGCAGTTGAGACAGATGGGGTAATTATAGTCTGAGACAACTCTTGGGAATAATAGATTTATTGTTATCTTGTAGCCCATTTGAATCCTCCAAACTCCTATAGCCAGGCCATATCTCAAACACAGAAGCACCCTTTTACAAAGACCTAAGCACTTATAGAAAGGAAAAGGCTACTAGAAAATCAAATGTTAGTTTGAACTAATCAATTCTGTTTGGTTTCTTGTTAGTCTCAGTAAGGCAACAGGGTTTGAATAAGGAAATGAAGGAAGCTGATGATTTGGGAACTCTAGAGAAGTCGGGGCTGACCCAGGGGAAGTGCAAGAGCTTAGGACAAAGTGCAAGCGCCCCTGGAGTGGAGGAAAACAATTAAAGCAGACCTTGGCTCTAGTAAAGGGGAGGAGCACTTTCTTCTCAGTCTCTCCAGTAAGGACACAGTCCCCAACTTCTAGGCCTAGAATTCAGGCTCCTATGGTCATTCAGCCGCATTAGGGGTGAAACAGCCTTCTAAAGAAGAGGGCTTGCTACTGAATCACCATTTATAACTTTGTTGCTTGGGGAAAAATGCATCTTGGGTCCCTAAACCCTGACAAGAAACTTTGGAGCCTGACTTTTTGATAGATTGTGCACTGTGCAAAATGCATCATTTATACTCTGTGATCCTGCTGGTTGGATTTATTCTGAGCAATCTGGCTTGGGGAGTTCCATCATCAAGCCAAGATTCATCTCACACACATGTAATTCAGTTAAGCCCTTAATGATGCCCAGTGGCTTTTATCATGTCTGTCTCTGTGTCTTTATTTAGTCTGACTGATTTACTAACTGACTGGCTCCAATCCCATGTCTCTGCGGGGTACAGATAAACAAGGGTTTAACCAGGGCTGATAAACAAACCCAAGGATACCTTACCCTCTCCTGGGGACAATGAGCGACTGGCAGCTCCTCTGAGGTATTCCTATCAGAAGGCTGTCTGCTGGTCAAGGGCACCTCAGTAACTACAGGCTAAGGGGGTAAGAGAGGGGTCAGATTACCCAGGTCAGGAAACTGCAGATGGGAGTGGGAGAGGGAGTCACCTCAGGACTCTCTGCAGAGGCTATCACATGCCCAGTTAGGTGAAATTTCTTTCTGTTTTCCGCAGTGTGTCCTCTCTCTCCCTGCCACACCAAGAGAAGCTAAAACCAGAAAAGGGAAGAAGAACAAAAGTGAAAGCACAGGCCAGTTCTACTGTAGTCCTCCTATCCACAGAGGGTCCAGAGAGCCTAGGTCAGTCCTGAGCCTCTGAAGGGAAGGAGACCAGGCTGGAGCTTTAAATCAAACTGGACTCCGTGTGTGCATGTGTGTGAGCACATTTGTAAAACTATAACATGATGACTTTTCAATGTAAAAAATGGAACTGCATGTCCCCTTCTGTGAATTTATCTTATTGCTGTCTCTATTAATATAGCAAAACTATAAAAAGTGAGATTATAGCCTGATGGTATCTTGATCTTAAATCATCTATATGGCTAATCATGAGGTTAAGGACTGTTAGAAAACCAAGATGACTGTTGGAATTTAAGCCCAAAATTATTCCAGCTTTGCAGATTGAGTTTTTTTTTTTTTTTTTTTTTGAGACACAGCCTCGCTCTCGTCGCCCAGACTGGAATGCAATGGCGCGATCTCAGCTCACTGCAACTTCTGCCTCCCGGGTTCAAGCCATTATCCTGCCTCAGCCTCTCAAGTAGCTGGGATTACAGGCACCTGCCACCACGCCCGGCTAATTTTTGTATTTTTAGTAGAGGCGGGGTTTCACCATGTTGGCCAGGCTGGCCTCAGACCCCTGACCTCAGATGATACACCCACCTCGGCCTCCCAAAGTGCTGGGATTGCAGGAGTGAGCCATCGCGCCTGGCCAGATTAAGAATTTTTCAAATGTCCGCTTTATGGCATTAATCTTTCTGTACCTCACTTTTCCTTAATGGCAAACGATGTAGATTTTAAAAACAAAGTTAAAATGAAAAGTTATTTTTGGCAGCTGGCATCTATGTACCCAATGTGCAGCAGCTATAGTCTCAGCTGTGAAATGAGAGGATTAATTCATCTCTACGCGGCATTCTAGCTCTGAACTCTAAGAAACTTAATGACACTAAGAAGCATGGCAGTTTCCCAAATGCCGACCTCCAGGCTAAGAGAGCAAATGTACCATGGGGTCACCATCTGGTATTATAGTGACTTGAGTTTGTGTGTTGTTTAATGACTAATTGGCTACTAACAGTGGAGTTCTCTGGATTCATTTATTCTAGTCAAATGAACACATAAGCTAAAGTTCACAACTAAGAACTGTGCCATTCATTTACCATCTGGAAATGAAAAGCTTAATTTTACTGCTGGGCAAAATGGAAGACAAAGAACTCAAATATCAGTAGGTCGCAGTAAACTAAGTTAAAAAAAATCCACATTGCCATGACCTCATTAAGTTTAAATAAAAAGACGTGAATACCAATGCAGAGAATTCTATTGCAACCCACTTCTTTCTACTTCTTTAAATAATTTGTGGTGTGAATGTGTGTGTCTGTGTGTTTAGATTTTGTGAGAAATGAACAAAAGACTTTGGTGTGTTATTTTAAATTGCTAGAACTTAAAGTTTCATTTCAACAGGATATATGTAGCATAAACCATTGTAGCTTTGCATTTACACTAAAAGTTGGTAAGGCACATTGTATTGGGTTTGTTGACAGGAAGCCTATAATTTTATTTTCCAAAAGATTTGTGCAAGGTCAAATTTCCAAAGGAAAATTGACCAATTTTCCAGAAAATTTTAAAGGGTAAGTAGCGCTCCACTGAGGTTTTTCTATCTAGTGTTCATTAATGTGGATGAATCCTAGTTAGGAAGACTGGGGAGGTGTCTGGATGCAGCCCCGCAGGGTGGATGTGAAGGCAAGCAGAAGGAGAGCAAGGGGAATTGACTGGCATTTACCATCAGTGGGTTTCCGATACTCGAAACCACAGCTGACACTAATGCTCACTTTGATTCCCATTTCAGCCCCTAGCTATTTTTAGGGCAAAGAACTTGAGATTTTATATGAGAGGTTAAATGTAGTGATGGATGTGAAATAGGGAGTTAATGGAAACTCTCTTCCCTCTCAGAATGCATCATCAGGTTTGGGTGAAATGCATTTGCCTCAAATGCAAAAAGAACATAAAGAAATGACAGTGAGGAGGGAAAGAGGTACCAGTTTGAAAGCTGGATCTCTGATCTTTAGCTGAATATCATTTGGCCTGTGGCACAAGCACCCAGATTTGATTTGATTTAGGGCTGCAGTCATGAAAATGCAATAAAGTATTACAAACATAGTGGCAATATTCTATATTAAAAGATGAAGACAGGATGGTTTATGGTTCCTTATGAACAGATAAGGCATTTTAAGAAGAGAAAATAGCATGACCCATGCTTCCTAGACTGTACCCTGCTGGAGTATGGGCAAGATGGCATGGGGACAGTAACACATTTCTGACTTGCCGCTCCTCCACGGCTAACCTCCAAGATGCAATCTATCCTGTTTCACCAGCTGACAGATGGGCAGTGCCTTAGTTCTCTGGTTTGAGGAAGTGAGGCTGGGTGAGGATTTGGGGGTGATGTCTATGACTAAATGAGAAGCAGCGTATTCAGATTTGGCCAACAGGGTGGACAGATTTCCCAGCCAGAGCCCCTCTCCTCTTCACATTCACAGCCAGGGCTGCTCACCCCCCACGCACCCATGTCTCTGATTCCTGTGCACCCTGGGAAGCCTCTTGCTTCCATGAAGGGGAGTCCCCTGCCCACCTCCCCCTCAGTCTCCACAGCAGGATTCCAACCAAGGGCCATGTAACCCTCTCCCAACTCTCTTCCAGGAGGCAGAGCACCTGGCTTGGGTGCCTGGCATGGGTATCGCCAACTCTTGCCTTGCTCTGGTGGACACTTTTTCTTCTCTGTCTCCCCTCCCCCAGGGTCTTGCCAGTCTGTGAGGGAGGCGATGCCCTGGCTAACCTGCCTAAAGGCTTGAGGGGCTGAACTGGCTCAGCTGACTTGACTTTCACATAACCAGGTGGCATTTGCCGAGAGCTGGCTTTGGAGGCTGCCCCGATGCCCAAACCTCACCACAGCGGTTGCAGACACCTTCCAGGAGTTTATGCTGAGATACTTACGTTTCTGAAGGCTATCCCAGCAATGGACCCCCTTTGATGACTCTTTCTTCCAAAGCAAAGACAAGGTGAGTCACTCTTCATCTGGGCAGTCACAGACATATTTATTAATTTTTGTTTGAGACAGGGTCTCGCTGTGTTGCCCAGGCTAGATTGTGTGTGGCATGATCATGGCTCATTGCAGCCTCGATGTCCCTGGCTCATGCAATTGTCCCACCTCAGCCTCCCAAGTAGCTGGAACTACAGGCACATGCCACCACACCCAGCAGATCACAGCCATATTTAAAACACTAATCACCTTCTGGATATTGTCTCACCTCTAGATCAGAAGCTCTTCAGTACCTTAGTGGTATGTGTCTTACAGTACTTTATTTCCTAATCTGTAAAAGGGGATAAATGATATGTGCAAAGTGCTTAGAATCCTGTTTGGCACTATGGAGGTCTCAGTAAATAATAGCCATCATCATTAGTATAACAATAATTTAAGACAATATTAATACCGTTACTATGTCAGCATCTAGTAGAGTACCCAGCACAGGTGGGGCCTTAACAATGTGGTTTTGTTGAGTAGATGACACTGCAGAAAACCATAAGGAGGAAAGCCTTGCCTGACAGAGGGATGAATAATAGGGAGCAATGGGAAATCAGGAGATGTGGTGTGCACCTGTGTTCTCCCCTGCCCTATTCACCGTCGTGCTCTGCTTCACGGCCTGGTGTTTTCGTTTCACTGCAGCCTCCAGGTGGAACAAGGGGGTAGGAGGAAGGGTTAGCATCCTGCTGTTAGATACTGTTTCACCTTTGACATTTCCACTATTTTCAAAAGTTGAGGTTTTATTAAAAGTCCTCCATTGATCAGCTAATTCCCCCTCAATGCCATGCTTCCTCCCTAGGTACCAGTGGGTGATGAGTGGTGCTAATTTGGGTTGCATGAGGAAAGTAATCGGACTCATTTCAAGAACAGAATTCTGGTAGCAGAGGACTAGACTATTCAGTGTATGCCACAAGCTCCTCATTGGCATAAAAAATGGCTTATTAAGACAACAGGTACATCTGTTCACTTCTATTTGTGTATAAACAGAGACAATACATAGAAGCAAAGGAACCCAATATTTCTGTACGTAAGAACTAGTTTACTTCCCTCCTTCCCTTGTTGAGATTCTCAGCAGATCACAAAGGCAATGTTTGAAAACTTACCATTTATTTTGTCTAAACCTCTGAATTGAAGCAACACAAGTGAAAACATTACCAGGTAACACACTGAATACATTATCTCGAATTTAGCCATTATAGGTTTATTCACCCCCTTGCAAGTTTGCAGAAACAGCCCGTCAGAGTTCCCTTCTAAGGGAGAAAAAAGGCCAAAAGCACTTCTTGCCCATGTTTTGTACAGTTTGACCCTGCAACCCTGGTCACAGTAGACTTGGCCAGGGAGTGGTGCTTGGCATAGAGGCAGACATGCACAGCATGAGGTAGCCTGGTACAGGATTTTGCTTATGTGAGGCATTCTGGGGTAGAAGGGGACGGCGAAAGCATGCAGAGCCTTCTTCTGGTCGCCCAGGGAGGGTCGTAGTTGGTAGCAGTGGCAGAAACCAAGAGACTTGGAGAGAGGAGTTGTTAAGCTGAAGCTATGAGGTGGCCAATGTTATATGGGAAAGCAGAGAGTAGAAAGAAGAAAAAGTAGAAGCAGGGAGAGTCAGAAAGATACATGGGACTGGAGGAGTCACTTGGAGAGGAAACAAGACAGTTTCTCTGAAATGACAGCTACCAGAGCTCCTGTTAGGGCACTAGAGGTTTGTTGTTTCCCCAATGGTATAGCGGAGAAGAAATAGCTTTCCTTCCCATCTCAGCTTCATGGCTGGGGACCCTATAACAAAAGGATGAACAACGGCAAAGCATACAAATTTATTAAGTTTAATGTGACACGTGAGCCTTCGTAAGGAAATGAAGACCCAAAAGAACAGGTAATCTTGTGTATTTTTATGCTTAGGTTTGTTGAAAAATGGACAGTCATGGAGAAGTTTGCTAGGAGGACACAAAGGTATGGCTTAGTGGTAATAAACGGAGGGAAACTTAGCAAGACTTGTTTGTTTAGATTCTTCTTGGCATCTTTTAGTCTTTGGCTCTTTTCTTCCAGGTATAAGGAGGGTACCTTTCACATGGGGTACTGCTCATGTGACCTGCCACAGGGGAAGGCTGGGAAATCCTTTCTGGGGTTTTAGGACCTGCTTCAGGGAAGAAGGGGACATGTGTCAGACAAAACCTGCTTCTGTGGTTTTCTCAAATGCCCAGGGTACCATATTTTGGGGTAGCATGTTCTGAACCCCATCACTGGCAACAAGAGTCTTCCAGTTCCAGAAGGCCTGGCTAAGTCTCCAGACACAATTGGTTCTTGGATTTCCTCTCTTTGCTGAGTAGGTATTTTTGAAAAAACAAAACAAAACGAAAAAAACAACAAAACACAACCCCTGGGGAAGACTGAGCACATCTCAGCTACTGCCTCACTTATCCAGGCCTGGTTTAGCTTTCTCCTCTGCCCCTGCCTCACACTGTTGCCTTCAGAACCAGCCAGCAGAAGTGGAGGCTGCAGGGGCTTGGGTACAACGAAGTGATGGGGCTAGTGCCTGTTTGAATGAGCTGGGAAAGGTGAGGACAAACTACAGCCTTGACTCCTGAAGTTCATGGATTCTGAAGTCATTGTTGCCTTCCATGTAGGGCAGCTTAAGTCTCTCTGCTTAGCTCAGTGGTTCCCAGCCCTGCCTGCAAGTTAGAATCACCAGGGAAGCTTTTAAACTGCATAAAGGAGGAGACATCACCTCAGACTAGTTAAACCAGATGCTCTGGGGGTGTGAGGCCAGGCACTGGTATTTCTAAAATGCTCCCCATGTGATTTGAAGGTGCAGCCAGGCTTGAGAACTATCACTTAACTGCAATTATAATCATCAATTATTTTAACTACTAATGATCAATTATTATGGCTCCCCCACCAGCATGTATTGACCTGATAGTTAGCTATAAGTAATCATTGTCTCAAACTTTTTTTTTTTGGCCACTAATCCTTATTAAAGAGTTTCAGTTTGTTATTAAGTTTTCCCACACAAAGATATTTCTATGGCATAGTGGTTCAGAAGATGTGATTTCTGAGAATTATTCTCTCTAGGGGAACCATCTATTTGTAAGAGTGCAGGACCTGGTTTCCTTCACTCATGTGGAGTCCCTACACTTTGATGAATGGAGTCACTTGGTTGTTTATGGATGTTTTATAGACCATATAGATCCAACCATAGATTAACAAAAAATAAAAGTTTTCCTCCTCTAATGCATCTTTATAGATCATATAGATCTAAACACATATTAACAAAAAATAAACGTTTTCCTCCTTTAATGCCACGGTGTAGTGCCGTCTTTTTTCATCTGAGCAAAAAGAAAAGGTTAGGTGCCCAGTGGGATACAATTTTGGAACACAAATAGATGCAGCCGAGATCCTTTTACTGTTCTTTCCGTTCAGCTCAGGTAAAATACTCATTTCCAACCTTGCTGTCACTCCCGACAGTGCTTGCCATCTAGATCTATTATTATAGCTTCTGCCTTCCGACCTTGATATCCTCTAACTACCCCTTCTCTCCTGTTCTTCAGCTGTGTTCTAATCTTTACTCTCTGAGGTTGGAATTCCCCTCCTTCACCTCCCTGATTTCTGTCTCTGCTTTTCTTTTCCAAATGCCATGCTGATATCACCTTTCCAGCTTTATCTAGCTTACCTCATTCTTAAAAATACTCATTGCATCACGAGAAACATTTACAGCCTTTATGTGGATTCTTCTGTAACCATTAAACTCTTAAAAATTAAAGATATCAAAAATATTTACATGTTGGCTTTTAAAAGAAATCACAAATAATAACAACACGCTGTAAATATCTTTACAAATCTAAGTCAGGTCCCTGCAAAGCAACTAACCATAGTGCGTTTCCAATGACTCTAAAGGAGCTCTGCCAATGAAATGGTATGAACTTTTCTGGGTTCTACAGCCCCTTCTTCTTTTTTTTTTCCCTTACCTTTTTTTTTTTAATTATACTTTAAGTTTTAGGGTACATGTGCACAACGTGTAGGTTTGTTACATATGTATACATGTGCCAAGTTGGTGTGCCGCACCCATTAACTCGTCATTTAACATTAGGTATATCTCCTAATGCTATCCCTCCCTGCTCTCCCCACCCCACAACAGGCCCCGGTGTGTGACGTTCCCCTTCCTGTGTCCATGTGTTCTCGTTGTTCAAATCCCACCTATGAGTGGGTGTTTGGTTTTTTGTCCTTGCGATAGTTTGCTGAGAATGATGGTTTCCAGCTTCATCCATGTCCCTACAAAGGACATGAACTCATCATTTTTTATGGCTGCATAGTATTCCATGGTGTATATGTGCAACATTTTCCTAATCCAGTCTATCATTGTTGGACATTTGGGTTGGTTCCAAGTCTTTGCTATTGTGAATGGTGCCACAATAAACATATGTATGCATATGTCTTTATAGCAGCATGGTTTATAATCCTTTGGGTATATACCCAGTAATGAGATGGCTGGGCCAAATGGTATTTCTAGTTCTAGATCCCTGAGGAATCGCCACACTGACTTCCACAATGGTTGAACTAGTTTACGGTCCCACCAACAGTGTAAAAGTGTTCCTATTTCTCCACATCCTCTCCAGCACCTGTTGTTTCCTGACTTTTTAATGATCGCCATTCTAACTAGTGTGAGATGGTATCTCATTGTGGTTTTGATTTGCATTTCTCTGATGGCCAGTGATGATGAGCATTTTTTCATGTGTCTTTTGGCTGCATAAATGTCTTCTTTTGAGAAGTGTCTGTTCCTATCCTTCGCCCACTTGTTGATGGGGTTTTTTTTTCTTGTAAATTTGTTTGAGTTCACTGTAGATTCTGGAAATTATTCCTTTGTCAGATGAGTAGATTGCAAAAATTTTCTCCCATTCTGTAGGTTGCCTGTTCACTCTGATGGTAGTTTCTTTGGTACAGCCCCTTCTTTAATAGCATCTTCCTCTTTGGTTCTAGTTCCACCAAATCCTCATTTATCACTTTGTCTCCAATAAGAATCTGTTGAGACAGGAAATCCCCTTTCCCCAACGAGTAGGGCTTCTCAAATGTTAACATGAATAAAAATCACCTGGGGGGTCTTAATAAAACTCAGTTTCTGATTCAGTAGGGCTGGCTGGGGCCTACGATTCTACCTTTGCAGGAAGCTCCCAGACGATGCGGCTGCTGCTGGTCAGGGAAGCACTATTTCAGGAAACTTCTTAGCAGCTTTGGTGCTCACCCCAAACGTTGTATCATCAAAGCTTTCCCTGGGCGCAACTAATATGCTCTCAAAAAATCAACTCTGCTGGGCGCGATGGCTCATGCCTGTAATCCCAGCATTTTGGGAGGCCAAGGCAGGTGGATCACTTGAGGTCAGGAGTTCAAGACCAGCCTGGCCAACATAGTGACACCCTGTCTCTACTAAAAATACAAAAATTAGCTGGGCTTGGTGGCGGAAGCCTGTAATCCCAGCTACCCAGGAGGCTGAGGCAGGAGAATCACTTGAACCCAGGAGGCAGAGGCTGCAGTGAGCCAAGATTGAACCACTACACTCCAGCCTAGGTGACAGAGGGAGACTCCGTCTTAAAACAAAACAAACAAAAAAACCCCAAACAAACAACAATCAACTCTCAACCAATTCCTGAATTAAGATTAGGTCAATAGCTTCCATACTGATGTTGGTTCTCAAACTGTACTTAAAAGCTTTGTTTTTTTTTTCATTTTGCCAATCCATCTTCCTGGTTTCTGGCTGATTACTGTTACTTACGTAAACACGACATGTCACGTGCTTCAACTCTTAGTCCTTAATCATTCCTCCTGAGCAACTCATGTACAACAGTAGTTATTTCCTAATTTTTTTAATATTTACTTTTTTAAATCATAAATTATCTTTTTATTAGCACTTTTAAAACTTTCACTGTTTTTGAATTTAATAGACATGATGGGATTAAGAATGTTCAGAAAGCACCTCAAACACAAACATGCCATAGACTAATAAACAATGCATTGGTCAAGACAGAAATGATCAGGCACAACCAGTAAAGCTATTTTTTAGTGACAGGCAAGAGTCTTTTTTGAGTGGATTTGGTGCTTTGTTGGAATGTATGAAACTTAGTAAATGGAAAGCTTATGTGTAGAGTTTAACTGAATAAAAGAAAAAAATTTAGTATTTCCCAGTACTTGTGGTTTTCAAATCTACTAGATACTAAGGGACCTGTCTCTGTAGATTTGATCATTTGATCACTTGCTTTGTACCAGGCACTGTTTCTGAGAGGTAGAAGAAGGCTCAATAAACAGCACTGCTCTTTCTTACTTGTCTGAGCAAATTGAGAAATAAAACAATAGTGTCAGCATAAAGAGGCCAAAACATCACTTTTATTTCTAGGAAGACTGATGGAACACATGGCTTATATTCATGGGCAAGCAGAACTTCTAGTACCTAGTCACAAAAAGCACTGGGTTGCCCTTCAAGCCTGTCCTTAGGCAGCAGAATGAATGCTGTTTGTTGGAAGTTTTCACTCAACAAAAAGAAAGGAGGATGAGACCAAGCTCCTTACTTCCTAGCTCACTAATCATCGTAGTCACCTCTTCCCCACCAGGAAAGGCCGGGTACTTCTTTATGTTAGCTGAAGAGCTCCCTTCCCATGGAAGAAAACATCTAGAGTGGTGAAGAGGTGATCCCCCAGCTACAAGCTAAGTCCTTTTTCTTACATAACTCCTGCAACAAAACAACATTTACTGGGTGTCTGTTACATGCCATTCACTGTTTTCAATGCTGGGGATGCAAAGCTTAGTAAGACAGACAGAGCAGTTTACATCAGGGCCTGTGCTTGTGCTACCCACCTCACTGGCCTCATCCAATCCCAGCCCTAACAGATCCTGTGTATTTAAAATTTTGATATCTTGTTCATCACAGATTTTTTTTCATTAATTTTGAATTTTTAAAATATCGTATTAAAATATTATCTTGATTACTGAGCTTTTTGGCTCCCGTAAATTTTGTACCTGAGGTGAATGCCTTATTTGTCTTGGTTTTAAAATATGTTTGTAAACAACTAATTAATAACAAATAATTATTGAATAAATTTTCTAATGTGTACTAAGTTGAGAAACAGGCTACGTGATAGGAAGTGATTGGGTGTGTAACCTGAATGGTAAGTAAAACCTATCTAATGTGATGCTATTTAGGATGTGACCCTTATGTTATAAGGAGCCAGACAAGGGACAGTTTGGAGAAAATTTTGTGAAAACACCACAGGTGGAAATAAACCTGGAATTTTCAAAGAACACACCAAAAAAGAAAAAAGGCTATTATGTCTTAATTGTCAAGGACATGATAGGTGACTAGTAATCAATTTGGATACAGTGCTAGAAAAGGTTCAAACTTTAGGGCTTTTTAAGGGGGTAAGTAGTTTGAATTTTATTCCAAGTGCCCAGGAGGCAATTGGAAGATTTTAAGCAGGGGAGCAACGTGATCCGATTGATCTTTTAAATAACTCTTTCTGGCTGCTGTGTCAAGGATGATTATAGGGGTGTGCATGGCAAAAGAGTAGAATCTGGAAGAACTGTCTGTGTTCCTACTGAAAGAGGATGGTGCCTTCGACCAGGATAAATATAGTGAAGATATAGAAAGAGAAGCAGGTTCCAGAAATACTTCAGGAGTAGAGTTGATTGGATTTGATAAGTTAATATGGGGAATGAGGAAAAGAGGGGAACCAGAGGTGATTTCAAGTGTCTTACCTTGAGCAACTTGGTGGATGGTGGTGTCATTTACTGAAATGGAAAATACAGGATGAGCAGATTAAAGGTGAACGTGCAATGAATGAAATTTTCAGTTTTGTGTATGTTGGTCTGAGATGCCTTTTGGATACATGTTGTATACATGCTTATATGAGTAAGCAACTAGTATGAATTGACGGAGAGGGAGGAAGGACAGGGCAGAGGATAGAGCTGTGGAAGTCATCGGTTCCTTGACAGAATTTACAGCATGGTAATAGATAGTCTCACCTATGGAACCACACATCTGGAGAAGAGCTGGGGAGGCTGGGCATGTAGCCTTGGGAGTGGCTACTAAAATAGGAGAAGGGGTGGAGGGGAAGGGAGAGAGGAAGTATGGAGTGCTTAACAAGAGAAGAATGGGTTTTAAGGATGGGATGATAAACTGCATTGAGAGCCACTGAGAGGTGGAGAAAAAATCAGGGCAGAGAAGTAATCAAAGGCACCAGCAACATGGAAGTCACTGGTGACTCGCGAAAGGCGATCACCTTTGGTGTGTAGGGCACAAAAGCCTGAGGGGGTAAAGAGAGAGTGGAAAGTAGGAATGTCGAGACAGTCGACTATTATTGCCATTTTATGAATGAAGAAACCGAGGCTCAATATTTGACTATCTTATCCAAGGTGAAAGCCAGTGGGGTCAGATCCTGAACCTAGAATCCATGCAATGATTTGTGCACATTGCCTATGCAAGATCGATCCAATTCTCTTCCAAACCGTAAAAGCCAACACTTCCCTCAAAGGGGGCTTCGAGTTAAATCATCCTTTCACGATGCCGCTTCCATTTTAAAGAAAAAAAAAAAAAACGAGAAGGCCTGGTGCGGGATAGGGATGAGCGGAGGAGCTACTGGCCCTCTCGGTCGGGGGAAGACCCGCCCCTTTTCCGCAGCCCGAGCCCGGCGCAGTCCACTGCGGCTGCGCGAGCCCGGCGCGCGCGCGCGCGCGAGGGGCGGGAACGCGGAAGGGGCTGGGGCTGTGGCGCGGCGGCGAGGACCAGACCCGGAGCGGGGCCGGCAGTGGGAGTGCGGGGCCGGCAGTGGGAGTGCGGGGCGCGCGGTGACAGCGCGGGGTCGGCGGCGTGGGACTCGGGGCGACAGAAGCAGCAGCAGCCCGAAGCCTGAGGAGAGGAGACCGGCGGCGGCAATGCTGGAGACCCTTCGCGAGCGGCTGCTGAGCGTGCAGCAGGATTTCACCTCCGGGTGTGTATACGGTGGGCGACGAAAAGGGACCTGAGGGGGCCGGGCCGCCGCCTAAGATGCCTCTGCCTCGCTCCCTTCCCCGCGCCGCGGTCCAGGGTCCGTCCGGTCCCGCACCTCCCCGCCCCGCCCAGCCGAGGAAAGTAACGAACTTCCCGGCGTCCTCGCGTCGGGCGGCGCAAAGTAACTTAGGTCCCTGAGGGCCGCCTGTGACGCGCACCCCCAGGACCTGGAGGCGCTCGGCGGCGCAGCGGAGCGCCCGGGGGGTGTGGGACCCTGCGGTCCCTTCCCAGCAGCATCAGCTGGGCCCTGGATGGGAGTCATGTGAGAAGCCAGCGCGCCTCACAGCTTCCGCCCCCCGGCACAGTGGCCTGCACCCCTCGGCCCAGCAGACACCTGCTCGTGCGCACCTGGAACTGGGCCAGCCACCTTCCCCGGGTCGGATTGCGCAGCGCAGCAACCTGCACCCTCCGGCCCCAGCCTTCTGCGCCGCGGCTCGGCTTTCACGCCCGGCTCGTCGGCCTAACCCTTGGCAAGGCTGGCCGCCCCTCCCCGTTAGCGTTCTTTCTCTACCTTTGCCGTGAGCTCAGCGCCTCGGCGAAGGAACTCCTAAGCAGGAGAAGCGACAGAACTCTAGGAATGCTTTTAATACCCAGCGGTTCCCAAACTTTGCTTAGAAACACCTGGGAACCTTTCAGAGTTCTGATGCCCAGGTCTCACCCCATACCTGTTAACCAGAGTGCCTGGAGACGGCGTTTTAAAGATCCCCAGGGGATTCCAATGGGCACCAACGCCTGGGACCCACAGGCCGAGACTCTGGCGCCAGATTGCGTAGGCATCCTGGCTCGACCACTAACCCAAACGTAGTTACTCAGCTGCCTGGCCTCAATGTACTGTTTCCGCTACTGTAAAATGGGGATAATGATGGTACTTAAAAAGTTATTACAAGGATTAATGAATTAACGTGTAAAACACGAAGTAAGCATTATGTCAGTATTGTTACTTAGTGCTTAACTCATTTTAATTTTTCCATCCCTTTAAAGTGAAAAAGATCTGTCTTTGACAAGGATCTTTCAGCGTTAGCTTACAAATCCTGTTGGAGGATGCACTGAATGTGAGAGCATTTCCACTCATACTGTTTTAAATTTCTCCCTCCCCACCGCCCCCTTTTTTTTTTTTGAGATGGAGTCTTGCTCTGTCGCCCAGACTGGAGTGCAGTGGCGTGATCTCGGCTCACTGCGGCCGCCGCCTCCCGGATTCAAGCGATTCTCCTGCCTCGCTGGGACTATCCTGAGTAGCTGGGACTACAGGCGCCCGCCACCACGCCCGGCTAATTTTTTTTTTTTTTTTTTTTTTTTTTTTAGTAGAGACGGGTTTCACCATATTGGCCAGGCTGGTCTCCAACTCCTGAGCTTGTGATCCGCCCACCTCGGCCTCCCAAAGTGCTGGAATTACAGGCGTGAGCCACCGTGTCTGGCCGACACCCCACCCCCCCCCTTTTTTTTTTAAAGTGACAAGGTCTCGCTCTGTTGCCAGGCTGGAGCGCAGCAGCGCTATCATAACTCACTGCAGCCTCCAACTCCTGGGTGCAAGCGATCCTCCCTCCTAGGCTTCCTGAAGTGGTGGGATTATAGGTATCAGTCACTGCACCCAGCCTCGTTTTAAATTTCTAATGAGAAAGATATTAGCCAGATTTTTATCTTATTGGACAAAAATGTTAATACTATTTGCACAATGGGCGTTGAATAACAAACTTTCAAACGCTTGAGCACTTACCACGCGTCAATCATTTTTGTTAGTTTGCTGTTTAGAAAGTTATTGATGCTCAGAGTCATTCACTGATGGGCGTGCTTGCGTGCTTGCATTTTGTTCTCCCTATTTAGGAAAAGTACCTTCTTTTCAGAGTATAAATTATTGTATTGAAAACCTTTTGGTGTGATGCTGAACTGGCCCATTTGTAGCATGAGAGTGGCCATTATTCGCCTGTTAGTACTTCGTGGAATTCCTTGATGGCATAACAGCCCATCTTGTACTTACTATAACTCTGTAGGTCACATGGTTGCCTCAGAAGCATTCATGCTCCTGACCTTTGTAAGAAGGCATTTTACCCAGGAATGTAGATTCTGGGCTGGGCTCTGGACTGCCGGGGCACAAACCATCCTGGGAGATCAGGGTAACCCTAAACGTTTAGAGTTTAATTAAGGAGAGACATGCCAAAGGGATCTGGTTAGAACCCCTTGGAAACCGACTTGACTTCTTAAAGATGCCGTAGTCTGGGGCCATTTTGGATCTAGACATCCTGAGAGGGCTTCGTTAGGTCCTTTGTTGGCTTTCTGCTGTACAGGTCACTTTCAGCTGACAAACCACTGGACTGTCAGTGTGTGCCATTAGCCTGTCACCTGGTGGAGAAACAACTCATCTCCAAGTGATGTCAGTCTCCCAGTAGACCCGGACCTCTAGTACCTGATGTTCACTTTCTTCAGGTCCTCAATTTCCTACACCTAATCTGTTCTATTAAACTTTCCCATATTCAGCTTGAGATCTACCTACTTTACATAACTGAATATTTTTGCCTTGAGGAGAAAAGACAACAGTAAACACAGCACACATGTGTTTATTATATGTTGGTAATGTGGAATTCAAAGATGAAAGAGACATGAGCTGCATCACTAAAAAAGAAACCCATTACATAAATGCAATGCTGATATCATGGCTAATAAAATTAACACTAATTCCTTGATATTATCAATTATGCAGTCCATAATCAGACTTCTTTTGTTCTTAGAAATGACTTTTTACAGTTAGTTTGTTCAAATCCAGATCAGATAAGTTTCACACATTAAATTTGTTTAAAAACCAATTTTTAAAACAGATGACTGTCAAAGAGCCACATGGGGAAACTTTATTGAATCTTCCAACAATTTTGTTGTCCCAGCTACTTGGGAGGCTGAGGCAGGAGGATCCCTTGAGCCCAGGAGTTCAAGACCAGCCTGGGCAACACAAAGAAACCCCATCTTTTGGCTGGGTGCGGTGGCTCACGCCTGTAATCCCAGCACTTTGGGAGGCTGAAGCGGGCAGATCATGAGGTCAGGAGTTCAAGACCAGCCTGGCCAATGTGGTGAAACCCCGTCTCTACTAAAAAATACAAAAATTAGCTGGCCGTGGTGTTGCGCGTCTGTAATCCCAGCTACTTGGGAGGCTGAGGCAGAAGAATCTCTTGAATGCAGGAGGTGGAGGTTGCAGTGAGCCGAGATGGCACCACCGCACTCCAGACTGGGCGATAGAGCAAGACTCCATCTCAAAAAAAGAAAAAAAAGAAACCTCATCTCTTAAAAAAGAAAGAAAAAATGAAAAAAACATGGCCCTGGCCACCCAGAGCTATCACATTGGACCTGGCGTTTCTGTAGAACACTTGGTGGCAGAGCAAGTGTGTGTGTGGAAGCCAGAGCAGCTGCCTTCTAAAATAGTTGGAAACACCAGGTGTGCTGGTTGCCCCAGGGACTGAATGGAAAGCCTCAGGCATTTCTGGGCTCCTTCAGTGCGGCCAGTGCAGCTCCCGCTGTCACCCAGAGCGGCATCCTCTCTTCAGAGCTTCTCTGATCATTTTCACTTTCTGAAAACTCATATGAAGACCCTAACTCTAGACAAATTTACCTTTTTTCATTTTTAGTAAAATAGGACGATTCGTTATCAGTTTCAGAATGTCACTTTGGTGGTGAAACCATGTCCAGTGAGAATGAATTTCTACATTCCATTCAAACTTAGAAAAAGTGCAGCTAAAGACCATTCTTTAAGGGCAGTGTTAAGATTACTGGTGGTTTGGGAGGGAACTCTAGGTTGTCCATGGACTTATGGCCTTTTTTGTAAATTTTTATGTGTAGTAACAATTATGTCAACATTGAGAAAAACTAGTGATTACATCACATTCTTTCTGCCTTAATTTGGTGGTGGGCCAGCCGAAGGCCACAGACCGAAGAGGATTGGTTCTGAGCCTCACTCAAAGATCTTTTCCCCTCACCTAAAGTGAGTTGTGATTTGATTTAACTGAATCAGAATTCTTGGAGCCTTTTGGAGAGTTCACATAAAATATCCATTTTTACAGAGATTGGCTTGAGCTCTGGGGGAGACTTTTGGACATACCAAAGTAGATACTTCGAAGCCACTGTGGTCTTTGACTTTTACGTTTTGAGCTGTTATGACCAAAGGCCTCAGGATTGAGGTATTTATTTAGGCATGCAAACCCTTCAGGGAACTGAAAATCAGATTTACTGACGGGTTTATAGCTGCCTGTCACAGGCTGGTGTTTCCTGTTTGTGATGCACTGGGTTCCTGTGGTTAGGGATAAAAAACCTGCTATTGTTGCAGCTAGAGGGTGTTTCCCCCTCAAAGCCCTCACTGTCCCTGCTGCCCACCTCCACCCCTGCCCAGTGTCCTCATTCTGTCTTCTTCCGTCCTTGTAGTATCTACCAAAACCTGCACAAAGGGGGTTGGAGCCAGTCATCTAAATTACAATGTGGTCGAATGGCGAAGTGTTGCTTGAAATGTTGACTTTTCCAGGATTAATCATCTTCTTAAAGAGAAAATAATCTCAATATTCAACTTGATTTAATAAATATCTACTGAGTTCCTATTAAGTGCCAGTGCCAGACATTAGACGAGGCACTCAAAGTGTGCTTTTTCATAGAAGCTTAAAAAAGATTTGAGAGCCCATATGCTCGGTTTAGGCTAGTCTTTCCTAAACAATGTCTGTATATTGGGCCAGATCCTGTGGGTACAAAGGTGACTAAAGCAGTCTCTGCCCACCAGATGCCCTAGACTGGTGCTGATGTAAAGCAAAGCAGAATAAGCAGAATGAATAAGATGGATGGAGGATGAATAAATGGACATTAATAATATGGTAAGGCAAGTGATGCAAAAAGTTAGTAACAATAGAATCTTGGTGCTGAGTGTATGCTCACTGTATGCTTCTTTTGCCTTTTCTATATAATTTTTAGAATTTTATAATAAAATATTGGAAAGTTAAAAAAAATATATATACAAATAGTGTGGTATGTGAGTCTGAGGAAAGAGTCATTAGTTAGGATGCATTTACAGAAGGCTTCAAAGAGGAAGGGGTTTCTAAAACTAGGCCTTGAAGAATGAGGAGAAATTGCGATAGATTTGGATAAGCACATTTCAGAGATGGAAGCAGTCCTGGGAGATGAAGCTGGAAAGGAAGTTTAGTGCCTAATAATAGAATATCTTCAATGCTTTGCTTAATTAATTTGTCAAATATTTATTGAGTGTTTACTATGTGGCAGGCACTATTTTAGGTACTGGGGATATAGCAGAGAACAAACCAGATAACAAGTAAAATCCTTACTCTCGTTCTAGTAGCAGAATATCTAGAATATCTAGAAGGCCATAAGTTTTGTGGCTAAAACTCAGGCTAAGGAGAAGATGGCCTACTTGTATTTCTGGAAAAATATTTCTGTATTTCTGGAAGAATAACTTGAGAGGCCGTGTGATAGGAAGATTGGGGATGGGGTAGAGGTAGATTATTTAAGAGGCTGTAATGAAGGTCCAGATGAGAGAGGCTAAGGCAGTGCTGATAGTTCAAAGGAGGGCATGGATGTGTTAGGCACTGGTCGGATTAGACAGCAGTGGGAGATGAAAAAGGTGCAGAAATTGAGAATGTGAATTTGGAAGTATCTTAGATAAATGGTGTCATATACCAACATTAAAGAATTTAAGAATAGGTTTGAGAGAGAAGGAACAGTTAACGGTGAATTTGTGATGAGCTAGCTGCTTGACAGCTGAGAAGCAATTGGAAATTCCTGTTGCGCTCAGGTGAGAGGTGAGAACTTGAAGCCATGTATTTGGGACTTAGGATAAAGGCATTAGGATGTAGATAGTGTAAATTCATCTTTCTTTCCTGAATCTGTGCAGCTTTTGTGTGAATTTCTTAGGCTTTGGACCTTAGGTCATGCACTTTTAAGTGTGATTGAGGCTTTGGCTTTTCCCCTGATCTCACTTAAGAGAGAGAAAAAATTGATGAACACTGATGTGAAAATGTAATAGATTGGATGTGCCTTATGACAAAATATGCTAATTCATACATTTCTGTGGTGCTTTAAAGCAATCGTCCTCACCTTTCTTAATAGCCAGTGATGTAGACAGTTGGAAATTGAGTTACAAATAAATGAAATGTCATGCAGGTTCCCCACGCTGTTGAATCACTGGCTGATCTCATCAGTCATTGTAGTACTCAATGCATCATTGTGTTTATCTACATCTTTTTCTTTTCTTTTTTCCTCTGAGACATGGTCTCACTCTGTCACCCAGGCTGGAGTGCTGTAGTATGCTCATGGCTCACTGCAGCCTCAACCTCCTGGGTTCAAGCAATCCACCCTCTTCAGCCTTCCAGGTAGCTGGGACTACAGGCATACACCACCACGCCTGGCTAATTTGTGTATATTTGGAAGACAGGGTTTCGCCATGTTGCCCAGGCTTATCTACATCTTTTTACACTTTTTGTCTAAGCAGTTTTGTGAATCACCCCCCTTTTTCAGTAGGAAGCCTCCATTTTAGTATTTTCTACAAAGCTCAAAGACATAAATATGCTGGTGTCAAATTAAGGTGAAGTTGTTGGAGCTATCTAAAAATAAAATTATTGAACTTTATGACAAATTTGAGGTTTAGTGCTTTGAACTTGAAAGTTGTCATTAGTAGAAAATAGTTGTCAGATGGCTCACTTAGCCTATATATTAATATGCTTACACAGCACTTATGTGTTCATGGAGTATATGGTACTTGGGAGAAGACCAAGAACAGGGCTGGGCAAGCCTTTTGTAGGCACATTGGGAACCTCTGCTTTATTTCATCTTAGCCCAGTAATGTAGTACATTGGTTTCTCAGCTTTCTTGATGGGGATCACCTTTATTATCACTTTCATTTGAAATTAGCTCTGTAGTTTCCAGAATGCCTTTAAGGTCATATTTGGAATTTTATTGAATTCTTGTGGCAAATCTTTATGGTTGAGTATAATACTACCATTTTACATTTGAGGAAACTGGAATATTCCCCCAGGTCAGTATTTCCTTCACAGTGTGTCATGATATTGTAGGACATTAAACAGACTTTATGAGTGGGTTGTTTCCAGGACAGAATAAGTTCTCCAGAGAAACTGGAGTTATCCCAAAATAAAAATAGTGGGCTAATTTCAGGTGAATTCTGGGTTTTGAGGATGTTATTTTAGAAAATACCTTTTTGGTTTTTTGTTACTTTCTTAAGTATATCTGATCTTTTATATTTTTCATCTTAACAATAATAGTTGGAAACAAGAAAGTTTAGCAGGCAAAATGATGACTATTTTCAACTTTCCTATAGCTACTTTGTTTTTTTACTTTTTTTTAAACTTCATTTTACTTTCCTATAGCTACTTTGTTTTTTACTTTGTTTTTGTTTTTTAGCAGGGAAAAAGATGACTATTTCCAACTTTCCTCTGGCTACTTTGTTTTCTCCAACAGTTTCTGCATTTTGGCACATTGGCCATTTATTTGGAGAAGATGTGGTGAGAAAAGATGAATACCTAAAAGATTGTTTTTGTTATTAAAAATATTTTTTTGGCTGGGTATGGTGGTTTGTGCTTCTAATCTCAGCACTTGGGGAGGCTGAGGTGGGAGGAGAGCTTGAGCCCATGAGTTCAAGACCGGCCTAGGCAACATAGGGAGACCCCTGTCTCTACAAAGGATTTTTAGAAACTAGCTGGGTGTGGTGGTGTGAGCCTTAGTCCCAGCTATTTGAGAGGCTAAGGTGGGAGGATCACTTAAGACCAGGAGCTTGAGGCTGCAGTGAGCTATGATTGCTCCATTGCACTCCAGTCTGGGTGGCACAGCAAGACCCTGTCTCAAAAACAAAATTGTTTGTATTTTACAAAGTCTCAAACACACACACAAATAGAATAACACAATGAACCACATATATCCATTGCTGAGATTTAACAATTTTCAGATATTGCCACGTTTGCCTTGTCTCTCCCTTTATTTACAATGTAAATCTCAGACTTGCCTACTATACCTGTGATATGTCAGCTTGCATCACTAAAAAGGAAACACATTACATAAATGCAATGCTGATTTCATAACTAATAAAATTAACACTAATTCTTTGATATTATCAATTATGCAGTCCATAATCAGACTTCTTATGTTCTTAGAAATGACTTTTTACAGTTGATTTGTTCAAATCCAGATCAGATAAGTTTTACATATTAAATTTGGTTAAAGACCAATTTTTAAAACAGATGACTATTAAAGAGCCACATGGGGAAGCTTTTGTTGAATCTTCCAACAATTTTACTTTCTGTTCCCTGTAACACTCCTTTTTTCCCTTTCATTTCAAACAAGTTTTTTCTTTTTGTGGGTGGTGGGGAGGAGATGGGGTAGGGGGGCAGAGAAGAGAATTCCAAACTTGGCATATTACAATTAAGAAATTAAAAGTTTGTTTTAGAAATAAATAGTTGAAATACCAACTTAGAGATTTGCCGGATCATATAATTAGAGTAGTCCAAAGAGGATCTTAGGAATTCCCTTTCACACTCAGCTGTATAGAATTGTCCTGAATCACTAAAAATAATGCGAGAATCATTTTGAGTATGATGCACTGCTGTATATAGCTAACTAGGATAATTTTGCCTGAGATGTTCCAACTAAGTATTTTGATCAAACTCTATAGTGGAAATAGTAGAGCATGGCCATAAAAATTGTTTTCCCTAGCTTTTGCTTAATCTTGGTTTAAACCAGATTTACTAGTTTCCAAGATAAGCTTAGAAATTTACATTAGACTTTTACACAATTTCCTAGACTTATCTAGAGAGATATACTAATTACTTTTGTATTAAAGAGATTGCTGAATCTTTTGAATATTGCAGAGGAATTGATCATGTCAATATTTTATTTTTTGAAAAAGATCATAGAGTAATATGAAACTCTTTGTATGACATTGGCATTCTAATTTGGTTTAAAAAAATGCAGTTTATCAGAAGTCCCCATATGGTGCTTAATCAGACATTATAGACAGAAAAGATGGAATCCTGTTTCAGAACCAGCCTGCATAGTTGTGCAGGTTGTACACTGTACCATGCATAGTTGAGGCATTCATGCAAGAGTCAACTTGTGTATTAGGACAGTTTCTGGATGATGGCAGTAAAGTGTCTGGAGGAAGGAACACCTATTTCTGTTTTTACAAAGACTTTGTAGGGGCTAGCAGTAGTACTGTGGCCTATATTTTCAGTTTCTGTTTACAAATGAATATTTGTTGAAGTGATTGAGAAGAATGTGTACATGATATCTCATTTTATATGATATTACTGCATACTGTAGCACTCACTTATTGGCAGCCTCAGTTATCTGTAACAGAGTCCACAGCCAAAATAAAGTAAAACTGGGCCAGTGAAGTGAAAATAAATTGTACATTTTATGAACATCGTATTTTACATTTAAAAGAGCCTGTTAATTCTATATATGCAGCTCTAGCCCATTTATCTGTTTTCCAGTGCAATAATTTAAAAGCAGCAAGTAGAGGGGAGGAAACTGCTAGAGTTAAATAGCTAGCAGAAGCAGTGAGTAAGAGCTGACAGCCAGGTGACCAATGGTAGAGAAAGAAAATTTAGGAAAGGTAGACATAAGAGCCCAAACAAACACAAAACTACCATAGATTGGTTTCAGGTTAATAGATGAAGATGCATTTCTATCTCAGAAGTATCAGGGGAGAATACTGTTTTGCTGCAAAATGTAGTCAATGATATTCTTAATACTGATCCTGAGTTATCACAAAATGTTAAATGAAATATACCAAATCCTCTTTAATGAAAGAAGTTTGTAATATATTTTAAAAAGCTTTTTCTCAACTAAAATTTCAAATGCTGTGGGCGCTTAAAGAGATTTGAAGGCCTGGGTAGCATCTACTTAATGAAGTGTGCTGCTTAGACATCTTTGTTACCTATTGATTTCTCCTATGTGGAACATTACTTTTTCTAAAGATGCCAGATGAATTATGTTTCTGTGGTCTGATCGCATTTAGGAATCTTGGTTTCTAAAAAAGGGACTTGGGGTAAGAATATGAAAATAAGGCCTGGTGTGGTAGCACACACCTATAATCCCAGCTCTTTGGGGAGGCTGAGGTGGGAAGATCACTTGAGGCCAGGAGATAGAGACCAGACTGGGCAACATAGTGAGACCAAAATAAAAGTGAAACAAATAGCTGGGCATGGTGGCACATATCTGTAGTCCTTGTTACCCAGGAGGCTGAGGTGGGAAGATTGCTTGAACCCAAGAGTTTGAGGTCAGTAAGCTAAAATCGCACTACTATATTCTAGCCTGGGCAACAGAGTGAGACCATCTCTTAAAAAAAAATTTGCTACAGATTTTCCGTTTGTAGTATCTAACATATAGTAAACACTCAAATATTTGTTATCTTTTGAGGTACTTAATTCTTGCTTAAAAAAAAAAAGTAGCTTATCTGACTTAAAATTTTAACATGTGAAAATTTGTGGTTGAAAAATCTCTGGGCTGGGTGGGGTGGCTCATGCCTGTAATCCCAGCATTTTGGGAGGCTGAGGCAGGAGGATCATTTGAGGCATGGGGTTTGAGACCAGCTTGGACAACATAGCAAGACTCCATCTCCACTAAATAAAAAAAGAAATTACCCAGGCGTGGTGGCGGGTGACTATATTCCCAGCTACTCAGGAGGATGAGGTGGGAAGATCACTTGGGCCCAGGAGGTTGAGGCTGCAGTGAGTAATGTACATGTCACTGCACTCCAGCCTGGACAACAGAGTGAGACCCTGTCTCAAAAAAATAATAATCTCTTGACTTGTAAAAATATTATATTTTATATTGAATTACAGGCTGAAGACTTTAAGTGACAAGTCAAGAGAAGCAAAAGTGAAAAGCAAACCCAGGTAAGCTTGTGCTAAGATTTTAACTTACTATGACTTAAATTTCATACAACTTTTGGTTGTGTTCACAATTGTGTAATTATATTAATGAACCTTAGATTTATTGAGTGCATCTGACTACAAAATAATTTATTGATTCTTTCTAAATTTTGTAATGGGAAAATTTTCTAATAAAATTGTGAAATGGTTGAAAAAATGGTGAAGTATAATTGTTTGACAGTCAGTGACTATTATTTGATCACAATTAGTCATTTTTAATTTGTATAAGAGCAAAAGTAAAAGTCCTGAATTATTGAAAAGCAAATTAATAATGAAATACTACTTGGCAAATGAGCCTCTTTAGCTATGTTAACTGTTTTATATGAAAACGCCAGGATTGTGCTGTTTGTCCATTTTTTTAATAAAGTAAAGCATGTGACCAGATTTCATTTTCAACCTAGAGATGAACTGTGATCTTACATATTTGTTCTTATCCACCATTATATTAAATCATTTATTGTATTGTATGCTGAAGACAATCTCTGGGGCAAAATGATGGTTGATAGTGTGTTACAGTACATTAACTCTGAAGTAAAACACATTTCTCTAAAAGTTTAATAATTGTCATTAGTGATTTTAAAATATATTACAATTGACAATGTCAAAATTCTTGTATGTACATTTTTTTTTTCAGTTGGCTAAATCAAGAACAGTTTTAATAAGTGTTTCTTTTGGGCAGGACTGTTCCATTTTTGCCAAAGTACTCTGCTGGATTAGAATTACTTAGCAGGTAAGTGTTTTCATTTGTAGAGGAAGGTTATACTTCTGACTGTTTTACTGACCAAAAATATCTGTTAATTTTGTAGGTTAAAAACCTTAAAACAGCTAAATTTTACCTTAATGCAGTCATTGGAAATTATTTATGTATTATTTTCCTTGAGGGCTTTCACTTTTCACTTCATTAGCGCAAAGTCCATTCAAACTTTGAGCAGACAGATCACTATTGTATTTACAAGTCAATACTTTATGATAATATGTATGGCTTCTTTATTACAAGAAGATTGATTCTGGATTTGAGTCCCCAATAATTTTGTTTTTTTACTTTGATTCTTACGTCATTTCTTTTCCAATCCATTCTTTTATTGACATGGAGTTTAATATTAAAACATATGGTCTTTTTAGAGATAACATCAAAAGCACAAACAACAAGATAAAAATTAGACACAATGGACTTGGTCAAAATCAAATACTTTTGTGTGTCAAAGAACACCATCAAGATAGTGGAGTGACAAAACATAGAATGTGAGAAAATATTTGAAGATCATACATGTGAGGAGCAGCATGTATCCAGAATATATAAAGAACTTTTAAAACTTAGCAATAAAAAGACAAATAACCCCATGAAGAAATAGGCAAAAGACTTGAATAGACATTTCTCAAAAGAAGATATGCAAATGACCAATAAGCACATGAAAAGATACTCAACGTCGTTAGTCTTCAGGGAAACGCAAATCAAAACCACAATGAGGCCTGTCGCGGTGGCTCATGCCTATAATCCTAGCACTTTGGGAGGCTGAGGCTGGCAGATCACTTGAGGTCAGGAGTTTGAGACCAGCCTGGCCAACTTGGTGAAACCCTGTTTCTTACTAAAAATACAAAAATTAGCTGGGCCTGGTGGTGCATGCCTGCAATCCTAGCTACTCAGGGGGCTGAGGCAGGAAAATCACTGGAGTGCAATGGTGCAATTTCGGCAGAGGTTGAAGTGAGCCGAGATCGTGCCATTGCACTCTAGCCTGGGCAACAACACTGAACTCCATCTCAAAAAATAAATAAATAAGTAAGTACAGTATATGGTTAAAGTATGTCATTATACATAGTTCTATGCTTACTAATGTGCCATTTGACAGGTGTGTGGTAAAGATGTATGTGGGAGATAGTATGCTGCTTTTCCTTATCTGTATTTGTTATGACACAATCACCGATACCTACATTTTCCTTTCTCCTTTCTGTTTCTTCATTAGGTTTCTTTTTATGGTTGCTAAATCTAGAGATTTTTCTTCTCTGAAGTGAAAAGTACTTAATATGATATTTTCTTCCTTTGTTTTGTTGCGTGAAGAACAGAAATGAACATGAAAAGAAGTGTAGTACAAATTAATCAGTAATGTATTATTTACTATTTACATTTTATCTTTATTTTTTCTCTAGAAACTTAGTTGAAATAACTTCATTTTACTGAAAAATTTATGTTAGAGCTATCAATTTTTTGTGTGGTACATTTTTTGGGGATAGGGTTGCATTTTGGGAGTTAATATGGAAAATTTACATCCATAAGATGGTGTCAATAATGTGTTTATACATTGCACTGAAACAGTCTTTTCCCGTTGGAACTAAAATTGAATGTGGGAAAGACCATTTTAAATAGCAAATGTTTAAATCATATTTTTAATTTAATTTAATTTTTTTTTTTTATTATACTTTAGGTTTTAGGGAACATGTGCACAATGTGCAGGTTTGTTACGTATGTATCCATGTGCCGTGTTGGTGTGCTGCACCCATTAACTCGTCATTTAGCAGTAGGTATATCTCCTAATGCTGTCCCTCCCCCGTCCCCCCAACCCACAACAGTCCTCGGAGTGTGATGTTCCCCTTCCTGTGTCCATGAGTTCTCATTGTTCAGTTCCCACCTACGAGTGAGAACATGCGGTGTTTGGTTTTTGTCCTTGCGATAGTTTACTGAGAATGATGTTTTCCAGTTTCATCCATGTCCCTACAAAGGACATGAACTCATCATTTTTTATGGCCGCATAGTATTCCATGGTGTATATGTGCCACATTTGCTTAATCCAGTCTATCATTGTTGGACATTTGGGTTGGTTCCAAGTCTTTGCTATTGTGAATAGTGCTGCAACAAACATAAGTGTGCATGTGTCTTTATAGCAGCATGATTTATAGTCCTTTGGGTATATACCCAGTAATGGGATGGCTGGGTCAAATGGTATTTCTAGTTCTAGATCCCTGAGGAATCACCACACTGACTTCCACAATGGTTGAACTAGTTTACAGTCCCACCAACAGTGTAAAAGTGTTCCTATTTCTCCACATCCTCTCCAGCACCTGTTGTTTCCTGACTTTCCAAGTCTTTGTTAGTTTTGTGCCATATCTGTCTAGTGCTGCTGGTGGGCTGTTGAAGTCCCCCACTGTTATTTTATGGCTATCTCTTTTTTTAGGTTCTAGTAGTATTTTATAAATCTGGGTCTTGTGATGTTGGGTACATATATATTTAGGATACGATATCTTCTTATTGAATTCAGCTCTTTATCATTATGTTGTACCCTTTGTCTTTTTTTTTTTTTTTTTTTTTTACTGTTCTTGGTTTAAAGTTTGTTTTATCTGATACAAGAGTAGCAACCTCTGCTCTTTTTTGGTTTTATTTGCATGAAAGATCTTTCTCCATCCCTTTATTTTGAGCCTGTGGGTGTCATTACATGTGAGATAGGTCTCTTGAAGGTAGCAGAGGTTGGGTCTTGTTTTTTTAATCCAACTTGCCACTGTATATCTTTTAAGTGGAGGATTTAGGCTGTTTCCTTTCAAGGTTAATATTGATATGTGAAGTTTTATTCCTTTGATAGTGTTGTTAGCTAGTTGCTTTGTAGTCTTGATTGTGTGATTGCTTTATAGGGTCTGAGCTTTGTACTTATGTGTGCTTTTATGGTAGCAGGTATCATTCTTTCATTTCCATGTTTAGAACTCCTTTGAGCATTTCCTGTAGGTCCAGTCTGATGGTGATAAATTCCCTTTGTGTTTGCTTGTCTGGGAAAGATTTCATTTCTTCTTTGTTTATGAAGCTTGGATGAACAGAATATAAAATTCTTGACCAGCAATTTTTTTTTTTTAAGGAGGCTAAAAATAGGCCCCCAGTCTCTTCTGACTGTAAAGCTTCGGCTGAGAAGTCCACTATTAGCCTGATGGGTTTTCCTCTATGGGTAATTTGGCCCTTTTCTCTAGCTGCCTTTATGATTTTTGCTTTTGTGTTGACCTTAGTCTGATGACTATTTGTCTCGGGAATGTCATCTTATATGGTATCTCACAGGAGTCTCTGAATTTCTTGATTCTAGATTTCAGCTTCTCTAGCAAGATTGGAGAAATTTTCCTGGATTATTCCCTCAGATATGTTTTCTAAGTTGCTTACTTTTTCTTCTCTCTCAGGAATGCTAGTAAGTGAAAGGTTTGTTTGCTTTACATAATCCCATATTTCTTGAAGGCTTTGTTCATTTTTTAAAAATTCAGTTTTCTTTATTTTTGTCTGACTTGGTTAATTTGAATGACTGGTCTACGAGCTCTGTAATTCTTTCTTCTGCTTTGTCTAGCCTATTAACTATATTTTAAAATTCCTTTAGTAAATTTTAGAATTCAAGCAGTTCTATTTGTTTCTCTCTTAATATAGCTGTCTTGTCTATCATATGCTGAATCAGTTTTCTGGTTTCTTTGTATTGTATTTCAACTTTTTTCTTGGATCTTGTTGAGTTTAGTTGCAATACATATTTTTTATTCTTTATTGGTCGTCCTATACATTTCAGTCTGGTTAGGATCCATTGCCAGAGAGCTAATGTGATCCTTTGAGATGCCAGAACACTCTGGCTTTTTGTACTGCCAGAGTTCTTGCACTGATTCCTTCTCATTTGAGGAAGCTGTCTCTTTTTATTTTGAATTTGCCATCATTTGGATGTGACTTTTTTTTTCCTTAAGGGTATGACTGTGGTATATGTCGTGTATTATCATTTGCCTTTGTTTCTGGGGGCTTCCACAGAGCCAAATGCTATATGGGTTCCTTGGTTATGGATAGCTTCTGTGTAGTGGCTTTCTCAGATGATGCTTATTGTAGTGATGTATTGGCTCTAAGAACTGACATCTAACACCTTATCTCCTATGTAGGTGAGGATGTGGAGATCCCAGGGGGCTCATCTTGTGGACTACCTAGCACTAAGCCCTTTTCGTAGCAGATTTTTATTTGTTGATGCAGTTCGGGCTCTAGTCCAGTAGATGGCACTTAAGAGTAAGAGCCGGCAGGTAGGCTGGCGTTGGGTGGAAGGGGATGGTGGAAGTGGGTAGGGCATGGTGGTGGGAAGAGATCCTGTGGGGTGTGCTGAGGTCTTGGGGGAGAAGGTGGGTGAGTACACCCACTCCTCATTCTGTGCTGGCAAGAACGTGATCCATTTCCTATCATGCCCCTGTCACAAGGCTCCCAACCTTCATTTCATAAAGATTTTGTCCTTTGGTTCCTGGCTGCAGGTTGCGGGTACACTCCTCTGAGGGCTGCCACCAAAATGGGCTCAGGGAGAGTCTCTTCCTCCAGATGGGAGCAGGCAACTCTGCGACTTGTCTTCCTTTGCTGGGATGTTGTTGCTCTGTGTAGGAAAGGGGAGTTGGGCCCTACCCTTCCTGAAAGCTTGAGCCGTGCAGGGCTCACTTTCGGTAGAGGTGGAGCTGCTACAAGAAACATGAAATACGTTGTGTGTCCGAGTGCACGTGCTGGCCCCTGGCAGGGAGAACACTGCTGCATCAGCAACAGTGTAGGGGGATTCAGGAGATGACCCCTTCCCCACATCCATTCCTGGGTAATGATACTTCCTCTTGTAGCGGTTGGCACTGTGCCTGCATTTCCTTTGTCCTAAGGGGTGCTTTTGATGGGCTGCACTCTCTTCCACTTAGGGATGGCCCACGCAGGGGGTTAGATCTCCAGAGATCTCGCAGTTACCTGGGGAACTGCTGGTTCCCTGTGCTTGCCAAAGTTAGAGTGTTCTGTGGGGTGTGTTTGCAGGGAATCTGGTGGTGTGGTGACTCAAGGGCAGAGAATCCCTGTGCAGGACAGCATCCCACTGCCGGTGCACGATGAGTATGGTATCTGGCACCTGAGAGGAGTGTGGACACGCCTGTACACACGAGTTGGCCACCGGATTCTCCAGCCCCAGGAGGTTTTCAAGTCACCACCACTAGTGTTGCTCTGAGTCACAAGGGCAGAGGAGCACTCTCCAACAGTTTGATGGTCAGGAGATTGTTGGAGGGGTAAGGGAAGCAGAGAACTACTCCCACCTACCCTTTCCACAGGGCTCCAAGGTCCTTGAGGGTCGATCTCTGCCAGAGTCTTGCTGCTTTCCTTTTCTGCACCCCAGCTTCTTCCCAAGGGCACTCTGACAGGTCCTGGCTCCCTTCCTTCAGTTTTCTGTCTAGAATTTGTCCACTCACCAGTAACTTTAATCTATTTTTTGAGAAAAACTGGCTTTTGATGTCCCTGGTAAGCCATCTTGGGACAAAAACAAACACACACACACACACACCACAAAACAAAAAAACAATTGCATCTGTTATTGAATGTCCTAGTCTTTAAGCGTCTGGCTCTCCAAGAGGGAAAAGAGAACAAAGAAAGGGGACAAAACCAGACGTTGGCCTTTTAAATCCTCTGAAAATTGCTAGCCAGAGCAGGAGGGGTTTGCAACAGTAGCTGCCTCTGTGTCTGCATCTCCCTGATTAGAAGCAGCAATTGTGATCAGAGCACAGACTCCCTGATGTTTGGAGCACAGGGTCCTTATTGGCCCACCTTGACTTTCATAAGCCGTGTACAAGCTACTTCAGGAACAAGTGCATGGCTGCCTGTCCAGGGGTTGGGGTGGTGGATGGGTAGCTGCCATTGTGCTAAAACCTGAAGTCGACTGAAATGAACCTCAATTTACCCTCCAAACCTTCCCCTGGAAGTTGCAAGCCTTCAATAGATTCTAGAGTCCCAAAATAGTTACATCAGACAGATTCTGCCAATGTGATTGTGGTCTAGGTAGGGTGACAGATTCTAGGTGCTTCTTACTCTGACATCTTCTATTTCCTAAATCATAATGTTTCAAAGAGTGTAGTACAACACAGTCTACAGTTACTTTTCTATATTCCTATAGCTCTAATGCTATATAATTAGTCCTTTCCTTTGTCTACCAAGTAAGGTAATTACTTAAATGTGTGTTCATCTTCCTAACTGTATTGTGAACACTTCCACTAGTCTTCCCATAGTATACGTAGAATATATTCAATAACGATTTGAATGCAAGAATTACACATTATGAATGTGGCTTCTTCATTTCATCATCATTGACTTGTGATTTTTAAAGATGTTTGAGTTTGAACACAGAAAAATTGAAGGAGTTTACATCCAGTGTCTTTATCTCAGTAAAATGGAGTAAGTTCATCCATCTGTTGAAAGTGATTGGATGGGGATGAGTTTCAAGGTGGCATGAGATGTGTAATACCTGCTATGTGTACTTCAGGGAACAATCTAATAGCAATAAATTTTTTTTAAGTGCTGATTGGCAGCTAAGGCCCATGCGAGGTTGGATAGCATGCATTATAATGGATTTAGTGCCTTTCTCCAAACTGCTTCATGGCATAAAAGTAGAGCAGAGAACATGAATGGTTGCGATAGTCTAGGTTTAGAGAATGCCGAAAACAGTAGGAAAATCATGAATGAACTAGGTGCTGAACTAGGAAAGTAGAAATGAGGGAGGGTGATGTATAATGGCAAGGTGGATGTGAAAAGCATACATAATAACGGGGAGAAAAGGAAATGGTGAGATGTTAGGAAAAGTGATCTGGAGTCTAAATTTGGCAAATGAGGATTAATTTTCTCTTTCCCACTGAGTTAAGAAAATGATAGAAAATTTTACCACGAAGTCCTGAATTTTCAATTTATAATTAGTCTATTTCCTCACTCAACAGACATTTAATGTGTCTGGTTTGTTAGGTTCTGTGCTAACTACCAGGACAACAAAGATGCAAAAGTAAAATTTATATCTCAGCAGTTCTGGTGCCTAACAATGCTTGGCATTTAGTAAATACTTGTTGATTTTAATTGATACTTACATAATCTGGTACATCCAAGAAAATTTTCTAGCTTTCTGTTAGTCAACAATGACAGCAGGACTGTATTATTTGTGTGACCTTCCACCTTAATTTTCATCACATATGGACTCCAGTATCACCTGGATTATTCAGATTGATTTTCTTACTTAAATTCAGTAGAAAAATTGTGAATCTGACTATGAGGGGAGGCAATATGAACTCATTAAATATGTATTTCTGTTTCAAGAAATATTAGCTGGATAGCTAGAATTTTAGATTGGGAAATCAGGTTTACATCAGCAATTAAATGAATAGTAGTTTAGAAGTTTTATTTTTTAACTTCTCATTTTGAAATAATTTCAGATTTACAAAAGAATTGCAAAAATAGAACAAGCAATTTCAGCTTTCCCGATGTTAGCATTTCATATAGCCACAGTACAATGATCAAACCAGAAAATTAACATTAGTAAATACTTTAATTCATAGGCCTTATTCAGATTCCATCAATTATCCCACCAGTGTCCTTTTTTCTGGACTACGATCCAATTGAGGATCACACATCATATTTAGTCACAATGTCTCCCTTATCTTCTTTAACATGGAACAATTCTTTAGTCTTTGTCTTTCATGACCTCAGTACTTTCGAAGAGTACTGGCCAAGGCTGGACATCGTGGCTCATGTCTGTAATTTCAGCACTTTGGGAGGCTGAGGTGGGTGGATCACTTGAGTCCAAGAGGTTGAGGCTGCAGTGAGCTGTGATCACACCACTCCAGCCCGGGTGACAGAGTGAGACCCTGTCTCAAAAAAAAAGAAAAAAAGTACTGGCCAATTATGTTTCAAAATGTCTATAAATTTGGATTTTTCTATTTCCTTGTAATTAACTGTAAGTTAGTATTTTTTTTGGCAAGAATACCAGAAGAGTGATGTTATATCCTTCCCAGTGCATCACATCAGGAGGCACATAATGTTGATGTGTCTCATTACTGTTGACATTAATTTTGATCACTTTATTAAGGATGTGTCTGCCAGGTCTCTCCTCAGTTAACACTGTTTTCCCACTTTTAGTTAATGATTATCCTATGGGCAGATACTTTGAGGCTGTGTAAATATCCTGTTTCTTTTTGTGCTTTTACCCACTAATTTTATCATCCATTAAAATTCTTTTTAAAACAATTATTACTATTGTGTTTACTAATTGGAGATTTTTTTTTTCTCATCATTTCTTTTAAAATTACTAACTGGGGCCGGGCACAGTGGCTCACGCCTGTAATCCCTGCACTTTGGGAGGCCGAGGCGGGAGGATCAGGAGTTCAAGACCAGCCTGGCCAACATGGTGAAACCCCGTCTCTACTAAAAATACAAAAATTAGCAGGGCGTGGTGGCATGCACCTGTAATCCCAGGTACTTGGGAGGCTGAGACAGGAGGCTTGCCTGAACTCGGGAGGTGGAGGTTGCAGTAAGCCGAGATTGCACCACTGCACTCCAGCCTGGGCAACAGAGTGAAACTCCGTCTCAAAAAAAAAAAATTACTAATTGGATTTCTATTACAAGGAAGAGTTTTTCTCTTCTCTCTTATTGATTTATTTATTCAATTATTTACATCACCATGGACTCAGGGATATTTGTTTTATTCTTTGAGTTATAATCCATTAATACCATTATGTATTTTGTTGCTCAAATTGTCACAGATTTGGCCACTGGAAGCTCTGTCAAGTTGACGTCTGTGTCCTTGCAACATGTCCCCATTATTTTTTGAGTGTTTCCTTCCCAGCACCACAGGATATTCCACATTCATCTTTAGATAGTATTTCCTTTTAATGTGTGGTTTGCATTTCAAATTATTTTTTGCTTTTTTTAGGTATGAGGATACATGGGCTGCACTTCACAGAAGAGCCAAAGAATGTGCAAGTGCTGGAGAGGTAAAGAATTGGCTAATCTTATACATGTGGCAAACTTTCCTTTTTCAGTGCTAAATGGTATTTTTTAAAAATTGAATTTATAATTGTTTGTGTCAAAGTGTTTTGCAGGATATCTGAAATTGAATCTAGTCATTGATGATGAAACTCCCTGAATCAAGCACCTTTTTATCATTTCTCTGTCAAGTAATTTAGTTTAGCTGAGCTAGAGAGTTTATAACTCTTATTCTAAGGACAGGTAAATACTTGTTTTATGTAGATATAATGCTCTGAATTTTAGTCTGATGAATTTGCAATATATGTAAATTATAAGACATCTCTTTCTACCCTATATAAGACATCTCTTTCTACACTATTTAAGAATTCCTTACTATTTGGTCAAAAAAACTTAAAACTTTGCTCAGTCTATCCAAAATTATTAATTTGCCTAACAAATAAATACAAAAATTTCAGGGGTCATCCTCAGTTCACTTAGGAGAACAAAGTATTTTTAAGCACTAGTGTCTTGTAATTTAAATGACTTGATAAATGTACGTAGCCAAAATCGAATACTCTCTTTGGTGTTGTTGATATCAATCAAACCTTACTTTTTTCTGAAATGATTTCTGTAATTCTGATTTTAAATAAATTTAGACTGATTTTCTTTACCATTTACCTAAATTAATGAAGCTATAATAGTTATATATAACAGGAATATATATGATGAAATGTAGGCACTAGCATTTCTCTTAGAACTTACTGAGAAGAAGAAAATGTAGGTTTCTGGTAGTAAGCAGAATAGATACTTTGAAAAGCCCTACAGCTATAAAACACTTAATTTGGATATATTTTTTAAAAGTTCTTTAAGATACATTAAGCCCACAAAAATTAAGGGAAATGTAAAGGGCCAACAACAACAACAACACAACAAAACAGAACAGGGAACTGAAATCAGAGTCATTAAAACAAAACAAAACATGGAAGTCAGGATCAAAATACTAACACAAAAGCTTTGGAGATTTGTGGGAATAGGAGACTTTGTCTGTGGGGATCTGAATCTGAGACTTTTGATAAAGCTGTTTGGACTTTGAGGTGGCTACATCCCCCCGGTGAAAGCTTAAGCTAGGGACAAAAAATGTACCTGTTGGCTAAAGGAGTCAACAAGGAAACCTGTCTGTCTACCTAAAAGGTTGGCATAGCCTCGTTTCTTGATTTGTTACCATGGTACTGGCCTCATAGGAGTATGGGGTTCTAAGTTATATTTCCTGCCTGATCAAGGAACCTCTAAGTTAAGAAATGAAAGAGTTGGCTGGGCACGGTGGCTCACGCCTGTAATCCCAGCACTTTGGGAGGCCAAGGCAGGTGGATCACCTGAGTTCAGGAGTTTGAAGCTAGCCTGGCCAACATGGTGAAACCCCATCTCTAATAAAAATACAAAAATTAGCTGGGCGTGGTGGCACATGCCTGTAATCCCAACTACTCGGGAGGCTGAGGCAGAAGAATCGCTTCAACCTGGGAAGCGGAGGTTACGGTGAGCCGAGATTGTGCCATTGCACTCCAGCCTGGGTGACAGAGCAAAACTGTCTCAAAAAAAAAAAAAAAAAAAAAAAAAAAAAAGAAAGAAAGTTGCAGGTGATTTGTGTTCTTTGACACCCAACAAAAACAAATGTGAATTCTCCATGGATGAAACTGTCTAAACTTAGGTCCCTCAGATTTCCACAGATTAAATCAGGCTCCCTGTCCTCAAAATATTAGCAATCACACAAGTAAACCACCAAAAGTTTGAATCACCAGAACCAGAGTAAGATTTAGACCCACAAAGGACTGTAGATACTGCACTATTGACTATTGACTGTTAAATAGTTATATATAAAATCTTTCAAGAGATAAAAGATGGACTTAAACATGAGTAAGGAAGAAGGCACTATCAAATATTTTAAAGTCATTGAAATTACAAACCCAAAAGATGTGCTTAACAGCAATTTGAGGCAGCTGAAGAAAGAAATAGTGAAGTAGAAGAGAGAGTCAAAGAGTACACAGAAAGGATCTCAGAAAGAAAATGGAAAATATGAAAGAGGAATTGATAGGCAGAGAATACTTATAAACGGTCTTTAGGTTGAACCAGGTGAGATGCCAATATTCGACGAATTTTTATCTGTAGAATTGCAGTTTCGTATGAGTTAGCCCAACATATCCAGTAAACCTAAATAGTTCTAGAAAGAGCATGAGGGAAAGACAGTGTAGGAAAAAAATGTCTGAGAGTTTTCCATAAATGAGATATGTAAATCCTCAGATCCAGAAAGTACAACAAGCAAGCAAGATAATAATCCATTCCTAGACACCTCATACTGGAACTACAGAACCCAGTTGGGCACGGTGGCTCACGCCTGTAATCCCAGCATTTGGGGAGGCTGAGGCGGGTGGATCACCTGAGGTCAGGAGTTTGAGACCAGCCTGGCCAACGTGAAACCCCATCTCTATTAAAAATACAAAAATTAGCTGGGCATGGTGGTGTGCCTGTAGTCCAAGCTATTCGGGAGGCTGAGGCAGGAGAATCGCTTGAACCTGGGAGGCAGAGGTTGCAATGAGCAGAGATCATGCCACTGCACTCCAGCCTGGGCAACAGCAAGACTCTGTCTAAAGCAACAACAACAAAAACTACAGAATCCTGAAGGAGAGGAGAAGATCTTAACTAGAGAGAAGACAGATCACTTATAAATGAATGAGTTCCACAGCAAACTTTTCAAACTGTTGTCAAGAATTAGAGTAAAAGTAAGACATACTCAGATAGAAACAGATTTTTCTATCAGCAATCATCCAATAAAAGAACTTCTAAAGAATGTAATTCAGGAAAAAGGGAAACACATTTTAGAAGATGGGTCTGAGATGTAGGAAGGAATAGTGAGCAGAGAAAATGGTAATAAACAGATAAATCTAAACAAACAGTGGGACATATATATTAGTTATCTAATTTGTGGGGTTAAAATGATAGAAGAATAATGCTAGATAACAAAGCATGTAAGATGGAAGGCAGATTATCAGCATTCAAGCATTCTAACACTTTTGTATTATTTGGGGGAAATGTATTGATATTGATTAACCTCACTTTTAAAAGTTAATTATGGAGGGCAGAATTTCAAGAGTAACCACATACAAAAAAAATAGAAAGTGGTTGGGTGTGGTAGCTCACACCTATAATCCCAGAACTTTGGGAGGCCAAGGCAGGTGGATCACTTGAGGTTAGGAGTTTGAGACCAGCCTGAGCAACACAGTGAAATCCTGTCTCCAATAAAAATACAAAAAATTAGCCTGATGTGGTGGCAGGCACCTGTAATCCCAGCTACTTGGGAGGCTGAGACAGGAGAATCACTTGAACCCGGGAGGCAGAGGTTGTAATGAGCTGAGATTGCACCACCACACTCTAGCCTGGATAACAGAGCAAGACTCCGTCTAAAAAAAAAAAAAAAAAATGTTTATCTTCTAAACTAGTAGAAAAAAACTAGAACAATGAAAAAGAATTCAGTCAATGCAAAAGATGACAAGAAACCAGAGGAAAATGTACAACAGCAGAATAAACAGAATAAGATAGTAAATGTGAATATATCTACAGCCTTAATATTTTTAAATGATTAATCTAGACTGCTAAAGGGTATAGTTTGAAAGACGAGGAAAAGTCTATTAATAGTTCATAAGCTACTTACAAGAGAAACACCTAGAACATTAGGACACAGAAAGATTGAATGTATGGGCATACCTCAGAAATATTGTCAATTTGGTTCCAGACCACTGCAATAAAGCGAATATTGCAGGAAGGCAAGTCACACAAATTTTTTAGTTTCTTAGTGCATGTAAAAGTTATGTTTATACTATACCATTGTCTATTAAGTATGTCTAAAAAAGCAGTGTAATGCCTTAATTAAAAAATACTGTATTGCTTAAAAAATGCTGACAATTGCCAGAGCCTTCAGTGAATCATAACCTTTTTTCTGGTTGAGAGTTTGTTTTTGTTTTTTTTTAATGTTTATAGCTGCCGACTGATCAGGGTGGTGGTTACTGAAGGTTGGGGTGGTTGTGGCAATTTCTTGAATAAGACAGCGATGAAGTTTGCTGCATCTATTGACTCTTCCTTTTGCAAAAGATTTCTCTGTAGCATGCAATGCTGTTTGATAGCATTTTACCCATAGTAGAGCTTCTTTCAAAATTGGAGTCAATCAACTCCTCATCCATTCATGTTTGATCATGAGATTGCGGCAATTCAGTCACATCTGCAAGCTCCACTTCTAATTCGAGTTCTTTTGCTATTTTTACTGCATGTGGAGTTACTTCTGAAGCCTTGAACCCCTCAAAGCCATCCATGAGGGTTGGAATCAATTTCTTCCAAACTCCTCTTAATGTTGGTATTTTGACTTCCTCCCATGAATAATGAATGTTTTGTGATGGCATCTAGAATAGTGTATTCTTTCCAGGAGGTTTTCAATTTAGTTTGCTCAGATCAATTGAAGGAACTTCTATCTACGGCAGCTATAACGTTATAAAATGTATTTCTTAAACAATAATACATAAAAGTTGATATGACTCCTTAATTCACAGGCTACAGAATAGATGTTGTGTTAGCGGGCATGAAAACAATGTTAATTAACAGTTGCTTGTGTGCAGTAACTTGGTGTCTCCATGCTGGACACATATAAGTCATGCATATTAGCTGTCGATACTCTGTTCATACAGCCTCAGTGTGTAGACAATTTAAATTTCTAACAATTCTGATGTTCTAACAATTGTATTTGAAATGCAATTCGAGAATCTACCCACACATTGTTTTAAAATGTGTATCAAGCTTAAATATAAAGTTTTCATATATATATAAAACTTGCTATTGATATTTGCAAGCCTTATGAATATTGGATAATAAAAGGCATTCTACCTGGGAGACATTCTTCCATGTATGCCTATGGTGGCAAACCAAATCCAGCAATGTATAAAAACAAAATACACTAAGTTTATTCCAGGATTAAAATGTTTATTTGACATTAGAAAATCTTTTACATGCAATTGACCTTGTTAAATATTAAAAGTGAAAATGATCATCAGATGCAGAAAACACATTTCATAAAATTAAATACCTATTCAGGGTAAAAAGTTATAGCAAATTTTTAATGGAAGACAGCTTCTTTGTCCTGATATCTACCAACAACCTGCAGTATTTGACTTGCAGTATTTTAATCCCATATTCGGCCATCTTGCTAAATTCTCTTATTCTAATACCTTGTATTTGGGGGTGTGATTTGTTTTGGGTAGATGGTAGGTTTGTTTGTTTCCTTCTAAGCCATACAATTTTTAATTTTTCATGTTTCCATGTTTCTTATAGTGGGTAGAAACTCTAGTATAATGTTGAATAAAAATAGTTGAAGACCTTGTTCACATTTTGGCTTCATTAGACTTAAATGTGAAAAGGAAAACTATACATTTTTTAGAAAATAGTAGAAGAGAGTATGTTTAAGACCTTAGGGTGGGAAAGATTTCTTAAGTAAGATATGAAAAGCACCAGCCATAAATAAATATATTGATAATTTTTGTCAAAACTTTTTTTAATCAACACAGTGAAAAATTAAGTGATTTATAAGACAGAGGATAAGTGTTCAGAAAATATGAATAACCCCTATCAACCAATAAAAAGAGAATGAAAATAACCCAGGAGAAAAGTGAGTAAAAGATATCAGCAGGCATATTGCAGAAAAGAAAACAGGAATGGCCAATACACAGTAAAATATGTTCAACCTTGCTTAGTATCAAGGAAATGCAAATTGAAACCCCAAATTTTCACTCATTAGATTACCAAAAATTTAAGAAGCTTTGAGCTTTCTGTGCAGATGGTCATTATTTGCAGATGACAGTTTTGTTTCTTTCCTCGGAAGAAACGTGATGATAAACAACTAGAACTTGGGAGTATAAATTGAAACAATCACGTTAGAAAAAATGAGTTGGCATTAAGTAGAAGTTAAAGTTGCACATGCCTTTCAAGCAACAATTCTGCTTCTAGGAATTTTTGCAGAGCATTACATCCAACCTGCAGGGGCTGGGGAGGGGGATCTCATTACCCTAGGCCCTGGGCGATGAGGAGATGGATATCTTGGACACATCTGCAATTCATTTGTGAAATCCTTGCACATGTGCACCTTGAGATTTGTACCAGAATGTTTTTTTTTTTGTTTTTTTTTTTTTATTATACTTTAGGGTTTTAGGGTACATGTGCACAATGTGCAGGTTTGTTACATATGTATCCATGTGCCATGTTGATTTCCTGCACCCATTAACTCGTCATTTAGCATTAGGTGTATCTCCTAATGCTGTCCCTCCCCCCTCCCCCCACCCCACAACAGTCCCCGGAGCGTGATGTTCCCCTTCCTGTGTCCATGAGTTCTCATTGTTCAATTCCCACCTATGAGTGAGAACATGCGGTGTTTGGTTTTTTGTCCTTGCGATAGTTTACTGAGAATGATGTTTTCCAGTTTCATCCATGTCCCTACAAAGGACACGAACTCATCATTTTTTATGGCTGCATAGTATTCCATGGTGTATATGTGCCACATTTTCTTAATCCAGTCTATCGTTGTTGGACATTTGGGTTGGTTCCAACTCTTTGCTATTGTGAATAGTGCCGCAATAAACATACGTGTGCATGTGTCTTTATAGCAGCATGATTTATAGTCCTTTGGGTATATACCCAGTAATGGGATGGCTGGGTCAAATGGTATTTCTAGTTCTAGATCCCTGAGGAATCGCCACACTGACTTCCACAATGGTTGAACTAGTTTACAGTCCCACCAACAGTGTAAAAGTGTTCCTATTTCTCCACATCCTCTCCAGCACCTGTTGTTTCCTGATTTTTTAATGATGGCCATTCTAACTGGTGTGAGATGGTATCTCACTGTGGTTTTGATTTGCATTTCTCTGATGGCCAGTGATGAGGAGCATTTCTTCATGTGTTTTTTGGCTGCATAAATGTCTTCTTTTGAGAAGTGTCTGTTCATGTCCTTTGCCCACTTTTTGATGGGGTTGTTTGTTTTTTTCTTCTAAATTTGTTTGAGTTCATTGTAGATTCTGGATATTAGCCCTTTGTCAGATGAGTAGGTTGCAAAAATTTTCTCCCATTGTGTAGGTTGCCTGTTCACTCTGATGATAGTTTCTTTTGCTGTGCAGAAGCTCTTTAGTTTAATGAGATCCCACTTGTCGATTTTGGCTTTTGTTGCCATTGCTTTTGGTGTTTTAGACATGAAGTCCTTGCCCACGCCTATGTCCTGAATGGTATTGCCTAGGTTTTCTTGTAGGATTTTAATGGTTTTAGGTCTAACATATAAGTCTTTAATCCATCTTGAATTAATTTTTGTATAAGGTGTAAGGAAGGGATCCAGTTGCAGCTTTCTACATATGGCTAGCCAGTTTTCCCAGCACCATTTATTAAATGGGGAATCCTTTCCCCATTTCTTGTTTTTGTCAGGTTTGTCAAAGATCAGATAGTTGTAGCTATGTGGCATCATTTCTGAGGGCTCTGTTCTGTTCCATTGATCTATGTCTCTGTTGTGGTACCAGTACCATGCTGTTTTGGTTACTGTAGCCTTGTAGTATAGTTTAAAGTCAGGTAGTGTGATGCCTCCAGCTTTGTTCATTTGGCTTAGGATTGACTTGGCGATGCGGGCTCTTTTTTGGTTCCATATGAACTTTAAAGTAGTTTTTTCCAATTCTGTGAAGAAAGTCATTGGTAGCTTGATGGGGATGGCATTGAATCTATAAATTACCTTGGGCAGTATGGCCATTTTCACGATATTGATTCTTCCAACCCATGAGCATGGAATGTTCTTCCATTTGTTTGTATCCTCTTTTATTTCATTGAGCAGTGGTTTGTAGTTCTCCTTGAAGAGGTCCTTCACATCCCTTGTAAGTTGGATTCCTAGGTATTTTATTCTCTTTGAAGCAATTGTGAATGGGAGTTCACTCATGATTTGGCTCTCTGTTTGTCTGTTATTGGTGTACAAGAATGCTTGTGATTTTTGTACATTAATTTTGTATCCTGAGACTTTGCTGAAGTTGCTAATCAGCTTAAGGAGATTTTGGGCTGAGACAATGGGGTTTTCTAGATATACAATCATGTCATCTGCAAACAGGGACAATTTGACTTCCTCTTTTCCTAATTGAATACCCTTTATTTCCTTCTCCTGCCTGATTGCTCTGGCCAGAACTTCCAGCACTATGTTGAATAGGAGTGGTGAGAGAGGGCATCCCTGTCTTGTGCCAGTTTTCAGAGGGAATGCTTCCAGTTTTTGCCCATTCAGTATGATACTGGCTGTGGGTTTGTTGTAGATAGCTCTTATTATTTTGAGATACGTCCCATCAATACCTAATTTATTGAGAGTTTTTAGCATGAAGGGTTGTTGAATTTTGTCAAAGGCCTTTTCTGCATCTATTGAGATAATCATGTGGTTTTTGTCTTTGGTTCTGTTTATATGCTGGATTACATTTATTGATTTGCGTATGTTGAACCAGCCTTGCATTCCAGGGATGAAGCCCACTTGATCATGGTGGATAAGCTTTTTGATGTGCTGCTGGATTCGGTTTGCCAGTATTTTATTGAGGATTTTTGCATCAATGTTCATCAAGGATATTGGTCTGAAATTCTCTTTTTTGGTTATGTCTCTGCCAGGTTTTGGTATCAGGACGATGCTGGCTTCGTAAAATGTGTTAGGGAGGATTCCCTCTTTTTCTATTGGTTGGAATAGTTTCAGAAGGAATGGTACCAGTTCCTCCTTGTACCTCTGGTAGAATTCAGCTGTGAATCCATCAGGTCCTGGACTCTTTTTGGTTGGTAAGCTATTGATTATTGCCACAATTTCAGAACCTGTTATTGGTCTATTCAGGGATTCAACTTCTTCCTGGTTTAGTCTTGGGAGGGTGTATTTGTCGAGGAATTTATCCATTTCTTCTAGATTTTCTAGTTTATTTGCATAGAGGTGTTTGTAGTATTCTCTGATGGTAGATTGTATTTCTGTGGGATTGGTGGTGATATCCCCTTTTTCGTTTTTTATTGCATCTATTTGATTCTTCTCTCTTTTCTTCTTTATTAGTCTTGCTAGCGGTCCATCAATTTTGTTGATCTTTTCAAAAAACCAGCTCCTGGATTCATTAATTTTTTGAAGGGTTTTTTGTGTCTCTATTTCCTTCAGTTCTGCTCTGATTTTAGTTATTTCTAGCCTTCTGCTAGCTTTTGAATGTGTTTGCTCTTGCTTTTCTAGTTCTTTTAATTGTGATGTTAGGGTGTCAATTTTGGATCTTTCCTGCTTTCTCTTGTGGGCATTTAGTGCTATAAATTTCCCTCTACACACTGCTTTGAACGTGTCCCAGAGATTCTGGTATGTTGTGTCTTTGTTCTCGTTGGTTTCAAAGAACATCTTTATTTCTGCCTTCATTTCATTATGTACCCAATAGTCATTCAGGAGCAGGTTGTTCAGTTTCCATGTAGTTGAGCGGTTTTGACTGAGTTTCTTAATCCTGAGTTCTAGTTTGATTGCACTGTGGTCTGAGAGACAGTTTGTTATAATCTCTGTTCTTTTACATTTGCTGAGAAGAGCTTTACTTCCAACTATGTGGTCAATTTTGGAATAGGTGTGGTGTGGTGCTGAAAAAAATGTATATTCTGTTGATTTGGGGTGGAGAGTTCTGTAGATGTCTATTAGGTCCACTTTATGTAGAGCTGAGTTCAATTCCTGGATATCTTTGTTAACTTTCTGTCTCGTTGATCTGTCTAATGCTGACAGTGGGGTGTTAAAATCTCCCATTATTATTGTGTGGGAGTTTAAGTCCCTTTGTAGGTCACTGAGGACTTGCTTTATGAATCTGGGTGCTCCTGTGTTGGGTGCATGTATATTTAGAATAGTTAGCTCTTCTTGTTGAATTGATCCCTTTACCATTATGTAATGGCCTTCTTTGTCTCTTTTGATCTTTGTTGGTTTAAAGTCTATTTTATCAGAGACTAGGATTGCAACCCCTGCCTTTTTTTGTTTTCCAGTTGCTTGATAGATCTTCCTCCATCCCTTTATTTTGAGTCTCTGTGTGTCTCTGCACGTGAGATGGGTTTCCTGAATACAGCACACTGATGGGTCCTGACTCCTTATCCAGTTTGCCAGTCTGTGTCTTTTGATTGGAGCATTTAGCCCATTTACATTTAACGTGAATATTGTTATGTGTGAATCTGATCCTGTCATTATGATGTCAGTTGGTTATTTTGCTCGTTAGTTGCTATAGTTTCTTCCTAGCCTCGATGGTCTTTACAATTTGGCATGTTTTTGCAGGGGCTGATACCGGTTGTTCCTTTCCATGTTTAGTGCTTCCTTCAGGAGCTCTTTTAGGGCAGGCCTGGTGGTGACAAAATCACTCAGCGTTTGCTTGTCTGTAAAGTATTTTATTTCTCCTTCACTTATGAAGCTTAGTTTGGTGGGATAGGAAATTCTGGGTTGAAAATTCTTTTCTTTAAGAATGTTGAATATCGGCCCCCACTCTCTTCTGGCTTGTAGAGTTTCTGCTGAGAGATCAGCTGTTAGTCTGATGGGCTTCCCTTTGTGGGTAACCCGACCTTTCTCTCTGGCTGCCCTTAACATTTTTTCCTTCATTTCAACTTTGGTGAATCTGACAATTATGTGTCTTGGAGTTGCCCTTCTCGAGGAGTATCTTTGTGGCGTTCTCTGTATTTCCTGAATCTGAATGCTGGCCTGCCTTGCTAGATTGGGGAAGTTCTCCTGGATAATATCTTGCAGAGTATTTTCCAACTTGGTTCCATTCTCCCCATCATTTTCAGGTACACCAATCAGACGTAGGTTTGGTCTTTTCACATAGTCCCAAATTTCTTGGAGGCTTTGTTCATTTCTTTTTAATCTTTTTTCTCTAAACTTCCCTTCTCTCTTCATTTCATTCATTTCATCTTCTATCAGCGATACCCTTTCTTCCAGTTGATCGCATCTGCTACTGAGGCTTCTGCATTCTTCGCGTAGTTCTCGAAACTTGGCTTTCAGCTCCACCATCTCCTTTAAGCCCTTCTCTCCATTGGTTATTCTAGTTATCCATTCTTCTAATTTTTTTTGAAAGTTTTTAACTTCTTTGCTATTGTTTTGAATTTCCTCTCGTAGCTCAGAGTAGTTTGATCGTCTGAAGCCTTCTTCTCTCAACTCATCAAAGTCATCCTCCATCCAGCTTTGTTCCGTTGCTGGTGAGGAACTGCGTTCCTTTGGAGGACGAGAGGTGCTCTGTTTTTTAGAGTTTCCAGTTTTTTTGGTCTGTTTTTTCCCCATCTTTGTGGTTTTGTCTACTTTTTGTCTTCGATGATGGTGATGTACAGATGGGTTTTTGGTGTGGATGTCCTTTCTGTTTGTTAATTTTCCTTCTACCAGACAAGACCCTCAGCTGCAGGTCTGTTGGAGTTTACTAGAGGTCCACTCCAGACCCTGTTTGGCTGGGTGTCAGCAGCGGTGGCTGCAGAACCGCGGATTTTCGTGAGACCACAAATTCAGCTGTCTGATAGTTCCTCTGAAAGTTTTGTCTCAGAGGAGTACCCGGTTGAATGAGGTGTCAGTCTGTCCCTACTGGGGGGGTGCCTCCCAGTTAGGCTGTTCAGGGGTGAGGGACCCACTTTAGGAGGCAGTCTGTCCGTTCTCAGATCTCCATCTGTGTGCTGGGAGAACCACTACTCTCTTCAAAGCTGTCAGTCAGACAGGGACATTTAAGGCTGTGGAGGTTCTCGCTGAGTTTTTGGTTGTCTGTGCCCTGCCCCCAGAGGTGGAGCCTACAGAGGCAGGCAGGCCTCCTTGAGCTGTGGTGGGCTCCACCCAGTTCGAGCTTCCTGGCTGCTTTGTTTACCTAAGCAAGCCTGGGCAATGGCGGGCGCCCCTCCCCCAGCCTCATTGCCGCCTTGCAGCTTGATCTCAGACTGCTGTGCTAGCAATCAGCAAGACTCTGTGGGCATAGGACCCTCCGAGCCAGGTGCGGGACACAATCTCCTAGTGTGCCGTTTTCCAGGCCCGTTGGAAAAGCGCAGTATTAGGACGGGACTGACCCGATATTCCAGGTGCCGTCTGTTTCCCCTTTCTTTGACTAGGAAAGGGAACTCCCTGACCCCTTGCACTTCCCGAGTGAGGCAATGCCTCGCCCTGCTTCGGCTCGCGCACAGTGCGCTTCACCGACTGTCCTGAACCCACTGTTAGGCACTCCCTAGTGAGATGAAACCGGTACCTCAAGCAGAAATGCAGAAATCACCCATCTTCTGTGTCGCTGGGGCTGGGAGCTGGAGACCGGAGCTGTTCCTATTCGGCCTTCTTGGCTCCACCAGTACCATGGGTAGGAGCTAAAACCCCTGGTTTGGTGTCCTTGCCTCCAAGTCTCATGAACTTGCTTCACTGACTCCTAAAGTCACATAGGTGATAAAGGTGTCCCTGAATCCAAATTCACATATTCTTTCTATTGAGACAGGCAGGTGGGAAGGGCTCCCTGGCAAAACTCCAACCGGCCAGTGCACTGAGAGGAGTGTACCAGAATGTTTGTAGCAAGCTTGGTTTAATCTTTGGACAGCTCCAAAGTCCATCTGCATGGAAAAGTGTGGTATTATTCATAAAATACCGTATACAGCAGTGAAAATTAGTGAACTACTACCCCTGTATGTATCAACACGGATGAATCCCATGTTAAATGAAGACTGTGTCCTAGAGAGGAGCTTTAACAAAAATCATTCTTTTGATTATAAGAAGCATTAACAATATATACAGGAGAAAGAATTTCCTGTAAAATCTGTTACTGAATTTATGCTACCTTAGGATCTTAAATTTTTGTGTAATTAGTTATTGTAAAACCCACAGCTCATCAAAAGTACTTATATTGCTTTCCAGAAATAGTACCCAGCCTTAAAAATGAAAGTTTATTTTAAAGCCTTCTGTGGTGTATTATTGAGATACATGTAAATATTTAAATGTATATCTTTAATATGCATAGTATTAAACTTGTCATTTTGTAAATTTATTTTGTCAGACCTGCTCATGTGTCTTTGGTGGGCTTTACCTAAACAGCATAACCTCCTGGGGCAAATATACTTTTGGACAATTCCATCTTGTTTAACAAATTATTTTATACTCATCTACTTTAAAGCTAATTATTAAAACTATATAGTCTTAGAATTCAGAGCAATAGTTTATAAAACAAGCAGCTGTGATCAAAGGTAACTTTGTTGTCTAGGCTTGTTTTCTTTTTTTGAGACGGAGTCTCGATCGGTCTCCAGGCTGGAGTGCAGTGGTGTGATCTCGGCTGTCTGCAACCTCTGCCTCCCAGGTTCAAGCGATTCTCCTGCCTCAGCCTCCCGAGTAGCTGGGACTACAGGCGCGTATGCCACCATGCCCAGCTAATTTTTGTATTTTTAGTAGAGACAGGGTTTCACCATGTTGGCCAGGATGGTCTCGATCTCTCAACCTCATGATCCGCCAGCCTCAGCCTCCCAAAGTGCTGGGATTACAGGCATGAGCCACCGCGCCCAGCCTGTCTAGGCTTTTTCTAAACAAGGGTTTCGATTTTTTTTCTCCTTTAGCAATGTATGAAAAAAAAAATACCATAAATAGTTAATACTTAGGGCTTAAACTCTGAGGGCAGTTTTCTAAAGTTAGACTTTCAGTGTTTTGCCTCTCCTGTTATTGTGAAATATTAGCTTGCCTTCAAATTGAACTTTCAAGATTCATGGTTTTGTTTAACAGTTTGACATTAAGCCAGTTGAATTTGACTGTTTCACTCTCTGCGTTCAGGATGGATTTCCTCTGCATGTGGCAGAAAGTGAACTGAACTTACTGTTGGAAATCCTGGTTTCTGCTCCTTGCTGCACAAATACATGTTGACCTTGGGCAGATAACATGGCCTCTCTTAGTTTTCTGATCTATAAAATGGCTTAACACTACTTATTCTTCTTCTCAAACTTGTGTGGAAATCAAATAAAATGATGTGTTCCTTAAAACTCTGAACTGCTGAGTTTTATACTAAGATCCTATTCTACATCATTGGTGTACCTTTTCATCATTGGTGTGCTTTTTCTTCCTTCTCCTAACCTCAATATCTGCCAGAAAGAATTTTGGAATAAAGCACTATGGGTTTGTCTTGCTCCTTAAACTTAATTTCCTGGGGGTGAATCTCGGTTTATTCTGAGTTACTTCGAGGTGGAAAAATTGAACTTCCGGAGATAGCTTTTTTTTATCATTAAGAAATTAGACATGATAAAATGAATAGGTAACAGTACAGTTTTTCAGAACCCTTTCTTTTGCTAGATTTTTACTTTTCTTCTTCCCTTTATATACCCTTATAGCACAATCCCTAGTAGGTTGATTAAGGGCATAGGCTTACTGTCAAACTCCCTGGGATGGAATCTAAGTCCACTGTGGTCCTTGAGGAAGTAACTTCTATTACACCTCAATTTTTAAAATCTGTATAATGGAGATTATAATATTGCTTAGTGTATAGAGTTGCTTTGTGGTTTAAATGAGGTAATATATGTAAATTGCTTAGCACAGGGTCTGGTACTTAGAAAATGTTCAAAATGTTTTAGTATTGTATAATTATTGATAATTTCTGAGAATCTGTTTACCCTTCCATTCTTTTAAACTTAAGTGATAGTTTAGTGTTCTCTGATATAGTTTTTCTACATATGCTTGTATTCTATATTCAGAATTTAATTTTCAGTTTTATTGCAGGTATGAACTAAACTGTAGTTAAATTTTAATATTTAAACATTGCACTTTAATTTTCAGTAAGAAATGGTTAATATCTAAAAATTATTTATTCTAGAGTTTTCAAATTATAAACCAAAATAGCCCATAATATAGGAATTTTTTTTTTTTTTTTTTGGAGACGGAGTCTCGCTCTGTCGCCCAGGCTGGCGTGCAGTGGCGCAATCTTGGCTCACTGCAAGCTCCGCCTCCCGGGTTCATGCCATTCTCCTGCCTCAGCCTCTCCAAGTAGCTGGGACTACAGGCGCCTGCCACCACGCCCGGCTAATTTTTTGTATTTTTAGTAGAGACGGGGTTTCACCGTGGTCTCGATCTCCTGACCTCATGATTCGCCCGCCTTGGCCTCCCAAAGTGCTGGGATTACAAGCGTGAGCCACCACACCCAGCCTAGGAATTTTTTTTTTGAGAGTTTGAAATCTGAAGTTAAGAGAATTTATGAGGGCTGCCACTGAAATATAAACAATAAGAGGGCAGGAATCATTACATCTATACCCAAAATAGGGCTTAGCAAATAGTGGGTGGTCAGTGAATTTTGTGGAATATTATAAATGAATTTTGTGAACATAGATCCTTGTTTCAAGCTTTGGTTTCCTTACTGCATTGTAGCTGTTTTTTCAGTATGTTTTAAGCTACTTTTAAAGATGTTTTTAAAGACCAGTTGGCAACAGACATTTTTAAATACACAAAAATAATGAGAAATGCAGTTTGCGTGAAACTTGGTGTGGCCTCCCAGCTCAGTTGAGGCTTGAATGTGAGAGATTATGTGTTTATCTCTCCAGCGTGGGCTGAGAAACCACAGGGAGATGTGTCATAGCTTAGTTCTTTATTTCAAATGAGAATTCCTACTATAGTGAAATGTACAAAAACAATCTAGTACTACATACAAATAATTTTGTATCTTTGATATATTCATTCCTCCAAAGTTCTTTCTTAATATTTAAGTGGAACTTAGTAAGAATCAGTTGTAGTCACATTCTAACAAAGAGCCTTAATCCTGGCAGGGCACAGTGGCTCATGCCTGTAATCCTAACACTTTGGGAGGCCAAGATGGGTGGATTGCTTGAGGCCAGGAGTTCAAAACCAGCCTGGCCAACTTGGTGAAACCCCGTCTCTACTAAAAATACAAAAAATTAGCCAGGTGTGGTGGCAGGTGCCTGTAGTCCCAGCTACTGGAGAGTCTGAGGCAGGAGAATCTCATGAACGTGGGAGGCAGAGGTTGCAGTGAGCCAAGATAGCACCACTGCACTCCAGCCTGGGCAACAAGAGCAAAACTTCGTCTCAAAAAAAAAAAGAAAAAGAGAGAGAACCTTAATCTTGAGATGTGCAAATTGTCTCTTTTGAATATTCAGATTCATTTTCTTCTGTCATATAATGGGTTTTGTTACCTTTATTTTTTATTGTACAGATTATGGAGTTTTTTCCACAGTTCTTGCTTATTCATGTTGATATTTTCAAAAGATCACCTCTTCTTGCTCTTTCTAAATCTTTCTAGGCCCTTGTCCCTCCCACTATGTTAAGACCAAAACAAAATTGTCTCGGAGAAACTAATGTCTCTCATTTTCTTTATAGTCTTTAGCAAAAGAAGTTAGAATTATCTTAGGCTATTCTAGAATTTCACAACCTTGCTATTAGGAAGCCTTTACATCTGCTGAATTCCTCATTAACTTAAATCGTTTCCTCTTTTTCTGGAATTCTGGAATTGGCCAGTTTCCTCAAAATTCCTTTATATACTTTATGCAATAAGTATTCCTGTTTAAATGTAAATTGAATCATGGTATATTCTAAATGTATTAGGGAACTTTTCTTTGAGGACTTCCTTTTGTAAACCAATAATTACCCGTTAATTATGTTTTATGTTTGTTTTCTTTTTGATTGTTAGTGGTAGTTTTTTTTTTTTTTCTAGATTTAGATTTTCAAATACATGGTCTGCTTAAAACAGGGTATACTTAGAAGTGACTTCTAAAGTCATTTTTAAACTTTCTCTTCTCTGGGTTAAGATGCACTGATACAAGCAGTAATTTGAGGTTTCCTGCACTGAATATTAAGTTGTTTCTTTTCTAAAAATGAAAACAACTTCAGTCTCTTTTAGAATGTACCGTAATCTCTACTGAGTAGAGGGGTTGTTAGAGATAACATTAAATCTCATTATGTTAACTGTACTTTCTTTGTGCCTAAAACCTGGTTTCACTTTACCCCCTCTCTTGTGTGCTGCAGCTGGTGGATAGCGAGGTGGTCATGCTTTCTGCTCACTGGGAAAAGAAAAAGACAAGCCTCGTGGAGCTGCAAGAGCAGCTCCAGCAGCTCCCAGCTTTAATCGCAGACTTAGAATCCATGACAGCAAATCTGAGTAAGTCCAATGTTTTCATTGTACATTACTTTTAGGAATGAAAACAACTTGGGCAGGGTTTGGTGTAATTTCAGAGCTTTTTAGGAACACATGAAATTCTGGGTTAACAGGATTTTTTGGAAAATCATGATTTCTACTTAATTTCATATTTTGATTAGTTGAGGATTCGACAGAAAATGATGTAAAGTGTAGAAATTAGTTCTGTTTCTGCCTCAGGTCAGCCCAGGACACATAATTATAATTAGGTTGATTCTTAAAGTGACTCAGGTTGTCTTTGTTGACATTTGGTCTCTGTTCAAAAGCATACATATAGAAAATGGATTAGGTGACTTTGTCCTGACTGTAGAATGTATTCCAGAAATTGTTGCTTTTAAAATTTAGATCTGCTAGAACTTCATGTCTTGTAGTGTATTTTTTTCTCTTCAAACGGATTAGAGATCAAACAAACCTGGTTAAATGAGGGTACTTGTGCTGGGTGTGGTGGCATGTGCCTGCAGTTGCAGCTATTCTGGAGACTGAGGCAGGAGGATTGCTTGAGCCCAGGAGTTTGAATCCAGCCTGGGCAACATAGTGAGACCTTGTCTCAAACAACAACAACAACAAAGTAAATTAGGGTACCTGTTTGGCTAAATTTATGCTCTGTGGAAATTTATTTTTTTGTTGTTGTTCATTTGGATGGATTATGTTGGTATTCTTTTTTTCTTGGGTTTATATTCAGAAAATTATCTTTTACGTTGATGATGCCACATCTAAGGATAATATTGTAGCTTACTATTTCCTAATCAAGCTTAAGATCTTAGTAAAGTAGGAGGTAGGAGCTGTCTGAATGAGCTAATAACCTGTTTTAGTCTTTTAGGTGGGAAGCTAAAGATACCCTATTATCTCCTCCTGTTTTTAATATTGCCTTATTCAAAGCAAAACAAGACTGATTTACAAGGCAAGTAATTGGCAAGTCATAAGACAGTTTTTTGTGTGTGAACAAAATAGATATGTAGTATTTGGAGTGCTGTTGCTGATAACAGTAGCTAACGTTTATAGCACCTACTCTATGTCAGAGATTATTAGATGATTTACAGATACTATCTGTAATTCTCACAAGAACCCTACAAAAGTAGCTTTTATTATTCCCAATTTACAGATAAACTAAGGCTTGGAGAGGTTGCAACTTGCTCAGAATCATAAAATTTATAAATGCATCTAGGATTCCAACCACATTGATGATATCCTCAATATCAGTATGAGGCAGTAGGATGAAGTGATGAGGCAGTACGATGGGAGCTCTCAGTAGGTCTCTATGAACTGTATTCTTCAAGTCCCCTGGCTGTTGCCATGCCTTTCAGGGTCAGTGTTTTGTTATTTCTGAAGGCAGGGCATGGAAAAGAGATTCTAGGTCTTAGAGAAATGTAAAATGGCTGTGGTTGCCCTCTGCATTGGCTTCCTCTTACAGGTGTAGTAATGGTCCTTCCTAAGCCTTGGACGTAGCCTTTAAGATGTTTGGAACATTCTTCGTAGCCACTCTCTTTCAGCTCATCTTCCTGTATCTCTTTGAGTCACTTGCTTTTCATTGGTTGTATGTTTCTTTGCAGACATGTTCTCTTATGATAACCTCTTTTCTTTCCCCAGCTGAGAGTAAATCTGTTTACAGATAGTTGTTGTTTGCTTAATACCACTCTATTGATTAAATGCATTCTGCCACAATTCTCATTATTTTCATAGTCAATTCTGTTTAGAAAATGCAGTCTATATAAGTCTTTCATAGAATATATTGTATGTTCATTCCCAGTTAGGATTCCAATATCCTGAAAAATGTTTGATGTTTAGTGACATATGACCTTATTCTTCAGAAACTGCATTTTGGCTTCTTGAATGCACAAGATAGGCCTTCCAAATGTTCACTTGAATCCTCTCTTTTAGTAATCTGAGAACATCTAACACTAAAGACAAATGAAAGCTAAAAGATTATCTGATATACTGTTCTGGCTAGTCACTTCTAAATTAATTTGAGTCGTTTTTTTCCTCTCATCTGTGTCTAACCGATATTGAGCTCTTTTTAGAGAGTTCAGTTTTTTTTAGAAGGTATGTCTGGATGGTTGTTTTTCATATATATTGCCAATCTGAATTCTCTGTTAGCCTTTGAAATACATGCTTCCTTTGGGTTTTAATCTATTGCTGTTATTTGCCTGATATTTATAATTAGTAATGAATGACAGTGGAAGATAGCATATCAAAACTTGGAATTTTAGAGACCTAGTTAGTATTTGTTGGCCTAGAATAAGCCCAGAGAGAGTTGTTTTAAAATCATGAGGCTTTTAGCTAAGCAGTTTAAGCTTTATAGAATCATTGCTGACGATATTCTTTACAGTAGGAAAGCAAACACTTTGAAGCCAAATTTGATGGAGTTGTGTAAACATATATCTGCACCATTAATGTACTTTATGAATTCATTTTGATGCATTTATGTATCAGTCTTAGATTTTGGAAACATTTAGTGTTTTAAATGCTCATTCATTTACTGGGTTTTTTTTTTTCCTTTGGAAGCCTCAAAATCTCTCCTATTATCACCCAAATACCTTGACATAATATTACAAAGCTTTAAATAGTTAAGCAGTAATAAAAAATAAAAACAAACTTAGAAGAAAATAGTAACCGATTATATTTAGTCACAGGGTTCCCCTAACTTCTTTGAACTTGTTGCCCTTTCATTGTCAAATGTAACACCATATCCTGTCAGTCCCTCCATTTTCCAGGCTGCATCACTCTTTTGGTCTTACTTTGCTCTCTAGAGGGTCTGTTTTTATTGAAGGGTAAAGGATTTATCTTATGTGAGCAATTTGCCCTTTTGATGATGCTTTTAGCTGTGTTATCCCATGGATTCATTAATATGGCTCCTGGTACCTAGCCCCTTGGGAATTGTTAAGTTACCACAGATGATCCATTCATATTGGCTTCAGTCCAGCTTACAGGAGCCTATTTAATTGATACTTACTGGTAGGGTTTGTCGTTTTAAAAATAAGTAATAAAGGTATGCTGGGAACTGGAAAACAAGGGCTATGAACTTACAGATCCGGGTTTGGCTCCCAATCCTACAACTTCCTCACTGTGCAGATTTCTCAGTGGCTCCAAGCTTTAGTTTTCTTGTCTGCAAAATGACGATGAGCATACCTGTCTCGTAGGTATTTGGAGGATTAAATGAGATGACAAACCTAACCACTTAGCACAGTGCCTGGTACATGCTGGGCATCTGCCACGCACCATGCACTGTGTACAGACTCTGGACACACAGCAGTGAACAAGGTTGGGCACCTGCCATCAAGATGCTGACATTCTAATGGGGGCCTCTCTAGCCTTTGCAAATTTACGAAACTGTTATTCTGTGACACGAGGGTTTGGATGGATGTTAGGCAGTTTAGCTTGTGCTCAAACAGTTTAGAATGCAAAACCACAAGATTCAATGTGGTGATATTAGTATTCTGTACCTTGAAAGTATGTAAGCATACAATGGAATATCTTTATCCAGATTCTATGCACTTTCTTATTCTGTGAAAAACCACAGTGCTTTTTAATCATAAAACCTGAAAAATATGTTTGAAAAGTGTATACTGAATTCTCTTGAACTTCCACTAGAGGGTAGTATAATCCTATTCCTTTATTGAAGTTCAAAATGTTAAAGCCTTGTCTTTGAATTTTCTCTATTTCTTAGTTTATTTTATATGACCTATTTTTAAAAGACTGTTCCCTTCATCTAGAACAGAAGATTCTGGGTTTTGTTTTTGTTTTTAAATTTTAATTTTTTTAAGAGACAAAGTCTCACTCTGTTGTCCAGGCTGTAGCATGGTGGTGCGATCATAGCTCACTTGCAGCCTCAGACTATTCCTGGACTCAAGTGATCTTCCTGCCTCAACCTCCCAAAGCTCTGGCATTACAGGGTTGAGCCACTGTACCCAGCCAGAAGATTCTGTTAGTTCTTAGATAACAATTCTTAGATATAAGAGAATAGCAGCTGTATACTGAGTTTGTGTTTTTCTTTTGGTTTGACCTAGCCTGATACAGTATTATTTTGCTTTTTTCTGTACAGAATTTTAGAGGGCATCTAACAGAGAGATTATCATAGCTCTGTCAGTTTTTCATGAACTAGATTATCAGATGTCCAGGTTCCTTTCTGAGGTTAGACCCTTCAAGAGGCACATTAATTCTCCTAGACACCTTTTAGGCTACTACATAGATCTCATTTGTTCCATAATGGCTTTTGCAACTTAATGTACTTCTTAAAGTTTCCTTATTCATACCATCATTACCTTATTTCGTTAGTACATAAAGGTGTAACATAAGCATTTGAACGGTCTTGTGGTCTTTCAGTACCTGGCCTCTGTGACCTATGGGTTTGCAGCCAAGGAGAGTTCTTTGTTCCATGAGGCTAATTATTTTGTTAGAAAAGAACTCATTAAGTGGGAAATAATTTTAGTGTGCTGCTTCATTCTTTATATAGCAGTGGTTACACTACAGATGATATGTATTTGAAACAAATGGCACAAAGAAAAATTCCAAACAGAATTGCTTTTCCTCTGGGACAGCCTTCTCGCAAAGATTTGTGAAGCTCTTTTTTGCACAGCTGTCAGGCATTCCCAAATGGCTTTTCACAATAAAATTCTACCTATCTCTTCCACTGATCACTAAATGAGACATATGCTGTTGTTATAGCGAGCAAAATGGTGAGGCTTGAGCTTCTTGTAAAGGTATATTTGTGTCCATGGAGGCCTGCTAGTATTTTATGTATATGCATCCTAAGTTTGGTTACCAAATATACTCATATATGCAACTTGTTTGCAACAGGAAATGAGCAGACTGACAGGGAAATTAAATTTCTGCTAACTTAAATTCAACATAAAATATTCGGAATGCACATTATGTATGTACTTGTCATTATTATATGAAGAGCTTTTTTAAGTTTTTAATATAAGAAGGGATGAACATTTATTTTTTTCAATGCAATTCTTTTATATTTTATTACTGATTTCAAGTCTCCTAAATGTTAAAATGGAAAATTTTCATCACTTCTTCTGTTTTAAGTCACTGATAATGTGACCTGGTTTAATATACTAAAAGTATCATCATGTTGTTTAATGTTTTCTAAGTTCCCTGCTCATGTTTATTCTTTTACAAAATTTGGCATAATCTCTTAATATTTAAACTAGATGACCATGATTAGATTTGCCTTCTCGGTTATTTTACATGTTAGAGTAATAAAATCATTCTATCACCAGAAATTATTCTATCACCAGAAATTATTCTTTATTGAATTCAACAGACAGGTTATTAGGGGATAGCAGAGACGCAAAAATACAGTCTGCACCTTTAAGGCCCTTACTGATTCCTGAGAGATATGAGAGTACACAACTGATTGGATGATATCAGTCAGAATGTGAGTCCTGTGTGAGGCCGAAAGGTCTGGAGAAGTACAGAAGAGGAAGGGAGCCCTGTGGGAGGAGGGCGGGCTGCCACTGGCCTAAGCCTGAAAAGACAGGCCGGGGATGGGGACAGGCAGAGGCAAGGAGGAGGAGGCACCAACGCTCAGGACTCATCTTGTTTTGCTGTAATGTAGAATATGTGAAGGAAAGAAGTGAAGTAAACACAGTTTGTGGCCAGAGAGCAGTAGCTCTCTGAATGATAAGGAGTTTAACTTGAAAGGGCTCGGGAGCCTGTGAAGCTTTTTAAAGGGGAGAACATAAATATGAATTTGATGTTAGCAGTAAAATGACCACTGACTATTTCAAGCATTTTTAGTCTAAATTTGTCATTCAGCACAAAAGCATGATGCCGTCCTATTCAGAAGGATGTACAGTTTGTTTCTCATTAGGAATTCCAGGTCGATAAACCACTCACATGTCTTCATTTGGTCCCCACGTTATTAACAAAAGAGTGACTAGGGCAGCAAGTACAATTTGTACCTAGAACAGAATTTCTGTCTGTGAGAAATTAATTGGCCTGCGTAGAGATCAACCTCATTTAAGTTCCTGGCCTCATTAGCTCTGTAGTCAACCAACAGAGCTAGAATCTAAATGGAGATTGCCATCTGTCCAGATAAAGATTAAAAAGGTAAAAAGAACATACGCATTTTCCAGCATAGAATAATTGTTGGCTCCATTACATAGTTTCTTTTCAGAAAAATCATTTGCAATTTAATTCCTTTTACCTGTAGGAGATCTTAAGTCTAAGAATACAGCCTGGAAAATAACTTACAGGTGTGTAAGTTTGTAAGGTAAAAATGAAAATGTTGTTGACATTTTGATCTAATAGATCCATAGATCTTGTTTACATCATGATCATTACTGGTCAATGAAATTATTAGTGTTCAGTGGCTTTTATTAAATATAAAACTTAGCTAATCTAAACATTTTCTCTATTTTTTTATATTCAAACATTAATTATTTACTGTCAAGTATTAAGTTTAGGTACTTTGGCTCATTTAATCCTTTTAACAGCTTTGCAAGATATGTGTTGTTAGCTCTCTCCTCACAGACGAGGTATCACATTGCATCTCATCTGGCAGGAGCAGAGCTGGGTTTTTAAGCTTATGCTTCAAAGCCTAGCTCTTAACCAGTCCCCCATATGCTAAGCATACGTGCATGATACTGAATGCACCAAGTAGCTTAGAGTTAAATGGAGTCTATATTAAATTTAACTATTCTAGTTTTTATCACTAATCAAAATGAAACAGCCTTTTAAATAATCCTATTAGCTATGATAGTCTTTTATACATTTTAAGACCATGTCAGACTAGTTACAACAGAATGAGCTGAATATTGCTTCTTTAGTACTAGGAGTACTAGCTCCCAAGCTGAATCTCCTAGTCAGTTTTTCATTTAATAAAACAAAAAACAATGTAGGCTGGGTGGGGTGGCTCACACCTGTAATTCTAGCACTTTAGGAGGCCAAAGCAGGAAGATCGCTCAAGCCCAGGAGTTCAAGACCAGCCAGGTCATAGTGAGGCCTCGTCTCTACAAAAAAATATATACATAAATGGCAGTACATCATTTTGCCTGATTCCCCCATATAAACTCCTTATGTACAATTTATGACATTCTTAAAAATCTTAAATATAGTTATTGGCTAAAATTTAGATTTTACAAATTGTTTCATTTAAGCATTCCATAATCACATATAGTAGCTGTTTGATGTGGTCCCTGAAGCTAGATTCAAAACTACCATGAACTACATTATTATTAGCCTTTTCCAGATTTACCAGTGGTTTACAGTGATATATTAATATGATAAAAGTCAGTACCTAAAATGTCTGAAGAAAACTGCTAGTCATCAAGTTTTCACTTTTGAATAAAATTTTACTCCCCCCCCACCAAATTCATGTTTTTAAGCCTTACACCCTAGCAGAGAGGAGAGGGAGTTTTTATAAGCACAAATATTTAGTAGAGTTAAAATTTAGGATATTAGAAAGTGTCAAAAAAAAACAAAAGGAATAAGACCTACTATTTGATAGCACAGTAGGGTAACTATTGCCAATAATAACTTAATTGTATATTTTAAAATAAAGAATGTAATTGGATTGTTTCTAACTCAAAGGATAAATGCTTGAGAGGAGGATAAAAAGAGAAAATGTCAACACTTCTGGATTATCTAATAGCTGTTTGGATCAAACACAGATTAATTAAAAATAAAATCTTCATTAATAAAAATTCATACTTTATTAATTTTTTTTTTTACTGAATATTATTTTCAGTTCCAAGATCTCATTCAGGAGACCACATTAAATTTAGTCATCTTGTCTTCTTAGGCTCCTCCTGGCTCTGACAGTTTCTCAAACATTTTTTGTTTTTGATGACCATGACAATTTTTTGAGACATGGTGATCAGATATTTTGTAGACTGTCCCTCAGTTGCAAATTGAGTACTTTGTAGTATTTTGGATATCAGTCCTTTATCAGGTATGTTTTACAATGATTTTCTCCCAGTTTCTGCCTTGTCTTTTCTTTTAAAAAAATTTTTAAGTATTTACGTATATTTTTTGCTTTTATTATTATTTTTAATTGACACATAATTGTGTATATTTATAGGGCACAGTGTGATTTTTGATACATGTACACAGTGTGTAATAAATCAAGGTAGTCAGCATATCCATTTCCTCAAACATCATTTTTTTGTTTTGGAAACATTCAAAATCCACTCTTTTGCTATTTGAACATATACAGTAAATTGTTATACTCTCCCTACAGTGCTATAGAATACTAGAACTTATTCTTCCTAGCTAGCTATAATTTTGTATCTGTTAACCAACCTTTGGCTACTGCCTACCTCCCCAGCAGCCTCTAGTAAGCACTATTCTACCCTCTACTTCCCTGGGATCAACGTTTTTAGCTTCGACATGTGGGTGAAAACATACAGTATTTATCTTTCCGTGCCTGGCTTATTTCACTTAACAATACGTCCTCGAGGCTCGTCCATGTTACTGTGAATGATAGTACTTAAATCTTTTTTACAGCTGAATAGTATTCCATTGTTTATATATAACACATTTTCTTTATCCATTCATCTATTGATGGATGGTTAGGTTGAATTCTTATCTTGGCTACTGTGTATAGAGCTGCAATGAACATGGGAGTGCAGATAACGTTTCAACATACTGATTTCCTTTCCCTTGGCTGTATTCCCAATAGTAGTGGGACTGCTGGTCATATGGTAGTTCTACTTTTGATTTTTTAAGGAACTTCCATACTGTTTTCCATAATGGCTATACTAATGTAAATTCCCACCACAGCGTATGAGAACTCCCCTTTCTCCGCATCCTTGCCAGAATTTGTTATTTTTCGTCTTTTTGGTAATAGCTATTCTTTTTTTTTTTTTTTTTTTTTAGTTTAGGGGGTTAGGGGATACATATGCTTGTTTGTTGTGTGGCTGTATTGCATATTGGAGGAGACCGGGCTTGTAGTGTACCCAATACCCAAACAGTGAACATTGTACCCAATAGGTAGTTTTTCAGTCTTTGTCCCTTCCCACCCTTCCCCCCTTTTTGGACTCCCTAGTGCCTGTTATTTCCATGTGGCAATAGCTATTCTAACTAGGGTGAGATGATATCTCATTGTGGTTTCGATTTGTATTTCCCTTGTAATTAGTGATGTTGAACATTTTTCCATGTACCTGTTGGCCATTCGTGTACCTTCTTTTGAGAGATGTCTATTCAGTTCATTTGCCCATTTTTTAATAGGATTTTTTTAAATTTTTATTTTTTGCTGTTGCATTGTTTGGGTTCCTTGTATAAGAATTTCTTGGGAATTTTAATTAGTAGGGCCATTATGAAAAACAGTATGGAGGTTCCTCTGAAATAAAACAAAACGAAAATAGAACACCATATGGACAGCAGTCCCACTACTCGGGATATATTCAAAGGAAAGGATATTAATCCCTTGTGGGATGAGTAGTTTGCAGGTATTTTCTCCCATTTTGCTGGTTGTCTTTTCAGTCTTGATGTTTTTTTTTCTAGGCAGACGCTTTTTAATTTGATACAATCTAGTTTGTCTATTTTTGCTTTTGTCGCTTGTGCCTTGAGGTCTTCTCCATAAAATCTTTGTCCAAACCAATGTTCTGAAATGTTTCCTGTATGTTTTCTTCTAGTAGTTTCATGGTTTCAGCTCTTACATTTAAGTCTTTAATCCATTATGAGTTGATTTTTTTATAGGGTGAAAGTTAGGGGTCTAGTTTCATTCTTCTGCATATGGATATTTACTTATCCCAGCATCGTTTATTGATGAGACCATGTATTTCCCAATGAATGTTCTTGGTGCCTTTGTCAAAAACTGGTTGGCTCTAAATATGTGGATTTATTTGTGGGTTTTCTGGGTTCTCTGTTCTGTTCCAGCATGTCTGTTTTTATGCTAGCATCATGCTGTTTTGGTTACTATAGCTTTTTGTAGTATATTTTGAAGTCAGACAATCTGATGCTTCCAGCTTTGTTATTTTTGCTCAGGATTGCTCTGGCTATTCAGAGTCTTGTGTGATTCCATACGAGTTTTAGAATTTTTTTTTTTTCTGTTTCTGTGAGGAATGTCATTGGTGTTTTGATAGGGATTGCATTTAATCTGTAGATCACTTTTGGCAGCATGATCATTTTCACAATATTCTTCTAATGCATAAACATGGGGATGTCTTTTCATTTTTGTCTTCAACTTCTTTCATTAGTGTTTTATAGTTTGTCCTGTAGAGATCTTTCATCCCCTTGATCTCAAACTTCTAGGCTCAAGCGATCTCCTGCCTCAGCCTCCCAAAGTGCTGAGATTACAGGTGTGAGCCAGCACACCTGGCTCTTTCCTTCCCTTGGTTAAATTTATTCTTAAGTATTGTAATTTTTTGTAACTATTGTAAATGGGACTGCTTTCTTGATTTCTTCCCCCCCTGCAATTTCATTGTTGGTGTATAGAAATGCAACTGATTTTTGTATGTTGATTTTGTATCCTGCAACTTTACTGAATTTATTTATCAAGTTCTAAAAGTTTTTTTGGTGGCACGTTTAGAGTTTTCTGTACATAAGATCATGTCATCTGCAAACGGGCATTTTGACTTCCTCCTTTCCTATTTGGATGTCTTTATTTCTTTCTTGTGCCTAATTGCTCTCTCTAGGACTTCCAAAAAACAGGCCAAAATTTGCATCACAATAAACCTATAATTGTAAGTTGAAATTTGAGGGGTTTGCCTCAAACCTAAATGCTATGAAAGCTAGTTTAGAAGGTCATATGAAAAGCTAGTACGTAAATGAAGGAATTATATTGTAGCCATTTAAGTGAACCCAAGACTGGAAGGCCTCACAGCCAACTTGTTTCTCTTCACTGCTCCCTTCCCCACTGGATCGCTGTTACTTCCCTACTTGGGAGTCATTTCTTGCTGAGGTTTCCCTCATCTGTGTTAGATGCCACTCCTTTGAGTTCCTACGGCACCTCACGCCTCACTCTGTCATGCTCTGTTGCCATTGAAATATGCCTCCCCTCTCCTGTAAGCTCCTTGAGCTCCAGGACTGTCTTTTTCATCTTTGTATCCCAGTGACTGGCACATGTCAGTGAATAATAGATAACTAGTTGAGTCTCTGAGTTCTCAAATCTTTGACCTCAAAAGCTTTTCTTTCGTATGAGAAAACAACTAATCCTTGCCCCTACAATCTCAGTTTACTTAGCATCCTATCAACTGGAAATTAGTGTAATGTGAGAGGGATTCGGTTTGGATTCCTGACTGACCTTCACTGGCCGTGTGGCCCTTCACTAGCTTGCTTGGGCGAGGCACTGTATTTGTTTTTCTAGGCTTTCGTCTTGAATCTTTTCAGTGAAAGGGTTGAGTGGGTGATCTTCATGTTCCAATAAAGCTATAGGGCTCTGTGGCCTAGCAGCAGAGTGGAGTAGTGAAAGACTAGTCACGTGACAGGCCGGGCGAAGTCTGTTCCTCACCCAACCACTGAGTAGCCTGGTAATCCATGCTTACCAAGTATTTGTGCATATCTACTGTGCCTTGAAGATTTGTGTATGTGATGTGCCAGAGGCAAAACAAATGCTAACGTAATTTAGAAACACAGATATTAAGTTAGTTAAGTATAGGTATAATTAGGTTAAGTTAGGTATAATTTGTGTTAATTATATTTTACCATATTCTTCTTATGTGAAAATTGGTTATTCACATGTGGTATATGGGATAATTAGGATATAGCATTATGTTAATCAAGATAATGTTTCTCCATTTCTTTGTCTTCCTGGTTAATTTCTTGAAAATGCTTGAAATGTAGTCAAAAAAGATAATTTGAATTATGTTTTAATGTTGGCCAGTGTATTTTATTTTGCTTCAAGAAAGTTTAATAAAAAATATTAAAAATGCAAAACAATCTCAACAATGTAAACTTTTACCTTTTTAATACTTTTTGTATTCATCGTGATCAAGGATTCTGACTTTTGAGGTCTGTTTATTTTTATATACCTTCAGCTCATTTAGAGGCAAGTTTTGAGGAGGTAGAGAACAACCTGCTGCATCTGGAAGACTTATGTGGGCAGTGTGAATTAGAAAGATGCAAACATATGCAGTCCCAGGAACTGGAGAATTACAAGAAAAATAAGAGGTGAGTTTGAAAAATTTGCCACAGTATTCATTTCAGTCTCAAAGTTTTCCATATTACTTTACATGCTACTCTTTAGAAGTCCCGGCTGATAAAAGACAAAGGTTTCAACATAAATCTGATAAATAAGCTTTCTAAAACTTTTTTTTAAAAGCCACTATCTGTTGCCATCTTTTGGAGATGAGTTATGAAAAACTCAGGAGAGGGTAAAACATGAATCCCAAATATAAAGATGAAAGAGTGGAGCACAGGGCAGTTTTCCAGCAAAATAGGAGCCCTGAGCTAGTTTTCTCCAAGAGACAAATGACTGGGTTGCTCTTTTCTTTTCTTGCTCTTCTCCTCCATTACTAGAGCGGAAGGGAAGGAACCTGAGCCCAGGCTGCGGAAAGGGGCTGGAGGGCTTCGAATCCCAGCTCAGTCACACGCTACCTATGGGACCTTAGGCAAATTATTTTATCTCTCTTAGCCTCAATGTCACTGATTTATGTTGGGGATAATGATGTACCCCTATCATAGAGTTGTTATAAGGATTAAATGAATTAATTGTTACCTAATTCAGTTAGTGCTTTGTAAATATTAGTTATAATAATGGCTATTATCACTAGGCCAACCTGAACTGGAGATGGAAAAGGAGTCTAAGGGTAACAGCCTGCTAGACTAGCTCTGGCATCCCAAGTCCTGCAGTGACCATCTCAGAGATGGAAGGTACAGGGTTGGTATTTCTGAAGTCCGTGGGGAGTCAGTCTCAGAGGACATGAGACAGACTGTCATCTGTGCTGGGCACCTCTGGAACTGAAGCTGGAGGCGGGCTTTGCTAGTTGGGAGGAAGCAGAAGTCATGGGATTGGGTCTGGCTGTGGCCCAAGAGCAGATTTGGTGGAGAGAGAGATGGATAGGTTGGGCAGAGTACACTCTTGGTGTTAGGAGTGTTGATAAGTGGAGTTGTTCTGGATCTAGGATGTGACAATAACAGGAGTGGGTTGCTATCATGGACAGGAGGAGCTGGTCACTAATATACCACCATCCCCTACCCCCAAGGAAGCTAATACATAGGTGAGGTGGATTATTGTATTGATGTTAAAGTCTTCTAGAATGAGGCCAAGGGATGAGGTAGAAATGAATAGAAATGAGTATTTTAGAACACAAGTTCTCAATCAGGGTCATGTATCCTTAGAGATGGGCACTAAATGTTAATGAGCAGTAAGAGTCACCTGGGGAGAGTATTTACAGTGGGGATTCCTGGGCTCTGTCCTTGGGAAGTCCATTCTAAAGTTAATTCCAGTGGAGAAAGTTGAAATGACTCCTTATTCCACAAGCCTCTAGAATGGTTTAAATTTAGAATGGTTTGAAACAGGCATTTTAGGTGATTCTGATATGGGTGGCCTGTGGACCACACTTTGAGAGACTGCTGGGCAGGGATGGGAGATGGGTGGTGTGCAGGCTGTAAATGGAAGAGCTTCAGAAGAGCTCCAGGGAGGCTGTGGATCAAATTGTTCACAAAAGGTTGTATGTGCGTGAATTTTCCAGAGGTGCTTTCTATACATTTCATTTGTCCCACAAAGATTGTAGGAGGGCATTTGGCAGCATAAAGAATGGAGTCCTTGGCCGGATGCAGTGGCTCACGCCTGTAATCCCAGCACTTTGGGAGGCCGAGGTGGGCGGATCCTATGGTCAGGAGATCGATACCATGCTGGCTAACATGGTGAAACCCTGTCTCTACTAAAAATACAAAAAATTAGCCGGGTGTGGTGGCGGGCGCCTGTAGTCCCAGCTGCTCGGGAGGCTGAGGCAGGAGAATGACATGAACCTGGGAGGCAGAACTTGCGGTGGGCCGAGATCGCGCCACTGCACTCCATCCTGGGCGACAGAGCAAGACTCCATCTCCAAAAAAAAAAAAAAAAAAAAAAAAAAAAAAAGGAATGGAGTCCTTGTCAGAGAAGGGACTTTTTTTTCTTTTGAGATGGAGTTTCACTGTTGTTGCTCAGGCTGGAGTGCAGTGGCATGATCTCGGCTCACTGCAACCTCCGCCTCCTTGGTTAAAGCATTTCTTCTGTCTCCCGAGTAGCTGGGATTACAGGCGCACACCACCACGCCCAGCTAATTTTTTTTATTTTTAGTAGAGATGGAGTTGCACCATGTTGGCCAGACTGGTCTCAAACCCCTGACCTCTGATGATCCACTCGCCTCAGCCTCCCAAAGTGCTGGGATTACCAGCGTGAGCCACCGCGCCTGGCCTAGAGAAGGGACTTTTGAATGAGTGGGTGAGCCTTGTGACCCAGGGCATTTCCAGACTGATATGTGGGCATGGGAAAAGAGGAGCTTCCCTTAAGAGGAAGATAGCAGAGGTAGAAATGGTCAGGCTAGTCTTCATTGTTAAATGAAAAATTAGAGAGACATTCTATTGTAAAGAAGTTAGGCATGGAAATATGTTTATAATGCAACAAGAGTTTCAAGGAACATGGTAGGAAGGCTTAGAATTTTGAGAGGAAATTTTTACAGGAGGTTGGACAGCTTGGGTACAGGTCATGTGAGCCTAGAAGGTGGTTTTCTCATGTGTGAAATGGGGATAATAATAGTACAGTACGTTATAGGGTTTTAGGGAATCAGTAAAGTGCTTGGAATAGTGCTTGGCACCAGCTAAGTGCTCTGTCAGTGGCTGCCAGCTCTGACTAACTTGTATTATTTGTGCAGCTATAAAGAGATGGGTATTCTATATTTTTAAATAGCGCATTGCTTTTTAGCTACATAATACAAAAATTATATGAATATTGTGATTTTTCTATTAAGATATGTTGAAATTTGATTCTTGGAAACGTATGATAGCAATACCTCAAAGATATTGTGGATTCTGTTCCAGTCCACTACATTCTGCAGTAAAGCTATTTACATGGTTTTTTTTGCTTTCCTAGTGCATATAAAAATTATGTTTATACTATACTGTATGTAGTCTATTAAATGTGCACTAGCATTATGTCTTAAAAAACAATGTACATACCTTAATTAAAAATACTTTATTGCTGATGATCATCAGCCTTCAGTGAGTTGTAATCTTTTTGATGGTGGAGAGTCTTGCCTCTATGGTAATGGCTGCTGACTTATCAGGTGGTGGTTGCTGAAGGTTAAGATGGCTGTGGCAATATCTTAATTAAAATAAGGTAACAATGAAGTTTGCTACGTCGATTGACTCTTTTTTCCTGGAAAGATTTCTCTGCAGCATGCGTTGCTGTTTGGCAGCATTTCACCCATAGTAGAATTACTTACAAAATTGGAATCAATCCTCTCACGCATTGCTGCTGCTTTATCAACTCAGTTTATGTAACATTCTATGTCCTTTCTTGTCATTTCAACAATGTTCACAGCATCTTCACCAGAAGTAGGTTTCTTCTCAAGAAACCACTTCCTTTGCTCATCCATAGGAAGTAACTCCTCATCTGTTTAAGCTGGATCACGAGATTGCAGTAATTCAATCATATCTTCAGGGTTCACTTCTAATTCTAGTTCTCTTGCTATTTCTAACACATCTGTAGTTACTTCCTTCACAGAAATCTTGAACCTCTCAGAGTCATCCATGAGGGTTGGAATCCACTTCTTCAAAATTCTTGCTAATGTTTGATATTTTGACCTCCTCCCATTAATTATGAACATTCTTAATGGCATCTGGAATGGGTAACCCTTTCCAGAGGTTTTCAGTTGACCTAGATCCATTGAAGGAATCATTATCTATGGCAGCTATAGCCTTACAAAATGTATTTCTTAAATAATAGGACTTGAAAGTTGAAATGACTCCTTATTCCACAGGCTGCAGAATCAATGTTGTGTTCACAACAATGAAACAACGTTGATCTCCTTGTTCATCTCTGTGAGAGCTCTTGGGTGACCAGGTGCATTGTCAAGGAGCAATATTATTTGGAAAGGAATTTTTTTTTTTCTGAGCAGTAGGTCTGAACAGTAGGCTTAAAGTATTCAGTAAGCTATGCCACAAACGGATGTGCTTTCACCCAGGCTTTGTTGTTACATTTGTACAGCACAGGCAGAGTAAATTTAGCATAATTCTATGGATTTTCAGGATGCCTCCGAAGATTTTCAGAGTAGTAAATGAGGCATTGGCTTCAGCTTAAAAGTCACCGGTTGTATTAGTCCCTAACAAGAGAATCAGACTGTCCTTTGAAGGTTTGAAGCCCGGCGTGGACTTCCTCTCTCTAGCTATGAAAGCCCTAGGTGGCATCTTCTTCCAATAAAAGTCTATTTTGTCTGTTGACAATCTGCTGTTTAGCATAGCCACCTTCATCAGTTATCATAGCTAGATCTTCTGGATAAGCTGCTGCAGCTTTTACATCAGCACTTGCTGCTTCATCTTGAACTATGCTGTTATGGAGATGACTTCTTACTTTAAATTCCATGAACCAACCTCTGCTAGCATCAAACTTTTCTTTTCCAGCTTTCTCACCTGTTTTAGCTTTCATAGAACTGAAGAGAGTTGGAACCTTGCTCTGGATTAGGTTTTAACTTAAGGAAGGGAATGTGGTGGCTGGTTTAATCTTCTGTTCAGACCACTCAGACTTTCTCCATAGAAGCAATACGGTGGGTTTGTTTTCTTATCGTTCATGTGTTCACTGGAGTCGCATTTTTAATTTCCTTTCAGAGCTTTCCTTGGCATTCACAACCCAGCTAACCGTTTTGTGAAAAAGGCCTAGCTTTTGGCCTGTCTTGGCTTTCGACATGCCTTCCTCACTAAGCTTGATTATTTCTACCTTTTGATTTCAAGTGAGAGATGTAAGGCTCTTTCACTTGAATAATTAGAGGCCATTGTAGGGTTATTATTAATAATTGGCCTAATTTCAGTATTATTGGGTCTCAGGAAATAGAGAGGTCCAAGGAGAAGGAGAGAAATTGGAGAATGGCTGGTCAGTGGAGCAGTCAGAACACATACAACATTTATGGGGCTTGTGGCACCCCAAAACAATGACAACAGTATGTGCTGGTGTGTACCACAGAATTCTAGAAGGGCTCAGGAATTGAAGGCACCAGGATCTTGAAAGATAAGGTGTGTTGAAAGCACATATGTGAAGTAAGGTCCCTTGATCCTCCGCTTAGCCAGATGATCACCCTATCCCTAGTTCATCAGGCAATGTGGCATTTCACCTGAGGGGCTCCAGACTTGACTCTAACGCATTCGAGGACAGGTAGAGGCACAAATGTATTGAAAACAGAGGAACTAAGTGAAAGCCTACATAGTAAACATTAAGACTGTTTAGGCCCTTTTGCCCAGTAGGTCCCAGAACTCTGGCAGCCAAACTCTCATCCCCTGTGCAGAAGAATGGAGCATTCATCTGCAAAACTGCACCTAACCAGCCCACAAGAAAAGGCCTGCAGATATGGACATTTAGGTTGTATGTGTGTGGTGAAACAGCTAGGTCTGCTCTTACCACCCTCTGATGCTGAGCCCACACTCTGCATAACTTCAAATCAACTTTTGGTGCCTCACTCAAATACAGATGGACAGCTGAGGAATCATATTCAATTAAGAAAGCTTCCAAAATGAAAACAACTGAAATACATAGACTATAAGCTAGTAAACAGTATTGTTTAAAACCTGCAGAAGAACGAGAGACTGAGGAGCAGAAGAAAACTTAAAAACGAGGCTGGGCACGGTGGCTCACACCTGTACTCCCAGCACTTTGGGAGGCCAAGGTGGGTGGATCACGAGGTCAGGAGATCGAGACCAACCTGGCTAACATGGTGAAAACCTGTCTCTACTAAAAAATACAAAAAAAAAATTGCTGGGCGTGGCACGGTGTTCCTGTAATCCCAGCTACTCAGGAGGCTGAGGCGGGAGAATTGCTTGAACCCGGGAGGTGGAGGTTGCAGTGAGCCAAGATTGCACGACTGCACTCCAGCCTGGGACAGAGCAAGACTCTGTCTCAGGAAAAAAAAAAGAAAAATTGTAATTAGTAGCTTCAGATATATGGGACCATCTTGTAAGAGCCCATTTTGTATTTATGAGACAAGAAAAGATGCTGTAGAAAAGGAACAAGAGAGAGCTTTTAGAAGCACAGGCACCCTAGAACTTAAAGTATAAAAAAAAAAAAAGAAAGAAAGAAGGTAGCAAAAGTAGAAAATTTCAAGTGAAGCGTTGGAAGATAATGTGAAACCTCTAAGAGAACAAAAAGTCTGAGGAAAAACCAAGGATGTTAAGATAATTCATAAGTCCCATATTTGAGTACTAGGAGTTTCAGAAATAAAGGAGTGAGAAGGAGGAGAGACAAATTTATTAAGGAAATAACATAAGGAAATTGTCCAGAGTTGAAGGATATGAATGTTTGAGTTTAAAAGAGCCCATGAAGTGCCCAACAAAATGAGTGGAGAAAGATCTGTTGTCAAATACATATTTTTGTAAATTTCACTACACTAGGAATAAAGATCATAAAAGCCTTCAGAAAGGTTTTATATTAAGGATCAGGAATCAAAAGGAACATCAACTTTTCAGCAACAATGCTGAAAGTAGAAAATGGTTACTAAGAATATTTACTGGGCAAAATTTTCGTCAAGCATGAGGAAATAAAGTCATTTCCAGGCAGCCAAGGGCTCCAGTGTGGTGGATGTGAACACTTTGTCAGGAAGCTCCTGGAGGATGTGCTCCACACACAAGGGAGTAACCCAGGAGGAGGAAGAGCCTGCACAGAGCAGAGATGAGTCACTCCAGGAGGATTCATTCTGTTCAGAAGAGACACCAAGGGAATTTCCAGAAAGGTGGTGAGAAGCTTCAGCAAGCCTAGAGAGCAATTCATATTGGGACAGGAAGGCCTTCTGGAGAATTCTAAGTAGTGTTTCCAAGGGGGAAAAATGAAGCTAATGCATTGCCTGGTAGGCGTGGCAATATTGAGAGGAGCTTTTTGACTCCTTTATTTGTTTATTTATAACTTGAATTATTAAACTCTGGTGGAGGGTTTAATGAGGAATTAGAGATAAGTTTTTTTTTTTTTTTTTTTTTTTAAAAACCAAGCAAACAACAACAAGGTAGATATTAACGCTGAGGGGAAACAGAGTTTTAAAAGAAGAGAAATAATACACTACATGGCTCAGTCACAAACAGTATTTATGTGATATTGGAATAATTAAAAGCAGAATTGTGATAAAACTTGCTGGGGAGATGGGGGAGAAAAAGCATATTTGTGTTGAGGGGAAGCAGAGGTGTAAAATAGCTAATCCTCATCTTCTCCAGCAGGAAATCAAGAAGTAATATTTAAAATAGAAAAAAGAATGAATATTAATATTTGCATATCATTTAGAAATAACAGAGGTAAATACCAGGAAAAATAACTGAAAGAATTGAACATGGCTGCTTGTGAAAAACAGGGCAGAAAGGTGGAGAGAGCTGGGGCAGGAGCTACTTCTCTTCACTATAAATACATCTCCTGAGTGCTGTTTGACTTCAGGAATGGATATGTACTATCAACGTACAAAAATTGAATTAAACATTTTTTAATAGCTATAACATTCCCTGAATTCTTCCACATGGAATACTAGACTGAAGAGGTTGCCATCAATAAAACGTTTTGTGATCAGATAAGCTCCAGAAACACTTTGCATTTGCCCATGGAGCTCTGCAGTAAGCACTAGCATGCTAAAGGTTCTGAGAATTCCTGTGGTAAAGAAATGTTTTGCTGGGCACGGTGGCTCACGCCTATAATCCCAGGACTTTGGGAGGCCAAGGTGGGTGAGGTCAGGAGTTCGAGACCAGCCGGGCCAACATGGTGAAATCCCGTCTCTACTAAAAATATAAAAATTAGCTGGGCATGGTGGTACACGCCTATAATCCCAGCTACTTGGGAGGCTGAGGCAGGAGAATCACTTGAACTCGGGAGGTGGAGGTTGCAGTGAGCCAAGATCGTGCCACTGCACTCCAGTCTGGGCAACAGAGTGAGACTCCGTCTCAAAAAAACAAAGAAATATTTTGGCCGGGCACAGTGGCTCATGCCTGTAATCCCAGCCGAAAGAGGCAGATCACTTGAAGTCAGGAGTTTGAGACCAGCCGGGCCAACATGGTGAAACCCTGTCTCCACTAAAAATACAAAAATTAGCTGTATGTGGTGGTGGGTGCCTGTCATCCCAGACACTGAAGAGGCTAAGGCAGGAGAGTTGCTTGAACCCAGGACGGGGAGGTTGCAGTGAGCTGAGCTCACACCACTGCATTCCAGCCTGGGTTACAGAGTGAGACTCCATCTCAAAAAAAAAAAAAAAAAAAATTTTTGACTCAGCATTTCACAACTTACTTGCTCACAGAATCAATTTGCATGTAACACATATTAAAATTCTGTGACTTAGTATTCTGCATAACACCATTTGAGAAATTTTCAAATACTGCTAGTGAGAAACTTTTTAATTTTCTGGTTCATAAGAGATGAGTCGCTTAAAAATAAACCTTCTTCCTTTTTAACAAGATGCCATGCAAACTACACTAATGACTTTTCTTACTCTGAAGAAAATGATAATATGTGATAGAAAAAGTTGGATATGTGATATGCTTATGTGCATGCATTTTTAAACAATGTTTGCACACCCTGTAGCTTTCCCAAAAATCTGGGCCAGAACACTGGATGAAGGTGGGGAGAGTGGGAGAATGAAAGATAATTTTTCACACTCCTCCAGTGCTAATAGTCTCTGCAATAGGCTCCTATGGCTTTTCTCATTCAGCTCCCACCAGAGCCTGTAGTGTGGGCAGGGCAGCAATTTTTGGAGTTGAGAAGGAGATTGAGTTGCATTAAGTCATCAGACTATTTAGGGGCCAGCATCAGAACCAGAGTCTTCAGTCCAAGGCTCCCACCACACCAACCCAAATGTGCCTTCTTTTTTGACGTTAAGTTGGAATAAACTGATTGAGTCCCAGATGTTTATACCAGTGCATCTGTAGTTTCAAATGGATATATGATATTTTGTCATTCATTTGACGGACATTCCCAGCAGAGAGAATACATTCCTGCCCCTACAAAAACAGGAGTATGACCCATTATAAAATAAATAAACGCAAAATAAAATAAACGTGACAGTGGCTTCCTAGTCAGGTGATTCTCCCAGTGGATAGGGAAATATACAGCCTAGGGATGGTTCTGATAGCTCTTACCTACCCTTGAGAAACATTTGAATAGATGGTTTAATCCACTTCATTTGTGCAGTAAAGAAGGACATCTCCCAGCCGGGCGCGGTGGCTCACGCTTGTAATCCCAGCACTTTGGGAGGCCGAGGCGGGCGGATAACGAGGTCAGGAGATCGAGACCACGGTGAAACCCCGTCTCTACTAAAAACACAAAAAATTAGCCGGACGTGGTGGCAGGCGCCTTTAGTCCCAGCTACTCGGAGAGGCTGAGGCAGGAGAATGGCGTGAACCCGGGCGGCGGAGCTTGCAGTGAGCCGAGATCGCGCCACTGCACTCCAGCCTGGGTGACAGAGCAAGACTGTCTCAAAAAAAAAAAAAAAAAAAAGAAGGACATCTCTCTTTAGCTAGTTATCTGAGAAAAGTGCCATCTAAGACACTTGTGTGGTTGTACGGGGAAAATACCCATAAATTGCTTTTCTAAATGTTTTTCTGCAAGTAAAATGATATTACTGTCATCAGTGCCTTTGTAGACAGGAATGGACATTGCCTTGATAAACAACAAAACATTGTATAGTGGCTAGAGTATGGCCCTAGGCAAAGACGGATACTCAAACCAGTAGCTAAGTTGTCGGATAGTTCAGAAGATGAGTACACAGCCATATGAGTCTAATTCATGGACCCCTGGCAGAAGCTTTTGTAACCAATAGGAAATATATTTTTCATAAAGAAAGAAGAGCTAATATTTAGTATATGAGCCAAAATAAAGAACTTAAAACCATTTACGTGGATTTGTCTAGCTAGCAATTAGAAAAGTGGGCTTGAGATTTGAGAGTTAGCTTATATTCTTAGGGGTGTGGAGGAAGACAGATGATAAATGTATGAAGAAAAAAAATAATTTCAGACAATAATATAAACCTCGAAGGAAATAAAATGGAGTAATGGTATAGTGGTAAGGCAGGGGAGGACTGCTTCAGCTAGGGTAAGCAGGGCAGGCCCTTCTGAGAAGATATGTGAGAAGAGGTTTGAATAAGATGGCAGTCATATGAGGATCTAGGACTGTACAGCTCCAAACAGAAGGAACAGTGGGAAAAAGACCCCCCTGAGTCATGAACAGTAGGTAGGTTTAGAGATGCAGCTAAATGGAAGTATAGAATCCCAACCTTTTAGATTTTTAATCTTTCCAGTGCCACCATAACCCTTAGAGTGCTTATTGAAATTCCCTCACAATAATTAGTTATACATGAAATCATACATAAGTGTGTAATTTGATTAAAATATTTCTTATTTCCAAGTTTCTAGATCCCTTATGCATTCCCCTTCAGTACTTATGCTTTCCCCTTCAGTACACAGCATACCATCAGAATTTCTCCAAAAATAGTAACATCTTGAAGAGCAGTGATTTTAGCAATTCTTGTTAATTATAAGTGACTCATAATTTTAACATAGTCTTCTGTTGGACTCGAAACCTGCTTAGGGGCATACTGACTCCAGAAACATTTTTCACTGATTTATCCAGACTTTGAAATTCGCTTGTCTCCTAGAATCCACCTCCTAGAAGTGGTGGTCGCTGCTGCCTCTGATGAGATTTAGTGCTTATGCATATTTTAAGGGTCCTGATTCTTTTTGCTTTATGTTTATATATCTACTATAGTTAATGCCAAGGGACTCTGCCCTTCCTTTTGTTTGTGTTTTTTTGTTTTGTTTTTTGGTAACATTTGGACTATGGACTATATTTAGAAAATCTTTAGAACAAAGTATAACAGTTGTATTTAAGAGATTATGGTGTATCTGTAGTGGCGTTTGACCAGTGTATGTTCTAGAGACTAACTTGCCAGACTCCTGAGCTTCAAGAAATGACTGTTCAAGCTCACCTGCCAAGAGACTGGCAAGTTGGGGAGAAGGGGAGGGTGGCAGGAGTGTGGCCCTCAGGCCTGGCTTTTCAGAGCTGAGAATGGGAGAGAAGAAACCAACAGCATTCACCAGGGTAAAGATGGCTCTGGAACCAAAAGAGAAGATCCAGAGCACCTTCTCTGAAGGAGCCAAGTAGCAGGGCAGTAACCAGCTTCTGCAGTTCTGCAGCGGAGGTCTGTTTGGATGCTGAATGAAAAGGGGAGCAGGAGAACTTTTCCTCAGGCAATGACTTTACGAAAAGGGAGCGGACTTCTGCATCCACCAAGATGGAGTATCAGGGACCAGATTTATTCTCCCACCTGATACAATGAAAAACCAGGTGAAATAAATGAGAGAATGTTTTTAAGACACTGGATTTTGGACGAAGAAGAGATGTGATGCTACCCGATAGATAGGAAACAAGTGAGGTGAGCCCTGTGATTGCCTCTGCATCCTGCCTAGAGAGAGTTTCCAGGGTGCAGTGCAGGGAAGTGGACCCAGGCAGAGCCTGGCAGACTCAGAGTTGAAGAGCTAAATCTGGGGAGGTCAAGGCAGCTGGAGTTTACAGGACATAGTCCCAGAGAGGAGAGAGTTGCTCAGAGGGTCTCCATGAATATTCACCTGATAATACAGGTGAAGAAACTATCCAAGGCAGGAGGGAAAAAAATATCCAAGAGGATGAGCTAACAGTGCCTGGCACTCACACGGTGCCTCTTCCCAATAGTCAGACTGGGAAAACTAATAATTACTGAGGTGTTGGGAAGTGGACTCGGTGAATTCTTGCCTCAGTAGGACGTGTAATTGGCTCTTATCTGAATACTGCTTCAGACGTGCTTAGCAAATCATAAAGCAAGCATCAGAAGGATCAAGCTGTTTCCAAGTAAATTAACTGTATAACAAACAAAGCTCAAGAGTATTTATAGGAATATAAAAATACCTAGAACCAAACAAGATAAATTACAATGTCTGGTATCTAATCAAAGATTACTAGGGAAACATATGGAGGAAGATAACCAGTCAATCAAAGCCATTAAAAACTGACACAGATATTAGAATTAGAAGACAAGGACAGTAAAAATTGTTATTATAACTGTATTCTGTTCAAAAAGTGGAGACATGGAAAATATAAAAATGGCTGAAACTTGTATCTCTTTTCTCCATTTTCTCCTTTTACTCTCCCCTCACCCTATTAGATGCTAGATTTTAGATGGTTCCCAGGTGGTTAATTGAAAATAAATTGACATTTTTATTTTATTGTATTTATTATAATGTAATCACATTTACTAGGCCAATGACCTCTTGAAAACAGACTGAGAGCTATGAATTTGTTAGCTTCATAAATGTGTAATCACACCTTACATTTTCTTTTAAAATTAAACCTAAGCTTATGAGTTGGCAAGGAATTGAACTTAACAAAATTTTTGCTCTAAAGTGTCTGTTAGAGAATAAATCTTGGCAGTTTCAGACTTTATGTGTAGTCACGAGAACAGATGTAGCTAGAATATCTAACAGTTTATTAGATCCTTGGGTTGACAGTAAATATAGTTTAGGACTGATATTTAAGTTCATAAAGCTTTATTTTGAACAATGAGTATCTGTTTGCCATTTTTAAATAAGGTTTCTCTAACTGGTTTACAAAATTCTTTTCGTTATCTCTTTCCTCCAGTTATGCAAATGACACGCTTGGGTTCATAAAGCTTTTTGTTTTTAAGAGGGATGAAAACCTAAAGTATATCTTTGAGGTGGAGAGGAGTGGAGAATAAAGATATAGCAATCTTGAGAAAAGTTTTTTGAAATTAAGCAAAGCAAAATTATTATTATCCTTGGTTGAAAAATAGGTAATCCTTTTTTCGAAAGTTAGATTGATTATAGTTTGTACATTACAATTTAGAGTCTATAATAACTTTCAGTGTTTTAGAATTCATTTATTACATTTGGAATAATATTTTATGTTTTATATGACCCATAGTTGTGTTGGAGTTTATATTCCATCAGTTATTGTGTTTTTCAAAGATACTTTCAAAAGTATAAAATTTATCAGTTATTTTAGTCTTCAGTTGAATGTGGCTAAAACCGTGATACTACCCTATGCTTTTCTCACTTTTCTGGTTTTCTTGACGGATATGAGAGCTGGGACAGGCAGAGGCACACCTGGCAGCCTGCCATACCTGCCCTGACATCGGTGGTAAGGAAGAATCATGGTGAAGGCAGCAACAGGAAAACAGTGCTCCTCGTCTCTGCTGCAGCCCTTCTCTACCCTCTCTGGGCAGTGCTCTAGCATGGCTGTGTTGGCCCCGTTTTTTCTATGGCTAAGAAGCAGGTCTCTTTTCTTGCCTGCCTTTTACGATTACTAGTCTTTCATTCTGGCTCAGAAAAAAAAAAAATGGCACTGTAATTGTTTCAAAGGAATTGAAACAGTTGCTACTGGAGATTGTTTTTTGTTTTGTTTTGTTTTGTTTTCAGACAGGGTTTTGGTATGTTGCTCAAGAGGTCCTCCTGCCTCAGCCTCCCAAGTAGCTGGGATTACAGGTTTGAATTATTGTGCCCAGCTAATGCTGCTGGAGAGGTTTGATACTGGATTTCAAAGAGGGACATTTTCCCCCAAAGATAGCAGCATTTTCCTTCCTCTCTGGAAGTTTCATGTTACGTTCTGTTTAGGACCAATTTTTTTCTTTTTCTTTTTCTTTTTTTATTTTGAGATGGAATTTTGCTCTTGTTGTCCAGGCTGGAGTGCAATGGCGTGATCTCGGCTCACCACAACCCCGCCTCCCAGGTCCAAGTGATTCTCCTGCCTCAGCCTCCCAAGTAGCTGGAATTACAGGCATGCGCCACCACGCCAGGCTAATTTTGTTTTTTTTTTTTTTTTTTTTAGTAGAGATGGGGTTTCTCCATCTTGGTCAGGCTGGTCTCAAACCCCCGACCTCAGGTGATCCATCCGCCTCGGCCTAGGACCAATTCTTATTATAACTGATATCAGAGAAGTGCATTATTGTCATATAAAATAACATGTTACTTTTGAGGAAGAGAAAATAGAAGTTACAGTTCTTAAGGATTAATTCAGGTAGATGTGAGAATTTATTAGTTGATCCCAATATTTTTGCTGTACATGGGTTTTTAAAAGCTAAAAAGTATCCTTTAAAATTCTTAACATTGGACTAGTTTGGGGAAAGTTAAAACACGATTTTGCCTCATAGTGAACTTTTAAGAATATTTCCTAATTAAAATGAATGGGCAAGGTACATGGCATACCACAGTTAAAATATTGTCGAAAAAGAAAGATTGCATCAACATTGTATAATATGAAAACATTGTTAGAGAACAAATCCATGATTCACTTGAAGTGTTTAGCCTATGTTTTTCTTAGCTTTTTAAGTAACTAAGGTCCTTGACAAATCCATCTTTATTTACCTGACTTGATACTGTCCTCTCTTGACTTCAACACCAGTATCCCAAATGTTCTTCTCTGCCTCAGGTTCATTTTAGTTTTCTTTGTAGATGCTTTAATGCTGGTGTTCACTTGTGCTCTGGTCTTGGTTGTTGCCTCCTCTCGTTCTGCAGACCCTCCTTGGGCATGCTGTTCTACATCCTTGGCTCATCTGCCAGCCATAAGGTGATCACTATCAAACCACTGTATTCAGTGCAGGTCTCTCTTCTTACCTGCAGAACCGGTTGCCACCTACACAGCTCTTCCTGGACTTCTCAACAGCACCATGCCCAAAATTGTCTTCCACAGCAAAACCTGACCTTTTTCTGTTCTAATAAGATACCATCACTACAGATTTATCCAGGCCACAAATGTGGGACTCTTCATAATCTCCTCCTTCCTCTCCTACCATCTGCGCAGTTCTCAGTCCAGCCCAATATTTCCTGACTGTGTCCTTGCCTTTCTGTCTTCACTGATCCTTTCCAGAGTTCTAGCCCACGTCTTTGTAGCCTGAGTTACACTAATAGCCTCTTAGTCTTCCTGTCTGTTACTGTTAGAGTGTTCATTTTTTCCCAAATGCAGATATTAAGATTTCTCATCAAGATAAAAAAATTAAATGATGATGGTGACTATAGCAATAGCCTTTTCTGAACTCTTAATATGTACCAGACACTGCTTAAAAACTCCAAAGTAACTCATGGAAGTCTCACAATGACCATTTGAGTAGGTGTACTCTCTTCTCTGCCAATAACTAAAGAGAGACTAGGGGAGATAAAACAACTTGTCAGGAATTGGAAGTAGCGGTGCTGGGCCAGAACCAGTGTTTTCCTGACTTCAGAGTCTCCTCATATCTTTGATAGTAGACTGCCTCCACACAAAGCCATCGGTACTCTGTGCTTGGGTGCCATGGAGTATGGAAAGGACCTTGCTTCTCTGCATGTATGGACTGCTGTGGGTGACTCAATGTAAGGATGGACTGAGATTTTAGGGCCTGGTGCCGCTTGATCAGGAATATATTTGTATGTGGGATGCATGAGTTTAAAAAAAAAAAAAAAATCCACCTTCTACCCTATCAGCTATAAATGGCAACAAGCCTGCAAGGATATACAGTTCAGGTGGTGGGGCATGACTGCAGACAGCTAATAAATGACAAGCCATTGATTTGGTGACAATTAATGGTAGGATGGCTCTTTAAGGAATTGGCTAGCCACTAAGAATTTTGAATAAAAAAATCAGTAACACAAAGGTGATATAAATTTTTTAAATAGTTTTGTAATAAAAATTTTTAGCCAATTAGTTACTGTGGACTAGTCACTAAACACTAATACACCAGTGAAAATAAAAGTGTTTATTGCAGACTTGTTTTTGAAAACCATGACATGTCTTCAGGGCTATGTTGGAGATTTTACCTCATGCATACATCAATGATCCTGGCTTTCAACGTTAGTTTTTATTAGTTTCCTAAAAATAATGTACTTTCCCTGAGCTAGGTAGACCCGGATGTTGCCTGGGTGTTTTGGGGTGGCTCTGAGTTTTATATATCTGACTCTGGAATTCTATAGATTTAGTGATCTACTTAAGTAACTTTCTATTAGGGCTAAACTTGACCCTTGAACTATATTCTGGTTGCTGAAGATGATACACATGCAGAGTCAGCTGTGGGTTTTATTCCCAGTTCTGTCACTATCTATGTGGCCTTCCATCCTCAAGCCCCATTTTCCTCATGTATTAAGTGAGGGTGATGATACCTACAGTTAGGTAATTACAAGTTATAGGAGACACTATGTGTAAAGTGCCTTGCATAATGTGGGGTATACAGTAGGAACTCATAAATATCCCTTACCCCTATCTCATCTTTTCTTATCCTACTTGCTTCAACCTCTCTTTCTCCAGGCATGGCTTCTAAATCAAATAGATTTTCATGTAAAATAGGTTTAGGGAAGTGATTCTTGCAAGGTGGGATGGAGTGTAATCCATGTATAACTTAGTGCTGCCAACCTGCCTAGACCTTCATTATCTTTTTTGGAATCCATTTTTCTTAAATTCCAGGTCTTCTTTGTTACCATATCCTTCAGATCCTTTTCAACTTTAAATTCCAAGATTCTGGAATCTTACCATCTTGTTACTTTCTTGGCTGTATTTGCCCAAAATAGATATATACAGTTTATATTAATAGCATAATAAATAAGGATATAAGTGAACTAGCTGCTTTTTAAGAAGTTTTATTTTATAGATAATGTTGAGAATGTTTTGCTGGTTTTGTATAAGAATAAATGACAACAGAGACTTTTAAGGTATAGAGAGAGTCCTGAGTGTGTGCAATTTAGTGTGCAATTTGCAGTTGGTGTTTTGAATGTGGTATTTTATGTTAGCCTTTTATCATGGATTTGTCCTAGGGAGGCAGTTTAGGATTTAGAGAGAGTTTGCTTTATCTGTGTTTATGGAGGCATTTATCCAGTAGCTTCTGTCTATTAAGTTTTCATCTTGAGTCTGAGCTAGTTGATTTCTACTCATATGTAGCTTTAATATACTTCTTGTAACATTGCATAGGCTTATTAATGCGATTCTTTCTTTCATTTTTATTCTCCTTCATAACTCAATCTCTGGAGAGAAAATGATTAAATAATAGCAGTTTCACCCTTTGGAATATTATTAGCTTTTGATCCTGCTGCTATTTTTTGAATGTTTTAGTTTTAGGGTTATGCTAAATTTTGTAAAGACATTAGCTGAATTGAGTAAATTTTGAAGTATGTTAACATTTAAAATGAGACATTTCAATTCTTTTTGTTTGATCTTCTGAAAATACTATTAAACTATGGAAATAAGAAACTCAATTTTTAGAAAATGCAAGCAACAAACAAGTTGTTTCAAATGAGATAATATATGATCAAACTTTATCAAAAATAAAATATAGTTACAGCAAGGGCCTCTTTGAAGAAGCAGATCTTAGTCATCCTGCAGCCTCACTACTTGGTAATCATGATTTGCTGAGTGTCTGTTGGGTCCAACTCTGGGCACGTGTGTGATGCAGGATGGAAGAGATGCAGTCTCTGCACTTCAGGAAACCTGTGGTGTAACTGTAGAGACGACACCTGTATGAACAGAACCACATTACAAGGCAGCACATGAAATGTATAGTATTGATAGAGTTTAGTGCTATAGAATTTTTGATAAAGGAGAGATCACTGATTGGATGTCAATGAAGTCTTCTTGGAAAAGATGAACTTGAAGGCTGTTTTACACTAATTATTATTATTAGCATTTTTACCCTAATAACACAGTTTGAAGGAGAGTGACTGGAACTTAAAACTCCTGCTTACCCATGTTTTTTCGTCTGGTTAACTGCGAGTATGACTTAATGCTTACGAGTAAAATATCTGCCATGTTTTCGATAAATGTTGCCCATCATCATCAGTTACACTGTCCTTGAAAACTCATCAGCTTAGTCCTTGCTTCTCCAGGAGGCCTTTCCTACCAAACCTAAGTGTATGAGTTGTCCTCTCTTCTTTATTCATGGAGAATCCTCAGCATGTCATTACCAAAGCACTGTAATCTACGACATTGATTTCTAATTATTGCTTTATTTCTCTGTCTCTCCCACTAAAGTTCCTTGAGGTTATGGAACATGTCTATTCCAAACCTAGCATTATTCCTAATGCTATTCCTAACATTATCTAGTATCTAAGGCTTAGTAAATTTTTGTTGAATGAATGATTGAACTCAACCAAGATTATATTTAGTATACGAAAATGGATATTTATATAAGGTTGATGGCAGTGATGATGGAGAGAAGCGGATCAATTCAGGCTATATTTTGAGATGGAATTGACAGGATTTATTGATGAATTGGATGGAGAATGAGGGAGATGGATGAGCCAAAACTTGAGGAGCTGGGTAATGCCATTAACTGAGATGAGGTCGACTGGAGAAGAACAGGCTGTCTTGCAAATATTTGAGTAGCCTACTCCACTTTTGCATAAAGCTATCAAATGGGCAGTTGCATATGAGTCTGGAGCTCAAAGAAGAGATCAAGACAGGAAATGTAATCAGGAAGTTAGTAGCATATGGATGGCATTTAAAGCTAGGGATGAAATTGGCTTGTGAGCGAATGTAAGCTGAGGAGAGAAGAGGGCTCAGAACCAAGCCTGCAGCACTCCAGCGTCTGGTGGTCTGAAAGGGATGGAGACAATAGAGGGAACTGTTTCAAGAAACCACCAGTTGGGTCAAATGCTGCTTAAGGATTAGGATGAAAACAGAGAAGTGGTCACTGGATTTGGCAACATGATGATTGTTGGTGGCGTTGATTGCGTAGTGGGGGGTCCAGAAGCCAAACTGGAATGGGTTCAAGAGTGAATGCGAAGCGAAGGAGTAGGAATCTGTAGGAGTTAAATCCTCGAGTAGGCTGAAGGGGATGGGAATCTTGTCTGCAGCTTTCAGTCTTCCTGTTTCAGCAATTTCCAAACTGAACTCATGCATTGCCCTCCAAAATCTTTTCCTTCTCATGATCCAGACTAGAACTGCCCCGATTAGCATGCTTGTCTCCTTCCTCTCCTTACCCCATTTAGTCAGATGCCTTGGGCTGTTGAGTCTTCTTTATGATACTTTTCAAATTGGAATCCTTCATTTCAGTGTCATTGCCACTTACATTGCTCTTGCCAAGTATTAATTAGCTCTTCCCCATGTGCCCCCCACGTGAGTTTCCTGTGTACTCACTGCTTTTATTCTCTCCCTTGCCAGTATATCCATCCATCACAGCTAGAACGTTCTTCCTAAAATACAACTTTGCTCATGTTATTCTCCTGCTAAAAATAAAACAAAATATTTTAGCCTGGCACTGAGAACACTCTACCTTTTTATCAGAATTACTTTCTCTTTATTCAGCCTGCTGTTCCGAAGTATTTGCTCCAGGACAAGTACTTGCTGAAGTATTGCTGTTCTGAAGTCCGTTTCCTAAATATAACCTGCGTCTTTGGCCTCTGTGACCTCACAGTCACTGCTGCCTGTGACTGACATGCCTTTCCCTGCCTTCTCTTACATTTTCTCTATTTCCAAACGCAGAGTACCTCTAACAGATGGTGGAGTACACCCTAACAATTGTGAAATTTCAAAGCTTTCAGTGCTGCTGCTTTACTTCATCAGTTCCTTAAAAGTTCCATAATAGGCCGGGCGCGGTGGCTCACGCTTGTAATCCCAGCACTTTGGGAGGCCGAGGCGGGCGGATCACGAGGTCAGGAGATCGAGACCACGGTGAAACTCCGTCTCTACTAAAAATACAAAAAAAAAAAAATTAGCCGGGCGTGGTGGCGGGCGCCTGTAGTCCCAGCTACTCGGAGAGGCTGAGGCAGGAGAATAGCGTGAACCCGGGAGGCGGAGCTTGCAGTGAGCCGAGATTGCGCCACTGCACTCCAGCCTGGGCGACAGAGCGAGACTCTGTCTCACAAAAAAAAAAAAAAAAAAAAAAAAAGTTCCATAATACTGGTCGGGCACGATGACTCATGCCTGTAATCCCAGGACTTTGGGAGGCCGAGGCGGGTGGATCACCTGAGGTCAAGAGTTTGAGGCCAGTCTGGCCAACATGGTGAAACCCCATCTCTACTAAAAATACAAAAATTAGCCGGGCATGGTGGTGGGTGGCTGTAATCCCAGCTACTCGGGAGGCTGAGGCAGGAGAATTGCTTGAATCCGGGAGGCAGAGGTTGCAGTGAGCCAAGATCAGACCGCTGCACTCCAGCCTGGGTGACAGAGCAAGACTCTGTCTCAAAAAAAAAAAAAAAAAGTTGCATAATACTGATTTTTTTCTTTAAACCAACTATTTGCACCACCACTACTTCAAGCAGTTGTCTTTTTTAGGAATTGGGTACGGGAATGATTTTCTGAAGGGAAGTTTCTTGGAAATTTCGCTGACAGTTGTGGAGTTGTGGGTCATGACGCTGTGTGACAGAGGATGCCCAGAAGATGCTGGGCTTGTCCTCTTCACAGCAGCAGACAGGCGATTGCAGGGTGAGCAGAATGAGTCCACAGGAAAAGCGCCCTCCTCAATTGCACACTCACTCATTAATGTATTTAATAGTAGATGCTGGATTCCTTGTTTTTATGGTTGTTAGTATTTGGGGGTAGGAGAACAGTGTCTGTGAAATCATTATTCTGAGTTTCAGCTTTTTAAAACAAGAGAGCCCTTTAGAAATTCTGCTCACAGTCACACATTCTAAAAGAAGATAATTAGAAGCTCTCTAAAGATTGTAATCATAGAAAAAAAAAAGAATTACTCATTAGAATATTGAACTGAGTGTTCTGTCAACTTTCCCCATGTCAGGGAATTGCTAATGTGAGGATGTCACTAAGAAGTAGATTGAAGATATCTTTTTGAGATTCTCTTATGATACATGTTGCCTTCCTGTTGTATTCTGGTTTTTATTATCGGGATATAAAGCAGGGTTTAGGCATATTTAGCTTGTACCTAGCTAAGCTTTTAAAAATGAAGTTGATTATTGACTGAAGGGAAACAATTACACAGGTTTTGTTTTTGTTTTTTTGTTTTGTTTTGTTTTGTTTGAGACAGAGTCTCGCTCTGTCACCCAGGCTGGAGTGCAGTGGTACGATCTTGGCTTGTTGCAAACTGTGCCTCCTGGTTTGAAGTGATTCTCCTGCCTCAGCCTCCCTAGTAGCTGGGATTACAGGTGCCCACACCACACCCGGCTAATTTTTTTGTATTTTTAGTAGAGATGAGGTTGCACCATGTTGGCCAGGCTGATCTTGAACTCCTGACCTCAGGTGATCCACCTGCCTCAGCCTCCAAAAGTGCTGGGATTACAGGCACGAGCCACCACGCCCAGCCACGCAGGTTTTTGAAAAAATAGGATTGAAAATTCTTGCATAGTTTATGAACCATGATGCTGGGTAATTATTATAAGTAGATATTGTTAGGAAAAAACGGAGTGGGATGACCATCTGATTTAAGAACCTTCACTTTGGCTGTTGCAAGAACATTATCTACTTGGCCTTTCAGTAGGCAGCTTGCCAGTCTCTTCTAGCAGCTGTTGAGTGTAGTCAGCTATTTTGGAATATGAGGGGTATTGTAATTAGGTGTGTAGAAAATTGATTTAAGAATTCAAAACATCTCTAGATTTTTAGTAAAACCTGGAGTGCAAGTACAAAATAAATGTCTCATACTTTAAGTGGGATAACAAGCCTTTGTTTCCTCAAAATTACTCATTAGTACTGATAATGAGGAAAAAATATGTAACTGCAAAATTGTGAGGGAAAGCCTCAAAACAACTTGCTTTGCTTTCTTTGTCACAGAATATTTATTTTATTCTATTTTTCCCCACTGTACATTTCCCAGGAAACTTTGTGTTTTGGCATCCTTACTTAACATTGACAAAATAATAAACCAGAAGATTCCTAGAGGCTTGGCCCTTTGTGGCATGAGCTGTGCACCTCAATCCTTTGATATGCACTTTCCCCCTTTTCTCCTTTGCTGTTGAAAGGGAAAACAACTGCTTCTATTTTGGATAATTTTTAACTAACGATCTCAAAAATCCAGTATTGAATATTTATCCATCAAGGAAAAATTGTGTTAAGTGCTTTTTATAAACTGATTCTTATATCTATGAGATGGTTCATAGCTAGGATTAAAATGCTGTGTTCTTATAATTGTTTTATTGTTTAGATGAAATTGTTTAGAGTATTATTTGGATTCTGGTGGAACTTTTTTGAGCCATTAATAGAAAATAGCAGAAATAACTGAAAATAGTTGGTTTAGGCTCATCGTACTGGTCATTTCAGTAAAGTATAATTGATATGTGAAGATCCAGAAATACCACTGTGGTCATTTTAAGTACATAAGTTTTTATTATGATGGAAGAACAGTTTTCATTGGGGAGATTTTTAATTTGCATTGTCTTGTCTTTTTTTTTTTTTTTCTACAGGAAGGAACTTGAAACCTTCAAAGGTAATTTTGTGTTAATTCTTCACTTTAAAGTAGTTGAGAGTTCATTGGTGTCAGATGTTCTCTCGATAATGATGAACAAACTTATTTTTTAGAATCAGTTTACATAAAACAGTAAAACTTAATACTGTTTTTGTAGGTTTTGTTTAATCACAGGTGGTTTTGATATTCTCTTTAGCACATGTACCAAGTGAGAGTTTCTGCTAATGACCTTTATAAGTGGTATGTTAGGAAGGTGCAGTGCTAACTGAGGTTGTCGAGAATCACAGTTTAAGAAGATTCTGATTTCTCTTGTACAGTCTGGGCCATGTGGAAAGGAAATGGTGACAAAGATCAAGAGGTGCCCCTGTAATTGACCTTGCAGTCACTTGAACCTCCTGAGAGGTCTTCAGTGCTGGGTCCTGCTCTGCTGCTGTCTTTTGACTTTGGATGAGTCTCTTACCTTTTCAGGCACAGTTTCTCTCTCCATCTGTAAAATTAGAGGCTCAGCTGAAATATATTCTGAGATTCCAAAAGCGCCCAGCATTACTTTTTACTTTTAGGGAGTGCCTGAAGGAGGGACACTAGAGAATAATTCTTGGTTATGTTGACTCTTACTGGTCATGGAGAAACACTAGTGAAAAACAGAAAAAAACACAAACTTTCCAGCAGCTCAAGGTTCTTCCAGTTTCCCATTTTTCAATTAATTACTCATGAGCAATTAAGTAGTAGAAATCCTATTCTCGAGAGACTCATTTCAATAACCAAGAAAACTTTTTGAATTCTTATTAAATCACTTCTGATTTTGTTGTTTTATGCTTATTATACTTCACATATAAACCAGCATTTTCCTTTAGATTTAGCGAATGGTTAAAGATTTCCAAGTATATCATTTATGGTTGAATTGTTTGTATGTCCAATCTGTTTGGATTTAGAAAAAATGACGAATTCTCAAGATAAAAGGTATGAAGGCATATTCCTCCTATAGCTATTATTGAACAGCCTTCTTTGGCTGGATTTCTGTTTGACCTACTACAGCTGTAGTAAATGATTAAGCTCATGGCCAGTTTGTTGAAGGTAATGTTAAATGATCATGTGATACAATGTGTTGTCATGGCTGTCATTGTTCTTAATTCAATTTGTAAACCACTACTTGTATACATTTTTTTTTCAATCAGTGGTTTAAAATAAGATTTGAAATCCTTATAAAATGCTTTTTCCTTCTCATTCTTTTCTTTTGGTTGACTAGTTTAGTATCTTCTTATATAACAGTAAGAGATGAAAAAAATCAAGTTAATATTAAAAGACAGGGCAGGGACACAGATTATGTAAAATGTCAGTTTTACTTGCATCTCAGTGCTGAGGCATACTTTTTTTAGTATGACAATATTCAGAGAAAAAGAAGAGAATAGCAGTTTGCAAAAGGTTAGGTAGTGTTGTATATTACCCGATAGAATAATTCAATTTAGACTGAAATATCTTGTTTATACACGCATTCCTAATTATGTACAATTAACAGCACATCAAATCCACCCACAGGCCAATTAAAGATCTCAAATGTGAACAAACCCTAAATTGAATGTTGCATTATATCTAGATTTTTAGTATCAGTGTTCATTCAAAATTGTTTCTTCTCGAGTGTTTTGCCAATATTTTTAAAACGTGACCTGGGCATGGTAGCTCACGCCTGTAATCCCAGCACTTTGGAAGGGCCTCCTTTGATAGGCCGAGGGGGGATCACCTGAGGTCAGGAGTTCAAGACCAGCCTGGCCAACATGGTGAAACCCCATCTCTACTAAAAATTCAAAAACTAGTCAGGCCTGGTGGTACACCCAGCTACTCAGGAGGCTGAGGCAAGAGAATCGCTTGAACCTGAGAGGTGGAGGTTGCAGTGAACCAGGATTATGCCACTGCACTCCAGCCTGAGCCACAGAATGAGACTCTTATCTCCAAAAAAAAAAAAAAAAAGTACCCTATAACAAGAAAAACAGAAATTTAATAGCTCTTCCAAAGTATTAGTGAAGAAAAAAAGATATAAAAGTTTTTTCAAACATATTGTGGCAATTTATTATTTTTTGAATATTGCCTTTTTCCTTTTCAGGTTGCAGGAAAATAAAAGGTGTTACTTCCTCCAATTGCTTTATTCAACTTATATTTAGAAGCTCTTTTCTAAATTGGGGGAAAACTAACTTTTGAGAACCAAAATACAAAATTAGTAACCCTCAAAGTTAATAATGTAGATTAATATCATCCACCAAGTTCTGGATTCTCCCTTCTATACTCCATTGAGGTTGATGAGTTACGTTTACCTTCTGCTGCATATGGCCAATCTCTACAAGATTATTAAAACCAGTTGTTGTTCTTATTTTAATATTGGCAGTAGGAAATTTTTCTGTGTTCCCCAAATACTGCATTCATTTAAAATTTCTAGTGACATCACTCAAATATTAGACAGCAGAAAAAAAGGATAGGATCATAAAAGTCCCTATTTTATATTTTTAATGGGGAAGGAATTCCGTTATTGTAAGCACATGTAGAGTACATAAGCTTTCATAGTCTTTAAAGACATAAGACATTGAAGACGTAGCTCTGGAAAGCAGAGCCAGTGGATGAGGTAGGACCAGAGTGGTCAGAGAAACAGGAAGACCAAGGCAATGTAGTGACAAAAAAACTACAGAGAAGAGAGTTTAAAGGAGGAAAAGTGGTTATCCATGATATAAGTAATGCAGAGAAGTTGAGCTGAATGGAGAGAGCCTGTTGGATTTGACAACGAACAGGTCATTGGTGACCTGAAAGAGCTGTTTGTAAAGGGTGAATCCGAATTGAAAATCAGAAGTGTATGAATAGGCTGGGCATGGTGGCTCACGCCTGTAATCCTAGCACGTTGGAAGGCTGAGGCAAGTGGATCACTTGAGGTCAGGCATTCGAGAACAACCTGGCCAGCATGGTGAAACCCCATCTCTACTAAAAATACAAAAAATTAGCCCAGCGTGGTGGTGGGCGCCTATAGTCCCAGCTACTTGGGAGGCTGGGGCATGAGAATTGCTTGAACCTGGGAGGCAGAGGCTGCAGTGAGTGGGCCGAGATTGTGCAACTGCACTCCAGCCTTGACAACAGAGTAAGACTCTGTCTCCAAAAAAAGAAGTGTATGAATAGTTAGGAAATAAAGGTGACATGAACTAACTATTCAATCATGAATGGCAGAAAAAAATGAAAATGTAACAAGATAGGATCCGAGTCAAAGTCAGGGGAGGTATAGTTGAAGATATCGAAGGAGTCATTATGATATTAAAGAAAATGGAAAGAAATGGTATCCAGATAGGTTATCCTTGGAGAGTATCCAGGGATATCTCTTTTCCTAAGACCTTAGAGAAGGAAAGGATGGCTGATAATATAGGGAAAAGTTGACATGGAAGGATTAAATAATTTTTTGAGAATTCACGTAAGGAATGATAATCTGAATTTTCAGGGCGTGGCTCAGAAGCAGAAATAAAAAAGCAAAACAAATATGCTTTGGTTAACACAGAGTTGGAAATGGGAAGACATATAAGATGGGCCAGCAGGGCATGGTAACCATGGATGCTAGTGAGACTATGATTGAAATGATTGGCTGTGGAGTTCTGACTAGAGAGGGGAGGCCTGACCAGACCAGCAGAATAAGCAGGCTGAATGGTACAGGTGAGGTACCCCGTAAAGGGGAAGAACACTTTTAGTGGTTGAGGTGGATCTTGTGGTCAAAGAAGAGATTTCAGTTTGAAATCTTAGAAAGGGAGCAATTCCCAGTGATGATGATGGCTAAATTTGAGTAAAAAAAGAAGGCACTAAGTCATTTGACTTGGAGAATTCTGAGGCTGTGAGGAGTCTCACTTGTTTGGATGACTCGTGGATGTGGCTTATGCATATTACTGGCTTAGCAGCCCTTAGCATGTTACAGATAGGGATGATGATGCTAGATGGTAAACTTCAGTAGAGTTTGTTGGTTCACTTCAAGAGTTGGCTTAACATGTGAGACAAAACTATTCAGCTGCCATTGAACAATATTTAAGTGACTCAGGTTGGATGATGTTACTGTCCTCTGTCCTCAAGGAGCTAAAGGACTGTGGCAAAGCTTGTAGGTTAGAAAGGCAAATATATAATTTGAATACAATATAGAAATAATAGAAATAAGTACACTAAGGTGGGAGTAATCAACCAGAGAGAGGTCATGACACTTGATCTGGATGACGAGTACTCACTGGGCTGGAAAGGATGACAAAGACATTCCAGGAAGAGGAAAGAACAGTTGTAAAGATGCAGATATGTTTATTTCAAGAATACAAGTTAAAATTTAATTTGTTATTATTGAAGGAGCCACAAATAATTTGCCTGGCTGAAGCATATGGTGTGTGGGGTGAAGTGATGAGGGATGAAGCTGGACAGAGAGGCAAGGAACAACTGGTACCCAGCCTTGAATGCCATACACAGGAACTTGGACATTTCCCTTTAGGCCAGTGGTCTTCAAAGAGGAATGTGGGCATGCAAAGCATTAGGAGGAGAGAGGAGACTGGAATTTTTGTTTTTTTATGTCATCCTTTTAAATGTCAATTTTCTGTATATTATGTAATAAATTAGAACAGGAATTCATGCATATGTCAGGGGTGCATGATCAAAAAGAGCTCAAAGGTTGTTGTTGTAGCTGATAGAGTCCGGATAGGCAGTAGGATATCCCCAAGGGTTTCAATCAGGGTAGAAGGCTCAGATTTGCATTTTAAAGCAAGTTTTCTGGAATCATATAGGAGATAGGTTAGAGAAGAGCAGGTCTAGACTAAAAGAGATCAGTTGGGAAACTATTAGATTTGAATTAAGGTATTGCTAGAATGGAGAGAAAGACACAGATTCAAGAAACTGAGTAGAATAAAAAATCACTATATTGTTCCTTTTTATTGCTGAATTAATATTTCATTGTATGAATATACCCCCATTTTGTTTATCCACTCACCAGCTGATGGACATTTGGATTGTTTCCAGGTTTTGCCTGTTTTGAATAATGCTGCCATCAACTTTCTTATGCAAGTCTTTGTGTCGACATACATTTTTATTTATCTTGGGTATATAGCTAAGACTAGAATATATGGATTATATGACAAGTTTGTGTTTAACTTTTTGAGAAACTGCTGAACTGTTTTCTAAAATGGCTGTATCATTTTACGTTCCTATCAGCAGTGTGTGAGGGCTGCAGTTTCTCCTCATCCTTGACAACGCTAGTTAGCTCTTACATTTAGGTCTGTGATCCATTTTCAGTTAAGCCTTGTGTTCGTGTGAGTTAAAAGTCCACCTTCATTTTTTTACATATCGATATTCAGTTGTCTCAGAACCATTTTTGGCAGATCTTGGGGCTCCAGGCTGCACCATGCCCCAAGTCTCCCTCACAAGCCTTAGAACTATTTTTTGAAAAGAGCTTCTTTTCCCCATTGAATTGCTTTGGCATCTTTGTAGGAAACCAGTGACCATAATGTAAGAGTTTTTTTCTGAACTCTCAACTTTGTTCCTTATTGCCAATGCCACACTGCCTCGACTAGTGTAGCTTCGTAGTAAGATTTGAAATTGGGAAGTCTTAAGTCCTCCAACCTACTTCTTTTTAAAATTGGTTTGACTATTTAAGGTCCTTTGTCTTTCCACATAAATTTTAGGATCATTTTGACAATTCTAACAGAGAAAAGAGCCTACTGAGACTTGAATAGGGATGGTTGTGTTGCATGTATAGATCAATTTGGGGAAAATTGTCACCTTAATGATAGTCTTTCAATCCATGAACATGGAATGTATCCATGTTTGTTTAAGTCATCTTCAGTTTTTCTAAGCAGTTTTGTTGTTTTCAATATATGAGTCTTAAATTTATTCCTTAATATTTCATTCTTACTGAGTGAATTTCGCCATGAGCATGTTAAATTTGCAATATCTGTAAGACGTTATAGGTGGAAGTGTCCAATGGGCTGTTGAACCTCAGGAGAAGGATCTGAGCTAGATTTGAGAGTAGCCAGCATGTAGGTGGGAATGGAAGTCCGGGGTTTGGATGACGTTGCCCACAAACAACAGGGCAGAATGAAAAAAAGATGACAATGCATAGAAATCTAGGAAGCACCAACATTCACCAGACAGGCACGAGAAGAGAGCTAGTTGCCCATAGTGGAGGCAAAGAGGAAAATGTGATAAGGAGAACATTTCAAGGACATGTCAAGAAGCAGTGTCATGTTGTTGTGGAGAAGGCAAACTGAAATATAGCCTGAGAAGCTAATTGGTGATCTTAATGAGGACACTTTCAGCAGCATGGGGTTTGTGTATGTGGGGGCTGGGGGTAGAAACCAGATGGCGGAGGATTGGAATGAGTGGATGTTCTGCCTTGTTCACCATTGTGACTCAGGTGCTTGGCACTTCGGTGCTTATTAAATATTTAAATGAATGAGGAAGTAGAGACAATGCTTTCAAAAGCTAAGGCTAAAGGAAGGAAAGAAGAATAGTTAGAGGAGAGAGTTAGGTTGAAGGGAGGATTTTTTTTTTTAATTTTAGGAGAAAGTTGAGTATATTTGTATGAAAAAGGAACAGAAGCTATAGAGAGGGAGAGGTTGAAGATACAGTGAGAGTGGCTGATTGATGGAGCTGTGATTCAGAGGGGACCAGCGGGAGTGGGATTTAGACCATACTATTTTCAAAAAGGAAAAAATTGTGCAGAAGTGTTTGTAACTATTAGAATTGATGATTTAAGATACTTATTAAAAATATATAGTACATTCCAAGCCACTGGTTATTGTTGCTGAATTTGAAAAGACCTTTAGGCTAATGCTACATTAAAAATGAGGTAGGGGAAAATTATAGATGCCTTGTGTGTTATGAAATGAACTATATTTTTTAATTTTTATGTTACTACTTTCAAACAGCAAGATTTCATCTCTCTTTTGCTGTGTTACTAAAGCATCTTTGTACCTAGATGACAAATTCAGATGGATTTAGTATATTTTCAGCCTTCCCTCCCCTCCATTTTGAGCTGCATTTGGTATGGTCCCAGACCGGTGCATACATCTTTGCACACTAGAGCCCCTGAGAGCTTGCATTCTGCTTTTATAGAGGCAGTAGATTCCAATGTATGTCTGCTTAAGCCATCAGCAAAAAACAGGCTTACTACAATTTCTTTGGAAAAACCTGCTTCTGGCTTCAGCCTCACTTCCTTTGTTCTACATCCCAGAAGATGCACGTGAGGGCAGCTGCCTGGTAACTGGAGGCTTCACTTGACCAGCACTGAGCTTCTGTTCACTCATTCAGGTCTCACATCCATGTCATCTCCAGGACTCACCGAAAATAGTCAGAGGGATCCCTGTAGGTGGAACTTTATTTTCTGTTTTTCCTTTGCTGCTTTCCTTTGAAATGTTTACTTCCATGCCTGGATACATTGCTGTATTTGCATGGTATGCACATGATATATTATTTAAAAGCAGAAATTAAATTTCAACTTGACTTGAACCTACAAGCAGTACATTTTTATGAGAGCATTATTAGTTTCTTTCTGTTACCAACAAGTAATAATTACTAAATTAATACCTAAAATGAGTTTAAAATGTTGCATGGAAATGTAGGACTTTTTTTTTTTTTTTTTTTTTTTTTACAATACGTGTCTTCTCATGCATCAGGTGAAATTAATCAAACTGACATTTTTTATGAAGCAATATTTGTATTAAAAGATAAATATAAAATACCAGGAAAATAATGCTAGCCATCTGAATAATGAGGCTGGTGCAGCTCCGTAAAACTAATTCAGCATCCCTTGCTGCTAGTATGTTCATTTTCCAAGAGGCAGTTGATAGAGTTAAATATGTGAGCCATATCCAAAGATAGTATAAAGTTAAAATTCATTCTGTGGTACTATATGGGTTCATCTAAAATGGCTGATTTTCAATATGGATTTTGAAAAATGTCATAATGCTTCATACAGGTTGAATATATATATATATATAGTTTTCATAATTTTATATAACTTCAGTGTATTCCTTATCTGTTAGCCAGAGGCTGTGGTTTTAATGACATCTCTGTGTGGTATTTATATGTATGTATTAATACATATATAAGGATATTGAAGTTGTGGAACTTACTGCAAAAAATACCTGAAAAATTAACTGTGCATTTTTTGTTGAGTAATTTATTGTACTATCCATGGGGGTGGTAACTGAGGAATAATTTTTAATAGTGATTGCATTTTTTAAAACTCCCTGTTATTTATTTTAGTTGGCATACGTTATGGCATGTTATATACATCATGCCTTGTCAGGTAGAAGCCACTTCTCTTTAAATGAAAGAAAAAAAAAAAAAAGAAAGGAAAGCAGTATATGTTGTCTCTCATCTATCAAGGTTATTCTCTTTTTAATATTACAAATTTGAATAAGGTGTATCAAACTTAAGAGAAAAGTTCCTTCTTTGTGTCCCTCTCTCATGCCTGTATATGTATAACACAGCAAAACCCTTCAAGCTTAGATAGACATATTAAAAGAAGTAAAATGATAGCTCAGGAATTCATTATAAAATTGGAGCATTAATGGAATCAAATTCTAACTAGAGGTTTTACCACATTCTTATTCATTTTTAAGTGTTCAGGAAAAAACTTATCAGTGAGAACTTTGGCATTTATTTTTAAAGTATTTACTATAGGGAATGTATAATAAATGACTTATTTTCTCTTCCCTCAGTCATTATCTTAAATAATGGTTCTAAGAGTAAAGATCTGCATATAGGTATAATCTGATATTCAATTTTAATATTTTAGATTATTCATCTAAGAAATTACTCCTTGAAAATCTTGATTTGTTGGTAAATACTGGCAAGATTTTTGAGGTGTCTGCTCATCTTTTTCTCATATGTCAATATATGTAAGTGTATATTCGTTTTTTTAAAAGCTGGTTTATATTTATGTAACAGTGTTTAAATAAAGTTAGTATCTGTGTCCTGTAATACCAAAATATTTATATCCTGTTTGTTAATTTTGGCTCTAAGACAGTTTGTTTCTAAGACGGAGTTGATTCTTTTTTCTAATACCCTGTCTTAAGTTGTCATACTGGGCATGACCTAAAATTCTCTAAGACGATGTTCTATATTGAAGGGGAATTGGCACTTTAACAGCTTGTTTAGGTATTAAACTACATAAAAATAGAGCATCGAGATTAGTGTTGTGATGCTTAAATGTTACCTTTCTGGGATTTCTTGTAATGATCATATACCACCATTGTATGATCGATAATTATAGCAATAGAGTATTTTAGAAGTGAATCAGGACAACGTTTTGTTGTCTATCATAAATGTTTGGTATCATGAATAAATACAGCTATTCTGTTTCATTACCTGTTTGCTGGAACATGGTATAACTTGACAGCAAAAATTATACCTTTCAGAAAACTAAATTTTAAAACCACAAAAAGAAATCTTTGAAAATTTTAGCTGTCAGCCTTAACAAGAGACTTTGTCTGTTGAATTCATATGGAGCTTCATGATTTTGTCTTAGCTTTTTAGAGGTGTGTGCTGGAAAATAACCTGTGGGATCTTGTAGCTCTGCTGATTAAACTGTTGAAGGCAACTGTGATGGAGTTTGTACTTTTCTCAGAAGATTGGTAGTTGCCTAATGGTTTTTATAAACTTCTAGAGTACAGGAGAAGTCAAGTGGCCAACTGAGCTGAGAAACTCTCACTCCTACTTAAATATTCATCTGGCTTTCCCTGTAAAGGTATGCCTGTGGCATAAATATAAGTATATGGGTGGGAGCAGTGGCTCACACCTGTAATCCCAGCACTTTGGAAGGCCAAGGCAGGAGGATCGCTTGAGGCCAGGAGTTTGAGACCAGCCCAGGGTAACATAATGAGACCACCGCTCTACAAAAAAAAATTTAAAATTAGCCAGGCATGGTGGCATGCACCTGTAACCCTACCTACTTGAGAGGCTGAGGTGGAAGGATCACTTGAGGCTCAGGAGTTTGAGGCTGCAGTGAGCTATGATGGCACCACTGCATTCCAGCCTGAGCAACAGAGCAAGACCCTGTCTCTAAAATAAAATGAATCAGCATTTGAAATTTGGCTAATTTGTTTTTATTTGAGAAAGAAAATGGTGTTTACCCTAAGATAGGGGAAATAACTAAAGAAGCATTGGAATAATAGTGAACTATTTAATATCCTTTTGTATTTTTTTTTTTATTATTATACTTTAGGGTTTTAGGGTACATGTGCACAATGTGCAGGTTTGTTACATATGTATCCATGTGCCATGTTGATTTCCTGCACCCATTAACTCGTCATTTAGCATTAGGTGTATCTCCTAATGCTGTCCCTCCCCCCTCCCCCCACCCCACAACAGTCCCCGGAGCGTGATGTTCCCCTTCCTGTGTCCATGAGTTCTCATTGTTCAATTCCCACCTATGAGTGAGAACATGCGGTGTTTGGTTTTTTGTCCTTGCGATAGTTTACTGAGAATGATGGTTTCCAGTTTCATCCATGTCCCTACAAAGGACACGAACTCATCATTTTTTATGGCTGCATAGTATTCCATGGTGTATATGTGCCACATTTTCTTAATCCAGTCTATCGTTGTTGGACATTTGGGTTGGTTCCAACTCTTTGCTATTGTATTCTTAAGACTCATTTAAAGTATTATATAAAAGAGTAGCATAGGATACTTAATATGCTATTCACTTTCAAGTCTCTAATTCCAGTTTTGAAAACCTATGAAATAAATACTATGGTAGATAAAATGGAATTAAACAGTCAGAAACTTACTACATGAAGATGACCCATCAGTTCTAATTATGTTTATTTTTAACTGAAAGTAAAAGTATATGTAATAAGAATTATCATAGTAATCGCAATGATGTGATCAAAAAATAACCACTGGCATTTTTTTCTTTCATTTAGTAAAATTAATGTGGCACAGAATAACAGTCATACCATTATAGGTATATAAATATAATTCTGTTTATTTCTATTAAAACTCTAATAAATTAGTGAAAAGAAACTACTTATTAGGCATGTACATGTGTTAGCTCTGTACTTTGCATTTCACAGTTAGTACCACAGTATCTCAAGTAGTATCAAAACAACCTTGTGAGATGAGAAAATTAAGACTTAGATAGTTAAACAAGTCACCCAGCTAGTAAGCATTTCAGCAGGGATTTAAACCCAGGAACATCTGCCCTCAAAACCTGTGTGTTTCTCACTTCACCACAGTCATTCCTGGGAAGTGCTAAAACGTAAACAATAGAATCTAGACAAGTTTTCAGTTTCCATAGTGTTCGGTGTTCTTTATGTATTGCATTTATATCCAGTCCCTTTCCCCCATTCTCTTTCTATGCCACAAACTTTGAATAGCTAAGTAGCATATTGAGATTTCATCTTTAACTGTATTTGAACTGCTTCCTGGTCTTGCTGTGTAATGCTCCTTTAATACAGGGCTATTCTAAGAATAAAACCCAGTGTTTAAAAAAAAAGATGCTGATTTATGCTGCAGAACCCTGGAAAGATTCCTCTGAATTTGAGATGTGGGTTGAAGCTCAGGGCAGGATTAGAAGAAAGACTAGTAAGGCCTCTAGCTCCCCTCTCCACACTGTGTCCCCCTTGGACAGGAAATATTTGACGATTCTTAAAGTCAAGTCTTCTCTATTGGAAATGCTGATTTCTGAGTAACAGTTTTAAAAGAATTTCTGCCTGGGCGCGATGGCTCATGCCTGTAATCCCAACACTTTGTGGGGCCAAGGCAGGTGGATCACCTGAGGTCAGGAGTTCAAGAACAGCCTGGCCAACATGGTGAAACCCTGTATCTACTAAAAATACAAAAATTAGCCAGGCGTGGTGTGCTCCTGTAGTCCTAGCTACTCTGGAGGCTGAGACAGGAGAATTGCTTGAACCTGGGAGGCAGAGGTTGCAGTGAGCCAAGATCTCACCACTGCACTCCAGTCTGGGTGACAGAGCGAGACTCCATCTCAAAAAAAAAAAAAACAGGTGTGGTGGCTCACGCCTGTAATCCTAGCGCTTTGAGAGGCCAAGGCAGGTGGATCACGAGGTCAGGAGTTCAATACCAGCCTGACCAAGATGGTGAAACCCTGTCTCTACTAAAAATACAGAAATTAGCCAGGCGCAGTGGCAGGCGCCTGTAATCCCAGCTACTTGGGATGCTGAGGCAGGAGAATTGCTTGAACCTGGGTGGCAGAGGTTGCAGAGAGTCAAGATGGTGCCACTGCCCAACAGCCTAGGCCACAGAGTGAGACTCCGTCTAAAAAAATGAAAACAGAAAAAGAATTTCTGGCGGTCACCCCTTTTCTACTTCTTTCTAGCCATTGTATCTTAGAAAAACCTTTGAAGTCCTGTCATCCAACACCTCATCCTGTGCAGAGTCCCTTTATGAGCAGTCCTGAAGGTGTTTATCTGGTGTGTTGACAGTTCACACTCTCTACCAACCTTCTAAGGCTTCAGAGTTGTAGTTCCTTGACCTTTTCTTTTCGTGGTAGCTGATTATAGATGCTTTATTCTCCTGGTGATTCTTGTCTAGACCCATTTTAGTTTTCCAATACCCCATATAAAAATGGTGTTTGTACCTGCAAAGTCTTCTAGAAACGGTGACTGTGACCATAGCTTTTTAGTCACCTTTTCTGCCGGTCAGCTCATGTTTAACCACAATGCCCAGATCTTTTTAACATGAAAGTGCCCCTAGTCTTTATTTTTAAAATAACTGTAAAAGCAATGCATCCCCATTGAAGACAGGAAAATTTAAAAAGCTGCTGGGAAAAAAATTGAATCACTAGTCTGCAATAGCCTCAAACATTTTTAGGTTTATATACACACACACATATATAGACATATCATCCAAAATTGGAATAGCATACAAACAATTTTGTTTCCTGTTTTTTCCCCTTATGAAATTAGCATTGCCTCATGTCATTAACATACTGTTTTCCTATTGTTGGAAATTTAGGTAGTTGCCAGTTTTATGCTAAGCATAACTTGTGCTGTAATAAGCATCTCTATACGTACATAGATAGGGCCACAATTTTTTACAGCCTAAGTGTATTACATTTTTTAAGGCTCTTGGTATGTATTCATCGTTAGCCTTTTATAAGGGTTGTGCCAGTTTATACTTTCGTTAGCAACGTCTGTGACTTTATCTGTTTCATAGACCCTCACCTGAGTATTTTTTTCTTGTCTTTACTAATATGATAGCAAAAATAAAATTTGATTATTGTTTGAGGTGTAGCAGGAGGTAAAATGTGATTTATCAGCTTTTTATTGTTATGAACTGTTTTTGCTTCTGGCTGCTCTCAGTTGCAGTTTTAGTGTACTTGTAGATTTGAATGAAGGGGTTACACATTAAGGGTTTCAAATTGTCATATTTATTGCAGATATTTATCTTCAACTAATTATTTGCCTTTTAATTTTGCATGGTTATTACACACAGAAGTTTAATATTTTTTATTCAAATGAACTGGTTTGCTTTTATTATTTTAAATGGACACATAATTGTACATATTTGTGTGGTACAGTGTAATGTTTTGATATATATAATGTGTAATGATTAAGTCAGGATAATTAGCATATCTATCTCCTCAAATATTTCTTTGCATTGAGAACATTCAAAATCCACCCTTTTTTCTTTCTTTCTTTTTTTTTTTTTTTGAGAGGGAGTCTCACTCTGCTGCCCAGACTGGAGTAGTGCAGTGGCATGATCTCAGCTCACTGCAACCTCCGCCTCCCAGGTTCAAGTGATTCTCCTGCCTCAGCCTCCCAAGTAGCTGGGATTACAAGCGCCTGCCACCACGCCCAGCTAATTTTTGTATTTTTAGTAGAGACGGGGTTTCACCATGTTGGTCAGGCTGGTCTCAAACTCCTAACCTCAGGTGATCTGCCCACCTTGGCCTCCCAAAGTGCTGGAATTACAGGCATCAGCCACCGCACCTGGCCAAAATCCACTTTTATAGCTATTTGAAAATGTACGATAAATTGTTACAGTCACCCTACAGTACTATAGAACACAGAAACTTATTCCTCCTCTCTGTAATTTTGTATTTGTTAACCAACATCTGGTTAACTCTCTGTTCCCAGCCTCTAGTAACCACTATTCTAGTCTACTTCTATGCAGTCAAGTTTTTTATCTTCCATATATGAGTGAGAATATGCAATACTTGTCTTTCTATGCCTGGTTTGTTTCACTTAATGTTTTACAGGCTCATCCATGTTGCTGAAAATGATAGGATTTTGTTCTTTTTTTATGGCTGAATAATATTGCATTGTGTATACATACCACATTTTCTTTATCCATTCATCTGTCGATAGACATTTAGTTGATTCCATATCTTGGCTTTTGTAAATATTGCTGCAATAAACATGAGAGTGCAGCTATCTAATCAAAATACTGATTTTCTTTTCTTTGGATAAATATCCGGTAGTGGGATTGCTGAATCATGTGGTAATTCTATTTTTAGTTTTTTGGGGGAACCTCCATACTGTTTTCCATAACAACTGAGCTAATTTACAGTCTGACCAACAGTGTCTAAGAGTTTCCCTTTCTCCACATCCTCACCAACACTTTTTGACAATGGTCATTCTGACTGGTAGGAGATGATATCTCACTGTGGTTTTGATTTGCATTTCCCTGATGGTTAGTGATGTGGAGCATTTTTTTCACATACCTTTTGGGCATCAAATGAATATTTTTAAATGATATCTTCCATTGCTTTTCTGCATGGAAGATTCTCTCTCAATCCTAAGAAATAAATATTAGCTTGTTATTTCTTCCAGTTTTTATTCTAGTTTACTTATTACTTTAACTCTACTTAATCTAGAACTTATTTTGATTTACAGCATGAAATGGCCACTCAATATTTTGCCATATAAGTAATTAATTTTTCTAGTACTGTACAATAATTCCTTACTTTTCTCTCCCTCTGTTGCTGGAAAAATATAATTGGTTAAATTCCATCCTGCCTGCATGGTGTATGCCCCTGAGCAGCTGAATGTAGCTAGAAGAAAACATACATCCTTTCCTGAGTTCTCACTTCAGATGTTGTCCACAATTCACTAGAAAGCCTCGGCCAGGCTGGCAATCCTAGTACATTCCCCTTTGCGCACTAGGAGAATGCTCTTTTCTGAAACTGTGACATCTCCTCCCTGATCCCATTCCTAATTGCTTTCCTCTGATTTCACTGAGGAACCAGAAGCAGTCAGAAGAGAAGGGCTCTGTGCTCCCCGCACTAACACTCCCTCCTCCCAGTGTCGGTTTGCTCTGGCTTCCTCCCTGGCACTGTGGGGACTGTCCCTGCTTCTACAGCAAGCCCTTCAGTGTAGATGCTGGATCCTTCCTTCTCTCCTGCCTAAGGGCTTTGCTCTGGCAGCGTTGCCCTCTCTCTTCTGCACCATCAGTGCTCACCTCTCTGCAGAATCGTCTGGCAGTTATTCGTACTGTCCACATACTTCACTATTCTTTTCCTTAATCCCCTTTGCCTGTACAAATAAACACATAACTAATAAAACTGACATTACCACCCAAATTATCTTGGCTACAATATCTTGGAAAACCACACTTCAGGATTAAGTCCAAGCTCTTTACTTTCCCACCGGAGATGTTGAAGTGCCTCTGGGGTTAATCCTTGGGCCTTTTCTCTCCTGCATTCTCATTCAGTCCCAAGGCTTTAATCCTGGGCTCACCCCTAAATTCTAGACTGGTTTATCCAACTCTCCACTCAAGAGTCCTGTGATGGTGCTCACAGGCATCTTAAACTCAACCTGTCAAAATCTGCAGTCTTGAGTCTCATCCTGCCCGCTTCTTGGCTCTTCTATCTTCTCCATTTCATTAGATGATAGCGCTGTTCATCCCCAGGCTTAGGCTATAAGAGACATCAACAAAAATGCTGCTTCAGGCCTCTCTTGCCTTACACATCCAGTTCATCAGTAAATCCAGCCAGCGCTGCCCACAAACTGCCTCTCACCGTTTCTTCCTGCCTCCCCTACTACTGCCTACCCCCGGCACTGTTGTCTCCCCTCTGGGCTGCCGTGGGTGCCTCCTCCCTGGGCTTCCTGCCTCTGCACTCATCCTCCAGAGAGAGCATCACCTCCTTGTGCCAAACTCTGTATGGCCTTCCATCACATGTGGAATACCTCCGAGTCCTGGCTTGCGAGGCCTTGCAGGGCCCAGACCTTTGCTCCCTCTCTGGCCTTGGCTCCTGCGCTGCAGCTCTCAGCCATCTTGCTCCCTCCAGCAAGCCCATAGGTCCAAACAGGCCTCCAGCTTTTCCCACCGCCTGTCCTGCTCTTCCTGTAGGTCGTGGCCTGGCTCGTTCCCTTCTGCTGCTTTCTCAAGGCTCTCCACATTTTACTTTGTATATCATTCTCTCTCTCTCTCTTTACCGGGGTTTATTTTATTTGTGACCTGGATCCTCTTTTTTGTCTAAAATGTAAACCTAACATACATTTATCTGGCTCTTCTCTGCTCTATCTGTTGGGCCTAGAATAGTGATTGGCACAGCACCCAATACATGTCATCTGTGTGGATGGAGTTCTATAACAGAGTTGTATCTCTTTGCTTTCTTCCAGTGGCTCTCCAGTTCTCACAGCGATGTCTCAGTCATTTGAGCCTCACTTTCACAACTTTTTTTTTTTTTTTTTTTTTTTTTTAAAGACAGAGTCGTGCTCTGTCATTTAGGCTGGAGTGCAGTGATGTGATCTTGGCTCACTGCAACCTCCGTCTCCTGGGTTCAAGCTATTCTCATGCCTCAGCCTCCTGAGTAGCTGGAATTACAGGCACACACCTCCATGCCTACGTAATTTTTAGTAGAGACGGGGTTTTTGCCACTTTGGCCAGGCTGATCTCGAACTTCTGGCCTTAAGTGATCTGCCCACCTTAGCCTCCCAAAGTGCCGGGATTACAGACATGAGCCACTGCTACCAGCCTAAAATACATTTATTATTATAAATGGAATACCAATATCACTTGACATGAATAGAAGTTAATTGCAACCATAGGCCGGGCACGGTAGCTCATGCCTGTAATCCCAGTACTTTGGGAGGCCACAGCGGGTGGATCACCTGAGCTCAGGAGTTCGAGACCAGCCTGGCCAACATGGTGAAACCCCGTCTCTACTAAGAAATACAAAAATTAGCCGGGCGTGGTGGTATGTGCCTGTTATCCCAGCTACTCGGGAGTCTGAGGCAGGAGAATCGCTTTAACCCGGGAGGTGGAGGTTGCAGTGAGCCGAGATAGTGCCACTGCACTCCAGCCTGGGCAACAGAGCAAGACTCTGTCTCAAAAAAAAAAAAAAAAAAAAGGAAAAAGAAGTTAATAGCAACCATAAACACATAAAACTGCCCTTGCCCACCTAAATGGTCTTGCCTATAATATCTTAGAAAGCTATGGTCCAGCATTAAGTCTAGGCTCTTTACCACAGTAGACAAAAGTCGTCCCGAGGGCCATGCTTGTGTCTCCTCCTCCTCTGTGTCTCACAGCTCGTGGGCCAGCAGCACGTAGCACAACATCTTGCATCAGCTTTTGTGCATACCAACCCTCCTTCATGGAGTCCATTTCTTTACGCTCTTCCCCTCACAGGGCTATTTCCCGTTTCTCTCTGAAACTGCCCCATCTCTCCCTCTTCTGGGAGGTCCCCCTCGAAAGCTCATGAGGCGCACCTCCCACATCTATTCATCACATTAAGTTGTGGTTATCTGCACAGTGTTTTTTCCCCTCCATGAGTACAATTTGCTGAGTGTATCTTGGACCAGACAGTATTTTGAAAAGTGTTTTTCTCATAAAACTCAAAGAGAAAACATATGTCACACTGAAAGCTGTTTTGGCCTCCAGGTCCCACAGCTCTGGTAGCTGCTACTTCTTTTCCAGGGGTCACTTTTCAGCAGTGACATTTTCCCTGCAACTTTTGCTAATTCCATTAATTTGTTCCTTTGTGAGACAAAATGTCAGTTACAACTGGAAATGTTACCGTAAAATTAAAGTTGTTCTGTGGTCTCTTGCCCATAACAAGTGATTTTGGAGAATGGTGGCAACGTGGTAGGGGATGAGTGGGTTATTTGGTTTTCCTTTTTACTTTTTAGTTTCTCTCATATTCAGTCTGTTTTCAGATTGTCTTGTTTCAGCATTAATAATTACCTTCAGAGGATTTTGTCTTATATTACACCCTAAATAACAAATTTGTTTTGTTTATTCAGACTTGTGGTGAGTAGGTTTATATTACTGTATACCTTTTTTTCCTTCAAATTTAACACTGGAATAGCCCAAATAAGTTTAAAAAAAAAAAAAAAAAAAAAAAGCTTTTCATGAAAGTCACATGCAGCTTTGCTTTCCTGTAGTGGATTCGGTTTGTGTAGAAGGAACAGAGTGAAAACATCACTGGTTTCTGGAATAGGACAGTTTGGGCTAGTATGGCAGTATCATGTGCTCTGTATTCAGAGAACATATAGCAGGAAATTATGTTTATGTTTGTGAAATAAATCTGTTTTCAACTCTGTTCAGAAAAAATTAGTACTAATAACTGGTGGAAAACATTCAGCCATACTCAGAAACCTGTCACTCTTGTTTTAGGGTTGGATTGAAGAATATTGGGAAAGCTGGGACACTTTGTTTTAATTGAGAGAAATATTAGAGGGTCTTACCGCCAGCTAATAAGTAGGTTTGGGTTTTTTTCATGTCCAAGTAATTCCAGAGAAACTCTTCCTTTGAATGGTTAGACACTTCACTGTCCTCCTCCTCCTCCCCCACAAACGTTTTTTGAGCATTTGGGCAGAACAGCTTGCTGAGGACAGTGCTCTGTGTGCTGAGGGATGTTTATTTCTGTGCACACTGGAGAGTATGACAATAGATTCACTTCGAATAATTTTTGGTGAAAACAATATGCTCAGAGCGAACTGAAATAAGTGAATACAAGGCATCTAAAATTATATGGATGGTACTGTGTTTACCTTTAGATGTCAGAACCTTGACAGCTCCCTCGTATGATAGTGCATCCTTCCCTGCTCAGCCTCACTTATTCTTCTGTCTAGGAGAGTCTCCTTTCCCCCAGGCAACTCCTGCATGTACTGAAATCCTGTGATCCATCTAGGAAAGACTTGTGTTTACTGTTCTTGCTGTCTACTCTGCCCCATGCTAAGGATGTGAGATGAATAAGCATGCCTCCACCAGTGTTTGTGTCTTTAGCAGCTGTTGTACCACTTTGCACACAGTAGGCCCTCAGTCAGTGCTTGTGGAAACTATCCATTTACGGAGCCTCTGCGTTTTCTCCTTGTAACTCTTTGTGTTTTTGTGGTGATGCAGAGAATCCACATGGGGTTCTGGTTTGTGTATCTGTTCCGATTCTGAAGATGTGAGCATCTCCCGAGACATGATCTATTTGTACCTGTGAAATACTTAACCAACTGGATTTATTGTCTTTTAACAAAGGAGAGTTTGGGCGCGGTGGCTCACGCCTGTAATCCCAACACTTTGGGAGGCCGAGGTGGGTGGATCACGAGGTCAGGAGTTGAAGAGCAGCGTGGCCAAGATGGTGAAACCCCATCTCTACTAAAAATACAACAATTAGCCAGGCATGGTGGTGGGCACCTGTAATCCCAGCTGCTCGGGAGGCTGAGGCAGAGAATTGCTTGAACCCAGGAGGCAGAGGCTGCAGTCAGCCGAGATCACACCACTGCTCTCTAGTCTGGGTGACAGAGCAAGACTCCTTGTCTGAAAAAACAAATGAAAACAAAACAAAACAAAAAACAAAGGAGCAGAGCTTCTCCTTTTGTTTTTTTTTCTTCTGAGACGGACTTTGCTCTTGTTGCCCAGGCTGAACTCCTGACCTCAGGTGATCCACCTGCTTCGGCCTCCCAAAGTGCTGGGATTATAGATGTGAGCCACTGTGCCCTTGTCTTTTAAACAAAGGCTGCTTCTTTGTCTTTTGAAATAGTGCTGGGAGCCTCTGTTCCTGTTGTTAAAGTTAGTATTGTTTATAGACTGACCATACTCTGTTTTTCATTTTTAAGGATTTTCCAATGGACTCTTTACTGTGATTTATATAATCTCTTATTAGAGTTAATTAGCCCCAGAAATGTTATTGATTTGATAAATCTAATTATTGAGTTTAAAATGGCTTTGAGTTTTTTCAATATATATCATGTATCAAAAATTTTCTATATGGTGATAAAGATGGAAAAGAACAATGTCTACTTCAGTAAACTAATGTTGATCATTGTAATTTTCTTGATTTTGATATTGACTATAAAACATACCTAAAAAAAGTAAGTGAACAATAACTTTGCTACTATTTAGGGGATAAACAAGGTTTAATCTTTAAACCATGTATTTTAGATTAACCCAAATATATGGGTACATATTAGGCAGTGTAGCAGATGATTAAGAACATGGAATTCTAGGTGTGGTGGCTCACACCTGTAATCCCTATACTTTTGGAGGCCAAGGCAGGAGGATTGCCTGAGCCTAGGAGTTAGAGACCAGCCTGGGCAACAGAGTGAGACCTCGTCTCTACAAATAAGTAAAAAATTAGCTGGTTGTGGTGGTGCATACCTGTAGTCCGAGTTCCTCCAGAGGCTGAGGTGGGAGGATCACTTATGTCAGGGAGGTTGAAGGCGCAGTGAGCCATGATCACATCACTGCCCTCCAGCCTGGGCAACAGAGCAAGACTCTGTCTCTAGAAAAAGAGAAAAAGAAGAACATGGAATCTAGAGCCAGACTGGGAGTGCTGAAATGCTAGCTTGGGTGTTATCTAACCTCCCTGAGCCTCAGTTCCCTCTCTGAAAAATGAAAATGATTAATAGGACCTACATCTTTGAATTGCTTTAAGGACTGCATTGATACACATAAAGGGTTTACAACTGTGCCTGGTATTTATGTAGAAGTGCTGTATATAAGAGTAAGCTATTATTACTACAGAGACAAGGCAAACAGGTTAAGTGACTTGTTTTCCATTGTTTGGTTTCTTGTCTTGTAATATATAAAGATATAGGAACAACAGAAAAATCAAGTTGAAACCTCTCCAGGTTACAGAACTGAGTTTTCTGTGCAAAATTCTTATGGGGCGGGGAGAAGTCTGCTACAACCATGAAAGGAAGACCATCACTCAGGCTGCTGAAAAGCTGTTAGACACACTGGTGGGTTTGACTCACCTTTATCACTTATAGCTGCATGTCCTTGGGCAAGTAACCTAACCTCTGAAGTCTACTTGCTCAGCTATAAAATGGGAACAATATGTTTTTTTTCTCATTTGTATGAGAAAAAAATGAAATAACAGTGCTAGCCATACAATAAATATGGAATAAATTTTAAAGTCTTTGTAATTATGAATTCATGCTAATTATAATTCCTGTTTATGTGACTCCTAAATCTTTGATTAGCCACAGGCTGTCACTTTCTTTAATGAAAACAATAAGATAATTTATTACCTTATAAATTAAGGTAGTTATTCACATGCAAATTGGCTTCAGAACTCAAACTGTGGTTTCAGAAACAGTTTATTAACAAATGTGCAATAGTAGAATTAAAGTAATTTTTGGAAAAACTTGAAAATACTTAGTTTTAGGATGAGCACTAACTTTGAAATTTACAGATTTGTTCCCTCATTCCTCAAAGGTTTATTTTGTACCTGCGAAGTCTAAGTGCAGGATAAAAGATTAAGACCAAGTGTCTAGCCCCCAGGAAGTTCACAGTGCAGCTGGAAGACAGTCAATAGTGACAGTACTATGAATTGACCCCTGGGGTTTGCTTGGGCTGATACAGGGTTGCAGTGGAGGCCTGCCAGAAGTGAAGAGAGCCTAGAGGTAATGCACTGGACATCCTTCAGTCACTTGTCAGTAAACCTGTGGAATTCTGTGCATCTGTCTTGTGAATATACGAGTATCTTGCAAAAGATCTCACTTGGCTACTGAAACCCCAGAGTAGTGGTTATTATAGTAAAACTAAAAGAGGGCGGGAGAGAGGAACAGAAGGAGGGAAAATTCTTCATGGATCTGTGATTTACAGTCTTTAAAGAGATTAATGTGAGGTTTAATGTGACAGGTGATATACTTGTTCAGTCTTTTAATTGAGATTGACAGTTCTTTGAATGAACTTGAACTGTGACAGCCAAAATATTTTCTTTTATCTATAGGCAGTTAAAAGCTTTATTTTCCCTTTTTATTATAGGAGTTTCTAAATATGTACAATAGAGAGAATAAGTAGTACAATGAACCTCCATGTCCTCATCACCCAGATTCAGCAATCAACAAATGGCCAGTGGAAGGTCTTCTGGACCTCTGCCTGTGCCCTTTCCACCTCGATATTTTAAAGCTGATTCCATATGCCATGTCATTTCCTCTGTAAATATCTCATGTATACCTCTAACAAAATAAGACTGTTTTAAACAACCAGAATGTCATTATTATTCTTAAAAATAACATAATTATAATTTCTTGATGCCATTAAGATAGATATTTTAAGTTAGGTTTGTTAGATTAATGAGTGAAATAGATGTTAAACCATATGTTATATTTTTGTAATTCCTAGTTTACTAATTTTTGATTTTCTAAGTATGTAGTTTTGAATTACTCTATTTTCCTGTTGTCTACTATTTAGTTAGCATACCACCTTAGTTTACATTCAGATGTTATTCAAATATTTTTTTATCAAAAACTTTTACCCCCTTTAAGTGAAAATTTACAAAAAGCTGTGAGTATAATTAGCTTATTTTTAAGCACTCCCAGGAAGAACAGAGTACTGTAAACAGAAATTGTCTGAAAAGAAATTTGGAGGAAAGTGACTTTATTACAGTGAACAGTTTGCAGTACAGGGAGACAGAGCTTTTGGTGTAAAACGAATGTGGGGTTTGGGTTTTATAACAAAAGTTTCACCCTGGTTCCCAGCCAGGTTTATTTATGCAAATGCAGGATTCAAACTTGCTTAGTTCCAACTGGTTGATATAGCTGAGTTCTGATGGGTTCGTTCAGGTGACCTCTGAAAGTTTCAAAGTTGAACAGAGGCATGGGCTTTTGAAGAACTCAGAGTACATGTGTGACTGCTAGTCAGCAAACGGCCGCTTGGCTGTGTATTAAATGTAGGCCCAGTTAGGTACTTAGGATCCATCTTGAAGCATTGGGTCTTTCAGGTTCACATTTGTTCAAGTAATAACTTTAGAAAGTAAAGACTTTACTCTGCAAAGAGAATGAGCATGTCTTATGGATCTGCTGGAAGAGGTAAGATAGATTTATTTATTTATTTATTTATTTATTTATTTATTTTTGAGACAAAGTCTTGCTCTTGTCCCCCAGGCTGGAGTGCAATGGCGCAGTCTCGGCTCACTGCAACCTCCGCCTTCCGGGTTCAAGCGATTCGCCTGCCTCAGCCTCCCGAGTAGCTGGGATTACAGGGACCTGCCACCACGCCCGGGTTGTTTTTGTATTTTTAGTAGAGTTGGGGTTTCACCATGTTGGCCAGGCTGGTCTCGAACTCCTGACCTCAGGTGATCCTGCCTGCGTCAGCCTCCCAAAGTGCTGGGATTACACGTGTGAGCCACAGCGCCTGGCCAAGATTTAATTTTTTATCTGCCAGTGAGTTTCTAATTTACAAGGTGGAGTTTTTGGTGCTTGCCCAGAGAGGGAAAGGGAGGCAGGTACAAAAATAGGGGATTATTATGGTAGTTAGTTCATTGTTTTTATATGAATTGACAAAATAACATTTTCAGGTTCCTCTTTTTTATCCCCCTTTTGTTCTCTGGAGCAGCAAGGTTAGGCTAATTAGCAGAACTATTTTTGGTTATTTTTGATTATTTTTATAATTTTTCAAAATCAGGCTATATATGTCACACAAAAAATTCAGTCGTTTCTTATTTGCTATCTCGAGTTGCTTTAATGCATTACAGTGTGAAATATCGCTAAACATATTTGCTCCTTGTATAATAGAAAAACAACACCAACTTCACACTGCAAGTTTTCTCTAGGTGGTATCTTAGGCACCTCATTCCACTTTTTGAAAATATTTTTTATTAACCTCTTACTACAAATATGTAGAATTGATTTTTTTTTTTTTTTTTTTTTTTTTTTGAGACGGAGTCTTTCTCTGTCCCCCAGGCTGGAGTGCAGTGGCGCGATGTCGGCTCACTGCAAGCTCCGCCTCCCGGGTTCACGCCATTCTCCTGCCTCAGCCTCCCGAGTAGCTGGGACTACAGGCGCCCACCAACGCGCCCGGCTAATTTTTTGTATTTTTAGTAGAAACGGGGTTTCACCGTGTTAGCCAGGATGGTCTCGATCTCCTGACCTCGTGATCCGCCCGCCTCGGCCTCCCAAAGTGCTGGGATTACAGGCTTGAGCCACCGCGTCTGGCGTAGAATTGATTTTTAATTAATACATTTGTTTAATTTGTTTCTGCTAATGACATGGTTTTCTGGTTTTTGGTTTTTTTTTGTTTTTTTTTTTTTTTTGAGACAGAGTCTCGCTCAGTCGCCCAGGCTGGAGTGCAGTGGCTCGATCTCTGCTCACTGCAAGCTCCACCTTCTGGGTTCATACCATTCTCCTGCCTCAGCCTCCCGAGTAGCTGGGACTACAGGCGCCCACCACCACACCCAGCTAATTTTTTTGTATTTTTTTTTTAGTGGAGACAGGGTTTCACCGTGTTAGCCAGGATGGTCGCAATCTCGTGACCTCGTGATCTGCCCACCTTGGCCTCCCAAAGTGCTGGTATTACAGGTGTGAGCCACCCCACCCGGCCAGTTTTCTGTTTTTTTTTTTTTTCAATTTTTAAATTTATTTTGTGTATGGTTTTTGGTACCTGATTTTCTTCTTAACTGCAGTGTTACATTGAGTCTTCCTGTGTTTGAGGATGCAGAATGGAAAATATCCAAGGCTTTTCAGACTCAGATACCTTTACGACATGTGCAAGAGACGGGAGATACAGCCTCAAATTTAAGTTTACATTTAAAATGGAGGAAAAATTGGGCTGCTGCGCTTGTAATTAGTTCTGAAAGTTTTACAGTATTATAGTAAACATTTGCATTTTTGTAGCATTGTGAAATAAAATCTGAAACTGCCTTTTTTCTTGTACATCTCTGTTTTCTAGTCAGGGCATAAAAGCTGTTTAGAAACTCTGTAATGTTAACAGCATGCCAATTGATCTAAGAGGAAGGGATATTTTGGTTAATAGTCTATTCAGTACATCAAATAAAAACATGAAAAAGCCCAAAGAAAGCATTCTGTACACCAGACAACGTATTATTGAATAGAACTGGCTCTTGCAGAAAAGTGAATTAAACCCCAGATGTTTTAAGTTGTTATTTGAAAATATGAAGCCTGTTTTGATGAGTGTCTTTGGCAGGGTGTGACTGTATATGGAGGTGGGTGTTCTTTTTGTTGTTCTTTTGTATCAATTTCAGTTTCAATTTTCAGCTTCTTCCAAAAGATTATACTCAGTAAATTAGGAATTGATTTTGTCAATCTCTAGGCCAGAGCAGATCACACTGCAAAATATATTTGCACAAAAATATGCAGAGTATAGCATAGGGATGAAGGCTTGTGATAACTTTCCTCACCCTTCGTAAGGGTCATGGCCAACAGTCCTATATCAAAAGACAGGTTAGCAAAAGAAAAGCATAACAAATATATTTAATCAGAGTTTTCTACAACATGAGAGCTTTCAGAAATGAAGATCCAAAGACCCAGATAAAACTGTCTATTTTTATACTTAATTTCAATGAAGACTGGACAGCTGTGTAGAAATATGATTGGACAAAAGGGTATGAGCTAATGGTAATAACTGAGAGATGAAACCCCACAAGGGCTGTCTGTTCAGATTCTTGGCCTCGCGATATAGCATTCCTTCCTCCCAGGTATAGGGCAGGACCGCTCTGGAATAAGGGTCTTGAAGGGAGAAAGAAGAGAGTAACCTTTCTAGATTTCATAGCTTGCTTTGAGAGAAGAGGAGTTCTAGTGTCTATGACCAGCCTTGGGGAAGAGGAATTCTGATTTCTGTGACTCGCTTTGGGGGAGGAAGAAGGGCCAGAGACAGAAGGGCAGGAGAATGTCATAGATAACTTGCTTCTTAGGCCCTTCCAACGCCCTTCACTGTAAAGTATTCAGCCTGTCAAAGAGCTATGCTTTGGGCCAGGCGTAGTGGCGCATGCCTGTAATCCCAGCACTTTGGAAGGCCGAGGTGGGTGGATCATGAGGTCAAGAGATTGAGACCAGCCTGGCCAACATGTTGAAACCCTGTCTCTACTAAAAATAGAATAATTAGCCGGGTGTGGTGGTGGGCACTTGTAATCCCAGCTACTCAGGAGGCTGAGGCAGGAGAATCGCTTGAACCCAGGAGGCGGAGGTTGCAGTGAGCCGATATCGCACCACCACACTCCACCCTGGGCAACAGAGCGAGACTAAGTCTCAAAAAAAAATAAAAGAGTGCTATGCTTTGGAGTATTGTTTCTGAGCCCCAACATTAGCCATGTGTGTTTCCTTTTCAGATCTTTAAAATTAATTACTTGGATTTACTCGTACGTTGTAAATGTATTTTATAGAAAGTACAGGCTCTTTGGAGATGCTATGGGTGATATGGCTTTATATTTCTAATTCACTGTGTATTCGAAGTGTCAAAGTAAAAGCAGATTATTTACATATTGGCATCTGTAAAGGTTTCCCAAATGAAAATCAGGTTTTTAAAAAATGAATTCTAGCCTGGGCAACATGGTGAAACCCCATCTCTACAAAAAAATTAAAAAATTAGCCAGGCGTAGTGGCATGCACCTGTAGTTCCAGCTACCCGGGAGATTGCAGTGGGAGGATGGCTTGAGCCTGGGAGCTGGAGGCTGCAGTGAGCCAGCGTCAGACCACTGCACTCCAGCCTGGGCGGCAGAGCAAGACCCTGTCTAAAAATAAAAACAAAAAAACAATTTCTGTCTAAGTTACTGTTTGCTGATTCAATAAGGATTTGTGCCTGTTTTGCCTGTTTCCTTTGTTAAGCATTGGGGATTCAAAATTGCAAAGATTCTTGCCCTCAAGAAGCCGGCTGTCTACAAGGAAGAGACAGAAAAACAGTAACATAGTTGCTTTAATGAGAATATATACCTGTGCATTTTGGAACAGAAATGAGTCTCTCAGTCCTCTTGGGAGTGTTGGGAAAGGTGCTTTGATGAGTGTGGGTAAATGGTCGTTGTTTTTCTGTAAACCTTAACAAAAAGTAAATCATAGAATTTGGTGTTGATTGTCCACTGTATGCCAGGCACTCTGCTGGTTAGCAGGTCTACCCCTGTATAGTAGGTATACATTTTAACATGTGTACAGACACACATAGATGTATGTACACACAGGTATACATATGCATGCACATATACAGAGAAGGGGTGAGAGGGAGGGAGAAGGGAAGAGTGATGTGGGCGGACACCTTCATGGAGTTTTGTCTAGTGAGAAGAGGGAGTTTACAAGCAATAATCAGCATTATTACAGGGACATAATTTACCAAGGAGTATAGAAAGGGCAGGGACTACCTGACGTGGTAACTATTAAGTCTGAGACTAAAGGACAAAAAGGAGAGAACCAATATGAGTAAGGAGTGGGCATGAAATTTCTGTGCAGAAGGAACTATGTGTTCAGAGGTTCTCAGGAAGCACAGAGCTTGGCAGGTGTGAGACAACTGAAAGAAGGCCTCTGTGGCTGGAATGTGGCAAGACTGGAGAAGTTAGCAGAAGCCAGTGTGACCCTAACAGGTCTGTTGCTTAAGGCATGGCATGTCACTACACTGACACCAGGGCTTTCTGTGGAGAAGGAATTTAGTAATTATAGAGCAGCTGAAAGAGGAGATGGGAGGAAACCGCACATCGCCTCCCTGAGGAGTTTGGGTCTAGAGATTTTAAGCGGTTTGGAGTGGGCCGATGTCTGCGGATCATTGATTGGTTGAAGAGTGCAGGGTGAGGTCATAGGACGGGAGATGGAACTGCATTCTCACGCTGATTTCGTTCCTGGGGGGGCGTCTTAACCGGTTGACTTCAGCTGTAATTCAGGGTGTAAAGAACATCTTAAGCAATTCTTAAAAAAGTTTATGATTGGCCAGGCGCGGTGGCTCAAGCCTGTAATCCCAGCACTTTGGGAGGCCGAGGCGGGCGGATCACGAGGTCAGAAGATCGAGACCATCCTGGCTAACACGGTGAAACCCCGTCTCTACTAAAAATACAAAAAATTAGCCGGGTGTGGTGGTGGGCGCCTGTAGTCCCAGCTACTCGGGAGGCTGAGGCAGGAGAATGGCGTGAACCCGGGAGGTGGAGCTTGCAGTGAGCCGAGATCGCGCCACTGCACTCCAGCCTGGAAGACAGAGCGAGACTCTGTCTCAAAAAAAAAAAAAAAAAAAGTTTATGATTCTAATGTCAGCGATCCTGTCTATAGGAACAGTGGGGATGCAAATGATTCTTAAACAAAAGCCTTATGATTCTAAGGTCAGATATCCTATCTAGAGGAACAGTGGGGAGGCAGATGGTCAGTGTCTAGTGCTATATGACTTTTAGTTACAAGGAAATGGGTCAAAGTGCAGCCTGATTACAGTTTAATTATAACTATATTTCTGCCCAGAACTTGGCATGTAATTCTTGTTAGCCTGTGAGGACGGTTTCACCAGATCTCAAAGGGCTTTGTAAGGGGAAAAAAGTACAGTTGACTCTTGAACAACACAGGGGTTGAGGGGACTGACCCCATTCCCAAAGGCAAATGGAAATCTTTGTATAACTTTTGACTCCCCAAAAACTTAACTACTAATAGCCTACTATTGAGCGGAAGCCTTACCAATAACATAAACAGTTGATTAACATGTATTTGGTATGTCATAAGTATAATATGCTATATTCTCACAATAAAGCAAGCTAGAGAAAGTAAAATGTAACTAAGAAAATTATAAGGACAAAAAAATATTATTTACTGTTCATTAAGTGGAAGTGGACCATTATGAAGATCTTCGTCCTCATCGTTTTCACATTGAGTAAGAGGAGGAGGAGTTGGTCTTGCTGACTCAGGGGTGGCAAAGGTAGAGGAGGTGGAAGGAGAGGCAGGCACACTTGGTGTAACTTTTATTGTAAAAAAAAATTCATGTATAAATGGACCTGCCCAGTTCAAATCCATGTTGTTCAAGGGTCAATGGTAGTATCTTTTTCTTTTTCATGACAAAGTTTGTGGCTGAGACTCCTGAAACAAAAACAGATTAACAAAAGAAAAGCACACACATTTATTTAATATAAGTTTTACATGACATGGGAGCCTTCAGAAATGAAGATACAAAGAAACAGGGACTCCTGTGTATTTTTATGTTAACTTTGATGAAGAGTGGAGATTCATGGAGAAATATGATTGGAGGACGAAAGGATATCTGTGAAATTCTTTCAGTAATAAATGGGAGTTGGGGGAACTTAGGAAGACCTGTTTGTTCAGATTCTTTTCTTCAGGGATAGGAACATTCCTTTATTCCAGGTATACAGAAGATACCTCTCTGAAGAGGGTCTTGGACCTACTTTAGGGGAAAGTTAGAGAATTACTTTATGGACTGTTTCAGAGGGAAAGGGCAGAGAAGGGGAGAGTGGCCTTCCTGATTCTGCTGTTTTCTCAAATGCCAAGGTGTACTATATTTTGGGGCAGCATGTCCTGAACCCCATCAGGGGCTTAATGATAATATTATACATATATTATCATTGATCCTCATAGCAACCCATAGTGTTCTTGTTCCTATTTTACTGAATTGGAGAGATTTTAAGCAACTTTCCAAAACTACCCAGCTAGTAAGTGGTGAAGCAGGAGTTTTAACATTATTGTTTTGTCGGTGAAATAATCCAACTCCATAAAATATTTTAAGAGGTTTATTCTGAGCCAAATATGAGTGACCATGGCCTGAAACACAGTCTCAAAAAGTCCTGAGGACATGTGCCCAAAGTGGTTGGCTTACAGCTTGCTTTTATACATTTTAGGGAAATATGATACATTTGAGGTATACATTGGTTTGATCCAGAAAGATAGGACAACGTGAAGCAAGGGGGCTTACAGGTCATATGTGAATTGTACGATTTTCTGGTTGGCAACTGGTTGAAAGAGTTATTATCTAAAGGAGTATCTGGGTTAAGATAAAGGGTTGTGGAGACCAAGATTGGTTGGTTGGTTTGTTTGTTTCCCGAGAGACAGGATCTGGCTGTGTCACCCAGGCTAAAGTGCAGTGGTGTAATCATAGCTCACTGTAGCCTCAAACTCCTGGGCTTAAGCGATCCTCCCACCTCAGCCTCCTGAGTAGCTGGGACTATAGGCACTTGCCACCATGCCCATCTAATTTTTTTTTTTCTTAAGAGACAGGATCTCACTGCATTGCCCAGGCTTGTTTTGAACTCCTGGCCTCAAGCAATCCTCTGGCATAAGCCTCCCAAAGTGTCGAGATTACAGGCATGAGCCCCTGCACTCAGCCCACTCAGCCTAAGGTTCTTAGTTTTTAGATGAAGACTCATAGGTGGCTATGCTTAGAGATGACAATAGATGACAAATGTTTCCATTTAGACCTTTAGAAGGTGGCTATACTCTCAGTTAAACTCTTCAGGATTGGGAGGGCCTGGAAGGCGAAAGACCTAGTTATGTTAATAGAGATTCATTCAGGCTGGGCGCAATGGCTCACGCCTGTAATCCCAGCACTTTGGGAGGCTGAGGCGGGCGAATCACCTGAGGTCAGGAGTTCAACACCAGCCTGGCCAACTGGCGAAACCCCGTCTGTACTAAAAATACAAAAGTTAGCGGGCAGGGTGGTGGGTGCCTGTAATCCCAGCTACTCAGGAGGCTGAGGCAGGGGAATTGCTTGAATCCAGAAGGCGTAGGTTGCGGTGAGTCAAGATCGTGCTACTGCACTCAAGCCTGGACGACAGAGAGAGACAGTCTCAAAAAAAAAAAAAAGAGATTCATTCCAGATGCAAATTTTCCCCCACAAAAGGTAGCTTTGCAGGGTCATTTCAAAATATGTCAAAGAAACATATTTTGGGGTAAAATATTTTATTTCCTTCTTTATCTGTCATGTGAGATTATGCTAGAGTCAGGTTGGAGTGGTATCTTATTGCTACAAAGAGTCTGTTCTGTCTTAGGATCTGTGTTTTAAAGTTAGTGCTGGTCAGTCTGTCTAAACTCCAGAATGAAGAGGGTATGATGAGGCATGCCTGACCCCCTCTTCCCATGGTGGCCTAAACTGGCCTTTCAGGTTTCTTTGGAATCCCCTTGGCTGAGAAGGTGGATCCATTCAATCATTTGGGGGGTTTAGAATTTTATGTTTGTTTTTCAGTCTTGGCTTTAGAGCCTGTGGTCTTTCTACTGCATGAGGCTGCCTCTTAGTAAAGAAGCAAAATGCTTGTAGAGTACTCTGTATTTCTCCTCTGAATGTTTAATATGCTGAACACTTGACAACAAGTGCTAGCAAGGAACTACATGGTCACATGAGATTTTTGTTTTCAAACAGTTTTATTGAGGTATAATCTACAAGCCATAAATTTTCCCATTCTAAGTGTACCATTCAGTGATTTTTAGGAAATTTAAGGAGTTGTGCACTCATCACCACAATCCAGTTTTAGAATATTTCATCACCCCAAAAAGATTCCTTTCTGCTTAGTTTCAGTCAATCCCAGCTTCCAACCCCAGCCCCAGATAAGCATAACCAGCTTTGTCTCTATAGATTTGCCTTTTCTAGACATTTCATATAAATGTCCAGAATCCTATGTTACGTATAGTCTTTTGTATTTGGCTTCTTTCACTTAGCGTAATATTTTCTAGGTTCATCCATATTATAGACGATATCAGTACGTCATTGTTTTTTATTTCTGGTAGTATCCATTGTATGGATATATTACATGTTATTTATCCATTCCCCAGTTGATGGACATTTGGATTGTTTTCAGTTTGGGGCTATTAAAAATAGTACTACTATAAACATTCCTGTGCAAGCCTTTGTGTGCACGTTTTCATCCTCTCGCACAGATTCCTAGGAGTGGAATTGCTGGATTGCATGATAAGTTTATGTTTAACTTTTCAAAGAAATTGACAAACTATTTTCCAGAGTGACTTTGCAATTTTACATTCCCTCCGGCAATGTATTAGGGTTTCAGTTTCTCCTCATCCTTGCCTACACTTATTGTTTGTCTTTTATAATATAGCCATTGTAGTAGGTGTGATGTGGGATCACATGTAATTTTGTCTTTTTTATTTTCCTGAGACAGGGTCTTGCTCTGTCACGGCTACAGTGCAGTGGTGCCATCTCTGCTCACTAAAGCCTTAACCTCCTGAGCTCAAGTGATTCCCCCATCTTAGCCTCCTGAGTAGCTAGGACTACAGGCACACACAACCATGCCCTGCTAATTTTGTTTACCTTTTGTAGAGACGGTGTCTCACTATATTGCCTAGGCTGGTCTCAAACTCTTGGGCTCAAGAGAGCTGCCCATCTTGGCCTACCAAAGTGCTAGATTACAGGCATGAGCCACTTTGCCCAGCCATGTGATTTTGATTTGTACTTCTGTGATAACTAATGATGTTGAGCGTCTTTTTTCTTATGTTTATTAGCCATTTGTGTATCTTCTTTGGTAAAATGACTATTGAAATACTTTGCCTATTTCTTAGGGCGGGCACAGTGGGCTTACGCCTGTAATCCCAGCACTTTGGGAGTCTGAGGTGGGCAGATCACCTGAGGTCAGGAGTTCGAGACCAGCCTGGCCAACATGGTAAAACCGTCTCTACTAAAAATACAAAAATTAGCCAGGAGTGGTAGTGCACGCCTGTAATCCCAGCTACTTGGGAGGCTGAGGCATGAGAATCGCTTGGACCCAGGAGGCAGAGGCTGCAGTGAGCGGAGATTGTGCCACTGTACTTTAGCCTGGGCAACAGAGTGAGACCGTGTCTCAAAAAAACAAAAAGAAAGGAAAATTTTCTTTTGTCTGTTTCTTAATTTGTTTGTCTTATTATTGAGTGGAGTTTTTTTTTTAATTTGTGGAAGTTGTTTATCAGATATATGATTTACAATATTTTCTCCCAACTTGTGCATTTTCATTTACTCAGTAATATATTTTGAAGGGCAAAAGTGTAATAGTAGTAGGTTCCTTGCCCGATGCACATGGCAAGTCAATATACCGAGACACCGAGTTACAGCAGAAAAAGGTTGACTTGTGGAGCCGCTAAATGAGGTGATGGGAGGAAACCTCAAAGGGGTCTCCCTGAGGAGTTTGGGGCTAGAGTTCTTTTTTTTTGAGACCAGGTTGCCCAGGCTGGAGTACAGTGGCACGATCTCAGCTCACTGCAACCTCCACCTCCCGAGTTCAAGTGATTCTCCTGCCCCAGCCTCCTGAGTAGCTGGGATTACAGGCATGTGCCACCACGCCTGGCTAATTTTTGTATTTTTAGTAGAGACGGGGTTTCACCATGTCGGTCAGGCTGGTCTCAAACTCCTGACCTGAGGTGTTCCACCCCGGGAACCTCGGCCCAGCCTCGGCCTCTCAAAGTGCTGGGATTGTAGGCGTGAGCCACTGCGCCCAGCCGGGGCTAGGATTCTTAAGGGTTTTGGAGTGGACCAAGTGTAGGGATCATTGATTAGTCAAAGAGTGCAGAGTGAAGTCATGGGACAGAGAGAAGAAGAAACTGTTTTCTCATGCTGATTTGGTTCTTCTATGGGGATCTTCAAGCTGGTTGGCTTCAGCTGTTCCACTGTAATTCAGGATTTGCTTAAGGAATTCTTAAACAAAAGCCTTATGATTGTAACATCAGATATCCTGTCTATAGGAACAATGGGGATACAGATGGTCAGTATCTAATGTTATGTGGCATTAGGTTATAAGGAAGTGGCTTAAGGTACAGCCTAATTAATGCTTAATTATAACTATATTTCTGTCCAGAATTGTTAACTCTGTGAAAATGGCTTTAAAAGTTTTTAATGTTGATGAAGTCCATTTTATTATTTTCTTTTTTTATGAATTATGCTTTTGCTGTCATATTCAGGAATGCTTTGCCTAACCTGAGGCCCTGAAGATTTTCTCCTGTTTTCTTCAGAAGTTTCAAATGAGGTTTTGTAATAGGTTGAGTTTCACTTTATTAGAAAGGTCATAAAATTCTTCTGTGAGGAAGTGGTACTTTAGCTGAGATCTGAAAGCTGAGTAGGAGGTAAGATGGGAGGGAAGAGATTCCAGCTAGAGGGAAGAGCATGTGTAGGTGGGATTATGGCCAGTCTGAAGAGCTAGAAGCAGGTTGTGAAGGCTGCAGTGGAGTGCATCTTCTGGTTCTCAGTGAAACTCATTTATGCTGTGTGAAGCAATCTTGCTACAGTAGTAGTCTCAGGGAAGGCTTTTAATAAGCAACGGAAACATGATCAGATTTGCTTTCTAGAAAAATCACTCTGGCTGCTGTGTGGAAGCGGCTTGGAAGGTGGCCAGTATGGATTTGGAGTGACCAGGTAGGAGGCTGTTGGCCAGTTAGTGAGAAACGATGGCAGCTTGGACCCAGGAGAATTACGCAAATAGAGAGTATTAGGGACATATGAGAGTCTGCCTGCCTGTAATACTGCATGGTCAGGGATTATGGCCTGCATAATTTAGGAGATTGTAATAAGGGTGATTATGCTAGTTTCTATGGCTTCTACTCCATTCCCCAGCACACTTCTCTTTTTTGTTCTGCTCACTGAGTTTTCCTTACCAGAAAGAGAGAGTCTTAATAGCCTAGACACAGCAGTTTAAACATTTTCATTGCTTTCCTCCTCTTCCATAAGACTTTGGGAAAAAATGGAAATCGACTTATCCATACATCCATTTGGGATTTCTAAGCTAATGGTGAGAAGTATCTTGCTCAGAAAACTAAAACATTTATTTTGTTTACTAAGTGTTTCCATTCTGTGCATGTGATACCTATGAACATATTTTCTTTTTATAAATTTTCTGAAGTATACAGAAAGTCAAAGGTTTCTCAATTTAGATTATACAGAAACAGATAAATAAGTGCTGCTATAAGTTATGAAAAAAACACAACATGATATTGTTACCAGAAAGGGGTCCTGATCCAGACCCCAAGAGAGGGTACTTGGATCTTGTGCAAGAAAGAATTCAAGGCAAGTTCATAGAGCAAAGTGAACCCAAGTTTATTAGAGAAGTAAATAAACAAAGAATGGCTACACCATAGACATAGCAGCCCCAAGGACTGCTGGTTGGCTGTTTTTATGGTCATTTCTTGATCATATGCTAAACAAGAGGTGGATTATTCATGAGTTTTCCAGGAAAGGGGTTGGGATTTCCTGGAACTGAGGCATCCTCCCTTTTCCAGACCATATAGAGTAACTTCTGGACATAGTCCTGGCATTTGTAAACTGTCATGGGACTGCTAGGAGTGTCTTTTAGCATGCTAATGCTTTACAATAAATGTATAATGAGCAGTGAGGATGACCAGAGGTCGCTTTCGTCACCATCCTGGTTTTGATGGGTTTTGACTGGCGTCTGTACTGCATCCTATTTTATCAACAGGGTCTTCATGACCTGTATCTTCTGATACCAGTTCTGCCAACCTCCTATCTCATCCTCTGACTAAGAATGCCTAACCTCCTGAGAATTCAGCCCAGCAGGTCATTTTACCCAGCCCCTATTCAAGATGGAGTTGCTGTGGTTCAAACACCTCTGACATATTTTCTCCTTCCCTTTTACAAGGAAATTTTAATTCTAAGGGTTGTAGAGGGAGGAAGACCCATCTTCTCTTCTTTAGGCTGAATGGGGTGATGATATTCCCACCCAACTATTAGGGTCTCTTGTATTCACAGTAGAGAGGTGCTTGGTCAGAAAGCATCTGGGTCATTCATAACTCTTGAGTTCTGACAAAAGGTGATATTTGGAAGACTAGTAAGTGTTCAATTTAATAAAATATTGAGTAAACTTATTCTGCATTCTTACACAAAGAGCACAATGACAGTATATTCCACAAAAGTAAAGCAGCTAAATAAGAAGGTTTTCCATGAACTGGGCAATTGTTGGAACTAAGCTGACTTGGAGTGGCTGATTCTAATATGTGCCTAGAATTATAATATTGATCCAGATTTTTACATTACCTATCCCTCTTGTTTCTTCTGAGCTTGCATCCAGAGGTCACTGGTTGGTTCACAGGAATAAGCTGGGTCAGTCTAAATTGCAGGAAAAAACTCAAAAACAACAGACAAGACTAGATTCTAGTAACGGGTGTACTATAGTTATTGAAACATAATTTTTCTCTCTCTCTCCAGTCTCCCATTTTTACTAAAGACAAAGCATGATAGGCTTGATTTGTTTGCAAAATAAACTTTAGTTTTATTATACCTGGCCTGATGATTTGTATAAAGTGCAGCAAGAATAATTTTTGCTGTATAGGCTCTTTTTGAGTTGGCTTTGATGGAACTTTCTTCCGTAAGGAATCTTAGAGTAGACTTCTTTTTAAAGGTTTGAGCCCAGCCAGGGGTTTGTGCTTGCAAATACCTGTGTGAGTTGGATAAATTGTTTCCTTCTCTCAGGGTCCCAAGATAACCTGGACCTCCTGAGCCTGTCAGAAAGTGACATTCTTTACTTACCACAGGTCAAGAACCCTATACAGGGCTTGTGTAGACAAGGTATGAGGCCAGTTTTCCCAAGGAGCTTTTATTGGCTCTGTAAGTCAACTTTGATTCCTTAAAGAAGTTTATATTTGAAAGCATGCCATTTCAGTCAGAGCCTCGGTAAAATAACCAGTTTCTCCAACTGTGCCCTGTTACAAAAGAAAACAGATTCTTACTGTACTTAGGCAAATAATTATATTGCCATAAATTACAAATACAAATAGTTTCCAAATTCTGGAGAAATCAGATAGAGGAAAGAAATATGCTTCAAATTTTGTTTACAGGAGTACACTTTACCCAATTGGTGCAAAAGTAGTTGCAATTTCAGACCATGAATTTTAAATCATTATAACTAGGCTCAAACACTTTTTTTGTTTGTTTGTTTGTTTGTTTGTTTCTGAGATGGAGTCTTCCTCTGTTGCCCAGGCTGGAGTGCAGTGGCGCGATCTCAGCTCACTGCAAGCTCCGCCTCCCAGGTTCACACCATTCTCCTGCCTTAGCATCCCGAGTAGCTGGGACTACAGGCGCCCACTACCATGCCTGGCTAATTTTTTGTATTTTTAGTAGAGATGGAGTTTCCCCCTGTTAGCCAGGATGGTCTCGATCTCCTGACCTTGTGATCCGCCCGCCTCAGCCTCCCAAAGTGCTGGGATTACAGGTGTGAGCCACTGCGCCCAGCCCCACATTTTTATTAATCAAAATAGTAACCATTACAATCAACACAGTTTGGACAATGAGAAATACGTTTATTTATTCCTGTAGCATAAAAATCCATGCTTTGGGATTTGACAAACTTTTGGGAGGCATTTTCTGCATCCTGCTGGTTGTGGTAGTGTTTTCCCTGCAAAAAAGTTGTCGAGATGCCTGAAGAAGTGGTAGTCAGTTGGCGAGAGGTCAAGTGAATATGGCAGATGAGGCAAAACTCTGTAGCCCAATTCATTCAACTTTTGAGGCATTGTGTGATGTGCAGTTGGGCGTTGTCATGGAGAAGAATTGGGCCCTTTCTGTTGACCAATGCCAGCTGCTGGTGTTGCAGTTTTCTGGGCATCTCATTGATTTGCTGAGTATACTTCTCATATATAATGGTTTCGCTCGGATTCAGAAACCTGTAGTGCATCAGACCAGCAGCAGACCACCAGTGACCGTGAGCTCTTTTTTGGTGCACATTTGACTTTGGGAAGTGCTTTGGAGCTTCTTCTCAGTCTAATCAATGAACTGGTTGTCACCGGTTGTTGCATAAAATCTACTTTTCATCACACATCACAATCTGATCGAGAAATGGTTTGTTGTTGTTGTGTTAGGATAAAAGAAGATGACACTTCAAAATGACAGTTTTTTTGATTTTCACTCAGTTCATAAGGCACCCACTTATCATGCTTTTTTACCTTTCCAATTTGCTTCAAATGCTGAATGACCACAGAATGGTTGATGTTGAGCTCTTTCGCAACTTCTCGTGTAGTTGTAAGATCAGCTTTGATGATTGCTTTCAACTGGTCGTTGTCAACTTCTGATGGCTGGCCACTGTGCTCCTCATCTTCAAGTTTCTTGTCTCCTTCGCAAAACTTCTTGAACCACCATTGCACTGTCAGTTCATTAGCAGTTCCTGGGCCAAATGCATTGTTGATGTTGCGAGTTGTCGCCACTGCTTTATGACCCATTTCGAACTTGAATAAGAAAATCGCTCAAATTTGCTTTTTGTCTAATGTCATTTCCATAGTCTAAAATAAAGATAAACAGCAAGTAGTAAGTCATTAGCAAAAACACATAAAGCGAGAAATGCCCTATAACATAACCACATTTATTTAAGAGTGTACTGCAATATCAAACAGCAAATTCCAGCAGTGCAAAACCGAAATTACTTTTGCATCAACCTAATAAAAACTGTAAATAGCTCAAAAGAAAAATTTTCTTCACTCTGAAAAACAAAACAGAAAGGATGGGCAACATTTTAAGCAGAAAGTCATAAACCGATTATTTCAGTCTTTTATTCAGTTTATGCAATTCCCGTTTTGCTCAATATTTATGAATACATTAGTTTTTCAAGAGAGTGTTGGAAGTTCTTTCCTATTTTATTGGCATACTTTTCAAAGTTATCACAGACCTGCATTTAAGAGTACTCATCAGAGGCCGGGCATGTTGGCTCATACCTGTAATCCCAGCACTTTGGGAGGCTTAGGCGGGTGGATCACCTGAGGTCAGGAGTTCAAGACCAGCCTGGCCAACACTGAAACCCCGTCTCTACTAAAAATACAAAAATTAGCTGAGTGTGGTGGCATGTGCCTGTAGTCCCAGATACTTGGGAGGCTGAGGCAGGAGAATCGCTTGAACCTGGGAGGCAGAGGTTGCAGTGAGCTGAGATCGCGCCACTGCACTCCAGCCTGGAGACAGAGACTCCGTCTCAAAAAAAAAAAAAAAAAAAAAAAAAGAATACTCATCAGAATCTTATAGTTGATTATAAACCATCTTTTGAAGAGGATCAAAACAAGACAATTGTGGATGACAAGATGTCTTTGGGCAGCCATAATCAAAGATGCAATTGACAAGGAAATTTGGTTGCTTCTGTGGTATACAATAATTTAACATAATATAATTACTGATAACGTTCACTAAGTCATATCAAAATTATAGGTGTTTCCAGCATTTTTGGAACACATACCAATAATATATTTATACAGATACAACCCAAAGAAAGCCAAACACAATTTCATATTTAACAACGCATCCTGTATGATTTTAATATACCAAATAAGCCAAATATATCATTTTTTACTTTAGGGGACTGATATCTAAAAGATTAATTAAGAAAAAGACATAATTTATAATTTTACTTTGGAAAGTTTGTCAAATATCAAAGGTTTAAAACATTTGATATTATAAAATAGAATCCTAGGTCACAATAAGTCATTTAGCCAAAATGATAAAGATTTTAAAAAGCCAAAAACCTTTACCTGTTAATACAGGAGAACTTAGCTTTCCAAACAATCTCTTTTTTCCTGCCTCTTTTTTGTAGCTTAGGCAAACAAAAATCTTTCATTATCTTTTAATATTACATGAAAATCTTCTTCATGGGCCAGATTTCACCTTTGTATTAGTGTACTATGAATGTTAAACCCAATTCTTAGTAAAACCCTTAGATAAATTTGTCCAGTCTTAATCAGTTTGACCATAAGGTAAGATTCCCGTAAACCTTTTATAAACTGTTAAAATTTTCTGTTAAATAAAAGATTAATATTCTAAGAAAACCCTGCAGTGCTTTTATTTCAATATTCAATTTATGTAAAAACTGAATATTACCCCTTTAACTTTAGCCAATGTGTTTACACATAGAATTTCTTTTACAAGATTAGTCTTTCACAAACCTTTCACAATTTGCTCAAACCTTCAGCTTTATCATACCTAACTTAAAACAATCCTTTAACCTTCTAAAGCAGGCAAAAAAAAAAAAAAAAAAAAAAAATCCCCATCCCCATGCCTTCTTATAGTATTTTACCAAAAACACATTCTACTTTTAACACACCTTACGTGTAAAACTGTTTATCCAGTAGTCTCAGTTACGTATGTTACAGTATTAACTCTTAGCAACTTTTATTTTTGGTAAAAATCCTGGTAAGTACCAGGTGTGAAGCCTAGGACACCAGACAGAAGTGCAGACAAGGTCTGATGCTTTCCAGCATACCCAAGGGGTATGGCCAACTCCACAGGTCCCCAGGCCTTATCTAGAATCTAATGGCTCTGAAGCAGTCAAGTTGAACAATTTTCAAGTCAAAGAAGCAGTTTATGACCTTAAAGCATTTAATCCCTTCAAAGTGGGATGGAATGACCTCTGACCAGGAGTTTCAACATGTGGTCCCTGGGCAGGATGGAAGAGAGGACAGTCGCCCTGAGTGACAGAAAAGATAGGAAAGGGAAAAGGGTGCAAGAGAGAGAGAGAAGGGAAGGGAAGGAGAGAAGGGATGCAAGAGAGAGAGAGAAGGGAAGGGAAGGAGAGAAGGGAAAGTAGCATCGCCTGAATTGGGGCTGGGCAGGCAAGGAGCTCAGGAAGGCCAGGGAAAGACCCACCCAGTGCAGTGACACTGAATCAAAAGTTCAGGTGGCTGCTTGTCAGCCACAAAGGGATCTTGATCTCCAGCATCTTCATCAGCTCTTAAGTTTCTCCTTTGAGAAGAAAAAGCTCCCCATGTCCCATGTGCTTCTGTACATGCCCAATTCTGTCACCCACAGCCAACAGCAAAGAGCACAAGGCAAGTTAATCCAAAGACTTTTAGGCCAGGGGCAGTGGCTCACGCCTGTAATCCCAGCACTTTGGAAGGTCGAGGCAGGCGGATCACGAGGTCAGGAGTTCAATACCAGCCTGGCCAACATGGTGAAACCCCGTCTCTACTAAAAATACAAAAATTAGCCAGGCTTGGTGGCGCATGGCTGTAATCTCAGCTACTCAGGAGGCTGAGGCAGGAGAATCGCTTGAACCCAGGAGGTGGAGGTTGCAGTGAGCTAAGACTGTGACACTGCACTCCAGCCTGGGCAACAAGAGCAAAACTCCGTCTCAAAAAAAAAAGATTTTTTTAACTCCTTATTTCTTAGGAGGGACTCTAACCCTGCTAAATTGGGCATTTTTTAACCCCGGGGATTAACCCAAAGACCTTTAACCCCCTACTTCTTAGGAGGGATTCTAACCCTGTTAAGTTGGGCCTCTAACCCAATTCTGTTCTTTACCCTGGACAGAATCCCCCACTGCTTACACAAAGTTGGCCAATTAGTGCTGCAGTCTATTCTTTTGGGTCGGGGTTTCTCCAGTGTTGTCCCTTGGTGGTTTGCCAGGAAGATGTTACTGGAAATGGGTCCCAATCCAGACCCCAAGAGAGGGTTCTTGGATCTTGTTCAAGAATGAAGGCAAATTCATAGAGTCAAGTGAATGCAAGTTTATTAGAGGAGAAACAAAAGCTACTCCACAGAGCAGCCCCAAGGGCTACTGGTTGGTTATTTTTATGGTTATTTCTTGGTCATATGCTAAACAAGGGGTAGATTATTTATGAGTTTTTTGGGAAAGGGGTGGGGATTCCTGGAACTGAGGGTTCTTCCCCTTTTTAGACCATGTAGAGTAACTTCTGGACATAGCCGTAGCATTTGTAAACTGTCATAGCATTGGTGGGAGTATCTTTCAGCATGCTAATGCATTATAACTAGTGTATAATGAGCAGTGAGGACAACCAGAGGTCACTTTCATCCCCATCTTGGATTTGGTGGGTTTTGGCCGGCTTCTTTACTACATCCTGTTTTATCAGCAGGGTCTTCATTACCTGTATCTTGTGATAACAGTCCTGCTGACTTCCTATCTCATCCTGTGACTAAGAATGCCTAACCATCCTGGGAATGCAGCCCAGGAGGCCTGAGCCTCCTTTTACCCAGCCTCTATTCAAGACGGAGTTGCCCTGGTTCTAATGCCTTTGACAATATTGCTGGATCATTTTAGATTCTTAACATCCTAAATGGTAAATATAGCTTTTGACCATCAAAATTAAGAGATTCCAGGAAAGAGGAGAATGTTTTATCTCGTGTGCGTATTTATGTAGGGTAGTGAGAAATAAAGATAAAATCCTAAGCCCCGTAACTGACTGAACAGATCTCCTCTTAGCCAAGGGGACCCAGAGTAACCTTGAAAACTGAGTTCACAGCCATGATGGGATAGGAGGTCAGACATGCCTCTTATACGCCCCCGTCCCTGACTAACCACGATTGGGCTTTCTCACCCAAGGGCTAAGGAGCAAACAGCCCTTTCAAAAGACTTCACTGCTGATTTCAACCAACCACCAGACACTGCTTCTCCCTTTTGCGGTTTTCACACAACTGACCAGCATTTTTTCCCATAAGAGACCACCGACCACGGAATGGTTCGGGCCAGTCTACAGAGACTGCACAGCAAGGGTTTTCTGGTCTTCTTTACCTTTTGACATCAGAGGGCAGCAATCCACCCTTGGATCTTGCTAATGCCACCATTTTTTTGTACATCAGTCCCATAAAGGAGCATGAAGCTCCATTGCACGTGTGCACCTTTCTCCTTTCATAAATATTCATGACTCCTCCTACAGCTTATTGAATATGTACATTTGGCCACCCTGCTTAGCATCAATTTCTGTTCCCTCTGCCCCTCCCTCAAAGTGTTTGTGTCTGGCTTCTGGCCTGAGGCTGTGCTTCCCACCTTGTCAGAATGGCCACCCTACAGGCTGCAACCCTTCTTGAGAAATAAAGCTCTTCTTTCCAGATTTATGAACCTCATTCTTCAGTTGACAGGAGGAAAAATATCTTTCCCTCACCCATCCTAGGTTCATGGTTAAGACCCCTATAACAAAAGACAGATTAATAAGAAAAAAAGCCATTGGGCATAGTGGTATGCACCTGTAACTCCAGCTACTTGGGAGGCAGGGGCTGGAGGATCACTTGAGCCCAAGAGTTCAAGACCAGCCTAGGCAACATAGTGAGACTCTGTCTCAAATAATAAGAAGAAAAAAGCATACAAATTTAATATAAGTTTTATGTGACATGGGAGCCTTCAGAAATGAAGACCCAAAGCAACAGAAACTTGATGTATTTTCATGCTAGGCTTGATGAAGAGTGGACAGCTGTGTAGAAATATGACTGGACAAAGAGTATGATGTAATGGCAGTCAACTGGGGGGGAACTTAGCAAGTTCTGTTTGTTCAGATTCCTCTCTATGTCCCTGCATCTTCTTATTATTTGAGATAGAGTTCTTTTTCTCTATGTGTAGGGTTGGCGTCTCTCACATGAGGGTCTTATGTCCTGCGTCAGGAGAAAATGAGAAGATCCTTCCTAGGTTTTATGCCTGCCTCAGGGGAGAAGGGCAAGGGGAAGGTGAAAGTGATCCTCCTGTTTCTACGATTTTCTCAGATTCTTTCAGCTTCAAGTATCTAATATGCCACAGTGCCATATTTTGGGATATTGTGTCCTGAATCCCGTCACCCATAATCATAAATAAAAGGAATTAGGCTTAGGAAAGGAAGGAAAAAAGAAAAATGAAAACGACTTAAGAAGTTAGCTTTCAGGCTCTGGGTCTGCATCTAAGGAACCTACATGGATTTTTATAAGAAAATATAAGAAATGGCAAAGCTGTCTGAGGCCAAAAAAAAAAAAAAACTCACTTGTTGCCAAGAGCATTGAACTGCTTTGCACATGAAGAATAGAATGAAGTTGTCCCTCTGCATGTGAGGAAAGATAGATAAAGGACTTTGGAAGGCCTAAAACAGTTTATGTCAAAATGCTAATCAAGTCACTTACCACTTACCATCTCTCTGGAATGCTGTGTGGTTCCATCTTATCTGAATTTAAAACAATATCTATCTTGTATGGTACCATCTTTCATAATATGAAGCTTATGTTTTAAAATGTCTAAAAATCTTGTATTTTCATCCAGGACCTTTTTTATATGCTATTTCTGTTCCCTCTGCCTCTCCCTCAAAGTGTTTGTGTCTGGCTTCCGGCCTGAGGCTGTGCTTCCCAGCCTGTCAGAATGGCCACCCTGCAGGCTGCAACCCTTCATGAGAAACAAAGGAAATGCAAATATAACAGGGCAATATTCCTGATACTTTACAAACCATCTCATAAACTTGTTTTACTTGATGTTCAGGCAAACTGCTTTTTTCATAAGTTGGCAAGAGTTTTTAGATTTTTCTCCGCTCTCCTGTTGATTATCGTACACCAAAAAACTAAGCAATGAAATAAAATGATTGTTTGAGCTTAGATGAAACTTTTTCCTTAAGGGGATATTTCCTGAATCTTATACCCTCTTACTCTTATTTTTTTAATTAATCATTTTTCACTCATTTCACAGTCACTTTTGAGTTCCTACTTTGTGCTTAGAGCATAGAAGACCTCAAAGTATTCCATGAAAATAATTTATTTCTGTGTATTGAATTGATGGGCAAATCTTCATCCTGAGGATTATCAACATATGTTATCGGGAGAGTTCATGAAAAGGACATTATCACATCACGGTTTTCAAAACAATATGGGTCTTATTTTCGGAATGTTAGCTCAGTTTATAAGTTACACTTTTCTTACAAAATAATAGGCTTCTTGTATATGAATTGCTGTCATTTTTTTAAGAAAATAGAGAAAGGAGGTCTCGCTATGTTGGCCAGGCTGGTCTTGAACGCCTGGCCTCAAACAGTCCTCCTGCTTTGACCTCCCAAAGTGCTGGGATTACAGGAATGAACCACTGCACCCAGCTGTGCTGTCATACTAATTGGGTACATGTAAGGGAATCCTGTAATATCTTGGATGTGTTAAACCTTTCATTGAATGAATAATATCAGCTTATAGGTTGTGTGCTATTCTAAATAAACCCTCAATATTCCTTCAGCTTCTCTGCCTACTTTCAGGTGTGGTCAACCCCAAAGAAAGGTTCATGGCATCATTTTGTGAGTATGAATTTGGGGGAGGAGTTCAGAGGGTGTATTTTATTGATCATTTGGATGTGATTTATTTTTGGCATGCTATTTTTAATGCATTACAGATTTTCTGGCCAGCTTTTCCATAGCCCTTGGGTAACGTCACTTTTTATTGAACTGAATCTTAAGTGCGGGTGTTTTTGGATACCTCCTGCACTGATTCCATGCACCAGTCTGATGTCATTGTCCATTGCCTGTTCCTGAGAGCCCTTTGTAGCCACTTCCTGCTCCCACTTTTAGCCATGAGGATTGTACTTGTTTGTTTCCAGCCCAGCCCATGGAATGGCATGCTGGTGTTTCCTGTCAGCTGTGCCACTGTTTCCTGAGCTGTGTGCTGTTTATCTTCTGCATCACTGCACCTCAAACGTCTGGCCTGCTGTGACTGCTGGCTGTGGCTTTGCGATCAAGCAGCCAGTTGAAGGCCTACTCCTGTGTATTTGTGAGGCTGCTCCTGATATCTGGCGTTTACTGTGCAGTCCCCGTTTAGTTATTGCTACCAGTACCTTCATCAGACCGTTGCCGAGTGCCAACTCCATGACAGGCACTAAAGCTTCCATGTTGAAAGACACAGTGCTTGCCCTCGAGGAACGTGGCATCCAGTGGAACTATAGGGGGCAAGTGTGTGGTAGCAATGGAGAGGTACCAGCTATGTGGGAGCATGGAGGAAAGAGAGCCTGGGTCTCCCTGGCCTGTCAGAGAAGGGGGCAGTCGAGCTGAGATGTGGAGGGTGAGTGGAAGTTGGCTGAGTGCAGGCTTCTGAGCAAAGGGTAAAGGCAGTTACAAGTCGGGGCATGGCTTCTTTGGAGAACCATCAGGTGTTGGCTGTGTGTCCTTCTTCTGCAGCTGGAAAAGCGGCTTCCTAGGGATACTTCCTGAATAGCAGTTTCATTGCAAAGCTATTCTTATACGTCTTTACTGAGCGTAAGGTAGTTGTAGCCAGTAGAAAACAGGAAGAGCGAGGGGTAAAATCTCTGAACACTATTTTGAATCAGAAGTAGCGCATCTTCAGCATCTCATACTTGTCTTTTGCACATCCTTGTCCCAAGGCATTGATACCTTCAGGTTTGCCAAAAGCTCCTGCTGAGGGCCCCAAGCAGGGCTGTCCTGTCTCCCAGCTGCTGCATTTTTTTTTCACATCACCTCTCTTTCTGCTTATTTACCCCTTCATCTATAGAGCAGTTAATCTTATAGAAGCAGTAAGGGAGAGGTCATGATAAACTAATTCATGTTAAGCTTTGAATGTTAGTTTTCTCAGAGCCCCCTGAATCTCTAATTGGTGAAATCTCAAGAAAGGTGACAAAATTCAGATGACTCAGCATGCTGCCCCCACATTGATAGCTCCCCTGCTCCGACCTTCCTCATGCAGCATCTTCCTCAGCTTGTGGACTCAGGAACTTCTCCACGTCCATCTTCCATCATCCCTGTGGGCTGCAACACCAGCCTGCCTGGGAGGGGCAGAATCTGCCTCTCATCCCCATCTCATTAGCTGGCAGTGAAGGACTTCTGGTGGAAGGAGGGAGGGGACCAAGGCAGCTATTCATAATACTGATTTATTCATAAGTCACTTATTCATAAGCCTTCAACAGCTTATAATTGAAAGTGATACGTCCCCATTTCGAAAATATTTTCTGGAAATAATGAGGTTTCCAGCAGATATGATCAGCTTTCAACCATGCTGAGATTTGGCTGTCACTGAACCTTTTAGAGGCAGGATATTTCCAACTGGTGGCATGAGGATATTTATAACAAGAGGCCTTTGAACTCACAAGCATGTTGAGCTTTGGATAAATATTTTGTATTGCAAGTATATGCAGTATTTTATTTGAAATATATGTAAATGTTGTGGGAAACAAAATTCAAAGCTATGTAAAGTGCTACTGAATTCATAACAGATTTTTGTTGTCACATACTTTCTCATAAATTGCCAAAAACAGTACACCCATTCTTAAACTTGAAAAGGTTTGAGACTCGTTGTCCTAAATTAGAATTTTTGGACTACTTAATTTGAAATCAAGGCAGTATGAGTGGAAACATCTCTAAAGGTGGTTGTTTTGAACATTTTTAAGTGTTCTTCAGTGATATTCAAAATCCAAGGAAATCTAGCATCTGAATTCTAATTAATGTTGATAATCATTACACTAATGGTACATTTTAAACCCAATTTTGATTTCCTGGAGCTACACTGATGGATGGTGGGGAGCTGCAGGTATCAGGAGTCAGGTTCCTTCACCTTTGGACAGGAAGTTCTTGAAGTGAGGTGGGATTGGCGTAGTCAGAATCTAGCTCTGGTGGTGGTATGGCTTGGGTCAAGGGGCAAGAGCCCTGCCCAAAAAGATTGAAAGTGATTCCTTGCTGTAGCTTTTTTCCTTCAAAGGCCGTTCAGATTCTGTAGTGTCCTATGAAAATGCAAATGTCCCTGGGAAACACTAAACCTAAAAATACTGAATCTTGGCTCTGAAGAGTTGAAAGGATCTTCTCTTGTTAAAACTTTTCACAAGGCTTGGGTTTGGTCGACAGCTAGCTTAGCATAAAATGCTAGAAAAATGCAACCTAGTGAGGACAGGAAAATGAGCCTCAAGAGGGGAGGCCCAGCGTTGCTGCAGGGTGCCAGAGGTGGTGAGGAGGGCTGACAGAAAGGGCAGCTTCCAGGACACCACATCCACTGCACCTGCCACCCACATCCAGCCTGTTTCTGGATTGTGATATTTCGGTTCCCCCCCACCCTTTTTTTTTTTCCTGAGATGAACTCTTGCTCTGTTGCCCAGGCTGGAGTGCAATGGTGCGGTCTCGGCTCACTGCAACCTCTGCCTCCTGGGTTCAAGCGATTCTCCTGTCTCAGCCTCCCGAGTAGCTGGGATTACAGGCACCCGCCACCACGCCTGGCTTATTTTTGTATTTTTAGTAGACAGGGTTTCACCATGTTGGCCAGGCTGGTCTCGAACTGCTGACCTTGTGATCTGCCTGCCTCGGCCTTCCAAAGTGCTGGGATTACAGGCATGAGCCACCGTGCCCGTTCTCGGGTTCCCTTTAAAAAGAAGAAAATCAGCTTTGTTTTTCTGATTGTAATGCTCAAATTAGAGACCCTCAGGTCTTTAAACAAAATTGTAGGTGATGTTATTTGCAACTGCATTTTATTTGCGATCTGGCTCATGAGAGACAACTGAAGCTTGTGTATTTCTCCATTCTGGTAGTTAGGGGTTACTGTCAAAATTAGTCCACATTTGTCAAGTGGTTGCTTATTCTTGAATGAATAAGATAGAAAAATATACATTTTTAATAATTAATGAAAGCTTAAATTTTACATCTGAAGGACTTTTCTCTCATGATTAAAATAACAAAACCCAAACCATAGATTTTAATATTATGTTCAATCACTATTCAACAGGTTTTTGTTTTTGTTTTTTAAATTAACATTGCCTTATGTTTAGATGTGCTGATATATTAACTGCCTTTTTTTCCTCTATGTCAAAATTTCTTTATATGAGTTTAGTTTTTAGATATTTCTCAAGATTCTTTTGTAAGATAGCAGCCAATTTAAATCACTATAACCGTAGAAATGACAATTGTCTTACTGAGAAAATTCCATCAACATCATTTATATACTGAAATCAAAATGTTAGAAACAAGGGGATGCTTTTGGTTTTTGTGTTCTTAAGAGTTTTCTGTTGGCAAAAAACGTCCTTCCTTCCCTCCAAATGTTGTGTTATACACGGGAAGAATTGTGTGTGTGTTTGTGTGTGTGTGTTTAAGCTTAGAGATTAAGAATAGCAAATGCTGACCTGAATCCTGGGTGTGATCTGTTTTAACACATAGATTGTGTTGAACGGCCATGAATCCATAGCAGGTAGAACTCTTTTAAAACTTTTTAAATGTATGATTATTTATGTTGAATAACAAGCATACCAGGTTATCAAGGTTGGGAAGTTTTTGGTTAATTCAAACCTTTTATCTGTTGATATTTACCAGTCTGTCAAAGATGACCAATTTTCAAAGCAGTTAGAATATACTATAAAATGTTCTAATGATTCAGAAATCTCTTAAAATCTTTGAATACCTTAGGTTATCATTGTGATTAGCTTTGTTATACTGTTGGAGTCTGAGAGTCTCGATTAATAGAAATTTATGGTTAACATTGATTTTGCATCTCTTCAGCATTTGTTGCCATATTCACTTTCTCACATCTCACTTTGCTTGTATGTATTTTTTCTTCTCTAAAATTTTTATTTGCCAGAGTTTTGTCTATTAGCTTTGAATACAAATATAAGTTTATATTGTTTATGGGAAAATTGAATGCAGATGGCTTGAAAACTTCTGTATGTTGTCTCTGAAAATGGAGAGGATGAGAACCCACTCTGTTATATCTGGAGTTCAGGACAAAGCACAGATCTGGTCACAGGGGATCTTGCCTCCTTCTGTGTGGAAGCCACCAAGCACAGGGACTGGTAATGGATTCCACAGAACGGCACAGAGTTGCTAAGGAGGGAAGCCTGCCTTACGGGGCTTATCCGTTATTGTCACCGATAAGGTTGACAACAGGCAATTCTTGTCTGTGATTATGCATTTTGGTTGCTGCTGGAGCTCTTCCATTTTGGATAATTTCACAGATATTTTCAAGAGTTAAGGAGATAACATTTCTGTCATTTCTGTGGATTGTACCAGCCGCTTCGTCTATGTTTCCCATTGTATAAATATTTATACAAAGTCAAAATGTAAATGAAGTAATGCATTGGTTGCACAGATGTAGTTCATCTAGAGCAGTAGTTCTCAAGCAGCATCAGCATTACCTGGGGTTTGGTTAGAAATGCAAATCTTTGGCCCAAATGGATTACTGATTCAGATTCTGGGCATTGGGTCCAGGAATCTCTGTTCACCAGTCCTGTAGGTGATTTTGATGCTGCCAAATGTGGAGAACCACTGGTTTTCTGTCTCTACAACCCTTTTGAATGGACTCTTTAATAAATAATTTTCACTCACAGACGCTGGCAGTTGGTTTATGCTACTTTTTCTAAAGTCTTTTATGCAGCGTTTTAAAAAAAGCCTTTGATTTTGAAAAGATTCCTGTAGTGATCTAAACTTCTTCCATTTTTTCCCCTCAAATTGTTAATAAGTAGGCCAATTCCATAGTTAAAATTCAGGAACATGTCAGATGTGGCTTAAAAATTCTAGAAATTGGGCTTTTGTCTAAATATCCATAACACAAAGCTTCTAGACTGAAGTTCTTTTTAGTCTTACCAAAAAAAAAAAGAAAAACCAACACTCTTGCTATTTCATGTGGCATTTTAACATACTGTTTCTGTAAAAAGCATCTTTGTCAACATATCACTGAATAGCATTTTCAAATGGCGTTGAACCATTCCTTCGAACTGCGACTCATCCATGTAGGTATTTGTCGATCTCCTACAGGAAGCAGCAGTCTTGGTGCTACCTGTACTCATTGCAGAGGCCACCACACCCTACCCTTAACCTCCTAGTTTGAGCCTGTGAATTTGAATAAGGGTAATAATTTATGATTAAGTGCATTTCTCACTGATCCATTTATCTTATGATTTCTGGTTCTTATCATTCTTCGATCAATCAAATGGCCAGGAAAATGAATGTAAAAATACCTTCAGGTTTTTGTTAATAATTAAATCTTATATTCTTGAAATGTCATTGTCTAACTCAAAAGGTCTTAAATTCCTTAATGCTAATCTGATATTTATATAATTTTGCTAAAAACAAGGCAGGCTTTGGGATTACCCTTTCCTGCTTCAGTCAGAAGTAAATAAAAATAGATTCTTAGCATTTAAGAACTGGAGGTGGGGCCAGGCAAGGTGGCTCACACCTGTAATCCCAGCACTTTGGGAGGCCAAGGCAGGCGGATCACGAGGTCAGGAGTTTGAGATCAGCCTGACCAACATGATGAAACCCCATCTCTACTAAAAATACAAAAAGTAGCCGGGCGTGGTGGTACGCGCCTGTAATCCCAGCTACTCAGGAGGCTGAGGTAGGAGAATTGCTTGAACCCTGGAGGCGGAGGTTGCAGCGAGCCGAGATCGTGCCATTGCACTCCAGCCTGGGCGACAGAGCAAGACTCTGTCTCAAAAAAAAAAGAACTGGAGGTGACCTTCCGATCCATATTCAGCCAGCTCCACCCTCCTGCCAGTGGGAAATCTGAGGCCTCCAGGGTGCATGGTGAGAGGTGAGTGGTGTGCTGAGACCCGCCTGCCTGAGCTGGCCCTGCAGTCAGACCCCGGTCTTCTAAACTGCCTTGCCCTTCCCATAAAAGCTAAGGTATTGTCGAGCGTTCTGTCTTAACTATTTCTGACAAGCCTCATACACATCTTGTTCCTGCAGTGTTCATTTTGCTAATACTCTAGATAGTGGTCATTTCCTTAAGGTAATTGATAGGAATTCGAAAAGTGTTCCAGAATACTAGAATAGTGTTTCCTGCAGCATGGTTTTAGGAAAAAGCACTTCCAGTAGCTGTTCCTAAAGACCTAATTTGGTGATCAACTCAGTAGTTGCCATGAGTTCTTGCTGTGTAAGTTATTTATTCTGACTCTGCAAAAAAAACTGCCATTATTCCAAACTACTGTGTTTTAGGTAAGGATCATCTTTTCTTAGTTGCATGTAAAAGATAAAAGTATAGTACCTGATTAATGTGTGTAAGGGGTGTGTGTGTGTGTCTGTGTTGGAGCAAGGGTTAAGAAAAGCTCTGTAAAGTCATTTAACTTTCTTTGAAAACGTGTGTTAACTTTAGCACTCACAGAATTGTTTTTCCAAATGCCAATTTTTGAGGAATAATGTTCTATAATACTTTAGAATACTCACAGAAATAATGTATGGTATAAAATAATTATGTCTGTGTTGAAAACTAATTATTGATGAAGGCTGGATATAAAACTTTTTAAAACTGTAGAAACACAGGTCACAGAAGTTGATACCTTAAAAATTCATGTATAAAGAAAACCAATGCCAGGAAAATACTTTTACAGGTCTTTTTTTTTAATCCAGCCTGAGAAAATTTGTATTCATTTGTTAAAGTGGGGGAAGGAGATTGGGAGACTTTAAAAATTGTTGTGTATACCTTATTTGAAAACTGAGGTAAGAAAAAATGTAACTGTTAAATGGTAACAGTACAGGAAAAGTGGTTTTTAAAACTGCAAGGAAATATTGTGTATATTGTCATTATCTAACAAGTCCTCAGTTTCTGAACAAAATTTTTCTAAAATATATTTTACTAAGCTCAGGGAACTAAAAGTACCTTTGGAAACAGCAATTATTGAAAATATTTAAAAGGAAGCTGAAACTTATTTCTGACAGGCATCCACATTTTGGATAAAGGAGAAAAGGAAACAGTCTGTACAGATTACATATCCCTTATCTGAAATACTTGGGACTAGAAGTGTTGCAGGTTTTGGATTTTTTCCGATTTTGGAATATTTGCAGTATGCACTTACTGGTTGAGCATGGCTAAAACAAAAAACGGATATCTTAAATGTTCCCATGAGCATTTCCTGTTAGAATCAGGTAGGTGCTCAAAAAGCTTCAGATTTCAGTGCAGGGATACTCAACCTGTGTTACAATTAGTAAGTCCCAGCAAATGCTGGCAAAAATGCAGAGAAACTAGCTGACTCACACAGTGATGATGGGGATGTAAAATGGAATAGCTACTCTGGAAAAGAGTTTGGCAGTTCCTTTCAAAACCGAAAAATGAACTTACCATATGACCCAGCAGTTGCACTCTTGGGCATTTATGCAAGAGAAATGACTTATTTTCATGTAGGAACTCATACACAAATGTTCATGACAGCTTTATTCATAATAGCCAAAAGTTGGAAACAGCCATTCAGTGGATGAATGGTTAAACAAACTGTGGTACATCCATACCATGAAATTCTACTCAGTAATAAAAGGGAACAGATTATTATGTGCTGTAGCTTGGAGAAACCCCAAGGCAATTATGCTGAGTGAAAAAAGCGTGTCTCAGAAGGATATATAGTACATGATTCCAATTACATAACATACGAAATAACATAATTATAGATTTGGAGTCCAGCTGAGTGTTTGGAGAGGGAGAGCATGGTTATAAAAGGTGTTGGAAGTAAATGCTTGGTATCACCAAGTGAAAATGACACTCAGGCAAAAGTTTTCTCAGCAAGGCAATTTATTTCTATAGAAGGGTGCCTCTTGCGGATGGAACAATGGCGAGAGCACACCAGACAAGGAGGGGGAAGGGGTCTTCTTCCTAATGCTGCTAGCTCCTACTGCTGTGTCTTTCCCCTATTGGCTAGGGTTGGACCGCACAGTCTAAGCTAATTCCAATTGGCTCTTTTAAAGAGAGTAAGGGTATGAGCCGGAGTGGCAGGGTGAGTAGTTTTGGCGGAAGGGACAGTTACAGAACAGGTGACAGAGGCTAGGAGGGGGTCATTTACTGAAACTAGGGGCAAGGAGAGTAAAGAATGAGGAAGTTAAACTTTAAAATGGAGAACAAAGAACAGGGAAGCTGAACATACTGACATATTGGTTCTTTGAAGAAGAACTCAGAACTTATTGTATTTAACAGTTTTTTTCCCTCTTGAATTTTAAAGGAAGTTAACAGGCTAAACTTTGAAGAGGAATTTATCCTACAAAGGGAACCTGAGGGAGTCTTGTGGTGGTACTATGTTGATGTGGTGCTACAAGGCTATGCATGTGATAAGACTGCATGGAGCTGTATGCGCATCTGCATGCACACACAGTGCATGTGTGACTGGTGAAATCTGAATAAGCTTTGTGGATTGTACCCACGTCAATTGTTGGGTTTTGACCTTATACCAGAATTATGTAAGATGTTAGCACTGAGGGACATTCAGGATGTACATTTCTAGATAACATCCTATGAACCTATAATTATTTCAAAGTAAAAAGCTTTAAAAATTGAGTATTCTAATTTCATATAGTCATCCTAATGGGGGGGAAATCCCTGATAGGTATATACCAAAATGTGCTAGTTGTAGTCATCTATTTATGGGGACTACAAAGGGACTTTCACCCTATTATTTGTGGAATAAATAATTTTTTATGGCTAAAAATTTTCCTCAATGTACATAGTTCATGCATCAAAAATACCCTATTAAATAAATGCAAATAGGCCAGGCACGGTGTCTCATGCCTGTGATCCCAGCACTTTGGGAGACTAAGGTAGGCGGATCACCTGAGGTCAGAAGTTCGAGACCAGCCTGGCCAACATGGTGAAACCCTGTCTCCACTAAAAATACAAAAATGAGCCAGGTGTGGTTGTGCACATCTGTAGTCTCAGCTACTCGGGAGGCTGAGACACAAGAATCGCTTAAACTCAGGAGGTGGAGGTTGCAGTGAGCCAAGATCGTGCCATTGCACTCCAGCCTGGGTAATAGAGTGAGACTCTGTCTCAAAAGAAAAAAAAATGCAAATAATTAGAAGCATAAAAAATTTGGCCAGGCGCAGTGGCTCACACCTGTAATCCTAGCACTTTGGGAGGCCTAGGCAGGTGGATCAAAAGGTCAGGAGATCGAGACCATCCTGTCAAACAATGTGAAACCCTGTCTCTACTAAAAATACAAAAATTAGCTGGGTGTGGTGGCGTGTGCCTGCAATCCCAGCTACTCAGGAGGCTGAGGCAGGAGAATGGCTTGAACCAGGGAGGCGGAGATTGCAGTGAGCCGAGATCGCACCACTGCACTCCAGCCTGGTGACAGAGTGAGATTCCGTCTAAAAAAAAAAAAACAAAACAAATCATAGGTCCCAATTTTTAAAATCTGTCACATTGACAGAATTTAATGTCTTCTAGTGGTTATGTAATTTGACAGACTGTTGGCAATTGTTTTTATCAAAAAACAGTTTGAAGAGATGTTTATTTGTATTCAGAAAATTGTTTAGAGACTTACAGAGATTTCACAGTTCTCTCTTGATCATGTCACATGTATTTTAATATCACAATACTCATATTTCCTAACTCAATATAAAAATACCTGAATTGTAAATATTGAAGTTAGTTTTTAAAGTTTATTCTTAGTCTTATTTATCTTGAATGAACAATGCTCTTAATCTTTAATGTAGAGATTACTAGAATTTTTCTCAATTCATATTTAGTAAGTGTTACTGTTTCTCTTTTAACATTTTGAACTCTTAACAGAGAGGCTTACCCTAGTTTTCTATACATGACTCCCAGAGGTTTGGGGGCCTTTTTCGGTCATTAACACCTCATTGTATTTATTACCTATCTCGGTTAAAAGGCTTAGTTGTAGAATATGTTGGATTTGTTCCTGAAATGAACTTTTTTTTTTTTAATTTCATATATCTTGTGCCACCTTATGCCCCATTAAAACGTATAATTGAGAATTGATTATTCCATCTTCACTGGTAATGGAATTTGTTGTTGTTTTGAGTAAATATTCATTTGAAATTGATAGTGGTAGCTAAAGTGGAAGTTGCATTCAGATAAAACTTGAGCATTGTTCTGGAGCTGAAATAAAAAGACATAGGCCTGAGGTGATAGTGGAATTAAATGCTTACTCTTGACTCGTCGTAGAAAAACTACTGCATCATGTTTTGATTTTTTTCTTTTAATCTGAAGTCCATTTGTTGAAGTTCTTAACATCTTTGTATTGTCTGGCTTTCGCCAGTATAATAAATGGCATCTTAATGTGAGCAAGGGGTCATTTTTCCTTGTAGAAAATGTTCTGTAATTTAGATTTTTCAGTCCTTATTCTAAAATTCAGATGCTGTTAAACCTCTAGATTTGAAATTTTTCCTTCAAATATCCTCCCATCATTTCACCTCTCCCATATTTGGTTGTTTTCTTGATGCAGGCCCACTTGATGATTTCAGTACACACAGCACAATTAGAACATCCTCATTCAGTCACGTTGCTGAGGGCAAATGTCTCTTAGCTGCTGGGCAGCAAAGTTATTTTTAAATGCCCGCTTTGTGCTTTTTCATAGTCATCCTGAATAGTGGCTGGTGTGGTGCAACTATACTGGGTCCTCAGTGAAGCTGGCTCAGTGCTCAGCCCCGAGATACAGGGCTGTGTATGAAGTGGGGAGCTGATGGGGACAGCTGGGGATGTTTCAGATACCTAGTGAGGAACATGTTTTAAAACTTGAAACAGTGATTTTTTTCTCCTATTTTTTATGTTATCTTAAGGCCAGGCGCAGTGGCTCACGCCTGTAATCCCAGCACTTTGCGAGGCCAAGGCGGGTGGATCACGAGGTCAGGAGATTGAGATCATCTTGGCTAACACGGTGAAACCCTGTCTCTACTAAAAATACAAAAAAATTAGCTGGGAGTGGCAGCGTGCGCCTGTAGTCCCAGCTGCTGGGGAGGCTGAGGCAGGAGAATGGCGTGAACCCAGGAGGCAGAGCTTGCAGTGAACCGAGATCGCGCCACTGCACTCCAGCCTGGGCGACAGAGCAAGCCTCCATGTCAAAAAAAAAAAAAAAAAAAAAAAGTCATTTTCAGTTTCCTAATCTAACCCCTCCTCGTGAAGGTCGAGACATGATTGGATTTCATTCTGATATAGAAAAAACTGAGATAAACTGCAGGGCCAATAATTCAGCAACACGAAAGAATCAAACTTTTAAAGCAGAAGTAGTCTTGAGAAAAATGTTATGTTATATATCTATAGAAAATCTTAATTCAGTTAAAACAAGATATTCTTTAATTAAAACCCCTTTGATGATTTCTGCGTTGATCTTTGGTTTTGAGCTGCCTATTCTGGAATTATTTTTTAAAAGAAGATTAGCTGAACTTTGAAGTACTTGAAGCATACTTAATGTATTTTAGGGTTGACTTACTCTAATGCACTTGGCAGTCATGAATAATTTGAACAGATATGTTGACAACTGAAGTGAAACAAGTGAAAAGACGTCCTCTTCAGTTCAGTTTTTTCTCTTATGAGTACACTCTAAATTCCTTGCAGATTTATTAAGAGTACTGAAAGGTAACTAATTCTTAAGCATCTGAGTGGGGCCTGGTTCTTGGTAATATTTCCTGTCGCTCCCTTTTCAAGGGGCTGTTGTTTAAATAATGCCGGTATTAATATTAGCTGCCAGCTATTGGCCAACACTGTATGCTTGGTGATTCGTATTTGCTACCTCATTTAATCCTGCCAACAACCTTACAAAATAGGTGTTTTTACCGCACTTGTATGGAGGAGAAGTTGCAACGCTGGTGAAATCAGTTATGTGGAAAAAGAGCCTGAGACCAGGATTTAGCTGCGGGTCCTTTGGGAGGTGATTCCAAAAAGCAGGAGCGAGGGACAGGGAGAGTGAGACAGCGAGGAAAAGAAGCTAAAACAGGAAGCTGCTAATGCCAGTGAGGATGTGCCATCGTACCAAGATCTCTGAGAAGTGTTGAGAACGCCTCCTAGAATCGTCCACCCAAAGGATGTTAGACCAGGGTCCTGAGACACTGACCTCTGCCCCCTATTGGTTGAGAGCTGCCTTAATTCCACAAAACTTCTGGGCTGTGCTGGCTGGGTTCCCTGAGATTCAGAGAATACTCTGACCAGAAAAACAGCCACACAGGCATGGCTGTGAGGTGGGACCCTCTGTGCATCCCAATGAGCGCACACAGAACTGGCCTCCATAGCTGCAGCTGAACGTAGAGATAGACCAGAGGGCTGTGCCGAGAGACGCTAGGAGTGTAGGACCCGAGTTGGGCCCAACCCAAAACCTGTGAGCACAAGAAGCCCTTCCCACTGTGGCAGACCATCTCCACATAAACACATATGTGAGATGAGGGTAGCGGGAAATGGAGAGAAGGCACCCAGTATTGGCAACAGTATGAGCAGAATGCACAGAGGAAATATTATACATGTGATTACATGCTAATTAGGAACATTTACTTTTCCTGTGTTGCTTTGGTTAGCATTAGTTTGTGTTTCTTGCATGTATGTAGATCAGAATATAAGAAGAAAGCGCACAGTATTCTAAGTATTAGACACTGTACCTGATTTGAGATGATAAACTCCATCACTGGGTTTAAGGTCTGCCATGCATACCAGCTTGCTGGACTCGGGAGTTGAGAGTGTGGTGCTGGGAATGTGGGGGTGGGCGGGGACTAAGGCAGATAACGGACCTCTTTGACCATTGTCTATTGTAAGAGCTGCTGCGTTTGTCTTGTTAACAATCTTGATAACACCCCTAAGATGTTGATACTCCCCTGAGCTGAACCAGAGGGAACAATGCCTTGGGTGAAATGGTTTGTTACAGTATATCCCAGGACAGAAGGTAGCTGAAACTTTCTGCAGATGACTAGATTTTCTGGAGTAACAGCACCCAAACTCAGCGGAGCAGGGTGTCTGCCACAGACACAGGGTAGGAGTTAGGAAATATTTACGTAAGGTAAGGCACTCAAGGTTGTCCTTTTTCATTTTTACAGTCAGCCGGATTTGGTCAGGGACCTGAATTCATACAGACAGCCTGTTTGGAGTAAGCCCATATTGCTGTGTAATAGATAACCACAAACATAACAGTTTAAAAGGAAACAAATTTATCAGCTTCCAGTTTGTAGGGCAGAAGTCTAGGCACGGTGTGACTGGGTTCTCTGCCCAGTATTCCATGAGGCTGAGATCAGGGGTCGCAGAGCTGCGTTTTTTTCTGGAGGCACTGGAGAAGAATCTGTGTGAGGGCCTTTCAGGTCATTGCCAGAGTTCAGGCTCCTAGTGATTGTGGGATGAAGGCCCCTTTTCTTTCACCTGCTGTCAGCCCAGGGCTGCTCTCAGCCCCGGGATGCCACGCACATTCCTTTACACGTGGCCCCCTTCATCCTCCAAGCCAGCAACAGATAATGGCCATGTGTCAAATCCCTGTCACACTTCCCATTTTTCTCCAAGAAGGCCCAATGCCCTTCACAAGCCTAGCTAGGCCAGGCTCACCCAGATGTTTCCCCTTTAAGGAGTCAGCTGTGCCATGGACATCACCTAGGCACAGGGTAAAATCCATCCCAGCCCCAGGCCTAGGGAGTGCAGGGCAGGTACACCAGGGAGCAGGTCTCAGAGCCACCTTAGGATTCTGCCTGCACCCCTGTGGAGTACAAAGGATTTAAGATCTAAAAGCAAGTTTAGAAATAACCCTTAACCCATGTACCAGGTCAAAAATGGTAAATGTCTGACCCTGATTTCATTTTTTGTATTCTCTGTGCATGCTGTATTAGTCCATTTTCACACAGCTATAAAGAAATAGCTGAGAGGGGTAATTTATAAGCAAAGGAGGTTTAATTGACTCACAGTTCTGCATAGCTGGGGAGGCCTCAGCAACGTTACAATCATGGCAGAAGGGGAAGCAGGCATCTTCTTCACAAGGCAGCAGGAGAGAGTGTGAGCATGTGGAGGAACTGTCAAATACAAAACCATCAGATCTCATGAGAACTAGTTATTATCACAGGAACAGCATGGGAGAAACTGCCTCCATGATCCAATTACCTCCCTCCCTCAGCGCAGAGGGATTACAATTTGAGATGAGATTTGGGTGGGGACACAGAGCCAAACTATATTATTCCATCCCAGTCCCCTCCCAAATCTCATGTCTTTTCACATTTCAAAACCAATCATGCTTTCCCAACAGTCTCACAAAGTCTTAACTCATTCCAGCATTAACCCAAAAGTCTTATTTTTTTTTTGAGATGCAGTCTTGCTCTGTCACCCAGGCTGGAGTACAGTGGCGTGATCTCAGCTCACTGCAACCTCTGCCTACCAGGTCCTGGTTCAAGCAATTCTCCTGCCTCAGCCTCCCAAGTAGCTGGGATTACAGGCATGCACTACCATGTCCAGCTAATTTTTTTTGTATTTTTAGTAGAGATGGCGTTTCACCATGTTGGCCAGGCTGGTCTTGAACTCCTGACCTCGTGATCTGTCCGCTTTGGTCTCCCAAAGTGTTGGGATTACAGGTGTGAGCCACCACGCCCGGCCTAAGCCAAAAGTCTTAAGTCCAAAGTCTCATGTGACACAAGGCCTAGGAGCCCATAAAGTCAAAAGCAAGTTAGTTACTTCCAAGATACAATGGGTGTACAGGCATTGGATCAATGTTCCCATTCCAAATGGGAGAAATTGGCCAAAACAAAGGGTCTACAGGCCCCAAGCAAGTGTGAAATCCAGCAGGGCAGTCACTAAATCTTAAAGCTCCAAAATAATCTCCTTTGACTTCATGCCTTACTTCCAGGTTACAGGGGTGGCTCCCATGGACTTGGGCAGCTCCTTCATGGGTTGGCATTGAATGCTTGCATCTTTTCCAGGTTCATGGTGCAAGCTGTCAGTGGATCTACCATTCTGGGCTCTGGAGGGCAGTGGCCCTCTTCTCACAGCTTCACTAGGCAGTGCCCCAGTGGGGACTCTGTGGGGGGGCAGCAACCCCACATTTACCATTTGCACTGCCCTAATCGCCGTGAGGGCTCTGTCCCTGCAGCAGACTTCTGCCTGGACATCCAGGCATTTCCATACATCCTGTGAGAGCTAGGCCAAGGTTTCCAAACCTCAATTCTTGACTTCCGTGCACCTGCAGGCCTAACACCATGTGGAAGCCGCCAAGGCTTGTGGCTTGCACCCTCTAAAGCAATAGCCCAAGCTGTACCTTGGCCCCTTTTAGCCACAGCTGTAGTTAGAGTGGCTGGAATGCAGGGTGCCATGTCCCAAGGCTGCACAGAGCAGCTGGGCCTGGGGCCTGGCCCACAAAACTATTTTTCCTCCTAAGCCCCTGGGCCTGTGATAGGAGAGGTTGCTGCCAAAATCTCTGACATGCCCTGGAGACATTTTCCCCATTGTCTTGGCACTTAACATTCAACTCCTCATTACTTATGCAAATTTCTGCAGCTGGCTTGAATTTCGCCCCAGAAAATGGGTTTTTCTTTTCTGTCGCATTGTCAGGCTACAGATTTTCCAAACTTCTATGCTTTGCTTTTCTTGTAAACATAAGCTCCATTTTCAGACCATCTCCTTGTGAACACATAAAACTGAAAGCTTTCAGAATAATCCAGGTCATGTCTTGAATGTTTTGCTGCTTAGAAATTTCTTCCACCAGGTACCCTTAATCATTGCTCTCAAGTTCAAAGTTCACAGATCTCAAAGGCAGGGGCAAAATGCCACCAGTCTGCTAAAGCATAGCATGAGTGACCTTTACTCCAGTTCCCAATAAGTTCCTCATCTCCATCTGAGACCACCTCAGTCTGGACTTCATTGTTCACATCACTATCAGCATTTTGGTTGAAACCATTCAACAAGTCTCTAGGAAGTTCCAAAGTTTCCCATATCTTCCTGTCTTTTTCTGAGCCCTCCAGACTGTTCCAACATCTACCTGTAACCCAGTTCCAAAGTCCCTTCCACATTTTCAAGTATCTTTGTATCAGTACCCCGCTCTCTCCAGTACCAATTTGCTGCATTAGTCAATATTCACACTGCTATAAAGAAATACCTGAGGCTGGGTGCAGTGGCTCGCACCTGTAATTCCAGCACTTTGGGAGGCCGAGGCAGGCAGATCACTTGAGGTAGGAGTTTGAGACCAGCCTGACCAATGTGGCAAAACTCCGTCTCTACTAAAAATACAAAAAATTAGCTGGGCATAGTGGCATGCTCCTGTAATCCCAGCTACTTGGGAGGCTGAGGCACAATAATTGCTTGAACCCAGGAGGCAGAGCTTGCAGTGAACTGAGATCGCACCACTGTCACTGCACTCCAGCTTGGGGAACAGAGTAAGACTCTGTCTCAAAAAAAATAGGTAATTTATAAACAAAGGAGGTTTAATTGACTCACAGCTCTACATGACTGGGGAGGCCTCAAGAAACTTAACGACCATGGTGGAAGGGGAAGCAGGCTCCTTCACAAGGTGGAGAGTGTGAGCATGTGAAGGAGGAACTGTCAGACACACACAACCATCATATCTAGTGAGAACTACTCACTGTCACGAGAACAACATGGGGGAGACTGCCCCCATGACCCAATCACTTCCCTCCCCTGATGTGAGAATTACAATTCGATATGAGATTTGGGTGGGAACACAGAGTTAAACTATATCACATGCCTTGAGGAAAGGTTAAACTACTGGAAAGTGTTTATAGCTGGGAGATTTGGGGTTCTTGCTTGAATGACCCCGCGAAGGTTGATTATGTTAGTGTTCTTGCCTTGTCTATTACTGACTCAGGCTTACCTTGAAGGGTCACTGGTCCCTTAAATTATAAAATTATTTCACATCCTTTCATATTTTCATATCAATATTGGGTTAATATTTCTATCCCAAATTTTCAGATGAGAAGGTTAACTGATTAGGTTGTGGGTCAGTAAACACTAAAAAGCCAAGACTAAGCACTTTGTAATACACCATGATGGCTACATACTTACTTTTTTTGTTCCCAACTTTTTTTTTTTTTTTTTTTTTGAGACGGAGTCTCGCTCTGTCACCAGGCTGGAGGGCAGTGGCGCGATCTTGGCTCACTGCAAGCTCCGCCTCCTGGGTTTGCACCATTCTCCTGCTTCAGCCTCCCGAGTAGCTGAGACTACAGGCGCCTGCCACCATGCCCAGCTAATTTTTTGTATTTTTAGTAGAGACGGGGTTTCACCATGTTAGCCAGGATGGTCTTGATCTCCTGACCTTGTGATCCGCCCGCCTCGGCCTCCCAAAGTGCTGGGATTACAAGCGTGAGCCACCGCGCCCAGCCTTTTTTTTTTTTTGAGATGGAGTCTCGCTCTGTCTCCCAGGCTGGAGTGCAGTGGCGCGATCTCGGCTCACTGCAACCTCTGCCTCCTGGGTTCAAGTGATTCTCCTGCCTCAGTCTCCCGAGTAGCTGGGCCTACAGGCGCCTGCCACCATGCCTGGCTAATTTTTGTATTTTTAGTAGAGATGGGGTTTCACCATATTGGCCAGGCTGGTCTCGAACTCCTTACCTCAGGTGATCCGCCTGCCTCGGCCTCCTAAAGTGCTGGGATTACAGGCATGAGCCACCGCGCCCGGCCCTGTTCCCAACTTTTTACTGTGGTAAAATACACATAAAATTTACCAATTTATGTGTACATAGAATTCGTTAAGTGTCCAGCTGAGTGGTATTAAATATATTCATGCTGTGCATCCATCACCACTGTCCATCTCCAGATGTCTTTCATCTTGTAAAACTGAAAATTTGTACCCATTAACCACTAAGCCCCCACGCCCTCTCCCCAGCCCTGAGAGCACACTTCGTGTCTCCATCGATCTGACTGCTCTAGGTACCTCATGAGTGGAAGCACACAGCATTTGCCTTTTTGTGACTCTGGCTTACTGCACTTAGCATATGTGCTCCAGGTTCATCCAGCATGTGTCAGAATTTCCTTCCTTTTTAAGGGTGAATAGTATTCCACTGTTACATACTTTCAACAAACATACCTTGAGAGCTTACTGTGGGCCAGGCACTGAGCTGAGTGACAGCATGTTGAAATGAGTCATATATGGTCACAGTCTTGCAGGGACTCCAAGTCCTTAGCAATTGCACTGCAATTTTTGTAAGTCAGCTGCAAAAGTCAGGGATGCGGGAACATCTGGATAGAGCAGCAGACTCCACTGGAGTTAGTAGAAGGACGACCTGAGAAGCTGGTCTTGGAAGGTGAACATCTGTTTGTGACTGATGAATGGGTGGTGCGGGTGGGAAGGTTGTTCCAGCCTAGGGAACAGCACATGCAAAGGTGTGGAATGAAGGGCCTGACCACCCAGGTAGGGGGAAGAAGTGCAGCAGATTGGGGGACAAGGAGGCCAGCTGTACACACAGTCGGGGCACCAGCCTAGTGTGTCAACGCGGCATGACTCCATCCACTTGGAGGGTGGATGCGAGCAGCTGTTATACCCATTTCCTCTCTCAGTCCCTTTTCAAACCCTAACCCCAGTTATTCTGTTTCCTTAGCTGAACTAGATGCAGAGCACGCCCAGAAGGTCCTGGAAATGGAGCACACCCAGCAAATGAAGCTGAAGGAACGGCAGAAGTTTTTTGAGGAAGCCTTCCAGCAGGACATGGAGCAGTACCTGTCCACTGGCTACCTGCAGATTGCAGAGCGGCGAGGCGAGTGGGGGCTGGGGCTGCTGGAGCAGGGACTCACCGGCTGTGCAGGGTGGCGATGGGCCCCTCTCCCCAGAGCAGAGCATGAGGCAGAGTCCTCAGAAGTTCCATTCTGTTATGAGACCCCAGCAACCAAAATGTGTGCATCGGGCCACCTCTCTCGCCCTGATTTTGCCTCTTCTATCAGTCTAGGCTTTAGTTGAAAATACATTTTTTTAATACCTCTAAAGATTACAGATATAGCCAGGTGTGATGGCTCACGCCTGTAATCCCAGCACTTTGGCAGGCCAAGGCAGGCAGATCACCCAAGGTCAGGAGTTTGAGACCAACCTGGCCAACATGGTGAAACCTCGTCTCTACTAAAATACAAAAATTAGCCAGGCATGGTGGCGCATGTCTGTAATCCCAGCTACTCGGGAGGCTGAAGCACGGGAATCACTTGAACCCGGGAGGTGGAGGTTGCCATGAGCGGAGATCGTGCCACTGCACTCCAGCCTGGGTGGCAGAGTAAGACTGTCTCAAAAAAAAAAAAAAAAAGATTACAAACACAAATTATGCTTCTAGAAAACCTGCAAAATTACCAAAATGGAAAAAAGAAAAATTGCCCTTAATTCTCCAGTACAGAATAGTCCCTGTTACTGCTTTTCGTGTGTTCTTTCTAGTCTCTGTCGAGTCTGCTTATCTAACTGCTATCTGACTGGACCGTACATATATATGGCTTTGTCTCTAACTTTTCTTCATGTTATACAGGGCTCTTTCCCCCGTTGTTAAAAATACTATGAGAGGTTGTGTGTCAAAGGCTGCATCTTTTTGTCATGATGTATCCTAATATATTCCACCAGTTTTCCTAGCTGAACATTTAAAATCTTTCCCTCGGTAAATAGTGCTGTAGGAAACAAGCTGATTAGAAGTCCAGACACTGAACTTCTTCGCAGCTTTTCCTTTGGAAGAACTGAGTGACTCAGAGGTGCAGCCAGGGTGGGCAGGGCAGCGGCGCCAGGCAGCTTACATTTTCCCTCCAGCCTGCGCCACATAGGCAGTACCAGACCCCAGGCAGCGAGGAGACCCGTCCAAACCTTCCCATTTTCCTGCCCTCCTGTTCTCCTGAATATCTCATCACCTCCTGGACACCTCTCTCACCCCCCAAATCTCAGCCTTCATCCTTTCCCCAGGCTTGCCTGGCCCTGGCCTTTGTTCTCTCTATCCTGCCCCCAACCACATGCCCCAGCAGTGTTTCTTCCTTGTCATCCAGTTCTGTGTCCCCTCCAAGGAGAAGTTAAAGAAATCCAAGAATGAGGCCAGGCGCAGTGGCGCACGCCTGTAATCCCAGCACTTTGGGAGGCCGAGGTGGGTGGATCATGAGGTCAAGAGATGGAGACCATCCTGGCCAGCATGGTGAAACCCCATCTCTACTAAAAATACAAAAATTAGCTGGGCGTGGTGACACGTGCCTGTAGTCCCAGCTACTCAGGAGGCTGAGAATCGCTTGAACCCGGGAGGCAGAGGTTGCAGTGAGCTGAGATTGCACCACTGCACTCCAGCCTGGCAACAGAGCGAGACTCCATCTCAAAAAATAAATAAATAAATAAAAAGAAATCCAAGAATGAGGAAAGAAAATAATGTTGAGAAAAATAGATTAACAGCAGTAGCTGAAGACCTCAGAGTGTGCTGGTGAATGCAGTCAGTTAGTTGTGTGGATGATGCTTGTTTACCTTCCAATGCACAGTATAGATTTGAAGCTTAACAGCATTTTCTGGAGTCAGCCTTCGCCATTCTTGTAACACGCGACCCTGCATTTGTCCTCCGTGCGTTTCCTCCGAGTGTACATGCAGGATTCTGGTGCTTCCATGTTCTGCAGATTGTAGAGAGTGGCTTCCCGTGGCTCCTTTGGGAGGAAGGAGAGGGTTTGCTCCAGGGATTTTTATCCTGTTATGGGTAGAAACTGAGAAGGACACTGTCTTACCCCGGCTGCCATAACAAAACAATATGGACTGGGTGACTTTAACAGCAGACATTTATTTTCCCTCAGTTCTGGAGGCCTCAGATCCAAGATCAGTGTGCTGGCGTGATCGGTTTCTGGTGAGGGCTCTCTTCCTGGCTTATAGACGGCCCCCTTCTCCCTATGTGTGCACGTGGCCAACAGTAGGGTGGAGCTCTCTGCTGTCTCTTGGTATTAGGGCTAATCTCAACCACAGGGGCCATGTCCATCTGACCTCATCTAACTTATTTACCTCCCAAAGGCCTCAACTCCAAATATCCTCATATTGGGGGTTAGGGTTTCAACATACAAATTTTAGGGGGACACATTCAGTCCATACAGATACACGCTGGCTGACCCACACATTTGAACATAATGACACATCACACCAATGTCTCATGTCATAGAAGAGATGCAGTGATGATGGACAGTCATAGAAACTGATTGCTAAACAATTTAACTCTATCTTCCTTCAGTTTAGCACTTGCTGGTGAGCCCAGAGGAAGCACAGAGAAATGAAAGTGCCTCTCAGGAAGCTCCCATTATAGGGAGAGCCATGGACGCACCCCCGAGAGAACGATGAAGTAGTAGACGCGTGGCCGGCTTGGAAGGAGCAGCTTCTGTTGATGGCCAGCCCCTGGTGACTGGGACAGGCACATACTGGAGTTCCTCCACAGCTAGCAAGGCACCAGGCTGGCAGAGGACGCATCTAGCAGATACCTGCTTGAAATACCTGCAAGGAAATATGAAGTGGTTACATTTTTGTGGTTTTGAGTATCTCAAAGATTAAGTTTCAAGGAAATGTTGGGCTCATTTTTTTAAGGTAAAAATTAGGCACATGTTGCCAGTATATGGTTTTGAAAGCTTTGAAGAAGAAAACTGGAGGCCCTGGGCTTTTTAGCTTTCTCTTGAGTAGAGCTGAGACACAGCCACACACGGGAATCGGGCATCTCATCACAGGGCTGTGCAGAGCCGGCTCAGACTTCCCAGCCTGACGAGCCACAGCACCTTTCTTAGGGAGGAATCGTCATCTCCAAGGATGAGTATTAATGTAGGAGAATCAATCAAAATTTAAAAAACTCTACAGTGAACATGGTGTTTTGGACTCATTCCACTAAATCAGAAATAGCAGTTGGAATTTCACTTTCAGAAGCATCATTTCTTAATTAAGACAAGGCCATGGAAAGTTTTATCCAGAGAATCATCAGAGGAACGGGTGAAGGCACATCTGTGCCCACTTGGATGGTGCTGAGGCCAGGTGGCCGGCCCCCCAAGCACAGAGGCTCTCAGGCTTGAGGACTGAAGGCGGTACCGGGAGGGCTGAGCAGCAGAGGGGGCCTGGGCCCCACCACGTGCCCCGCAGGCCTCTCCATGCCGTTAGGACATAATTAGATGTTTTGTAAGACCCTAGCCCAGGTTTGATCTTCTGCCTTACATGACTGCCATTTTCTTAGAAAAGCATTTTTATTGCTTTGATTTTATTGCTGAGTGTCAGGGTATCCTGCAGTTACTTATTAATAAATCACCTCGGAGATGTCCTGGTCTGTGCCTGGGTTTTCAGGCTCTGTATTCCCATAGATTTCAGGCTCTTGTGTCTCTGAACCGGTAGTTCAGCAAAATGGAATCCTGTGGAGCCAGGGGTGCCCCTGCTTTCCAGAGGGATTGATCAGCTCTGGGATGCTCCAGCATGGACCCAGCGCCCTGCGAAGAGAACGAGGTTTGGGGCTAATGATAAAATTACAATAAAGTTAGAAAAGATAGAATTAACAGGCAAAAGTGCACCTAAGTGCTATGATTTTGAGAATCATCCATACTGATACATTCACCTCTAATTTGATTTCCATTCTTAAATATTTATTTCCATTGAATAAATATAATTTATTCATTGATGTATTGATGGGTGTTTCCGGTTTTCTTATTTAATAAAAACAATGCTGGCATGGACTTTTGTTTGTTTTAGGACCGAGTCTCACTCTGTCACCCAGGCTGGGGTGCAGTGGCATGATCATAGCTCACTGCAGTCTGACACTCCTGGGTTCAAGTGGTTCTCCCACCTCAGATTCCCGAGTACCTGGGACTACAGGTGTGTGCCACCATGCCGGGCTAATTTTTTATTTTTTTTGGAGAGACAGGGTCTCACTATTTGGCCCAGGCTGGTCTTGAACTCCTTGGCCCAAGTGATCCTCCCACCTGGGCCTCGCAGAGTGCTGGGATTACAGGTGTGAGCCACCACACCCCGCCTTGGACAGTCTTATAATTCCTCTCTCTGTACATATACGTAAGAGTTGCTTTAAGGCCAGCTGTTCTCAGACTTGAGCAGCCTCACAGTCCCCTGGAGGGCTGTTCAAACATGGATTCCTGGGCCCACTGCAGGTGTGAGGTAGGGCCTGAGGATTTGCATTATAACCAAGTTCCCAGGTGATGCTGAGGGGACCACACTTTGGGAACCATTTCTTTAGGGTATATAACTAGGAGAGGAGTTACTGGTCACAATGACATGGCTCTTTCATTTTACTAGATGCTGTCAAATTTCTTGCCTAAACATTTCCACCAGTTTACAGTCTCCCCAGCCACATATGCACATTCTGATTACATCTTTGCCAGCACTTGGCAGCATCAGATTTTTAAATTTTTGCTAATCTGTTGGAATGAAATGACACCTTTGGCAGTTTCTGTATATTCAGGAGTCTTCAAGCCTCTCTTTTCGGCTCCGTTCTTCTGCCGCCCATCCCTGAGCCAAAACCATACTGTGGTATACTTAGTCATCAAGTGTTGGTTCTCAGCTGGGGACACTTTTGCCCCCGAGGGGGCATTTGGCAATGTCTGCAGACCCATTTTGCTTGTCATGCCTGGGGTAAGGGTGTGCTACTGGCATCTAGTGGGCAGAGGCCAGGGATGCAGTTAAACACCCCACCACTACCCAGGACACCCCACAACCAAGAACGATCTGGCGCAAAGTGTCAGGAGTGCTGGGGCTGAGAAAATGTTTTCTAGTGAAGCCTGAGTCCGCTGGAGCCATTCCTGACCTGCCCTGCACGTCTGCATGCATTTATTTTCTTCATAGTTGCCATGACTCTTCTTGGGGTCTTGTCCTTTGGTATAAATGTCACAGTTTCAAGTTTGTTGAAGAACCTTGTCTACAGTTTGAGCAGAATTGCAGTAAGTTTCTGGACGGAGACACACTGGGCCTCTTAGTGGTATTGGATCTTTCTGCAAGTGCACGTGTCTCATGCATTCCTGAGTGTTGGGTACAACTTGCCTCCGATGCTGATACCAGTGACTACTCTATTTGAAGAGCTATTCTTTTTTTCTCATAGTTATAGAGATTCACTGTTTCTCGTTAATTTTGGCAAGTTTTCCATGGAATTGTCTTCAGTTGTCAGATATGTCAGCATAACGTTGCCCATGGTGCGCGTCTCCCCCTTAGCTGTGTTCCTCATTAGGTTTGCTTTTGCATTTTTAAAATTGTTCATGTGCCTTTTATTCCTTTCATCTCTATTTATGATGAGTCTTACCCAGAACATAACCATTTTTAAGCCTTTTTCCCCTAAAGAACCAGCTTCTTTGTTCTTTCTACTGTTTCCTTAACTTCTCTTCAGTTTTACTTTCTTTGGGCGATTGTTTTTTTCTAACCCAAGTTGAATATTCAGGCTTGATTTTCAGCTTTCCTCTCCAGTAAGGCATTCAAAGCTATGGATTTCTTGCAGGGGTACTATTTTAGCTGAATCCTACAAATTTTGACATTCATAATTTCTGGGTAAATTTTATCATTAGCATTTCATATTTGATTTGTGAACTGTTTATAAATGTTCTTTAAAAATAATTAGATGTGTGAAAATTTTCCTAGCAGTTGCCAATTTCTAACTAAATTTCATTGTGATTTGAGAATGGGATTTCGATTTCTCTAACTTTGGGACTGCTGATGTCAGTCATCAAATAGGTATAGTGACATGCCCCCAAGATTATGGATATTATGTTTTCATTGTCATTCTGCCATTTTTTTACTTTATCTTCCTGGTGAATTGAACCATTTAAAAGTCATTAAGTACTACTCTTTATCCCAATGTTACTTTTGTTTCCCATTAAAATCTATTTTGATATTAATATAGCTGTATCAGCTTTCTTCTTGTTTGCTCATTATATCTTTTCATTTTTTAAGAAACATTTTCATATTTGTCTCCTGTAAACAGAAGGTAGCTGGATTTTATTTTAGTTCAGTTGTATAATCTCTTAAATGGCAAGTTTGGCTCATTGACATTTCCTGTGATCACTGACACACCCATTACCGTCTTATTTGTTGCTACAGAATTTTCCTGAAAGCTGACAACTATGCTTCTTAGTCCAATTTTTTTCTCTCCTGTTTTAAGTTATACTCCTGCCCTTTTCAAGAAGATGGCACAGACAAAACTTTCAAAACTGAAGTCAGAAGCCAAAATCTAAAAGACAGAAAGGCCTTGGCAAAAGGCTTCCATAGGTCAGAAAGGAAACCCTCAGAAGCTTGCCCCCAAAAAGAACAAGCCTGACCAACGCGCCTTCAAATTCCCCTGACCACTCAGCCCTGAAGATCCAGCCCAGTGAACTGCTGTCCCTGTGTGGCTGCGCTCAACCCCAAGTCCGAGGCACAGCAGGCTGGCTCAGTTGGCAGAGATGCTGCTGCCAAGCATGGGACCATCTAAACCATAACACTTTTCCCCAACTGAAAACAGGAATTACTCTTACCTCTCATTCGAGTGCTGAACTTCAGTGATTTTCTGAGCCTGAAGATAATGAGACTCACTTTCCTCCCAGATGAAGCCGCAATCTCACGTCACTGTGGCTCTGAGCACCCTCCTCTCCGCCCCCCCGCCTTTGTTCAGGAGGGTAATTTGGCCCTGGTGACTCTTCGTTATGACTGTTCCATTCCAGGTTTTACATTAACTCCCACACTCACAGGTCTCTTTGCTTAACATGCTTTCTTGCACTCAGCCCTTCCTTCGTTATGCCTCTAGCGAGAGCAGGCTCATGATGACGTGTTTCTTCTTGATCTCTGCTTTTCTCCTGGATCTTAAGTGATACCTAATGTTACACGATTTTAGAGATGACATTTCTCTCTCCTCTTTGAACTTACTCCACAGTCCTCTGGCTTTTATTATTGTTGTTCAGAAGTTGCCTGTCATCCTAATTATTTCCTTCTCTTTCTTAACCTGCCCTCTCTCTCTGGCTGCCTTTTAGAGAGCCTTTGTCTTTGATGTTCTTCAACTTCAAAGCAATTGATGTAGGTGAGGATTGCTTTGATCTCGCTTGGAATGTTTTGCTTTTTAAATCTGGGTCCTGAGGTCTTTCATCCATTCGGGAAAATCATCAGCTTCTTTGAATAGAGTTCTCTCCTCCTCTTGGCTTTGGGGAAACGTGACCAGATGCTACGCTTCTGCGTCTTTCGTACCTCTTATGCTCTCTTGTATTTCCTTTCTTTGTTCTTCTGTGCTGCATTATGGCAGATTTACTCATCCTGCCTTCTAGTTTATTAATTTTCTATTGGGCTGTGACTGTGCCCCAAGTTTGAGATTTCAGTCTCTTCTTTCAAATGTCTGTCCTTATTTTTGACACCTTGTTTTTGACTTCACCTTTCCTGTGACTGCCGTGTGTGAATGGCCATCTCACATTCTTCAGCGAGGATGATGTTTGTTTCTGCTGCCCTTCACTCAGAGTGGCTCATTTCATGTGTGTTACAAATGCCAGATTGGGTTGGGATTGACTTTGTATAAACCAAGGTTAAGGGAGGGTCCTTCCAGAAATAATTTGCTTCTGCTAGGCATCCCCGTGGCTAGGATAACTTATGGGGCTTGTGGTTTTTTGAGACCATAGAGGTAGTTTGCCTATGAGTAAAGACCTGTGGGGCGTCGGCCGACTAGGTACGTGCTGTTTCATGGGGTCTGCTGGCGGGCTGGGTTTTGTTTTCTCCTAGTCTGTGCTTCCACTGCAGGGAGCTCTTGCATCTTACAGATGTTCAAACCCCTTCTGCCGTTAGGCCTGAGAAATGTTCCAAGGGCAGTGGGAACTCCACTTGCAATTAGAGGAGTGTGCCTGCCAGGAAGGTTCAGGGCAACTGTAGGCAGGAAGCAGAGCCGTGGCTGGCAGGGAGGAAGGTCGCTAACTGTTGCTGCAGGAATGTTGGCCTGAGACAGGCTGAGCGTCCTACTCCAAACAGCTGGGAATCGCTTAATGCAAAGATTGGTCTTCGGAGTCCCAAAGGGCTGGGGGCGAACAGATTAAGGAAAGTGTAAAAGGTAGTAATAGTTGCCAAGGGTGATTTAGGATGCATTTAAAGTGCCAGACTGGCATATGTCATCTACTAATATGTTGCTTCAAATTCCATTTTGAAGTAAGCTTAGAAAATGCAATGTAGTTAGCCTAATGCCAATGGAAGTTCACCTTTTAAAGTAATATTAAAGACAACGTGTCCTTTCTCGTATTGCTGATCTATCCACAGAGCCCATAGGCAGCATGTCATCCATGGAAGTGAACGTGGACATGCTGGAGCAGATGGACCTGATGGACATATCTGACCAGGAGGCCCTGGACGTCTTCCTGAACTCGGGAGAAGAGAACACTGTGCTGTCCCCCGCCTTAGGTAGGGTTGACAAACTTGCATCAGCTGAACCGGGGCAGTATGCCACTCCCCTCCAAAGGGGAGACGTGAGAACCATCTGCCAGCCACTTATGCATAAACCCCCCAAGCTCACAGCCAGCCCCTGGCTCCCTAACCCCACGGTTCCACAAAGCTGTGTGGCAGCTGCAACAGTGGTGTGGTTCCGTCATGAGTTCTTCTCAAAGATTTGACATGCTCCACTCCGGTAACTTTGGTGAGTTGAGAGCTTTCTTGTTTTCCCTCCTTTAACACCCAGAAATCCATTTGAGTCTGCTCCTTGTGGTTAAGGACTGGCATTTGCAGGGATGTGCGGTCTCTCTTGCGTGGCTCACAGGAAACTCTTCCCTCTTCGTGCAACAGGCATTTAGGGGCATGCCTGCCATGGGCAAAGCCATGGTGTATTGTTCAGCTCTTGGCCTGTGTTGTAAAACTTAGTTACACTTCAGTTCCTTTCATCCCTTCCCAAAATTTTGTTTCACATTCATGCAGCAAATATTGACCGAGGTGCCAGACCTGTACCTGGGCTTGGTGCGTTTCAAATTTCAGACCAGTTCTTCCGGCTGGGTCAAGGCAAAGCTCAGTCGTCCCAGCAGCACCTCAGCCATCTCTAGAAGGTTCTACCATTACCACGGTTTCTGCTTCCTCTGAACTTCTCACCCACTTCTCCTGGCAATCTGTCAGAACGGTGTCATCCCGGGGAAGAGAAGGGGCTTGGGTGCATTTGCCCCCATCCTGAGAAGGCCAGAATACTGGAAACCAGAATGAACCCTCACCCAGGGTCAAGGAAAGATTTAGAGACAGTGACACCTGCATATAGAATTTTGATTCCTTGAAGAGCCTATTTAGTTCCATAAAATTGGAGAACTGCTGAAAGGCCAATAATTCCAACTTTCTCAGCAGTGGTGTCTCTGAATTACTGCAAAGGGAAAAAAGAAAGAAATCTAGATTATCAAGGTTACAAGGACTGTTCCTCAAAGATATGCAGCACTTGCCCTCGGGCCTCTATAACACACGTATTACAGTCTTAGGAGCTCTTGATCTGTGTCACAGTGGCTGACTCCTTAGGGGACAGAAGGGTCACCGCAGGGCCTGAGGCTGCCTCTGGCATCACTCAGCTCAGTGTCTTCCAGGGCAGTTCCTGAGTTCTGCAGGCCCCAGATCCCTGGAACAAAAACCACACACCCCTTTCATGACGGGCACATTCCACAGCTGTTGGCAACAATTCTAATTCGCAGTATTTTTATGACAGGGCTTTGTCTTCCCTACGTTATTTTGCAGGGCCTGAATCCAGTACCTGTCAGAATGAGATTACCCTCCAGGTGCCAAATCCCTCAGAATTACGAGCCAAGCCACCTTCCTCTTCCTCCACCTGCACCGACTCGGCCACCCAGGACGTCAGTGAGGGTGGGGAGTCCCCTGTTGTTCAGTCTGATGAGGAGGAAGTTCAGGTGGACACTGCCCTGGCCACATCACATACTGACAGAGAGGCCACTGCGGATGGTAGTGACGACAGCGACTCTTAAATTGGGACATGGGCGTTGTCTGGCCACACTGGAATCCAGTTTTGGCCGTATGCGGAATTCCACCTGGAAAGCCAGGTTGTTTTATAGAGGTTCTTGATTTTTACCTAATTGCCAATAATGTGTGAGAGACTGAAAGAACAGCTAACAATAAAGTGTGAGGACGGTAAACTGAGAGCGCACAGAGCTAGTTTGTATACAAAGGCTTCTAAATACACACGTCCTTAAGGCCACTGTAACTCAGGGTTCCTTAGAGTGAAGGGACGTGCAGGTCACTGAGGGCCACCCCAGGAGGTTGCATGTGGGCAGGGCTTGGGCCAGGCAGTGGAGGCTCCACAGGGCTCAGTTCCGCATGGGGCAGGGAATGACCTACCATTTCACAGGTGGAAAATGCCACTTCCTGTAGAAGAGCTGACTGTAGCCAAACCACTCTGGCAAAGCTTGGGGTTTTCCTTTGATCATTACAGAAGTATCAGTCCAGTAGCCAGCCAGTCCAACCCCTACTTTCACAGCCCTGGGCCCAAAAGAACAGAAACAAGCCCAAAGCAATCCTCCATTCTTTATGAAAAGAAACTGGTCCCCTGGAGATGTTCCTGCCATCATCAGTCCTCCAGCCCAATGAGAGATGACTGACTGACAGACTCCCCGCCGAGATGAGGGGGGGTCTGTCTGCAGCCATACCACCCTGAATGCACCCAGTGTCGTCTCATCATGAAAGCAAGCTCAGCAGGGGGGCGCGGCTCGATGGGAAATGAATGAGGGGGACGGCCGCAGGCCACATGGAAACCATTAGGTTAGGCTGAAGGGGACCCAGTGGCAGGTGGGAGCAGGACTGTGGGGGGGGGGGGGGTGGCTCTGCTCCCTGGCTGGGGGGATCCTCTGCCCCCTGCCTGTGGATGAGAAAAGAGCTCATTCCATTCAGTTATCTTCCACAAGACAGACGACAAATGTCCAAAAAACTTTTTTGTTTTTATTATTAAACCTTGTAGTACAAACCTGAAAAGTAAACAAAAAACTCGCAATAAACCACATGAAGTCTCCCTCCCAAGGGAGGGTGCAGAGCAGCGCTAATAAATTAAATGTCAAACTGTAAGCCATAGGCAGAAGTTTACTGTCAAAAAGAGGGAAAGTACACAGCAAGGCCATAGAAACCGGACAACCACATTGGAAAACACTTGACTGTTTCTGTAATTGTTAAATATTCCAAAACAGTTCAGTCTTCTGCAACAACAACCAACAAAGTGGATCATAGGACGTTCCTGGCAGTCACCACTGGCAAGCTCAGTGCAATATGGGTAGCTACGGGATTGATGAATCCAATTATGAAACAAAGAACAGCTTGTGAAAACAGTTTCCCTTTTTTATTCCACACATACTGTACACACAACCGGAGAAGGGCAACAGCTACTCCATTATTATTTTTTTGTTGTTGTTCAGTGATGTAAGCAGCACTTATAAATGTTACAAGAAAAACCCTGTAAGCATCCAATCCAACCGATGAAGAAACGGAAATGTAAGGCTTTTCTTCATCTTGTCTTTTCACCCCCTCCCCACCCCCCACCGAGAAAAAGGCTCAAGTATTTAAAACAATTTACAGGCATATGTACAAAAGGGATGGGATTTTTTTTTTCTTTTTTCCTTTTTGTTACAACATGAAGAGAAAAAATAGACAAGATGAACGCAAATGCATTTTCACATTCAAAAATAACTGCAGGCCTCCTAGTGGCTCTCTACGTGATCATAAACGAAACATTTTAAAAGAAAGATTAATGCTGACTTGTGAAGGTGTCAAACAAGAAGCGGTGAGATGGAGATGGAATGTTAGAAAGATTGCACATCGATGACAAAGAAGCACTTAACGGCTTCCATTACTTTTTTTCTTTTTTTTTTCTTTTTTTTTTTTTTGAAATCTTTAGGATGCTATTGAAGGGTTTTTTGATAAAGTAGCCAACAGCACCAAAAAATAACAGAATGGATTTCCTAATGAAATCAGGCACAGGTCTCCCTCATGTGACCCCTCCAAGGCAGGCAGTCTTTTCCGTCTTCCTCGCTCGCTTTCTTCTTTCCTTGAACAGATGCATAGTGATGTGCTGGTGGAGAGCCCACTCGCTCCCATCTCCTCGTTCCGCCTATGGTTAGGAAACAACGTCCGCCTTCAGCTGCCACAACCGCCCAGAGAAACAAAACGGGGGTGCCCCGGCTTCCCGGATCACAAGCTCATCTGGCACATGGCAGAAGACGACAGCCAAAGCAAAGCCATTTCAAGTTTCGTGTGTGTGTGTGTGTGTGTGTGTGTGTGTGTGTGTGTGTGTCTCCTATCCCTTCTAAAAAATCTGCTCACATGACTGATGGTTTTTAAATTTGTTCTCCAAACTTCACCCTCTTCAAAAATGGGTTAAAAAGCCTTTTTCCCCCAACAGTTACAAAAAAAAAAAACAAAAACAAAAACAACAACAACCAAAAAAAGGCTTTTGTCAGCCATGGGGCAATACAAATTAATACAGCCCCTCCAGGGTTTTAAAACAGTGACTATACGGCAGTTTCCAAAATCTGACTGCAGTATCTAGGTTTTCTAAGTACAAAAAAAAGTTCAACAGTTTAATGCTAAAACAAAATTAGTTCTCTAAAACCAGAAGAAAATCTTCTTTAGAGCTAGTGCAAAGACAGCTTGAATCCTACAGCAAGTACTCCAAACTAGAATATAATAATTACAAAAAAATATATATAAATCGACCACGGGCGTTGGCATCTTCATGATGAGCTCGAAGCACTTTTGGATGAACCGGAGGCTGACAGACGGGAGGGGGGCACGTCCACTGTCGCTCTCTTGCGGGGACCTCTTTTTGGTGTGGGTTTACTGAGACAGTTCTCAATGCTGCCGTTTTTACCAGATACTTTGCCACAGATCTGATTGACCAGACTGATAATCTGTTCCTGTTTGGGGGTGAAGGGAGGACACAGTTAACACACCATATTAACAAGAGCTCTGTCCCTGAGAGCCATGCAGGGGCAAGTTTACGGCAGCGGGCAGCGCGCAGCGGGCAGGGGGCAGCGGGCAGCGGTCCCCTTCACCACACCAACCAACAGCTTTTAAAATGCCCCCGAGAGGCTCAGATGCAGTGAGTCTCCCCTTCCCAGCTCCTCCTGATGCCACACAGCAGGCACGGCTGCTTCATCCTCATTAGCACCCTGCTCCCCCACGGTTTGCCTGCTCATAAGGGCAGGGCTGGCAGGGGAGCCCAGAGCACTGCCTCCACCACGGAGCACTCAGCAAAGAGACCCCGGGGGCTTTGTGACATCCTGGATGGTGACACAAATACCCAAGCTACTTGACTCACTTTAGCTACCAGCCACTGAACCTGGCCATGCAAGTAAATGCAAACACTTCTCACCTATACATATCCTTTGTAATTCACCCAAGAGAATCATTTATCTGTCGGCACCAAAAACTGTTTCTAACTTTCACACAGTACATCCTATAATCATCTCATTTTTAAAAACAACATGGGGAGGAGTAGCAAACGTACATCTTATGAGCATCTCCCTGGGCCACAGGTGGCTGGGAACCATGCTGAGCCTGGGAGGAGAGGAAGCCAGCCATGGAATGAAACATCTGAGGGCCTGATCTCTAGTCCTCTGGAAAGCCCTCAAGATGAGGGTGAGAAAGTGACAGCTGGCTCCCATCACACAGTAAAGGTGCCTTCGGCAGGCGGGGCGGTGTGCACGTATCTGTAATAACACCATAGTCATGGCTGCTCGACGTACTGATGATGATAAACACTGATAAGGGATAAGTGGATGAGCTGCCATAAAACCCATTTAGGTGGCTACTGCTACCTTACCATAAGGACAAGTGAGGAGGAGCCGGCAGTGTGCAGTTACAGGAGGGCACCGTTCCCTCCCCTGCGTGCAGCTCAACAAGTGGACAGCACCTGCCCCAGACCAGTGCTCTCACACCAGGCTTGGCGGCAGGCGGCCCAACACCCTGCTCAGCCAGCCTGCAAGGGCCAGAGGTACAAATGGCTCCAAACTCCCCAGAGAGCTTCGCCATCCATGAGAACCCAAGCCATGAATTCAGGGATCTGCAGTCTAGGTGCGCCCCCCACCCCAGCAAGCGTGGGTGTTTAAAGCAGACTGTCCCGGGTCAGCAGGCCCAGACATGGGTGTTTGTGTACTGGGCACACTGGGAGGTTGAGAAGAAGATTTTGCAATGGTCTCTGTTTACAAGGTAGAAATTTCCTATTTAAAAGAATGGGCCAGGGGTGGTGGCTCACGCCTGTAATCCCAGCATTTTGGGAGGCTGAAGCAAGCAGATCACCTGAGGTCAGGAGTTTGAGACCAGCCTGACCAACATGGTAAAACTCTGTCTCTACTAAAAAGAAAAATTAGTCGGGTGCATAGTGGCGGGCACCTGTAATCCCAGCTACTCTGGAAGCTGAAACAGGAGAATCGCTGGAACCCGGGAGGCGCAGGTTGCAGCGGGCCGAGATCATGCCACTGCACTCCAGCCTGGCGACAGAGCGAGACTCCGTGTTAAAAAACAATGCACAGCTCAACGGGACAGAGGCACAGACATGCTTACTGAACTACGTCAGCCGCTACAGAGTATGCAGTTTCCAAATACCTTTGCTCCTGCTAATTCATCAAAACCGACCATTAGGTCTCAGCCCCTGAATGCCATTCTTTTCCCAGGATCTGGTCACGTCAGACATCCGACTACAGAAACAGGCTGCTGGTGAGAGGCACAACCCATGATTCACAGAGCGCTTTCCAGGCAGCCAGAGGACGCCTCCCCGTGCCGCCGCCTGCACCCCCACAAGGTGCCAGAGCCATGCTCACGCTCAGCCGCAAAGACTTCGCCGCAAAGACTTCGTTATTTCTAACTGTGCCTGGACACTCACTACTGAGGTGAAGGAGGGACAGCAGGTGCTTACTGCCTTCACCCAGCATGCTCTTTGAAACAAAACAGATGCAAAGAGTTCTTCTTGCAGCTCTCCAATAGTTTAGCTCAACGCTTATCGAGTGAGACCCACCACTTGGCCCCACCGCCTGGGCCCCCAGACACACCAGGCCCCTCACAGTCATACCCGCAGCACCCGCCCCACTCAGTGGCCTCAAATGTGCAATGACCACAATGTGGCGACCTTCCTCATAACCAGCCTAATCAGAGTTTGTGGGAAGCACACATGGTGAAGGCGGGCAGAGCAGGGGAAGCACACGTGGGGAAGGCGGGCAGAGCAGGGGAAGCACACGTGGGGAAGGCGGGCAGAGCAGGGGAGAGGCACTGCTGCCAGGTGTTCTGCCACTCAGGGTGGCCCCCAGCTGCACAGGCTGTGCACATTTATGACCTCTGTCTCCAGAAGAGCCTGGCACCTGCAGGAAGGCACCGGGCATTTCACAGTCCTGCCCCAATGTCCGCAGACACTTCCAGCTCTCTCAGCCTGAAGGGGCTGGCATCGAGTGAGTGGAGATTGGAGAGGCCACTGCCAACCATCCCACTGTGCCTGGGACAGGTCACAAAAAAGTGTCTGGCTCTAAACCACAGTGGTGCGGCCCTTGGGAAAGCCAGGGGGGCTGCAGGAAGAGCCTCAGCCCTGTTAAGAGCCCATCTCTGAAATCCAAATGCCCGTGCAGGAACCCCGCTCCCCCTGGGATCCTAACATGGGGCCTGAATGGGTTTAGGGCCTAAGAACAGGGCATCTCAGGCCTGCAGAGCCCTGACTACCGGCCAGGCACAGAACTGCCAGGCCGGAGTGCCTACATCCAGCCGGGAGCAGGGATGGCACCATGCTGCTGCCCTGCCCTAGGGCAGGGACTGACCTCATCATAGCGGTACATCAACTTCAGCCCTCGGCAGGACTTCTGTTTCTCCACGTGGCGCAGAGCACACTCCAGACAGAACACAACGTTTTCGTTCTCTTGTACCACCTGCAAGCAAGAGCAGGACATCCGAAGGTCAGGAGGCAGCTCCACAGCGCCCTGGGAGGGTAAGGTAGGAGTACGCCCAGCCAGGCAGCCCCCACACCCACTGCCCCAACCAGAGCAGCCCCAGCACCCACCACCCAGGCCAAGGGCTTTGAGGAATGGAAACGCTGGAAATGGACTAAAACGAAAACTGACCAAACACCTGGAACATGGTCTTCAACTAGGAAGGTGAGTAACTGACCACTCTGAGTTAGACCTAGGGGTGGCCCTCAAGTCCCTTCCAGATTTCTGCTGGAGTTTCCTGGGAGAGGGTCAGTCACCACCAGGCTGGTAAAGACAGTGAGGGGTGCGTATTTCTCATCTCTTGAGTTCTGAGGGCTCCTGAGATCCTGTGTTCAAAACCAACCTAGTCCTGGAATAGATGTGGAACATGGAGGACTCCAACTCGGACGGCCACGCGGGGAACACACCCTTGACTTTCCAGCAGCAAAACTGGTTCTCATGGTGGTCCATGAGCGGCTCACAGTCAACAGAGCAAGCGGTGTCCGACGACCCATGCAAACTCCCCCAAAACCCTCAACATCACAGATTCCTGACCTCTGCAACGCAGAGGAGCTCACCCACCAGCCCCGGCCCCCTTGGCCGGGCTGTCCACAAAGCCCACAGCTGTCCCGCCAGTGGACGCCCTGCTGCCTGAGGCCACAGGAGAGTGCTGGGACAGAGACCCTCACTGGGGGCCTGTCTAGGGCTGAGAGGGGCCAGATGAAAGGAAACAGCCACCTGGCTTCTGCGGGAGGCTCCCATACTTCACGCGGACTCCAAGTCCTATTCTAATTCTGAGTTTGAAAATAGGGAAAAATTCAGTCTTAACACTCAAGAGGCAGAAGGGTCATAGGCCTTTGTTAGAAAGCTTGAGGGGAAGGACTTGTTTTCGTCTGCAGTGTTTCTAAGCAAGAAACAGAGAACACGTTGTAGGAGTGTGGGAATGCCACCTACTGACAGAAACAAGACCTTGGAGAGACACGGGGCCAAGGACAGGAAGAACAGGAAACACATCAAATTTAAATTCACAAATGTATTAGTAATCCAAGCAATGCAAACTGTCAACATAAGTCAAACCCCAATTTTTGCCTATGGATTTATAATGGGTTTTTTTTGTTGTTTTTTGAGATGGAGTCTCGCACTGTCACCTAGGCTGGAGCACGATGGCGCGATCTTGGCTCACTGCAACCTCCACCTCCCGAGTAGCTGGGACTACAGGCGCCCGCCACTACGCCTGGCTAATTTTTTCTATTTTTAGTAGAGATGGGGTTTCACCATATTGGCCAGGCTGTGATTGGCCCGCCTCAGCCTCCTAAAGTGCTGGGATTACAAGCATAAGCCACCGTGCCTGGTTTTTTTTGTTTTGTTTTTTAAAGAGACAGGTTGTCACTCTGTCACCCAGGCCGGAGTACAGTGGTGCGATCATAGCTCACTGTAGCCTTGAACTTCTGGGCTCAAGTGATACCCCCGCCATCACACTCAGTTAATCTTTTGTATTTTTTGTAGAGATTAGTCTCACTCTGTTACCCAGGCTGGTCTCGCACTCCTGGCCTCGAGTAATCTGCCCACCTTTGCCTCCCAAAGCACTGGGATTGGCCTACCATGCCCGGCCTCATGATATATTCTTTTAAAAATAACTTTCAGGTTGACAGGAAATGCCAGGTGACAACTCTGAAGTTTCTGAAGGATGGCTTGAAAGTGAGGCCACCTGGTGCCACCTCACAAGGACAGACCAGCTTCACCCCCAGGTGTAACTACCATACTCAATGCATGGACAGTGAATAGCGTGTTCCAGTAAGAGGATGGACAGCTGAGCGCAGTGGCCCATGCCTATAATCCCGGGGCTCTGGGAGGCTGAACTAGGCAGCCTATGGGTAACAGCAGAACCCCATCTCCAAAAAAAAAAAAAAAAAAGTTAGCTGGGCATGGTGGTACACTTGCTGTCCCAGCTACTCAGGAGGCTGAGGTGGGAGGATGACCTAAGTCGAGGAGGTTGAGGCTACAGTGAGACAGGATCACAGCACTGCATTCCAGCCTAGGCAACAGAGCGACACTGTCTCAAACAAAACAAAAGAGAGCACACCAAGCTATGCGGCTTTTGTCAGTGATGTTTATAAGATACTTTGAAGATCTGGGAAAATGCTTATATCATTCTCTTTTAAGAACCGAATGGCTCTAGGTAATACATTTTGAGAAGTCTGGGGGAAAAAACCAGACAGAAGGAAATCTACAGGACAGGAGGCAGGGCGGTCAGACTGCATTTGTCCCCCATCAAATGCAAACGTTGAACCTCCAGGATCTCAGCTGTGACTGCAGTTGGGGGTAGGGCCCTCTAAAGAGGTAAATCAGCTCAAATGAGGCCATGAGGGTGGGCCTATCTTGATACAATGTGATTTGTGTCCTTAGGTAAGGAGGAGATGAGGACACACCGAGAGTTTTCAATTCTTTCAAATGTTACAAAGCCCCGATCTGACTCATCCGGGAGAGGCTGTGTCCTCCCTCTTCTACAGGGCACGCCAGGACTTGGGGTGAGGCGGCATGACACAGTGACACTGGGAGGCCAAGGACAGTTGACCCAGGTCTCAGTCCTGGCCCACCATGGACAAGCAGAGGGACGCGGAGGCACTGGCCTCTCAGGGAGCGTGCAGCCAGAGGGGACACCTGTGGGACACAGGCACCACACAGCATATGGGGTGGGCGCCTCCTAGCTAGGCTTCTGTACTGGAGGTGTGAGGCACTGTGGAAAGGGAAGAGGCCCGGGGACGCAGGTCAGGCCCTTCAGGCGTGCTCTCTGTTCCAGGCTAAGGTGTGTAGTGGCGTGGAGCCATCTGCAGTGCCAGCTGGGCGTCCCTACCCAGAGTGTGTCAGGGCAGCTGCCTGGTGAGAGGTCAAGGGAAGATTGGAAGAAGCATGGCGAGGGCCACAGCCATCCAGTCGCCATGGAAGGGCTTTTCTGAGCCCACCTCTGGCCTGGAACAGGGGTGAGCAGGGGGAGGAGGTGGTGTGTTTGTTATTAACCCCAAAGCTGGGGCAGGTAGGTGGGCACGAGGAAGCCAGCAGGGCACAGTCAAGAAGGCGAGAGGAATGCAGCCTGCTGTAGCCTGGAGTGGCTGTGCCAGAAAAGCATCTCTGATCCCAGATGGGACAGGGAACATCAGCTTTCACCAAGGATAGATTCTGAAGTCCTCGGGGGCTGAGGCAGATTATGTAGCTGAGCAGAACCAGGAAGCCAAGAACAGAGCCCAAGGGCAGAGGCCATGGGCCCAGGCCCACCAGGCACAGGCCACAGCAGGTGGCAGACGCTGCCCAGCACTGTGGGAAACCCGCCCCTCACCACCTCAAAAAGGACGGATAAGAGCAGAGTGCGTGGGGGCTGGAGTGACAAAATAGGGCGGAGAGGGAGGCCACCTGCTCCCCAGGGAGGAAGGAGGCACTGCGGGACCGAGGGAGGGCCATGCGTAGGCAGAACAGAGGGACAGCCTCTGTGTGGCCTGGTCACTGTGGGTGAGGCAGCCACCTCCAGAGGCCAGAAGCTCTGCCGAGGTCCCACAGCCGGCTCCAGAGATGGGAGCACAGCAGGTCTCCTGGGCAGAGCACGCCCTCCCTCTTCTGGGGGCAACCCCGGAGCTCTCAGGCCAAGCACTGCATGCGAGGGTGCCGGCGGGGCCAGGCGTGCTCACCATGGACAGGTAGCACAGGTGCTGGCAGATCTGACACCTCCTCTCCGACGTCTCCAACTGCAGCCACTTTCGAGGCTTTTTCTTCCCGTCCGCCACCGTGCTGCTGCCGTCGTGGCTGCCGTAGCGCGCGGAGGAGTGGAGGCCAGCCTCAAACAGCTGCCTGCGCTGCCGCAGCTCTGTATCCCTGCCAGACACGGGGGACGGCCCACACCTTTACTGACAGCCTGCCATGCTCACCAGCAGAGGGGACACACGCACCCCACACCGGCCTCCCTCCAGACACACCCTCCTGTCAGGAACTGGGGCCTGCTCGGGGGGCGAAGCCCAGCTCACTTCCCCGGCCCAGCATAGGCCCCGTGTGCCTTAGTCTAAAGGTCAGTGACGGCCCTGGCTGATGAGGCTACTCTGCGGCCGGACTTAGTAACGCAGGGACAAACACATCACAACGCCTGCAAAACCACGGCCACCTAGTAAGGGCTTCTCCCTATGTCCCAAGCCAAGGAGAGAGTCAAACTATCTGCTGTTATCACCAAAAGTTCAAAACTCATGTGCTCACAGCACAACCCAGAGCCTCGCTCTAGGATGGGAGAGGCACTGGGAACTACATGTTAGGGAAGAGAGAAGAGGGTTACACAGGCGCCACTTTGCCCAGCATCCGTCCTGACCTGCGCCACCCTTGCTTGGGGAGGGCTGCTGCAGTAGGCGGGGCTGCCTGGAGGCCTCCCCACCACACATTCACATACACATTCACATACACACACACACACACACACGCACACACGCACGCACAAAATACAAGGGGGTTGGCAAAAAAAATGGAGGGTGGAGGACCAGGGGCAGCTATCCATGCCTTCCCCTAACTGGTGCAGAGTCAGGCTCTGACGCGGTGGGTCAGCAAGTACGTGTCAGGGGTCAGGAGCCCCTCTTGCAGTCATTCCCACAAAGAGGAGGAACCTCTTGGTGCTGGAGGTTCTGAGTCCAAACATCAAGGGGAAATTATTTTCTAAAAAAAAAAAAAAAATGTTAAAATAAAAACCACCACACCCTGAAAAAGCCTTTGCCCATCTGGAAAAGCATCGTATGGGCCCCTCAGTGCCAAGGGGCTCTGCGGCTGCAGGCAGGGAGCGCTGTCTGCTCACCCCCGGCCTCTACCCTGCTATGCCCCCACAAGGGCAGCCGGGTCCAGCTCTCTGGCGTGGGCCCTGGGGGTCTGCCAGACCCCCGAGTCTGTTACCTGAGCTCATCCAGAAGGGCTGAGATGGTACTGAGAGTGGGGCCGTTTTCTTTTTTTGCTTCTGCTTGTGCAATCTGGTAGAGTAACTTCTCCATGGAGAATGGCTTAGCTATATGGCGACGCTTCATTTCCTGAAAGAGGAGTCACATCCCTTTAGGGTGGATTTTCATTACTAGGCAGCTGTCAAGGTTTTTCTTGGTGGAGGGGGCAGGCAGGCTGTCTGAATTTCTAAATCTTGAATTGCATTTAGATTTAAACTCTTCAAAACTTTGCCTCCCTGTGAGAAAGGCACCATATACCAGGAAAAGTCACAGCACTTCGCCGCTACCCAGAGGCAGCTGCCACTGCCTCACGATGGGTGGAGGTTCTCTGTCCATTCTAAGCAATTACCTTGAGCATCTTCAGCAGTTTTCCAATACTGGAGGGGTCTGTCAGTAACGGTCTGATCAAAACTCTTTGTGATACAAACAAATCCCTAACAACTTTTCATTCCTAGAAGACCTTTCAACCACCTCTTAAGAATTTCAAAGACATATTCCAAAAGAAACTATCGACAAATAGACACGCACACACAGCGATGCTTCTGTGTGCGCGCACACACGGCACTCACAGGGATGCGGGGGGCAGCGAGCGGGAGGAGGCCGGCTCTGCTCACCTTGGCGGTCTCAAAGCCCATACTTGTCCACTGGCTGGTAGCAAAGTGCACGGTTTCAGACACGCTGTACCCACAGCACACTTTGGACACAAAGGATCCCGGGAAGCAGACGACAAACTGGCCACTCTGCTGCACGGTCCTGTGCACCTTGATCCCCTCTTTGCACAGCACCTCCGGGGAGATCTGGGGAGACAGGGCCAGGCTGAGGCACCCCTCCCTGTGCGTGGGGACACCTGCAGTCTTCAGGTGATGTATGCACACCCTAAGAGGCCTGCTCTCAAGGAGATAAGATTGTTTTATGTGGAAAATAAAAAGATGTCATTCATAACACAAGAAGGAGCTTCTAAGCTGCACTGGTCCAAGAGTGATGACAGGTTCATGCACAGCTGAGGACATGATGACCACACATGCCCCTCTGTCTCCACCTGGCAATGCCAGGGCTGGAAACGGGACAAGGTTACACAACCAGGAGGCTGCCGGGCTCATCTCCAGAGCCAAGTAGGCCACAGGCCCACAGGTTGGGCTTACAAAGGAGTCCCCCGTCCATCTCTTCTCTAAGATGGACAGGCGGGACCAGCAGGGTCAGCAGAGGCCAGAGAAGCTGGTCAGAACACAGCTCAAAGCAACACTTCCCAGGAACTCACCAGCCCCGTGACTTCCTGAAAATAGGTGAAGAAGCCTTTATGCTCATTCCTCTCACGTCCCCAGAAGGTAGGAGCGGCGGGCACAAGAAATCCCAGGGCCCACAGCAGCCCACAACACAAACAAGCCCCAAAACAGATGCAAAGGCTGTGCAAAACCCCAGTGCCCTGTGCAATCTGATGGAAGGTCAGCTTGGCTTTTGTGTCAGAGGACCTTTCCCTTTGCACCCTGGGGATTTGTTTTGCTGTGTCCTCATTGCCTTTGAAAGACAGGTTCATGGGAAACCATGTTCAAGTGCCTAGGAGGTCCTACAGCTCCTGCTGGAGGCAGCGGCTGAGTGGACGCACCATGACGTTGCTTTCCAGCATCTGCAGCCCTGGGGTGCCATTGGCTTGCAGCAGGGTGTGGACCACGTCTTCCAGCTTGTTCTCCTCCTCAGCAGGAATGCAATACCTGGGTCATTGAGAGACACAAGAGACACGCAGAGACTTGACAAGGGCCTCCTGCAGGTACTGGGCCACCCCTGGCACCCTCAGGGACCCGAGCACACATGGGAGAGGCTCTGCTCCACGCTGGCAGGGATGGCGCACTGGCCCAGCTGGGTGCCTGGTCACCGCTGGCTCCCATCTCCCATGGCAGCAGTGCCACGTCCACCTAGCACACAACCAAACCACAGCACATCCGCGTTGCGAGATGCTCATTCTTTTATGCAGATCTGACCCACCTGGTGAGCCAAAAAACCTTCAAACCAGAAACAGATGTTCACAAACCCCCATAAATCAGAACCAGACACACTGCAGCCTCCACGAGCCTCTTCTGAGGCTCCAGCACTGCGCCCTCCTTCTGTTAACAGAGGCCACTGCACTGCACCCTCCTCCTGTTAACAGAGGCCACTGCACTACGCCCTCCTCCTAACAGAGGCCACTGCACTGCGCCCTCCTCCTAACAGAGGCCACTGCACTGCGCCCTCCTCCTGTTAACAGAGGCCACTGCACTGCGCCCTCCTCCTGTTAACAGAGGCCACTGCACTGCGCCCTCCTCCTGTTAACAGAGGCCACTGCACTGCGCCCTCCTCCTGTTAACAGAGGCCACTGCACTGCGCCCTCCTCCTGTTAACAGAGGCCACTGCACTGCACCCTGCACCCTCCTCCTGTTAACAGAGGCCACTGCACTGCACCCTCCTTCTGTTAACAGAGGCCACTGCACTGCACCCTCCTCCTGTTAACAGAGGCCACTGCACTGCGCCCTCCTCCTGTTAACAGAGGCCACTGCACTGCGCCCTCCTCCTGTTAACAGAGGCCACTGCAGGAGCAGGACCTGACGATGTCCTCACAAGGAATACGTGGCTCCCTCAGCCTCCAGCCAGGAACAGTAAACCCTGCCCTCTACAAATGCACAGAGTTGGGGAAGGAGCCAGGCTCATGCACATGCGCCACCTCAAGGCCAACTCCTTGGCAGGTGCTGTGGCGAAGTGGGGGTCAGGGGATATCTAGGGGCCCCCAGCTCTGCTCCCCACTGCAGAGTTTTATGTGTTAGGACCCAGCCTACCCGGCATCAGGTACATACAGCAAGACAGACAGGCGGATCAAGGGCTCACAGGCCTGTGTCAGAGGGTGGCCTGGGGAAGTGGTGGCTCACAGACCCTCCAGGGTATAACCATAAGGCTGGCAGGGGTCCTCAAGTGTAAGAAAAGGTGGGAGGTACAGGTAGAGAGTAACCTACACGGCCTCCTCACGGCAATCACAGGGAGGGGAGGAGGTTTTGCCCATGTCCTTGGAGCCCACCAGGGCCACACTTCCACTCACAACATGTGACACCCCTGGTGCCAGGCTCACAGCATGAATGAGGGGGATGTGAGGGGAGGCCCCCCACAGGGCAGGGGTGCAGGGATGGCTGCCCCTGCCCCTGGGCGTCTCAGGCTGTCTGAGGGGCTCCTCCCTGGGCAAGAGGAGGACATCAGTGTGGAAAGGGGCCTGACAGGTCTTCAGGATGCTAAGCCAGTGAAGCCATCAAACACAAAGACGTGGGCCAGCAGCTCAGGGAAACACCGCCAGCCCCTCCCAACAGCCCCCGCCCCCCAGATCCAGGCGGGCAGCAACTCTGCAGCCCCTATGTGTCTGTGACGAAAGCATTTCTCTCTGAGGCCAAATCCTGGTTTCAGTTGCTCAGTGAAGGCAAGAGCCACATTTAAGTATGTTTTTTTTTAATGCTCATGTTATTTTCAATGCCAACATATTCTGTTACTGATTGGTAATTTAAATACAGGGTTTCTAACCTAAATCACATGTTTTAAGCAAAACTACGCACCATCATGTTCTCTGATCCTATCCCTGCCTTTTCTTTCTCTCCCGTCAATGAGGTTCCAGGAGTGAGTCTTCAAAAAGCCCACACAGGGTATCACATTTTGCTATCTGTGATTCAACGTCAAGCCATAAGCAAACCCATATGGAAGAAACTCGGGCCTCAGGTCACTGGCCTGGGGATGACCCCAGGAACACCAGGCCATGCCACAGCTGGCGTAACTCCTCCACAGGGAATGGCCACTCTTCTTCCGGAGGCAAAGGCACCTCTTAGAATTGTCCTGGCTGTCCCCTCCCCAGCTGGTGGCCTGGCCCGGCAAAGCCCCAAGGCTCCTGTCAGTCCCCGCTCCACAGGCAACAGCCTGGGCTTCCCGGGACCATCACTCCGGACCCACTGCAGGACACTGTGATCACCACCCATGGCACACAGACCCACGTGGGAAGGGAGGGCTCCCTCATGTCGACAGCACCACTCACCAGAAAAGCCAAAATGAGGAGGCTGCAGCCAACGCTGGCTCCAAACAGGGAGAAAACGAGTCCTAAGATTTTGTTTATTTTAATAAAGAATGCTTAATCACCCCATTAGGGCAATAAACACAGTCAGCATGGCACGAACGGCATGCCGGTAAACGATCAGACGACAAGACATCTGATTACTTGTAGTCATTTCCCACTGCTGCCGTAAACAAAGACACCAAAGCGTCCAGCCTCGATCAGGGATGGGGCAGTGGGAGTCAGGATTACAGGCGGGGACCCAGCCTCGATCAGGGATGGGTGCAGTGGGAGTCAGGATTACAGGCGGGGACCCAGCCTCGATCAGGGATGGGTGCAGTGGGAGTCAGGATTACAGGCGGGGACCCAGCCTCGATCAGGGATGGGTGCAGTGGGAGTCAGGATTACAGGCGGGGACCCAGCCTCGATCAGGGATGGGTGCAGTGGGAGTCAGGATTACAGGCGGGGACCCAGCCTCGATCAGGGATGGGTGCAGTGGGAGTCAGGATTACAGGCGGGGACCCAGCCTCGATCAGGGATGGGTGCAGTGGGAGTCAGGATTACAGGCGGGGACCCAGCCTCGATCAGGGATGGGTGCAGTGGGAGTCAGGATTACAGGCGGGGACCCAGCCTCGATCAGGGATGGGTGCAGTGGGAGTCAGGATTACAGGCGGGGACCCAGCCTCGATCAGGGATGGGTGCAGTGAGAGTCAGGATTACAGGCGGGGACCCAGCCTCGATCAGGGATGGGTGCAGTGAGAGTCAGGATTACAGGCGGGGACCCAGCCTCGATCAGGGATGGGTGCAGTGAGAGTCAGGATTACAGGCGGGGACCCAGCCTAGATCCGGGATGGGTGCAGTGGGAGTCAGGATTACAGGCGGGGACCCAGCCTCGATCCGGGATGGGTGCAGTGAGAGTCAGGATTACAGGCGGGGACCCAGCCTCGATCAGGGATGGGTGCAGTGAGAGTCAGGATTACAGGCGGGGACCCAGAACACCTCGCCAGGCAACAGACTCCGCAGGGTACACAACGTGTGCGTCTCCACACGGCAGGAACGAGATTCCCAAGTCAACTCTACTCCCCATGGAGCCACCGATAGATGAGGAAACACTGGCTCCACAGAGGCTGAAAATAACCAATCATGAAATACCGCGGTTTATATTCAGTTAATAGGGGGCTGATGACACGGTCACTACTACTGGTTAACTTTGTGTGGCACTTTTACTACTGTTCCTTAACCCTAAGGTGAAAATAACTCTTGGAAATCCACAAGAAAAAGTGACTAATCCATAACAAAACAAAACAAAAACAAACAAAAACAGACATAAGCAGGTAATTCTTATGGGAACTTAAGGAACTAAGGGGAACTTAAATGGCCACTAAGCATATGAAAAGATCTGCTCATCATCAGACAGGGTTACAACATTCTCCAGCACCCCAACTCTTCCAACAGAGGTAGGTGATCCCAGGCCCAGGCTTCGGCAGGGAACGCAGGACAGGCCTGAACACAGAGAAGCAAGTTCTCAAGCACGTGGAACCACCTGGACAAGAGGTTACCCGCAGGCTCCACTTAATGTGGTAATATTAGTCTCTGCAGTCCCTCCCTTCCCGCCCGGGGCCGGTACTCACCAAATGCAGTCAGCACCAGTGTGTAAGTAGTCAATGTATGGAAGGTGATTTTGGTCTCGAGACCAGCATGAGGTAGAAAAGAGCATGCCAATATTTAGCCAGGGAATAGTCACTCCTAAAACAGGAAGAGTAAAAGGCCATTTTTAAAAGCTAGGCAACAAGGTCTCAAAGGAACAATAAGTAAAAATCTCTTTCTTCTGCTAAAATAAGAAGGAAAAGAAATGGGACTCAAAGCCAGACAAAAGACAGTGAGCAGAAGGTACCTACTCTTTCCTGCCTGCTCTACAGAAGTGGGAGAATATGAACACCGCTTCAAAACAGCAGGAGCACATCGGCCTCAAGAGGGAGGTGGCCACAGGAACCTGACCTGGTGAGGAATGCTGAGCAACCAGCAGCCCACGGCCGGAGCCCCTGAGCCTCAAGGCTGAGGACCAGAGGCGCCAAACCCAAAAACCCCCATCAGGGCCAGAGGCAGAAAGCAAGAAAGCCCCTTTGTTGGCGAGGCCGCTAAGCAGGGTGAGTAGGGCACAGGGCTCCTCAGTTCAGCTCAGAAATGAGTCAGGTTCCAGGACCTAGACAGGTTCCTAGCCGCTTTCCCCAAGGCCTGGGCCTTCACATTCATAGTGACCACAACCTCCATGACGCCTTGGCTTTCCCTAAAGCTTGCAAAGCATCCATCCATCATTACGAACCTACTGACCATCTTGAGAATTCATGATTTCAGCCTGCAGTAGCCTTAAGGAATCGTGACTTCGCTTTGAAAGCAGGAATTTCAAGGTTCAAAGTTGGCCACTAAGCTTCTCCCAGCTCCAGACTCTGCCGTGTGGTTCACCTTTCCACCTTTCCTACTGACTTCACCCACCATTATGTTACTCCTTTCTTTTCTAAAAATCAATTTTCACGTATGTCCTGTGAGCCTGAAGACGCCATCCCTCCCCAGCAGTGCTTAGAAGGGGAACCCAGCCCTAGTTCTCAACGAGTAGGACTCATGGTCATAGCTGCACAGGCAGGCGGCCAGTCAGGCTTACCAGGCACAGCACCGAGGTGACGCAGGATGGACCCTGTGTTATTGGGGAGGACGGTGAGGTTCCATCCATGCCTGCAAAGGGGAAGACAAGGGACGTTACAAACTGGTGGGGAAAGGATGCAGTCACATCCCCAAGAACATGGACAAGAAAATCCCAGGTTACCTCGAAAAGGGTTCTGATTTTCCCACCGGGAATCCGCTGCCGTGAGTGTTGGTGTCCACCTTGCCGCAGTGCACTGCCACGTGGCAGTCCTTCTCTTCCACTAGCCTCCAGTACTCTTGCTGCAGGGAATAGGAAAGGGCTGGTCAGCACCCCTAAGGTGCTGCAGCCACAGAGCACAGTTCAACCCAACAAAACTGGGACATGAATGCCTGATGCACATGCCCCTCAGAACAGAAGCTCTCTTTGCAGAGTGTCTCCAGCAGGACGCTAATGCAGAAAGCAATGACAGGTCACCTCCAGACATATCCTCAAAATGCCAGAAAGCAGGGTCTCACCCATGTTATGCAGCTAAGTTATTCCCAACAGCCAAAAGGTGAAGCCACCAAAGTATCCCATCCACAGATGAACAAAATCTACTCCATCCATAGCATGGCCTATTACTCAACTTGTAAAAGGATGTCAGTTCTGACACATGCTACAACATGGATGAACCTGGAGGACTCACATGCTACAACATGGATGAACCTGGAGGACATTATACTAAGCACGGTAACTGCCAATTATAAAAAGCTTCCGAAGTGACTTTTAATATGTTCCATCTAAACAAATATGGGGGCAAAGAATGGGTCAGAACATGCTTTGACTACAGGCAAGCAGCAGTGCCTAGGCTCCCTTGAGACAAGCCTCCCAGGCAGTCACCTTCCACTTTGTTCTCAGTGATCACCCCAGAAGCACTAAGTCCTCTTCCCTCATCTCACAAGCCTTGGTAAAGCTGGAACCACATTTAGGGAAGACGCCTAACTCATAAGCACCCAGCATCATAGAGTCCAGTTAAGCTCAACGAACAGCTACAAGCAACACCAAAACCACTTTTCTCAACACTGTGTGACTTCCACAAAGAGGGGGCCAACTTGGCAGAGTCAGAGCTCCACAAATCAAGAACAAATTCCACATTAAACGACTGGATTCCCTCAAAAGACTCCCTGAGTGCCCAATCCTGCCACGCATTTGCTGAAACTGAGGGCAACCAGCGTTTGGTGCATCTGTAAAGACATGGGAAGGGAAGCAAGGGACTGCTCCCAGGTGGTGGCCAACGCCAGGGGCTGTCCACTGGCCTTTTTTGGAAGACAGAGCACAAGAAGCTAGGCAGTCCAGGCCTGAAGTTTAAATTCTAGCAAATCTCCCCTTTGTGTTTAAGTATTTACACAACTGCTAGAGCAAAATCCAGACTTTCAGAGGGAATTAATTCCTAAATAAGAGGCTGTAAAATGAGCTAAGTTTTCTTGCACATCATGGATAATAAACTTCTGCAGCTCTGGGGAGATGCCCACAGGACACGCGTTGTTTGGCAATAAAGGCCTCTTCCCAGGTCCAATGCTCAGCCCCAGAAAGCCAAGTGTCCTCCGCCTGACATCTCTACCACAAACGCAACGCGCGCTCTGGAAGCAGCTGTGGAAGCCACACGTGTCCTAGACCAGGGTTCAGCTGACATCGTGGCTGGTGGTGGGTGAGGCAGTGGCAGCTGCAGCATGGTAATCACGACCACAGGGTGGGTGTCAGGCCACCGCGGGGCATTCAACGGCCGCACCCAGGGTACACAGCGTAGGCAGCCCCTGCACAGGTTGGGCGTCAGGCCACCGTGTGGCATTCAACGGCCGCACCCAGGGTACACAGCGTAGACAGCCCCTGCACGTAAGCAGACACCTAAGTCCTAAGACGATGAAAATGGTGCTAAAGGTAAACCTCTAATTCCCCACACTAGGAAGGGAGGGGTGAGCCACAGGGCTGGACATCCTAAGCTCTGACAATTGCTATTAGGAGGTGAGGCACCAAACATCACCCAGGGAGGGTGACCAGCCATCCTGGTTTGAGCAGGTTTGAAGGTCACAGGTCCAAAACCTGGGCAAAACAAGACACCTGAACCCCCAAGTGGTCAGCATGTACACACGGGGCAAACCGACCCTGGATTTTATTTGAAAGAGGTGGCATGGGGCGGGGGGCGGGGGGGAAGCAGCAAAAGCCTGTCACACACCAAAAGATGAGGCTGTGGTCAGCAAATACCTCCTGTTCCCCGGCCGGCAGCTGCCCTGAACCAGCAATCCGGGTTTGGTTTCTTTCCCTTTCCACGACCAAGCGCTGCTGAGAGCCCACCGACGTCAGCAGCTGGAAGTTCACACGGACTCAGCTGGGCACTGGCCGAGGGGAGGTAAATAAACAGATCCGGTCTCTGTCCTGCAGCGCCGCACACAAAAACTCCCCCTAATTGGTCTGGGCACAGAAGTGCTCACTGTCTTTCCAACCTCATACTAACTCAAAAAAGAGAGTTGGCAGAAGCACAAAAATGGCAATCTGCCAATCCCATTAAATAAAAAATAGAAGAGAAAAAAAAGCACAACTGTGGTTTCAAGGGATTCCAAACATTCTCTTGCATAACAGACACACAGAGGATGGGGTGAGAAGCAGCCGGGTGAGCAAGCAGGAGGAGACAGTGACGGGGAGCAGGGGACGTGCCCAGAACCCGCCCCCTGCACTCGGCAGCTCCCCACCTTCCTTATAGTGTTTTTGGCTTCTGAACAAGTTTAGATCAACCTAAGTTAAAACATTTGGCTGCCCTGGTGCATGCTCAACACAGAGGATGAACTTGGCCCCATCTGAGTCTTTTCCATTCACCGAGCTGCAGGGGTCAGGGCAGCACAGCATGTCCTCCAGCTCGCCGAGGGGTTCCCACATCATGAGAGGCAGCGTGAGGGGCCACTTCTCTCACCTCGATTTCGGCTGGTGCAGGCTCCTTGCTGAAACACATGCTCATGATATTCCTCGCTGTTCGATAAAAAGTTGTTAGAGAAACAGACCTTCCCTGAAACAAAACAAAAAAAGAGTAAAGCTTCAGAAGCAAAGCTGAGCCCTACTGCAAGTGAGGCCACACACCTGTCATGGGCTGCTGCCCCTTGGCGTCCCTGCGGCTGTGGGCCACCTTGTATTCTGAGTTAACGACAGGCAGAGAAGGCAGAAATATATTCTCTAAGAACCCACTGTGCCAAGAGGAGTGGGAAGACTCCACCAAGGATCACCCCCATGAGGACCAAATTGTTTTGCCAGGAACAGAGGCCGCCACCCAGAGGCCCTGAGCGGACGCACAGCGGAAGCACGGAAGGCCCCTCCAAGGCTCTGCTGAAAAAGCAGCTTGTGCTGGAGGCAGAATCCCTCAGCTGACAAAGGCTGCTGCAGGCCAGTGGGGAAGCTATCAGTAGCTATGGCCTGATGGAACTCGTGACCAGGGATCCCACAGGAGAGAAGCTGGAGAGACAGAAACTGGGGTGATGTCTACACCCTGAGAGTCCTTGCCATATTAACACCTGCCAGGGCAGCAGCCTTCACTGAAGTTGCAACCTGGTCGCCTTCTTCCCACAGAACCACCTGCTGTCCCCTCTGTACCTCTTCTTCAATGCCCCTCTGTTGCCCTGTTCCCAATAACATCCAGAATGATTTGCTTGCTTTGATAAAATAGCTGAGTCAGTTTGGGAATCTGGAGTCAGCACCTTCTTTTACCTACCACACCAAATGTGGTGCGTTTTTCAGAGGGAAGCCATCTAAGACCCTTGCTATTTCTTTCTTTCTTGACCGGGCACATTTGTTACTTCAGTCCAGAAATATCTCCTGAGCACCTACTGTGTACCAGGTCAAATCCTAGAGGCTGGAGACAGAGCAGTGCATGAAACACACAAAACCTCGTGGAGCTTCCATTCAGTCCGGGGAAGACACAGGCCTCAAACACACAAATATGGGATGGGAGGAGGCGCCAGATGTCATGTGGAGTGGGGGAGGGTGGTCAGGGAAGGCGTCCCTGTGGAGCACTGGACACTGCAGCATCCCCCTAGAAGTGACAGGGCCAGAACAGGGAGCAGCAGATGCTTTCTGCCATCGGGTCCACAGTCGCAGTCGGCATGGAGACATTGGCTTGTGCCTTTCTCTCCTGCAGCAAAGGACCTAGATGGGGTTCTAACTACAGGAATATACTTCCATGCAAATTCCAAGCCGCTCCCGATGGTCTGCTTCTTGTAACATAAAAAAGGAGAGACTGAATTCTGCACCAAGGCAGAGTGCAATGAGCGGAGGTGAGGACGACACCAGCACACAAAAGTCAGAGCCAGGACACCGGTGCCAGAGAGAGTTGTGTGCTCAGGGTCCCTACCCGCGGGCACACGGCTGCTGGGGGCTTCGCCATGGCCACCACGCACAGCTCCACTACACTTCCGTGATGAAATCTAGAAATACCCTTGACAGGGTGAGTTTAAAAAAATCCAAACCTCTTATTTGGATCAAACACATGCTCACAGAATTGGCCTTCTTCAGTAAAAAGTAAAAACGTTGACAGTTTCTCATTTCACCACTTGGCTATTCAGAGTCACAGGATTCACTGAGTGGCTTTACTTGACAAGGCTTCTCAGTAAAACATTCAGGAAACACCAAATAAAGTTCCTCAGAGCTTACAGTCTCTGGGTCACACTTTCTCTTTTCTTAAGAACATTTACAAAGTCAAATAAAAGGCAGCTGTGTCTTGGCAGGCTGCATCCTGCAACCCCTACACTGCATCCCCGCCAGGCAACCTTGGGCAATGGGACAGGAGACTCAGATAAAAGGGGGCCAAACCCTCTCAGGGTCTCAGGCCAGAAAAACTGGGTACCTCTTTCCAGAGAAGTGTGCAAGTATATGAGATGCAGCCTGAGGCGGGTCTGCAGGGCCTGACTTAAAGTGAAGCAGCAACGCCAGGAGTCAAGTCAACTCTCCCTCTGCATTTCTAAGATGTGTGATGGAACCAGAAGCCCGCATTGCCTCAACTACAAGGCCAGGCCACAGCCTGCAGTCAGGCAGCCGTGGGCACCCGAGGGTATGGTGGGGTTTAGTGATAATCAACAGCCAATTCCCAGTGCAGCTAAAACCCACTAGCCACACACTCCCACCAGGCTCACGAGGGCTGGAGCACAGAACACTTCCCCCCCCAGTGAAACCAGAACTGGGACCACACAGGACAAGTCTGTGCCGGGAAACTCAGCAGAGACTTCAACTTAGCTGGGCTCAGCCAGCTGGGCCCCAGGTGCCCTGCTGCCCACTGGCAGGCCGGAGAAGGGAGGAAGCCCCAAGCCTTGCTTCAGAGCCAGGCCAGCTGGGAGGGCTGCCAAGAGGAGAGCCACGGACTCTGCCTCCCCTGCTTCTTGGAGGGGCGAGTCTCCTCAGGATGACTGTGCTGCCGGGAGACCTGGCGGAGACAGGGAAACGCTGCGTGTTTCAGTTTGCTGGTTTCTCCCCAACTCTTCCCTCCACAGCATGTGAATGGTGAGATTCATTTTGATGGCTTTATCAGGGATAGCCCTCCACAGAGAGGACCTGGCAACACTGGGCTGGCAGTGAAGTGAGCGGATGGAAAACAGAGAAAACAAGCGCACAGAGTTCACTAAGGGTCCAGCCAGTGAGAAGTTCAGCTGGGTCTGGGCAGCTGTCGAGCACCAGGATGAAACGCAACAGGAGAAGCAGGGGAAACGAAGCATGTAGCCCAGGTACTTATCCCTGGCATATGGGGATGTGTGCACGTGCACACAACACGCACATGCAAAAGGAAACCCAAGGCCCTGGGCAGACAGGAATGGATTCGTGGTATCTTCATGGAGTGGCGTTCCCCTCCCTCACTGGGTCTCTTGCTGCCCCACCTTGCCCACAAGGCCCTCACTAGGTTCCTTGATATTGGACTTCCCAGGCTCCACAACCATGAGCCAGTACCTTTCTTCTCATTATGAATTCCCCTGTCTGTAGTATTTCAGCAACACGAGAAGACTAAGACAGCGCTATCAACCAGCACAGTGGCCCGCCCCCTGCTTCATCACACCAGGAAATCAGAGAACGCGCCGTTCAGTGCACAGCACGCCCCACTTCCTCTCTCATTCCTCCCGCACTCTCTGTGGAGGCCCCTACCTTATAGATGCACTTGTGGAAGTCATTGAGGACGCCTTTGTCCTCCTCCTCCTCCTTGACCACTTCTTTTTCCTGAGCGAAGAGTCGCCGCCGGCCAGTCTTCAACTGGGCCTGGCCCACCTCCTTGAGCTTGCTGCGGAAGCCGTTCCTGGGGGTCACGCCATGGATGAGCCCATTCTTGGGCTCGAAGCGGGGCAGAGGGTGGAACTTGTGGTGGTCGTTCTCTGTGTGGCCTTCCAGCGGTCCCTTACGCTTCTCCAGGATCTCCTTCTCCATCAGCACCTCCTTCTCCAGCCGCCGGTGCTCCTCTGGGGACAGGGAGTCGTAGGAGAGTAGGTACTGGCAGTAGGCCTCCTGCAGCTTGGCCAGCCGGTCCTGGGCAGTTCTGGGGATGCGCAGCATGTCTGCTAGTTTGTTCCATTTTTTGAGGTCAGTCACTTGCTGCATGCCGCCCATCTCGTTAATCAGCCGGAAAAAGCAGGCCAGGTCAAGCTCACAGCCCCCTGGGATGGCGAAGGGGAAAAAACAGGACAGTTAGTGAAAGAGACACGAACAAGATGTTCCTCATTCAACCTGTACTTCTTGAACTCCTACTATAAGCCAGGACTCTGACAGGCTCTGGGGTGAGAGTGGCGAACAGTAGACTTCCGGTCTACAGAGAGAAGGGCGTTACACAATGACGGGTCATGGCCACTTGCTACGAAGATCAAATGGAACAAGGGACTACCATTTTAGGTGGGGGGCGTCTGAGGAGGCAGCATTTAAGCTGGGGCTTGGCTGGAAGAGGATGCAAGCTGGCCACATGGACATACAGGGAGGAACATCCCAGTGTACCATGTACTGGTACATGTGTTTTCACATGGAGGCAGGGGTCATGAGAAGACCAGCTCCCTGGTGAGGAGTGGGTAGGGGTCCTGGCTGCACCCACAGCCCAGCGTCACCTGGAATAGCTTTGACACATACTTGCTACCAACTCCCAGTTCCCCTTCTAAAATTCCCAATGCCCACCCACTCACTCACTTCACCCATCCACCCACTCACTCACACAAAGGAAGTCTATTTTCAATCCCGCTGGATTTCCAGAGCAAAGAGCAACACCTGCGTGAGGACACAGGGCAGCACATCTATGCCTCGTCCCTCGCCCATCCAGACAGTGGGCTGCTTCTCAGTGCATAAGCTGGTGCTCAGTGCCCCTCCTGATCAGGTCACAGAGCAGCGCAAATGAGCATCAAACCTGGACAGGTTTTAATGCGCGCCCAGTGGCTTTTCCAGATGGGAATGGAAAAAGCAACCTCCCTCGGGCCAAATAAAGGACGGGGGGGCGGTAAGGGAGATTTTCCAAAATAATCATCAACAAAATGCTAAACAAAGTACAAATTAACAACATTTTAAATCTTTAGAGTGTGAGGATATATGGTTTTTAAGTAATAAAAGGTAAAGTGTGCATGGATCCAGTGCAGGCATGGTCCCTGCACATACCGAGCATGGCGGGACCCACCAGGTGAAGCATCTGAACCACCTCAGCAGACACAGCACACACAAAGAGCGAGTTCCCGGCACACCGGCAAGACCAGGGATGGGGACACAGCAGCCTGAATTCCACTCACACTCAATGGCAGGGCAGTGGGCTGATGTGGTTGTGAAGAACAGGGGGGTTGGGGTATCATCAATGAGGAAACTGTCCCCAGCTTCGACAGGAGGGACCTAAGACCTGAGACTCCACAACTCACTCCAGGTCTCACAGACTCCCAGACTCACGGGTGGGACTCATGGTTGGTCTCTGGCTGACAATCAGGAGTTCTTCCTCTGAGGGCAGGTAGGCACTGTCTCAACTTACAGAGGTAGGCATCAAAACGAGTCCTCCAACCAAAACAAGTCCCCCACCATACAAGTGACTCAGAACACAGGTCAGAGAAGGGAGGAAATCCACACTTTCATATTTCACTCTAAGTAGATTATAATGCAAGAGCACCTGAAAATCACACAGCGCTCGCAAGAATTCTTCACGGAATCCTCACCCGCTGCGATCACTCACACTCAGAGCCCTGAGGCTGCTACGTGGCTGAGCCCCTTCCCCACCCAACTCCTGCCAGCCGCACGGCGGCTCCCTGGGACCTGTGGTGGAAGTGAACCTACACAGAGGCAGAGGGCACATCTGCTGGGGTGGATTTCAGGCTATTACTTCAAAGTTATTAAGTTTATACCACTGTCAGATGGCTGAGCCCAGACCCCAGCCCTGAAGCCTCGCTGGGTCATAGGCAGGTCAGTACCCCTCGGACAGAATGTCAGACGCCTTAGACTTCTGGGTGACGGCAAAAAGCATAAGCACACCACAGGGAGGCACAGTATGGCTTTTGTCCCAGGGTAAGGGAGTCAAGGGTAAAGAAAAACCTACTCTAAACAAAAGGGGCTGTTACTACGACGTCAAGTATGCTCTTGAGGCTCCATCATCCACCTAGCAAAGTAGGGAAACTCAGAATGTTTCCCTCCTGTCTGCAGGTCTCCAAAGGCAGGAGGACTTAGTGCAGTTCCACCACTGACTCAGTCACCCTGTGTCCCAAGTAGTCACGGGGCGTGGTCAGCAGGCATGGGTGCACGCGTGTGCAGAGCCTGCTCCCTGCACTGCTTCTATCACGTGCTATTCCCAACAGCAGAGCACAAACCAAGAACTCTTGCAAGTTAACTGTCACTCAGGCATCAGTCCTGGCAGACACCTGCTGAGGGGAACCATGAAACCTCCATCCTGCCTGGAAGCCTATCTTGCTGCCAAATCCAAATCCCTGACACTTAAATGATGGTTACACGTCTCCATGCCTTTGAAAATTCAAGGTCTCCAAAATGGAGGTGTGACCTGTTTCCTCCCATGGGTCTAGACTAATGGGGGTTGCAACCTTACCTGGATGCACCTCACTCCACAGAATCCACTTAGCCTTAACATGGCAAAGTTCATCCTCGCCCTGTGTCCCCAGTGGAAGCACTGAAGAGAGGATGACAGGGAAGGAGGGCTACAGGGGAACCCAAGAGAAGGCTGTGCCTGCAACCCACCCTGAGGAGCAAGCGTCAGCATGACAGCCCAGATGTGCATTTGCTAAGGATCCACTGTGACAGGTTTCCAACAGCCCCAGCCAGAGCTGCAACTGGTTTCAGCAAAAACGTCAACAGATCCCTTGACCTGTGGCCTTGACAAAATCGCCAGAGAAACTGAAGCTCAGAGGAAGGCGAGACAAGGCTGAGCAGGATAGAAAATGGCTGCAGGACCCTAGAGGGCTATGGGCTGCATGGTAATCCCTTCAAATTCATATGTTGAAGCCCCGATCTCCAGTACCTCAGGACATGAATGAATTTGAAGACAGGGTCTTCAAAGGGGTAATTATGTTAGAAAGAGGTCAGTAGGATGGGCCCTAATCCAATGTCCTTCTGAGGAGAGGAGATGAAGACACAGACACACATAGAGGTAGGACCCTGTGAGGACACAGGGAGAAAACAGCCATCCACAAGCCAGGAGGGAGGCCTCGGGAGAAACCAACCCTGCCGGCCCCTGGACCTTGGGCTTCCAGCCTCCAGAACTGTGAGGAATGTCTGTTGTAAGCCCAACAGTTGGTGGCGCTTTTTGGTGGCAGTCTAGCAGAATCTAGAGGGGCACTGCTCCCCACTGGCCCCCCGGCCCCTGCTGACTCCAGCAGTTGTGGGTAGGTGGTGACAGCCCAGGGGAAGCAAGGGGCCCAGGCACAGAGTGGGGGCTCACCCCAGATCCAAGCTCAATACCATTTTTTTTTTTTTGAGGCGGAGTCTCGCTCCGTCACCCAGGCTGGAGTGCAGTGGCACGATCTCGGCTCATTGCAAGCTCCGCCTCCCGGGTTCACGCCATTCTCCTGCCTCAGCCTCTCCGAGTAGCTGGGACTACAGGCGCCCGCCACCACGCCCGGCTAATTTTTTGTATTTTTTTTATAGTAGAGACGGGGTTCACCGTGGTCTCGATCTCCTGACCTCGTGATCCGCCCGCCTCGGCCTCCCAAAGTGCTGGGATTACAAGCGTGAGCCACTGCGCCCGGCAGCTCAATATCATTCTTGTCCTGCCACCAACACCCAGGACCTGGGAAGAAGGGCTGCAGGGGGAATGAGCTGAGAAGCCCACTACTCCCGAGAAAGGGGAGCTGAACTGGAGCTTCTGCAAGGGAAGAGAACGTGAAGACTGTGAGGGAACTGCAGGGATCTGGGGGCGGGCGGGCAGGCAGGGACCCCCCACCCCCCGCCCAGACCTACCTATGAGTGGGAGCTCGTCCATGGTGATGCCCTGAGATTTGAGGTGCTTCTTGATGCAGGCCAACCGCTGCACGTTGGGGCCCCAGCGCCGGCCCAGCTTGTGGATGTGCTGAATCTGCGTGACAAACCGCATCTCGTCGTTGAGCTTGCATTCGGGCCGCCAGTCCGGAGGGGGGATCACCCTGCACATCCCGAACTTCTCCACCTGAGCGCGGACCGACTCGATGTAGATGAGCGGGTCGTGGAACTCCTTGGCGGAGGGCCTGAGGACAGGGATCTCGTCCATGGCCGCCCACCCGGCCTTGCCGCCGCCCTTCTCGGCCTTGCCCGAGTCCTGCGGCTTGTGCACGGACTCCGGTTGCGAGGTAGAACGATTTTCACAGGAGGCGCTGTCCACCTTGCCATGTGCTTGTCTGCCTGGCGTGCTCTTCCCGGCCGTGGCCCGCTTCGGCCGATTCCTCTCCAGACTGCGCTCCGGCACTTCCTTCTTCACGTGTCCGTTCAGCAGACCTTTCTCAGCTGGGGCCTTCTTGCCAGGGCCTTCGGCGGGGCCAGCCGCCCCTTTCATCTTCTTGGGGGGCGACTGCGGCTTCTCCGCCTGATGTGCCTCTTCCAGTCTCCTCTTGGAGTTCCGCAGCCCCTCCCGCAGCTGCAGGCCCTCCCGCAGCTGCCGCCCCCCCACCTCCTTAGTGCATGACTTTGGGTTCAACCTGCCACTGACCTTGAGGCCATTGACGGCGGGCCCGGTGGACTTGGACGCCCCCCCGAGGGATAGCACCTGTTTGCGGGTTTTTGCATTGCTACTTTCAGTTTTCCCTGAGATTGTGTGGTTGACAGCGGAACTGGGCTTGTGGTGATTGGGTTTGGTGTCCTTGACCAGTTCTCTCTTGGCTTTGGTGTATGTGACAGCCCCCTTCGTCACCGTGGCAGTGTACTTCACAGTTTTGGATGGTGAAGGTCTGACCTCGCGCATCTTTTTGGCACTGGTTGCACCTGCACCCAGAGATGACATTCGAGTGACTCCGTTTACCTTAGAAACCTGTGGAGCAGCAGAAGCAGAGGTGGAAAAAAACGCAGAATTAGTACCTGCCACGAAAATGACTGGTCCACCCGTGAGAAAGGACCCTGGGTCCTGGGGACAAACAGAGCCAGCAGCCTGTTTGTGATAAGAAGAGATGTGGAAATACCAGCAAAGAGAAGCAAAATACACATCCAAGAATTAAGCAGCGATGTCCACTTTCAGAATCCACTATACACCTATCCTTCGTCACCAAGTATGCAGCCTGCCCCAGGCGCTTCCTAGCAGGGTTTCGTGGGTGCATTTTCACGTTCCCATGGCTCTTCCAGGAAATTTGGTGTTTCACAATGAAGACCTCCCCATGTGCCACGCGATCACCTGTCCTGAGCTTCTCAGAGTTGATGACAGCAAGATCCTGCTTCCTTGGGGGAAGTGGAGACAGACACACACACAAATATCCCTGTTCCAAGAAAAGTCATGTCTGCTATTTCCATGCTCCACATAGCAGCACGACCTGCCCACAGGATTTAGAAATCTATGTGGCTAAAAAAAGAAAGAAAACAAAAATACTATGGAAGGAAAAGAACAGCAGTGCTCAAGTGGTTTGGCTCTGGGTGGCAGGCCAGGCCCAGAGGTGTGGCTGCAAACTGTCAGCAGCTGCTGTCTGCTTTCCTTGTGGAGACGAGCCCTGGACAGGGCCAGGCTGGATGGAAGAGGGATGCCCCGACCTCACTGGTGAAGCAACACATGCCAACCCTTGTCTGCACATGTGCTTCTTATATTTTCCCACCGTTTACAAACTTTCTCACTTATTTTCCCACCTTGGACAAACTTTCCCATTGGGTTCTATGGGACCGGAGCAAACAGAGACAGTCTTACAGCTTAGGCGCTGTGGTAATCTTGGGACACACAAATGTCAGCAAAAATGGGGAGCGACAATGGCAGACACTAGAAATGCACGAGCTTCAAACAAGAATAATGAAGGGACCCCAATGGGCTGCTGCCAGACATGCTGGTTTTGAGGAGATGTCTCCTCCGTGTCACAATGTGGCCACTGCCCCATCACTTAATACCTTGGGCATTACTTTTCATCTATGATATGAGGTTAAAGTCAGGGACTTCAGGGTTTTATAACCACCACCATCTCCAAAGGAAGAAGCCTAAAAATCACACAATTACTGAGAAACACAGAAAAGAAACACTAGCCCCCTCTTCTCCCCAACAGCCCGAGAGGAAGGTGCCAGGGTCAGGAGAGCCTGCACTTCCTGGTCAGGAGAGCTGGCCACATGCAGTGATGGCCCAGAGGGTACTGAAACACCAGTGCCACCACAAGGCTGTGCAGGCTGCCATCACACAGGGACGAAGGTCCCCAGATGGCGGGTAATGAGTCTTAGTGACCTTTGTACTAAACCTAGGCCTGGCCCAGGACACCCCTTAAGTGGGGGTGGGGCATGGGATGAAATTTCCCAAAGGCACCGGGCGTGGTGGCTCACGCCTATAATCCCAGCACTTTGGGAGGCCGAGGTGGGTGGATCACAAGGTCAGGAGATCGAGACCATCCTGGCTAACATGGTGAAACCCCGTCTCTACTAAAAATACAAAAAATAAGTTAGGCGTGGCGGTGTGCGTCTGTAGTCCCAGCTACTCGGGAGGCTGAGGGAGACGAATGGCGTGAACCCCGGAGGCGGAGTTTGCAGTGAACCGAGATCATGCCACTGCACTCCAGCCTGGGCAAGACTCTTGTCTCAAAAAAAAAAAAGACTTCCCAAAGACATCCAAACCAGTGGCTCTCAGCATCCCCTAGAGGGCTGATGTAAACAGATCACTGGGCCCTACCCGCAGAGTGTCCAAGTCAGAGGGTCTGGGATGGGGCTGACAATGTGCATTTCTAACCAGGTCCCAGGTGATGCTATGTGCTGACCAGGGGACCGCGCTTGGAACCACTGAATGAAGTATCAGTGAAGTTTATAAAAATCGAAAAGGAAAGAAGCCACTGAGACCTGTGTTTCTCTATATGCCAGCAATTAAATGTAGTCCAATCAAAGCCACAAATTCTTGGTAGGACATATCTCTTAGGACCCAGCCCCAGGAAGGCCCCATTCCTGGAGCCAGATCTCAGGCCCCATGAAGAGGCAGAAGGGAAGACCCAGGAATCACACTCTGGCTCTTTGACCACGAGTCACCCTATAAAAAAAAGTGGGACTGACAGACAGGGTCTGGAATAAATAATGGGAAACCCTTTTGGAGAGGAAAAAAGCACCTGGCAATGATAAATTTAAAACAGATTTATAAAACCAGGGGTAAGGACAAACAAATATTCCGTGGTAAGTACCATTAATCTGCAAGAGGAGGTATAGTGAGGAATGCAAATCTCTTAGTTTTAATTGTTCTTTCAAATGTTTCCACTAAAACCAAAGCAAGACAAAACATTTAGAAAAACAAAAGCAAACAGTAAACTCCAGCTGGGGCTGATCTTTATTTCCAGCAACAAAGCCTGGGGGGGGGAATGGGGGGGCGTGGCGGGAGAATGGGTCTCAGGGTACCCAGGACCTCGGGGAAGGGTTCTATCTCAGGTTCAGACAGCAGAAGACAACACCTCTACAGTTGGCTCAATCTCCTTTTAACCTGTAGGGGTACAGGCTGTTTCAACCCTACTCCCAGTACAATAGTCTCCTTAAGGAGACTGAGTCCACGATGTGGCTTCATATCTTCCTACAGATGGGGAATTGCTAGTCAAAATGGCAAACTCCAGATGGTGCCAGACATAACCAACTCCTGTGAGGTTCAGGCATCAGCCACCACGACTTGCTGAGGTTTAGAGTTCAGTGTTTTCCAAACCTGGCACCCCTAAAACCCTTAGGGGAGCTTCAAAATAATGTAAAGCCCTTCCCTCTAGATTCTATGCTTTTGGTGAGGATCAAGAAAGGGAATCATTGTTTAAAAGCCCTGGATGGCTCAGTGTTCCCACAAATCCGTGGACCCTACCCTTCCCTAACACCACTGTCCAAATACCAGAGTGCTATGTCTCTCATATCCTATCTCAAATAAGAGTGTAAGGCCTTTGGTTCCATCCATTCTGGCTTCTCAGGGGCACCTGAGTTCATGGCTAGCAATGCTACAGGGAAGTAAATTTTCTACACAGCTGAATTCTATATATCACTATCTTCAATGACAAAAGGAACACCTTGTTTACATCTTTCTGAAAACCTAAATACTGAATTATTGGCAAGGTATACATTCAAATAACTTGCTTTATGAGAAAAATGAGTTGCACTATTTTCCTTATTATAACAGTTATCTTCAACAGTATCCACCCAGATATCATACACGCACGCCCACATAACAAGCTCAAAGACTAGATGGATCTCACCCACAACACAGAAAAGCGAAGTTCAAACAAATAAATTACAAAGACTGAAAAGGGCAAGTGTCACTGGCCGTCTTCCTCCTGGACACCCAGAGGGTCCGTGTTCTAGGCCCACCATAGAGGGCCATAGAGACCACAGAGAGGCCATAAGGGAGCTGAAAAGCTAACATGGGAAGCAATCTGCCCCTTAAGCTGCTCCATGTGTCCTAAAATGGAGAAATAAAACAGAACCAACAACCCAGCCAGCACCACCACTGTGGGGAAACCTGCGACCTACTAATCTAACAAAAAGATGCCCCTTTTCTGGGCCTGGACTTGTCTCTAAGGAGCCAGTGCTTCATTGGTACAAAAGAAAAGAATGGAGGAAGGCATTGTCTTACCTTGCTACCGAAGGTCTCCCTCAACCCACCTCTGTATCAATTAAAACCACACAGCCCCAGTTATGCAGCCAATGCACTACAAGGAAGGTCACCGCTGCGCGTCCTGAGGGATTCCACGTAAAAGCACACACAGGAAGTCATCTGAGCTCACTGAAGAATTAGCGCCGAAGTGGGCTACAGCAGGACCCTCCATTGAATGACAATACATTTCAGCTGAGCAGCTTTATACATCAGTGCTTGAAGTTGCTCCTTCTCTCAGCTCTGTTGTGGATTTCTGGCTTCTCAGTGCATTGCCCCCTAGCCCCCAACCCAGCTCTGCAGAAAGTGAGGTGTCTGCAGCGTGTGCTCCTTGGCCTATAGCCATCCGTCATCTGTATCTCAGGTGATCCCAGGCACACGGCCATGAGATACTAGAGCAACCCCTCCTAGTCATAAGAGAATGGTTTCAATTTAACAGGCAAGGTTGAGAGCATTTTCAAGTTACATTCAGCCAGATGAATACTTGCAACAATCCCTCATTCTTCTTGCAGAAGGGATATAAGGTGAGAGATATGAAAGTCCAGGACCTCAAAAGTTCCTACCTGACTTTGTTCTTAATAACAGAAATTCCATCTTAAAAACTGTACCCAATCCACACTCTGTGTGCTTGCTTTAAGAATATAAAATCCCTCCCCCTCCACCCTTATGGGTTTTTCTCCACCCCACCACCGACACACACAATATTTAAATCAACTCAATATGATGACAGATGAAAAGGAGAAACATGCACTTCCAAGGCAGAGCAGAAGATGAGAAATGACTGTGATGTTTTTGGTTAACTAAGCAAAAATGTTTCAGTCGCTCAAGATTATGACGCTGTCCTCAGTTCAACCTCAGATTCACTGGCAAGTTCTTCTTCCCCACGAGAGGGAGCCGTTGAGCCGAAGCCTCTGCCGGCCTTTCAAAACAGAGCCAGAGGCCCAGAGAGAGAAACAGTTGGTGGCTGGGGGTAGTCCATTTGCACTTTAAAACTTGAATCAAAAACAAAGAGCCTAAACAGAAGCGAAATGCACTGGACAGACAGTGAGTTATGGAAGGGGAGGAGCAGCCTGCTCAAACACTGACCGCAGCAGCAGATGGGCAGGAGCCTTCTAGCCAAGGCCAAGGCCAAGGCGAATGTGCTCTAAAAGAGATGCCTGGATTCTACTGGGGCATGTAGATGTACCTATAACCTCTCCTCCCACTGAAGGCAATGTAACTGAGTCGCAAATACCACACCACCAGCAAGTGCAATTCAAATGACATTATGATGTCATGAGAAGAAAACCTTTAACATTTTTTAAAACTAATACGATTTTCTAGGTTTCCTTCTCAATAGTCGTATTTTCCAGAACTTTAAAAGAATATTCTCAATTCCTTGGCCCTCTCTGAATCTTACTGGGGCAGGACTTTTCTGCAACGCTTGTACATTTTCATATGAAAACCTCTTCAGTGACAGTAGCCTATAGCTCAGTGGAAGGTCCTGCAAAACCAGTGGGATTAGCCAGTTCATCATTTTCTTCTCACACTCAGCCTCAGCATAAGAAATGAGAATCACATGTGGCCACATCTGGTGCAATATCCTGGCTTACAAACCACACAAATTTCTACACGAGTACAAAACCTGCTCATGACTCTCTTGGAAAACTAATACTTCAAAACCCTTGCTAGAAATAAAGCTCGTCTGTTGGACTATCCTAAACTTGTTACTTTCTGTCACTGCACGTAAGCAGAAGTACTGTTGCAGGAAAGCAACAGAAAAACACCATTTGCTCCTTGGTGAGACCCTTACCATACAACCAAATTATTACCCAGGGGCACTCCCAGCCCCGTGACAACTGCAATGTTATACAGGCATGTGCATTCCATGACAAAGACAGCTCATTTGGTATAATAGAGAGTTAAATGGCCGGCCAGAGCCCTCTCACCAAGAAAAAGGCGTAGGTGAGGTATGCACTGGTGTGTTCTAACTCTCGGGTTCTAGGGACTCCATAAATTGCACACACTATCAGATGGCATTACCCAGTTCACATGAGGGGAAGTGGTTTTAGACTCGGCAGACAGGCGCGTGCCCCCACACAGTTCATTACAGCAAGCAGAGCAAAGGCACTTCTCAGCAGCACCCCCTAAAAATTATATCCCTCCACAGTTCAGTCACATTTATGCTTTTCTTTTAAGCTGAGCAATAACAAAAAAAAAATCCACATATCATATTTGAAATGAAAGATCAGAGTATCCTCTGGGCCCATATCTTTCAAGCAGTTGAAAAGATGAAAGGTCACAGTCTAATCACTTGTATCAAGCAGTCACAAGGGAATCTACAATTTGCTTTTATTGACCTTATTTTCAGAGTACTTAATAGGATCTGAGCGTTTGAAAATTCTCCTTTCATTTCTCACAATGTCCCCGTATAAGGAGTTGGCAAGACTGGCTCCAAAGGAATAACAGGGCCCAGGAAGGTTAAATATCACATCTCAAGTCTCACTGAAGCTCAGAGTCAGAGCCAAATTAGAATCTGGAGCCATGGATCATCCCATCTGGGCTGGTTAGACTGGAACAGGGAGGGAGAAGGAGAGCGAAGAGGTACAAAGTGGGGAAACGGTGACAGGAAAGGATCCCCATCAACACCTGCAGGATCGCCCTGCATGAGCATATGGCGCTACCTGCAGGGACTCTACCCTGAGCCCTGGCATGAACTCAGAGGACAGAGGCCTGCTGTGTGAGGGGCACCCCAGGACCTCTTTCCTGCACCTAAGATCCTGCACAGGGAACAGGTCACACGAACACCCCATGGAGCACGGGGGCAGGCAGGGCCATCCCAGGCTAACGCGGTACTTGCTGTTCCTCCTCAGCTCTTTAATCTGTCCAACTGTGCTAATTCCTCTCATCCCCTTAAAAACGAAAACCTTGAACTGAATGAAGGCCAAGTGCTGAGAGTGAGCTCTGACCAGCTGAGACGACAGGCGTATCCCACGCATCCCTGTTCGTGACCGCGCAAGAGGATGTGCGTACCCGTGTCTGTCCGTGCATTAGAACATGAACAGTCACATGTACATGACTCAGGTCCTCTGCCACCCTTCATTCCTGCCTCGCCATCCAAGGATGGGTTCTCAGGGCAGAAAAGCAAGATCTGGAAGCTCACCTGGATATGGCCCCCAGTTCTGATGTGGCCCAAGAGAATTTTACCACAAGTAAACTCAAAAACTCAAAAAAGCAAAGTGGGATGAATAGAAGATAAACAAAAACAATCAACTTAACCCTACTCTAGGATTCTGGAAAGCAGACAGGATGCAGTCACATGGTATAATCACTGTCTTTCTGTCTCTCTGGGTTGCTTCTAATTCTGTTCTCTTTCATGAGCAAAAATCTTACATTGGAGAGTTCTGTGCAAGTCTCCATCAGACCAACAGCATTGGGAACAGCGGGGGAGTGAAGAATCACACACCCAGGACCAAAGCTCGGTGCCTCCCTGGGCTTTGTGCCTCCAGTGCTGACAATCGGGGGCCCAATGGTTGAGAGACGCCAGGTGAACACATGGTGTGGCCCAATTCCACACCGTGGCTGTTGTCTCTGGGAAAACTGAGGTCTGTTTTGGCAACAGTGGCCAGTGTTTAACACGTGCTAGGTGTGTGTGGACTGTGGAAACATAAATGTGGTGATTCTTGCCATGCCCACCCCCCGCCCCCAACAACTGCATACTATTTGCTAGGTAAAGGTTCACATGCGCATGCGTACATACCTGTCTGCCTATGTATGACTATAGTCACATGTTCACGTTCAAAGAGAAATATCCACGTCACCACCAAGAATGAATGAGAAAGACCACCTCTACCACAAGATGAAATCGAGTATTTTCACACCACAATAACCATGTAAGTCACTCTGCAACACTGCCAGCCAGGAATCTCTTCTGTCCCCTCTACAACTTCCTCTGAAGCTACCTTTAAGAATCATAGCCTCCAGTCTCTTCTAGGGAAGATTTTAACACTCTATGTTTAACTCTGTGAGGGAAGCTCATAAATGATCCCGTGACTCAGCAGATGTTAAAATGGAGTGGGGAAGAGGAGCACCAGGCATCAGTGAAATGCCACCTGTCCGGGGACAAGCCCTCAGCCGTGTGCCTGCAGGAACCTGCCTTTATCCCCACTACTCATCCCTAGGGTTGTGAGAAATCAATGTCCAGGAATGGGAACATCTGGACAGCAATAATAGCCAAGCCCTGAGGGATTCTTCAAAACTGCCTCACCAGAACCGGCATTATCTGTGGCCCTGTTGGGGGCAAGGGGGTGGCGGGGGGGACAGTGCAGGATAGGCAGGGGCAGGAGGTGGTCACGGTGGCAGCCACCTACACTCTGTGGATGCTACAGCCTGGGACTCAAATGCCTTCAGTGGAAGAGGTGCCACCCAGCCATACCCAGTTCCACAGACTGCTGGGCAGGGCACACAACATGCACATATTCTGCTTCAAAGGCCAGGTGGTGAAATGTTAACTTGTCACATCAAAAAGAACAGAAAAGTAAACTAGGATCATCCACTAACAGAACTATCCCATTTGCAGGCCTGTTTTAAAACCTACCCTCAGAAAAACATGTTCCCTGCCACTCTAACGCTCATCTGGAGGCCAGGGTGGGTGGGTGGGAGAAGGCTTAAGTAAAAAAGTGAGTTCACTTTCTTGGTGAATGCAGTTGGTGAATGCAGTGGCACCCAGGGATGAATGCAAATCCAACTGATGGATCTTCGCAGGACGAAAGGTGCAGGTGCCTGCAGCTCATGCAAAGGTGCACTCTGTCTCTCCCTGTCTTGCTTCTGAGCATCACCTCCTGCTTCTTGAGCCCTCTGAAGATGAAGTTTTAGCTCGGTGAAGTGAAGTGGGAAACCGGGGTCTGGCACACATGTAGGCACCCCTGCTGGACTTTACCTGTTTCCGTAAGTCCTGAGCCGACCGATGCAGAGGGGGGTGGTGATGGTTGGCAGCAAGCCCCTTGGTCGAGGAACCCGTGGAGGGGGCCGCTGCAGGGTGGTTCGCTGAAGCCTGCTCCCGGCGGCTGTCAGCCCGGTGATCGCTGTGCTTCTCCTTTGCGGGAGTGGCCTCTTTGCTTTTGTGTTTTTGAACAGGTTCCTTCTCCCGTGTTGACCTGCTGGAACCATTGAAAACTAGAAAGGAAGGAGAAAACAAGAATGAAATCACTACCTTGACCACTACCACGCGAACTACTGATATAGTTTGGCTCTGTGTCCCCACCCAAATCTCATGTCCAACTGTAATCCCCATGTGTTACGGAGGGAGCTGGTGGGAGGTGACTGGATCATGGAGGCCGTTTCCCCTATGCTGTTCTCGTGATAACAAGTGCATTCTCACGAGATCTGATGATTTAAAAGTGTTTCGCACTTCACGCTCTATCTTTCCTGCTGCCACGTAAGAAGTGCTTTGCTTCCCCTTCGACTTCCACAATGACTGTAAGTTTCCTGAGGCCTTCCCAGCCATGCGGACCTGTGAGTCCACTTAATCTCTTTTCTTTATAAATTACCCAGTCTCAGGTAGTATATAGCAGTGTGAGAATGGACTAATACACCTCTACTCCCCGAAGTCAAAAAGAATCAACCATCAAATGTCAGAGCGAGATTCCATCTCCAAAAAAAAAAAAAAAAAAAAAAAAAAAAAGCCTATTCTCAGATTTAAAAGAGATGCATTTTGAGGGCAGAGAGCTACTGACATGCATGGGTTGGGGGCACAGCTGCTTTATCTGACCTATCAGTGACAACAGAGATGAAGAAAGGGATGATGGAACTTTCAGCCAGACCCATTTTCTGTTCCTAAACTCAAAAACAGCAATAGCTAATAGCTAATATTTCTTAAGTGCTTCCTATAAGCCAGGGGAACTATGCTAAAGCCCTGAAGTACACTGAGCCTCTGAATCCTCAGAACAACCCTACTGGACAGGACACTTACAGATGGAGGGTGTACGCGCCTGGCACAGGCCATGCCACCTATCCCTGGCACATGAAGTCAGCCTGCCTCCCAAGCCCACCCCAAACCCCAGGTGGCTACAAGTGAGAATTTCCAGTGAGCATGGTGCTTCCTACCCACGAGGCAGAGACTTCAAAAGAGAACAGGGATGCTTTGGGTTTCTACAGAAAACCAGAAACTAATGTTATGGGTTTATCCTTCTACTTTACAGCCCCTCCCCCATGGAATAAAGGAGCCTTTCACATCCATTTCTCTGGAACCCACAGGCCTTGTCTCCCCACAAACAGTCCAAACAGGGCCCGTTTCTTCAGGGAAGGAGGAAGCACACCCTGTTCCTGGGTTGCTTTAGGCAGATCAGCAAGGGGAAGCTCTAGTGATCTTCTAGCCATCATCCTGCCGGAGGGAGTTTTCAAAAGGTTACTGTGTCCACTCATCCATCTGGCACTTGAGTGACTCCAGGCCACCCCCACCCCAGCCAGGACTGGCAGAACTTCAGGCAGAATTCCCCCACCCCCACAGCAGCAGATGAAAGTGAAAATTATTCCTCCTTTGAGTTGTAAATCTCCTCCTATTGGCTTGCAGAAGGAGAAATCACATCTTTCCTCCTCTAAACATCTTACCAGTCTGTCCTTTTTGAAGACTCCCTTTTCCCCAACATTCAATCTCACACTGAATTTTAAGAGTCCTTTAAATTATATTAATGCCTTATAAATTGCAAATATCGTCCTCTTTTGCCATTTACTTTTTCACTTGCTGTGATGCCAAATCTGCTAACAAATTTCTTTCAGTTTCTTGCTTTCATGCTTAACGTATCCTTCCATATATTTTCTCCCGGTTTTATTAAAGTATAACAATTAAAACGTCAAACTGTAAACATACCATATTAATACATGTATAAAGTGATTAATCAAGCTAATTACCATATCCAATCCCCTTATATACTTTTGTGCTAAGAATATGTAAGATAAGCAACTTTTGAGCATACACTATATTATTAATGACTAGTCACAAGGCTGTCCAGTAGATCTCCAGATTTTCTCTCTCCCCTCGAACCAACTTTGCAAGTAGAATCCGACGTTGCACAACATTCTACTGGATACTCTCAGTTACAGAGAAAATGGAGAGTTTCAAATGGTTGTCATTTATTCTAAGTCTAAGTAACTACCCATTGTCAGAAACCATCAATCATGCCCAAGCTGGCAGTATCTGTGCTAGCTTTCAAGACAAATTAAAAGCAACATCCGCAAGAAGTCATACTTCAATGTGATTAAAAATCAAGCCAAGGGAACATGAATCTAGGCAATTCCTGACTGTTCACCAATTTTCTAAAGCAGTGAACACAGCTTATTAAAATATAGCATGGGAAGTAGTTTTTTTTGTTTGTTTGTTTGTTTTTTTGAGACGGAGTCTCACTCTGTCACCCAGGCTGGAGTGCAGTGGCACGATCTCGGCTCACTGCAAGCTCCGCCTCTCGGGTTCATGCCATTCTCCTGCCTCAGCCTCTCCGAGTAGCTGGGACTACAGGCGCCCGCCACCATGCCCGGCTAATTTTTTGTATTTTTAGTAGAGACGGGGTTTCACCGTGGTCTCGATCTCCTGACCTCGTGATCTACCCGCCTCGGCCTCCCAAAGTGCTGGGATTACAAGCATGAGCCACCGCGCCCGGCCGCCTTTTTTTTTTTTTTTTTCTTAATCTCCAATACTCCTCCAAACTTCTCTGTGCTTTTTCCTGCCATTAAGACATGTCTCATGGTGAGGCCTACTACAAAGCAGCACCAGTTCTATAATTACTTCTCTTTATTCAGTTAACAAAATATTACTGTATGGGTTTGCCGCCCTTCAAAACAGTATCTGCAGCTCATTCCCAGCTCTGTTGTTTGCAGCTGGGCAAGTTATTTAATCCTCAGTTTTCTCATCTATAGACTGGGGATAGCAGATGTTCATGTAGGTAGAACATGTACCACAATGTCTGGGGTTCAGTAGCTACACAGTATTTGGGAGACACTATCACTGCATGTTTAAAAGGGCCATCTCAGGTTACTACACAATCAGATTGTGGGCAAATCTCTTTTTGCCTCATATCCCTCCCTGCAGACAGAATATAAAGAAGGGCTTCAATGCAGACAAACACTGGTCTCAGCAAGACCCAATACAACCTCCTACTCCTCTGGGTCATTAACTTGTCCACACTGACCATGCCTGTTACATCTCCTACTCATGCCAGACCATGAATGAGAGTCTGTGGACAAAGTCCAGCGGAGCCAGGTGCCTCCTAACACTTGCCAGTATCACTTTCATGGGAAAAAGAGGAGTAGCTAATCACTTGCCTGAGCAAAAAGAAATACAACACTGAAAACACATCCCAATTTTCCACTAGCGATGTATGGTCAGATCAGTGGATCTCAAAGGAGATTTAGAGACCCTTCAAGGACCTAGAAACCCTTGCAAGAGATGTGCTAGTGTCGAAACTATTTCATAATAATATAAAGACATTATTTGCCTTTACAATGGGTAGACATCTGCACTGATGGCACAAAAAATGGTAGGTTAACTATAAGGGAAATGCAAATCAAAACCACAATGAGATACACCACTTTACATCAACTAGGATGTAAAGTCGTATCATAAAGATGGATAATGATGACTGATCGCAAGGATGTGGAGAAGCTGTAACCCTCACACACTACGGAAATGCAAAATGGTTTCTCCTTTTCAGATGGTTCCTCTCAAGGAGAAACGTAGGAGTTCCCATATAACCCACCAATTCCATTTCCAGGAATGTACACAAAGGAAATAAAAAATATGTCCACATAAAAACTTGCACACAAATATTCATAGCAGAATTATTTTACTAATCGTTAAAAATTGGGGGAAATCCCCGAAGATCCAACTGATATTTATTCAGATAAACATAAAGTGGTATATCCATACAATGAAGTATTAGCCATAAAAATGAAATCCAGTATTGATACATGCTACAGTACATTTAATGGGTATATTCTATGTGTGAATTATATCTCAACAAAATATATTTTTATATTTTTAAAATATGGGTGAAATCACTGGTACTTTAGCATAAAATGGCACCAAACTACTGTACACTAATCTAATACGCATTTCATCCCTGCTACCATGGATTAGTAGCAGTTAAAAAAAAAAAGAATCAGTTTCACTTAAGAATGACCTTGATAAAGTCATACAGTGAGTATGACTCAATCATGGCCCCTGAGCACACATACTTTGTGTGACAAGATGCTATTACACATAAAGCACTTCTCCTGTATACAGAAATACAATGATCATCTCTAGGGAAAAGCACTTGTGTGATGTGCAAGTTTTGGGCTAGCCCCTTTTTTTCATAGGATGTTATTTTTATTTCAAGAAGGACCAACACACTATAGTTCTTCAGACTTACTTATCTGTAGTTTTTACTTAGTTACTAGATTTTATCAAAAATGAAGCAAGCCTGTCTATTCAAGGAACAGAATGCATGCTTTCAGGCAAAAATTAGAATTTCAGAAAACCAGTATCTGCCATCATGAGTTCGACAGAAATTCTTTGATGATGTACCCTTGTCCATTACCAAAGGTGCTAACAAGAACTCACTGAACCATTATTTTCAAATGAACAACACAGGATGCTACAAAATAGTGCATGGGTTAAAGGTCCGTTCAAAGAAAAAGAAAAACCAATGTATATTAATGTAACAGTAAGAAAAGTTCACTGATACAGGTACAGGTTCCCAGAGCAACCGACTTGTAAGAAACTACCACTTGTAGAGCCTACTGTCCTATTAAGTACTGAAATCATCTACAAAGGCCATTTCCCATGTACGTAAATATTTATCCGAAGCTGATTTTCTTCATATACATCAATCAAACTATGTACTGCAACACTCAAGAGATGAATATAGAAGCAATCATAATATGGCTGTATCCTACTTAGTAAGGCATTAACGGGATTAACAAAAAGGTCAAATAATGTAACTCTTAAGTTTTTGGTTTTGGACTATGATTATTTTTCATTAAAAAATGCTCTATGTGTTTAACATGTAACTGGTTTGTGTCACTTTTTAAATGAATAACTATCTTAAAGTGTCTTTACTTTTAATTCTAATATGGTAGATATGAGAATTAAAGCTGATATTAATAAATATAATCCACATTAATAAGCCTTTTGGGGTCCCTCAATAACTTCTAAAAGTAGAAAGGGGTCTGGAATTCAAAATGCCTGAAACCCTGGGGCCAGATCATCTGTTCCATTAATCCTTACATGATGATTTCAAGAAGCTTGATGTGTCCCATAAAACTGACAGAAGTCACCTGTTCAGTGATAAATCACTTGGCAGGGCAAGGCCAGTTGCTAAGCTGGGACTTTCACAGACACTTGAAGAGTGTGACTGTTGTTAGTCGGCAGTATCTTTGTTATCTGAAAAAAACAGATCCTTCATTGCAGTATCCGTACCTGAAACCAGATGCACAACTCTGGTTGTATTTTGAGGTCACAAAACCTACTGCTCAGGAAAATACTATGGACAGCAAAGCGGTCAGTACTAGGATTATAGCAAAGGGGAACGGGAGGTGAGAGGGAGGCAGGTGAAATTAACATAGTGAACCAAACTGGCCACCCTGAGGACTTCAGCAAGGTACTCTACTAAAGAATATTTTGATGAGATATCTGGAAATGGAAGAGTTTTCAAACATACAGAAATTAAAAACTGAATCAAATTAACTTTCATTTGCAAACAAAGAGAAGGTTTCCAAGCAAACCCACTTTTTGTAACCATCATGCTGTTTTAGAGCAGTGATATACCAAATGGCAAACATAGCCAGAAAGTCAAATCATGTGTTAGACGGGAAAGGGGGCAGGGGGAGGACTGGGCAACACCAACAGAGCCAAAGACAAGGTATATTTTGTACTCAACAGCTCATTAATTTTAAGTGTCGTGGGAACCTGCCAGTTTTACTCCTCCAAGTAATTATCTTTTGTCTTAATTTGTAAGATTCGAGAAAGGGAGAGAAGAGGAAAGGAAAAAAAATATTCACTCTCACAGGCAAAGATTAAACCCTGTGAACGTAAGAGAGAGAAAGACAGAAAGTTCAATGTATAGAAGTCCTCCACACACTGTCCCCAATTAAAAGAAATAATTGGACTAGTTTCTTTAAGGAGAGAAAAAAAGCGTTCATCACTGTGAACCATATTAGGAAACTGTATTGTACTCAGATACAAATAGCTTTACATTAACGAACAGAGACAAATATACTGATTTGTATACACATACTCTGAAAGTTAAACGGCCTATAGAAAAGTGTTTTCACACCACGGCAGGCAAAATCTTTAAATCCAAAGGCTGTTATTTTGATTTAGGGTCACCTCATCCCTGAGAAGGTAAGATTTGCTCCCAATGAGGGATGAAAAAGATATGGGCAAAAGAAGTTACTTTAGAAACGTATTTAATAGCAATCCTGTAACAATTTGAAAGGTAGAGAGCTACACTTTCCTAGGGGAATTCACATCCATACCTCCAGGGAGCTTGTCCTAAACAATGTTCCCCAAAAGCTTTGTTCACATATTTAGATGCTGACACGAGTTTCCTGGAAGAGACCCTCAAGGAAGGCAGCCCTATGAAAAACTGACTGCAAGGTTTTTAATACCCTCACTCCATACACAGACTCTTGATTTTGATTTCTAGTTCTGCTCACCAACCCCATTTGGGCCTCAATTCCCTGAACTACAGACCAGCTGGCTGCTTCCTCTTATCTGCCCTCCAGGACTTGCTGAAGTATTTTGAATAAAGTATATAAGTGCTTTGCGTTCTTCAGAGAAAGGAGTTATGCAAATGTAAGAAGGATGATCTTTTCGAAAGCTCTTGCTGCAATGGCAAAGATCCACATGTGAAAAATATAACTTTTAGAGAAAGCTGACAAAGCTGGCCTTCTACTTTTACCTGTCTCCAAGAGCCATGCCTCCCAGAACCAGATGCCCCTATCTTGACAATTACCCACACTAATAAAGGCACCTCATCCAAACATAAGAGGGAATCCTGATGTGTATTATTAGATTATTAGATGTGTATGAAACAGGAGTCCTTACTTGGCATTGAGCAAAAGTTATAAGATATCCTGGGATTATGCAGTGTATGACCTGAAATAATACAGTTCAGAAGGCCTAACCTCCTTGAAAGAGAAAAATCTAGACAAGGACCATTACAGAAAGTCAGCCCGAAACATCTGCTAGCAAGGCAACAAAGGAAAAGAAGACCCTGAAGATGGGACCGAACTAATCCCCAAATTAAACCAAATTAAAATACCTTCTTCCTGTCCACACCCCAAAACAAATGAAAGGGGCAAAAAAAAAGAATCACTGTAAATAAAGAAGAAATGTGTTAAGCAAGGGAAAAGAGATCCACAGCAAGTTTCTGATCTCAAGCCAGATATTTAAATGTACGCTTCATGTCATTACATGGCATCCCTTACTTGGGCAAGACACAGACTCCGCCAATTGGCTGGCATTAAATCCCTGTTACTGTACAAAAGCCACACTTGCTCCCTGGAGCCAGTTCAACTTTGAGTCACTATTGTCTGAAAACAATGGAATGTCTGCCAACCTGTGCCAACAGTTCAAATGGATTTTAATGTAGCATGTGTGAGTGCTGTAACCCGGTTTGCCCTGGGCCAAAACAACTCCACCAACGTAGCTACAGCAACCACGTGTAAAACTAGGGAAAGCTGCGAGAACACAGCTTAGGTGAGCAAAAGCCCCATTATCACCTTGCACCCAGCCAGCAGCTCACTCACACAGGGAACAAACGTCAACCTGGGATGCAAAGGACGGAACCTTCAGCTGCCTCTGTACTCCGAAACTCCAGTATCATAAGCAAATTCTACTGGTTTACAGGCTTTGTAAAACCCTCCTGGAACTTTCATACAATGAAATCTCTTTCACTTTGATCACAATTATCACAGAAATCCGGAAATGGAATGTTTAAAGCCAATCACATCTTTTTCCTTTTCTGTAGAAGAACTTCAATTCTGTAATATTTTTCCCACCAATTACCACTTGGTTGCCACTCTCGTCATGATCTACAAGTGTGAATGCATTATGTGCAATGATAAAATAACAGACTTGGATGTATCTGCCCTTTACACAAATTTCTTACATATATTCCTGCTAACATACGACACTAAAAATTAAAAGACCTTTATGAGAATATAAAGGTCAGGACAACAGAAAGACCATAAATCAGGATGAATGGTTTTTGTCATTGAAAAATGACTTCTTGGCCCTCCTGGCCCCCAAAAGCGCTGAGGAAAGGACAGCAGACCCGATGATTACCAGCCCCGCGGCCTGTGTGGGCATCAGTCGCTCTAAAATGTTTGCATTAACGGAAAGGGAGGAACAGCTGGACAAATGGCCTTATGAGGCAATGGGCAGTTGGTCTGCAAGGGTCTCCTGCTTTACCACTGGCAAGAATCAAGGCAAGAGCACAGAACTGCAGGTTACACTCAGAAAAGGATGGCGTTAACTCCTAAAGAACAAACAAATAAAATGTTGCTGCAGTTTTGGGTTTCATAAAACCCTAAATCCGGCCGGGCACAGTGGCTCACACCTGTAATCTCAACACTTTGGGAGGCCGAGGCAGGCGGATCACATGAGCTCGGGAGAGCAGCCTGGCCAACATAGTAAAAACCCCATCTTTACTAAAAGTAGAAAAATTAGCCGGGCGTGGTGGCAGGCACCTGTAATCCCAGCTACTCAGGAGGCTGAGGCAGGAGAACAGCTTGAACCCGGGAGGTGGAGACTGCAGTGAGCCGAGATCGCGCCACTGCACTCCAGCCTGGGTGACAAGAGCAAGACTCCATCTCAAAACAAAACAAAAAACCTAAATCCCAAAAATAATGATTTATAACAGGCCAACCACATCTGAAGTCAGTGATAAGAATTCTCGCTCACCTTTGGATTTGAGGAAGGAATCTATAAACTGTTTACTACACACCGAGAGAGAAACACCCTTAAATATGCACATGCGAATTAGACCAGAACGCATCCCATTGACACAATTGATTATACAAGTTACAGGCAACTTGGTCATTTTCAAAGTAAAAACATTAGCACGAAAAAACTAAATACAGTCGGCCCTCTCTATCTGTGGGTTCTGCATCCATATCTGAGAGTAGTGATCCCCCACCCTCACATATCCTCCCCAACAACCCCAAGCAGCACTTTGAGTCACGTATTAATAATATAATTTTACAAAGGAGGAAAACTAAAGCTTAAAGCGGCTAAATAAACTTTTTAGCCCTGACACCGGGCTAAGAGGGACCAGAGCCGGAGCTTCTCTTCCACCACCAGGTACACCATCTTCTAGCTGCCTGTCACAGAAAGAGTTATGAAGGTGGGACTATACCATCTCCACAACACTAAACTCATGGGGCATGGGCCAGCTATCCCGAAGTGTGTACCTATATCCCCCTAAGGCCCTACGAGGCCAGTTGAACAAATAAATGCTTTAGCAAAGCAAGAAGAAACAGGGAAAGGATGATAATCCTGACACAGAAATTACCAAGACCTTCTACCAGACTGAAACAGCTCACAGCACAGTTCTGGTGAAGCTGATGATGTCACAACACTCAAGGGTGATAGCTGACTCTTTGACAGTCCTCATCGTGTCCCAGGCATTTGAGATACATAAACTTTCTCGGGTTTTCCTAGCAATTATAAGGTTGTTCCAGGCACCAGATCTTTTCAATCACATTATGTTAATGAAAATATGAAACACGGCAGTTTCTAACATTAACTGTTGTAACATAAATCAATTCACTTAGTTCTTGCCAAAACCTATGATCTCTTCTTTACAGATAAGAAAACTAAAAACAGAAAAATCCTAAGGTTGCAGCCATAAGTGTGTCAGTGCTGTAATCACGATGCTCTGAACCATTCTACCAAACGGCCTCTAAGGAACACCGCCCCAAATGCGTAAAGGGGGTGGTTAGAAACCCACATTGTATAACTGGTCTCTACATGCATTACTGCTGTAAAAAAACAACAACACACACACACACACACACACACACTCCCATCCCATATTCCAACTTTTTGGAATAGTCACTTGCCTCAACAGGAAAAATGGAGCTACCAGAGGTTAAAAAGAGGTAAAGAAAATATCACATGAGAACTGCGATTGGGGCTAGGGGGTGGGGAGGAGGCATTTGTCTGTTACAGAGTGTCTGTAGTGTCTGTCCCCACTGAACATAGCAGGGCTATGGCGAGCTCCTGACCCTGATGCATGACAGCCCCCCACCCCTCCACAGCCCAGACAAAGAGAGGGCTCAATGCCCCTCAAAGGCAACCACAGAGCAGAAATGTGATAAACTCATCCAAATGATTGCTTTTTGGCCCTTACACAACATGCCCCCGGTGTGAATCTAAAAGCAATTAAATCATTCCAGCTGGGAGTCCAATGACATGTTGTTTAAAAAGTCTTCTGAGAAATATCCCTCTTCAGAAAACGATGTGCACAAAAGAAACAATAGCCACTCTTCTTCCTTCCATTTTTTTTTAAGTTATAAAAAGCATTTAAAAGATATATATGCAACTGTTTTAGCCACAAGCCTTCACCAAGGTCTCCTCCTCAAAGGACTCAGAAAAGCCGAGGTAAATTCATTCCAAAGGCATTTATTAATTCCTCTAGTCTACCTCACTTACCCCCTGGAAAAAATAACCAATTATGAGAGCTTAAGAAAAATCTAGGCATTTCAAATATCAACTTGTAATATAAATACCCACAAAGCAGTGTTTTGATTGTGTTGTTTGGTTTCCAAATAGTCATTACCTAAGGGCTCTATTTTTAGAATCATCTGAGATTCTGTATATGTAAGAGTATTTTGGAAACTCTGATGTGCTATTGAAATAGAAGTTGCTGGAAGCATTGTTATTGTAACCCTTGAGTACTAACCCAAGGTTAAAAGCTCATGTGATGCTGTCCAAATCATTTCAGATTATGTATTTTAATAAACAAATCCATTTCCATTAGGATGTTCAGTGGATTACAAATGAGCACATTAAAGTCCTGTGTAATGTTTGCAAAACAAAACATCTGCCTGGGGACAGCAGACTCTTGCAGGAAACTACTGGCATCAGGATTCCTGCTCGGAGGAAGAATGGTACAGTCTCAGGCCCATGTGGAAGCTGATGGCAGGACACTGTGGATGGTGTGTGTGTCCTCTCCTGCCACCTCTGCCATGAGGCCAGATGTCCTGGCTCCATGTCCAGAGCCACTCTCCTCCTCTGTGGAGAAACAAGATGAAACAGGACACCCCTGGCAGTCTGGGTTCTAGGTTCTTCAGCTAAGCTGCTGAAATAAAGCTGCTCTCCTTGAAATGTGGCCTAATTAAAATTTTGGCCAAACCCGCCCCAGTAGTAAAGCACCAGTTTTCCACACTTTGTTTTCTGTGTGTTCATCTCCCCACATTTCAGCAGGGGTGATCCCTCTGGGGAGGATACAGCTGTTGCTAGATTTCCTGACACGCCTCAACAGCTCGAGCACATAAAATAGGGAAAAGCACAAATCTGATAAGAGAAATACCCTGTAATGGAGAAGTCACAAAACAACCAGCTTGCTTGCTCTCCCCTTTCTCTTGTGAAAGATTAACAATTCTGAGCAGTTGCTTGAATACACAATTGTGATGCCCTCACCCAGGTTCTTCCTGCAAGAAAACCTATTTTAACACCTGTGCCTTCTTCACCCAAGTCAGAAACCAAACCATGCCAAAAGGACACGAACATCATCTGCCTCTACATTTTAATGTTTTCAAAAAATGAGGGAGTAAAACTGAGGTGTGAGGAAGGAAGACTGAGCTCTCACCTTCTTAACTATATCCAAACCGTTCTTCCCATGCAGCCAGAGAACTTATTTTCATCTAAAGCATAGCTCGTGTTTTGCTTCTATTCACCAAGAGCACTCCAAAATCAGGGAACAGGGGTAAGGGCAGAGCATCACAGCTTCCTGAGGTCGCAGGTACAGCACGGCCTGGCTCAGGTGCCTTGTCTGGTGGTACAATGTGGGGCTAGTGGGTTTATACTGAAGAACAGGTGGTCAGGTGGTAGGTGCTTATGCAAGAGAAAATGCTAGTTGCAGGGCTAAGCCAGGACCTGGGCCTCCATGGCAGTTCCACAGTACCTGATGTGGCCTGAGATGTGGTGCTCTCCAGGACTCTTTCCTCTGTCTGCAGTTCTGAAAAGGCCTTCTTCAGGTTCAGAAAATTGCTAACCTCTTTTCTGACAGCACCTGCAGAGCTCCAAGCTTGATTAGATTTGCAAGGCACTGGTGCCTGATTGCCTTTTTATTGCAAGGAACCCTCTATAGGAAGATCTGTTTCATTTTATATCACATTTAAATAAATACTCCCTTTGATGACTGACGGATACTCATAATGAAATCCCATTATAAGAAATTTCTAGGAATTCTGCTCTAAACTTAAAAGAGAAATGGACCTCAGTGAAATTTTACAGGAAAGAACTTTTAGCCGCCATGGGAACTGTTGCCAACGTTTGATCTGTATTTATTACACATGAAAACAAAGCTCCAGGTGATCCCAGCAGTCTGACCACTTAGAGGATTCTTGTGTAAACCACTGGTGTCAACTGAGATTATTACTGACTTTCAGCAACTCAACCTTTGCTTGGAGGATGCAACAGTACACCAGTTTTCCTAAGGGTTATAAAAGAATGAAGAAAACAAAGTATAGATAGCAATGTAAATGGGGTTGAAGACAGGGTGGGATATAAATGTTTTAATCTGGACAAGTCACTATTATCTCAGGGAAAGAAGAATGGATGACAGGGACAAAATTTTAGCTGGGAACCTTCACCCAGCTGAATAGTGATCTTGGAAATGTCATTTTCCTTGAACATACGACAATGGCTGCCATCCACCATTAGAGATCTCAATGGCTCTACTGTCGCCCATGATACACAGCCTCACTGTTTCCTTATGCTGGGATATAAATGAATCAATGAATGGACAAATTAATGCTAATCTATTCTATCATGCTGATTTCACAGAAGTAGAAATTAAGAATCAGAGAAGCTAAGTAAATACCTTGCCCAAGAACACACAGCTACTGAGTAGCTAAAAAAAGGCATGCAACTAAGTTCCTGATGACTGTTCGATGGTGGCAAAGACATTCCTAGGAAATGAACAGACAAAAATGACAACAAATATGCATATTGAGCAACATGGCATTATAATGTAATTTTAATTATCTAGAAATGGTTGAGGAAGTAGCAACGTTGGACATGAGAATATTCCACAGCTGAGAATGTTTAATTTTGAAAGAATGCTACACTTTGGTTTTTATCAATTTTGGATGAGACGATCAATAATTTCCTTCTCTACTGTTGAAAACAGTAACTTTAGAAATACTCTTATGTTCAATTAGCACCTCTTGCCTGAGGGATTACTCCCAATATCACAAGTGTTTCCTTTAATAAACTGACCTAAGTTTGTTTCCTTGTCATCTGCCTTGATATAAAAGCAGATGTGAAATAGACTGGGGAAGACAGCACAGCTACCCAGCTACTGAGAGCTCAGTGTTTTTCTATAATACTGCCTGAACCTGAGGCTGACATTAGTTTTCTTCAAAGCTGACTTTGGTTGCACGAAACCACCATGTTCCCCCTGGGTCATTTGAAATCGGAGGAGCATTCCAAGTGGCCTGTATATTATTACTAAGCTGGCTTTATTCCATTCCCTCCACTGGCGTCATAAGGAAGCACTGACATCCTGTGGATTGTTACTCTTTGGATTCCAAGGCCATTCAAGCCATGTGGCAACAGCAGGAAGGACTCTGCAGAGACCTATATCCCACCCAGGTAGTAGCTTGTGGGGATTTTTTCTTTTCATATGACTTCACAAAAGACTTGGTACTCAGATGCCTACAAAGGGACAATAAATACACAAAACCCATAAATATACACAAAAACTACAAAATGTCTTAATGGAGCCCCAATGATCACACCATCCCCCGCCTTAAGGACCTTGGTATATGGGTGTGAGGTGGGTGGCAGGACACAAAGTTGCAGGGGGGAGCACACATCAGAAGACAAGGGAGACAAGTCACCCAGGTAGCATGACAAAGATGAATGAGACGCTGAAACCTGTTTCATCAGGAGAAACACACGGATAGACCTGAATGTCTTCCGACATTTCTGACAGATGTGCCGGGAGACATCATCTCCCATTAGCTCCCTGTGGGTAGATCCTATTGCCGTGTTCATTCTGTGCTATCTTTCACAGCACTTACGTCAGCACAGGGGCTTACATTTTTCTCATTTATACAGAAGTTAATCTTATTTGATTTAGGAGAGAAAAGGTAACTCCATAAATGGTTAATATTATTCACCATTGTTAACATGGCAAAGATTCTATGATTCTATTTCTGCACTTATCACAATAAAACGAGTTTGAGCTCTCTTCCAAATCCTCCACAAATACAGCAATTTCGGGAACATGTAAACATGAAATCTTTCCTAACACTTACGGGTATTCACATTTGCTAAAAACTCACAAATTCTGTAGGAAAAATTCTAGTGGAGTTGGTTTTGTGCTTGTCTCTTTGACTTGCATAGGAAATGGAATTTTTCTGACCAGGTTAAGATCTAAAAAATGCCCAGGCATAGCAATAAAAAGAAAACCTCAGACTAACTAAGATTCAAACTTCCCTATGACGCTGCCGAAGAGCAATGAATTACACTGCAGAGGGACATGCCCAGGAAGTGAGTGCCTGCTCCAGGAATGGGCAGGCCTAACACAGACTGAACAGGGAAACGGCTGGGGACTCTGGACAACAGAATGGGACAGCAGGAAGGACTGCAGTCTGCACAGATCTAAATACAGGTCCCTCGGGCCTGCAACAATCTCCCCATCAAACTTCCCCTGAAGTTTAGGTGCAGGCAAACAGATTGCACAGCCCCATGGCTTCTCCCAAGATGGTAGTTCTGGGACTCTGCTGGCTTGAAATCAAAGAAAACCCATTCACAACTCAAATACAACATAATCAAAATGGTAGAGGCTTGGAGGCTGGGGGCAGGGCTAATCACAGATGACATCAATCTGATTAAAGTTATAAGCCAGCTGCTCAGGGATGTGAGAAGGGCCTTTCAGTTTGGTTATCCACAAGTCTCAGAAAAGGAAGCACAGAAAGGTGTGTATGTTTCAGTAAAGTTAGTCCCCTCACTAAGCCCAGCTGGTTTGGGTATGCTTCCTGCAGCTCCTCTATCTGATGCTGTGACTCTATTGTAAAAGAAAGGATGACAGAACACACGGGGAGAAAGAAGGACAGCAAGGAGGGCAAGGGCACAACTCAGAAACGGCAGTAGGAGGTGGGTGTGTCGGTGCTTACCCAAGACCACTCATTCCACCTAGTCCTCCCAGCCTGGAGCCAGGATTCACACTATCCTACCAGCCCCTCACCCAGAGACATCAAAATTCATGAGGGGACAAAAACATCCCAACACTGTTTCTGGAAATATCTGAATTAACAAGCATTACATTTTTAATTTTAAAATTAAAAAAAAAATTTTAAGTAAAATTTGAAATTTTAAAAAATAAAAAATGAAAAAGAATCTCCTAAGATTTTTGAAACTCAGAAGTTTATCTGTGTAAGTGCACAGAGATATGTATCTATAGATAGTTACACTTTCCTTGACTCCCAGTGGCAATGACAGTGGTCAATGTGGAATCATTATGCCCTCCTTTAAGTCAGAGCTCAGCCTATCCCTTCACCCTCATTCCATCCCCTTCTTTCATATGCTCCGTGTAACATGCTGCCAGACAGTCACTGCCCCTGCACATATCTAAGATCCATGCAGATAATGATTCTTAACATTAAAAACTGAATCCATGAGAAAAATCAGCATGTGAATCCAATGTCTCTAAATCAAGCTCAAACACTGGAAAACAAAGGAGTTAGCGACCCCAGTACAATTGCACTAGCATACATGGGATTAACTCAGCTGATCAAGACATCGGATAAATTCACCTGCCCAATCAGCATAAAAGGGTGAAAAACAACTTATGAAAAGGACCAACCCGATACTACACTGATGAAACAGATTTCTATCATACAGCCATACAGAAGATAACAGATGAGGGTAATTTCATGTTTTGTTCATATTTCTTTAACTCTTCAATCTCTATTAAACAAAAAAGAAAACTAGAAAATTCCTTCACAAGAAAAAGTTCTCTAGAAGTTTCCTTTCTATCCATATTTCAAAAACTACTTATTCAGGTTTCAAGCAGCGGCTCCAAAATGATAAATTCCCAGTGTATTCTCAGTAATTCTGTTGTCTCTCACCATCAACACAAACTCAAAAGATTATAAAGTTATTACCTTTCCACAAATCAACCCCTTCCTAATTCCTATTCAATTACCTTCACCCCCACCTCCGCAGGTCCCTGGGAAAAGCTATGCCACTGTATCTTCTCAAGTTCAGGTTCACATCAGCTGTTGCCTGGATGGAACTCTCTGAATACAATAATTTTTTCCCTTATTTCAGACTAAAGTCTGCTACCAAAGGAATCATTCAGAACTTGACGTATTTCCTCTTACTCCCACATCTAAAATCATCAACAGTTTCCTATTCCGTTATTAGAATTCTTTCTCGTGCCCATGTCTTTCCAGGTGACCAAAGAGTAGACCTCCACACTGGCGGAACAACAGGCAACAGTCCCAAAAACAGGCATTATTCCGCATTGCTCTGTTTGCGATGTTCTTCCTCCTTAGAAATTACATCTGTACACTAATACCTGCATTCCAATTCACATATGCAGCTCTCTTCCAACCACCCAGATGCCCTGATGACCACAGCTGCAGGTGACAACCTTTTCCCGAAAGGTTAAAATGCAGTTACATTTTGTATTTACCCCATCTCCCCAATTAAACCACAAGTCCTTAAAAAGAGATCGCACTCTCTACTATGCAGATGTGTCACCTAAACACAATCAAAAGCAAGAGGCAAGCCAGATGAACAATTGTTAAGTGGACAGAGCAGAAATGCCCAACAATAATGAAAGCTAGACAGAGATTTCAATCATGTCTAAGCTGTGCTTGTCCTGAGCCTCTATTTCCCACTGAATCCAGAAAGGCAAATGATAGCTCAGTGCACAGGCACCAAGGAGAAAAATGAGCAGCTCTCCTTTGCCTCAATCACTTAAAGACAGCACTGATTTTCCACCATTTGTAGACAAGGCTTCTCTATCTTACAGGGTCTAGTGGGTCCTAAGTAAAATATGTCTAGTGGAGTAGCTGATAGGAGGGCAACAGAAAACAGCCATATCTCCTGACTCCCATTCTCTTTGCTTCCCTCCTTTCTTTCCTCTTTTTTTTTTTAAAGACAGAGTCTCACTCTGTCATCCAGGCTGGAGTGCAGTGGCACGATCTTGGCTCACTGCAACCTCCGCCTCCTGGCTTCGCGCCATTTCTCCTGCCTCAGCCTCTCGAGTAGCTGGGACTACAGCAGCACGCCACCATGCCCAGCTAATTTACATATTTTTAGTAGAGACGGGGTTTCACCATGTTGGCCATGATGGTCTCGATCTCTTGACCTCGTGATCTGCCCACCTCCAGCCTCCCAAAGTGCTGGGATTTACAGGCGAGAGCCACCTCACCCGGCCTCTTTCCTCTTTTCTTACTCTCATTCCCCCACTCAGTGCAATTCCAATTAGTTCAGGACTACCTCTGTGCTGCCTTTGAAATCACTGCTTTTTATACCTATTCTACATCCTCCAATGTCTACTGGACAACCTTTGGTCAGGGAATTGCCTACAATTACAACCTCACTGTGCATTTCCCCTTCAAGTTATTTCCCTTTAAGAAGTCCTCATCATCGATGCCGGCTTTATGTTTTCAGGGAACAACTCCATTTAAGTCCCTTCTCTATTGAAAAACCACTAGGCGGCCGGGCACAGTGGCTCACGCCTGTAATCCCAGCACTTTGGGAGGCCGAGGTAGGTGGATCACAAGGTCAGGAGATCGAGACCATCCTGGCTAACATGGTGAAACACGATCTGTACTAAAACTACAAAAAATTAGCCAGGCGTGGTGGTGGGGGCCTGTAGTCCCAGCTACTCGGGAGGCCGAGGCAGGACGATGGTGTGAACCCGGGAGGCAGACCTGTCAGTGAGCCGAGATCACACCACTGCACTCCAGCCTGGGCGACAGAGCGAGACTCCGTCACAAAAGAAAGAAAGGAAAAGCAAGGACGGACGGACGGACGGAAGGAGGGAGGGAGGGAGGGAGGGAGGGAAAGAAAAGAAAAAGACAAGACAAGAGGAAAAGGAAAAGAAAAGACAGACCACTAGGCGCTTTCTATAGCCAACTTATTCACATAAGATGAGTTTCCTCGCTGTGATACTCAAGCTTTTGTTCCTGCCTTTTATCCTCCTCCTCCACACTATACACGCAAGGGGAAAATCAGTCCACTTCACAATGTATGTGCAATTCCATAGGAGGAATGATAATTTTCTTCCTACACCATATCCATCTGCTAAAATCACATTACTAATTAAAGGGGGGGCACAGATGTTGTTTCACCAAATCTTCTTGACCATCCATGTAGATCTGGTCTTTTCCTGTTCCGATGCCTGTTTATCTACAGCTCTTATAGAATTTACCATCATCTCCACATCATCAGAGTATCTGCACTCACCTAGAACACCCTGGACTACAATAATCCCTTTGCCCATGAAGTGTCTGGCCCTGGAGAAGTACCCAGAACGAGCTTCGCCTTCATCTCATCCCTTCTCAGCAGAGGCTCTCTTCCAGCTCTCACCCAAAGCTTTAGATTTCCTGTTATCCAAGTTCAACGGTGGACCTACCATGCCCGTTGTGAACATGTTTGTGGGTTTTTCCTTTCCTGGGGGTCGACTGGCATGAAGATGAAGCATTGTTGGTGGCTGTTTTGACGTCTTCTGTCTCATCATCTTCCTCCTCGACTTCCTCCTCATCCTGAGAGCTTCCGAAATACACCATGCTGTTGGGCAGCGCAGGAGAACCTGGTGGAATAAGAAAAACAGCTCATAAACACAGGCCTTGACCCTCGCCCTTTCCAGAAGGAACACCACAGTGAAGACAAAACCGAGGAGAAAAAACAAAGCAACTGATCTCTACTGCCATTTTAAATTTATTTTTCAAATACTCCCAAGATCATCTGTGCCTTTTGAACGTATTTCAAGCAAAATCCCCCAGCAGGAAGAAGACGCAAAACAGAACAAATAAGGATTTTTAAAATCTCACCTGAATAACTCTTGAGAAAAAAAAACAAACACCTCCAAGGATGGAACAAAAAATAATAATAAAATAAAAACACCTACCCACTGCTGAGGAAGAGAGATTACTCTAATAGACTTAAAAAAAAAATCAAAGAAAAGACAATTAGAGAAGCTAGAAGTAAAAACAATATAACATTTCATTATATAAAATCAGTGTGTTGTATTCATAAGGAATATTCATTCCTTATGGTGGATATGAAATCCCCAACTTCCAATGGTTTTGGAAGCTACTTTGATGTCCTGATTAGGTTAACTGGATGCAAAAATCACCCAAATAAATTCCTACGCTGCACTAAGTAAAAGTGCTGAATTTGAAATAAAAAATAAAAAAAATAAACCTCCCAACAGGGGAACCGACCTCCTCACCCTTACCCTTTTACATCTTAACCTCTCATCCTCAAAGGTTCTCATTCCAGATTTTAAAGTAACAAAAAAAAAAAAAAAGCTCAATATCATTATTTTTCTAGACAGGGTCTCACTCTGTTGCCCAAGCTGAGTGCAGTGGCACGATCACAGCTCACCGCACCCTTTACTGGGCCAAGCAATCGTGTAGCTGGAGCTACAGGTGCGCACCACCACACCTAGTAATTTTTTGTAATTTTTGTAGAGACGGAGTCTCGCTATGTTGCCCAAGTTGGTCTGAAACTTCTGGACTCAAACGATCCTCCTGCCTTGGCCTCCCAAAGTGCTGGGATTGCAGGCATGAGCCCCCATGCCCACTCTTAGGCTCAATATTCAAAAAAAAAAAAAAAAAGCACAACACAGTTCTTATTTATCAAACAAAGGCAATTCAGGAGATGAAACAATCAAGTCATTCGTACATTGTTTGGAACCAGAGGCTTCTAAAACACAAACAAAATCCCATTCAGTCTAATAGTAAAAGAACTAGTAAATACAAAATTCATGTCTTTTCTTGCCTGCCTGCCTATGAATGAGCTAAAAACACTCTAGTAACATCAACGAAGAGACAAATCACCAATTCACTCTCCTACCTAAATACAGATCTCAAAGATCTCAAGGTTTAAACACACAGTTAAAACCATTTCTGTCCGGCTTCGGAACTATATGCTCAGTGACAAGGAAATGGAAAACGAGCAGTATAAGGAGCTGAGATGGCAAACCAAGCACCCATCTCCCCAAAATGCAAAGACTATGTGGGACCTTCAACCCCTTCCTTTTCTTACAGGCATCTTCATGACCTATCAATGTTCAAAAACCCCCCAAATTATGTGAACCACATTACTGAGTGGATATGCAACTGCAAAGGGATATAGTCGGCAAAAAGACCCTCTGTAGATAGAAGATTTCAACTTGGTCTTACAAAAGCCATTTTGATGTTGATTGTCTCCATTTAGAAGTAGATTCTGGACAGAAAGAAGGTTCTTAAACCTGACACAGACTTTGGGGATAGACTTTTGGGGAAAATCAAATAGAAGAGGGAGTAAAATAAACAGGAGAAAGAGAAAAAAAATATCTATCCACATTTCCACTGGACCAAAATATATGCTCCATCTAAATGGTTTTACAATTAGTACAAGACTGACTAGGAAAAAAGGAGGCTAATTAGCATGGTTTTCAGTATGGTATCAATATTCATGGGTATAGACAGGTTATCTAATCAAATATAACAATCTTTTTTGATGCCTCTTCCCTAAATCTACCTTTGTAAGTATTTATGAATAAACAAGAGTAACTACAGCACTCAAAAAATGTTCAAATTATTTTACTATCGATCTAACATATGCTGTCAGTCATACTATTAGGAGAGAACTTGTAAGCCTTAGACTCTGCCATTAAATTTCCCTCTCTTAAAAGGAGATAGGATAAGTTCAATAGTTCCTTCCAGATGAAAATATCCATGCTTAATTTATTTTAAAGAACAGCCTTCCTATACTGTATCTGGGAGGCAATGACTAGCAGCTGAAATCCAAACCATGGATTGGTATAAAAACAGCAGGTTCTTGTGTAGATCTTTCTTATAGTAACTTCTGCAGCCAATTCAACCATTTGTCAGAGGGAAACAGTAACAGGAGAAGCAGGAGGGACTGAAAGTTACAGGCATGTATTTCAAGAGGAGAGCCATCACCCCTCCAGCCTTCCTCTTTCCCCTCAGTTGCAAAGGCAATAAACTCCACAAATGAGGCCATGTGGGAGCAATATAAAAATACAGCAATAAGGCTGGGCGCAGTGGCTCACGCCTGTAATCCCACCACTTTGGGAAGCCGAGGTGGGTGGACCACCTGAGGTCAGGAGTTCGAGACCAGCCTGGCCAATATGGTGAAACCCCATCGCTACTAAAAATACAAAAACTAGCTGGGCATGCTGATGCATGTCTGTAATCCCAGCTACTCGGGAGGCTGAGACAGGAGAATCACTTGAACCCGGCAGGCAAAGGTTGCAGTGAGCCAAGATCATGCCACTGTACTCCAGGCTGGGCAAGAGAACAAGGTTCCATCTCCAAAAAAAAAAAAAATACAACAATAAGATCCGATAAAAATAGTCTAAGATTCAAAGAGAATCAGGTAAAAATCCATGTGAAGCACATTAGAAATAAGGAATTAACTTCGACTTAACAGGATCTGTTGAGGATTTTTTTAAAAACTCAAACATTAGAGAAGCAGCATGAAGCAACTATCACATTCCTTACACTCAAGATGTTGAGAGAAAGGATGAGGATTGAGTTTATGTTAGGGTGAGGATTGAGTTTATGTTGCAAAGAACTAAAACGGAGAAAACATCTAGACACTCAGTTCAGCATCCAGACTTTGTTGATATCCACAAAGGATAATATATTGTTTTTGAGACAAGGAATCACTCTGTCGCCCAGGCTGGAATGCAGTGGTGTGATCATGACTCACTACAGCCTCAACCTCCTGGCCACAAGTGACCCTCCCACCTCAGCCTCCTGTAGCTGGGACTACAGGTGTACACCACCAAACCCAGATAAATTTTTTATTTTTTTGTATGAACGGGGTCTCACTACATTGCCGAGGCTTGTCTCGAACTCCTGACCTCAAGTGATCTTCCCACCTGATCTCCCACAGCACTGGGATTACAGGAGTGAGCCACCATGCCCGGCCCATAGATGATAATTTTTTAACAAAAGCAGAAAACAACCAATATTATGAATGGATTTGTTTTAATGGCTCCTCGGCAAATACAAACACGTGATGTGACCTGCTGAGTGCTGGGAAAGAAAGTGAGGGGCTAAAATAGAAGAAATGTAAGACTAGAAATAGAAGACCAGTGAGGAAGAAGGGCAATTCTGAGGAACTGCTCTCAAAGTAAAACCTTATAATAGTAGTAAGTCCCTCTGATGGAACTGGCCCTGAAGTCAGAGGTGAGAAAGAACACAATTTCTTCTACATATGGGGACACAGGAAAAAAGGATTGTTTTCAACCTAGATGATGATTCTGCGTCTATTCAGGTAATTGGCATGTTGGTCTGGATCTAAAGGTAAAGCATCAACAAAGAAAAATGGGTAATGAAGGATTCGTAAATCAGATGGGGAATCAGGAGGTAATATGTTGAACGGAAGGAAGACTGGGAAAAGGGAAAGTGTAGGAAAGGGATTGAAGCAGAATAAAAATGAACTCCAGGGGAAGAGGTCGGGTAACCACCACCAGAGTGCCCTTAGTTCAGAGGTTAAGCTTGTACCCCTTCTTCTCACTGGTGGGTACCCCACAAGGACAACACTGTCACCCCAAGCCTGGATATGGCCTGACAGTCCTCCTTGGCATCATCCTCCAAGGGCCACGGCCAATCCATCACCCATCCACCAGGGGGAGCACTCATGAACAATCAGCATCTCCCCTAGAAGGAACAGACGTCCAGAATTTGGCCGGGCACCCTCATACCTGTCCATCTCATCAACCTCATAGACAAACTGAAGTAGGTACAAAAGAATAAAGCCAACGGAGTCTAATGCTGCACATGCCAATGCTCTGTCACCACGTGGTTGCTGTAAATCCCTCTAAGAATCCTGCTGGCATGTCCACTTGTAAAATCACAGAGGGGTCAAACTGGCATTCCAGACCCAGAGAAGCCACAGAATTGGGAAAAATGAAGCCAAAGTAGGTTCTTTTTTTCTCCTCGAGACAAATGCAGTAAGATCATCTCATATTTCATGCCAAAGTAAAAATGATCACAGTGATAGAAAAGGACTAATATCTAGAAAATAGCTAAATAACAACCTCAAATGTATAAGACACAAAGCATCCGAGAACTAAAATTAAGACATTTATATAAAGAGCATTTATTTCCTCCTCTTTACCTAGATACAAGCTTGATTATCACATTTAGAAATAAATGCAGAGAAGGAAGAATCTGCTCGATACAAACAGGATGAAAGAAAGGATATTTCAAACCCCTCAAGGCAGATAGCAGCCCAGGGTGTTTATCACTGGAGAAAACTATTGCATATTTCTCAGTATGAAATGGGTGAATGGATGCATTATGCAATTATATTGTACTGAGTCGGTAGAAACTTCGTATCTAGCAGACGCAGCTGAAAACAGAACAGGCTGGGCAGGGAGGCTCATACCTGTAATCCCAGCATTTTGGGAGGTCAAGGCAGAAGGATCACCTGAGGTGAGGAGTTCGAGACTAGCCTGGCCCACATGGTGAAACTCCATCTCTACTAAAAAATATAAAAATTAGCTGGGTATGGTGGCAGATGCCTGTAATCCCAGCTACTAGGGAGGCTGAGGCAGGAGAATCACTTGAACCTGGGAGGCAGAGGTTGCAGTGAGCTGAAACTGCGCCACTGCACTCCAGCCTGGGCTACAGAGTGAGACTCTGTCTCAAAGAAAAAAAAAAAAGAAAGAAAAAAAGGAAACACAACAGTGTGTTTTTAAATTTTTCATTTAAAATAGCTTGTAACTTAATAGATTCTGGCACATAAAGGGTCAGCTTCGTATCTAGACATTTTATTAGGGAAATTTTTCTTCTCTAAATGTCAGATGAAGCAATCTTTTGAAAAGCTCATTGTGGGTCCAGGATTCACAAAAATGGGAATGGAGCTAGCTACAAGGTTGAAAACAACAGGAAGAGAGACATGAAGACAGGCAATTCACAACTTGAAAATACTTTCTAAAAAGAGGCCTTCCCCTTTCCACAGCAAGACTCACCTACAACCTGCTGTGAAACACCAGTAACGATGGTGAAAACAAGGCAGGCTTAGAAAGGGCTCTGCTGGCCGGGCTCGGTGGCTCACGCCTGTAATCCCAGCATTTTGGGAGGCCAAGGCAGGTGGATCACCTGAGGTCAGGAGTTCAAGACCAGCCTGCCTAACATGGTGAAACCCCACTACTAAAAATACAAAAAATTAGCAGGGTGTGGTGGCAGGCACCTTGTAATCCCAGCTACTCAGGAGGCTGAGACAGGAGAATCACTTTAACCCAGGAGGCAGAGGTTGCAGTGAGCTGAGATTGCGCCATTGCCCTCCAGCTTGGGCAACAAGAGGACAACTCCACCTCAAAAAAAAGAAAAGAAAAGAAAAGACAGAAAGGGCTCCGCAACCCCACATGACCTTGCGTTCTCAGGGGTGGACTCTGCACGGCAAAAACACCAGCTCCATTCATATTAATTAGCAAGCGAGAGAGGCGGACTTCTCACATGGAACACCACATCGTATCTCTCCTTTACAAACTCTCATTTTAGAAAAGTAACAACAAAAGGTGTATGTTTTAGAGGTTTGGGAATTCTGTGGGATTTTTTTCAGGGGGAGCAGGGGAAGACTTTATGGGTGGTCATTATAAAAGTATAGTCAGTGTAGACAGTTTCCTATTAAAATTACAGGCAGATTTTCTCGCCCGATTATTCAAGTGCATTAGCAAATGTAAAAAAAAATCTGAACTTGGATCAGATAAGAGCAATCAGAGTACGGAATGCATCTGCTCTTTGCCAAAGCCGTATTTCATTACTTTTCAGAATTAGCTGGCAATGTCTCCACAATATTTACTGAAGTGCAAACCAAATGTTTTCATCTGGACAAAAATCAAACTGTGGTATGTTACAACCACAACAGAGATCATTTTAATCCAAAAGCTTGCTTTCTCTAATTTAGGCTGTGGTTTCTATAAAATTGGATTCTTCTCTATGAATCATGTACACAGACAAGCCCTCCTGCCCATTATCTTCCCTCCCTCGACCAGTTCTTGATCTTAAGCAGCCAAACATCGCTTGGCTGTATTTTGGAAAGACCCTAAAGGGATTCCCTGTGCACTGTCATTTAGCTGGAGAGTCAAATTCTATTGCTTGACCCAATTACCATGGGGCTTGCCCACTGAGTTTGTGTTTCATCTTCGGGATACATAAACAGAATGAAAAGTAATAAACCCCGACTATCAAATTAAGAAACAAAACTTCAAAGTGAGCTGGCAGGGACTTGGGCAATGGATAGAAGATGAAAGAAGTCACAGAAGAAAGCAGTTGCACCCAAATACCCTAGTGCATCAATCTACGTATGTATGTACCAAGCACTGTTTGAAGCACCAGAGACTCAAACAGGGCAGCTGTCTACATTCATCTCACACATTCATGCATGCACGACATGTAAACACAAACTTCCCTAAAAGACTTTGGGACAAATATAACATGTCCAATGCCAATCTCTGCCCGTTCCTGGTCTGACTTTACAACTTATTAGGGAAGAAATTAAAACACAATTTCCAATTCGCTTTCATTTGCCTACCACCCTAAAAGTATTTGCCAGATCCAGATACTCCATGTGCTATTATTATCTGTAAGGTGACTTGCATTCATGTCTTAAATAATTTATCTCCATTATATCAAGACAAACTTACTATCAGTTGCCCTAAAGGAAAGGTAATGGTTAAAATTAAAATGAATGTAAAACGTTCACTTAATGTCCTTTCTGGCATGAAGAGGGATTTGTGTAGCAGAGATAGGGAAGCAGCCCTCAATAGCATGAGCAAAACACAAAGGGAATCCCTATTCCTTACTGAATAAGGAGGTGCCTATCCAATCATGCTCATCTTGGGAATGTACTTCTTTTTAAATAGTATGTCCAAAAAAAAAAAAAAAAACAGATACCAATCACTGAAAGGACTCTACATGGGATCCAAGACTCCAGGATGAGGCCATGGCTCTGGGAGCTGCTTACTTGCCATGAAACTCGAGGTTACTCAACTGTATACAGAGCATAATGTCTTCAGTCGAAACATTTTTATGGCCCCAAACATAGGCAAAAGCAAGCTGAGCGACTCACAGTAAGGTGATATCATTATGCTCATAGGTATAAAATCATACTGTCATTCTTTCCATAGGTGACAGCAAATCTTCTTTCCCAAATAGGAAAGTAACTAGATTGGTTGGTGACCAGGATCTGGGAGATAGGGGGTGAAAATGCAAAATGAACTCAATGGTTAGAATAAGCTGAACCTTCGGTCTTTGTTAAGGAACAAGGAGGGATGACGCAATGACCTCCTAGATGCATGGCCAGTCTTTCCTTCAGCAACCCTCCCTCCTCCTCCTGGATTACAGCTCTCAAGAACTAGTGCAAACAAGCACCCAGGTGTGCCTATCTAATCCCACAAATAGAATACTACCCTAATGTCGGGAATTTCCTATCTGCAAGTGCAATTAACATGTGGGACTTCACAAGGAGAATACAATGGGTTATCATACCACCTTCCCTCCCAATCTATTCCCATGCTGATCTAGCATCTTTGTCATTGAAAACTGCAACATTCCCCTTACAACATTTCCTACGTTGTTGTCTGCACTGGAAATTTAAAACACATGCAAATACACACCCAGTCAAATGCCACAAGGTCTATCTATGGTTTGCTTCATCTCACTGAATATAGAAATCATACCACATAGCAGCAGCCATGATGGTGCTCAAGCCATCACGGTATTATCTCAAGTGGAGAAGAAGAAATCAGTAAGAAAGTGAACATTCTGGCCGGGTGCAGTGGCTCACGCCTGTAATCCTAGCACTTTGGGAGGCCAAGGTGGGCGGATCCCCTGAGGTCAAGACCAGTCTGGTCAACATGGTGAAACCCCGTGTCTACTAAAAATACAAAAATTAGCTGGGTGAGGTGAGGCACGTCTTTAGTCCCAACTACTCAGGAGGCTGAGACAAGAGAATACCTTGAACGTGGGAGGCGGAGGTTGCAGTGAGCTGAGATCACGCCACTGCACTCCAGCCTGGGTCACACAGGGTGGGAGACTTCCTCTCAAAAAACAAAACAAAAACAACAACAACAACAAAATGAGCATTCTAACAGCCACTATAGACAAAAGTCTTCGTACAAATCATGTGAGGCCTTCCTCAGTTCCCAACAGAAAAGCCGAATACTCAACTTCCCTGTGGGACACAGATACCAGGGACTTTAGTGCTATAAATGAAACCCCTGCAGTCAGCAAGGTGCTTGGCCAACAAAACAGCACTGCCATACTTAGTCTTATTTCCATGTCCTCTAAGTGGATTTCAGAAAGACTCAAGGACTCTCTAGAAAGTAAGGAGAAGGCCAGAGATGACTCTGAGAAGTACTACTGAATCTGTGCCAGTACTCACTGGCAGGAAAAAGGGAGCCTGCTTTATCTTCAGGGAGGGCACAGCATGGTCAGAGGCCAGCTGGCCTGTAGCAGGGAGAATCCTCACAGCAAAATGACCTACAGTCTTATTAATAACATCTGATCAAGGTCACAGGGCCAATAGAAGTGATCCATCCTTCCCCTCCTCAGACCTCAAAAATTCCAAGGTTTCGGATTTCTTCATTATTAACTGATAAACTATCCAAACAAATGAAACAGGTAGCTCAGCAGGACTGAGCTAAGTGACTCTAGGAGAAAACCAAGCATATGCAGAACGTTAAGGCCACTGAAAGCCCCTAGGCAGTGATGACACCATTCTCAAACATACACTTTCATTACTGCTGCTCTCAAAAACTAAGATGCAACACCTCCCGGAGACCCTCAAAAAAAGTTGTGTACCACTGGAGACAGTGTGCTTTCCTCCCCAAAGAGTTTACATAATGTAAAGTATTCCCATTTTGCTCAAGGAAGCTCATTATTAACACCATAGTGTTCCTTGCAATTGGGGGATTACTTAATTGCTTTCTGGCAGGTTAATCCCCTTTCATTCTGTGACCTCTAAATCACCCCAGGCTTTTGCATTTGCCCTACTTAGAAATCCTAGTCCTCAAGACTCAAGACCAGGACTACATCAAAATATGTGTTCCTTGCCAATGAGGCCAGCAACACTCTTTAGAAAAAACACCACAGGTTGGCTGTCTCTTCTATTACCTATGGTCTATTCAGCTGGTCTTTCAGACAGTTCCACCTAAATCCAACATCTAATTATCTTCCTCTCCACTAACTCTGCCTCGATTCACTGGGAAAAAAAAATGGTAAATAAATGTACGGTTGGACCTCTGTATCAGACGCTTCTGCACCCATGGAATCAACCAACTGTAGATGAAAAACGTTCAGGTAAAAAAAGGGACGGTTGCATCTGTACTGAACACATACAGACTCTTTTCTTCCTTGTAATTATTCTCTAAACAATATTGTGTAACAAATTTACATAGCATTTACATTGTATTAGGTATTATAAGTAATCTAGAGATGATTTAAAGTGTACAGGAGGATGTGCACACATGCAAATACCATGTGCCATGTTACATAATGGACTTGAGTATCCATGAATTTTGGTATCAAAAGGAGGTCCATAAATCAGTCCTCTGAGTTATCAAAGGATGCCTATATGTGGAAGATCGCCTCATGTATCAATTCTGGGCTATTTCATACCCATTAGCTTTAGTTTACCTCTGCAGCAACTGTGTGCTGTAGACTCTAGAATATCCATTTCGCAGATGAGGAAGCTCAGGCTGAGAAATATTTAAATCATCTGCCCAAGACTTGCCAGCCTTCTGCCAATGCTCCTAGGAAGAACTCCCTGCAGCCTCAATCGATTTTCTACAGAGCTGCCAGTAATATCTTCCTAACCTCGTACGTGTATTATGATGTCACCCCTGACTTGAAGAACCCAAGGGATACTCCAGTAACTAGCCCAGGGCATGCAGAATCTGAGGCTTATCCTAACTTCCTTGCTTTAACTCCAGGCCCTCCAACATCAATCCATGCCTTGGCAGTTGCTTCTGCAGAACCCCTTCTCAGCACTATCCGCTTTCTGCAAAGATTCCTAATGCACTGTAACGCGAGACCTGCAGCAAATGTCAGCATTCCTTTGCAGCCATCCCAGGGCCTCTCCCTTCCCGCTTTTATGGGTACACACCTCTACCCCAGCATTTTCACCCATTTATTGTTATATCCTCAATTTCACCCACCACCAATACTGCTTTCCTATGTCTAATCTGTTTTCTAGGTGTCAAGCATATAAAAAGAGTTTAATAAAGATTTGCTGAATTAATTAGCAATTGAATGACAGCTGATCACTAAAGATTCTGTAAGACAGAAGAAACAAAAGGCAGGCAGTTCCAAAACAAGACAGCATTGCTTCACAATGGCTGACAGTAAGGATATTTACGAGGAATTCCCCATAATAACGCTCTCTTCACTGTGCCGAGCTGTGACGCTGAACTGTAATGCCCACGGTCATACGAATGAACTGTGTATGTAGGTTTGCATGCTTCAGGAGTCCCCTTTGGGAATCCCCTTGTTTGCAGTGCCCCATAAAGAGGAAAATGTAAATAAGAGAATCATTTAACCTGCCAGTGCTCTGCTACATTAAGCTCTTTTTAATTTGTTAATAATCATAGTCAGAACAAAGAGGAGACGACAGAACTCATTAAGAATAACGAGAGTGGTGACAGGGAATACGGCGATGGTACGAATCACTGCATGCAGCAAGCGCAAAACCCTCTTCCCCGCGTGTGCCAGTGAAAGATACTAATTATGCCTCTGGCAACAGACATGTGGACCCCTTCAGAGCAGCTATTTAAAGATAAATACACTGCCGGCAAATACCTTGGGCCCGCTGCACTATTCATCCCACCCTCCTTTCCTTTAGAAATTTTAGGTCACAATATTAAATAGGAAATGAAAGAGCCTTGCAGACTTAGCTGGTAGTGTCTTAAAACAAATTTGTTTTAGATTTCTAAAGCTTTTAACCTCAGAATGACTAGCTGGGTGTTTACATATCTATACTAATGCCAGTATTAATGGTATAGGGTTTTTCCTCCCCATCTCAAAGATTTCTCACTGTCATTAACAGATAACAAACAAGGTTTAAAGAACTCCACTCGCTGTCTTTCCCTGGGCCTCACGATTTATTCTCTTCCAAATCCCAAAGAAGTGCCGAGAATATTAAAGGTAATAATTGAGGATTGGAGGGAAAAAAAAAAAAAAAGACCTGGATCCTTAGCAACAAACATCACTTCCAGGTGTTTGATTTGGTTCCTTCATTATTTCTGCAGCCAGACTTTCTCCCCTATAAATAATGAGCATATTAAAGACTGCCTTCTTTACCCCTCACAGTGCTCGCTGTCACCCAAGGGTGATGGGCTGACTGAGCTCTTTATGGTGAACGCTAGAGGCTTGGGGATGTGACAAGCTATGTTTGCTTTGGAATCAGCACCAAAAAAGAACAGAATTAGGATGCAGGTGTAAGAAGGTTAATCGCATTCCCAACTGTCAACCTTGCCTGAAAGGGCTTCAACAAGGTGAAGATTTAACTAAGGATATGCGTCATCAGCAGTGGGTATCAAAAAGGTGGAAATATCTCTAAATGTGCATAAGGAATTAGATAAATTATGAGACATTCACCAAATGGAACATAAGCTATTAAAATGAAATGACAGGCATTTTTGTGACAGTGTTAAGTAGGAAAATCAGACTGCAAAAACGAAAGTATAATGCAATATCATTTCAGGAAAAATACGCATTATATATGCACACAGAATGCTCAGTAAGATAGTCACAAACAAGGTAATTAACAGCGGTCGTCTCTGGGGGATGCTATTTTGAATGTATTCTTTTGCCTACTTCTTTACCTTTCTTCTGACAATATTCCCAAGATGAACAGGAACTTATTTTATGATTGTAAAAAAAAAAAAAAAAAAAAAAAAGCTTAACATCCTGTTTTTCTTAAATTAAAATGGAAATAAAATTATTAAAGTACCACAACAACAGGGATCACTATGTAACCTTTGTACACACTGAAATACAGGTTTTAATTAGCTCAAGAAACTACCTATTAAAAGATGCTATCTAAGGCCACCAAATCCATCGGATTTTCAGGGTCATGAAGCTATAATAAGCATCATCTGTCATTTGGGGTTTGTAGAGTCAGATCAGGTAAACACACTTATCCTCCCGGAAAACAAACAAAAAAAAATGGTCTTTTAAAGCTGACTCATTTTTAATACCTCAGATCTAAAAAAAGTATAAGAGAAATAGCAAAATAGTACAATATTGTATACGAACAGAAAAATAACAAAGCCTATTTTTATTGCCTAGCTCATAAATGAAATTCATTTCCAAGGTTCACAGCATTTTCTTAAATTTGTTTTAAACATCTCCTAGGCTTCCATTACTTAAATCTTTTTTGTATTTGACATCTAAAAGAAGTAAATTTTATCTATGAAAAGATGATTCTCTTCTGTCTGGAATCCTGAAACTTCAAAGCCAGGTACTTACTTGGTAATGTTTTCTCTAGATGGCATTTATTTGAACAATAAATAGCATGCCTCTGCAACTAAAAGACTCTCCAAGTTTCCCAGAATCTCAGAAAATATAATGTTATAAGATAGTGCACACACAAGTACATGTAGCACAAACACACATATTCCTCTCTACACAGAATCACTGAGACATTCCCTGATGGGTTTCTCTCCTTCTCTACCTTTGAGAACTAAACACAACAGTCACAACTGCTCCACAGTAAAGACTTGCATAACTAAATTCCATAATCAACAGAGCAATCTTCAGACATCCTAATGAAATGGGATTGGTGGATTGGTGGAGGCAGAAACTATTATTTCATGATTTACTAAGCAAAATGCCAACAGCAATTTTAGACATCAAAAATCCTTTCCCAAAAGTAGCCAAACTAGTTAAGTCATAGTTACTCTTTAAAAAACCTGGCTTCGGCCAGGCGCGGTGACTCATGCCTGTAATCCCAGCACTTTGGGAGGCCGAGGCAGGCAGTTCGCCTGAGGTCAGGAGTTCGAAATCAGCCTGACTAACATGGTGAAACCCCGTCTCTACTAAAAATACAAAAATTAGCCAGGCGTAGTGGCGGGCGCCTGTAATCCCAGCTACTCAGAAGGCTGAGGCAGGAGAATCACTTGAACTCAGGAGGCAGAGGTTGCAGTGAGCCAAGATCGCGCTACTGCACTCCAGCCTGGGCAACAGAGTGAGACTCTGTCTCAAAAAACACACCTGGCTCCAATTATGTTTAAAAGCCACGCATATTTAGTAAAGGATACCAAATTATGGTTAGATAGGAGGAATAAGTTCTAGTGTTCTATCCCACTGTAGGATGCCTACATTTAGCAACACCTAGAAGGAGGATGTTGAATGTTCCCAATACCAAGAAATTATAAATGTTTGAGATGAGAGATATGCTGATTACCCTGATCTGATCACTTACATGTATCACAAAATCATCATGTGACCCATAAATATGTACAATTATTATTTGTCATTTAAAAAAAAAATTTGTTAAGCCATGCAAGATCAAAGTCACAAATTAAGAGCCCCATATCACCTTTTTTTTTTTTTTTTTTTTTTTGAGACAAAGTGCCACTTCATTGCCAAGGTGGCAGTGCTGAGGCACAATCATGTCTCACTGCAGCCTCAAACTCCAGGTGTCAAAGATTCTACTGTGTCAGCCTCCACGGAGATGGGCTATAGGCGGCACAACCAAGCCCGGCTAGATGTACCTGAATCACATTGCTGCTGATGACACTGTTGATCCTTCAAAGATTCCTTTAGGGCAAATACATCCTTCTGAGTACACATCCCACTCATTCTTCATTCCTGATCATCACACCACCCTCTACCAGCCTCACAGTCCGGTGGCCATGTTCTTCTCTCTATATACGGCCAATCCAGCACAAGATTCTGTCATATTTAGTTCTCACAGCTTCCTTTCCATCTTCGTACTCAACATGAAGGATCAGGAGAATCTTTCAGCCAAAATCCACGTAAAAACTAACAGAGATGGGCCGGGCGCGGTGGCTCACGCTTGTAATCCCAGCACTTTGGGAGGCCGAGGCGGGCGGATCACGAGGTCACGAGATCGAGACCACGGTGAAAACCCCGTCTCTACTAAAAAAACAAAAAAATTAGCCGGGCGTAGTGGCGGGGGCCTGTAGTCCCAGCTACTCGGAGAAGCTGAGGCAGGAGAATGGCGTGAACCCGGGAGGCGGAGCTTGCAGTGAGCCAAGATTGCGCCACTGCACTCCAGCCAGGGCGACAGAGCGAGACTCCGTCTCAAAAAAAAAAAAAAAAAAAAAAAACTAACAGAGATGGCTGGGCATGGTGGCTCATGCCTGTCATCCTAGCACTTTGGGAGGCCAAGATGGCAGGAGAATTGCATGAGCCCAGGACTTCAAGACCAGCCTGGGGAACACAGCAAGACCCCTTCTCTACCGAAAAAAAAAAAAAATTGCTGGGTGTGGTTGCATGCGCCTGTAGGCCTAGCTATTGGAGAGGTTGATGGCTTAAGCCCAGGAGGTCGAGGCTGCTTAGAGCCATGACTGTGCCACTGCACTCCAGAAGTGGACAACCTCTCATCATCTTATTTTGATATGAGACAAGACCCTGTCTCCAAAAACAAACAAAAAAGCTAACGGAGATAAACTGCTGGGAACCCCACCTACCTCATATCTCCCTGTTTTCAAGGCTCAATGACTGACAAGGGCTACAAAATTTCTAACAAATACGTAATAATTCTCCTTTCTTATGTGTTAAGAATCACCAAGAACTATCATCATACCCTATAATGTCAAAATTTCCCCCAAACAATTCAGTTCCAAAGCCAATTGGTAAGGCAGGGCAATTGGGCAAGGGGAGGGAGTGAGGAGCAACCATAGGGGGTGTCACGGCTGAGTTTCCCATCGTGGGGGCAGCAGAGATGGGAGGTGGATTACACTGAAAAGACAGAGCAAGTAAGTATATTAAGGATTACAGGAGCCAAGTTCCTCAGGGATGAATGCACATGAACCCCTTGGTATTAAATTGAAATTGGAGGTATGGCTGCTAACTCACAGATTTTAATATACACAGAACTTCGGATAGACCCCTATAAACATGCAACCTCCGTCTACTAAAAGCACCTGGGAGAAATGACATTCCCAAAGTTCCCAGCATCCCTAGTGCCCAGATCTTGGCTCCATAACAGTACTTGTCCCTATAAGAAAGCAGCGCTCCTTGGAGACATGGCCAATTCCAGGACTGAGGGCGGGAAAGTACACCATGAGCCTGGAACATTTTGTTGTGCCAGAAGCAAGGCTGGAAGGATGACAGGGACATGTCAAATGGAATAAAAAGCCAGCCTGACAAGGATCCACGGATGAGGCGGTGATCTGGGACAATCTGAACATCAGAATACATAATAGGAGTAACAGATTATAACCCTTTGAATAAAATAGGAAGCCCATATGCATACAATTATGATAAAGATGATGAGAAGTATGTACCAGTTTCAAAGAATATCCTCTCTTAACACTTATACATTGCAAAGGCTGAGATGGGTAACTTTACTCCTAACAGGCCCATCACAGTCGAATGATCAGCATGAACACCAGTGTGGAAAGGGAAGGACTGAACTGTGAATCCCCACAGAGGACCCAACAAAAAGGAGGAGGAATCACTTCCCTTGTGGCACTCCTGAAAAAACACAAACCAGAATGTAATCATGAGGAAACACCAGGCAACCAAATTAAGGGACGTTCTAAAAAATAATTGACTTGTAATTTTCAAGTGTTGAGGTCAAAGACAAACAATGAGGAACTCTTCCAGATTAAGCAGACTACAGACAATTAATGGCATCGCCTAATTCTGAACTGGGTCCTTTTGCTCTAAACTCGGACATTACAAAGCACCTTCAGAACAAATGTGAAACAGAGGTTTGAGGACTGCATGGGGGCCATGTATCATTGTGAACTTCTTAACTTTGACAGTTATAGGAAAATGTACTTATTTGAAGGAAAGACACACTAATGTATTGAGTGAGGGATGATGGGTGGAAACTTTTTAAGGTTAACTTAAAATCTGTCTGTAATAATAAATTATCAAAATATTTATCAAATAAAAGTGACTGTGAACCTTAAGGCTTTCCCACAGATGTCCAGTAGCAAAGGCCCTCTCCTTCTGTTCATTTTCTCTCAAATAACCTCACCCAAGGAACTCTCTGCATTCAGGACTTCCTAAATTTTCTATCATTCCTCCAGAAAAGTCTCCTTATTCTCTCAGACAATCTTCTGTGTTCTTTCCTCACAGCTATTAGAAAACTAAGTAATAAGGAAACTGCAACAAACACTTTCACAAATAACTCTATTCAGATCCCAATCCACCTGGCCTCTGTTGACTGGTCCAAGTTGAAACACAGGCCGGTATTTGCACTGTCAATTAGACTCTGAAAGTACTAGTACTGTTTTCCTTAACGTAATACAGGGCTGAGAGAACCGTAAGTCCCTCATCACCACAGCTTATTGACAGGCCTTAGGAAGCACAAAGAAAGGGGCCTTCATATCCCCAAAGTCCTGCATCGAAAAAAATTGCCTTACAAAACAAGTCAGCAATGCGTGTGTGTCAAGGTGGTGGTGTGGTGGAGAGAAATCAAATTAGAAGTCAAAGTTAGAAACTGCATAATTGTGCATTGAGAAGCCAGGAAGTAGGGTGTAAGTCATATTAAAAAGGAAATAAAACTCAACAGATGGTTCAAAAGCCACACCCAGCACGCACTCTCTCGGTGGGATTTCTCACTTTCAATTCCCCCTCAACCCAGGTTGGGGACAGAAAAATGAACATGGCAGACAGTAAAGCTAAGGTTACTCCACGTAGACCTCAGGCTTACATGTAGATTCCAGGTAGACCTCCGCTGATCGTTGCAAAGTCTTACCTCGAAGGCAGAGAAAGGTAAGAAAATCTTCTGTCTTAGGCTTCCTTTTAGAGAGGTCTGATATCTGAGTAGCTGGAGGGGGTAGCAATGGCTCCACTATCTTTACTGGAGTTGTGCTGGGACTATTCGGCTGAGATTGAGCAAACTTCCTTTGTGCTTGCAGCCTGGGCCTGTAAAAGCAAAAGAAAATTAAAAATAAATTAAGCAGAGACTGAAGGATATAGGCCTACGTGAGGCAATAAAATCATGACACATAAGGGGAAAAAAGATCCTATTTCAAGCAAATTCTTTCTAATTAAGGTTCTATATCTCTCACACTCTCATAAACCACAGGCCTACTTTCAAACGCAGTAAGTTTGGTTAAAGGACTATGGTTTGTACATGGATATAAAATGTGTGTCATGGACATGTGTATACATGTGTGTAGAAGTACTTGCCTATGTACACACTATGTTTGCCTGAGTATTTAAAAACTACACACGGTATTTGACATCATCAGCTTAATGGTATTCCTTTCAACTGACAGTAAAGAAGAAAACACTACATTATCCTGCTGTATTTATATACATCCTATATGTCCATCTAATGGGGTCCCTAATCCATACCCACGTCTCTTCAGTGTCATTACATCCAGGTCACCTTTGCCTATTTAGCCATCAGTGTCCCTGTCACCACTTCTAAATTCAGCCACGACAAGTTCACTACAACAATTCAAGTTTGTACTACAGAAAAAGGTATGTCTCTAGTCTATCAATGCCCCCTCCAATCCCAAATTCTGGGTCACCCTCTGCCAACAAGGTCAAATTGCAACTATTTACGTAGAGATTAAAATAGAAAATAGCCTTTATCTTCTCTTCAGGCTTCTTTCCCATTACAATCCTATGCTAACTCCCTAACTTATCCATTTGGTAACTACAGAGTACATTTCCTTTCACCTGAAAATCTTAAGTAGAAATTCCTTTCTATCAAAATGAATCCTAATGGATCTTGGAACAGTGTTTGTTTGTTTGTTTGTTTCAGATGGAGTCTTGCTGTGTTGCCACCTCGGCTCACTGCACCCTCCATCTCCCAAGTTCAAGCGATTCTCCTACCTCAGCCTCCTGAGTAGCTGGGATTACAGGCATGCACCACCACGCCCAGCTAATTTTGGTATTTTTTGTAGAGGTGAGGTTTCACTATGCTGGCCAGGCTAGTCTTGAACTCCTGACCTCAGGTGATCCACCCGCCTTAGCCTCCCCAGTCTTGACCTTCCAAAGTGTTGGGATTACAGGCGTGAGCCACCACACCCAGCCCGGTTTGTTCTTTTCTAACACAGTAGCCAATAAGAAATTTCCCTTCCTCTCCATCAATAAATACACTAACATATTTTTGCTTTACGTATAATCAACTTGATATTTATCATCAATTGCCTAATAGTGACTCTTCCTCTAATCGTAAAGGTCTCCACACATGGAATAGTAAGCCCTTGCAAGGATGAGAACTTGGGTCCTACTTTAAACTGTTCATCTAGACCTGCTCATAGAGATACTTGAAAAACATTATTTGGGGGCAGGAAAAAAACAACAAAAAGAACCAAGAAACAGCCACACAGTACAGGGATTGAAATAGACCTGATCAGAATCCCAAACACTGCGTATGTAGGATGGATAATGCAACACCACTCAAGACAATTAACTAATAAAACTAAATACGTGCTGGGCGCAATGGTTGACCCCTGTAATCCCAGCACTTCCGGAGGCTGACGTGGGTGGATCATCTGAGGTCAGGAGTTCCAGACCAGCCTGGCCAACGTGGTAAAACCCTGTCTCTACTAAGAATACAAAAATTAGCCTGGTGTGGTGACACGTGCCTGTAATCCCAGCTACTCAGGAGGCTGAGGCAGGAGAATCGCTGGAACCCAGGAGGCGAAGGTTGCAGTGAGCCAAGATCACGCCATTGCATTCCAGCCTGGGCGACAAGAGTGAAACTCCGTCTCAAAAATAATAACGAATAAAAAAACTAAATAAGTAAAAGAGAGCAGATGTATTCCCTTGAAGACACTGTTGGGAGTAGATTATATAAAATGGTAAGCACGTATCTTAAACTGTTGATGCTCAAAATGCCGTAACATTTAAAAAAAAATTACAGTAGTTAACAAATTCCTACAGCAAAATACACACACACAATGATTGCCTACTTCGTCAAAACTAATACTTTTAAATTTAACCTCATAAATCCTCCACACTCCCCAAATATAAAGTACTACAATGTTGTGAGGAATTTCCAATCTCATTTTAACCTTAAATTCCCTTGTATGTCCTAAGCAGTGCCTACTCGTCTCCCCTATGACCATCGAAAACACTACTGTCTAATAATATTCCTGATACAAACTGACAATCTACCAAAACGGACAAAGTGTGACTCCAACTACTTAGTGGGTAATCTATAGTCCTTAAAAAAAAAAAAAAAATCTACAAACAATGTAGGTCATTACAGAGCACTTTTTTTTTATTTTTAACCTTTTTACTGAAACAGGGTCTCACTCTGTCACCCAGGCTGGAGTGCAGTGACGCTATCATAGCTCACTACAGCCTCAAATTCCTGGGCTCAAGAGATCTTCCCACCTCAGCCTTGCAAAATGCTGAGACTACAGGTATGTGCCACTGCGCCCAGCTGTTTTTGGTTTGTTGCTGTTGCTGGGTTTTTTGTATAAAGACAGGGTCTCCCCATGTTGCCCGGGCTGGTCTTGAACTCCTGGCCTCAAGCCTATCTGCTGCCTTGGCCTCCAAAGTGTTGGGATTACATGCATGAGCCATGACGCCTGTCCCAAAAAGCACTTTAGAACCCAGGAATAACTGATATGAAACAGTCACATTAACAAGGTACAGGAGGAAGTGAATCAAGTTTAACAGAAATTCCCTAGTGTTATTTTTTTTTAAATAACGGGGAGGGTGGGATCAGGCAAGGCCACTATCTCTATGTCATGGGGAACAAAGCTATCTCTATGTCATGGGGAACAAAGAGAGCTTTTTTGCAACCAACTGCCTGTCTGTATATAAGACATGACAGACCAGAAGCCCAGAGGCAGGACCTTCACATGGGACAATGAAGTGGGGGGGGTGGGGGGAGGGCGGTTACGGTGACGGGGATATTCCAACAATCACAGAGCTTCATCTATCACAGATGAGGAGCAGTTTTCTGCTTGGTTGTTTTTCCCCCTTTAAATTTTCCATCTGTCACAAATGGCTTTTTTTTTTTTAATTACATAAAAAAATAGAACAAGGGGGCAAAAAGCAATTTAAAAAGACAAAATACAAGCCAAATTTATTGGGACTCAACAGACACAAAATCATTCCATCAAACTGCATAGGTTTCTCAAGGCTGGCTCTCAATTTCTGTATCAATTCACAGGCACCTGGTGATGGCCAGGTCTCGAGCACACAGTGACAGAGGAGTGAAGGCTACAGAACCCTTGGTCCACATTCCAACCAGGTGCCACGTAGACTGACCCAACACAACTGCCCTCCTTTTCCAATGATGCTTTCCTTCCCACCAACCTCCCAGACTGTTTTAAAACAAAGGAAATGTTGTGCCATATTTAGAAAAATTGCTGGGTTTTTTATTCTACTGAAAAGTGTTTTTAATTGGCAATTACATAATATATACATCTTCATTTGAATGGACGCAATTCGCACTCTGAGTATTGCAGGAATTTTATAGAAATATTGCCTGCATGTGAACAGGATGTGAAGTGTTTACAGCTTTTTTAGAAGTCAGGGAAAACAAATGCTACACACGATGAGAAGACTGTGCAGCGACAATGAGAAACAAACAACACAGATGAAGCACAGACAACGGAGCGAGACACTGTGAGATATTTTACAATTTCAGGACCTCAAAGATAAACTGCTCCTACCAATGCTCAAATAAAAGGTGCTTGGTGCCTGATGACTTTCCCAGTGAGGCTATGAAAAATAAGGCAATAACAGATTAAAAAGTGGCAGCAAAATAAATTACCCCTTAGAGGAAGAAGCCAAGCTCCCAAGTGATTAAACATTTGTGAGACCCAGATGCAACTAGGAACTAAAGAACAAGACAAACCAATATCTTTTATAAAGAGGCCAGAAGAACTTGTACTGTCTAAAAAGGGCAGGTCTGCGGTGTGGCTTTTCAACCTGCAGAGTCCCACGGAGATTAAGGTGTTGACCCTCCTTTCTTGGCCCCATATAACCAAAGAGCTTGAATGGCACAGCCAAATCCTGAGTGAGCCCTCCCAACAGTACAGACAGGCTTCAGGGACAGGAGTTTCCTTCTAGAATGCTGTATATAGGAAAATGGAAGAAAGTGATTTGGACGTGCTGAAAACTCACAATATTTGCACCTAGAGATGCTAATGGCAGGAGCAGCAGAAGCCTGGGGTAAAGGAGGAGGTCACCTGGCAAGCATGAGGAGAAAGGTGAGGCTGCACCCAGCCTGTGGGGCCTCAGCCCTCCAGGAGAGGTGGCATACCCGCCCACCACACCATTTATTTCCTCACTCCCTGCCATCAGCTGACTGGCATTTTCAACAGAACACTACCTGCCATTCCATTATTACAGCAAAAATGAAAAGAACTGGGATAAAAGAGGTTCAGAATCATTGTGGGGCTGGGGTGGAGAGAGCACGGGGTTCCTGGGGTTGAAGAAGTAAAAACATAAACGTTTGAGAGAAAAATAAAATGCGTGCCCTCCAAGCCTTGGGCCTTGCGTGTAGTCAGGACAGGGCTTCCTGCCCTGGGTAACACACAGCCCCAGAGAAGGTGTGTGTCCCTCACACGCACCATGGAAGTAGCAATCACAGTGTAATTTACTTCCATGTTTACTTTTTATTAATTCTTCAAGGAGATCCCTTACAGAAGACGCCTTCATTCTAGGAACTCTACTTGTACCCTTTATGTCAATGAAACCAATTAAATCAAGCCCTCCAACAAGCCGAGGTAAAAAGATCAAATCAAGTAAATGTAAACCAGCAGAGGAAGAAGTATGTTGATATATTCAGAGGATAACATTTTATTTACAATATGGTACAACACAGGGTTGGTGCAGTGGGGGTGAGGGAACAGACGTTTCAGATCAGATCATCACTGGGGGCGTGTATGTGAATTAAAGGACTACAAAGTTCAAATAAGTTCAGAAAAAGATGGATACGAGCTGCTGTTTGTTTGGGGAAATAGGAAAGGCTGGTCACTTTGTTATGTTCAAGGATCTTAATAAGATCCCCTTCATCCCCTTCACTGTACACATGAGTAACTAGGAGAAGGGTGAGACCTACCCCGGGTCACATAGCTTTGATGGCAAAACAAACAGGAGCAGCAGACAAACCTATGGGTCCCCATGTGAGAGCTTTCTCTGTCATGCCATGCCACGCCACCTCCACATGGCAGGTTAGGCAAAGCCTTGTGAGCACAGCCATCTGGTGTGCACCCCCTCACTAAAAGCTGCCAGGCCAGAGCTCCATGGCCCCTCATTCATAACCAAAATCAGCCCTGCTGAGTGAACGCCATTAAAACTGTCTCAAAATAAGAGAAAAGGTATTAAAATGAATGACCATTTATGGATTTGATCCCATAGAGTATATGGGAGTGTACGGGAGTATGCGAGTGTATGGGATCCCATAGAGTGTATTCTATGTGGCAATAAATGGCCTAAGATAAAGGTAGGGATTGCAGGAATGGTCCAAGGGGATCTTGCTTTCTCCAAACAGCTCCTTCCATCTGGAATGCTCTTTCTCTTTATCTTGCCATGGCTGGCGGCTTCTCATCCTCTAGGCCAGATAAGAGAAGCAAACAATCCAGGCCTGTTACTCTGTAATGCAGGCCACTTCCTTCATGTCTCTGCACAGAAGTCACCTCCTCAGAGAGAGGTGACCATCCTAAAGCGGTACCTCATGTATAACCAGCCACCTAACCCCAAAGCCACTGCTCTGCCCTTCTGCTGGTATACACAAGACTCTCTACTGCAGTCTCATCTTTCTGGTCCACTTCTATATACAGGCCTTACCACGTGTAGAGGACAAGCCCTCCATAGATGCTGGAAAGGAGGAGGGGAGGAACACTACGCTGCTATAGTTGCTGTGAATTATACAACCCATCACTCATAATTTAGGAATCACAGAATCCAGCACACACATGGTATCTGAGCAGAGGGGCAGACTGAATGGCAACTCAGAGGAAAAGGGAGATTGGTGGATGTTTGTGAAACAGACCCAATAGCAACAGGAGAGGAGGAACTTTGGTATTGTTGTGCTCCAGGTAAAGTTAGTAGCCATCCCAGCAGAAGTCTACCTGAAGGTAGAGAGGAATTCAGTTTCATTAAGAATTAAACTGTGTCTTGAATATAGAGGCTGATATTTGAAAAGGAAAACAAAAAAATACCAACTAGGCACCTGCCTACATGGCCCTCCCTTAAGAATTTACCATGCCACTTGCCCATTCTCACCATCATCTCACAGAAGCCAAATCAGGTCTGGCTCTGGCTGACAGTCACCCTGTGGCACAAGGCGCTTTTCTAGCCCTTGGCATTCCATTGTATTCCATACGGCCTCACACAGCACAACTGTTCCCAGGCCACAGCTCTCACTTGCTGTTAGGTATCACTGCTTAAAAATTTACCAAAATCAATCTTCACTGTTTGTTGTTAAAATTATATAGCACCTTTATGAGAACGAAGGAGCACAGCAAGATGCACACTAACATTATTTTGAAAGTTAACCAATAAATCACGAGACCATGCTTATAAAAAAAACCCCAGGGATGAACTAACAGTCCTATGCCAAATATTTTTTTTCTTTTGTAATACCATCCCTGTGCCCCTTCCTCCCCAAATTATTGATTTAGAAGCTTCCTGGGCACCCTGCCATTAGAAGCTTCATACAAGGGTGGCACTGTTTCTCCAGGTTTCCTCTGGGGTCATCAACAGTGTAGAGTTAACCAGCTTATTGCTATCTGCGCACTCAATCTCTACGGTAGCCCTAAATGCGGCACAACAGCAATTTCCAGGTTAATTAAATCCTATTTCTGTCCAGGATTTCTGATAGTCTGCAAACCCAAGAAGGGCATGGCGTGACACACAAATCAGCTGGATCAAGCAGGAGCAAGGGGAACCAGGCGGCTTAAAGTGAATGCACAGCTGTTCCCTTGCTGAGGGAAGTACATGCCAAAACATCATTTTATTAACTCAATTTTCCAATATTAAAAACATAAGCTGGTAAATCCAATTATTTAGATTACATCCCAATTCTAAACAAAGGGCAAGCAAAGGGTGGGAGGGAGGGTCTGTTCATTCAAAAAAAAAAAAAAAAAAAAAAAAAAAAAAAATCAGACAGTCCATGTCTGGCAAATGCAAAATGACCGGCATGGCTGCTCTCTTTGTGCCGGTGTGGGAGCTGGCCCTGAAGCTTTGCCAACTGGCTGAAAGGCCTATTCAAAAAAAAAAAAAAAAAAAAAAAAAAATTTCCTGTGTTTCCATCCCCAAAATAATTACCCACTCCATTCGCCCCCCCAGACACACACACTACAAACCTGGCAGCCACTCAAAGAAACAAGAGTGTGCCCGTGTGTGTGCGCACTGGAGGTTGTGGGGGGTCGGGCAAGGGATACCCTCTACCCAGGGCAAGCTGCCCACCAAATTCAAATGCAAGTGCAGTTGCGGGCAAACCACACAGAATGGTTGTAAACATCCTGAATAGTAAAGAGAAAATAAACACATCCTCAAGTGAACCCAGAGGCTAGCACAGACCAACTCATACCAAACTCTGTAATGAGAGGCACTAGCATAGACCATATCTTTCTAAGCACATGGTCCACCCACTTCCCACAGTTTTAAACTGTCAGGGTTTGATTTACCAGAATGGGAGGGCATCACACAATGACAAAATGGGAGGTTAGCTGGCTCTGTAAGAAGAGTTATTCTACGCAGAATGCCTGCTTTATGGTACTTCTGTGGTCCACAGGCCTCATTTCTTGCTTTACACATAAACTGATGGAACAGTTTGTTTATGCAAAAAACTGCAGGATATTAAATATTTGCAGCACTTGTCTTAATTAAGTTACATAGGAAGCTATTTAGAGTAAACATTTGCCAAAGCTGGAATTTGCGTAAAGAAATCTTTTGTTAGTTGAATTCCCCTCAAGATGAAACATTATGATGTTTTGCTTGGTCAGAGTGGTACAAGCAAAAGAGTAGTGGTGTCACAAAACCTGAGTTTAGTTCACCTAACTTGTCACCTAGGGCAAGCTGGGTCTTTTTTTCTTATGTGGTTTTTTTAAGGACTATTAAAAAAGGGAAGCTAAGGCTCTGTCCAGCTCCAAGCTTCTGTGATCTTTGACTTCCTCTTAAAAAAAAAAACAAGTGGTACCTGAATGTAGTAATTTCTGTAATAATTCTTTTGGATCTATCATTTCCTAAGAATAGATGAAAAGTCCTGATTATTTTGGAGAAGTAAAATCTAAATCTCCAAATTGTCAGTATTGCTAAAGATTTCTAGGGCCAACTTTCTAACTGCTGGTAAACAGCAAAATATACTGACTTTTAAAGTGCTAGTACTACCACCTAGCACTTTAGAAGGGGGAGGGGGAGGTGAAAAATTCATTCATATATATTTTAGAAAGATATCACAATTCCAAAAATCCACTGCCCTACTCCCTTAAAGATTAAATAGTAGCAATACAATCTGTAATCTGTATTTCCTTCCACTTAGCCCTTCCAAAGAGGAGTAACTCATTTAGGCAACGCATTAACTTACTTCAGAACTGTGAGTCACCCTTAGGAACGCTCACATAACTACTTAAAAATATATTTATCAGCTCTATCCATGAAGAAGCCAGCCCAAGGACAAGGCAAGCCTTGCAAATCCAAACATCACCACCACGTCAGGAAGACACCATTCTTGCTCACAGACACTTCACTCCCTTGGAATACTAAAGTGGAAAACAGGCATCAGAGAGAAAGATGAATCTTTTTTTTTTTTTTTTTTTTTAATTTCAGGGAAGGATTGGGGGGTAGGAAAGGGGGGAAAAAATTTAAAAATCAAAAATAATAGCACTAAATATCTACAAGCTATGAACTTTTTCCCAAATAAAACATGACTTGGTGCACATAAATCTCAGGTAGCTGATGACATCCTGCACAAACCGTATGAAAAGTAATATGCAGTACAGTTTTTTATTCAATTAATAAAATTATTCAATTATGTTTCTTGAAATCTTCCATGGCATCCTGAAATGTCAGAGAACCAAGACTGCCTGAAACTCACGACTGTCATGATCAAGGAAACATCTGACATTGAGTTCTTTTGTGTTCTAGAAAGCAACCACGTCAAATTTGAGAGGGATCATCATTAATCAACAATTAAAGTGGCAACAAAGCCCTTTTGTTCTGTCAGTCACAAATGACACAGTTATAGTTTACTACCTATGGAAGGCTGTCTGCGCCACCATCCCCACGCGGCATAACCCCGTTGTTTGAGGGATACAACTCCAAGCCCAGGAGGGAAGAGCCACAAATACTCTTATCGACAAAGACTGCTGGTCTCAGCATAGATCTTAAGGCTGAAGGGACTACATAAAGATAGTAAAAGTCAGAGTAACACATGCAAGTAGCTACAGAATCCAGCCAGGATCTGGCCAAAATAATTTCTAATAGGCTGTTGTAGTTACAAAGAGTGAACAAATTATCTAAAGTACATTCAGTTTTAAAAGCCTAGAAGAGCGAGTTAAAATGTTAATTTGCTTTTCTACTATTTCTCAATAGGATTCCCTGTTTAGTTTTTAAAATATCATTTCAACAAAAACCCTAGCAGTCTCTCAATTTTAGATTACTCAACATCCAACTGCAAATTGCCAGAACTCTCCTGGCAACGGGCATGTTTGGAAAGGCAAAGGGAATGACCCTGTGAGGCAAGAATCCTGTTTTACTTTTTTTGTTTGTTTGTTTTTTCAAAAAGAAAGAGAAATAAGAAGCAATTGTATTCTACAATGCTATACAGCTCATTAAAAAATAAAAATCCAAGCCAGACGTGGTGGATCACCTGAGGTCAGGAGTTCGAGAACAGCCTGACTAACATAGTCTCTACTAAAAATATAAAAATTAGCTGGGCATGGTGGCAGGCACCTGTAATCCCAGATACTCAGGAGGCTGAGGCAGGAGAATCACTTGAACCTGGGAGGTGGAGGTTGCAGTGAGCCGAGACCGTGCCATTGCACTCCAGGCTGGGCAACAAGAGCGTAACTCCATCTCAAAAAAATAAATTAATTAAATATAAATAAATAAATAAATAAAATCCAGTGGAATGCTTCTAAGATAGCTGCAGAAACTTCCCACCAGAAATATCACACCAGATGGAGTTGTGCGGTAGGTGAGGTCCTAACCGTCCATTCAGCACACGACAGACCAAAGCACAAAGGCGGCACTCAGAGTAACCACTAAGTCCCAGAAGGACCAGAGTGGGCTCTGGCATCTTACATGCCCTCCCTCTCAGGCAGTAAGTTCACTAACAGAGATTTTCTTCATTTAAAGGGTAACAAACAGAAAAGGGATTCCAGGCAATTTCCCCACCCACTGCAAATCTTATGAAGTAGCCAGTATGCACCAATAGATGGCAATAGCGAGTCTTTACACTCCAGCTGTGGGATCACCCCTAAGGGAAAAAAAAAGGAAAGCTGAATTATGACAAGCACTGGTATTAGCCAATTTTTAGGACCTGTACTAAAATCTGGTGCCAGTTAAGAACCCAGCCACTACGTATAGAAAGTAGGTCTATAAGCGCTATTAGTAATGCCATCTCACCCCTCCAACTCGTAACACCCCAAAGTTCTTTACTTGTATGGAAAACATCTAGAAATATACAATCCAGCTTTTTTAGATCCCAAGAAACATGGCTAGAGATAAAACACGCAGCATCTAGCCTTTTTTGCTCAGTATCAGAAAACCTACATTTTCTGATTATCACATTTTCTGAGTATCAGAAAACCCACAGCATTTAGCCTTTTTTGATAAGTATCAGAAAACCCACATTTTGGGGCTCTGACAGAAACTTATTTAGAGTTGCCTGGACCATAATCATTTGTGATTTTCAAAGTATGGGGCATTACTTAAACTATCACCAACAAAAATGCGGAGTGAAGTCTGCTCTGTAAGAAAAGGATTCACCATAACTGACACATTGTCTCATAACATTTGTTAAAAATGCCTAAGATGAGGAAACACAATCATAATTTAAAAATCTGCTAATACCTAATGAACTTTAGTAAAACTAATTCTCCTCCACTTTCTGACTGTTTGTGCTCTGTGATGCTGAAGCAACGGCACATTCTCCCACTTAAAAACCAGAGCTCACAGGTTATTACAGACAGTAATCTGTGTCACTGGCACCTGCAGTAACAGTTCTAGAGGGCACATTGGTGGAATAAAAATTTAAATACAACCCAAAGAAACTGTGCCAATGGAAAGTGGGCAACAGGGCAAGGTGAGCAAATCAACTTCCTTTCTAACAATGCCCAGAATATCCCTTAAGCAGGCTTAAATTTTTCCCAACCTTCAACACTGCACATGGTACCATATTTCAGGCCACAAAACAGAAACCAAATGGCATCACTGAATCAAACCAAAGGGAGGGACCTGAGGGGTTGGGAGACAGGATGCAAAGGGGTCAGCCCAAACCTTCCAACTCACAATATCCTACCTCGATTACAATCTTAATAACCATTCCATGACCTCAGACACCTCGCCTCAGTACAACATAAAAGTCCTCCCAGTTTTCATCAGCCAAGGACCAGTCCGCTGTTGCAAGCTGTGAATCCACCTGATGTCATGAATGTGCACTAAATTGAAAGAGGTCACATATGTACACAGCAGCAGTGGACAACAGATGAGCAGTGAGTATCTGCAGGACATACATGGTCATCTAATTGCGTACGGCTTAAATGAACCCTCAAAGGGTCGGACAAGAATATCTTCTGACTAGATCTCAAGTCAAAACGTTTCCAGGAAGGTAAAGTCATTCTCTCTGATTCACAAGGGGCCTTGATGTCAAGTATGTTATCTTGTTTCAGGCACGGAACCAACAACACTCTGCTAAAGGTACAGCATTACTGGTTTAACACATGTGCCTCAGAGTTCCTTTCCAGAGACAACATGTTTGTGTTTGCTGTGACATTATAAAAGTAGTCTATGGGTTTTTAAGGCTTTGAGCCAAGCCAGTAGCAGCAACTCCCAGGGGTGAGACTGGGAAGAATGAGGAAATCAAAACAAGCCCTTCTCCTCATCCAATGAAGCTGGCTTTTTACCCCTCTTCTTTAGCATTTTAACTCCATGACAATTTCTGATCCCCACTCAGTTTCCGGAAACATCCTGAGAAAAGAAGTCCAATCTCTTAAACAGGACTCAAGATAAAAACACCCAAGCTGTGTGTAATTCTGAAGGGCTGAAAGACAAAGACTTCCTGTTCAATTAAGTCCTTCATTAATCCCTCCTGCTTAAGCCCATTTTCCTTGTGTGTAGACAGGAAATGATAAAGCCACAAGGTCAGCCTCCTTCACTGCAGCTTAAACCCTCCAAAGAAGGCTGCAGCCACATATCCATCGCAGGTTCCTCACAAAGCCTCACTATCTGTTCGTTTTCTCTGGATAGCATTACAAAACAGAGGGAAGGGTGATCAAAAGTATGACCAGGAGTGAAAGAAACGGGAGAATAAATTGCATGACATCCTAATAAAACATAACAGCAGGGGTGCAAGTACAGGAGGAGGATAGAGATCCATGCAACAGACTTATAAACCTCTAACAATGAAGGCAGCCAATGATAAGATTTTTGAGCTAAAAACTTCTTAAATGAGCAATGTCCAAAATCTTATCTTTTACCCCAACCTCAAACTTAGCCTCACTGAGTCCTCTTACACCAGGAGTAATTAATGGTTGTGATACTTCCTATAAGAGGCACTGCAGCTGGGTTTGCCTCATTCTCCCCTGTTCCACTGCCTGAACCAGAAAAAGCCCCCCCCTTCCCCTTTTCGAGACAAGAGTCTTGCTCTGTCACCCAGACTGGAGTGCAGTGGCGTGATCTCGGCTCACTAAAACTTCCTCCTTCCAGGTTGAAGCGATTCTCTTGCCTCAGCCTCCCGAGTAGCTGGAATTACAGGCACCCAACACCACGCCTGGCTAATTTTTGTATTTTTACTGGAGACAGGGTTTCACCATGGTACCCAGGCTGGTCTCTTACTCCTGACCTCAGGCAATCCGCCTGCTTCGGTCTCTCAAAGTGCTGGGATTACACGTGTGAGCCACTGAGCGTGGCCACAATAAGCAATTTCAATGGAGCAGATAGAAGGAAACTGTGGAGGGAAACTGCTTCCTAGCTCTTTTCAAGCTATGCTGCCCCCACCACAGGAAGGCAAGCCACCACTGAAGAGAAAGGATAACATTTGCCAAAAGGATCTTTAAAGCGGGGGCTGCCAGGAGGAACCACAGTAACAAAGGAGTTGGAATTGTCAGAAAAATACTCACATTTTGTCCCAAATTGGTCCGAAACAGTGATGTGCAGAGGAATCATGGAAATAAACTACATCCTTCTCCGCTCTGCAATTCACAGATGAAAAAAGCTACATACGTACATCTCCCTCACTGCTGGCTTCAGCAGAATGTTATGCCAGCCAACTGGGCAAATGCAGAATCATGTTCATAAAGATGTGGGTGACAGGCACTGGGAGGGGGGATGCATAACTACTCTCTTTATAATGCAACTCTCCAATTCCGCCAGCCTAAATATGCCCTAATGGTCTCCCTTTGATCAAAGAGGCATCCATCTTTAACTGTATCAATCCACTGCCAAACTCCACACTCCCAGCCATATATCAGTCCTGGGAAGGGTTGCTGAGGCTTTTCCTCCAGCAATTTGTAAATGAGAACATTTCCAGCTGGACACTTCAAGTTTCCTCCCCATCCCATCACCCCCCAACCCATTTCCAAAATACCATCAAAAAGCAGCCATAACAACTTCATACCCAGAACAGGCCCCAAGACATTAACCCTGTGTGGGTTTGGAAAACAATACTAACAGACACTGACACAAAAATATTCTATCTTCTATCTATTCTGCTAAGGGCCCACTTATCTTTCCAAAAATTCACTTGTTCTTCTTAAGTGGCCTTTCTCCATCCTCTTCTAAGAATTTATTTGTCCTCCCAGAATCACCCTTTTGTCCCCTACATCCCATTAGGACGGTAAATTTTTTTTTTTTTTTTTTTTTTGAGGCAGTGTCTCACTCTGTCGCCAGGCTGGAGTCCAGTGGCGTGATCTCCGCTCACTGCAACCTCCACCTCCCGGGTTCAAGCGATTCTAGGATGGTAAATTCTGACCTCCTCTTCTTTTGAGTCACATTTCTTTGTGAAATCAACTAAATCTGTTTTTTTTTTCCCTCTTGGTAATCTGTCTTTCATCCATTTAATTAGCAGATTCCCCAAAACTGAACTTACGAGGGTAGAGAAAAAGTTCCTTTTTTTTAAAAATGGTTCTTCTATTTTTTTATGTCATACAACTTTAAAAGCAGAAAATGTTACACAAATTAGCACTGCAGATAGACAACCCTAGTAACTAACTAGGTTAAGGGAGGACTTCCACCATGTAAGCGTAAAGGACAGTGCATAAGGAGCTGAGGCCAAGGGTGCATGGTATGATTCAGCTGGACAGAAAGGGGACAGACCTTAGGGAATGCATAATGAAGGAGACAAGGAGACACAGTTTCTGCCTTTCAGGTCTGAACAGGAATCCTTAGGTTTCATGAAGTATGACATAATCCAGTCACAGCATCACAACATAAAGTATGACCTAGACTACACCACGGAGTCAGTGGAGACCGCCATTCCCAACCAGTCCCTGAAACAACCTCCCTCTGGGACAGAAATCGGCTTGGGAACTCAATCATTCACCACAGGGACCTTTCCAGGAAGAACATACGACCACACACCCCTGGGCTTCCAGGTAGAATCTATGCTGAAGCTGAACAGTAAAACCGTAAAATCGCACGGCTGAAGGACAGGGTGGCCTGCAGTCAGGCTCTAAGAAGGACCTGGATGTGCTGGGAGGGTTCCATTTAGAGCGCCAGAAGTGCAAGACCTATGTGACCAGGAAAGCACTCCATTGCTCTCTCAGGGAAGCACAGTCCACTTGAACCTCATTCTCCCCTGAACTCATTATAACTGAACAGGAAAACACAGAATATAAACATTATGGGGGGGAAAAAAATCACAAGAAAAGCCTTCCAAGCAGGAGTCCATACACCACTAGAAACAGAAAAGATCGCTGGGATTTTTCTAATCATGCTTCTCAAACAGGGCATCGCAGGTGGTAGGCAACAAGTGATACAGAAGTGCTGGGAATAGAAGAGAATGGTCCCTTTAAATCATAGGGAAGGTGGGGAGGGAAGTGCTGGGTAGAGGAAGGGCGTGGCCCCTGGCTAGGGCTCTACTCCCAAGACCTAAGTGAGGAAGGCACTTCTGCCTTCCTGCCCAAATGTTGCATTTTCCAAGATCACCCTGATCTGCCACGCCGCCATCCTGCGCCTATGAAAACCTATAAAAACCCAAGACCTTAGCAAGGCATAGACACAAGCTGCTGGAAGTCCTGAGAAACACATCAGCGAAAGCCAACACAAGCAGCTGGTTGTGGAGAGCACGGCCACAGAAAAGCACTGGCAGGCCAGCAAGCCATCGACCAGCCTGCTGCCTCCAGGGGAAAACCATCTCCCTTCTGGCTCTTCCATCTGCTGAGAGGTACTTCTATGCAATAAAACCTTGCAATCATTCTCCAAGCCCACGTGTGATCCGATTCTTCTGATACACCAAGGGTACAACCACGGGTTACAGAAATCCCTCTGTCCTCAAGGAAGGGGGTCTAACTGAGCTAACACAAGCCGCCTATAGACGGCAAACTAAAGGAGCACCCTGTAACACATGCCCAATGGGGCTTCAGCTGTAAACATTCACCCCTAGAGACTGCCGTGGGGTTGCAACCCCACAACCTGCCCGTCTGTATGCTTATACCCTATAGGTATAAGCAGCGGGGCACTGAAGAAGTGAGCCACTCCTCCATTGCACGCCCTGAGAAGAGGACAAGAAAACCTTCCCCATTTCACTAGAAGCCATAAAATGCAGCAAAGCTTTTCTGTGTTTTCTGCTAGCTTTGGGATTGGTTTGCTCTGTACCTCTGAAGTTCAAAGTTTAAAAAAAAAAAAAAAAAGAATTTTGAATTAATCCTCAAGGCACTGAAACTCCAATGTGCCAAACAGCTTAAACTGTTAATCTACTCGATTTCAAATTAGTAAAATGTATTTAAGATTAAAAAAATAAAATGTAGCAAAGCATGGCATCACGAGTCATTTCCAGGAATACAGCAGGCCAAGATATTCAAGCAAGTCATTAAAGGCATCAATGAGGTAATAAACAGACAAGAAATTACCGATGGAAATTCTAAGAACAAAAGCTAGAACCCAGACCTACCCGTGGAGAAATGACCCCACTTTTGTGCTTCTGACACAAACAAACCTGAACTTGATTTCCCTAGCACTGGCACTGGGAGGAAGGTGACATCCTACCACCCTCTAATCCCTAAAATGGGGCTCTAACAGGAGACAACTTTCTTACATTCAGCTAGGGTTCCCAAAGGCTGGATATCTTTCCTGAGAAGTTATAAAACTTAAGTGGCCTTCACGAGGATTTGGAATATAAAAATCATCTCTCAAGCCCTGAATTTAGTTTAAATAATGTTGGACTGATGATACCCTAAGGTATGTAGCAAAAACATACATGAACCCTCTTTAAGAAGAGTTTTTTCATCTCAAGCCTCAATGAATTCCCCCCAAAACAACTTTTCACATTCAGGGGAAATAAAGCACCATGAGGAAAAGCCAGCAGATGTCCAACTGGAAAAATGTCAGTCAGTAATTTGAAACATCACACTATGTTAAATAAAAGCCAAGTTTGAAAATATCTGCGTAACAGGAAACTAACACCTGAAACAGTGAACACTGAAACTACCACTGAACAAACATTGAAACTAACATTTGAATGTAACCTAACATTCGAAAAGAACCAAACAGAGCTTCTAGAAATCAAAAATAAACTAGCCAGAATTAAGGCTTTTACTTGGCAGTAACAAACCATTTTTCTATTGAAGGAAACCCAAACCTATTTACGAACTAAAAAGTAAAAATTTCATGAGTTATATAGACTGCGAAACTTCAAAGTCCTCTTCCAGCAGAGGTTAAGGCCCAAGATACAGAAAGCTGAGAAACACTCTCCTATAGATGAAAATCTTATCTCCTTCTGATAGATGAGGAAACAGCAGATCAAGAAGGGTATTTAGTGACTTGAGTAGGATTAGTCAACTATTAAATACTACTGGAGAATACACAATAACATTCTATCAAAATACTTGAATTAACACTCCATGGAATTCACATAATGGGATTCTGAGACTCACACTTGGATAAATGAATGGGTTCATTTCCTGTTGTGCCCAGGGGTGTGAAGAGTCTCTGTTGTCATGACAATGAAAAACCAATGCATTCTCTTCCACATTTCACAGTGGTTAAAATAAACAAAGATGACAGCTGACCCTATTTGCCCTTCTAAGAATTTTTTGAAAATCTCTCTCCCCATGAGCTCCTCTAGGGAACTGGCTCCTCGTAATCTATCTATGTGCAACACTCTCTGAAAGATACCACCACCCTAAACAACCCCACAGGCTAAAAATACAACAAATTCCATTTTAAAAGATAAGTCACTGATTGAGGAGTATATGGAATTGTCCGTCACAGAAGCATGAATTCTGTGCATCAAGGGACAGCTACAGTATTATTTAGTGTCATCTCTCATTCTCTGATCTACAAGAAAACTTCCTTTGTTTAAAAAATAAAAATAAAAAAAAACTGTTAGGAACATAGTGAAGGGTGGAGACAGACTTATGGAGGTACATGTGTTTTACAGGCAGATTCCCCCACTGGGTATAAACTGTCTCGTGCAAGTTGAAACATGTGAAACCAGGCAAAGTAAAGTGCACTGGCACATACATAAATATTCTCAACCCTATTCTACCATTCACACACACACACACACACACACACACACACCCTGGAGAGTGAGGGTTATGGGAAAAACTCTTATGGCCTAAAAGAATTTAAAAAACAGGGGTATGATGGATATTGCATTATTGTCAGCCACAGTATCATCCACTAATGCTAATTATAAGAGAAAAGAACAACTATCAGGGAGAAAGCACTGTCAAATTTTCCCCCCATATTCCCAAAAGAATGGAGAAAAGCATCCCCAGTCGTGTATGATGCAATTGATGTGGGTGGGCAGTAGTGGGTGCATCAACCTGGTCAAGGGAAACACCATGTATTGCAACCCGCAGGAAGCTGGGAATCATCTTATGAATATAAAATTAAAGCCAGCATATGACCACCTAATACAAAGGAAATCCAAGATTAAATCACATTGTTTGTTCTAATAAGTTGCTTACATCAGGAAAAGACTTTCACTTGGATGACATGCCCTTAGGTAGGATGCACGCCACCTAAGCGACTGCCTAAACTGAAATCACACACACACACACACACACACACACACACACACACACACAGAGAGACATGGGGGTTGGGGAGGAGGCATGCAGCCAACAACTAGACTATAAATAATTTCAAATAAACCGCAAGGGAAGGAAAGACATTATTACTTTTCTTTCTCTGCACAAGGCAGATGAACAAGCTGAGGAAGGAAACATTTGGGGACACGCAAAGGAAAAGGTCCCTATAAGGAAATGGGGCTACCTGGCCCTAAAAATTCTTAACCACAGACATAATCACTGTTCACTTACCCAGCAACTATGTATAGAATGGGTGCTTATTATTTAAGGGTAATAATACGTGCTTTAAATCACACAGAGCCCTCGGAGTGGTGCTTATCAAAGTGTGATTCTCCAACCAGCAACAAAAGAATCGCTTGGGAGCATACTAGAAATGCAAATTCTCAGGCGCCACCTCAGACTTAACTGAATCAAAAACTCTCAGGGCAGGACCTAGCCAGTCTGTGTTTTAACCAGTCCTCCAGATGATTCTGATGCATGCTTACATGTGAGAAATACTGGGTTAGAGTCAATGCTATAAGGTGTAATGGTTGCATTTATCAGACAAGGAAACAGAGAGGCTCAGACACTTTTAAGTAGCTTTTAACAGGTTAGATACAAACCAAACATCTAACTTTATTCGAAAACCTGTGCTTCTGCAGCAGGAGAACAGGGTCTGGAGGGAGGGAGCTTAAGGACTTCCTAGAACTAAACCAAATGGAACAACTGCCAACCTTCTAGCCCAAGTAAACAGCTTTTTAACGTTCCAAACTTTCCAGCTATGGCAGGAAACTTAACTTCATCCTCTTCATTCACATGGGGCATACACCAAGTAACCAATGGGAAACCTCTAGAGTATTTGAACCCCAGAAAATTCTGCAACCAGTGCTACTGAGACACTTGCTTCGAGCCCACTCCCACTCTGTAGAGTGTATTTTTTTTCTTTGTTGTTGTTATTGTTGTTTTTGAAGGTGAGGGTAGCTGGAAGATGACAGAGTCCCAAGTCTGCCCAGGCTGGAGTGCAATGGCGCAATCTCAACTCACTGCCACCTCTGCCTCTTAAGTTCAAGTGATGCCTCAGCCTCAGCCTACCGAGTATCTGGGGTTATAGGCTTGAGCCACCACGCCTGACTGATTTTTGTATTTTTAGTAGAGACAGGGTTTCACCATGTTGGCCAAGCTGGTCTTGAACCCCTGACCTCAAGAGATCCGCCCGCCTTGGCCTCCCAAAGTGCTGGGATTGCAAATGGGAGCCACCACACCCGGCCTGTAGAGTGTACTTTCGTTTCAATAAATCTGTGCTTTTTTTTTTTTTTTTTCCATTGCTTTGTGTGTGTGTTCTGTCCAATTCTTTGTTCAAAATGCCAAGAACCTGGACACCCTCCACCGCTAACACACTGGTACCAGCTGAACTGTGGGTCTCAGTGGCTTAGCAAAAGTGCAGGAACACTACTGAGCACAGTGGGCCTGTGTACCTAACCAGGCATTCCTGGGAACAGGCTTCCTACTGGATTTATTTCACAAGAGACAAGAGTCCTTTCCAGTGGCATACCTTTAGTGACTTGGCTTAAGAGGATTTCAACAGAGGTCGCAAAACAGACTGCTTCACAGCTCTGATTCAATGTCCCTGAATAAAGGGACAACACTGGAGACAGAACCTCTCTGGAAAAAATCTAAGGGGTCATTATCCAAACTGACATCTGTAAATTTCTTGCAGTGCTTAAATTGCTTCATTGAAAGGGAAAAAGATCAGAGTCTTCAACACTTTCTTTAGAAACTTAATTTCAATTAACTAATTGCAATTTAAAATTATATCCTGGTCTTCTGAGGCTTGAACCAAGAAATGTGAATAATATGTAAAGGGCCTGTTTACACTAAAAGTAGTGGAGGCAGTGGTAACAGCAACACAGAAGGCACAAGCCATCACTGTCTTCAAGGTGTTTGTCAGAATTATTCCTCATGACCTTCAGAAGGGTAAAGCTGAAGGAGCCATACCCTCCTCTCCTTGGCCTCAAATAATTCCCAAAACCCAAACAGCAGGAGGGCATCGTTTAGGAGACATATGGATTGCACCTGATGGAAAACATCAGCGTGCATTTGGGTTCCTAAATCATTTAAAAACATTAATCACGAAGACTCACAGCACCCAGCCCTATCTAAGCCATAGATTCCTCATTTAGGGAATGGGATGATCTCACATTCACATGATCTGTAAGGGCTCTATTTATCCCAGCACAGTTCAATTAGACTGAATTGCAGGAGGCATAAGAAATGATAATCAGGAGAGAAATTATGGCAAAGGCAGTTCAACTCCCCACAAAGGGGAAAAACTACAAGCTCCAGAAAGGCCAAGTGCCAGTCCACATTACACAATGGCATTTGCTGGAACAACAAGCAGATTACAGCCCTGCACGGTACCAATAGTCTACAGGCTGTCACAATGAATGCAAACATATTTCTTGGGGGCTGAGTAACAGGCTGAACAAATTTGTAACTACATTCCAGAAAAAGAATGGCTCTGAAAACAACATATATTTAGAAACTGCTAGAATCCCATCCTACACAGTTCCAAGTTGACAGAATAATAAAGTACCCCAAGACTGGCCTGGATCATGTGCAGTTACTCAAAGCAGCCCCAACAGACCATTCATTCCCCCAAGAGTTAGCAGAAGCTTAAGTGGGCTTGGACTGGAAAGCACTCCCCACAAGTCCCACAACCCCCAGGTAAGTAGGCACTGACAAAAGCAATTTTACCACCAGATTATCAATAAGCACTTCACAGACGGACATCTCACAACACCCGACCCAATGCTTGCTTAGTGCACTTTTTAAATCATATTAGAAAACAATTTACTTAACTCAATAAAGCACCTGGCCTATTATACTGTTATATACTCAACAGAACAGTACTTCATATAAGAGAAGCAACATCTCAAAAGGCCTCATGTATTTCAACATATAATTGGCAACCACATATAAACAGCAGGAAAACAACTCAGTATCAAGCATGGTTCTTGTTTTCTGTTTAAATGTTTTCCTTCTTTCCACATTTTTTTATACAGTAAACGAAATGAATTAACATTAAGGTCAATTGTACATACTTGACATATTCTATAAAGTGGTCATACATGGTATTTTAACGTCACAGAAATTGTCTTGATAACTAAACTCCAGGAAGATAAAGAAGCAAAAGTACATCTTGTACCTAAGGAAAAAACACAATCTTAGGAAGAACGTCAGATATATTTAATGGCATCCTTATAAGACATTATTTTATTATCATGACATAGATGCTGAGGTTAAATGCTTTTAAATTTGAAAGAGTCCAGAAAGCTGGAGTTAACCCTAAGTTGGCACCAAGGGAAGAACCAGAGAATCTTCATGCAAGAAGATGGAATTTTGCCTTCTCTTGGCATGACTAATTAGAGAGGGCTGCTAGCAATTTGGCAACATTATAATGACGTCTGAGGACTCACAAGCCTGCTGTGATGCTAGAAATACGCACTTCCTTATTACTAATCAGATGTACCAAGGAGTAAAATTTACACCGTACATTTTGGCTTCCCTATGGTCAGATGTGGAGTTTCTGTACCCAGGTAGAAGAATGTAGAAATGTTTGTGTACATTTCTCTCTCTCGCAGGGCCAGAGACAAAACAGTATGTATCACTACCAAAAACGTGTACTCAGTTCTTTCCTAACACTTCAAAAGAACAAATCCAATGGGTTTTTACTTCAGACAGACACACACACACACACACACACACACACACGTGCATACACCCCCTCCCAAGATGATAGCGTGCAAAAGACCAGAACAATTCTAAACAGGAGTATTTGCCTCTGAAATGTGATGACCCCTTTAGAAATGTTTCCTTTTCCGCTGAGTGCAGTGGCTCAGGTCTGTAATCCCAGCACTTTGGGAGGCTGAAGTGCAAAGATCAATTGAGGCCACCAGGAGCTCATGACCAGTCCAGGCAACACGCTGAGACCCAACCTCTACAAAATATGAAAATGTGTGCCAGGCATGGTGGCATGTGCCTGTGGTCCCAGATACTCAGGAGGCTGAGGCGAGATGACTGCTTGAGCCCAGGAATCCAAGGTTGTAGGGACCTACAATGACACCATTGCATTCCAGCCTGGGTGACAGAGTGAGACCACAACTACCTCAAAAAAAAAAAAAAGAACAAGAAAAAGATTCCTTTTCCTAATAGTTGGTTTAGCTACTCTTAGAATTTGTTTACACACTCAAAAACATGCAAATTGTTATTCCACAGCAGAAACTCTGCCACCATTGGGGATACAAAGATAAACAAGGACCATCCCTACTCAAGTGGGCATAGCCTAGACAGCAAAGACTACCTACTCCTCGCCCCACCCAAACACATGCAGGACAATCACATATGGATGATGTTGCTTTCAACCAATTCTGTGAATAGCTTTAAGTATCAGGATGGAGCTATCAAGACAATTAATGAGGACTATACTCTAGAATTTTTTTTTTTTTTTTGAGACAGTCTCGATGTGTCCACCAGGTTGGACTGCAGTGGTGCTATCTCAGCTCACTGCAGCCTCTGCCTCCCGGGTTCCAGCAATTCTCTTGCCTCAGCCTCCCAGGTAGCTGGGATTACAGGTGTGTGCCACCAGGCCCAGCTAATTTTTGTATTTTAAGTACAGACAAGGTTTCACCATGTTGGCTAGGCTGGTCTCGAACTCTTGACCTCAAGTGATTCGCCAGTCTTGGCCTCTCAAAGTGCTAGGATTACAGGCATGAGTCACCATGACTGGCACTGGAAGATTCTATCACTGCATGACTTCATGTCCTTTGTAGGGACATGGATGAAGCTGGAAACCATTATTCTCAGCAAACTATCGCAAGGACAAAAAACCAAACACCGCATGTTCTCACTCATAGGTGGGAATTGGACACAGGAAGGGGAACATCACACACCGGGGCCTGTTGTGGGGTGGGGGGAGGGGAAGGGATAGCATTAGGAGATATACCTAATGTAAATGACGAGTTAATGGGTGCAGCACACCAACATGGCACATGTATACATATGCAACAAACTTGCACGTTGTGCACATGTACCCTAGAACTTAAAGTGTAATAATATAATAATAATATAATAATAATAATTATTTATATATATATATATATATATATACACACACACACACACACAAAAAAGAGAAGATTCTATCATTGCAAATTAAAGCCATTGAGCCTAAAGGAAAAAATATTCTTGCATGATATTTATCTTATTGTGTGGAAAAAAACCCACTTACCATACAAACCCCTCCTTAAAATTTCCAAAAGCAGAAATGAACCCAATTTTCATCTAAAACAAGTCACTTTGGTTGCTGCCTTTCATCACCCACCAAACCCCCATCCTACAATAAAATGGGAGGGAGGCAGTGAGGGAGCAGGAAGTGTAAGGCAACAGTAGTAAGAAGAAACATTCAATTCCCATCTTAGTCAAAGCACTGTGCACTGCTTGCAATTGCACCAAGCAGTCAAGTGAGGTATTAACATCAAGTAGCAGTCTGCATTAAAAAAAAAAAAAAAAAAAAAGGCATGTCTAACAACCCCATATAAGCACTCACATGCGAACCACAAGTGACATTAATGGCTGTCACCTCCTTCACAAACCAGGTGACTCCAAGCCCTCACAATTCCAGCATCTAGTGCCTTTCATGTAAGATGCCAGGAACCAGTGTCTACATATTCACACTAAGGAAGATTCAGGAACTGATCAAATGTTTCCAGGAGGGTCAGAAACTGCTGAAAAAGATCAGGGTGGTGTTTAGATTTGTCCTTTGGGGGTGTGAAAAGGCAAGGAGGGCAATGGGATGGGGCAGAAATGTTACTGTTTAAAAGCCCAGCAAGAGCTTAGAGGAGGAAGGAAAGAAACTTGTATCCAGCAGTTTCCATGGCAACCACAAAGCATACTAGACCATAATTTACATGGGAGGTGGAAGTGATATCCCTGCAATCTGATCTCCGAGGTAACAGAAAAAGGAAATGGCCATTGCAGTAATAAAAATGAAGTTCCAGCCTTTTTTTTTTTTTTCTGGAAAATAAACAAATGCAGAAGAAGCTAGTATGTTTGCCAGGAGCCTGAAGCAAATGATGGGGGTGAATATGGAGTCCCAACAAGTGTTTGCCAACATCTAAACCTGCAAAGGATGCAAACATTCTGCGGCAGGTCTAGGCTTTTCCATTCCTTCCATCATACTACAACTCACACGCTCTGAACTCTTAGGATGGAGTGTAGTGCAGGTTTATGCAGAAGAATTGAGTATCTAATAAGACCTCTCTAGAGACAGACCCAAGTCTAGCAGGAACAGGAACTTGTTAAAGAAAGAAGACCCAGGTTTCAAATTCTTAAAACACAAATTTCAGGAAGACGAGCATAAATGGCAAGGTTAAAAATAAATTGCGCACAGCCACAAAGGGTTGCCAGAAAGACACAGCCCTCCTTTACATTCCTGCAAAGTGCTACTCCAAATATATCAAGGTGCTGATGTACCCCCAATTACTCAGGCCAGTTATGTAATTGTTTAACAAACACATAAACAATGTAAATGTATACTATAAATAGGCCTTTTGATCAAAACCATAAAATGGCACTGATGGCTTTCAAATGGTAAAATCTCCTGTCTTCTTTGTAATTATCCAAAAATCTATTAGGCTTAAGTCACCTCTTCCTCTGGGGGTTGGGAAAAAAAGCAACCAAGCAAGGTCGGGGTTGGTTTTTCATTTACTAAGGTGAAGACAGGAAACCCTCTTGGAGCTCTTCTACTCCCTACTATAACTGAAGGAAGCTAGTGCTGTCAGTCCACATCCATTCAACAAATATTGATTCAGTGCCTCTGAGCACATCTTGGCTTAGACTGATTTGGGAGCCAACACTTAAGCATAGTAACCTCCTACATAGTACGGAGACAGGTTATTTCATTTAATTCTACAAACCACCTGGGTTGCTGGTCATTTCCAGTCTGCCTAGCTGAGCCTGTCCAAGGTGCAGCCTGCCCAACATCCACGTGTGTCCCTTTGAATATCAACTAACCATCTTGCCTCCAGCTCACCATCTTGGTAAAGAAAAGTTTATAATTTAATCCTGCCTTCTCTCTCAGCCAGCTTGTGAAGTCCATCGGTAAAGAGAATGCCCTGAAGCACACAAAGCCTTCTAGAAGCAGCCTGTTAAGAAGCACAAAGAACCCTTCACTTGTCAAACCTCCGCCCCACTCAAGGATTATCAAGAGGCACAATCTCAAAAACTCTGGCCCTTCTTGAGTGGCAGGTCTCAAGCAGCTGCTGTCCCCTCCCACGGCAAACTCTCCAGCACTCAAGAAGCTCATCATGTTATTACTATAACTACACTGCACCCAGCTATCAGGTTCAGAGAAACAGGTACAGGCCTGTTTCCCTGCATTAGATTGGCTGAGAAACCCACAGCTGGCAACTCACATCATGTCGTTAGGAAGTCAAAGAGGACTGACTGACCCAGAAGAGCACAACAACATTAAAAGGGTCTCCTCCTCTTTTTACATCTCCCAGAGATGGGAAATGAAGCGCACACATGACCATATTGAAGCTGCCGCAATTTCCCTAGTCACTCTGCTTGTGTTCCACAAACTTCATGCATCTTTTCTTTTGCAGCACACTTGCACTCTTAGTCCATTTGAGGCTTCTATTACAGAATACTTAACACTGGGTAACGTATAAACAACAGAAATTTATTTCTCACAATTTTAAAGACTGATGGACAAGCATATGGTGGTGGCCTTCATGCCATTACCTAACACAGTAGAGTAGAAGGCAACACATGGCAAGAGAGAGACAAAAGGAGGCCTATCTTGTCCTTCTATAAGGAATCCACTCCCATGATAAAGGTATTAATCCACTCAAGAGGGTGGAGCCCTCATGACTCTAACACCTCTACATTGGGGAACAAGCTCCTAACACATGAAATTTGGGGGGCACATTCATACCACAGTACACCGCAACAAAAATTATTTACTTCTCTACTTTCCCCGCGATGCAGATTTCCTATGGCTCAAAACAGGCTTAAATCAATCATATGTAGCTGCATCTCAGCACCCGAGAAAACTATCAGCATGCATTTTCATTAACAAATTAGCACCCATGCATATATGGCTCCTTGGAGGTCACAATCCTCTTAAGGTTAAAATGGAATCACTTTGTCATACCCCAGAATTCTCAGGCCACTCCAAAAATTCTGAAGGTACAACTATAGCATTCTCTCTTTGTCGTCAGTACATTATGATGGCTCTTCATTGACTTATTTAAGGTGAGCAGACATCATTTACCGAGTCTGTATTACATACGGGGAGCCTTGTCTCCCAGACAAGTATAGTCTTCTGGCTCAATGTTCTCATCTGTAGAATGGGGATGATAATAAAATAACCGATCTTAATGATTTTGCTATGAGAATAAAATGGGCTAACATACGTAAGAAATGTGAAACAGTGGAAGTGGACAGCACATCATAAATGCTATGTAAGTGTTTGCTGTTTTTGTTGTTGTTGTTTTGTTTTGTTTGAGATACAGTTTTGCTCTTGTTTCCCAGGCTGGAGTGCAACAGCGCGATCTCAGCTCACCGCAACCTCTGCCTCCTTGGTTCAAGCGATTCTCCTGCCTCGGCCTCCTTAGTAGCTGGGATTACAAGTATGCGCCGCCACACCAGGCTAATTTTGTATTTTTTTTTAGTGGAGGCAAGGTTTCTCCATGTTGGTCAGGCTGGTCTCGAACTTCCGACCACAGGTGATCCGCCCAACTCAGCCTCCCAAAGTGCTGGGATTACAGGCATGAGCCACCATGCCCAGCCAAGTGTTTGCCTGTTATTAACATCAACAGAGCCACTCTGCAAAGTTGCTCTTCTTTCAGATAATTGACTCTCCCAGGGACAGAGTATTACTTTAGATTCAAGGCCAGTCTATATGAATCTATGATCATAAATTTTTCTCTTTTCTCCTAATTTCTAATCAAAGGGTTAATTATAAAACTGGGCTAGAAAAACATGTTTGACACTAAGCCACAACATTTGCAGGATTGTGGAGGGAGAACTCCTGGTGTAAACCAATTCCAAATCAAAATAAGCCAAGAAGGGCTTGAAGATCAAGAGACCGTCAAGGGCCGGGCACAGTGGCTCATGACTGTAATTCCAGAAATTTGGGAGGCCGAGGCAGGAGGATCACTTGAGGCTGGGAGTTTGAGACTAATGTGGGCAACAAAGCAAGACCCCATCTCTTAAAAAAAAAAAAAAAAAAAAAAAAAAGAGGCAGCCAGGGATGAATACATACAGGTCTGTTCAGGTCTGTGTGCCTTCCAGAAAGAGTTCAGGAATGTGGGCTCAGATGTCTAAGCATTGAAAGTAGTAAGTACTGGCCAAACAACGCAGACCAACCAGGGGATGAAGCCTGACCACTAGAGAAAGGGACAGAGGTAACAAAAAGGCCCTCCGGGAGAGGAGGTGTCTTGGGAAAACAAAAACAGAGCTCCACCCAAAGATGGGGAACGTGAAAAGGCACAGCAGCACCATAAAGGTATTCACAGTTGCAGGAACCCAAAACACTGGTCCCCAGACATGTGTTCACACCTCTTCCCTATCACGGCCCCAAGGGAAACAGAGGCCAACAAGGAGTGGAGATGAGAAGTGACAAGCTTCTCCAGCATCCTGCACACAGATATCCCATTTCAAGGATAAAACGTAATGTGCTCAGCCCAGGGTGAGGTCAAGCATACAGAGGTACCTCTCAGACTTAATTGTCCTGATCTAGGTAGTAACAATTTGAAATGGAACCTGCAGTCCATCCTGCCACGTAAGCCACACAAATCTACCCAGACACATGACCCATAAAAGTCAACTTAAAATACCAGCCTGTCTTTGTCCCATGACTCAGGAACAACTTGCCCCACAGTGTTACACCAACAAACCACATTCCCCATCCAAACTCTTCCTTCTATGATGTTGAACTCTACCTCCTATATTAATCCTTCTGAATTTAGTAGTTGCACAATTCTTCCCAAAAGCCAAAACCACTATCCTGTCCCCAACCCCAAAAAACGAGCTGGACCTCAGCTTTCTTTCCAATGACAGATGACTGGGATGCAGGCCAGTTATAGTGGCTCACGCCTGTAATCTCAACAATGGGAGGCTGAGTCAGGCAGATCAACTGAGCCCAGGAGTTCGAGACCAGCCTGAGCAACATGGTGAAACCCTACTTCTACAAGAAATGCAAATAATTAGCTGGACATGGGGGCACATGCCTGTAGTCCCACCGACTCGGAGGCTGAGATAGGAGGATCACTTGTGCTCAGGAGGCAGAGGTTACAATATGCCGAGATCATAACACTGCACTCCAACCTGGGCAACAGAGCCAGACCCTGTCTCAAATAAATGTTTAAATTAAAAGAAAAAAAAAAAAAAAGACTAGGCTACACCTGTAAGCCTTGATAGCATAGTCAAGTAGGCCTAACCCATGAGAAGACAAGATGGACTCAACAACAGGCGTCATTAATGAGAAAAAAGGAGCTGCTTCCTGTAAACTGGAACAACACAAAAGATTGTTTTATAATCCCAAAACAGAGTCACATAAGCAGTATTCTGCCAAGCAGTTAAAATTCTGAGAGAGGGACGGGGAGAGGGGAAGCCCATGCAAAACCAGTCAGATTTTGTATTTATTTGACCAGCTTCATCTATTCTGTAGACACCCATGGTGGGGCTCTATTTCATGATGAGGAAGCAGAAGTGGGGAGACACAGCCACCGTCTTGGGTACCCTAGAGCAGAGGTGAGAAATTGTGAGTTATATAAGGTCTGAACCAAGGGTTTTTGCTGCAGGGAAAGAACCTGACCACGAATGTCGACGAGCAGCATGTGCAGCCTCCAGGAAACTGAGCACGCACGGCCCAGCGACAACTGCTGGCACACTCAGAGAACGCTTCCTTAGCTCTGTGCTATCCAACCTCAGACACCGAAACCCAGGAACTCAGGTTCACCCTGCTGATCAAGGTGAAGGTACAGTGCGTGAAATACAAACTTCCCTCCCAAACTTGGAAGATTTCCATGGGAAAGGTGAATATGCACAAGCAGGCACTGTGATGTGAGCCACCCCCAAACCTACCAACTCCAGCTCACTGCAGGCAAACTAAAGAAAAAGAGTATGCGTCCAGAAGGACAGAGAACCACCCCCTAAAAATCAACAAGCAATCACAGATCTACTTGCAGTAGCTACCTGAATCAACAGTCAGCTGAGCTGGGCCCTCCCAGCTCTCACATCCTGGACGCGCGTCTCTCCGGGGTCCTTACACAAAAGGACCTCTAACATTGGAGGACCCAAGAGAGGATTTCGGGAGCCATAGGTTCTGCTCAAGATAAGCTAAAACTTTCCCTTTTCTATCCATCGCTCGGTTTATAATGAAGAAAGGCATTTCATGTACTTCAGAAAAGAAGGAATACATCCCTTGGCAGAAAAGAGATTATTTACTAGAAGAGGTGGGCTGAAGAGTGACACTAGGCATGACAGCAAGAGGTGCCTCTCGGCACAGTTGTGGACCACGCCAGCCCCCAGTCCAAACTGCACCCCAACTCCTAGTACAGCTTACCAAGCCAACTGCTGTCCAGATGACACCTGAAAATTCAGACCTACATTTGCTACAACTCATGGAAGGTGACATGGTACAGTGGCAAAGTCCAGGCATTATAGATGTGAAAGCTTAGATCCAAATCCTATTAACTCAGCTGCCAAGTGAGGGTGGTAAAACCTTAAAAACAGGTATTTCAAAAGAATTAAGGTAAAAATTTTTAGCACAATATTATCTAGGCTAAGGTCAGTTCCTCCTAACGGAAGAGACCGATTCCATAGCTTCAAAGAAGGACTTCTAATAGTCACAGGCTTTATTATGAAATGGAGTTTACTATTTTTATTATAGGCCGAATGCTTATGTTTATTAATTTTGAAATTTTTTTCTTGGAGTCAGGGCTTACTTACGCTGTTCACCTTTTTTTTTTTTTAAAGACTAACAAAACTAAATGAAAAGCTATGACCGTGGCTAGTTCCACTTCCTGATGGTATTTGTCTCTCTCACACTCTCATTCAACATTCAAAGGACAGAACTTCCGCTTTTAGCGAAGCTAGACAGGATTTACACCTCTTGCCTGCCTGAAAGAACTAAAAATACACACAAAACAATGGCCACCATATAGCAACATACAGTGATCCCTGACAGATGGAAAACAAATGATCCCCCCAGCTCACTGCCCTGAGAGAACGTCCAGGCTGCAGCAGTTATGGAAAGGGCAAGCAGAGCCAGGGTTGAGAAACACAAGGGGAGGCCAAGGTGATAGAATGTGTAAGGCAGAGCACAACAAAGGCCAGAGCCACACAGACAACAATGGAATCTGCCAAGGGCCCTCCTCATGTCTTCCGCTGAGTACTAACAAGCACATTTGTGTTAGGAAGCTACCCAAGAGAAAGTATTTCCAGAAAGGATTAGCGGGAACAGTATCCAAATTGTAAAAGCACCAGGAATAGTGCCCATTCTTACTAGCCTACATGGTAAACATAATCCATAGGACATCAAGTAAAATACTCGTAACGGTTTTTGCCTGAGTAGCAGGGAAACATTGCCTCACAGTAAACACTGCTTTGGCTCTACCTTACCATGCTCGAAACCAAGATCCAAACAGATAAAACTGTTCCCTAATAATCAGATCTCAGAACAATGCTCAAGAATATGTAGAGAAATATGAACATTTCCCACAGCCAGAGAAAAATTTACAGTGTCTGTCAACTAATAAAAAGCTACCAGACACGCAAAGGTGCAGGAAAATATGACTGATGAGGAGGAAGATTAATCAATCAAAACTGTTTTGTAAATAATGGAAGACAAAAATAGCACATATACTCAAATATCTCTTGTAACTGTACTCCACATGTTCAAGAAACACCAAAGAATAAGCGTATTACTAGAGACACTGAAGATTATGAAAAGACCAAAATCTAACTTCTTTTTTTTTTTGTTTTTTGTTTTTTGTTTTTTAAAGATGAGTCTTGCTCTGTCACCCAGCCTGGAGTGCAGTGGTGCAATCTTGGCTCACTGCAACCTCCGCCTCCTGGGTTCAAGCGATTCTCCTGCCTCAGCCTCCTGAGTAGCTGGGATTACAGATGTGCACCACCACGCCCAGCTAATTTTTGTATTTTTAGTAGAGACAGGGTTTCACCATGTTGGCCAGACCTGGTGATCCACCCACCTAGGCCTCCCGAAGTGCTAGGATTACAGGCGTGAGCCACAGTGCCCGGCTGTAACTTCTAAAATATAATAACAATATCTGAGATGAAAGATATATTCAATAGGCTTACCAGCAGATTTAGGGTATAAACTATCTAAAATGCAACATACAGATCAAAAAAGGAACAAAACACATGAGCTATGGGACAACTTCAGAGCCATATATATGAAAATGAAGTCCCCAAAGGGGAGACGAATGCACATGAAAATATTTGAAAATAATAATGGCTCCAATTTTTCCATAGTAAATGAAATCTACAAAACTAATACACTCAATGAATCTCAAGCTCTGGAAATAAAAACTATGCCAAGGCACATCACATCAAATTGCCTAAAACCAGTAAGGGATTCAAAAGAAAACTGTGGTAAATGATTGCTCCTACAAAGCTATGAAAATGACAACAGGATTCTCTACAGAAATGATGCACATCGGGACAGTGGAGCAGTGTCACTGAAGTACTGATAGTGAATGACTATTAACCTAAAATTTTATACCCAGCAAAAATATCTATAAGAAATGAAGGTGTATTTTGTATAACTGCATGTAATTCTACAATTATCATCAAAAGCATTTCTTTAATGTGGGTGAAATAAGATCTTCCCAGACATAAGAAGCTGAATGATCAACAGCAGACCCAATGTTAGAAATGTTAAAAATCCTTCAAGCAAAAGCAAATGAAAATGATACTAGAAACAAAAATGGCAACTACATAGATAACTCGAAACAGCAGATAGGTGAGATTTACCCATATTTACTTCATAGTTACTTTCACATCTTTTGTGTTCAAAATTGCCACATCAAAATCTCTTACTCACTTTACTTTCTGTAGTAGAGAATATATTTCACCCATGATAATTCTAAAGTTGAAAATTAAAATACTATTTCTCTTATTTATAAAATATATCTCCAGGTTGTAACAACAAAATAAACTCCAAATAACCTGGTCAGTGGAAGCTTCTAAACATAAATCAAGAGTTAAGAGACATTTTGGGCCTGGTGCGGTGGCTCACGCTTGTAATCCCAGCACTTTGGGAGGCCGAGGCGGGCGGATCACGAGGTCAGGAGATCGAGACCACGGTGAAACCCCGTCTCTACTAAAAATACAAAAAAATTAGCCGGGCGCGGTGGCAGGCACCTGTAGTCCCAGCTACTCGAGAGGCTGAGGCAGGAGAATGGCGTGAACCTGGGAGGCGGAGCTTGCAGTGAGCCGAGATTGCAGCACTGCACTCCAGCCTGGGCGACAGAGCAAGACTCCGTCTCAAAAAAAAAAAAAAAAAAAAAAAAAGAGAGAGAGAGAGAAATGTTAAGCCTTTTGCTGATTGTTTTGCTTTCACTTTTTTGCATTTAATAGTAAATTATACTACTAATTTATTTTTGATACAGGAATGAGTAAAAACTAGGCACTTATTTAATATAATTCTAATTCTTAAGGATGCTCACTTTGAATAATCCCAATTCATGCGTGCTATCAAGCAAGATTCGTATACATTTGAGCTTATCTTCCTTTCAAACTGGAAGTAAGTAGAAGTATTTTATACCATCAAAGTAACATACCAAAAAGAATAAGGAACACAGTAGTATAGACAATGTAGCTGTGAATATCATACCTGTTAAAAGCCTGAGAGAATTCTCACCACTTTCAACATGTCTTCATATCCAGAGGCATGTCATATATCTCAGAGTACACTGAGTTATGAAATCCATACACTTCCAATACTTCTTTACATTCAAAATTCAATCTAATAGGACAAACGGTGTTTAAACTAAGTCCTATAGGATCGAAAGCCTAACTAAAATACAGCAGCTCTTTAACAAAAAAGTTACATCCCCGCAGAGACAGAGTCTGTACTCCTGCACTAGTTAAATAGAAACTCTTACAGTTAAAGTCCGTTAGTATACAAAAAGCAATATACTCTTCTAAAGAATATAGTTGACTAGGCGCAGTGGCTCATGCCTGTAATCCCAGAACTCTGGGAGGCCGAGGCAGGCGATCACGAGGTTAGGAGATAGAGACCATCCTGGCCAACATGGTGAAACCCCATCTCTATTAAAAATACAAAAATTAGCCAAGTGTGGTGGTATGCACCTGTAGTCCCAGCTACTCAGGAGGCTGAGGCAGGAGAATTGCTTGAACCCAGGAGGGCGGAGGGTGCAGTGAGACGAGATCAGGCCACTGCACTCCAGCCTGGCAACAGAGCAAGACTCTGTCTTACAAGAAGAAAAGAAAAGAAAAGAATATAGTTAACAAGAGATCTCAACACTAAACACTAGGGTTCTGGGTCTCTCCCTAAGGTGAAGCGATGACTAATGTATGAACAGCCATGATGGAATCTGCTCACCCCACCACTCTTGCCTGCTCCATTCAGGCAAATACCAGGTCGCAACAAGTTCGGCAGAGGAAATTTACACCATACACCACAGGGTCCTTCCTGTGACTCGATAACTTCAAAAGAGGGAGTACCCATACATTTCCATCTGCCTACAGATGGCTGTGGTAGGGCTGACAGAGAGGAAAGATATAAATCGTCATTTGTGTAAATTAACCCTCTGAAACACGTCAGAGAAGTCTCAAAAGGATGTGCATACTCACATGTAGCAATTCATGTGTCACATATACTGACAATGGCTACTAACATCTAACACACAGAGTACTGTTTATACATCAGAATTATTTTTATTTATTTATTCGCTTATTTAAATTTTTTTGAGACAGAGTCTGGCTCTGTCCCCCTGGATGGAGTGTGAGGGGCGATCATAGATAACTGCAACTTCCGTCTCCCAGACTCAAACGATCCTCTCATCTCACCCTCTTGTAACTGGGACGACAGGATCATGCCAAGAGGCCCAGCTAATTTTTTTTGTATTTTTTGGTAGAAATGGAGTTTCACCATATTGCCCACACAGGTCTCTCCAACTCCTGGACGGACTCAAGTGACTGGCCCGCCTCAGCCTCCCAAAGTGCTGGGGTTATAGGCGTGAGCCATTGCACCCAACCAATACACCAAAATTCTCTTCAAGAATTAATATATTCAGGTCACAAAACACCATCAGGCAGTTATTATTGTGATTCACATCTTTCAGATGAGAGAACTAAGGCCCAGACATATTATATAACCTGCCCAACAGGTATTATACAATATCTGTTGCATTATATAACACAACAAGTAAATGTTCAAGATATAATGACAAGTCACACAGCCTGGCCCCAGTCTATACTCTCTATGCTGCACCACAGTCTCCATAAGACCCGCTTAAGAACCACCGTTCTCTTGAAATTTTTCTACCCTCTTCCCTCAACTCACCCACAGATAAAATATACAGTTAAATCTTGTTCTCAATTTTAGTGGCCAACTCAGACGGCCTCTTTTGAATCGTACATTTCAGATCTCGTATTTACTTACATCTAAAAATATACCATCACCAAATTAACTGTACAGTATCTTTTCATTCCTCAAATAATCCTCATCTCCATAACCATCCTTCCAAAGAGTTTCTGACAAGTCCACACCCAAATGACCAAAATCCATCCATTCTGGTTTCTACACATACTGAGAGACTGATGGGGCAAACACACACTTTACAAGAAGAACTGAGTGGAATAAAACGGCAAAATGAGAAAGGAGATAGGCAGGGCCACCTTCACATTCAGAACAGGATGAAAGTCTCTGTAATGGTTCCATTCTAAACAATATAAACTACGTAAATATATCATTTAAAAAAAAAACAACCTCACCTACCACAATGATCAAAAGAAAAAGAAAACATCTAGAACTAAAAACAAGACTCAGCCTTCAGGGTCCCACCAGCACAGAATCTCCGGTCATCTTTTCTTGGGCTGCCCTTTCCATGAACACAGCAGAGAGATTCTGAAGGGGGGGTTGGCTTTTCCTTTTGTAAAGAGGCATCTCAGATGTCCTTTCAATGGCTAGGTAAAAATATACCGGTTTTGGTTTTGAGGTTTGTTGTTGTTGTAGTTGCCTCTATAAAGAAAAATTCTGAGGAAGAGAATTAGAAACTTGAGAAAACTCCAAAACCCTCAAGAACTCTGGACTCCACTGGTTTCTATAGCTAAAAAGATCCCTAGCGTCAAGTAAAGGCACTGGCAGTAAATACATACAGCAAAATCTGACTCAGGGGGTTTTCTGCGAAAAATAATACTTAAGTAAACACATGGATGTTTTAACTGAAGAATTAAAACATGTTATTAGCATCATCAGAAAAATGTAATTGCTTCAATGTGCAGTTTGGAAAAGCAGACTAGATAAGGTTGGAAATGAGGCTGGCATCAGTCTCCACCATAGATTTTTATTTTCCATAAGAAGGAAGTCAAGCACATAAAATCCCTCTCAGTCTTCCCCTTTCCCCATCACCCTACTGTAGACAAAAGGCATATTTTTTTGCTGATGATTCTAAAATCATGCACATAAAAGGATGTGTAGAGTAGGAGTAATTAAATGTACAAGAATAGCTAACTAGCAATTCGTATCATTCTAAAAAATAAAGCAAAAATGCTCTTTCCAAAGCAAGTACATAAATTATGACCCTGTAGTATGATCTGAATGTGGCCCCCCAAAGCTCATGTGTTGGAAACCTAATCCCCAATCCAACAGTGCTGAGAGGGTGAGATCTTAAGAAGTGATTACATCAGGAGGGATCTGCCCTCGTGAACAGAATAATGTCACTGTCTAGGGAGTGGGTTTGTTATAAATGCAAGCTTAGACAGGCGTGGAGGCAGGTGACTGACTGTAGTCCCAGCTACTCAGGAGTCTGAGGCACAAGGATCCCTTCAGCCCAGGCATTAGAGAACACAGTAAGTTAGGATCACACCACTACATTCCAGCCTGGGTAACAGAGCCAGACCCCATCTCTTTAAAAACTAAACTTAAGAAAGAAAAACAAACAACAACAAAAAACAAGCTTAGCACTTTCTTGTGCTCTCTTGCCAAGTTCCAATGCAGCAAGAAAGCTCTTGCCAGATGCAGCCCCTCAATCTTTGAATACCAAGCCTCCAGAAATGTAAGCCAATAAATTTCTGTGTTTCTAAAGTTACCCCGTTTCAGCTATTCTGTTACAGCAACACGAAACAAACTACAACAATATGAATTTTTAGGAACCAGTATTTTCTCCTACAAAGTCTAAAGACCAAAAGACAATGCAAATGGTCAATCTTAAAAGCTCTTCCCCAGGGCACAGTGGCTCACACCTGCAATCCCAACACTTTGGGAGGCTGAAGTGGGCGGGTCACCTGAAGTAGGGAGTTTGAGACCAGCCTGACCAACAGGGAGAAACCCTGTCTCTACTATAACTACAAAATTAGCCGGGCATAGTGACGCATGCCTGTAATCCCAGCTACTCGGAAGGCTGTGGCAGGAGAATCCCTTGAACCTGGGAGGCAGAGGTTGCGGTGAGCTGAGATCGCACCATTGCACTCCAGCCTGGGCAACAAAGGCGAAACTCAGTCTCAAAAAAAAAAAAAAAACCCACCAACAAGCTCTTCCCATGTATAATGTTTAGGAAATTTAAAACTCACAGGTAAAAAACAGCATCTGTTTAACAATCCACTAATGCTATTTTAAAATTAACCATTATAGGTAGTTACTTTAGGCTCAACTTCTCATCTTCAGAGTCAGCACATTCCATTACCCTATTAGAAAAGGCATTCTGTATGTGAGTTGAAGACAGGTTACGTATTACAGTTTCAACAGTATACTACCCAAGCTCTGGAAATTCAGGTCTCAAGTCATTTACTCTGCTTTTGAAGGCAGGGTTCATTCCCAACCCACTAAATACTGAAGAAGGATCAAAATAAAGGAGTTCTTTAAGGCCTTAAGTTTTAAGTTATCATTTGATGCTTGCTTGCTTGCTACATACCCTGCAACACCCCAAGAAATGCATGCCCTGGCTGGGTGTGGTGACTCACGCCTATAACCCCAGCACTTTCGGAGGTGGGTGGGTCACTTGAGGCCGGGAGTTCAAGGCCAGCCTGGCCAACATGGCAAAACCCCTTCTCTACTAAAAATACAAGAATTAGCCAGGTATGGTGGTGTGTGCCTGTAATCCCAGCTACTCAGGAGGCTGAGGCATAAGAATCGCTTGAACCCAAGAGGCAAAGATTGCAGTGAGCTGAGATTGCACCACTGCACTCCAGCCTGGGTGACAGCGAGACTCTTGTCTCCCTCGACGCCCCCAAAAAAAGAAATGCATACCCTAATGACACTACGCATTTGAAAGCTACAAAATCTTCCTCTTATAATCAAGAGTGCCCCAGCCATCCTCAAAATCTACCCAAGCCTATCAAACCTTAATCCACAGAAAATCTTGACGAGACCAGAACCAAGTTAGTAGGTCGCAATGAATCCTTAATTCAGTAAGATACTTGACACATTAATAATTAAAAAGGATTTGCCATGGCTAAGTTTTCCTTCAGCTAACTCTGAAAAGAGTTTCTCTTTTCTACTACCTTAAAGAATTCCACTTAAATGACTGCTTTGCGCTCAGGTGCCACATGACACTGTGGTCCCATACAAAGAGAAAGCTAGCAGCACTATCTTCTGAGAGAATCACAATGAGTTAGCGACAGAGAGTCCCTCCTCCTTAAGAATGAAGCCTACAACACACATCACTGCACCCGGATGCTGACCAGCTCTCAGCCAGAAGTGAGGGTGATGGTCAGCCACATAGCTAAAGGAGTGGGTGCCCAGACTCAGAATTCTGCTCCCCAAATGGAGATGAAAGTTGATGCCAGATGCATGCCAGATGCCCATGTTGGAGGCATGGATAATATTATCACACATTCCAATATATTTACTGACACAATTTTTTACACATCCTTAAAATCACTCTCTTGTGATAATTCATGCTTTAAACTAGAACAGGGGAATGTTTGTTATGGAGTATCTGTAACATAACAGGTTCATCACTGAGACACTCTTTTTAAAGGAGTGACATACAAAGCTCAGTACACGGGAAGATCTTAACTATACTAATAACGAATCCTACGACATCTTCTAAGACAAAGTGCTGAGGATGAAGAGAAAATGAGAGAAGAATACAGATTCAATGTATTTAAAAGACGACACCTCATGATGAAGAAAATAAAGACTTTGAGCTATGCATCTCAAATTTCAGACCTGAAAACAAGAATTTTAAATATCTACACATGGCTAATCTTGTCCTTTTCTCTTAATTTTTCACTCTACTCTGTTCTTCCTTAGATACATGTAGATTGTTTCTGAAAAGTAAATTCTCCAGAATGAGTAAACAGAGATGAGCAGTCGAGGGGGATTTTTTTTTTCTTTTCCTTCAATCTCCGAAACTAACAAATTCTAAGAAAAAGTCATGAAGCTAATCATCCGGGTAAACATAAAGAGAACAAAGGGAAATATAAATTCTAAGAGGGAAAAAAAGGAAATAACATATCATGTATGAAGTAGGGTAGATACTAGGCAAAGGGTTTCAAAAACACCCAAGTAAAATCATTATTATAAAACGTCACTGCCACTGTTTGACCATGAAACCACAAACTGTTATCAAACTACTAAAGCCAACTTCCTTACCAAACTATCTTAAGCTTATTTAGGAAAGCCACATAAAAATAACTGCTGTTCTAAGTTTTAAGCACCAATTCCACAGCTACTAACTTGGAACTTGGTAAAACAGCAAGGGATTAAAAATACACAGTGTAATTTCAGCTTTCCTGACAAGGAAAAAACGTCTCAGAAACACCACATTTACTTCTTCAAATTTTTAGAAAGATCTCTTTTCAGAAGTGGCAAAACATCACCTAATATATATATTCCTCAAGATGACTGCTGCTGAGAATCAATTAAAATGAACAGTTAAGACAGGCATTACAAGCTGGCAACTCTTTGGCTAACTGTTCCAGCAGGAACATGTGCTGTCAGTCCAGAGCACTTTTTTTTCCATTTTTAATTATAATTATTAGACAACACTTAGAAAGCAGGACATTTGATACGAAACCTCATAATTCTGGCTCCTCTATGAAAATCAAGAGATTGGGTGAATGGGCTCACATTATCATGTGGTGAAAACTGGCAGCTGAGTTTGCAGTCCCTGGTTGAAGGTACCAATATTTTCAGCCTTGGGTACTAACCTTTTCCTCGACGGCCCTTCTTCAAAATCTGAAGAACTAACATCGTTGCTAGTGGAGGACACTTGGGATGCATCGTCCTTTTCATTCTCTGACTGTTCTGATGCTGGTCCTAATCCCTTAGACTGGTCATTACCAAGGAGCCCTACAGGTGAGAAAAGGGGACAAACACTTAAATACATCACATCAGGAGGCAGCACTTTACCACAGTTAACCCTACACAACGCTGATGAAGACAGACAAGAATGTGGATAGAAGAGAATTTAAAAGCACACATCTCTTTTGAATGGGTGGAGAAAAGTAAAACCTCATTCTATTTGAGACCTTTAAAGAGAGTGAAATGCCTAAGAGGAAAACAATTTCAACAGTAAGAAATTTGACCAGAAATTTGGAATTGTAATACTATACTTTAGGATTCGTTTTTAAAGAGTACATAAACATCTTTTGCAGCTAAAGGGTTGAAAGAAAGAAAGGAGTATCTGTTATCAAACTAGTCACTCTTGAAGTGGTAAATATTGACTCTACAGATACTGAAAATCCTTTCTGGAATTGCCTGCAGGAACCAGTACCTGCCACACAAGAAAAGGCATCCTTATCTTTGTAGCCACATCTTAGATATTAACTAGAAATACTACTCCACTTGTTTTTCTTCATAGCCATCTATAAGATTAGATTGTAACCAGATTTGCCTTGATCATCTCAAAGAATAAAGATTCTCTATGATAGCAGATGATAAGCAGGGGAGTCTTGGTGCTCATGGATGTGCTTTTAGTAACCAAAATGTGGCAAGAAGCTGCAGGCCCTTGGGGGCTCTAAAAAGCAGCTGTGTACTAACTGATATGGAAGTATTTTAACCAGCAGTAAGGTCACACTATAGGGAAACGGGTGAATAAAAAAGCCTCAGAGTCCCTTACATCAATGTAAGTTCTGTCAACAAGAAGCTTCCACTCATACACATGTCCACAGCGATTCGACCCACTGTCCACTGTCTAGTCACAACCCTCGAAGGCAACCAGAGCTGGGCAGTAGCAGCACTGCTAGCACAGCATCTGCAGTTTTATGGTGCTTGATCTTGAAGCCAAAAATACAGAGTGGCCCCTTGATTTTTGCTCTTCTAGTCCTTCCACCAATTTTATGCACACTTCATTTCTCTGTACTAAGTCTTTGCGACTGAAGTTATCTCAGAAAGTGACTTCTGTTAGTTGTACTAAACACTATGTAGAACACAGTGTTCTACGTATTTGATTAAAAATATATAAACATTCTGAATGAACACAATACACATCAACAAAGCCCTGGGACCTGGCTTGTTTCTGCTTGCATTTCCCCAGTTATCTATTTTTACATCATTCAGAGTATGAGTGATAACATAAGGTTGAAAATAAAACACATGGTTATTCACTTCGACTAATGAGGCTTTAAGAGTTGTGACTACAATACAGAAATAGAAACATACAAAAACCCCCAAAGAAAATGCTGGGAATCTGCACTGTGAGGGGAGAAGGAAACTGTATGGAAATCTAAGAATCCAAGGATAAAAGCGTGGCCAGTGTTTCAGAGATTGAAGCCATGTTCTCCATTACAGTAGCCACTAGTCATGTGCAGCTACTGAGCACGTGAAATATGCCTAGTGTGGATAAGAAAATAAATTTTAATTGTACTTAATGGTAATTTAATATCAGAATGTAACATGTCGTTGACAATGTTACATTAATTGTGGAAATATTTTGGATTAGGTAAAATCAAGTATATTAACATTTATTTCACCTACTTCTTTTGAGTGTGACTGCAGAAACTAAAGTTACGTATGTAGTTTAAATAATATCTTTACTGATCAGCACTCAGAGCACATTAGTAGTGTCACGATGCGAGTGGGGGATCCCCTCCCCCACCCAATTAGGATACAGATGACATTTAACCGAGACTAGAGTTGGCCAAGGAACATAATATTTATCGTATCTGTAAAAAGAGAAGATGGATAAATTACCATAGAGAAAACGGGTAGAAAACTGAAAATAAAAATGCTGGTTAAAGAGCCAGATGTAAAATTGAAAAGGAAAAAAAGAGGATGCACATCGTAAATATGTATCGTCTTGGTTGAGTTCAAATTTTTCTTTTTGCTTTTGAGATAGGATCTCGCTCTGTTGCCCAGGCTGGAGGGCAGTGGCGCAATCATAGCTTACTGCAGCCTTGACCTCCTGGGCTGGAGAAATCCTCCTGCCTCAGCTGAGACCGCAGACACATGCCACCAAGCTAATCCTTGTAAGTTTTGTAGAGAGACAGGGTTTCGCCATGTTGCCCAGACTGATCTCAAACTCCTGGGCTCAAGGGATCCACTCACCTCAGCCTCCCAAAATGCTGGGATTACAGGCATGAGTCACTGCACCTGGCCTGAAGTTTCCTTTTTTCAATAGCACAAGGTGGGAATAACATAATGGAGAATAAAGCACAGAAGGCAAAAAAAAGGGATCAATTCCGAATTTATCCATTCATTTACTTAACAAATACTATATGCCAGGGCACTGGGGATACAGGTTAATCAAAATCTAAAATTAGGAGAGAGACAAACACAGACATATGCATCACTCAGTAGTAAGTGAAGAAAAGAAAGTGATGGAGAGGATAACGAGTGGGCCAATGGAGCCAGCCAGCACGCTTGCAATACCAAAACAAGAACAAGCAAGCTGGGATTTGCAGGAAGCCTAAAAACACAGAGTGGGGATGGAGGAAGAGGACAAGGAGGAAGAAGAGCTATATTGGTATTAAAAACTAACTAAACAAGGACTAGGAGCAGCTCAGGAAGACTGGGAAGGGTTCCTATACCCTTTGGTATGTAACAGCAGCTGAAGTCTTAGCTGAATAAGAGGTGAATGCATGAAAGAATGACTGAACAAATGATTTAGCAGTTAAGTAAGAAAGTTAAGCTTTTTGATGACAGCTTTGCTTCTGTCCTCCTGACAAAAGGAATCTGGGTGACTGTAAAGAGAAGTGCTTCTCAAACTTGAGCATGCATGCGAATCACTCCCCAAGTGTCCCCTGTTCTAACACATTCCCAGGTGACACTAATGCTGCTTTGGCTGCTCTGGGGACTTTTGTGTTTTTTTTTTGGGGGGGGCGCGGGGGGACAAGGTCTTGCTATGTTACCCATGCTAGAGTGCAGTGACATGCTCACAACAGCCTCAGCCTCCTAGGTGCAAGCAGTCCTCCTAGGCTCAAGCCAGCCTCCCGAATGGCTGGGACTACAAGTGTGCGTCACCACACCCCACTAGTTTTTTTCTTTTTTTTATACATGGGGTCTTACTTTGTTGCCAAGCTGGTCTCACACTCCTGGGTTCAAGTAATCCTTGCCCATTTCGACCTCCCAAAGCGATGGAATTACAGGCGTGAAAACCGCACATGGCCTCATGTACCTTTTATCAATAATTTTGCCGAAAAAAAAAAGACGCTTGCCTGCAAAATGTCACAAAGTTACAAGAATCAGCTAACGTGACAAATAGAGACTCAAAAAAGTAACAGGTTGGAAAAAATGTGCATGTCTAAGAAGCATAAATGTAAAGAGATGTGTAATGTTCTCCCCAACTACCCTCTCACCCTGCAAATCAATTGTTTAAGTACAAATTAGGGGTAATTTTATGAAGAGATTTTACGCATGAAAAATACCTAGGAATATTAAACGATTTTATGTGAGCAAAATGCAAAACAGATAAGGCTACTCTGATAAGGCATGACTGAGCAAAAAGAAATCAAAGTACTGACTCCATTGTTCCAGGCCCTCAAACTAAATCTTCCGAGAACTCCAAAGTTTTCCACCATTCTGAGGACTGCAATGAGTACCTGAACTAGAAGAGAATCGCATTCACGTTCCAGGTTCATAAAATGGGGCCCATACATAAGGAACTGACTTTATACAAATTAAAGGGGCATAGGCTCTCCCCACCCCCCACCTTGAGACAGAGTCTCACTCTGTCATGAGGCTGGAGCACAGTGGCACAATCTTGGCTCACTGCAACCTCCGCCTCCCAGGTTCAAGCAATGCTCCTTCCTCAGCCTCCTGAGTAGCTGGGACTATAGGTGTTCGCTACCATGCTCAGCTAATTTTTGTATTTTTAGTAGAGACGGGGTTTCACCATGTTGGCCAGAACAGTCTTGATCTCTTGACCTTGTGATACACCTGCCTCAGCCTCCCAAAGTGCTAGGATTACAGACGTGAGCCACCACGCCTGGCCAGGACCATAGATTTTACTGGCCCTTATGAAGGCGCAAGACTGACTTTATTCTGCACGTGATCAACTTTTTCAATTTGAGTACTTCCATTCTGTATATATCAGCCCAGAAAACATTTACATTTATTTATAGTCAGACAGCCTACATGGTTGAATAAACCTGGGCTTTTTCTTTATCTAACTCCCCGCCGCCGGCGACCAATCTCCCCTGTACTGACTACCACATTTCATTTTGAATGTTTTAAGCCCAATCATACAGCCTGCCCAATCCAGGAGGGCCAGGTCAGCAAGATGGAGTATGATGCCACAGGGCAACAGAGCCATTATTATAACATTAGCCAAGCTAATGTACTGCCTTTTCTCTCCCCTAACAAAGCCCTGCCACCAATTGTTAAAATTATTATTTTTAGTCAACGAAAAATAATGAAATGGCATCCCCTCCTTCACACACTCAAACCGTTTTTATTTTTCCAACCACCTCCCCCACCCCGACCAACACAAACCTTTGTTGGGGAGAGGAGGTTAAACAGAGGAAATTGAATGAATGGCCCAAAGATTCAGTCTATCCCATTAGCATTTGTTCTCCTCTATTAATATTCAGTAGGTTGAACTTAAATTAAACCATGTCTATTGTCTTTCACAAAAGCAATAAATATGAGCTGAAAATTGTAAATCACTGCAGTAAAGGCAGCTTGGTTACTGTGCCTGCAACCTCAGCTAGTCACCATCAGCTGACAGGAGAAGTGCGTCTAGGATCCAAGACCATTTAGCCACAAGGCAGTGTCCATTTGTGCAGCTGAGAACTCTAAAGAAACTGAACACAACAGAACCCTGCCATCAGCAGCTCTGCACATTCAGGAGCTTTTCACCCCATCTCCCAAATTAGCAAGAAATGAAAAGACCGCACAAAACAATACAACAAAACAGGCTTCTTTCTGAGTGTGGAACAGCAGCATCAAAATGGAACAGGAATTCCTGTTGTTCTTGGAAACTGGAGATACTAGTGTATGGCTCTCTCCCTCTTGCCTTATATGACGGGCGTTGGGAAAATTGAAACACAAATTAGGCCAAAGATTCCTTTAGCTGAAGGAACTTCTAAAGCAACGGATGAGAACGACAGATTTCAGAACACAGATGTGTGGACAGAAGACAACTCTTTTCTAATATCTGGAAAAAAAGGGGGGGGGGGGAGACTAGAGCATGTAGTCTATATCATTTTATGATGTTCTAGACACAAAGAAGTTTTACCGGTCCTGTCTCATTAGCTACACATACATGACAATAGAAAACCAAAGGAAAAGCCAATGGCTCTATTCCACAAAAGCAATGCCAAAAGAAGGGTTAAAAAGAAAGGAAAAACGAGGAGGGCTTTGAGGCTGTTCCAGGGCTTCTAAAACATCTGGAGCACACCAAAGTCATTAGCATATTAGGGTGAGTCAATGTATTTAGCTTTGTTGTAGAAAAGATGCACAAAAGGTAATTCTGTATTATAGACCCAATGCCGTCTGTCACCCTGTCACTGTGAGACAAGGTTATCACATTACATATCAAACAGTCAAGCATCCAAAGAGAGCTTTCATTTTCAGCAGCAATTTGTGTGTGTGTGTGTGTGTGTGTGTGTGTGTGTGGGTGTGCACACACGCAGCACTTTAAGTTGATAGAAAAATTATAAAAGCAGCCCCCATGGCTGAGGTAGGGCCCTCTCTGAGGTCATCAGAATGCAGGGTTTGCTGCCATTGATAGTGAAAAATAAATGTTACATTCACTCAGGTTTTGCAAAGAGAAAAAAAAATGAATTGCTCTTTAAGAAGGGTAGGCATTCCGATGCCAGGGCAGATTTGGCTTTGGGCCTGCTTGGCATGGTCAATATGAACATGGAGTTTGCCCATCACTGTACACATGCGGGTCAGCATGTGAAGCTTCCAATGGAGCACAGAGCTCCAGGGAGAGGGGCGAGCAGGCCGCAGGGTCTGCAGAGCACAGCCCAGGCTTGTCCACTGACATGCTCACCAGATCACGCTGGTATGACTGAGAACAAATGCCAGTCATGAGGCATGATGTCGGTGGCACACTTGTGGTCAAGGAGGCACAAATGAAAGTGGTTTCATACCTCGGCTTATGGAAAATAATTATCCCTTTCTCTCATGAGACCAGCCCCTGAGGCTACTAGGGCTCCCCTTTGTCTACTGTCAAATCAGCTATGGAGATTTCCCATTTGGGTCAAGAAAAGACAATCCAATAACACCCCCATCCATCACTCCTTAAAACAGTCCCAAGATATGAAGGCAGGGATGGGGAGGATGAATAGGTGGACGCGGGGGACATATTTTTGTTACATTTAACCCCTCCAAAAACAGATGTAAATACTGATTTGTAAATCAACAATCTCACAAGAGCTCACCACCACAAGAATCCGCCCCCACGACACACCTTCAACAATCTACATCTCTTTTGCATGCACAATTTTTTGAGAAAGTGTTAGATACTAAAACCTGACACGGTGTTCATTATTAACATGGAAAAGTTGGGTCACTGGGTAGATAAGGAAAATGCCTGACTCCATCCTTTTTTTCCAATTTCAGAACCAAGTAAATGACTACCTTTGAGAAAGATGGGACCCTGGGCAATAAATGCCTTGAGCTACAAAGGAACAAACCCAGCAGACATCTCCTATTTCCTCAGACGAAGAGGTAAGCAGAACACTGCAACTACTAGAATGGGCCCTATTCTTGCTATCTAGACCCCAAATGAGTAAGAACCACCAAAAGACAAAAGACCTCCCCTTCGCACATCCTAACCAACAATCCCAGGGGGACAGAAAACATTGCTCACTGAGAGTATCCAACAAAAATAAATAAAAATAGACAACAAGGCTGACAGTTTAACTTTATTCAACACAAAACCTCTCACAAAAACAAAGAGCTGTGATCTTCAGGAAAGATTTCCCAACCAGCCCAGAAGCTATTTAAACTCTGATGATCACCAGTGTGAACATAATGTACCGCTCATTTTGGCACAACTCCCTGTTACTTCTTTGGGCAAGGGCTCATCCTCCCTACTCTCTTCCCCTCTTCACTCCTTCTTCATCCTTAATATGACCTTTATAACAATCAGAACAAGTACAGTACCTAGAATAATAATAATGACTGAATTATAAACACCCACGATGCTCTGCAATCAGCAGTTCTAGTTTTGTGTTCAATCCCATGACTACTCTATCCCAGGCCGTAACTGCTCTGGGTCCACACTTCATCTCAACACCCTTTTAATTTTACACTGACAACCCAGTCAAACACACACCCACCAGACAACCCAGTTATAAATACCCACCAAAACATAAATCCCTGGAATCCCCTAGGATATGCAACTCGAGCTTCTATCAGCTCATGTAAAGAATTCCACACCACAGAGGGCCCAGAACTGACCACCTCCAAGGTCAAAAGCTGCCTACAGAAGAAAACTGACTCAAGGCAACAGTGGGCTTAGGCTGATGTGTAACCATGAGCGGCAGAACAATGGCATCACTGCAGAGCAAGGGAACTCAGTCACATGAAGGAGACGGAAACAAGGGCATTTTTTTTTTTGAGAATTTTTCTAAGACAGATAAATGAGCCCAACATGTGGAACGTCTTGTGTTCAGATAAACTAACAGGCCCAAATTTGATTTCTCATCTCACAGAATTTGCACTTCTCAAAGGGAGATGTCCATGAACACAGCATGTTTACAGATAGCTAATGATATTCTTCTACCTTCAAGTAATTACAAGTGTGTATGTACTTAGGTCTCTAAAGCTTCCTATCATCTTTACCCCACAAATGTAAGGTACCAAAAGAAACCAGGTATCCAATTTGAGTCAGGCTCTCCAAAGATAGGCAAAGCTGCTGCTTTAACTCAATCGACAAGTGCCATAAAGTTATCGGTTTCTGTACTAATCTGTAATGATAAATGGGCAAAGCTCCACAAACTTTGTGTCCTGATTGACACTATAATTTGTAGATAAATAAACAGCCACACCCTTTGCCCTGAAACCTCTCTGGGCTGCCTTCATTCCCTAGGATAAAAGGAATCTCTTGGAAGTTCTAAGTTCTGTTTTCTTTGTTGCATGACTAGGAGGGACAGTAGTTCCCCAGTTTCCTTATTACCTCATTCACATATCAAGAAATCAACTGCCCTCCTGCTTTTCAAATGAATATATTCAGAGAGGATTAAGTAGTCCATTCAAAGTTAAAAAAAAAAAAAAGAAAAGAAAAAACCTGCTGACAACAAATAACTTCAGAAAGGCCTATTGCCTCCCAGAGCAGCATTCTTTCCACTACTGAAATATAATGAATGGAAGCAGTACAGAAAGCAGTACTATAGGAATGTGGCCATGGAATCTGCTAAGATTTGAGGCACCAAACACTGAAGGTTCCTCAAATTCATATGTGTTTACAGACAGTAATACAGACATGAATTAATGCACAAAATTCGGAAGAAGAATCAAGAGCACTCAAAGTTTAAAGCTTTTAGGTCTCAATCCAGAACCACTTCAGGTCTCAGGATCTATTTGCATGCCTCAGTTTCCTCCATCTTTCAAGGAAAGAAGATGGAGATAGAAAAAGAAAGGATTAATGGAAATGAAAGCAAACATGCTGTTTATGAAGGAAACCAGAGCTATGGTGAGGATGAACTAATTAACTTTAATCAAACATTTATTTTTAAATGCTGGGAAATGATCAGATAAATTGGTAATAAAATAAAAGGGACCAGCTATAGCTGGATGGCATTCAGTCTCCAGAGAAATGTCTAAATTCATACAAGCCTGATTGAAACTGCAGATTTGGCCAAAATGGTCAACAGAGCTTAATGCTTTAAGAGCGACATTAATTCTCTCTTGTAAATTTCCACAGTGCCTTTGCAGGAGCCACCATTGCCCCTAGGGAGGATATCAAAGCTAAAAGAATATTAATATTAAGCAAATCGCAACACTTTTTACATAGTCTCTCATATATATATATAGCACCTTGCCATCCACAATGGATTTAATCAGGACCCCAGCAGGGAAACCCACAAAGGCCTTTTTCTCCAACAAAAGCCATACCAGCCTGAAACAAATCTAGAGCTATTTGGTTTGTCTTTTATTTATAGGAACAGACCTTCTATCCCAGGTTCCTCAAGATAAGCCACCAAAAACTGCACCTGACAGACCCGTGGAGCAGCCATCCTCAGAGCCGGATCATTGCAGAGACAGAGAGGAAGAAGGACAGAGGGAGGGAGGGAGGGAGATAGAGCGCAGTGAGGCAGGCTCCGGAGCACTTGTCAACAATCCTCCCCTGTACGTAATAAGCAAGCGGCAGTGCAGATTCCGCGCGGCAATAGGACGGCCAGAACAGCAATGGGGCCGAGGGGGAGGGGAGGCAGCCAGGAGAGAAGGTTATTTATGTGCATGGGAGGGAATCGAACACCAAAGAGGACGGGTCTCCGGCTGGCTCCCCCCACCCTGATAAATTAAAATGAGAAAATTGAAAAGAGCCACTAGCTTTTCATCCTGCCATTTCCCCAACCTGCAATGCAGACAAATCCGAAGTATAGAATTTCTGACATATGGGGGGGAGGGGGACATTCACAGTTTAATTGTGCACACTTTTGTGTCCCCAGCCGGTCAGATGCCCCCACCCCATTGCCAAGCACACCCCACCCCCATGGACAGCGGACTCCAGGGCGCAGTTTCAATGGCATCCCTTTTTAATATCATAATCTGTGTCATTCAGCACTTGCCTTTTATTTATTTTTATTTGTTTTTTTGGCTGGGAAACCTGGGCAGCTCTCCAGACAGACTGCAGAAATCTCTTTCCACATGCTCCTCCTCCAGCCCGCCCTCCCCCTTCCTCTGATTCCAGCTTCCACGGAGCCTCATTACTTATGAAGTGACCGCATGGGCCACCGCTGCCCCCACCAACACCACAGGGGCACCCCTCCCCCTGCCCTGCGCAGGCCCCTCCCCGAGGCACATAAATTGATCTAATCTAATCAAACAGAAGCTGTTTTCTCTCATTGTTTCTTGAGGATCTTTCACAGAACCGGCTCTGTGGTCTGGCAGCTGCTGGGAGGGGTGAAAAAGGCAGGAGTCCAACTGAGGGCTGGCCAGCTCCCTGGCCTCAGACAACTGAAGTACACATCTCCTTTCATATGTTATAGCTTTTTGATTTTTAAAGTCAATTCTCTTGAAGCCTTTGAACCTCAACCAGCAATGATAATGTCCAAAACACATGCTCTCAACACTACCACTCGCTTCTCTTCATGCCCTTCCAAGGAGAGGAAGATGGTGGCCAAGTCCACATGGCACTGGAAGTTTTCCTCAGATGCATCCAGAGGAACTGGAAACATGCCTTACTAATACTTTCAGTTTCTTGTTTCCTAGTTGTTGAACCATCTAAGGAGGCCCTTCTGGGTTCTAATACTTCACACACAGTAACTTATTTATACCTCACAAAAACCCTGAAGGTAGATGTCAACTTTGCTCAAGGGCAAAGTCACCCAGGCAAGCAGGCAATCAAAGCCAAATGGGTATTCTCTCCACAATGACCAACTCTTGTTTGCTGAATAATTAAAGCTCATAAACATGCCAGAACTTCTTACATCAAAAATATATAAACATAAATATATATATATACATACACATAAACACGCACACACAGACAGACATCAGGAAGCTAGATGATGGTCCTCCTTAGTGTCTATTTGATATCCACCACTTTAAAATCATAATTATATACAGGGACTCAGAGATACTCTACTACAATTCCCCCACTTTGCAGATGATGTAACTGTGGCTAAAACCAAGTTTGTCTCTTAGCAAAGGTCACAGAGCTAGCTCCTATGTCTCAACAGACAGGAGGCTATCCGAGAAACCAGTGGCACTGGGGAAGAAGGGGTGGGGTAACCTCAATATACAATTCCCTATAGAACATAGATGGCTGGAAAAGAGTTGCTCTCCAATGGTTGCCAGGGTGAGCCCCCCACAGCAGACCCTTATTTAGTGCTCCACAGTGCAGCATGTTCCTGTTAACAGTGAACAAGTGTCTGGCATGCACCCCACCACAGCGTAAGTCATACAGAGTCCTTTAAAGAACATTCAGGGGATGACTATTTGGCCTTTTTCCTCTTCCTTCTACTGGGACATGTCTTTTGGCTGCTTCAATGATCAACAGCACCCATAGCAGAGAACTGGAAAGGAGACCTGAGGCAGATATTCTGACGTATGCTAATTCTCAGCAAGGTTGGTAAGAAAAGTAGAAATGCCGAGACATAAACAGTTGGCCAGAAATGAAGTTTCACAATCACGTATGATTAGTGGTTTTCCTGAACAACACCAGTTCTGTCACTCAAACACTCAGAGTGCACACAGGCATCAGCACTAATAAAACACTATCTGCCCCTTTCCTATCTCCACTGCTTCCTTCTCTTCTAGTCAACTAAAGAGAAATGGGTATTTAAATTTTAAGAAATAAGAAAAGCCTCACCGTCGTCATTACTTCCTGATCATGCAGGCAATATTTCCTAAAATACAGTACATGCAAGTCAGTCCTGTATCTGTGAGGCCGGGAAGGAGACTTAACAAAACTCTCCGTTGTAAATGGCCATAAGTTTTAGACTGTTTAGATGAAATGTTGGTCCCCTACTAAAGAAACATGCAAACTACCATATTAGACTCACAGCATCCTCTGGAAGACCAAGAATAACACTAAGAAATAGGTTCAGCTTAGGAATACCAACACAACTTACAATATTTAAAGACAAGAAAGAAGAGAGGGTGGAAAGACTGGGGAAGAACTTTTCTTGGCTCCATCCATGTTCATTAACAGGATGAAGGCACCACCATCTAAGTTTCAATAGTGAAATATCAGAGAAAGTCATAAATCTTAAACGAAAGTCCTCTGAATAATCAATCCACTTTAATTTTTAAGGATATAAAGAATATCTGTGAACCTGCAGCCAAACCCAACTACTCAAACATAACCTAAAGCCTTGCCTATGTGCTAACTTTTTTATATTGTAACATAAACATATATAAATAGCATTTTGTTTCACCACATTTGATTATAAACTTTACAAAACAGGTTCCAATGGGAATTGGGCTTTTTCCAACTCAACATCAAGTTACTAAGATCCATCCACGGCCTTGCTTATATCTCTTGCCTATCCATTTTCATTATTACACAATGGATTATTTCTAATACTACACAACTGATGAATGGTGGGTATTCCACCATGATTCTCATGTCCAAGGGCATCTACGGCGCTTCTAGTTTATTGCTATCATGAACCATGTTGCAATTCCTCTCTGCGAGTCTCCAGGAAATCATTCAGTAGAGTTTCTCTTAGATAATATTTGGGACTGGAAGTGGTAGATATCCTTGGATATGCAAATGTTCAAATTTACAAGTTGAATGGCAAATCGGTTTCCAAAGCAGGTGTCAACTTTTGATTTTGCACCAGTAATGTTACCACTGTAATCTCAAAATGTTTAAAGACCTTCTATAACATGTCACAAGAGAGACCAAGGAACTCTACTAACTCTAATTCAGGAGAAGTCAGAATTTTCAGAAGGGATCTCATATTCACAGTAATTCTATGCAGCCAACCAGGTTCATGGCTGCCATCCACCTAATTACCACCTCAACCCCAGGACCAACCCCAGTTGGTGCCTTGGTATTTCAGTACCATGCAATGAATAATTTCCCCAAAACTACTAATCGCAAAGGAGGAGTAGGGTGGTGTGGATTGTCGTGTGATAGAAGAGAGTACAAGGTTATGGTGCCAGAGAATTTCACATAATATAGAATTTTAATGGTCACACAGCATTAGCCATGTATTTGTAATGATATTTCTGTGTTATATGGATGAAATTACGTAGTATTGACCATATCACATAGGGTGTGATAAAAATTAATGCAGAAAGATGATCTACTATGCTAATATTTGACTTTCAAAAACATCATTAAAGTGTGGGCACTCTATGGCAGCAGTATAGTAATAATAAATATTACCTGTTGGAATTTTATTGAAATAAAAGTTAATACACTGGCACTATACCAACCAGAATTAGGTACACACAGATTCTGGCTTGAACGCTGTCCAAGAAGGCTTGGTAATTCCTGAAACACCAACGGTGCTGAACTTTGTAATGCATGTGGCTGGCCCGATAGCTAACACGTCGACAAGGCCACACCGTACAATTATAAAATAATACCAATAATTAGAAGAACATAGTAGGGTGACCCGGATTGGGTGACGGTAGGCAAACTCGTGAAACTAACTGGGTTGTTAATGCTACAATTAAAGTAGTCGTTCCAATTCAGAAGCTATCAAAAAAGACAACACTGTAGCCCTCCTTATCTGGGTTTTAGATTTCCAAGGTTTCAGTCAGCCATGTTCAACCAAGGTCTGAGAATACTAAATTTAAAAATCCCCAAAATAAACAATTCATAAGTTTTAAATTGCACACCATTTTGTGTAGCATGCTGAAACCTTGAACTATCCTGCCCAGGACGTGAATGATTTGCACTGCACAGTATTTATGTATAAGAAAAAAACATAGTATATATAGGGTTTGTTAATAGCGACAGTTTCAGGCATCCCGTGGATATGGGAGGACTACTGTATTCTACATGAATTTTTTAAATTAAAAAATACTTATTTGATAAACACCTTGCACTAAAAACCTTAGTGGATCATAGCACACACAGCTATGATTAAGAATGATTAAGAAAAATCATAAGACTTCTCTCTGCCTCAGTTTCCTCACTTGTTAAATGGAAATAAGGACAACACTGGTGTTGGGCACATTAATTACACAAGTAAAAGGGTTTGTGCTACACTGTAAACATACAGGGCTACCTACATGCATTCATGGTAATAAAACACTCAAATTTTGGTTCAATATATATTGTTGGCTTTTTGGCTGGAAAAAGAAACATATAATAAAATATACTTAACATATCTGAAGGTGAACACAGAAATAATGCCAAGTCAAACAAAATGATCAACCTTTTTCAGAATATTTTGAAAACATTACTCAATAGTATCAAGTAAAATTGAACCAGAATCACAAAAAAAGCTGTTTACCTACTTAGGAATAGTGAAGAAAGGAAAACTGTCTATTAAAAGCACTGAGGCCAAATGCAGTGGCTCACACCTGTAATCCCAGCACTTAGGGAGGCCAAGGCGGGCAGGTCACAAGGTCAGGAGATTGAGACCAACCTGGCCAACATGATGAAACCCTGTCTCTACTAAAATACAAAAAATTAGCCAGGCATGGTGGTGCACGCCTGTAGTCCCAGCTACTGGGGAGGCTGAGGCAGGGGAAGCACTTGAACCCAAGAGAGGGACACTGCATCGAGTTGAGATCTCGCCACTGCACTCCAGCCTGGCGACAGAGCAAGAATCCATCTCAGAAAAGGGCTGGGAGCGGTGGATCACGCCTGTAACCACAGCATTTTGGGAGGCCGATGTGGGCAGATCACCTGAGGTCGGGAGTTCAAGACCAGTCTGACCAACACGGAGAAATCCCATCTCTACTAAAAATACAAAATTAGGCCAAGCATGGTGGCTCACACCTGTAATCCCAGCACTTTGGGAGGCTGAGGCAGGCAGATCACAAGGTCAGGAGATAGAGACCATCCTGGCTAACACGATGAAATCCCATCTCTGCTAAAAATACAAAAAATTAGCCGGGCACAGTGGTGCGCGCCTGTGGTCCCAACTATTCAAGACTCCCGGAGTTGCGGTGAGCTGAGATCGCACCATTGCACTCCAGCCTGGGCAACAACAGCAAAAACTCCGTGCCCCTACCACCCCCAAAAAAGCATTGAAACAAAGGGCTGATAGGTCAAAACTGAAGAGTGAGTAATCACCTCTTCAAATTTCTGACTCTGACAAAAGTAGTACCCTCATATGCTGCTAGTGTGATTAACTGATAAAATCTTTCAAAAGAGCAACCTGGAAATGGAGGCTAACAAATCTACAATCCAGTAATTTCTAGAAATTAATACTAACAAACCAATAACAGAAGCAACGATTTGCTTCTAATAATTACTTTGTTGGTTAATACAACAAATTAATGACAGAAGCAAAAATTTCAATGTAGCTTTAATTATTTTGCAGCTTCTTTGACTGGTTTAAATTGTATGTCCATTTCCCAAAAAAAAAAAAAAAGAAAAGAAAAAAATTATTCTACATCGACTTCCTGGGCCATGCAATAGACCAATTAGCAATGCTTTGGTTCTGAATTACTGCATGAAGCCGCTAGGGTAGCTGGGTTGAGTCCTCCCTGTGCAGCAGCTGACACATTCTCTGCATTACTTGACCCTTGGAGGCCTTTGCATATGCTGATTGTTCCCTTTTCTGACTATTCTCTCCTCTGCCTAGAGAGTGCCTGCTCCTCTTTCCATTTGACAGGTGCTACTCCAATATAATTTCAAAACATACGAAGGTAACATTTACCCAAATGTCATGTTCCTTCAAGAAGAAGATTTAGTCTTGCTCATCTTTTGTTTTGCTTTGAGACAGGGTCTTGCTCTGTGTCCCAGGTTGCAGTCGAGTAGCGCAATCTAGGTTCACTACGGCATCGACCTTCCGGACTCAACCAATCCTCCCACCTCAGCCTCCCAAGTAGCTGTACTACAGGTAGGCGCCACCACACCCAGCTAATTTTTTATATTTTTTGTGGAGATGGTGTTTCGCCATGCTACCCAGGTCTGAAGCGATCCTCTCGAGGCACCCCAGCCACACAAAGTGCTGGGATTACGAGCATGAGCCACTGCGTTCGCCTTGCTCATCTCAATAACCCTCAAAATGCCGCAATGCATTTATGCTGTTGAAGAGTGAGCTGTGTCTCAAGGCCAATCCAGGGCTGCGTAAGCCTGAGGTGCTCTTATCTGGGAAGTCCCACCCTACGTACAATGCACCTAACATTCAACATTCTCTGGGAAAGGCAAATGTGTCAAAGAACTCTTCATCTCTTTATATTTGAAATTATTAGACTAGAAATAGCTCATATACTTTACAGTAAATTATGAGATCTCAGCACTCACTGATTAAAATGAGAAATTCCTGGGAAGTAGAAGACCTCATCTTCAGATTTTCAGATGAAATATAATTTCACGAGCACTGAATTTAACACACAGAAATCTAGACATATGATGTTTTCTAGATACTTAGGCCTTTATTAATTACAATTTTACAGTTTTTGTTTTTTTGTTTGGAGGCTGATTTTGTTTCTGTAACTAAAGCAGTTTTTGCGTCTTTCTCAAAATATGTGCCTTTTATATCCTGCTAACGTAACCTCATTCTGTTACTAAACATTTAAATAAATGTCAAAACTACCTAGAATCCTCCTCCTCTTATTTACGCAGTGAAATCATCCAAGTCCCAATATACCAGTAATCACTGTTAACAATTTCGTGTATATTCTTCCTGGCATTTTCCTTAAAAGCTTCATACATCATGGAGAAGACCAGAAATAACCCAAGTGCTGCAATGATAAATATGGAACATCATTTATGGTATTTTCTCCAGTGGCAATCTTTTACAGTTTTCTGAAATCTTGAATTTTTCCACAATTCAGATGACTTTCTTTAGTAATATGGTGAAAGGAATTTTTAAAATTTACATGGTATCACAGGGAAACTGGCTGTGTCAACAGCACAGAAGCAGAGTCAATCACAAGAGAATTACTCAATGATGGAAATGAGATGGAGCTACCAACATTATTTACGTGGAGCTAAGGGAAAACCTACATAAGGTAAATGACCAAAGGTAGACAAAGATAATTTTGAACTCGGCAATAAATTGCTAGGTTATAGTTTATTATCTTCTCAATATAGTGGCACAGATACCATGGGCAAACATATTCTAACATTGCCCAAAAGACTAAAAGGCATTTTAGTAAAATAATCAATTTTTTTTTTAACTTTGTCAGAATCGTCTACATAACACACCACGAGGATAGTTGAAAGAATACCCAGAAAGACTTCCTGCCAAAAGCAAGAACAGAGCATAGGGATACACGGGAAGAATTTCACCACCATTTCATGCGTATCCTGTCTTTATGGCTGCACTACTGATAGCCTCTATCCACGCATGGCTTTTTAATTTTACATTAATTAAAACTAAATCAAATACAAAATTCAGTCTCTTGGCCAGGCATGGTGGCTCACACCCACAATCCCAGCACTTTGGGAGGCCGAGGTGGGCAGATCACTTGAGGTCAGGAGTTCGAGACCAGTCTGGCCAACATGGTGAAACCCCATCTCTACTAAAAATACAAAAATTAGCCGATCATGATGGTGGGCGCCTGTAATCCCTGCTATTTGGGAGGCTGAGGCATGAGAATTGCTCGAACCTGGTAGGTGGAGGTTACAATGGGTGAAGATCACACCACTGCACTCCAGCAGCCTGGGCAACAAAGCGAAACCCTGTCTCAAAAAAAAAAAAAAAAAAAAAAAAAAAAAAAAAAAAAGTCTCTTAATCACAACAGCAAAGCTCCAAAAGTTGAAGGAGCACAGGCAGCTAGTGGCTACTATATAGGACAGCACAGACACAGAACATTTCCAACATCACACACAGTTCTAATGGGTAGCAATGACCTATACTGCTGACCATGCTGACCAACATGTCTGCCGCCATGTCTGCAGCAGTCCCTCATTCCTCTGCTGTACCCTGTTACAAGCTTAGAACCCCCTCCTCGCCACCTCCCCCATAAACAGGGCAAGTCGGACAGAAGGTGAATCCTTTTCAGGGGCAAATGCAGCAGCAGGCTGACAAATCACCTTAAATTCAGCAGCAGATGGCTCGAGGTGGTAACCAGTCTAGCTTGTAGGGGAGGGGAGAAGGGGAAACAGAGATTGGAACTGTTAAAGAGCCTCAGGCTTATTCAGAAAACTAAAAACTTCATATACAAACGAATATCCCAAAGGGTGATTTTTATTAGAAATGGTTTTAGGCCACCTTAATCTGGCTTGACAGTAAAGGAAGGACAGCAATCATCAACTAATACTCTGGGCAAAGTGCCACTAAAACCTAGGCCAAGTTGGACTCACATTTTGCCACCTCCAGACACACACACACACCACTCTGGGGTCACTGCATTGGTGCCTTCACACACCAAAGGAGAGGGTCAGTAGCCATGAAGAGCACATTTCCTCCAGAATACTTCTCATTCACTTTCCTCCACATTCTGCAAAAGCATCCAAATGCTTCCCTGACCCAAAAGCATGATAGAGCCACCAAAATGAGAGAGCAGGAGCATGCCTTCAACACCCCAAAGCCACTCAGCACTGAAACAAAACCAAATGGGACAAAGAGATCTAGTGTTTTGTTTTACATAAGGAGGATGCCAGTGAAGGCATGATTTGCTCCTAGACATCCAGTTAATGGTAGAACTAGAATTACGATCCAATGTCAGTGCCCATTCCAACATATCAAATTTTTGATGCATTCAATATTGCTTGAGATGGCTACAGTCCAGGAATTCTGGTTTAATACGATTTGACAGATTGCAAAGTGAATGGTTGCATAACACAGCCTTTATCATTTCTAAAAAGCTGCCTAAAATAGATAGGTCTTAAGAATTTTCTTTTGTTGACCCTAAGAGCTTGTCCCCATCAGATGCTCTCCCACAGTTACTTTCTCCCCTCTGTCTGTCTCAGGCCTCCCCGCAGACCCAGCTGGCACAGATCTAGCCTCCATTACATACCACATATGCTGGCTCTGAAACTCTCTGCTGGGGCTCCTCAGAGACTTCAGAACCCAATAGTCTGTGGGGTACCCCTCCTATACAAACCTAACACCGACTACGCCTACAGAGCAGCTTTCACCAACACCACTGAGGATGCCTTGTTGGGGAAAACTAGAGAGGCAATCCTTCCTTCCGTGCTTGTCAGAGCCGCAGCACTCTCAGCTCGCCCAGTCCTAGGGTGAGGCCTAATTACAAGACACTGGCATTCAGAAGCTAGGAAGCGGGCAAACCAACTTGAAAACTGTTCCTTAGGTGTCCTGCTTCATGACAAAGCTACAGCACAAATAGGAAGTCATGGGGTAATGTATATCTACAGCCTCAATAATGATCACCCTTTTAAATGTTTACATTCTTCCAGGCACTAAGAACCTGAAATAAATCAACTGTATTAATCGTAAGAATACCACCTCTGAGGAAAAAAAATTAGTATCCCTTTTTCTGAGATGGAAAACAACAAACAAACCAAACAGATGGTGGTATCAAGTTTGTGGGTTCTCTGAACCCTTAGTGGGACCCTGGGCTATACTTACAGGGATGACAGTGTGATCCTTCAACAATTTCCACTAGCAGAGCTGGAGGACTGCGGCCTACTGGACCTGAGCTGGCAGGAGGGTAGATGCCCAGCCATTCTCTCCAGGAAATCTCTGATGGTCTGTATTCACGGATCCAAGGACAACCCAGTCTTCCTTCAGTTATACAGAGCACCCATGAGAAGGCCCAGCTTGCGTTCCCAGAGACGTCCCGAGCTCTGTCAACAACTGCCTACCCCCACAAAAGGACAGAGTTTCTTACAGAGGGGCTAAGAAACCGGCCAACAGGGATGTCAACATCCACTACCAAGAACAGCCACTTGATGGCAATCTTAACCTATTGCCTTGGAATTTGTCCATAAAGGGAGACCCCAGAAGGCTAGAAGCACCAAGCGTGGGCTGCACAACATGGACAGAGCTAGGAAGGACGTCCCTGCTTGACCTGAGTGTGCGGCAGTGCAGCGATGAACGGATAAAGAACCCCACACCAACACGCACTGTTGAGTTCTTCTCCATATCTAGGCTTCTCTGGGGACTAGGCAGAAGTGGCTACAGGCTCTGCAGTCAGACAGCTCAGGAGCATGGAAACCTCTCGAGCTCCATGGCGCATTCACATTGGGTTTCTCATCAGACTGAAATGCAAGTGGACACATGACAACGAATATGAGAATAAATCAACGGCAAGCTCCTCCTCCTTACTGTGGAAACCTGTTCTCTGAAACAGGGAAGGGCAGGAGGCAGGGGGTGAAAAAAGTGGACTTTCCTTAGAAGGTGGGACACCTGTTGAATAAAGCACTCAAGCACCGCCCTCTTCATTTAAGTTGTCAAAGAAGGAAACTAAAAGCCATGTGCATCTCATGGAAAAAAGGCTCTCCAGTTAAAAATAGAAATACACTGTAAATTGCTGCACTACACACTTCTATTTTTGGTAGTAGGAAGATGAACTGAAGGGCTCTCTGAAACATCAAAACATCAAAGGGTGGGAGGGGGTCCATACCATCATATTACCATAAGATAATATTACTACTGTCTTAGCTAGGATAATGACACGTTTCCGCAGAGGGTTCGACCTCACTTTGTGTGGTGGTTTCCCAACTCCTGGCTTCTCCATTTATAAAAAGAGTTCAGGCAGAGTGGAGAGTTTGCCAACATTTTCCTCAGAGGGATTCAGAAAGTGCCAGCTGAGAGCCTTCCAGCTCACCCTTTAAAACTCTGTAACACTTTCCAACTGAGCAAACTGGAAGGCCCTTTCAAATGACAGTAGGAACAAAGTCATCTCACGGAGGGTACACTGCTGGGGGAGCCCCTAGGGAACAGATCACTCTAGAATCACTCTTCTAAATTCACTCTCAAAGGAGGCAAGATGCTATTTTTCAAATAAGCATTCAAACGCATGGGTCGCTTGGTGAAAACCCCAATCACATGGGATGGAAGCAGACTATCAAAAATAACAGTGTTCCAGCCTGAGCAATATAATGACACCCCATCTCTACCAAAACATTTAAAAATCAGCCAGGCGTGGTGACACGTGCCTATAGTCCCATCCACTCAGGAGGCTGAGGTGAGAGGGTTGCTGGGGGCGCTGTGTGCAAGCTGCAGTGAGCTGAGATGGCGTCACTGCACTACAGCCTGGGCAACAGAAAAAATAAAAATAAACAGTTAAATAAATTGATTAAATATAAAAGACAGTTAAATAAATGATTGCAAAATGGAGACCTTGGACTGCCTTCATGTATCAGATGGCAGCATTAACTTTGAGAGCCATGGAAAGCTAAAAGGAGACTAACTACCACTTCAGAGACCACTAGAAGCTAGCCTGGGAGCCTCAGTGCACATGTCCCTCCCCGTCACCAAGATGGCAGTACCAAGCATGATGAACAGGCACCCACCTATCTGCAAAAAGAAAATAGGGACTCAGTTAAGGATTACCCAGATGACAAGGGCAGGGCAGATCACACAGGAAGACAACCTTTCTGTGTATACACAGAAAGAGCTGAACCAGCCATTAGCTCCAAAGCATAAATGAAGCAAGAACACTAGTAACAAACAGGTCAGGGAGAGAAGCTATGGGGTCTGAAAGCATGCGGGGCATGAGTTACCCTGAAACACAAGAGACAGCTCTCCTTTGATGTCAATGGCAGGGTACAGGTTTGGCCTTGCCCATTTATAATCAAGAATGGGATGTCACTGGTGAATATAAAATATTATAAAATATTTATATATTTTATATTATAGTTTGTTGTAGAAAAATTATATATTTTATAATACATTATAAAATAGCTCATGTTTCTCTCCTCATTCCCACACCTCCTTGAATGATAGACCTGTACTGTTTTTATCATCCTTGGGAAAGAAATTATGAAGAAGCTAAATCTGGGACTCTACAGAAACATCTTAAAGCCTATAGAAGAAGCTAGAAGGATAGATGAGATTTGGCAGCAGGTGAGCTTAAAAATCAAATTGTAAATTAAGGGATTTATGAACTGTAGGGTAATTTCCCAAAAGCATATCTAGTAATCACTCTTCTGGCTTTTAAAGATATACCATACAGGACTCTAAACATTTAATGTGGCTCAAGTAATAACAGGTTATTTCCAAAATCTAAGTAAAGGGCCCTCTAAATTTGAGGGAAATCAGATCTAAGACATTCGCAAGCACAGCAAAACTACCCTAGTCCGTTACAATAAATCTGATAGTAATTAAAGCTTCTTAAATACACATATCACAGAATTCGAAGATTTAGAAAACACATGAAGTCTTTCTCTAGCAGGCGACAATATCACTTTACAATAAAGAACGTTAATAAATCCTACTCACAAACAAGTCACCTCTGGCTGTAGGAAGCCCTATCTGGTGACCCTGCAGGGTCTTTCCATTCTATTACACGTCAAGAATAAAAAATGGCTGGGAGTCACAAAAGGTAGGTAAGATGAATTACTGTTAAACAAATAGGATTCCCTCAACCTCAAAAGTCCACAAATAATTCCACAATGCTTCCCCAAATAATCTCTGACAACAGAAACATCCTTCCAGGACCATCACAACTGCCATCCCCCTCTCAAAAGCAGTCACTCCATCCAGGCTTCTCAAAGGTTAAACAGCTCTAAGCGTTTCCTGACTTATCAGGAAAATGTTCTAGTATCACACAAGCAAGAAAGAAAACATGCTGCAGATTAACATGGAGGTTAATTTAATCTACAGTTAGAACGGAATAAAATTGTCACCATGTCCAAGGCCCTGCAGAGACTGTAATGTGCGCCCCACAAAGTCTTCTGTTGAAGCTGTAACCCCTAAGGTCCATGAGAAGGTGATCAAGGTTAAATAAGGTCATAAGGGCACAGGGCTCTGACCTGAGAGGGCTGGAGTCCTCGCATAAGGAGGAAGACTCAGAGGAACCAGCCAAGGAGAGGGCACTCAACAGGAACCCAGCTGGCCAGCACCTTGATCTTGGACTTACAGACACCAGAACTGTGAGAAATGGAAATTTCTATTGTATCAGCAGCCCAGTCTAAGGTAATTTATTATGGCAGCCTGAGCTGACTAATATACAGACTTTCACCACAGCCACAAGAATATGATTAGCAATCCTATCCCACCACAGGCACACTGTCTTTGCATCCTTAAGGGCGACAAGGAGATCATGGGCTCCTCACAGGATTCAATCTAACTAAAGACACACTGCACTAGCAAAAGACATGACCTACGGATGTCTCTATAGAGTGCCTCTGGGGAAAAAAAATCAAGTCTGGGACCCTAGCTCCAGAATTTTTAATTATTAATATTAATACACACCCAGGCTGAGTATTCCGAATACTCACAGATTAAAAACAGTGGTGGCTAACATGCTATACGAGAAAGGTGACACTGAAGACAGTCAGAATGAAGCCTGCTCCAAAGCCCATCTGCTCCAGGTTTACACAACAGTTCAGAACAAAAACCGTGATGCCAGTTTAAGAGACAGTCTGACTCTGAGAATGTCACCATCTTTCCAATCGCAGGGTTCTTATTCAAACACTGTGCCTCCATAAGCCACTTCTGGAGCTGCTAAGGGGATGCACATGGGCCTCTGGCCTTGAGGCACCTTCAGCCCCCAACGCTCTGAGACATCCAGCACATTCTGGACAAACATCATAAACCCATCCATAAGCATAACAGCTCTTAAAAATACAGACAGTGGTGCTGAGGAACTCCACAACGAGCAAATACATTTAAAGACCTCAACTGGCCAGGCGAAGTGGCTCACACCTGTAGTGCCAGTAGGAGGGAGGATCACCTGAGGCCAGATCTTGAGGTTATACCGCCCTCCAGCCTGGGTAGCAGACCAAGACTCTGTCTCTAAATAAACAAACAAACATGTCAACTGTACTGAAGGGAGAAGGAGGAACCTTTTCAGGGTGATAGGAAGGTACTCTATCTACACTGGAGTGTTGCTCACTTGGTTATATGTGTACACTTGTCACAACAAGATATACTCGAGATATGTGGTTTCACAGGCTTTCCTCAGTTTAAACACACACACATACACACACACCCACACACACACACAGAAGTAGAGAGAGGGAGAGAGAGGGGGAGAGAGAGGGGGAGAAGAGGAAGAGGGAGAGGGTTGGGGGAGAGGGAGAGATAGATAGGTATCTGGAGTCAGAAGACCTGGGTTCAAACCCTGATTTGACCACTTCTCTGCTAGGTGGCCTTGTACAAGCTGCTTAACACCTGAGGCCCATTAAATTAACCCCAAAAAGATTAGTAAAAGTACAAAAATCATCAATTGAGAATTAAGAGACATAATTTTTTTACTTTTTCTTAAAAGCTCAATTCTAATTTAAACCACCAAGCAACATACCTTGTACATAAACAGGGATGCGACGAATGTGGTTCAGAAAGAAAGGACACAAGGCTGACCCTATTCCAAGAATCTCTATGATAGTGAGACATATCACACAATTATGAATGCACATTCCCTCTGGCAATGGGGAAAATAAGATGAGCTGACATCTGGGGGCCTAGGGTGTCACGGTGTGAGCATTTCTAAAATGAAATCTGGAGTCCCAGTTGGCAGACTCTGAGTCCCCTGAACAGAGAGTGGCACATCCACAGCATGGCAACAAGAGGTGCTGGAAAGGGGGCGGCAGAGACGTGGGTGGCATGCAGGTGGGCCACTGAGCCGTCTGCATGCTCATTCACACAACACAGACTTCAGAGATCCCAGGCACAGGGAAAAGCAGCAGTCAACACAAATGAATTTTCTTCTCGGAGCGCTTACAATCTAGTGTGGCTAGACAGGAATAAACACACGCACACACCCCTCCCTCACAGTACTACAATGTCAGGCAGTGAGAAATGCTGTGCAGACAGACTTCATAAGGTAAAGGCTAAGGAGTAACAGAGGCAGATACCCTTTTTACTAGGATGTTCAAGGAACACTCTGGGGTATGGGGGCACTTGAAGGGGAAGCTGAAACATACAGAGATATCAAGTCACACAGATACCAGAAGGGAGAGAATTCTCAATAGAAGGATCATCAGCGAGAGCTGAACAGAGTATGCTTTGTGTATTTAAAATACCAGGAAGACTGGAGTGGGTGAGGCAGAGAGAGGGACAGAGAGAATGAGAACAGAGTGATATGGGGGCCCCATCAAGTGGCTAGCCATGAGGATATTTAGCTTTCACATTAAGAGGATAGGCAGATACGCCAGAATCAGAACAGAGCATAGCACAGCCTAATTTGCATTTTTAAAGGTTTATGCTGGCTGCTGCCAGGAGGAATACAAAGGCAGAAGCTGAGAGAGCACAGGGAGGCTGCAACATAACCTAAGCTAGAAAGTATGACAACGTGGAACAGGAGCAGTAGTACAAGTTCAGAATCAAATGGTACTGTGAGTTTCAAACAGGCTCACTAAGGACTAGTGCAGTGGCTCAGACCTGTAATTCTAACACTTTGGGAGGCCAAAGCAGGAAAGAGGATCACTTAAGCCCATGAGTTCGAGACCAGCATGGGCAACACAGTGTCTATTTGCTGGACATGATGGCACATGCCTGTAGTCCCAGCAAAGTTTGGGGGGTGGGGGGAGGGGCTGATGTTAAAGCGGGAAGGAGCCCAGGCTGCAGTGAGCTGTGATAGCCCCCACTGCACTCCAGCCTAGGCAACAGAGCAAGACACTGTCTCTAAATAAATAAATAGTAAAACAGGTTAGCTAAAGCTAAATGCAAGACTCTGAAAAAAGAAGTAACAGATGACTCCAAGGTTTTGGCCACCGCAACCAGAACAAAGGAACTGCCGCTTATTGAAAAAGGGAAGAAGGGGCAAGCGGAGAACAGAAGCAGATGAGAGACCTCACAGATAGTTGGCTTTGGGACATCTTAAATTCATGAGGCCTATCAAAAAAAAAAAAAAAAAAAAAAAAAATCAAAGTGGGCCAGGCACAGTGGCTTCCACCTGTAATCTCAGGACTTTCGAATGATCAGCTAAGCCCAGGAGTTCAAGATCACCCTGGGCAACACAGGGAGACCCCGTCTCTACAAATAATTTAAAAATTAGCCGGGCGTGGTGGCACCCACCTGTGGTCCGAGCTACTCAGGGGGCTAAGGCATGAGCCTGAGAGTTGAGGCTGCAATGAGCTGTGGTTGAGCCAGTGCACTCGGGCCTGGCCCACAGAAGGAAATCCTCTCTCTAAAAAATAAAAATAAAAAAATAAGTCGGTCACGGTGGCTCACGCCTATAATCCCAGCACTTTGGGAGGCTGAGGCGAGCAGATCACCTGGGGTCAGGAGTTCGAGACCAGCCTTACCAACACAGAGAAACTCCATCTCTACTAAAAATACAAAATTAGCCAGGCGTCGTGGCGCATGCCTGTAATCCCAGCTACTCACGAGGCTGAGGCAGGAGAATTGCTTGAACCTGAGAGGCGGAGGGTGCAGTGAGCCAAGGTCGTGCCATTGCACTCCAGCCTGGACAACAAGAGCGAAACTCCATCTCAAAAAATAAAATAATAAAATCAAAATGCAGCAGTCAAGCAGGCAGGTGGTGTTCAGGGGATGTTCAATCATGGTAAATGCTGCTGAATGGGCAATTACACCCCAGAATAATGGAAATGTGGCTTGGGCAATCATTACTGACCTTGATAAGTGGCCCAACGTGAGGGGTTTAAAGGTGAATGGCAAAGGAAGGCTGGAAGATATTAATATGAATATAAATAGAAGGGCATGGAGACAAACCCTTTAGACATTTTCTTATGGGGGATTTTGCTATGAACTAAGAGAAAGATACAGCAGGCAGGAGATGCAAGAACAAGGGAGGCTTTACTTTATTATGGGAAAAATAAGACCATGTTTCTACAATGGTGGGAATGAACCAGTAGAGAGAGGTAAATGATGAAGGACGGATAATTGCCAGTGTGATGTCATAGAGGGTGAGTGATTAATTTCATCTGCAAAGAAACGAGAGAGACCCTTATAGAAGGAACTTCAGCTTAAAAAAAAAAAAAAATCCCAAGCTGGGCATGATGATACAGGCCAGTAGTCCCAGTGTCTCAGAAGGTGAGGTGGGAAGACTGCTAAAGCACAGGGGTTTGAGGCCAGCCTGGGCAACATGCAAGACCCTGTTTCAAAGAAAAAAAAAAAATTCTAGACTACGACAAATTTCCATCCATTTGCCTTCCTCACTTCTTTGAAACTGAACTTCTATAAAAACTGGCACAAGCAAATAGGCTCAACTAGAGCTCAGACTGCTCTCCCTCCCTTCTGTCTCCCTACACACAGCACCTCCTCTGCCCGATAGCCATACACATACAGACTCCACTACCCAGGTGACACTACCTGAGTGCTGTGTCCCTCCTAAAGCGTCCAGGATTGGATAGGAATGATGATGTAATCAGGGAAACAGAGCCCAGCTCACAGAACTGACAAAGGAGGCGGGCTGAGAGGGGCAGTGGGTGTCAAGCACAAAGTGACCCGAAAGAGGAGCACATTAACCTCCTCAGGCACCTCCATTCTTAGCGCTCCAGGAAATGCGTGCAAGCAGCCATGCCTACTAGGAAGCGTGGCGCCTCACTGTCACTTAAATTGGATTTCTGGTTCCAATCAGGCTTCAGCATGATCCATTCCTTCCAGTTAAGCTTCTCATCAAGGTTCAAAATTCCTCATCTGTAAAATGATGAGTTTGACCTATATACCTCTAAAAAGACTCTTCCTGCTCTAGCAGTCCTTAATTTTGCACACCACTCCTTTGGCGTCAGACCAGTACAAGTGACTTGGCCACAGAAACCAGCCATTGCAGCCATTTGTCCCACTAGATTATGACACCAACAGTCCAGTCAAATATTTGCTGACCCCTGCCACCCCAGGGTCTTGCTCAGAAAACTCTTGCATCTCTCAAGGCCCCTTTGCAAGGCTCATGGATATGCAACTTTTCCTGTATCTTAGGACTGGGCCTCTGACATCATATGCCTCCCTGCTAGCCTCCTGCACTCACCCATACACCTGTTTGGGGTTTTTTGTGTGTTTTTGTTTTTTGAGAGAGAAAGTCTCACTCTGTTGCCCAGGCTGGAGTGCAGTAGTGCAATCTTGGCTCACCACACTTCTGCCTCCTTGGTTCCAGCAATTCTCCTGCTTCAACCTCCTGAGTAGCTGGGAGTACAGGCGTGCGCCACCATGACTGGCTAATTTTTGTATTTTTAGTGGAGACAGGGTTTCACTATGTTGGCCAGGCTCATGATCCGCCCACCTCGGCCTCCCAAAGTGCTGGGATTACAGGCGTGAGCCACAGCACCCGGCCACATTTGGTTGTTAAGGCATTTATCCTACAGTATTTTATCCTGCTTCACAGATTTTAAGTTGTACCTATTTTTCTCATGTTAAAACATGCATCTCATAATTAAGATGTCCCACATCCATAATTGGAAGCACTGTTTTGTTCTTGCTTACTGATACATAACATAATGGTGCATCACTCAATGACATCTTAGAAGGGATGAAATAAGGTATTAGGACTTGACCAAAATAAGCAACTTGATCTCAGTTTTTATACCCACAATGCCTCCCACATAACAAAAACTCCAACACTCACAAAATGAAAATCTGAGAAATGCCCCACCTACATCACTACAGCTGAAAGACAAAGAGCCCAAGCCTTCTCGCCTTTCCACAACAAATGCAGCTTGCTTTGTAGAGAAAAAATAAGTTGTTTTCAACAACTTTGAAGCCCTTCATTTCACCCAGCTTTCTTGCACATGGAGTGTGTCCTCACATCAGGGGACACGGGAGAGGGAAAGAAAAAAGTTTGGAGGCCAGGACACGGGAGTGTTAGAGAAAACTCAAGCTGCAACTGGTCTCCCTACAGCTTGCAGAGGAGAAGACTAGCACACAGGCATCAACACTTAAGCTGAAGCATAAGCCACTTTTTTTTTTTTTTGAGACAGAGTCTCCCTCTGTCGCCCCAGCTGGAGTGCAGTGGCGCGATCTGGCTCACTGCAAGCTCTGCCTCCTGGGTTCATGCCATTCTCCTGCCTCAGCCTACAGGCACCCGCCACCACGCCCGGCTAATTTTTTTTTTTTGTATTTTTAGTAGAGACAGGGTTTCACCATGTTAGCCAGCATGGTCTTAATCTCCTGACCTCGTGATCCACCCGCCTTGGCCCCCCAAAGTGCTGGGATTACAGGCGTGAGCCACCGCGCCCGGCCCATAAGCCACTGTCTTCAGAAGAAAATAATAATGATAAATAATAATAAACGATAATGATAAAGTAGGCACCATCTCTAGAACAGCTAGACCTGAAGGTCTCCAGCAAAAACAGAAGGGATAGGTGTTCCTCTTCATAGAGGGAAGGTCACTTTATACCCCAGACACTCATTTCAAATATGGCCCATAAATAAACTTACATAAATCAGACCATGTGACCTGACATTTTTTTATTTTGACTCACAAATACGTTTTTATGACTTGTGTGAATGTATTTTGTGAACAATGAATTCACAGTTGGGCCCACATTTCATTCCACACACATCAAGAATCTTTGGAAATGACTGAAAGATTCTGAAAGGAGTTCAAAATTATATTTCTTAAAGGAGCCTGGGGGGTGTTGGCTACAGAATGTCCTACATCTGCGCTTCCAATACTGGTCCTTGGCTACAAATTGGCAGCTGTTGCCAAAACATCCATGCACCATCCCTCCAGTGAGTTCCAACCAGTCAGAACCACAACAGCATTAAAAACACAAAACTCTAAGTGAGGAAATGGAACCTAATGGATGCATCTGTGTGTCTGACTGAAGAGAGGAGGAAACCAATTCACAGTCTACATTTTTGATACCCTCTATCAATTCAATTACAAATCATATATAAAGCCCAGAAACATGGTCAATAAATACTTACCATGCCTTCTAAGGTTCTTTTTCCCAATAAAAAATTCACTAACTGACGGCCAGGCACAGTGGCTCATGCCTGTAATCGCAGCACTTTAGGAGGCTGACGCGGGCAGATCACCTGAGGTCAGGAGTTTGAGATCGGCCTGGCCAACATGGCGAAACCCCCTCTCTACTAAAATACAAAAGTTAGCCAGGCATGGTGGCACATGCCTGTAATCCCAGCTACTCGGGAGACTGAGGTGGGAGAATCACTTGAACCCAGGAGGCCGAGGTTGCAGCGAGCAGAGATTGCGCCATTACACTCCAGCCTGGGCAACAGAGCAAGCAAGACTCCATCCCCTCACCCCTGGCCCCCGACCAAAAAATAAAAAATCCACTTACCTCCTTCCAAAGAAATACCTACTTAAAAAAAGTAAAGTCTTCCTACAAATTCTTATTTTTGGAATGCTATCTTTATGAAAGGATCCAAAATTACTTCTCCTTATCTAAGTGGTGGCTACAAGCTTGGGAGCTCTAATCCAAAAGGCCTGGTCTTACATCCTGACGCTTCCACTTAATAGCTGGGTAGGCAAATTGCTAATCCACTCTTAGTATATAGTTTCCTCACCTAAAAAATTGCTTGTTCTGAAGATTCAATGAGTAAAATACAGCTAAAGTACTAGAACAATAACTGGCAAATAGTGAGAACTCAATGTAGGCTAGCCATCACAACTAGTGCCCGGGGTAAGTTTAAGGAAATGAATCCAGGGTCCCTTAAATCTCATCAAGAGTGTTTTGCTGGCCAAAGGACTTGATCTGAGATGACATTTATAGGAAGCAAATGAAATTCAAATACAGCTAATAGCTCCCCTCTCTGACTGTGTAATTATGTGTACTCATTATTTGTGCAGCATGTTATTATTTAAATGTCCCTAATTTTAGCCCCAGCAGGCCAAGGGCCCTCAAAGAGTGGCCAAGGTCTCAGCCTCTGCCAGTCCTTTCCAAAGCTTTTGTCAATTTATTACATCCATGAAAAGTGGCGTTATCTACAACAGAAAGTAGATAGAAGGCTCACAATCAGCAAATCTTACCATCTCACGCTTAAGCCCAGCAATAACCAACAAGCTGTAATGATGGCATCAGTTGCTACACAGACAACTCATGAGGCTGTTCATAACTCACATATCCTACCAATAGTAGGGCCAAAAAAAAAAAAATTTCATTCCTTGTCACTGTAAAACCACAAAAACAAGACTGATAGCAAACATGGATTTTATGACATGAAAAACGACGTGTCTCCACTATCTTATGTCTGCTTAGGTTATTACCACTCACAGACCTGCAGAACCAGGGCAGCTGAGCTCACCTGCTCAGATACAAGCTGCAGTGTCCACACACTGTTCCCAGGCATCAGATACCCAACCCCCTTCACATAGATGAAGGGCAAAGGGCTGCTTGTTCATCACACCAGGATACCAATGATTCAGAAGATGTCATGTGTATTTTATTTTCAAATTAGATAAAAATTCCGTAAAATCCATTCTGCTGTTATTTTTAAATATCATGGTAAAAACAAATGATTTTTCCCAGGAAAGCCTCCAATCATCCAATTATATTTTCCAATAATCAAAGATCCAGAAACAACGCTGGAAACGGGAAAAAACAAAACATCTTCTTTTCAATATTCGTGTTGCAAAGATCCAATGTAGTTTTCATGCATTCTGTCTTGCAAAAAAGTACTAGATTCAAAGTTACAGGACTTGAGCTGCAATTCTAATTCTGCTACTATGAATTAAATACCTGTTTGACTTTAAGAAAGTCATTACCACATCTAACAGTCATAAAGGCCCCATAGTTAGATAGGTCTTTCAGTTTACAGACGGAAGCGCCAGGGCTCTCAGAGGCATGTCACTGTCCCCAACTTCGAAAGCATGAAAGAGGACACAGAGGCAGAAGCTCCACCACCACCCACCCCTCTCTGGGGTTAAGGCACATGTTCTCATCCTTGCTTCGACAGCATCGTATGTCACCTCCTAGCAATGGCTCTGGACTGGACAATCTTACAACTCTACCACCAGACAAATTTCTGTGACAATTAAAAATTAACGAACCAGTGGAAACATTTTGACATTTGAAAAGGAATCTTATGGGTTGGGAACTAACCTAAAAAAAAAAAAAAAAAAATTAAAAATTGAGGGCCGGACGGGGTGGCTCACCCCTGTAATCCCAGCGCTTCGGGAAGCTGAGGTGGGTGGATCACAAGGTCAAGGGATGGAGACCTTCCTGGTCAACATGGTGAAACCCCGCCTCTACTAAAAATATACAAAAAAATTAGCTGGGTGTGGTGGCGCGTGTCTGTAATCCCAGCTACTCTGGGGGCTGAGGCAGGAGAATCACTTGAACCCGGAGGCAGAGGCTGCAGTGAGCAGAGAAAGCGCCACTGTACTCCAGCCTGGCGACAGAGGGAAACTCCATCTCAAAGAAAAAAAAAAGAAGAAGAAAAAAATTGAAAAAAACATACATCTTGCATGGACTTACCCATCCTGGCTCGGGAGGGGTAGCTCACACCCATAATCCCAGCACTTTGGGAGGCCGAAGCAGGCAGATCACAAGGTCAGGAGTTTGAGACCAGCATGGCCAACATGGTGAAACCCCATCCCTACTAAAGATAAAAAAAAAATGTGCCACCATGCCTGGCTAATTTATTATTACTATAATTTGTAAAGATAGGGTCTCAGTTTGTTGCCCAGGTGTGGTGGTGCATGCCTGTAATCCCAGCTACTTGGGAGGCTGAGGCAGGAGAATCGCCTGAACGTGGGAGGTGGAGGTTGTGGTGAGCCAAGATTGTGCCATTACACTCGAGCCTGGGTGACAGGGGGAGACTCCGTCTCACAAAAAAACCACTACCATTATGACAGTCCATCCTCTGTGATATGGTTTGGCTGTGTCCCCACCCAAATCTCAACTTGAATTGTATCTCGCAGCATTCCCACATGTTGTGGGAGGGACCCAGGAGGAGGTAATTGAATCATGGGGGCTGGCCTTTCCCGTGCTATTCTCGTGATAGTAAGTCTCACAAAATCTCATTTTCTCTGGCCGCCGCCATATAACAGGTGGCTTTCACCTCCCTCCATGATTCTGAGGCCTCCCCAGGCATGTGGAACTGTAAGTCCAATTAAACCTCTTTTTCTTCCCAATCTCGAGTATGTCTTTATCAGCAGTATGAAAACAAACTAATACACCCTGTTTCCACTCCCACTAACCTATCTTCTGGTTTCATTTGACATTTAGGAAGTGTTTCTATGAGATAGGACATGAGTGATGGCTGACTATAAAGTATCCACTCAAACTAAAGGGATTTTTCAGCAGAGCATGCATATACATACACGCATAAATACACAAAGACACACACACACACACGTCCATATACATATGCACAACACAGCTTGCAGTTACAACAACCCCTACTCCAGACCTCACCAGCCCAAAAGTCTTAGTTGCTCCCTACTGTTCGAGCTTTCTCTAGATCATGCTCCCCCAAAACACCTAGAGAAGACGAGCTCTTCCCATGATACCAATTCTGGTTTCCAGTGATTCCAAGTAGCTCCCCAAAATAAGAAAGTACACTTTGTTTAAGATGGTAGCTGCCTTCAAAATAATGATTTTTTAAGAGAGAGTCTCGCTCTCTTGCCCAAGCTGGAATACAGTGGTGTGAACGTAGCTCAATGCAGCCTTGACCTCCTGGGTTCAAGTGATCCTCCTGTCTCAGCCTCTTGTCTAGCTGGGACCAGAGGCATGTGCCACCATGCCTGGCTAATTTATTATTACTATTATTTGTAAAGACAGGGTCTCAGTTTGTTGCCCAGGCTGGTCTTGAACTCCTGGGCTCCAGCAATCCTCCCTCCTCTGCCTTTCAAAGTGCTGGGATTATAGGCATGAACCTCCACACCAAGCAAAATAATGATTCTTAAAGCACACTCAAGTCCTGAAACAAGGAGATCTGTTTACTCAGAACTGCTATAGAAATCCCACATGCAGAGTAACAAAAAGGTAACCTTAGAATGCTGCCTTCATAAAAACCAACACAAACTAGAAAATGGCATATTCACAGCAATTTCACAACCAAAAGAGAAGCCAAGGTGTCTCTGTATTTTTTTAAAGACTTAAAAAGTCTTTATCTGGATGAAAAGCAAACTACCATGACAAAAACTAACCTTCCTTTATGAAGGTGGTGACAGAATAAATAAAAAGACTTCAGTGATCCCATTGGGGGCATCTTTGCCAACAGATTTTCTCCTCAGTATCATCAATCCCTTGACAATGCCAGAGCTAAACCTACATTTGGCCAACTGGCTGACAGCACTGGTTGCATCTGGAATGACAAACTTTAGTTTTTCTTCATTTCCTCAAATTCTACCTTTACTAAATCCTGAACATCTGGCTAACTTCTTGTTCTAAAAGCTGGTGTTTCCCAGTTAAGAAAATATGGGTGTTTTTGTTTCCACTCTTGGCAATTCCAAGAAACACTAAGGCATTACACCACTCCTGAACAGTACCGTGAGAGCATCACAACCATACAATCTAACAGCAGAGCAGTCATTGCTCCACTCTAAACTCTAGGATTAAGTGATATACTCCCCTTCATACCCAACCCCCTACATTTAATCAAGCAAGATGCTACTTTCAACATGAATCAATGACAATAAACACAATCTGTATCACATCAAATGTTCTCCAATTAGACACAAGGTTTTCAGTTTACTGTATTACAAGCAACGAATGGCTAGGGTCCCTGTCGGCTGGAGACCCACATAACAAGGCAGAGTGCCTTTTAGGAAAGCAGCTATGAGGGTCTAAATTGGATGCTATGGCAAGATTCCACAACTTATTTTGTTTTCTGCAAATGTTAAGACTCAAAATGGGCCTTTCCAATACATGTTGGCGGAGATTTGTTGAGGGATGCACACATGACTGAGCCACTATGGCCTTAATGGTTGACCTCCAAAGGCAAGTCACCCATAAGAAAGAAAACCCGGGAGGGTGGACAGAGGCTCTTGTTTCAAGTCACGCAACAGTGGAAGGAAACAGCACAACTAGGGTGAATGGTGAAGTTCAGAGAGGTCATCTCAGGAAACTCTGCCATGGCCCCACAGAAACAGAGCAGCAACAGGTACTGTTGTGCACTAGTGCCTGTGAGCACCAATTCCAACAGGAGGCTGCCAGACAACTCACTTTACAACTAAGGTGGTGGGAAACAAACTGGAAGTCATGGCGAACCTATCCTTTGGTACCCTGACAAACTGTCAAGTACCCCATATGTGGTGACTCTCCTAAGATCAGAGCCACAGCTCTCAAAATAGAACAGAACCTGCTCTTTCTCATCTCCTTGCCCCAAGGAACCATAAACCAAAACATGGTCAATTCATTCACTTTAACTGTAATCCTGATAAGTACACAAGAGATTATAGAATGTCACTGCATTCCCGAAATAAAATAGTGAACTACAAGCAAATGTTTGTCCTCGGATACTTTTTGTCGGATGACTTCATCTGCACCATACGAACCCTGTTCAAAACAGACATGAGAACAAACTCAGACAGGAACAAGTTTCTTTCCAGGCATCAAGGAGCCAACTGATAATCATCCAAGAAGAAGCACACTTCTAGAGGTATGCAAAGCTGTCCCACTGCAGGAACCTGCCCAGCATGGAAGGAAGGAGGGAAGAGAAAGCCGTGAGCCAGAGAACAGGAAAAGCAGTAGACAGAAAGCTTTAGGCTATTTCTTATACAACCCGGGGACAAGAACTAAAGACTCCACATTTCAGCAAGATCATCAAAGAGTTCTGCTCAAATACCAGCATGGAAAGACATATACATATAGAAAAACCAGCAAGACAGGACCTACAGAACAGACTACGGTATTTTGTCCACTATATAACGCGGTACATAAAGGAATACAAAAACAACCCTATAAACCCAACAGGATGTCTGGAGTGCAGATTCACCTAGCCTACAGACTGCCCTTAGGTGCCTAGACCAGGAAGCACAAGCTGCCAGAACACATCCAATTCAGAAACAAGTCCATGCCCAGAGATACTGTACATTCCAATGAGATATTCCAAGAGTCAACTCACCATTCACAGTTTTCAGGCTCCCAGCAATGCCTTCCCCATGCTGCCTCTTCTGGGCATTCTTGAACTCCTTCAGAGACAAATAAAGGACTTTACGTACCACCCGTTCTTCTGACCACGGAATCCCATCACTGTCATCCTGGAGAAACATAAGAAAAGAGAGGAGTTACTGAATAGAAAGCAAACCAATATTCAGAGTCAAAATAAACTTTATTTTAAAGGAATTTCCAAACAAGTACTGTGTGACCACGACCCAGTTCTGAATGTCAGAATTAAACCCAAAAGGTAGAGGGACAATGACCTTTCTGAACAGGCCTCGAAGAAAAGTGAATCCACAGGCTGTTAAAAAGAATGAAAGCAACACACAACCATCTCACTTCTTTATACGCCCCCAAATCAAATACGCTCATCAACCAGTAATACAGTTTTATATTCCTGACAAAGTTCAGAAAAAGGTGTTGTTATACCCACAAACAGAAGAATAATGAATCATTTTACTTGAGTTTTATAAAGTGAGCAATGCCAGAATGTACACTGCAAGAGAAATACTTAAAACTCTTAAAAATGTTGCTGTCTCCCTTGGGAGCTCAAAGGATACAGCAGATATAGGTGCTGTGCATTCAAGAAATTTACAGTCCAGTCAGAAGACATGAAATTGGATCTGCATTGGCCAATTAAGTAAAAGAATCGCAAATAAAAGGAGAGATTACTGCAGAAGGAGGCAATCGATCTTGGCGGCATACAACTGGCATTAATTTTTTTTAATGTACACATTAATGACGGATCTTGAAGGTCTCATTTCAAACTGGCAACCTCATGTCTGTTGCTCCAGATTGAATACAAGTTCTTAAGAATTAACAAAATGAATGCAGAGTTGACCAAAAACGAATAGCCAGCCCAGAGACTATTCCAGCAATTCCAGTCATAAAGATATAAAGAAAGACTCAAATTTTAAAAGCACTAAAGAGGGAAGAGAAAATTGTACAGAGACTTGAGACAGAGCAAGAGGTGGAAAGAAAGACATGGTTGACAACAGTCACTAAAGCAAGGTAAATGGGAAGAGATACATGTTTAAAGAACCAGCAAGATTAAGTTGCTATAGTTTTTATTAATAGATGCTGATTCACATGGCTAAGGATATTGAGAGGTTCTCTTCTGTAGCTGTTAATCTAAGGACGACTTACATTCACACACCTACATCAAAGACTTAATTAAGCATTTTATAAAAGTTCTTTTTAGAAATGGAAGCAGGCCTGGCATGGTGGCTCACGCCTGTAATCCCAGCACTCTTGGGGGCCAAGATGGACAGATCACGAGGTCAGGAGTTCAAGACTAGCCTGACTAACATGGTGAAATCCCATCTCTACTAAAAATACAAAAACTAGCCAGGCATGGTGGCACGCGCCTGTAATCCCAGCTATTCAGGAGGCTGAGGCAGGATAATTGCTTGAACCTAGAGGGAAAGGTGGCAGTGAGCTGAGATCATGCCACTGCACTCCAGCCTGGGAGACAGAGCAAGACTCAGTCTCAAATAAATAAATAAATAAATAAATAAATAAATAAATAAATAAGAAATGGAAGCATACAGATACTTTGGGCCTTAAAAGAATAAGAAAAATGCCTGGGCGCAGTGGCTCACGCCTGTAATCCTAGCACTTTGGGAGGCCAAGGCGGACGGATCACAAGGGATTGAGACCATCCTGGCCAACATGTTGAAACCCTGTCTCTACTAAAAAAAAACTACAAAGATTAGCTGAGCGTGGTAGTGCACACCTGTAGTCCCAGCTACTCGGGAGGCTGAGGCATGAGAATCACTTGAACCTGGGAGGCGGAGGTTGCAGTGAGCCAAGATCACGCCACTGCACTCCCACCTGGGAGACAGAGCAAAGCTCCATCTAAAAAATAATAATAATAAAAAAATTAATATCTCAGGTAAAATCATGATTTGGGGTATTTTGGATATTCAGGTTCCCTTTGTTCAAGGAGAAGGCCGAAAATCTCATGGGCAGTCTGGTGCTGTTTTACTGGTTTATACAGAAGAATTGGTTTTTCCTCCCTAATACTGAAGGATCATAGAAAACTTCCATGGGACTCGATGAGAAGTCTGGATGATCTGAGGTCTCCTCCAGCACTTACATTCCTATACTCTGCATAAATACAAACTTCATTTTAGAAATCCAACCTCATAGAGACTCTAAGCCCTAAATAACTTAAGCTGCACTTTCGTTAAGCTTCAAGGATTTCCTAGAATCAGAGTAATTCTCCATCTTCTACAGCAAGAGGAAGAAAGGCCTGAGAGAACTAGGATTTCCACCTTCTCCTTGACATCCTTCACTTGCAGAAGCCTGCCAGGCTGAGATTTCCGACTGCTGGGCAGTGCCTCTAGAATAAGGAGGTACATCCTGTCTTCCTGCCTGCTCTCCCAAGAAAGCCAAAACATCCACAGACCAGGGTAGGAGTCAGGGTTCGGATATGAAGGCTAAGAGAAGCCAGCAAACCTTGCCTCAACCTAACAAGAGAAACACAATTTCTAACCTGCTACTGCGTGTAGGTCACTGGAGACCTTCCCAATCAAATGATTAAAAACCAGAAAAATGGAGGAACCCAAATAACCAACCTGAGTAAAATGCAGCTGACTTGACACCACAACACATGAAAAGCATGATGTAGCTGAATTAATCTTTACAGTAACTCCCTTGGGTTTGCAAGAAAGCTCTCCTAATGTATTAGCTGCAACTGAATGATAGTGTTAACTGCAGGAGGAGTTAATGCTTATTAGGCTGAAATCCACCTCTTCAGCAGCCTCAGTCTATTCATAAAGGCTGTCAGACAGAATTCTCTTCATCACCACCAGGTTCCTATTCTCATTGTTCCAATCTCCACAACAAACAATGACGTGAGATTATAAACTATTATTTCCTACATGTACACAGTTTATAAATTATAAGGCCCCAAAATAGCTTTCAATGTAAAACTCCCATGACGATTTACTGCGTCCTGTGCAGGCTGGTGCCTTCATCCTGACTTCAGGATCCAGTTGAGAGAATTATTCCCCTACAACTAATGTCTAATTAAAACATAGACCATGTGAGATGAAAGCTACAGGAAAGGAAGTGCATTTAAGGTTCAGTTACTGACACAAGCAGCTTCATTACACCTGTAAAGTACTTTTAAATACAGGAGAAGCAAATCCATGACACCGATTATGGGGTTTCAAATGCTACACATTAAAACTCAAGTTTAAAACACACACAACACACAAGTGTTCTTTTGTAATCTACAGTGCTGGTTGAGACTTGTCACCTGCTCCCTCAATGCTGATGCAAGACACAAATCTAGTAGATGGGTTGACTCTGTGGTGTTCACAAGAGATAGACCAGTAGGTAATAATTCCAAATAGTCCCAATTAAGCTGCCTTTCCCAACTGTAGAGTCATGGTGAATCATCCTTACCTTATACTCCTCTAGCAGAATCCCAGAGGCAGACAGCAAAGGTGTGCCTGCACTCAACCTATCCAAGATGGGGGAGAGGAAGGCCAGAAGAAATATCCTTCCAGTTTAATGCTAACTCTACTGTGGCTATATCATTCTTCATTCAGGATCAACCAGTACTGAATGCTCTCAAAAACAGCCCAGATATGGCAGGGCACGGTGGCTCACGCCTGTAATCCCAGCACTTTGGGAGTCCAAGGCAGGCAGATCACGAGGTCAGGAGATCGAGACCACCCTGGCTAACACGGCGAACCCCCATCTCTACCAAAAGAAAATACAAAATATTAGCCGGGCGTGGTGGCGGGTGCCTGTAGTCCCAGCTACTCTGGAGGCTGAGGCAGGAGAATGGCATGAACCTGGGAGGCGGAGCTCGCAGTGAGCCGAGATCCTGCCACTGCACACTCCAGCCTGGGTGACAGAGCAAGTCTTTAAAAAAAACAGCCCAGATACAACTCTATCATTAGAGGTCAAGCAAACTCAAAATACATACACCCAATACAGAGCTTCCTTTGCATTTTCTCAATAGCTGTCTTATTTAATTAGCCATTTAACCATGGGGCAAGGAAATCATTACTCTTGTTCACCACTGTATCCCAGCTCCTAAAACATGCCTGATACAGCAAGAGCTGAATAAATACTTCTGGTATCAATTAGAAACTCAACAAAGCTCAGTCTCACTGTTCCCACTGACATTTATTTAACCCGTACTTGCCCAGCCAGTGTCTAATCTCAGTGTCTAACATCCAGTGCCAGAAGTCACACTGCTATCCTCATAAAACACTCCCCACAGAGACTAATCCCAAGGGGCTCAGCCACACCGCTGATTCTCAGCAGAGGCTAGTGTCCTAGGGGAGACATCCTTCCTCCACAGTGGCTGCTACCACTCGTTCCTCAGCCACTTTGCAGTTTTCTAAGAAAAAGTGCCAGTCCAGATGTCCAGATGTCCACACGGTCTTACATACGTAAGAACTCTGTCATGCTCCCATTTGCTAAATGTTGACCAATGATTCCAGCTACTCTTCCCCTACCCCACTTACATCTGTTCAGACTCTTTCTCCTTTATTTCCAGCAATCTCTCATGATGCTCTTGCCTCACTCTCTAAATCCAGTAATTCATTCCCAATCATACCTTCAAGTCAACTAATAACCCATTTGCACCTCACTGTCTGAAAATCCAAATTATCCCCTTTGCCCTCTGTAAACCACTTCAGGCCCCTTGGTAGAATCAGTCAGGGTTTGACAGTGCAGATCTCTTCTTGGCCCACTCTAGAATGGCCCACAAAACCAAGCACCCCATCCATTCTGGTTTACTGGTCAGCTTAATATAGAGGACACAGGAATACGCCCTTTAGAGTAAAAGTGATGGCTCCTTTTAAACTGCAGGATTACTGCCACTTTTGAAAATAATAGAATTCCTTATCAAAAAGAGCAACTGGTCAGGAATCAAACTTGTATATGGTCATAATTTTTTTTTTTACTAAATTTACTAAAATTAGTAAAAAACGCTGTGCCAAGTGGTTAAGGTACAGGTGGTCTGAAGGTCACAACTTGGCACTGCAAGTTGTCTCTAACCCGGACTGTGAGTCTTTTTACTAAAAGGCAAAAAGGAGAACAGAACCACTCACTGTTCCGAGTTCTATAATAAACACATAAAATACCAGAGCTCAGAAAGTAAGCACATAACAGCATCACATGCCTTTTATCAGACAACACCATGTAACAACTCTCCACAGCTGACGGTCCGGGCTAGAGATTCAACATATCCTTCCATAGCCTTGGCCCACAGCTGACGGTCAGGGCTAGAGATTCAACATATCCTTCCATAGCCTTGGCCCACAGACCACCTGTACACCTTAACCACTCGGTAGCCTGTTAGAAAAGCAGACTCCTGGGTCCCATCCAGATCTAGGGGCTCAGAATCTGCATTGATGCCCAGATGATTCCTGTACACGGTCAAGTTTCAGAAGCTCTGCTCTGCAAAGTAGGACCCCATCCTGTGCCTATATTCCATCAAAAAGAAAAGATGAAACCTCCAAGACAAATGCTTCAAACGTTCATCCCATGTGGCCAGTATTACTGTCAGAATTCAGATGTCTATATAAATATACCCTGAGAAATCTTCCTTTGACTCCTCTTCAGTGATCAAAGAGCACAGTGGAAAACACCCAAAAGGGTATGGCACTAAGTAATGCTAGTTCCTTTAATCATTCCTTACGTGACACGGTCTCTCAAACCCTCGTCTTTTGGTTACTCAACTTGGGATGACTTCTCTTTAAAACCCAACAACCAGAATTAAATATACATTCAAACATGTGAATAATCCTCCAGAACAGATCCAACACATACAAGAAGATAATTCTATTTCCATGCACAGTCTCATTACACTGCAGGATCTCATGAGTTTGCAGTTAACTATATCCTCCATGGTGACTGTTTCTTTGCAGGGATGGGGAGGAAGTAAGTAGAAGTATTGCATCACCATGAAACAAGAACCAAAGGAAGGACCCAATCCAACCAAAAGCACAGCTCCCAGTGATACACTTTTATTTTCCTGTGATGCTCTCCTCTACTCATTTTAAAGACAAAAAAACAAAAAACATCAAAATTAAAACCTTGTACAGGCCACTGACAGAAAGCTATGTGTGCATAATATAACCAAGTTGTATTCAATGAACTGCTTTACAAGACAAAAAGGTACATGATCCACACTTTTAAAAACTAGATAGTTTTGATATAGTATCTAACTACACCAAGAGTTCTTATCATTTGTCTCAAGGTTGGTTGGATCACCCACCAAGAAAAAGCCTTTACAGGATGCTGTTCTCCAGTGATAGCCAACTCTTCAATAATATGGGCCCTCAAAAATCTCTAAAGAGGATTCATGTACATTAGTGCAAGAAAACAGGGACATCCAGGTCAGTAAAGCCTGCAGAACGGGTGCCACCCAGAGGATGATACTTGGAGTCACCTGCAAAGACTGGAAAGACTTGAAAACTCCATCATGATTGTACTAACAGCAAACCCTCTCCTGCAGGCTCACTGTTGGGCAGTGAGCTCAGCACCACCTGCATTTAATAATCATGATTTCTCTGCTCAGCCTTCTTTTAGTATAAGGTCCACACCACTGCTTTCTCCCGTTAGAGTCAAAGGTATAGGGGAAAGGAAGTAATCGTGAAACTTTTAGTTATTTCTAGAGATAAATTCCAGTGTCTTGACGCAAATGTGGCATTGGTAGTCAGTCCATGGTAGTCAGTCAGATCAGGAAGTAAAATTTCAAAACTCAGAAATGTGTTAGTAGCCAGAAATGTTAAATATGTAACTCACACTGACTCCTAAGTAAAAGCAAAATTAAAATTACTGGTTTTTAGAGGCTTCATGTAAAAAATATATGAAAAAAATACTATTAGTAGTCGTGGGGATAGAATTGGGAGTAGGGGGAGGAATTTTCTATTACTAGCCTAGAATTGGCAAACCATTGTTATGCAATTTGTTCATACCTTGGTTTTTATTATGGTTTCAAATTCAGGCCATCTTGATTTGGGAGAAGGAAACAAAGATGAAAAAGCATGGGTCAAAGGAAAACACATTTCTGATCAATTAAAAATCAATTTTCTGACAATTACATCTATTTAAAAATGGAAGACAGTTAATTTCCTATCACTTGCAGGCAAACTACCTAAGACACTCATGCTTCACAGGTAGAGTGGTCAAGTCATTTATTATCCAAATCAAGGGCACTGGTAGTAATGATAGGGAAACACCTCGTGGAAACTGGGTCCAGGCCCCTTCAAGGAAATCTGAATCAATTAAAAACAAAACCAAAAAAAAAGCCTACAACGACACAAAGACTTTTTTTTAACCATATCACCAAAAAGAAAGCCACTACAATAAATATTATAAAACAAATATAACATAGACATAGCAGGACTGTAAGTCCTGGATGTAAGTGTGACATACATCTGTTCTAAAGTTGGAATTAAGACCCCCCCACCAATGTTTTAAATAACAACCTGGTGATAAGGAGGCAGAAGATGGCAACCTAGGCGCAGTTACGGAAGGTGCTGCAAAAAAACAATACTGCTTCCACTGGGCAGGGGCACAGGACATCAAAGGCTCTTCACAACCCCTAGTATGTAAAACCAACTAAAATGCAGAAATCGCCTTCGAATTGATGGGGACTTGGGAGATGTGAGGAAAGGAGCACTCGGGATCACAGGTAGGAAGATCTCCTAACACAGAGCCTCTTTATTAAAATTCACAGAAATGCTAAGACAAGGCAATTGGATGAGTAGCCAACCCCACCCCCCCACCCCGTCCCCCTCCACCACATATATCCTACTCCCCAGCTCTCCAGAGCTCTACAGGTAGAGGGATGTGGCTACTTTCAAAAAGAAAAAGAAGTGCTATTCCTGACTCCAATGCCCGAAGGACCAACATGCAATGTCATATCACAGGATTCAGGATGGTGGATCTGGCTGGGCGCGGTGGCTCACGCTTGTAATCCCAGCACTTTGGGAGGCCGAGGCGGGTGGTTCACAAGGTCAGGAGATGGAGACCACAGTGAAACCCTGTCTCTACTAAAAATACAAAAAATTAGCCAGGCATGGTGGCAGGCGCCTGTAGTCCCAGCTACTCGGAGAGGCTGAGGCAGGAGAATGGCGTGAACCCGGGAGGCGGAGCTTGCAGTGAGCCAAGATTGCATCACTGCACTCCAGCCTGGGTGACAGAGTGAGTCTCCATCTCAAAAAAAAAAAAAAAAAAAAAAAAAAAGGATGTTGGATCTGAGTAACAGCTGTACAGAGCTGAATAGCAAATGAAAAAAACATTCTAAAAAACTAAGCCCATGGACAAGGAAAGGATTGATGGCTATTTCCTCCTCCCAAGGATAAATGACTGGAATCCTGTACATGAATGCCTTTTATTTTCAGAACGTGTTTCTCATATACCTGGTATTAAATCACCCTACTTGAAACAACTTGTGGCTGCCTGATAACGCCAAACCTGTTCCAGCAACAGTTTGAGAGAAAAACGAAAGCACCAAATAAAAAATTGGGAGGGAATGTTGATTCTTGCCGCAGATTAAGTGTAAACAAAAATGGCGTTGAGGGTGATGAAGGAAAATGAGAAAGGTGCAACTTCAACTTTGTCTAAAATAACCTTTTCTTCCCTTTTAACAAAGCAACAGTAGTACTAATAATTTCCAATTGATTTAATTCCAAAAAAAAAAAAGCCTGGGTAACATTCACAAATGGAAATAAGGGGCCAGGAAACATCTTGAGAGAAGAAACTTATTTACTGAACTTGTGAATGATGTTCCCTTGCCTAGGGTTTAAATTAAAAGCACTTGAAGCAGCAAATTTCTTCAGACAGACATGTTTCCCAGGTTAAAGTAAACGGCCTCAAAATGCTTATGCAAGGAGAGTTTTACTTCTTCCAAACTCCCATTAAATAATGTGTACTTATCTTTGATTACTGCCTATTAAAAAAAAAGCTACAGCTGAAATTGGATTAAGAACTTCTGCTGAAAACGATTTATTGCATAACACAACTCTGACAGGCTGAATCTCCGGCCACCAACTGAGTCTTTATAAAAATCTGCTGGGCAGCTGCCAAGTCAGCTCTTTTGCGTCTGAGCATGTCAGACATCCGCCGTCGTCAAGGCAGCAGCATGGCAGCAAGACGTCCACACGCTCATGGTTAAAGGGTGCAGTCAGGGAACAGAGCAGCCAGAACCACGCAACACGGCATTAAACCCTCCCGCAGTGCTGGATCTGACAGTTCGCTTTTTCAACGTAATCAAAAAAGACCCAAAATCTACAGCAGGATTATCTTCCAGCATCTAACAGAAACCTGGACTGTCAATGTACCTTCACTGAAGGAGTGGTGACGAGGAAATCAAATTACAAATAAATTATTGGCCAGTGTCTTCAAAAATCAAATCAAATAAATAGTTCAACATCACCAATGCCAGTTAGTGTTCAACTATATGACTTCATTTTGGGAATTTATGTTACTAGAATTTTCTTGAGAATTTATGTTAATCTACTTACAAAGAAATTCTAATATTTGGATCTTTTAATCACTAATGCCTTTTTATGTTCATTATGATATACCCCCAAAAAATCCCCAAATGCCACCACCGTCTAATATAGTAGCCACTAGTCACATGTAAGTACTTATAATTAACTCAATTAAAATTTAAAATTGAGGTCCTTGAGTCATGCTGGTCACATTTCAGTTACTCAACAGCCACAATCCCCCCACCTGTCAATGGACAACACAGCTACAGAAGGGTTCCGTCATCACAAGAAGTTCTTTTGGACAGCAGTGACATATCTGCATTAAATTGGATAGGGTTTCAATTGACATTGTGTGTTACGTGATAGTGCATTTTACTACGTCCCTGAGAGTCTTCAAAGTATGTGCCTTATGTGTTACTCCATTTACCAAGAAAACTGTGGGAGATAAGAAATCTTTTACAAGAAAATTAGAGTCTAAAGCAGGCAAGAACTATTCAAAGTGCAGACATCCACTCATACAACTCTCCTGGTTGGAAGTGGTTCCAATCCTGCAGGCCACATCTGGCCTCTAGGGGTTTTGCAGGAAACGTATATGACATTCTGAAGATGAAGTAAAGTCTGTCTGCAAAGCCTTGAAGACACACTGCTTTCCTACACCTTCAAATCCTTTTCTAAGGAAATCACTATAAAATAAAGCCTCCGGGATTAAAGCAAGACAAAACCAGTCCACTCCACCGGCCAGTCTCCAAGTACCCACAGGGTGGCCAAAATTTGATTCATGGTTGCCCCTTACTGACAGGGCTGGTTAGAATTACGGACCTGTGGGTGATGGCAAGGAGTTAGTGCCGCTGTTTCTTCCACCAGGACCCGGGACACTGCTGGGGGATCATTTTATGAGATCAATCAATGCCTGACTGACTCGCTGGCTTTTTTGGTTGAACAATAACTACCCCACCCGAACCCCAGCAAGGAAATAAACAGAAGTATACATACATTGTCACAAGACTGGTTATCTCTGGTCATGTTATATTACAAACCACCCGTTTATTTTTGTCTATCTTATGCAAATTTCCACACTAACAGAAAGTCTACAAATAAACTCTGTCCTTGGACTTAACATAAACTGACATATTTCCAGAAACAGGTGAAGTTGTCTCATATGCCTTAACCCCTTCCTGTGTCCTCCAGCCCTCCTAATAATTAATAACCACCCTGGGATTGGCACCCTTTCATTACAGATATGGGCCTCCAGAAACCATTCTGATGCACATTTCCCCTCCAAAAAGCATTTCCCACTAATAACGTGTGTCCACCAAGTGACAGGTCACACACATTTCCTGTACATATTCTCTTCCACATTTTACAACTAGCATACTTATCACACAAACATGTTTAAATTTTGAAACTGAGGTTCAGAGGTGTGAAGTAGTACAGATGACATTCTGACTAGTCTGTGTCTTACTCGCCTTTTACGTTCCTGAGACATAGCAATGAGTCCAGCACATAGCAGGCACTTGAAGGCCATTCCAAGACACAACACAGGGAAACAGGTGGCAGGTGGAAAGAGAACAGTGAGTGAGAGGTACAAAGAAGCCTGGATTCCAATTCTGGAATTCTGTGAATCTTACAGTGGCTCATGTGTAAAACAAATAATTATCTAAGGCAATGGTGGCAAACTTGAGCAGACATCAGAAACACAGGGCTTGTGAACACACTGTGCACAGCCTCCTTTTGCTGAGATTCTCTCAGGTGATGCTAATGCTGCTGGTTCAGGGATTACATGTGAGAAGTGCTGGTGTTTGAACAGCAGACATGCAGTGTATTCAACTTTCATCCTAGTCTTCCAGGAAAACTGTTCTCACTGCCATGAGAAACACTGTAATTGCCAAATTTAACGCAAACTTTTTATTGGCAACTGGACTCTCCCCTGGTTTTCCTGCCACACTAAAATACCTTTTCTGCTGTTTCATCACCTCCACCACCTTCAAGTTTGATTCTTCTGCCCTCCCCTTATCTCCAATCATAATCTAAATACCAGTGACTACTAAATCATCTTCTTGACAATCTCCTCCCTCCCCACCACAACCCTCTCTACACCACCTTCCTGGCTACTCCGGTCTAGAAACCCAAACTGGACTTGGCACTTTTTTTCTCATTGTTGACATTTGCTTTTAAAATCCAGGTAATCCTGTCTGTCTCTCAATTCCTTGGATACCTGTTTAAAACATAAATCTCATCTCTTTCCAAAGACAAGAAATCTCCTAAAATGTCTCTACCACCAACTAATCCCAATTCCAACCATTTACCGCACGTTCTTTCTCTACAAACACAGCCACGCTGCAATGACTCCATCCATGTCACCACTTCCCCTACTGAAGCCTTTCCATGGCTCCCCAGAATCTACAGAAGAAAACTCCAAATTTCCTTGCAGAGCCCATAAAGACCTATCATCAGCCTAACTTCCCTTACAGGCTTTAATTTCTACACAACTACCAACACCCCTAATTGATAAGGTATGAGCATCTCATAGGGGCAAAAGCTCTCATCTTCAGACCCCATGCCCAAACAAATGCCAGTATTTACTAACTGCATACTGATCATGACTTCAACAGCAATGCTACAGTAAATAGAGTTGCCTTTCTCAAGAGACAAGAATAAAAGTCCATTCTCAATTCTTTTTCATGTCAATGTGTTGGCAACTAGAAATAAATAAGTAGTCTTAATTTACCAGCTATGTCTGTTTCACTTGCTGACCTAAGGCTGGCTGTTCGTTCTACATTGCAAAGAATGCATGATCCTATGTAACCCTGGGACAAGACCTCAATAACATTTAAACTGATATATTTTCGACAAGTTAAATGACTCCTCTTCCAGGCCTGGTGGGGCAGCTCATGCCTGTAATCCTGGCACTTTGGGAGGCTGGGCAGATCACCTGAGGTCAAGAGTTCAAGAGCAGCCTGGCCAACATGGCAGAACCCACTAAAAATACAAAAACTAGTGGGGCATGCTGGTACATGTGTAGTCCCAGCTACTCTGGAGGCTGAGGCATGAGAATCAACTGAACCCAGAAGGCAGAGTTTGCAGGGAGCTGAGATCACGCCACTGCACTCCAGCCTGGGAGATCAAGACTCCATCTCAAAAAAAAAAAAAAAAAAAGGCTCCCAATCCAAAGACAAGATTTAACTCTACCTCTAACAATACTTTGCAACAATCACCATTGTTTCAGCCACCTCAGCAAAACTGAACCTTTTCTTCGGTCCGTGCATCCCAGCCAGTTCCAACATTTCTTCCTTTATGCAGAATGAGGTTTCTTGCAATTGTTTAGCTCTATAGCACTCGAATAATGTGGCAGTTGGGGGTTTCATGAAGAAATTCACGCTTACCCAAAGCCATGAGGACTGACCCCACCCCCCACCCCCCCAAAAAAAAAGGTGGCATGGCATACATACAACTTCATTTTAAGTTAAAGCTGCTAGGGAAAGCAAATATGGCTATCAAGAAGCAAAGTTACGATTCTTCCTATCTTTACAATTTCCAATCATACAAGAAACAAAAGATGTGTTATAAGCAAAGTGGACATATGTAGAAATTTACCATTTACACTTCGGTGATGTGTGTGAAAGGATAGAGGAGGAAGTGGGGGAAATAACAAATTTGCTCTAAATGGGAAACCACTGGAGACTTGGGAGCAAAGAAGTAGCAGACTTCGAGCACTGACTGCAGTGTTGAGGGTAAATCATGGGGGACAGTGGTGTGGAAAAACAAGGGAGGCTGAGGCAGTCACCTGTACAAGAAGAGATGAGGACCAGGGTGGTGCAAAAGACTGACAACTGGTTAAATTCTGGAACATTTACAACACTGGGCCAAGAGAAGGCTGACAGACTGCATGTGGAGTGTGTGAAAAAAGGGAGTCGAATACATCCAAAGGTTTTCATCTCGGTAAATGGAGTCACCTCCACTGAATTTTTCAGTGTGCTGTTACCTGTTACAGACCCTAGAGAAAATATCAAAGTTCAGTCCAGAGACATGAATGTAGTTGGGTGGTTTTAACTGAAACCCAGAATCTAAATTTAGGTGCCCTAATTTACTGAAGAGCAAAATAACAAAAAACTAAACAAACAAACAAAAGCCTTTACCTATTGATTTAAAGGTGAGGAGTGAAGCCAAGTCAAGGGTGGCAGACCTCGCTGTGCCTTTTTTTGGCTAACAAGGTTTTCAGAGCCTTTGGGAAAACGACGCTTTAAAAAAGAAAGACTAGGTCGGGCGCAGTGGCTCATGTCTGTAATTCTCACACATTGGGAGGCTAAGGTAGGAGGACTGCTTGAGCCCAGGAGTCCAAGACAGCCCTGCCCAATATAGCAAGAAACGCTCATCTCTACAACAACAAAAATTTAAAATTAGCTAAAAACTTAAAATTAGGCATGACAGCATACTCCTGTGGTCTGAGCTACTCAAGAGGCTGAGGTGAGAAGATCGCTTGAATACAGGCGTTCTGAGGTTACAATGAGCTATGATCGAGCCACTGTACTCCAGCTTGGGCAACTGAGTGTGACCCTGTCTCATAAAAATAAAATAAATAGGCCGGGCACAGTGGCTCACTCCTGTAATCCCAGGAGTTTGGGAGGCTGAGGCAGGCAGATCACGAGGTCAGAAGTTGAAGACCAGCCAGACCAACATGGTGAAACTCCGTCTCTACAAAAAATACAAAAATTAGCTGGGCGTGGTGGCACATGCCTGTAATTCCAGCTGTTTGGGAGGCTGAGGCAGGAGAACTGCTTGAACCGGGACCCAGGAGGCACTGCGGTGAACCAAGATCGCGCCACTGCACTTCAGCCTGGGCTACACAGTAAGACTCAGTCTCAAAAAAAAAAAAAAAAATTAAATACTATAAAGGAATAAAATAGAAATAAATAAAATATAAAGAATGACTAACACAGAACAGTCTTGGCTGGAAAGAGAAATTACTCAAGAGCCATTCTCTGAAAATCTACATTTGACATCACAAGCCCTAACTCATAAGAGATGAAGTTTTGGTTTTGCTAATGTAACAGTGGAGGACTTAGAAATTCATCAGTCTGCAGGACGAGGTGGCTCACGCCTGTAATCCAACACTTTGGGAGGCTGAGGAAGGTAGATCACCTGAGGTCAGGGGTTCAAGACCAACCTGACCAGGAGAGTGAAATGCCGTCTCTACTAAGAATACAAAAATTAGCAAGGCGTGGTGGTGGGTGCCTATAGTCCCAGCTACTCAGGAAGCTGAGACAGGAGAATTGCTCGAACCCGGGAGGCAGAGATTGTACCACTGCAATCCAGCCTAGGAGACTCCATCTCAAAGACAAAAAAAAGGAAAAAGAAATCCATCCCTCACTGCTGGTGGGGAAATTCTAATACCCGCTGAGGTTATAATCAACCCCACCCACCTCTCTCTTAACACACACCCCCACCCCTACCCACAGATAGCCTTATTTATATTTAGGCTTTCAATGCAAATAAGAAAAATGCAGAGGCCGAGTGAGTGAAGTGACACTGCCTAGGGCCTGCCCACGCGGGTAGCTAAAAATATAGTCATGAGATTCTCTCTGAGCAACACCAAGACTATTCAGGTTTCAGGTGGCCGCAAATCAGAAAACTGTGTGTCAGTGAAATGAACTTTCTCTCCAGTCAATGAATCCAGGAAGAATCCAGAAGAGCAACCTCTGGATGCCACATCAGGGGCAGGACGTACCGTCAGAAAAGCTGTCGGAACACTAAAGTATACAGCAGCGCAACATCCAAAGGTGTAAACCCAACGACTTGCAGGGAAACTGCAGAAAATCATTCCCACTCAGAAAAGTTTCTATTTTACCAACCTGCGAGTCACACCCTGCTGCTATACCTACACACTGTGGTTTGAATTTCTTCTTCCATAAACCTTGAGCTCCTGAAGCAAAGATTCTCCCTAAAACATTCTTCACTGCATTTCCTGGAAAGCCACATTCCTACCTTTCTAACAAGTCTTCTTATCACCATTGCTGGTGGTTTGTGTTCAAGCTTCTGCAGCACTCACTGGGAGCACTCTCCTAGAATACTAGTGGTCAGGCATGGCCGCCCTGGAAACCACCTAATGACTTCCTCACCCTCACATTGACTTAACTGGTCGGGGTATGGCCTGTGCCAGAGATCTTATAAACTCAGAATGGCTGCTCTAGAATTCAGTCCCGCCACCTCCCAAATCAGCCTCGTGGCATAAAAAAATCTATATTCTGACAACTCCTTAACATCAAGACTGGTACTCAATAAAAGCTTAGTAACTAACTGTAGAGAGAAAGAAGGGAAACCTTTGTAACTAAGGAAACCAGGTAACTGTTTAAACAGAGTACAGGCAATGGCTTGATACATGTTTTTCTCGACAGTAATTCTCTGAAAATGAGAATTCACTATTCTCAAAAGCAGCAAAAAGGTTACAGTGGACACAAGTTTTCATTCATTGAAACATAAAACGAGCACCTGTTGGCTTCAAGAAATGGAATCAATCTGCTATCATCCATTCAAAGCTTCTGTTGCCCCAACTCAAAGAGGAAAATCTCATTAAAACTGAATCTCTGAGTCAGAAGTAATTCAGTCCTGATCCACCAAAAACACAAAAACAGCGTGTTAGTACCAGTATCGGGAAACTGTGTTGTGATTCTTCATTTATTTAATAATAGCAGAAAGGAGAGATTGGAAAAACCAGACCATCTTTGATTCAATATATCTCATCACCAGAAACTAATCACTAATTAAAGTCAATATACGAAGATGAGAAACAGTTTTTCTTCCTACTAACATTAAAGTTGACGATAGGAACGCTTATAAAGAAGAAATAGTAAACAGGTTATATTACACAAACAAAACTTTTTTTAAAGCTAGTTGAGGTTTGACAAACGTTTTAGAACATCTTACAAAAGCCATGACCTCAAAGAGAACACTGTCCAATTTTAACATACATGCCAACACAAAGAAACACAGCTGACACGCCCCACAGGCCAAAATAAAATGCTCTCTAGTAACTACCATAAATAGAAAAAGGAGATGGGCTTCCTCAGTCAGAATGCAGAGCACAAGAAAACCCACTAGCACAAAAACATCATAAACAAAATTACATAGACAACAGTAAACTCCGAAGACTGGAACTGCTTCTCAGTGCGATACAAAGAAACACATCTGGAAGATGCTTAAACAAGAGAAGGGGGTGTCCGTGGGTCTGCAGAGGGCTGCTGCAAGGATATACAGCATGCCAGTGTCGTCCTAAAAGACACAACATAGCATCCGGTAACAGCTCACTTTCTGCAGGAGAAACATAAGATTTCTTTAAAATCCCACAATCTACAGTCTAAAGATTTGAGAAAAGATTTCTTATTTTTCTAGATTTTGATTATCTCCCCTAAATTTGATACAGAATTTCTCGACCAAGGGTCTTTCAATTTGTGGGAATTCAAAAAAAAAAAAAAATCAATAAATAACAGTTGCTTAGAGAGACTTTTCCCTTTACAAACAGCTTCAGAGTCTCCAAATACCTCTTAAATGAACATTGAAGACAGCTGTCCATCTAGACTCACACTAGACCCATTTTGAGTATCAGTTTGAAGTTATAATTTATGTTCACTGACATGAAATGTTTAAATCACATCCATAATGAACCTGTGATTAAAGACTAAGAATGAATTCAGAGCATAAAAATAAGGGCACATTTGCCTCAGAAACCAAGCCCGTGTAAATTGTACTATATTTTATCTGATCCAAAGTTGCACTGTTGTAAAAACTGTTAACTTCATTACTGCAAAATCCCATGTGATGTATGCTTATGGCTGCAGTTACTCAGCATACTTCATGAAGACTTTACAAACTCAATGAAAAAATGCATGGCTTTCCTAAGCCATGAAGGACGTCTGGCTGCAGCAGCCCCTAGTCTTGGACCACAGTAAGGCTTCGTTCCCTAGAGATGGTCTTTCACTCTGCACTGAGCAAAAGGTACTTAGAACACATAGCCAAGTAACTGTGAAACGAACAAAGTTTTTTGGTTTTTGTTTGTTTTTGAGACAGAGTCTCAATCTGTTGCCCAGGCTGGAGTGCAGTGGTGCACTCTCGGCTCACTGCAACTTCTGCCTGCTGGGCTCAAGTGATACTCCTGACTCAGCCTTCTAAGTACCTAGGACTACAGGCACGCACCACCAACACCAGGTAATTTTGTATTTTTAATAGAGATGGGGTTTCACCATGTGGGCCAGGCTGGTCTTGAACTCCTGACCTCAAGTGATCCGCCCGCCTTGGCCTCCCAAAACGCTGGGATTACAGGCGTAAGCCACTGTGCCCGGCCCAAAAACAAACTTTTTAACATAAGTATCAAGAATCCAAAATATGAGATAATGAAAACAACTCAGTCGCCTGTCTCTACTTTGTTCCTGTATTTTACATTAGCAAAATGTGCACATTAATAAAACTGTAATACATTTCTTCCCACTTCAAGCTTATATTTATGAATTTGCCCAAAAAAAAAAAAAATGCTTTCCCTTACATATGAAACACAATGTACTACGTGACAAATCGGAAGTTAAAATATATGTACTTGTTAAAGATTCCATAGATGTGAACTTAAGACAAATCCACTAGAATGACTATAGTAAAAACAAAAAGAAAAACAGCAGACGCTGGTGAAGATGAAGAAACGGGAAACCTCATACAGCGACTGTGGGAAAGCTACTTAGGCCAAGTGTGGGTTCCTCAAAAAGTTAAACATAGAATTATTCAATTCTACTCCTGGGCACTCATGTAAAACGTGAACACAAATGTTCACAGCCGCATTATACATAATAGCCAAAAAGTATAAACAACCCAACTGTCCATCAAATGACAAATAAATGAACGAAATATGGCATATACTTACAATAGGATATTCAGCCGTAAAAAAGAATATCCATGGGGCAGCGTGGATGAACCTTGAAAACATACGTAGGAAAACAGGGAGGCACAGAGGCCACATATTGCAGGATTCCATTGCTATGACGTCTCCAGAACAGGCCAACCCACAAAGACAGAAAATACATTGCTGGCTGCCAGAGGTTGCTGAGAGAGGAGGGGGGACTACTGCTAATGGGTATCGGGTTTCTCTTTGAGAGTGATGAAAAAGTTCCAGAAATGTACTAAGTGGCCGGGAACGTTGGCTCACGCCTGTAATCCCAGCACTTGGGGAGGCCAAGGTGGGCAGATCACATGAAGTCAGGAGTTTGAGACCAGCCTGGCCAACCTGGCAAAACCCTGTCTCTACTAAAAATACAGAAATTAGCCAGGCGTGGTGGCACCTGTGGTCCCAACTCCTCTGGAGGCCGAGGCCAAGGCATGAGAATCGTTTGAATTTAGGAGGCAGAGGTTGCAGTGAGCCAGGATCACACCATTGCACTTCAGCCTGGGTGACCTAGTGAGACACTGTCTCAAAAAAAAAAAAAAAAAAAAAAAAAAAAAAAAAAAAAAAAACCAAAACCAAGAGAAAGGAAGGAAGGCAGGCAGGCACTAAGGACTAAAAGTCTATGAACTGTACTCTTTACAATGGTTAAAACAGTGAATCTTACGTGATTTTTTACATAAGCAAAAATAAATCAACTAACCTAAAATCAAATTATATTTAAAATTACTTTTGAAATATTGTCTGTGAATAATGAAATTATTAGTATTATTAGTATTTTATCCCCATATGAAAGTTCTAGAATGTATTAACATTAGATATAAAATCACCTAATAGGCAAAGCAAAATCATAATCACTGAGTAAAAATTTTAAGATTTCTGCATATATTGCAGCCTTAGTGATCCAAAATATCAGCTTGCATTTTTTGATGTTATCAAGTTCATTGACAATTTCTAACAAAGTATCACTTAAATTAAAAAGTAGCTTATCAATACAAAGTACAGGCAGACAATTCCTTTATAACTTATACTAACTACTTTTGAGACCTCACGAAGGGCAGAATGCCAATGTGTAAGGTTTGTTCCCCTCCTACCCTTTGCATGACACCCAGTCAGTGACCAAATCCACACAATGGGAGGGAGGGTTCATATAATGCTCTCAATGAACATTCTTCGGGATTTTCAATTATTTCTTTCTTGAACTCTTATCACGGTCAGCAATCCATAGCCTAACCAACTTTTTTGTGCTTGTTCCCCACCTGAAATTCACCTCCCTGGCTCTTCTAATATTCAGTTCTCAAATATCACCTTCCTCAAAGCCTTCTCTGACCAGCCTATACCCCAGTCTAAGTAACTCCTTTAACATTCTTTATAGCATTTATCAACCACACAATTCTTACTTGTAGGGGTATGTATTCTATGTTTCCAAACTACATGACCAGCTGAATTTCACCAGTCATGTGGCCAAACCCATCTAAGTAGCATTCGATACACTGAAAACTTTGAGAGTCCGGTGGTCTGGGTTCAAATCCCAGCTGGCTGCTTACTGGCTCTATGATCTTGGGCAATGTTAAGTACATGCTCATTTCCTTATCTGTGCTTGAATGCTTGCTGTGTATATAATACACTGAAAGCTTTTAGAAGTGTGCCTGACACTGTTACTTAAGCAGTACATCAAATGTCTAACCCCTGTGTTAATAAAGGACAAAGAAAGCATTAAAGTATGCAGTAATTTCCTGTTGCTGCTGTTAACAAATTATCACATTTCTGTCTTAAAACACAAATTTTCTTACAGTTCTGGAAGTAAGAAGTCCAAAATCAGTTTCACTGTGCTGGTGGTGTTAGCAAGGCTGGATTTTTCTGCAAGCTCTGAGAGACTCCAATACCGTGCCCTTTTCAGCTTCTAATGGCCATTAATATGCCTTGGCTTGTGGCCCCCTCATCCATCCTCAAACTGCTTCGGTCCTGTTTTCTCGTCTCATTTTTTGCTCTGACAGTGATCCACCTACCTCTGTTTTATAAGGACCCTTGTGATTACATTGGGCTCACCTGGATACTCTTCTCCTCTGATCATCCTTGATCAATCCCATCTGCAAATCCCTTTTACTTAGATACACCTGTGAACAAGACTGAACTTGCTGCCATTGAAATACACCTCATACTGAACTCTGAAAAGGCCATACAGGGCCGTGCTGGCACAGAGGGGAATGTTATCTTAAACTGTATGCTTTAGGAACATAAGTGGCATATTTTTCCCCATTTGTTTTTATTTTACTGTACATAAAAGATCAGTTCCTTGAATTTCCTACTAACGAAGTATGAACACCTGAGTGGGTCAAAAATAACTGGCGGCTCCAACTGATGCAAAACTATCATCTCTGTTATGTTTCCTTAGAAACAGAAAAGTAATTGTTTTGACTGAAAAGAATTTTTTTTTTTTTTTTGGCATTGAAATCCTGAAGAGGTAGAAGGAGTAGAGAATTGGTTGAAGGGGTTTACAATTGTTCTGAGTTCTCAATAAAGAGAAACATGGAATTCCCATCAGGAATAGGATCATTCTAATGTGACAGGCTCCTAACGTCTGAGCCAGCAGCTTATAACTAGAACACTTAATTTACCACCATCAATTGGCATTAGATTTTGGAATAAAATTTTGTTGTTCAGAAAGAGACCTTCCTCGATAATGATATTTATTTTTTCCTAAATAACATAAGCATTCTTGTCTCCAAACTGCTCTTTTTAAAACCACCATTTAAGTAGAAATTTAAATAAGATATGAATGGATCAAAGCTTTCTCAGAATAGGTACAACGATATGAATTAAGCTCAAGATTTCTACTGTAATGTATATAAGTGAACAATAAACACATGAAAACGTGCTCAATATCATTAGTGGGTAAATGCAAATTAAAACAGCAATGAGATACCACTTCACATCTACTACAATAACTATTTTTCTAAAAAGACAGGCAACAAGTATTGGAAAGGATGCAGAGAAACTGGAACCTCAAACAGCAGTGGGAGTGTAAAATGACACGGTGGCTCTGAAAAATACTCAAAAGGCTATTACTCAAAAGGTTAAACAGTCACCACGTGACCCAGAAATTCAATTCTCTGGCATACACCCAAAAGTGAAAACCAGTCCACAGCAAAACTTGCTTACAAATATTCACAGCGCCATTATTCATCATGACGATAATATGGAAACCACCCAGCCCAGTGTCCATCAACTGATGAATGCATAAAATGGGACATATCCATGCAACAGAGTATTGTTCAGCAATAAAAGCAAAAGATGTATTGATGTCTCAATAGCCCTTTGCAGCCGCAATAAGTAACCTTGTGGCGCTATGCTACGCGTATTTATTTACAAAACTTATTCCACTGTACACATTATTTACAGTGAATTTAGACTTACAATCACATCTGAGGGGGAAAAAGCAGAGGTTGCACCCTGCCTTTGAACTGTTCTGCCAGCTGGAAGCACACCATCATTGTCTGCTCCCTACATGACAGCCAAGTGAACTACTTAATAGACACTCAGACAACTTCATGTTTCCAGGACGTTAAGGGAGAGTAAGATGGAAAGGACTGAAGCCCAGGAAAAGGATCTGCAAGGAAACCCCAAGATGCAGAGCTTCATTTGTATCCCTGACTTAGACCTCCCAGTCCATGCTTGGAGCCTTCCCTTCACTATTCCCATTCCTGGATCATGTGGTCATGTGGTCCTCTGGGGACTTTTTACTTAGTAACTTACATCTGAGCTGGGGAAAAAAACAGTCTTCCTCTCCAATGACAATGCACGTTATCAGGAAACAGCTTACAGAGGACAATGTAACATTAATATTGAGAACGGGGTGGGGAAGTGGGGGGCTACATAGTTTCTTAACAAGAGAGCCTTCCTTGTTAAAATTATAGTCTTTCAGGAATCTCAGCTAAGCATGATGGCTCAGATTTTAGCAGCCTTTAATATTTTCTGTTATAATGAATAACATGTCAATGAATTAATTTGGGTTCAAGAAACTAACAGGATTTCAGGAGGGCAACGGGGAAGATAAGCCTGCAATGAAGAGCTAGCTGTGTTCCTCCCTTACGTCGGAGAGAAAAGAGGGAGAACTATTACTGAAAAAAATTAAAAAGAAATATCAACATCAATTTTAAATGCCTCATGGCCTCAGACTCGGCGCAGTGATTATCCTTTTTTAAAAGAATATGTACAGTAGTAATCACTCTTTAATACCATCTCTCAAGCCAAGTCAACACTGGTTTGAAGAATCTCCTGGTATGTCATCAGCAGAGGGAAGCCGGGAGTGGAGAGCACTTGGAAGAAGCAAGAGGGTGAGTGACTCAGGCTGTCGCTCCCTGCCAAGGGAAGCAGCTATAGATGCCAAAACATCCCATTTTATAAGGCTGCACAAAAGTGTATGCCTCTCTAGACCACACAGCAACTCGTCAGAAGCCCAGAATAACTTCCCAGTTAAATCCATACATTGGTCACTTCCCCAGGAAGATCAAATTAAATCCAGTGGTGAATAGGATTGGCTCCCAGAACACAGGTGCAAGTCAGTAGCCTTGTGTGATATAAATGCACCTACTCCTAGCATCAGACGCTACAGATGCACCAACATTTGCCACCCCTCCATTTTACATGAGGAAAGTGAGACCCAGAAAGACCTGATCACTTGAAGCCCTCTGGAGCAGGGCAGGAATGAGACCCAGGCCTCCTGCTCCATGAGTCCAATGTCTTTCCATGAGGGTCCCAGCTAGAAGGAAGGTTTCCAGTTTTATTTAATCCAGCAATCCCTACCTGGTAGCTATTGGTGGGAACAAAAACAAGAGGTTGACCAGAATCCTCCCAGCTTTTCCCCTAACACACTCATATTCACCTTTCAGCATCTCTTTAACTTCAGAGAAGTTTTCACCAGACCCTATTAGAGCACTGGTTGTTGTTGGTATTACTCAGAAATGCTTGGCTCAGCTACTAATCTAGGCTCCCTGGGGTGACCTCTATTTTCCTCATACCTGATGAGCACAGTAGGTCTTCAGCAACATCCTCTTCGTTAACCAAAAAGACACCTTCAAATATGAAATTTGTATTTTATTACATACCACTCAAACTGAAAACACGACTGCTATTTAGTAACCCTTAATCCAAGATACTGCTTTTTTTTTTTACTTCGAAATCTCTTTCAGTACAAGGATGTGGCAGTTTCTCCTTCCTCCAGCTACCCTGGAATAAGTAAGCAATCCTTGAGGACCTAACATAACTTTATTTGAGGACCGTCTTCCTGTTACTAGGTTGCCAAAAATATTTGGGAGTTGTTTTGCAATCAAAAGTGAAATTTTGGTCATTCCTCCCACATACAAGTATTTCACTAAAATCAAATGTACAGCCTGCTGCCACTCAGTTTCTAAGCCTTTGTTAATTCAAAAAAAAAAAACAAACCTTAAACTACTTAAGCTATGATTTGGCATTGAAATGAAATCCATGTGAATCTTGTTTAAATAGCAATTAAATGCAAGCTGTGAAGGCCCAACGATGCCTGTAAGGAAGTGATGAGGTTATGAACAACCTGGGCCAAATTCACTCATACTCAGGCTATGAAAACAAGGTGACTGATGCAAATGGGTTGTTTGTCATTTTAGGCATTTTAAAATGTAATACCAAGCACATCTTGGAATCAACTAAGTCAGTAACCCCAAAGTTCTTCCCACTAGCTATAGAGTCTCCGTGTTACTAATGAAGATGAACACCTGATTAGATGCACGTTTTGATTAACATCTTCAGCTGAAGACATGGAGAAACTGAGTGAGCCAGGCCAGGTCTGCCTTCATCAGAAATCCTGCAAAACACAGCTTATTTCCTTCATTTCAGGTGCTTGGTCAACATGCAGCACAAAAATAACAGCATATTGGTTTCCCAGTCCCTTAGATCTTATTGATCATGATTCTGTGACTTAACCCTTAGACCTTACTGATCATGATTCTGTGATGTTACTGATGTATCCTCAGGTCACAGCCTCAAGCTTGAATGGAAAGGGCTGTCTCCCCAAATTCCAGCCACGTGTTAAAACAGATGCTGGGCTTGCAGAGTTCAACAAACAATCCAGCAGACTTATCCAACATTAAGATCCAGGACATGGTGGGCCCAGCTACTTCCACTCAACCAATCTCTGTTAACTTTCCTCATGTAACCAATAATACAGGACCACAAGAACCGAGAATATCCAGATTTGACATCCTTGGCAAAAGATGCGGAATCACAGCCTGAGAATAAACTCTGTCATTGTATATACATTTCCACGGTGTCCGTCTCATCTCCAAAAAAGAGTACCTGCAAGGATTTAAGCTAGAAGAGATGATGTGTTAAGCTGAAGGCCAGAATAAGGCATTGCTTGCGGGAAGGAGGTAGCATCCTCAGCCTTCATCTTTCCTTGTCTTTTGATAGAATGCAGCACTAGCCCAAGGGGTGGTGGGGGAGAGGAACTGGGAAGCTCAGTGTCTCTGCTCTGGTTTTTACTTCCCTTCATTGGAATCCCTTCCTTTTTTCTTCAGCATTCCTGCAGGAGCTCCTCATGCGTGGTGAGCCAAAAGCCATCAGTGATCTTTGGCCAAAACTGCAATTATGGAGCTGCCAATGCCAAAACCCAGTCCCACTTCTAAAACAGTGCACTTTAATTTGTACTGTTCCTCCAGACTGAACAATCCCAGAAATAGAAGTGAGAATTTTCCAACCTGCAAATAATTCTTCTGAAAACGTCCAAGTCATTCTCACTGGCTACCCCAGTTAGGCCCACTTCACGCACCTAGCTAATTAGGGCACATAATGTTGTTGTGGTTGTGGATGGAGACACTAAAAACTTACCTGCCCATAAAATTCCATCCAGATGGAACATTTTTGTTTAGTATCTCCCATCTCCAATAAAAAGTCACCATCTTGGATTAGAAAATAAAACCTAATATGGCAATTAGGTCCTTCAAAACTAACAGGACCTATCTACCACATCACCCCTAAATGAGCTATGACTTCATAGATGAGATCCACATTTTTCTTTTAACATTGAAAAGCAGACCAACATAAGCTGCAAGGTCAAGAGGGGCCCTCATGTTGCAATATGGTTTCAGGAATCTCAGTGAAAACGTTTTTCCATTCCTAATACACACACAATTAACATGAAAACCCTTTTCAACATTGTCCATGGAGTTCTTTCATGGTCTTAATTAACAAGTCTTAAAATCCCAACCTATTGCTTCAGATGGTATGCTACTGAAATAAATATTTCTTTTCCAATTAATTGGCTTAATTCATCCGCCTCCACGTCTCCATTCACAAAGAGGTGGAAAATAGTAACTACCAAACCTAAACAGCAAAGCCTACTCTGGTTAGAGCTCCCCACACTAGTGCTCCTGTTGCAGCTGCTTCTCATCTAGCTGGGAGATGGGTCTGCAAAAGCTTGATTGTGGGCTTTTTACCTGTAATGGTTTCAGTGAAGAATAAAGAACAATGTTTGACATTTTTATACTTGAGAAGAAAGCAAGAGCAATTCTCTCTACCTTTTCAAGTATAACTGAACAGAATAGGAAAAGAAAACCCACAAGTTACCTTCTAGAAAAAAATATTAAATCAAGTTCAAACTTTAAACCATTTCTACAAGCTTATATAGACTCTGAACCAGTCCCAGCCCATGGAAATTTATAAAATATAATTTAGAAAATACTGACAATCCCTCCACACAAAGATTATCTACTGCAAAGAATATTCATAGAAAAAAATAGAAATAAAAGAATAATTGGCCGGGTGCGGTGGCTCACACCTGTAATCCCAGCACTTCGTGAGGCTGAGGCAGACTGATCACGAGGTCAGGAGTTCCAGACCAGCCTGACCAACATGCTGAAAACCCATCTCTACTAATTAGCCGGGTGTGGTGGCGGGCGGCTGTAATCCCAGCTACTTGGGAGGCTGAGGCAGGAGAATCGCTTGAACCCAGGAGGCAGACATTGCCGTGAGCTGAGATCACGCCACTGCACTACAGCTTGGGTGACACAGCAAGACTCCATCTCAAAAAAACAGAACAAAACAAAAATAATAAGAAGAAAAATAAATTAAAATAACTAAAATTCCTCGCAGTTGGGTGTGGTGGCTCACACCTGTATCCCAGCACTTTGGATGCTTCCTCTTGAGCCCAGGAGTTCAAGACCAGCCTGGGCAAAATAGGAAGACAGCATCAGTACAAAAGCATTTTTAAAATCAACTGGGCATGGTGGCGTGCACCTGTGATACCAGCTATTTGCAAGGCTGCAGTGGGAGGATCACTTGAGGCCTGGAGGTAGAGGCTATTGTGAGCCGTGATAGCGCCACTGCACTCCAGCCTGCGTGACAGAGCGAGACCCTGTCTGAAAAATAAATGAATACACTTCCTTGTCCAGTAAAAGGGATTTTTGAGCCATCACCACCAACATACACAAAGTGGAAATGTTTAAATCCCAACAGAATTCTATTTTTTAAAAAGTCATTGGTGTAACTGGTGAAGAATATCTCATTCTTCATCTCATTTTCTTTCACAAGCTCAACAATAATACATTAGAGAGTATACCCGGGAATCTAAACACATATCATGGAAAATAAAATATTTTTTTCAAATGCTCACCAACCACGTGAGTAATCAGGGAAGGCAAAATGAATTCTGATGGTTTAAAAGGTTAAAATACTGAGAAGAATGCTTGCTTGCATGAAACAAAATAATCACTTCTCTCATCATCAAGCATGTGTGCTTCTCCCATGCTTCCCACCACCTCCCCACACACATTCTCGTTAAGTCCTGCATTTCATCAACATACTTCCTTTCCAAATACTTCCAAAAGGTTTAGGATAGCATTTCACCACCTACCTAGGTCCTTCTTTTCCCCATATCCTCATTCTGCCCATAAATTACAGCTAAATTCTCAACCCAACTACTTAAATATATAGTAGCTGCTGAATATTTAGTTACTTAACATGTGTTCTCATGTTCTTAACCATGAAATGTCTCAAGGATGACACTCAAATACTGCTTTAAGAAAACAGTCTACCTATCTTTTCTTCTGATATAAAATATTACAATTACTGCCGGGCACGATGGCTCACACCTGTAATCCCAGCACTTCGGGAGGCTGAGGCAGGCAGATCACGAGGTCAGGAGTTCGAGAGAAGCCTGGCCAACACGGTGAAACTCTGTCTCTACTAAAAATACAAAAATTAGATGGTTGTGGTGGCAGACACCTGTAATCCCAGCTACTTGGGAGGCAGAGGAAGGAGAACTGCTTGAACCCAGGAGGTGGAGGTTGCAGTGAACCGAGATCGCACCACTGCACTCCAGCCTGGGTGACAAAGCAAGACTCTGTCTCAAAAAAAATAAAATAAAATAAAATTACAATTACTTCAATAGGAATAACTTGACCGCTACAAGCTGGTCACTACAAGCATCCAGACGTTGTTGGAGCAGAACAAACAAAATGAAGCAAGGCTCCTGGAGATCAAGACAAAACTGTTGCTTACGATGATAGCTCCACAGCCCCTCTCCCAGAGAAGTGGGTTAGGTACACAGGTGCATCAACCAATCGCGTAAAGGCAGAAAGGAAGAAAAAAGCCACACCAAAGCCTACTAATCTGCCCTGCAAACTAGAAAAGCATAAGCATGTTAATTGAAACCAGAATCTGAGAAAGCCAAGCAAACTTAAAAGGGGTGCAAACATTTATAACAAGAGGAGGCGACTCATGGATTTAATTACTTCCAATATATATGACAATTAAGAATAAATGGTGGAAAACCACAAAACAGCAGACGGTAAAGAAAAAAGTTAAATGCTGATTGCCATTAGTGTTAACTGGAGTTTCTAACACCTGCTATAAGCTACTGTGTAATAAAAAATGAATTACTCTCCTAATGAATAAATGAATACCTTAATGGAAGCCAGGATCTTTGGGAAGCACATTTAAACTATTTTATGCCGCAAAAGTAACATTCACCAAATAGATGCCTTAATGCACATTTAACTAGATGAAAGACCCTGAACCTCTAAGCTTCCAATCTACATCTGACAACAAAACAACAGACTGTTACCAGACAGAAAAATCACTGAATAATAATTCATTATTTCTAATACAGACAGCTGAATGACAACAAAACTATGAACACTTACGGAATGTATGTTTCATATATCACCACTCCGTGAAAGAAAGGCTAACTTATTCCAAGTTGCAAACCTGGATAAGCAGCAGAGCAGAGAGATTCAATCCCAGGCAGTTCCCTTCCCAAGGCTTCAACAATGTGTGCCTTCTGGTCCACCCAAGGCTCAATGACCCAGTAACAGACTCCCAGCAACCCAAGGCTGTGCTGAACTACAATGTTGCCCATGTAACTCTAACAAAACGTAAGAAAATGGAATTCTTCCTCAGAAAATTTGCATCTAAGAGGAATAAAGTCAAAATCTGTATTTTAAAGGACGCAAACTTACAAAAGCTAGAAAATGTATAAAATGCACTCATGGTCTTATTTCGTTCCCAGCAATGGGAACGAGTAATATTAAATAAATTAATATATTTAATTATGAACTGAATTTTGGTTGAAAATTCCAAGAGGCTGAATTACACTTTTCCATATACTACTTCCTATCAAAAGCTCTTTCTCAATTACACAGGAAAGGATGGGAATACAGTAACTAGACCAAGATCAATGAGTAAGCTCGAGCTCCAGATTTTCAATTAGAGGACAAATAAATTAACAACGGTTCTCTAGCTGAGGTGCAACTCGTAAGTGACAGCAGATCACCCCAGTTTTCCAAATCAGAGTTGGGTAGCCAGAGGTACCAACTTGGTGAATTTTTGTACTTCCACAAGAGATTCAGGTACACATCCCTGCTTAACAATATTAGACTATGCTGCATTCCTAAATCTGCTCCAGCACCTCTTGAAAAGACCTTGAAAGACAAGAAACTTATCTACATATATAGATCAGCAGCATACAATCAGTCTTGAAAGCTTAGAAATGAAGAAACTATACTAGAAGCTTCTGACAAGCGTCACAGGAAAGCAGTAGGAAAACCTGCCAACTATCATTCCTAAGCCTAGAAACCTGCTGCTGCATTAAAAAAACAAATTACACTGATAACTGATATTTAACATGCATTATATGATTTTGCAATAGCAGCAAACTTACTTCCCTAATTCAATTAAGCTTGTCAAAAAATTAAAATCTTCAACTATCCACACAAAAGAATGATCATAATCCAAAACAGCAGGTAAAGCAATGCCTTCAAAATGTTTGATATTTTTATTATTAATAGCATTTTTACAGAACAAGCTATTAATAAAATTACATTTCAGTTGATGTTCATAGAATTACAATAGTTAAGAAATTATTACAGAAAACTTCATACAAGTAAGAGACAACGACAACCTGGGATTAAAATTTTTTCCTGGGTGGAAATCTATAAAGGAGGTAAAATAAAAAGCTGTGCATCAAATAATCTACATACTCATGGTAAGAAATAGTCATAGATAATTTGTTTCTACAATCAGAGACTGAGGAATGGGAATGCTTTGGAATTAAATTGTGGTGATGCTTGCACAACCTTACAAACAGTAAAAAAATAAAAAAAAAAAAAATGAATTGTACACTTTAAATGGGTGAACTGTATATGGTAAGTGAGACATCGCAATACAGATGGGTTGGGTTTTTTTAAACCAGAGAGCTCAGACTTTAGGACTCTCAGTCATGTTTTTAATTCCATTCTTCATTACATCAGCCGAGTCTGACAAAGCCACACACACTCCACATCCCAAGGTAAGCAAGTAGGGAAATTCCTATATGCCAGAGTGTGCTTTATCTAAGTTACATGGAACATGACAGAATGTTAGAGAGGAAATTATACCACTCAAGCACCACCCACTGAATAAAAATAACAGTAAACATCTCCCTCTTTCATCTACTTTCCAAAAATGCTTCAAGGGTCCACCACTACCATGAAAGTAAGTTTCACAGCCACCCTTCGGAAATTTACAAAAAAAAAAAAAAAAAAAAATCCCTACTTACTCCCAAGTAGAACAGATTATCATGTACTTCCTAAAATTCAAGAGAACTTGGCATTCGACCCCCAGGCTGTCTGAAAGGATGGCTACCACTAACTCTCAGGCCCGGGTCCTCTCAGCAGGATCAGCAGCACCGAGCTTAATAGTCTGGAGCTATTTATTAAGTAAAATGTCCTCCCAGGTAAATCTAAAAGTAGCATACCTCAAAACCAATGTCTTGTAATGTAAGTCCAGGGCACCAAAGCTATTCTCAAAACAATTGCTTTGTTTTTTTAATCTAACAACTCACCACCAGCACTTGCTTGTCTAGCTGGCTTACAGTCTTGTAATCATTATGCCAAGATCAATGTACATTAGTTGAAACAATCTGATCTTAACCAGACCCTGCTTCTGTCAAAGATAACTGAAGAGCAACATTAACTCAGAGAACATCTGCTCAATGTTGGGGGACAGGATATCGGCTGCCCTTCCTCCCCCTCCAAAGACACCAAAATGGAACCACACTTGGCAGAGGCCTCTTTGACTGCACAATAGCCTAATTTTATAGCAAGAGATTATCCTACTTTCAGTACACATCCAACTCTTTAATGTAACTTCAATGTGGTTAGGGGCTAGGGAGGAGTTTTTAATGGGATATTCACCATCATTGTATTCCACCAGCAATAATAATACACACTAAATTTGGTTACATTTGAAGAGAACTTAATGATACCCTTCCATCTGGAATTAAATGGGAAAACCCCAGAAATCACAAAACCAAAATTTGAAGAGCCTGCTCGAGCTTTTTTTTTTTTTTAAATCCTGAACTAGGACTGTAAAGTAAAGCAGCCATTCACTTTTTTTTGAGACGGAGTTTCGCTCTTGTCGCCTGGGCTGGAGTACAATGGCACCATCTGGGCTCACTGCAACTTCCGCCTCCCGGGTTCAAGCGATTCTCCTGCCTCAGCCTCCCAAGTAGCTGGGATTACAGGTATGTAACACCACACCCGGCTAATTTTTGTATTTTTAGTAGAGATGGGGTTTCACCACGTTGGCCAGGCTGGTCTCAAACTCCCGATCTCAGGTAACCCGCCCAAAACACTGGATACCACAAAATGTCTCGGCCTTCCAAAATGTTGGGATTACAGGCATGAGCCACTGCTCCAGGCCTAACCGTCACTATTTTACTTCCCAAGGACTCAGTAAAGGCGTCTTCAATCAAAGCACCTCGGCAATAACTTCCTAACTTAGAACTAGTACTAAATGCCTAAATTATGGGTAAATAAGGACACAAAATAACGAGGTGGGAAAAAGTCAAGATGCATAATAATGTTCACTTTGAAGAAGAAGCTAGTTGAATAATTTTATGGAAAATTTTGCCAGTATAAACCACAAATTTTTCTATAATTTTAACAAACTAGAAAACTTAATAGAATTTAATAGAATACCTCCCATTAAAAATGTGTATATTCTGAATAAGCAATTCACTCCTTTTTATCATAAGGAGGTAATCATGAAGGTGCACTAAGCTCACTACTTTGTTACTTTCAACAGCACAGAATTAGATCAAACTAATTCTAATTAGTTTGAATTAGATACCCCAATGCTAGGTAGGTGCTAATAAATTCTAGGAGGCAATGCAGCACAGTGACTGGGCTGACAAACCTGGAGTACCCAACCACCCTAGTTGGACAGTACCTAGTGTCTGCTCTGCCCCAGGTTTCCACCCTTGTGGGGGGTAGTCCCAGAGGCTAAATGGGCACAATGGGCACAAAGAGGGATCACACTGCATACTGCCTGGGAGACAATAGATGTTTACAATAAATTGCACAGAGGCCAAGTGGAGAGATTGTGGCAATTCAACTCAGCTGCCCAGTGGAACACTCTCCACCCAATTACAAAGAAAGACACAGAAAATTATTTAAAAGCCAGACTTTGAGAGACCGAGCATGTGCAATGCTGCTCCGGGGACTGTTTCTGTTTTGTTTCTTGATGTTTCACCCAACTTGGTGAAAATGAAAAGAAAAGAAAAATGGATACCACAAAATGTTAATAATTATCACTGAGTGGTATAAATGCTGTCCCCCCCACTTTTTTTTTTTTAGCAGAAAGCCCAAATGTTCTAAGATAAAAATATATTGCTCTTGTAAATCAAATACAAAATAGGGTATCAAACTGTACTCAACAGGACTTAAATAGGATTGAAATAATGAAAGAATACTCACTCTTCTTTCTACAGTTTGAGTCATGATCAGTATCACACACCCTCCCATAATATTAAACTATGTCATTTCATTTGTTTAAACATTTATTGAGTCTATCAATGCAGATACTATGTGATCTTGCCCTTAAGCAGGCACTACTCTAAACTCTGCCTTTCATCGATTTCTCTTTGCCATTTACTAACAAGAAAGACTAAACCCACAATAGGTGGCAAACTTACTTGGCACCTCTTCAGTCACTGCTAGAGTACAGTATTACCCCCAGCCAAGAAATTTTATATACAAATATAAATTATTCTGATGACAAAACAGAAGGTCCAGTCAATGAAGTGTGGGAAGCCTTGCTGAAGCATGACTTAGTACCTATAATATGGCAGGGTCATGACGGGTAGGCAAGGTTGCTGGCACATGCCTATCTTACCCTGGAGGCTGGGGCCTGCCCTAGAAACTGTGTCTACTTTCCTGTGTGTTGCAGAGAAGCTGAAAGCCCCTCTGCTTCTAGACCTTACACTTGCTGTTTCCAAGTAAAATCATAAGTATACATAAGAAAACTTTTTAAATATTTTCCACTCAAATGTGGAAGAGTAAAAAAGAACATATGGGAGGGGAAAACATTTATGTAAACAGTAGGTACAAAAAGCAAGAAAAAATGGGCTGGGCAGCACGCATTATTTCTGCATGAATTTTTTACACTTTTCCATCAACTAGGAAACATCTCAAAACTGCACAGAAGAAACCATCAAAAACTTTTATGTAACAGTGAAAATAACACTTTTTCTAACATCACATGGGCAGGAAGGAGAGCGTGGGTATAAACGAAAAGACTTCCTTTTGAATACAGTCTCTTGTTTCACTTTTTTTTAAAAGCAATAACTGTCCTTGGATATAGGAAGTGTATGAGCACCGCTTCCTGCTTCGAGGTGGTCAGGCCTTTGACCAGGTGTAAATTACTATGCAGAGAAAGACTCATTCCTTCCCAAGACACAGCTTGGAGGCAAACATCATAATCCCATAGCTGACTTCAGATAGATCATAAGGCCATCTGAGTGTTATCTAAAACTATCTTACATTCACACTCACATTTTTCCCACTAAAGAGGAAAGAGACACATTTCTGACCAGCAAACGACCAATTAGGATTGAAATAAAGATCACGGCATCAGCTTCATAAATCTAAATCTACCATTATGGCTATAAATGGGGCACAAGTACAGAACACCAGCAGGGCTCCTAAGTCCTAAGAATGAATAAATAGAAGTCTGTCCCAATATATTGTTTCATATATATCACCTCATCGGTTTCTCCAATATCCATCCACTACAAAGACCAGCCAAAGCAAGATGAGAGTAGTCTTTATAAACTTGAAGGTTTGCATATCTAGTCGAGGAATCACAACTACTTTTCATTAGCACCAAACTGGTTGTTCATAACTACTCCTAGGTAGTAAAATACACACCCAACTAATGACAAAGTATCAAAAGTACAATGATGTCGCACAAGTCACAGATTGAGAATTAGGTTCAGAAATCAGCCCGTGATTGTACCTGCTGTATGACCTTGCTGGACATCAGCTTCCTTCATTTGTAAAGTAAGAACCAAAGAAGGTGCACACAAATTGGAAAGGCCATGCTCAGCACTTCACAGGCACCCCAAATTACTTGGCCCTTGTTCTTTAATAACTTTATAGACACAGCCCATTAGAACATGGCATCTGAGGCCGGGTGCAGTGGATAAAAATACAAATGTCAGTTGGGCGTGGTGGCGTGCACCTGTAATCCCAGCTACCGAGGAGGCTGAGGAGGGAGAATTGCTTGAACCCAGGAGTCAGAGGTTGCAGTAAGACAAGATCACGCCACTGCACTGCAGCCTGGGCAGTAAAGCAAGACTCCATCTCAAAAAAAAAAAAAAAAATTAGTGCCAAAGATCATAGAGATAAGAAGTGAAATATACTAACAGCAACATTGTACTCCAAGTTTTTTCACTCTGGTGAAAGAAATGAAACCTTGTATGGGAGCAGATAAACTTTAGAAGAGAGATAACTGGGCCAGTTGCGGTGGCTCATGCCTGTAATCCCAGCACTTCGGGAGGCTCACGTGGGTAGATCACCTGAGGTTGGGAGTTCGAGACCAGCCTGACCAACATAGTGAAACCCTGTCTCTACTAAAAACACAAAATTAGCCGGGTGTGGAGGCACATGCCTGTAATCCCAGCTACTCAGGAGGCTGAGGCAGGAGAATCACTTGAACCCAGGAGGCGGAGGTTGTGGTGAGCCGAGATCGCACCATTGCACTCCAGCCTGGGTAACAAGAGCAAAACTGTCTAGAAAGCAGGGCGGATGGGGCAGGAGAGATAACTGTTCTTGCCATACCTTTAGCAGTTAACAGGTACACCCTGGGAATACCTGCACCTTCTCTCTTTCGCAGGCCTCCCTTTCTCTATTATAAGAGACTGAGGTAGCCACTTTCCAGAGGTCCTCTAATGTACTTTCTGGTCCCAGGGCCAGTTTTTGCAACTTCCTCCTGATATCGGGGCTGCCTGAGTAATATATTTATCCTTTAGGATTAGCTGTCCCTTGGCTGAATCAGGAGATACAGAGGTGTGCTTTTACAAAGGCCTCTCTTAGCCTTTCCAGGGAGGCAGTGGGATTTTCATCAAATCTCTGGTCAATCATGGACAACTTAGTATAATTGAGAGGCCCGGTCCTTGTTCTAGGTAAGCCTTCCATTATGCACACCTGAAAGTGTCTCTGCTTCCAGTCTTCCACCTCGTCACTGGGATCCCATTTAGGGTCATCCATTAGTACTGCTCTTCCGGTTGGATAATGTTTGCCCCCTTCCCTGATGCTGTATGTGATGTAAAAGCTCATCCCCAAATCTCTCTGCTGCTTGCAGAGCAGCCTGCTTCTCGGTGTTCGTCAAGGTCTTAATTCAAAAGTAACATAATCTCTCTCCAGGAGAGTTCAAATATTTTAGTGAAATTCTGAAAAGCCTCTATATGTCTTATCAGGGCCATCTGAAAACTTGCCAAGATCCCCCTTAATTTAAAGCAAATTAAGTCCCGTAGGGAGAAGGGTAACTGGGCCTTACTGCGCCCAAATTCAAAGGGCATCTGTTGGAGGGGAAAGAGTGAGACTGGGCCTTGTTGAGAGCAAGAATTTTTAGAAGGGGCAAGTGAGAGGCTGAAGCTAGATAGGGAGGTTGGGGTGGACCCGAGGGGCAAGGCTAGAGGGAGCTGGTTCCTCTGCTGGGAGTGCCTCTTTACTTTGCTAGGCTTGCCCCTTGCAGCCTTCCCTGAGACAGCAAACAGGAGGGCTGGATCAATCCTATATTGTTGGCAAGGTATACAAAGCCTGCACATATGGGGCCTCAGACCATCTGTCCTCAAGTCTACAGATTTGCCGAATGGTATCAAAATGAATGGTTTCTTTCTGAGGCCAAGCCAGTCCTTTCTGTAAATCGTAATTTGGCCAAACCTTTGTGCAGAGGGCTACGACGCATTTTTCCTCCAGATTCTGAGAGTCAATGCAGTCCCAATGGTTTAGGACACACTCCAGAGGAGTATAAGCTGGGGGTGGTGAAGAGAACTGGTTGCCCATTCTGAAAGACAGGGAATAGCGGCGTCCCTCATTCCCTTCCTTCTTTCAGCAAAAACTCGGGCTGTGACAGAGAGAGAAAGCGAGTGGCCTCCTTTCCCTCTCCACTTCTTATCCCTGGGCCAGCCATAGGTACCACTGCGGTACGTACCCATGAAGCAAAGAAAACCTGGAGAATAGGAATTGACTGCCCTCACCTACGCCTCTATTTCTCCCTGCTGTCGGCAAACTGGGTTCCCTGGGCCTGTTTACACCATGAAGCGTGGTGTCCTTCCGTGAGGTGGAGGCTTTGGTTGGCAGAACTTGGTCCTTCCTATTTACATTGTGCCTGCTGTCTGGCCTCGGAACCCTCAGACCTGGTTTTTCTTTCCAGGGCCTCTGCCTGAAGCTTCGAATCAAGTTTGGGACTGAAAAAGCATTTTAGAGGCTGTATCTGTGTAGAGTCTCAAATGTACCCTCTCAAATCTGCAGTTCTCAGCCAGCAGGGGCCGTTCCTTCGTTAACTTCCCTATCAGAAACAGAGTTGGGAGGGTGGCCCCCTCCCACTCAGAAAAGGAAGAAAAGAGAGAAACAGTTTAAGAGGCAAAAAGGGGAAAATTCAGGGGGGTGGGGGGAGAAAGCCCCTTGTTTAGTGCAAGTGGACCCCCCCAATCCTTTTATCTTTTCCCAGTTCAGACCAGGTTGAATTCCTCGGGCAGGGGTTCCATTGGTGTGGCAGATGAGAAGTGCCCATCCATTGGCCCTGTAAGGTCTCAGCTACCACCATGGCTTTCTACCACCCACCTCCCCCATCGTGGCTGTTGGGCTCAGACCTTGCCTGCTGCAGGCGTGCATAGCCACCCAAGCTGGGAGAGGAAAGGATAACAGGAGGTGCCCCTGAGCCATGAGTGCCTGCGTCTGTCGAGCTGTGGAGACACATGGCACCTCTAGGAACATCTGGTCTGATGTGCACCTTTGGCAGCTGAGCCTAATGCTCATTTTACTTAGTAATACTGCCAATATAGGAAAACTCTTAACACTGTAAGGAAAGAGATAAGAGCCCTTCAAACCTCTCTCATATAAGAGAGAGAAGAGACAAAGTCTGGGGGTTTTGATCGGCAGTTAGGGTGGTTTAAAACTGCATGAAGGGAAGCAGAGCCTCAGCTGCAGGAAAGAGATGGCAGGGTTTTGGAAGAGAGGCAGGCCCGACAGTTTCACATTCGTTTACACTCACCCTGCGAGGGGGACAATGGAACCTTTCCCATTACACATTTAAGTGGAGTGATTACAAATAACAAATTGATTTTTATGTGTGACTTACTGAACCACACTCTAAATACTAAAAATAAGTTAACTCTTCTCTGGCGAGAGAACTTGCTAACCAGATCACTAAGTCTCCAATCCTGACTGCACAACAGAATTACAGTAAAAGAGTGAAAAAATACAGTGGCTCGCACAGGTAATCCCAGCACCTTGGGAGGTCAAGGTGGGAGGATCGCTTGAGCCCAGTTGGAGACCAGCCTGGGCAGCATGGTGAGACCTCACCTCTTAATTTTTAAAAACAAATGTAAAAATAACATGAAACGTACAGAACTGTATACGCCCAAATCTATTTAAAAAAAAAAAAAAAAGAATCCCGAATTTTACTAGTGAACCAATGCTAAATTAGAACACTGAAGGGGGTATGTTTTTAACAAGCTCCAGACAGTAGTGTTCAACATTGGGGAACATTCTTTCCCCAGACAAAATGGTTTCCCTACAAGACCCTTATTATATGTCATTGTACACAGGCATTTACAAATATTGTCTTAAATGCAGAATTAAAATGTATACTCCAGCTCTAACTATAAGTTAGCAAGCATTACTTTTTGAGTTTGACCAAAGTAGTTCATTCCAAAACATGAAAAGTCACAAACATTTAATCTTAGGTTCCTATTTTTAACAACAATATACAGAAATCTTCGCAATAGCGAAATATTACTGAACCACCAGTGTTGTAAAACACAAAAATAAGTTAGTTAGGCTTGATATACTTCTCCTTCCCTCCCTCAGATTCCCTGTTTTTCAGTTTCAGGAAAAGGCAGCCACTGATCTCCATGGCACCACCGGAATCATCTCTCTTCTGGGATGATAAAGGGGCCATGCCTTTATTTATTCATTCATTCATTCATTATCGCTTCTCAGCCTTTTGGCTAAGATCAAGTGTAGTATTCATTCATTCTTTCATTCATTCACCCTTGGAGACAGGGTCTCTGTCACCCAGACTGGAGTGCAGTGGCACAATCTCAGCTCACTGCAACCTCCAATCCTCAGCTCAAGCAATCCTTCCACCTTAGCCTCTTGAGTAGCTGGGACCACGGGTACACACCACCACCTCTGGCTATTTTTTTGTGTGTTGTGTATAGAGATGGGGTTTTGCCCAGGCTGGTCTCAAATTCCTGGGCTCAAGCAATCCATCCCCCTCAGACTCCCAAAGTGCTGGGATTACAGGGGTGAGCCATCATGCCAAAGGGGCCATGCTCTGGAGGAGGAGATACAGAGCCTGCTCCAGCTGTTGGTCCACAGAAACACTGGGCAGCACATAGGAATGCTTAAGGCTTATGCACAGACAGAAAATCTGGGAGTCTCCAGCACACTCCTGTAGTGTGGACAGTGGACACTAGGAGAAAAGACACCCCCAGGGACACCTCAATGTGGACAGGCAGGCAGAGAAAGGGGAACTGCAACAAGACCATGCTCACACAGAAGAGAACAAAGAATGAATGATGGCATCCCAGATGTGAAGGAAGAGCAGAGAACTTCTAAAACAGTCAAACCTGTCAAATGTGAAGTTCTAAACAGCACTATAGGAGCCTGACCTGCCAGAAGCAAGGTGACTCTGACATACCTAACATGGTCAAGTGAAAAATGAGGGGTGTGGGCCAGGAGCAGTGGCTCACACCTGCAATCCCAGCCCTTTGGGTGGCCGAAGTGGGCAGATCGCTTGAGGCCTGGAGTTCAAGACCAGCCTGGCCAACACGGTGAAACCCTGTCTCTACTAAAACTACAAAAATTAGCCAGGCGTGGAGGCACATGCCTGTAATCCCAGCTACTTGGGAGGCTGAGGCATGAGAATCGCTTGAAGCCACGAGGCAGAGGTTGCAGTGAGCCGAAATCGAACCACTGTACTCCAGCCTGGGTGAAGGAGCGAGACTGTCTCTGGAAAGAAGAAGAAGGAAAAAAAAAAAAAAAAACAAAAAACAAAAAAAACAAAGAGGGGTGTGGACTGAATATCCCCTGGGGGCCCATTCCAGTTCCACAAACCTAAGATCTATGGACTTTCAATTACCATTTATAAAATCAAGAGAGAAAAAAAGGCTAGTGAGTGTTTAATAATCTGCATCATGAAGAAATTAAATATATCCCAGTGGTTTAATACCACTAATTTTTGAAAATTAAACCAATGAAAATAACAATATTCATAAGTCTAGGTGGTATGATATGCAGTTATATTCCAGTTCTTTAAATGGCAGTAGTAGTCAGTTTTGAACAGGAACTAGAATCTCCCCAGGCCCGCAGTACCCTATGTTTTATTGTGATTTTGTGTAGAATTTCAAAAGGCCTTCTGTATCTAGAGTTGTACACTCTCTCAAATAGTACAGTATTGAAGAAACAAACAGAACATGATGGAAGACGCCCTTTCGTAACAACAGCCTGTACCTGACTTGGCCCATCTGTCAGTCAGAAAGCTGGTACCCCAAAGCGCAATGGAAAGCAGCAAAAGGAGTAAGCACATGTAAAAGAAGTGTGCAAAAACTGCTGTAAAAATTACGCCAAATCCAGACTAGCTTGAAATGAAGAGGGGGTGATCAGAAAAGTAATGGCAGGGAATGAATGGAAAACCTTACTCCCTTCAAGGTATATAAAAACATCCTCACATTAAAATACGTATCGATATAGAAAAAACATCTTTATAGAAACAGAATTATAAGGAAGCATTCTAAGATCTGACTTCTGCCAAAGTAACTCTAGGGCTCATGTTCCTATTGGTGACATAAGCCACTGCTCCATAGGAACCCCTGTGATTACAAGGTCAAATTTTATTCCATTATGCAGCACGCTGACAATGCTTCTTCGGAGACATGATCTGTTAATGTATGATTTATTGTAATTAAGCAACACAGTTTAATGTCATCAAGAGGCTTTAATTAGAGAAGGCTGCCGTGTCTTCACGCTGTCAGATCAATTCCTGTTTGCACAACCATACAGACTTACACATGCTCTGGGAACACCTCTGCATGTACTGAGCAAGCCCTCCTTTGGGGTTATGGACTTCCACACACTAAGATGTCATATTTTAAAGGTTTGCCCACTAAATATATTTTGTGTGTTCATCCAAACCATTCTCGGGGTGGAGGGAGCACCCTTCTTATTCTCCAGAACATCCTGATAGATGGCTCCTCTGAAAAGATTACCTGTAGGTTTCCCTGGCCCCAAGACTCCCTGGTCATTTGTATGTTATGGCACCAACTTTGAATTTCATTTCTGATCATGCAGAATGCTATTCTCTTTCACTCATATATTACTGAATCAATCTGGCACTCAAATAGCTAGAATATATGATGGTTAGATACATAAGATGCAGAGTGTTCAAACAATGTAATTTTTTCCAGCAATAATAAGGAATACATTCTGGAAATGGATAGTGGTGATGGTTGCACAACACCGCAAATGTTGTCAATGCCCCCGAATTGTAAGCACAAAAAATGGTTAAAATGATAAATTTGGTGTTATGTGTATTTAACTGCCATTTTAAAAACTGAAAAAGGAGATTAGAAATTAAGTACCAATTCACAGAACGTGGAGAAACATAATACTAAGTGAAAGACGCCATACACGTATGGCCACATAGCATATGATTCCATTTATATGAAGTGGCCAAAATAGGAACATCCAGTGACAGAAAGGACATTAGTGGTTGCTAGGGCCTGGGAAGAAATAATAGCTGCTGATCAGTATAAGATTTCCTTTCAGATTGATGAAAATAGTCCACAATTACATAGTGGTAATGGCTTGTCTAACTGTGAATATACTAAAAAACAACGAGTTGTATATACTTTAAAACGGTAAATTTGCCGGGCGCGGTGGCTCACACCTGCAATCCCAGCACTTTGGGAGGCCAAGGCGGGTGGATCACGAGGTCAGGAGATCAAGACCATCCTGGCTAACACAGTGAAACCCCATCTGTACTAAAAATACAAAAAAGTAGCCGGGCGTGGTGGCGGGCACCTGTAGTCCCAGCTACTCAGGAGGCTGAGGCAGGAGAATGGCGTGAACCCGGGAGGCAGAGCTTGCAGTGAGCAGAGATGGCGCCACTGCACTCCAGCCTGGGTGACTCTGACTCAGGAAAAAAAAAAAAAAAAAAGAAAGAAAAAAGAAAGGGTAAATTTTATGGTGTGAGGATTACATTTCTATAAAGCTGTTATTGTTTTTAAAAATAACAGAAGAATACGGGAAGAATCTTAAGAAACAAGGAGTAAACAGACAACGAATGTATGTACTGAAAACTATTTTGGATTATTTCTTAGGACAAACCCACACACACACAAATTGTTCTCTTTCCAGCTCTGCAGGATTTAGACAAGTGAACTGTTCAGGTCTTGTGACAACTTAGAAGGCCTATCAGACTGGCAGGAGCTCAAGGGGGACAGCTGGACTTACACAAGTAGCGCCCACCACAGCTGCAAGCCAATTTCTTTTTCTAAACACTGTGGTCTCTTCTCCTAGAGCTGCTGTACAGGCTTTTGTCATTATAATAAATATTCCTTCAGAAATACAGAGAAGTTAGGAGTAATTTGGAACAGAGCTATTAAATATTGCTCCTTCTACATAATAAAGCTGTTTTGATACAATGCTGCTTTCAAGTACCTGCCAGGTTAATGAAATGAAAATTAAGATTTGGTGTTAACACTAGGAGTCTTGGATGGTAACACTATTACATGATATATTCTAATTCATTACTAAAAGAATTGTGTGGCATGTTTGAGCCCCAGTTAATATTCAGATATATCTAAAAATTAAATTCCTGAGGTAGCTTGCTAATTTGGTTTTTCTCACAGAACCACTTGACATGCCCTGTAAATATTAATAAATTATCAATAGTTGTTTCTGCATAAAATTCTCATTCTTTGTCGGAATTTTTTCGTAGCACATTCTAATCCCCCCAGCCTTCCTTCCTCACTCTGACATATGGCGAAGAGCAACTGGTTTCGAGCTTGGCACTGAGACTATTTTCAAGCAGCCCTTCTGAGGGCCTCAGTTCCTGCATCAAGCATGCAGTTCTAATGGACTGGCTTAGCAGGTGTGCTCCCAAGTATCAAACAGAACAATATAGTCCAGAAGTAGGGACATTAAGTCTAGGATTTTTTAACTTATGAATTAGAATTTTTCTATTTAATATTTTCAGACACCTGTTGATTTTAAGAAACCACGGAAAGCGAAACTGCAGAAAGGGGGGTCCCATCGTACTTTTTTTTTTTTTTTTTGTGAGCCAAGGTATTTCATTTTGCTGATTTAGTAGATGAGTTTATACTATATTTTAAAAGAACAACTCAAATTTGTCTCGCTCTGTCGCCCAGGCTGGAGTGCCGCGGCACGATCTCAGCTCACTGCAACCTCCGCCTCCCGGGTTCACACCATTCTCCTGCCTCAGCTTCCCGAGTAGCTGGGACTACAGGCGCCCGCCACCACGCCCAGCTAATTTTTTGTATTTTCAGTAGAGACGGGTTTCACCATGTTAGCCAGGATGGTCTCGATCTCCTGACCTCGTGATCCGCCCGCCTTCGCCTCCCAAAGTGCTGGGATTACAGGCATGAGCCACTGCGCCCGGACCCCACTGTACTTTTTATGAGACGGAGTTTCACTCTTGTTGCCCGGGCTGGAGTGCAATGGCGCAATCTCGGCTCACTGCAACCCCCGCCTCCCAGGTTCAAGCGATTCTCCTGCCATCACACCCGGCTAATTTTTGTAGAGTTGGGGTTTCTCCCTGTTGGTCAGGCTGATCTCGAACTCCCGACCTCAGGCGATCTGCCCGCCTCAGCCTCCCAAAGTGCTGGGATTACAGACGTGAGCCACTGCACCCAGCCCCCCACTGTACTATTAATTGAAGTCACAGCTTACATTAGGATTCACTTACTCTTTGTGTTCTACATTCTACACGTTTTGACAAATGCAAAATGTCATGAATTCCTCATTCAGTCTGAGGTGTTTCTTAAAGTGTTGCTCAAAGACAGTTTCCAGTATTATACTTCTAAGGGCACTCTTTCTATTTTCCTTCACCACTCCTGGCCTACAGGTTTGTTTTGCTTTTTTTTTTTTTTTTTTTTTTTTTTTTGAGACAGAGTCTGGCTCTGTCGCCCAGGCTGGAGTGCAGTGGCACAATCTCGGCTCACTGCAAGCTCCGCCTCCCGGGTTCACGCCATTCTCCTGCCTCAGCCTCCCAAGTAGCTGGAACTACAGGCGCCCGCTACCACGCCCGGCTAATTTTTTGTATTTTTAGTAAAGACGGGGTTTCACCGTGTTAGCCAGGATGGTCTCGATCTCCTGACCTCGTGATCCACCCGCCTCGGCCTCCCAAAGTGCTGGGATTACAGGCGTAAGCCACCGCGCCCAGCCGCCTTTTTTTTTTTTTAATGTTTATTTATTTATTTATCTATTTATTTATTTATTTATTTTGAGGCAGGATCTCTCTCTGCCACCCAGGCTGGAGTGCAGTGGTGCAATCATGACTCACTGTAGCCTTGACCTCCTGGGCTCAAGCAATCCATCTACCTCAGACACCCACCTAATTGGGATAAGAGGTGTGTGCCACCATGCCCAGCTAATTTTTGCATTTTTTTGTAGAGACAGGATTTTGCCATATCACCCAGGCTAGTCTGGGTTCAACTGATCAAACTGCCTGAGCCTCCCAAAGTGCTAGGATTGCAGGTGTGAGCTATCACATCCAGCCCCTTTGCTTTATTAAATGAGTAGTTAATTCCTGAACCACTGCTCCTTTCACAAGACAATGAAGTCTAGTGAGATGTCCTCGTACTTAAGGACTATCTTAGGAAACAATTACTTAATTACAACACATAACACTCTTTCCCAGAACCTGAAAAAAGTCACCTTTTAAAAACACTGACTACTTTGAAGTATTCAGTCTCCCCAAGGCAGGAAAGTGAAGAATGGAAGGAGGACTTAAAATATATATATTTTGAGAAAGCTTTTGATGTGACTTTCCCAGTATTAAACAATACCTCTTAGCAATGATTGCATCTTTTGGCTGATTCACCAAGAATAATGACCCCACAGAGAGGTTTCTGGCTACACTATTTCCATTACTCATTCTGTGATGTTCAAAATGTTAAATGTTTTGACTGTTTTCCTAATTTACAATCTATGCTTTTAATATATTAGAACTGATTTTTGAAATATATTGTCCCTTTAATAAACACCAGGCACTAATCTAAGATTGACAACCTAAGTCATATTTCTGCTGGAAGAAAAAATACACTGAAACAATTAACATTATTGGAAGAAAAAATGAAAAAAGAAGAGGGCAAAACCCACACACCATACTTCCTCCGGTAATGTGGTCGTGACCACTGTGTTGTATCAAACTCTGGCCACACAAGTGGATCAACTTAACCATTCCAATGCTGGCGCAGGATGTGGATTCAGTGGTATTAATGAGTGTGCGGGCTTATAATGTAACCTCACCAGACCAAATAACCTCCTGGCCACACAAGTAGAAAATAATTAAAACAAGCACGATTCCAATTTAGCTTTGTAACCAGATGGTGAATGAAAAAGCAGACAAAGACTCGTTTTGTGAATAACCTGGGGAACAGCCCCTACAGTTTCTTTTAAAGTTACAGCCTGACTTGTGAAATCAAAGAGGAAGGGAAAGAATACAAACGTTCTCACCAGAATTCACTCCTAGAGCACATATATATCCTTTTCCTTAGGTCATGACCAGAGAACATCACAACTCATTCCTTAAATGAATGTCAAGTTTAATCGCAGTAAAAACCCAGAAACCCAGTGAAAATTAAGAGGGTTTTAAGTTCAGAATCTGCTGAACATCTATTTCAATGTTAAGCTCTGAGCTGTATGTAAAGAAATATACGAGATATGTTTTTTAAATCATCAGGACTACAAAACAACATGAGTCACCACCCAGATTCTACAAAGATCTTTCCCAAAAAATAGACAATACTTGCAACCTAACAGAGACTCATGCTTTCCTTTTCCTCCCCTCAAGAATAAGGGCATTTCATGGATGGGCAAAGGAAGAAAACATTTTAAAACCTAGCGATTCCTAACTTTGCACAGGAACTCTGTCAGCAGTCTAGAAATGGGAAGATAAAATCCAAATGGCTGGCTGACCTTCACAGAGTAGACAGAGCGCATGCGGTTTAACCCGCTTATTAAAGATAAAAGCTGCATTCATGAAAGGGAGACATTAACTAATCTGTGCATCCTCCAATGGGGATAAGGACAGCAAAAGAGGCCATCATACAGTCCAATACTCCTTGAGATTTACAGTGAGCTTGCCCTGAGTCAAACAGCAAAATTGTGAGCTGGTTTATTCAGCACAATAATCGTCAAACTTTTCTGTTAGATCCCAGCAGGATGTCAACTCTCCCTATAAACCCTACCCCTGCTCATTGCTAGCAGCAGCTGACTTCCCCAGGCCCATCCCTCCCGAATCCACTCACTGCAGGATTAATCACAACCACAAAGCAGAAGAATCCAGGCCAGAGTCCCAAGGGATAGTAAGATGATGACTAAGGAGGGAATTACAGGCTTGGGGTGATACCAAAATAATCAAAAAAAAAAAAAAACCATATTAAAGAGACATTTGTTTCTGCCTCATTCAATTTAAGCATCAACAAAGATTGTTTCTTTGGGTTCCTAAATCCTGTTTCTGACCTACTTCGCTTGAGACAATGGGTTTACAATAGGTGTACAGATGCTCATGTGGCCCCAAGGGAAAAAGAAGAACTAGAAAATTATTATTATTATTAAGATATTACATTATTAAGATACTACATTTGAAGATCTCTCTGGCTTTTATTGCTGGTCACTGTTCATAGGCTTCTTGAACAAGGGGGGTGCCTCCATGCCCATCCCCACACAGCTGGGGCCTCAGCAGCTAGACATCTAAGGAAGGGCCCTTTGCACTCTACATACTTGACAGGTACCCTTCCTGCAGCAACAATGGTCCATGCCATATAAACATGTGCTGCACAGGTGTAAATGAAGTCATTGTGAATTTTAAACAGAGGAAGGTGTTTCTTCACCATCTGAATCTCTTACTTTTAGGCCACAGACACACATTATGACTGTGTGGATGTTCTGAAGACTGGAGTAAAGGAGGCTTTGGTCCTGGCTTTAACACTATATTACATTGGGCAACCTAGATAAACAATTGTATATGTCAAATTCTGCTTCTGGAACAACAGGAGTAAGCAGTCAATAAAATTTAGCAATGTTCTAAGCCCCATACATCTAATCACTTAACCCTCCCAATGACACTAAACGATAGTAAGTTTTTCTATTACCTTCGATTTTCAGCATTTCAAGTAACTACAGGTATAAGGCAGCACAGTAACTTGCAACCTGCAACAGCAACCTGCAGGCACTGGTGTTATTAGGAATTGCAAGTAATACATGTAAAGCCTATCATCCTGCCCAGTGCCTCGTACACAGTGGGTGCCCAGTAAATAGTAGCTTTACTATGTTTTGGAGAATTTGGAGATCCTGTTCACAAGCTCTATCGCTACCTGAATTCCATACAGGTGACTTTCTCGGGGGGGTAATGTTTGCTTCTTCGGACCTCAGAACACTGTAAGGTAAGGGTATTTAGGAGCTGCAAGGCTGGAAAGCCCTTCCAGGAGTGTTGAAAGCCACTGACTCTTAAAATTCACCTCCTGGTTCCCTTCATGAACTCTCACACAGGGGAGAGTCTTCTATTGCACCAATATTTATTGAAGAGCTACACGTCCTAGGCCTGTAATAAATATTCACTGGCAATCCACTAAGAAGATGAATCAAAGGTGGCTAGGCTGGGATGGTAGGGGTTCTCTGAAAACAAACAAGATACTGTGTAATGTGTGTGGAGACAAATACGAGCGAGGTGCACACCAGAGCTACTCCAACATGGAGAATGCATCTAAGTGGGGGATGAAAAACACTTCACAAAAGACATAACATTGAGTCTTGAAGGACGAGAATGTGAAAGTAAAGAGGGCAGAGACTGCGTTGCAGTCCAGTTCACAACCAAGCCCATTCATCTGCTTCTTGAATTTATTCTTTTTATAAAGACGTCCTAGAACCAAATTTCTATAGCTCTGCTGTTTTACCCCAGAGATTGCGACATGCTCTTCTTTCCCAGGCTTCCTGTGTCCTTTATGACCTCCCTCCCTCATTCCTAGTCCTCTCCACTCCTCCCCATCACCCACTGGCAGCATGGGGGGATGCGCGCACATGCACACACACACAGACACGCATACACACACACACATACTTCCAGAATGGAAGGGATGGCAGCTGAATGCAGTATCACTCACATTTACACCTGTCTGAGATGCCATCATCAGATCTCCCCCTCGTAGCCTCACCAAGTAAGCTGAACATTACGCATATTGCAGAGTTATGCCCTGAGACTGATAAGGGACTATAATATGAAAATGTGCAGGGGTGGGGTGGAGGCGAGTCAAAAGGCACCTATGCAGCCAGCTATGATAGCGCCACTGCACTCCAACCTGGGTGACAGGACAAGCCCGTCTCTTAAAAAAGAAAACAAAAAAGGAACCTAGAAGTTACCATTTTTATTTGTCTATTTAAAAAACAAATTTTTAAAAAAGAAACAGCGCCAACCCCAAAAAAGGAGGAAGGAGCCTAACAGAATAAGAAAGAAAAGGGGAGAAAACAGATCCCAAAGCAAAACCCATCAGCCGTGTTTCAGGTCGGGCCCAAATGTTGCTGCCAGATAAAATGACCCACCTTCACTCTCAAAAGCTGTGGCCCTTGGAACAAGTGACCTCATTTCCGCAAGAACAACAAATTACAGGGAGAGAGAGATTAAAAACCAACATGTTTTATCAACCCAACCAGTATCAATGTATAGACCTTATTTTAAAACATGAGACTGACAGTAGGGGAAATCTGAACACTTGACTCATTATATTATCAGTATCATGGGTATGTTTTCTCTAAATAGAATTCACAGCTTTTAAAAACTAATACTCTGCCGGGCGTGGTGGCTCACGCCTATAATCCCAGAATTTTGGGAGGCCAAGGCGGGCTGATCACTTTAGGCCAGTAGTTTGAGACCAGTAAGGTTAACATGGTGAAACCATGTCTCTACTAAAAATACAAAAATTAGCCATGTGCAGTGGCACATAACTGCAGTGCCAGCTACTTGGAAGGCTGAGGCATGAGAACTGTCTTGAGTCTGGGAGGTGGAGGTCGCTGTGAGCCAAGATCAAGCCACTGCACTCCAGCCTGGGTTATAGAGCCAAAATCTGTCTCCAAAGAAAATAAAAACATTAATACTGACAGGCCAGGCGTGGTGGCTCACTCCTGTAATCTCAGCACTTTGGAAGGCTAAGGCATGGGGCCAGGACTTCAAGGACAGCCTGAGCAACATAGCGAGACCCCATCTACAAAAAATAAAAATTAGCTGGGCATGGTGCTGCACACATGTGGTTCTAGCTAGTGAGACAGCTGAGTCGAGAGGACTGCATAAGCCCAGGAGTTTGAGGTCAGAGTGAGCTATGATGGCACCACCACTGAACTCCACCTTGTCTCCACCTTCCTTCCACCCGGCAAAAAAATGTCTGAGATTTGCTTCACTTAAAGGTGTAAATGAAACAAAATTCACCATGAGTTGATACTTCTGCAATTAGGAGAGGCTGCATAGAAGTGTACTGCATATTTTCAGGACTCAAAAAAGCTATTGTTTACCTGGGTTTCATATACACATTGATATTCACCATACTAGAAATTAAAACAAATTTTGTATTAATTCATTTAGAAAATTATACAATCATTACATGTTAACAGAAATAAAATTTTTGTGAAAATTGTATTTTACAAATTGAAAAAACTGTGAGAAAAGTGGCACTGCTTTCCACTTCTGCAAATATCTTTAATATCTGGCTTAACGGGGGTCACAGTTCTCATAACTCAATTCAATCTGATGCAGTATCACATATCATGTAGTATCTGGAAAGCCCACTGCACATTTGTGAGAAAATGAAGAAAATACTGTCTCGGTTTTTACCATGGTACTGCTTTTCACCTTGGAAACTCCCAGGAAGGCCCTATGATCTAGGGATCCCTAGACGACAGTTTGAGAACCGCTATGATGGAGCAAAGTCTATGGCGGTAAACAAGAATTTCCTTGACTTAGCAAGATTTCTATGGCCCTCTTTATTCTTAGGTGAAATCAAAGTCCTAAGTTGACAAAAAGAACATCGTGTCACCCCTGAACACCCTCCTGCACACCACACCATCATGAAGAAAGGGTCTCTGTGTAGTATGGACTGGTCAAAGCGTCCTTAGACATTCCCACAGCTAAATTCAGGACAAGCTGTGAATGTTCAAGATGTACTTTCTAGACTGCTGATCCCTAATAGGAAATCAATATGCTGGGTCTCTTGACAAGCAATTTTCTTTTAAATTAAATAGGGGGGAAAAAAGGATAGATTACAGTATAACACAGAGAGTGAGGCTAAGCTGAAATTGTTTCAGTTGTGTGTGTACACACACACAGGCACCCACAAATACTGGGTCTCAATTCAAAAGTTCTTATTGCAAATAAAAGTCAAAATTCACAATAACACAATTCCCTCAGGTACAAGGTATAGATTATAAAAGTCTTTATAAAGAAAGAAAATGGGAAGAAAAACCATGTTTGAAGAGGAAGTAAAGGTGGTGACTAAATTAAGTTTAAAAAATCAAGTTTTGAAATTGTGGTATGGTCCTCATTAAAGAAAAAAAACGAAATTATACACACATAAGAATACATAGAAAAACTCTAAAAGCATCTCCTCCAGCAAGGGATTTAGGCAGGCTCGAGTGCAACTTATCACTTTATTCCTTTCTGGGCTGTTGAAATTCTTTGACAAAGGGCAGGGATTGCTTTCAGAGTTTAAAACAACAACAAAAGACATTCTTTTTTTTTTTTTTTTTTTTTAAATAACAAAACCACCTCTGACCCATACTTTGCTCCGAACAAATATTAACTCAAAAAGCAGTTGGTGGGAGTGGTGGCTCACACCTGCAATCCCAGCACTGTGAGAGGCCGAGGCAGGAGGATCACACACTTGAACTCAGGAGTTTGCAACGTGCCTGGAAAATAAAGCAAGACTACAAAACTACAAACAAAAACACAAAAATTAGCCAGGCGTGGTGGTGCACACCTGTAGTACCAGCTACTTGGGAGGCCGAGACAGGAGAATTGCTTGAACCTAGACGGCGGAGGCGGAGATTGCAGTGAGCCTCCAGCCTGGTCAAAGACTGTCTTTTAAAAAAAAGAAAAAGAAAAAGGAGGGGGGTCATAGTGCTCACTTTGGCAGCTCATATATTAAAACTGGAACATTACAGAGAAGATAACATGGCCCCCGTACAAAGATGACATGCAAATTCGTGAAGCTTTTCTTTTTAAAGTGATCACAAGCAAAATGTGGGGAAAAAAATTATAAAACTCCCAAGAGGAAATACAAGAAATAATCCTTCCAATCTTATCTTATACGAAGATTTCCTAGGATACAAAAAGGATGAATGATAATACGTTGGGCTTCATACAAATCAAAAAGGATTTTCTTTTTTTTTTTTTTCCTAGTTTTTTTTTTTTTCTTTTGAGACAGAGTCTAGCTCTGTCCCCCAGGTTGGAGTGCAGTGGCCTGATCTTGGCTCACTGCAAGCTCTGCCTCCCCAGTTCATGCCATTCTCCTGCCTCAGCCTGAGTAGCTGGGACTACAGGTGCCTGCCACCACGCCTGTTACAGGCTGCCTTGTGTCCCCTAAAAAGTCTTATGCTTAAGTCCAAACCCCTAGTACCTCAGTATGTGACTGAATTTGAAGATGCGAAGTAAAAGGACAGCAGTAGGGTGGTCTCTGAGCAATAAAGTTCAAGACAAAAGATGACAAGCTTGCTCTCAAGGGAAAAGCACCAAAGAGAGAAGGCCAAGCCACATATCTATGAAGAGGGTAGGCCAAGAGGGCAGGATTTCCCGGTGCTGTAGCACACCCAGGCTGGGCTAGAATGATTCACACACACACACCCGGCTCATTCCTGTGATTGTAAGAAAGAAAAGGAAAGAACAAGACACAGCTAATCCTACACAGTTCAGATATGCTTAATGGATAGGGAAGGCAATGTGGGAGAAATGCATTTGGGAAACCAGGCTGTGCCTGTCTGCCTGGCAGGCAAAAGCCCACCACCCACACAGATCTAAGAGGTTTCGTACCATAGAGTGGAAAAGAAAAAACAACCAGAATGAATGTGTCAGGAAACATACAACCAGAATGTTGTGAGGAAAAGTAACCTACAGTCCTGGTGTTTGCTACCTTAGCATTTGCTAGAATGAGCCTGCTGCTACAACCAAATTGCATACAGTCCAATCTCAAATGAACCAGATAATTCAGAACAGCTTGGAATTTTTCTCTCTGGTTTAAGAGTATGCTGTTATGTTTATATTATGGTTATGCCTAATATTCTGGAATTTGGAATTCAGGGGGAAAGTTTTATTTTGTTTGAAGACATAATTTGGAAGTGGTTTAGGAAATCACTACCCCTCTTCTCTATGCTGAAATCTCCCCTATTGCTACCCCCAGGGTTCACCAACTTCTCATACAAAACATAACCCCCAAAATGAGCTGTTGGCTCCCTAATTTGCTGTTTGGCTAAATGACTTAGAGAAGTTTTGAGTCAGCCAGTGGCTTAGTGCAGATATTCCCTAACTCCTGGCTAAAAATATGGCCCAGGTATTTGGGTTTAGACAAATCCCTGAAATCTAAGCATTTCTCATGTCATTAAAACTCATTAAATCCTTGCAGGGTAGGTAGATGCTACCAGTATCTCCCACTTTGAAGAAAAGGCATCAGGGAAGAATGTTACTTAAAGCACACACCTAGCCAGTGTGTATACAGTGCTTCCTGTACACAGACAAAACACACTGGGTGGTAAAACATTTCACAGGAACTTGCAAATCAATAATTGGTCCAGAGAGTGATGAACAGTGAATATGGCTTGTGTAGCTAGGACTACAGGAGTGTGTCACCATGCCTGGCAAGTGCCCTCTAACCAAGTCTCAGAATCAGAAGCACAGAAGCCTGTGCACCTTTTCCTCACTCTTATTGCTCCTTGAAAACTAAGCTCCAACAAATGACCCTATGATTCTACATGCCTGTTTGGATATTTGAAATTACAATTATGTGCTTTTCATGCTACCAAACAGGAGCTATGCAGATTTCCCATTCTCCCATTAACCACTAGACACTAAATCTAATACTTAAAGAATTCTTCCAGGCCGGGCGCGGTGGCTCACGCCTGTAAGTCCAGCACTTTGGGAGGCAGGCGAACAACGAGGTCAGGAGTTTGAGGCCAGCCTGGCCAACGTGGTGAAACCCCGTCTCTACTAAAAATACAAAAAATTAGCTGGGCGTAGTGCTGGGCAGTGTAATCCCAGCTACTCAGGGGGCTAAGGCAGGAGAATTGCTTGAACCCGGGAGGCAAAGTTTGCAGTGAGCCAAGATCACACTGCTGCACTCCAACCTGGGTGACAAAAAAAAAAAAAAAAAAAAAAAAAAAAAGAATTCTTCCAATTATAAAATTAGATTGCTATTCTAACTCACACTCTATTATTGAAGTCTCATACCTTCAAAGAAAGCATTTCTGTTGTTTGTTCTTGTTACATTACTTAGCCACTGACCCAAAGAAGAGTCAAGCAATTGGCTTGTAAATACAAGGAGAAGGTGAAGGAAATCATGTTTTCTAAAGACAAGTTATGAAGTAGATAAACCCCCTGACAGTCACAGTCTTTGGTTCTGAATAGAGAACTTGATTTCACTGCCACCCACATTTAAGAAACAGAGCAGAAGGAATAAAAACCTACAAATCATTTTTCAAGGCCCAATCAAAAAAGGTTTACAAACTTGTTAAATATTTCCTGGTCAAACATAATTTGAATTGCAGGTTCCCATTAATGAAATATGTGCTGTAATTAATATTCCAAAACACTCATGTTAGTTGATTAGTTCATAGTTAGCCTCAGTTACAGAGTGGACAACTCACAAACAACTATTAATAATTTCATGATTTTTCTTTGTGATGTAAAAAAATGACATTCCCTTCATTCCCTTTATCCCCACAAGAAGGTGTATGATTATACTGATATAAAATCAGTATACTGATTATACTGATATATAGTATATCTATCATGGCACAGGGCCAGGTGTTTTGTAATTGATAACACTGAGTAATCACACTGTTGAATTCTTGCACAGATCTAGTTATTTTCTTCCTAAAATTCTTTTAAGTTCCTGGCATTTTCAATCTGCTCACAACACACTAACCACTGCAAAATACTACTTATAATAACGAAATCATTCATATGATACACTGCCTCCCATCCCCAAATTCGAATGCTAACATTTCATAAAACTCCCAAACAAGATGAGAAAATGTGCCAATATCACAAAATTACTAAAAACTGCAAGTCATATTTCACATGCAAGTTTAACACACACACACACACACACACACAGAGAGAGAGAGAGAGAGAATCATATTCTTGCATGGCCATGGCTGAAAATACTATAGATTGGTCTCTAATTTACATATATTGCATATGAAATGAATTAGAGGCCATATGGTTAACTCCGCAAATGAAATATAGTAATTATTTCCTATATTATCCCTTCTGAATAACATCTAATCTAGCTACTAAAGAAGGATAACTGATTAGATAAGAAGGAAACATTTGGGTCATTAGCTATACAGTTTTATCTTCTTTAAGAACTGCATTGGCCGGGCGCGGTGGCTCACGCTTGTAATCCCAGCACTCTGGGAGGCCGAAGCGGGCGGATCACGAGGTCAGGAGATCGAGACCACGGTGCAAACACCGCCTCTACTAAAAATACAAAAAAATTAGCCGGGCGTGGTGGGCGGGTGCCTGTAGTCCCAGCTACTAGGAGAGGCTGAGGCAGGAGAATGGCGTGAACCTGGGAGGCGGAGCTTGCAGTGAGCCAAGATTGCGCCACTGCGCCCCAGCCTGGGCGACAGAGCGAGACTCTGTCTCAAAAAAAAAAAAAAAAAAAAAAAAAAAAGAACTGCATTGTAATGAATACCAGATGAAGTACAGTAGGTTTCAAAATAAACTAATCACATTTATGTATGCTTTTGATAATGAACAGTCATCATTTCACCTTCTCTTCAACCCACTTAAATCCCCCAAAGCTACCAATCCACTCTAATTTGTGTAAAGTAGAATCACTGAGTTTCTTAAATATATTTTTCTATTCTCACACTTACATTCTACGAACTACCTAATTAAATGTAAAGTCTTCCTCTTTTCAACTGGTTATGATGGAAAAGAAACAGAGTTAACCTAACTTGAATTACCAGCTTATAACCAATGCCTTACCTGTGTCTTAACTGAATTACTACGTCACTGGAATTGTAGAGGACATTAACACTGTAATACATTTTCCATTCCCTTCACAAGCTTCCACAACCACAGTCTCTTCTAGTCAGTTTTTGTTGGATACTGATCCACACAGATCAGAAGCTATTCGGCTCACCATAGTAAATATTTGAAACATACTAATAAAACAATGGAAGAAACCGGCAAGATAAAAGTAACCAGGTTCTACTAATACAGCCTTGTCTACTTAAAATTACTTGTATTTACATAGATACACTCCCTAACAAGGGTATGGCTGAAATATCTCAGTGCTTAGCTCCAGTTCAAATAAGGAAAGAGTCAAGGGGCTGAACTTCTCTGAAATCAAAAGGTAAATGATGCAGTGAAGCAAGAAGCCTTGATGACAGCATCAAATTTGCATAATTTGTTTAAGAAGGACCCACCACTATTTTAATTTACATAATCTGCAACCATTGATTAGGTAGTTTTTCGTCATATAAAGGGCCATCCTCAGGTTAAACTTTTCCTGCTTCTCCCTCAAACACAGATCTCATTTCCTAATTGTGTTCCAGAAACTATGGACAGACCGGATGCAGTGGCTCACGCATGTAAAGGCTGAAGCAGGTGGATCACTTGAGGACAGGAGTTCAAGACCAGCCTGGCCAACATGGTGAAACCCCGTCTCTACTAAAAATACATACACAAAAAAACTGGCAGGCCACAGTGGCACACACTTGTGCTCCCAGCTACTCAGGAGACTGAGGCACAAGAATCGCTTGAACACGGGAGGCAGACGTTGCAACGAGCTGAGATCACACCACTGGACTCCATCCTGGGCAACTGGCTTGAGGGAGACTGTCTCCAAAAAAAAGAAAAAAGAAACACAGAAATTCCATGTCACTGGGACACAAAATGGCCACTGCAGAACCACAGAGAGGAACAAGTTACAAAAGATATGCTGACCGTCAGAGCAACTCTTTTAAAATTATTGTTCAAGGCAGCACAGCTTCCCATTGGCCCACCAACTTCAAACCTTGCCATGTTTCAAGACAGAATGAAAGATCTGTGCTCGTCTAATGAATCTCTTTGATAACTTATAGCATTCCAAGCATGTTATATACATATGAGAGACAGACAGCATCCTCTCTCCCCGCAAGAAAGTGAATAAGCCATAAAAGCTAGCCATCCTACTTACTTTCTCTGTAACTACAAAAGGCCCAATTCTATTTTTCATCTGCTACCCTAGAAAACTGATTGGACTGAATGTCTAGGCTGCTTCCTTATGTCCTTTTAATAAAGCCAGCCACAGTAAAGAAAACAGAAATTAGCGGGAAGTGCAGAGCTCTTTGCCACTGGGATTCACAGCAGCCTTTGGACAAGCCATTATGGTTGTCTGGCTCCAGCCCTCTTCCCAATAACCACCACCCCCTTTCTCGCCTACCCCACACCACCCTCCAAGATCAAAAGCAGCACTTACTGTTTATAACATCCTGAGCAATCCGGGAATCTCAAGAGGCTTTTGTTGCCTTTCCCACCCCTCATTGTTTCTGCTCCAAAAACTGTTTTTTAATGAGACAAGCCAGTCCTGAAACAGCCACACCAGTGAATCCGGCCTGCCTCAAATGACAATCCTCTAAGATGCCTTGTAAGGAAAGGGGAGGGGGGTGCCTCCAGTGAATGTCAGAACAAGAGCGTGTGGTTCCCAGCCTGCTCACTCCCAGCAACTGCACAGTTGTGGGGCTGCAAAGGCAGCTCTTCTCCAGGTGGTAGCAACCACCAACACCAAAGCATAAACAAAAAACAACAAAAATCTGGAAGTTCTTGCTGGACATGGAAACCATTCTAGGTATACGAAAACAAAGACCTGCCTGTTTCATGTAGACAACTATGTGCCTCATCCCCCTGCACCTCACTGCTGTCTCCCTGTCCTTCTCCAATTGCCTACATCTAATATGCTGGCTGGATCCTCATGTCCTCCAGCTGGGCCTTGGAGTTCAGCTTTCTCTTTGAAGTTTGAATACAAATGGAGAAGTCCTATTTGTTTAATCTTTTTTTTTTTTTTTTTTTTTGGAAACGGAGTTTTGCTCTTGTAACCCAGGCTGGAGTGCGGTGGTGGGATCTCGACTCACTGCAACCTCCGCCTCCAGGTTTCAAGTGATTCTCCTGCCTCAGCCTCCCCAGTAGCTGGGATTACAGGCATGCACCACCACGCTTTAATCATTCTTATTCTCACAGCTGATAATATTCACTACTCTGGAGCAAACTCAAAACCTAGCACCTTCAGTGAACCCCAGCACCAAGGCAAACAGACTAGCCTCTACCTCCCTGTCCATCCTCACCTCATCTGCTGGAACTTGCAGGCACTGCTGGCCAGCAACAAACAGCAGAATAGGGGACACCTAAATACACCAGTTTTGTGGGAGCAGGTCTGGTATTAAAGAAACAAACCCTGGAGGGATCGGCTCTCCACACACCAGCTGTGTGCAATGCCACCCAAGGGTGCGTCCACCCTGAAGATGAAGGGTGTGGAGCTAAAACAAACAGCCATGCAGCCATGGCATTTTCTGAGATTCAAAATCCTCAACAAAAGAAACTCCAACTAAAACCCAAAAAAGATACTTCAGAACCAGCACCTCCGAGACGCAAGAGGGTACCTTCTGGCAGTGGATTATGGACCCATCAGTTACACGGCAAGCATTCAGGTACCTTTGGGGAAAACTCACCTTTACTGATGAAGTTCAACCTCACTTTAAGTTCAAGAGGCAAGACTCCAGGTTTACTGAAGTAAAAGGTAAAAATTTCCTAGGGAGTTTTGGGGGGAAATTACTCTTACCACAATGTCGGTTGAATACCCCAGATTTCAAGCAAAACTGTATTTCTACCTGCAAACCTATGCATCACCTTTAAATGACTCTCAGTTACACGAAACCATAACCATAGCCACCTCGGGAAATCAAACTATTATCCTAAATGAGACTTGCATTTTCCTGCAAAACAGAAAAAACTGACATGTTAATATTGTCTGTTGTGTTTCAGATCGATTATTTTTCAACTCGTCCTCAGAGCTATTTCCTACCCCTTTCTCAAGGGGATTTCACAGAGGGACAGGAAGAAATTATTTCTGATGAAAAAAATTCTACTGCTAAATAGATAAAATCAAATTAAGTACATGCAACAAAGTACCATTTCTAATTATAAATAACTGATGGGACAAGAAGCACAAAATCACAACCTATTATACTCAAGACTGTCTACAAGAGATTCATTCTAGACCAAACATACACTCACTGAAACCCCACAGCAACTCTATAACAAAGGTACTATTATCCCCATTTTACACAAGCAACTTGAAGCATAGGCTGGCTAAATGACTTGCCCAAGGTCATTCCACAGAGAAAGCTGAGATTCAAACCTAGGGTGTCTGGCCGTAGCCATCCTATTAACCAAATCATACTGCTTTCAAATCTGTGTTAAAAACAATAGCTGTGGGCCAGGTGCGGTGGCTCACGCCTGTAATCGCAGCACTGCAGGAGGCCGAAGCAGAAGGATCATCTGAGGTCAGGGGTTCAAGACCAGCTGGCCAACATGGTGAAACCCCGTCTCTACTAAAAATATAAAAATTAGCTGGGCATGGTGATGGGTGCCTGTAATCCCAGCAATCTAGGAGGCGGAGGTTGCAGTGAGCCGGGATCACACCACTGCACTCCTGCCTGGGTGACAGAGCGAGACTCCGTCTCAAAAAAAATAGCAAGAACAGTCCAAAATGTCTTCACTTCTAACCAGCACAAGCATAAGGACTACTGTCCTCAGCAACAAACCTCACAATGATTAAAGACATAATCTTCATTACGAAATACTCCTAACTGGCCACCTCTGTAGGGTAGCAACTAAATCTGAGAGAGAAGCATAGAATCTGGCCGGGTATGGTGGCTCAGGTCTGTAATCTCAACACTTTGGGTGGCCGAGGTGGGCAGACAGACCACTTGAGTTCAGGAGTTCACAAAACCCTGTCTCTACTAAAAATACGTGTGCCTGTAGTCCCAGCTACAAGGGAGGCTGAGGCAGGAGAATCGCTTGAACCCGGGAGGCAGACGGAGGTTGCAGTGAGCAGGGATTGTGCCACTGCACTGCAGCCTTGGCAAGAGTGAGACTCCATGTCAAAAAAAAACCCATAGAATCTGTATTTCACATATGTTTTCAAGCCAGCAGACCCCACTCCAGTGGTACTTTTCGTATTAGTTGAGAAAATACTGAAGATAACATTTGTGGGATAAAAAAAAAAAAAGGAAGCAGGACCCGTGTAAACTGTGTTCTTTCTAATCTTGGTTCCAGCTTATGACCTCAGTCACTGGGGAATCAATCTGAAGACAAAGAATTTGGAAGTCATCACTTACTTCTTTCATAAATTTGGGAGCCCTAAGAAACTCATGTCTGAAATCACTAATGAACGTACTAAACGTATAGACGGCACACTGGGCCCAGTTAGCACATACTACAGGACTTGCTTGCTTCATTAATGCACTTTCCCATTTCTGCTAACAATTTTAACAGAACTCTCAAGTTGAAAAAACATAAGACAGAACTGTGCGAAACACCACTCATTTATTTTGGTAACTTTAGGACAACCACAACTTCTGGGGATTTGCAGCCTAAAAAGTGACTTGAAGCAGCTGAAGATATTTCACTTTTTTGACCGTATCTCATCTCAATTATTCAGGTATTCCAGTCACACTCTAGATACGTGACTACTTCTAAATATGTAAGTTTTCTGTGTTAAAATGGCAGACTGAGCACTTGACCCTATGGTTTACTGACTGCACTATGATTCCCACAGCAAAGATCAAAGCTATATGAGAGAGACTGGAGTTTTCCAAGACAAGGCAACAGGTCACATAAATCTTGGAAAGCCAGCTGGTATAGATGGGCATGGGCATCAACCTTGCTAATTCATCCATCATGGGTTCAAAGAGCATTCTAAAGGGACATCTCTCATCCTCTCTAGTCCTGTAGATTGCCTACTACCTGGCATCTGAAGGAAGTTGTTTGCAATAAAAACATGTCTAAACTCTTCTTTCTGGCAGAATCAATTCACTTATACACATTGAGAATTTTTGGACAAGCACGTTGCTCTTCTATTTCCTTTTGTTCTTAGGTATTATTTATTATGTACAAATTATTTCTAAGGCAAAATACTATTCAAAACATATTGCTGAGGATGCAATATTCTTTGATTTTAGAAACTGCATAATCCAAACCTGATTTTCCAATACATAAAAATATGGAATGCTTCACAAATTTCCGTGTCATACTTGCATATGGGCCATGCTAATCTTCTCTGTATCGTTCCAATTTTAGTATACGTGCTGCTGAAAGGATCACTCTTCTGTTTCTTCTGAAAGGCTTTTCTATAATGGCAACCCCGACTAAACACACCAGGCTAAGTAAGTGCATATTTTTTGGTTTTACTGAAGTAGTCGGGAAACCAACAGTAATAAAGGCAATTTATAATAATTCACTAATTATTGCTGCCCATTCATTTCACAGTCCCCAAACCTTCCCTAACCTACAGGGTCGACCTCTGGCATCTATGTACCATGGATTGTCTGTGACACTGTTCCAATCCAAGTTTCCTCTCTCCTCTCATTTAAGAGGCCTCAACTGCATCTCCAGGATTCTATCCACTTCTATACACAAGCACCAAACTGATTAAACTACGTCTAACATATGATTTATAACTAGCTCCCAATGTCATTTATTAAAACTAAACCCTGCCTATAAGAACTGTAATGCCACAAATCATAATTTAGATGACAGCAAATTTCAAAATGCTATTTACTTATTATTCATTATTTTAACAAATACTGAAGTACCACATGCCAGGCACCGTTCCAGGTGCTTGAGGTAAATTTATGAGCAGGAAGATTCACCTCAAGAACAAAAAGATTCTTGCGCTTCATTTTTTTAAATTATTGTTATTACTTTATATTCTAGCAGAGAAAACCAAAACCACACAAATAACAAATAAGGTATCTGAAGTAGTGACAAATGTTATAAATAAATGGGTAATTTGACAGAATCACAGCAGCAGAGCACAGGAGTGGGGGAAACAGGAGCCACAGCAACCTGCAGAGTGGATGAAGATTAATTTGAATACAGCCTCTGCCATCCACTACCTGAGCTTAACCTTAAGCCCATCCCCTTGACTTATCTATGAACAGCAGCACTGTTCATGGCTACCCAGAATTAGAAGGACTCAACATCAGGACACCTTGGGCCTCGGGTCCAGATGCAGTATTTTCTCCCCAAATGAAGAGATAAAAACAAAAGCAGCACCTCCATGAGGGCTTCTGGACAGCCATGGGCCAGCAGAAGGTATAAAGATATTTGGGGAGAGACAGGCCAAAGATAATTACCAATGTCTACTCTCCTAGGCCCAGGGCAGGGATCATCTGCACCTAGGAGAAGAGGCTTAGATGACAAATATATTCTCCCATAGTGAGAAGAAATTCATTTTCTATAATTGGTGCTTAAAATGCAGTTAACTCCACAAGTTTCAACACATCAGCCAGAGAGTGTTTCCACCAAGACTTCCTGTTCTTTTCCAGATTTGCAAGTCAAAACACTAATGCCACAAGAAAAATACACCATTTCTGAATCTGTACGGCATGCTGCAAACTCCACAGTGCTCTCAAGGACAGCACGCTGCCACGGCACCAACACCCTGCCTGCTTAGATGTGAACAGCAACCCTGGCTCAGCTCAGTGTTGGCAGCAGACTTCCCAGAAAAGCTGGCACTCTTCAAAATGGGAAGTCACCAATGAAGAGGCACAAATGCAAGACCCTGTCTGTACTGCTTGTGCAGTACCTCCTAGGGCTTGGGGAGCTGGGACATGTAGTGACTATAAACCCAGGCTACCCTACCCCAACCTCCAAACACTGGTTCTCAGCCACAGCGCTTTCTTCATACAACTAAAAATGAGATGTTACAGTGTACACACAGACAATAGAATGGGACTTTCTCATCCATGAAAACTGAGATTTTCCTGTTTCCTTGGGGTACCATGGCTCCTTGCTATTCTAAGTCAACATATTCTCCCTAACCATCAAAAGGAGATCAGGAAGCAGAGGACAGGTGTCCACTGCCTAACTCTGTAATGTACAAAAAAGCTCCGACAGCAATCCATTAACGGCACTGAATTCTTTTCCAAGAAGATTGTTTAAAAACAAGCAACATAAACAGAAAACTCCCACAGACTTTATGGAAGGCACTATTCTCAAACTGGAGGCTGCAGCTCGGTTTGTGGGAAAGATGCTGAACGGAGAGAACTCCAGTGTTTCGTCGGAACAAGAAGGCTTGGGTCTGTCAGTATATTTGCTTGTTTTGTCCCCTAGTGGGGTGATGAGGTGTAAAGGTAAGGGCAGAATCTGGCTGGATCATCTCTCAGTTACTAGGTTCTTTCAGTGTGTGTGAAAGATAAGGTTGCTTTAATGCCCACTTGAGAAAAAGACTACAGGGAATAATAACGAAAGGACCAGGCCAGGCTTACAGGGAAAAAAAGAAACACAGACAATGAGCGAGTCACAAGAAGAACACAGACAGAAATGAGAGGAGACTACTGATCCATAACAGGAAGGAACAAACCATACACACGGCCTGGATGAATCTCAAAGCAAAGTGAAGGGATGGAGACACAAAAGTGCTTCCATCTATATGGCATTTACAACAGGCCACCCTAATCTACAGTGCAAGAAAGGTCGGCATTGGCATGGGGGCACAGGAAAGAAGCACAAGGGAGCTTTCTCGGGTGACAGGAGGTGCATATATTGGTGGGATAGTAATACCCAGATGCGTGCAGTTGTCATAAGTTATCACAGTGTACACCTGAAATGGCTGCATGTGTAAATTTTACTTCAGTAAGATTGGTTTTTTTAAAAATCCAAACTGAGGCCGGGCATGGTGGCTCACGCCTGTAATCTCAGCACTTTGGGAGGCCAAGGCTGGTGGATCACGAGGTCAGGAGTTCGAGCCCAGCCTGGCCAAGATAGTGAAACCCTGTCTCTACTAAAAATACAAAAATTAGCCAGACGTGGTGGCGGACGCCTGTAATCCCAGCTAATCGGGAGGCTGAGGAAGGGAACTGCTTGAACCTGGGAGGTGAAGGCTGCAATGAGCCAAGATCGCGCCACTGCACTCCAGCCTGGGTGACAGGGCAAGACTCCGTCTCAAAATCAAAACTGACTTAGAAGGTTTTTGTTTTTGTTTTTTAAATCTAGAACAGTAGGGGTGCGTATGTAGAATGAGCTATGACAATTTTTTTTTTTCTTTCTTTTTTTTTTTTTTTGAGACGGAGTCCCGCTCTGTCGCCCAGGCTGGAGTGCAGTGGCGCAATCTCGGCTCACTGCAAGCTCCGCCTCCCGGGTTCACGCCATTCTCCTGCCTCAGCCTCTCCGAGTAGCTGGGACTACAGGCGCCCGCCACCACGCCCGGCTAATTTTTTGTATTCTTAGTAGAGACGGGGTTTCACTGTGGTCTCGATCTCCTGACCTCGTGATCCACCCGCCTCGGCCTCCCAAAGTGCTGGGATTACAAGCGTGAGCCACCGCGCCCGGCATGCTATGACAATTTTTTAGGTTAAATTGATTTCTCTAGAAAGTAGCCATCCAAATAAAATAAAAGTTAATACCAAAAGCCACACCTCTGGCAATATAATCCAGGGACCTGGTCCAAATGTGGAAAATTTCCCCAAGTTTCATGTGGTTAAAAGTGACTTATTAAAGAATATTTTACAATACAAACTCCCTTTTGGGGCTTAGGGTATTAAGAGGAAAAAAATTTTTAAGGAAAATATTAAAAGAAAAAAAAAAACAGTTACCTTTTTTGCAAGCCGAATCAGAGTGCCATCTGTGGCTTGTGTTTAGGAATTTGCTTTTGTGCTGCGCAGAAAGGCAGACCGAATATTCACCTATGGGGGAGAAAAAGCTTGCTCACAAGTCTTCGGACTTTTTCTTTTTCTTTGTTTCTTGAGACGGAGTTTCGCTCTTGTTGCCCAGGCTCCTGGAGTACAATGGCGCGATCTCGGCCCACCACAAACTCCGCCTCCCAGGTTCAAGCGATTCTCCTGCCTCAGCCTTCCCATGTAGCTGGGATTATAGGCATGCGCCACTATGCCTGGCTAATTTTGTATTTTGATTAGAGATGGGGTTTCTCCATGTTGGTCAGGCTAGTCTCGAACTCCCAACCTCAGGTAATCAGCCTGCCTTGGCCTCCCAAAGTTTTGGGATTACAGGCATGAGCCACCGTGCCCAGCCTCTTCAGACTTTCTCTAATGTAAAAGTGTACCAGAGAGACTCACCATGCTCATGACTGGTACAAGGTGGTGTGAGGCTGGTGATGGGCACTGCCAGGGGTTACTGGATTAGGAGCAAGGGTGATATGAATCCTCTAAGATTCCAACTCCTACTGTCACAAGCCCCACTGATGCGCCACGCGGAAGGGTCTCTGAGACCAACAGCTTATTATAGAATTATTATAGCAACTATCTCACTGCACACGTGCCATGTTAGCCCTGGAACTAAAATACCCGCATCCCAAAGGATGTGAAGTCCTCACATTCACTCTATGAGGGTTCCCATTCCCACAAAGGGACTGGGCAGGCAGCCGTGAGAAGACAACTCAGAGTGAACAGGGCACTGAAAATTAGAACGAATTCCCAGAGTTGGAATCAGCCACCTCCAGCCCACAAACCAAAGTCAGCTCAGTTTCTGGCATGAAATTATTTACAAGTCATCCTGGCAGGAGTCACATCCAAGATTTATTTTAAGACAATAATCTTGGTCTAAATCTCAACTTCCAGAACTGGGCCACCAAAGAGCCAAGGGGGGAATGGGAATTCTGGAGATTGAAATCCCATCTCCTGGAAGATCTCAGAACACTTAGGCCCATCCCATCTCTGCACCTGCAGATGCTTACATACAAGGGCATCCCCTTCCCTCCAGAACTACCCAGCAAGAAATCCAGAGGGGAGCATGACCCAGAAACAGGGGAGAAGAGGGGAGGCCAAGGCATTCATAGCCTAGCTTGTGCCATCTTAAGAATCCCTACAGTAGAATTCAGGACCATCCTTGTTTAATTCAGCTCGCATTTTCCTATGTAAATCACTATTTCTGTTATGGTTGGAGTAATGTGGGAGAGGGTGATCTATTAATGCTATCTACAAACGGTAGGTTCAACAGACCAGTTCCACTGTGACTAGTCATTTGTAAAGAATACTGATTTTCTTAATTTCATTCCACAAAGAGGCTATGGCAGGAAGCATCATTTTTTCTACTGTTTTTCTTCTGCAGGATTTTGATAAAAACTAATATTCTTGTATTTTTACATAAATCACATGCTTGTTTTGCTCTAACCAGTAGCAAGAGGCAAAGGCATGTGTGTGGCACCTCTGGAAATTAAATTACCTATCTGGAATTCATCTGTTTCACCAGAGACACCCAGCCCCAGCCCATCCAGCCAACCTGGGAAAGCCTCCCTGGCCTTAATCTCATTAAGAGTCCAAAATCCACAGCCTTAAAGCAACAAAGCCATCTGTTTTCCCGCTGCTTCCCTGACTTTCTTCTTCGGAAGAGGAAGCTTTCTAGGTACCATTTTTTTTTGTTTATTACAGAGTAATACACGTTTCCTGGAGAAAATATAGATAAGCCTTATCTCCTGAGCATTCATCCCTCTTCCTAAACTCTTCCATGCCACTTCTCACCTCTGGGCCTTCCACTTTCACTTTGGAACACACTGCTGGCCAATCCCATCTTCACCTGGCTAATCCCCGTCCTTCAAGTCTTCTTTCACCCCTCAGTGTGGATTAGTTGCCCCTCCCACCTGTGCCTACACCACCACTTCATTTGTCAAAGCATACATACATACACACACACACACACACACATGTTTATATATGTATGCTTTATATATTATATGTATGCATATATTTACTAAATTTTCCAAGATAAAACAAAAAAATTAAACTGTAAATACTGTTTTCTCACTTGCTTTTTTCACTTACTTTGTCAGTCAACATTCTTGCTACCATTTCATTTTAATGACTGCACGGAACAGATGTTCCATAATTTAACCAATCCCCTATTGGTTTCCATTTTTCACTGGGATACATAATAAAATACTTACTACACATCCTTGTGGCCAAATTCCTAGAAGCAGAGTGGCTGAGTGAAATGGATGCAAAATATCATACTACTTATAGCGCATACTAGATGCTTAAAACATGGGATGTCAATTTTTAAAGATACTAACACAGTCTCCACATAGAGAATAATGACGCACCTGAAACCTTCATAAAAGAAATGACTGAGGGAACACAGGATTTTTAAGCCCAAAGAAGATGAACAATGAGTCTGCTGGATGAGAAATAATGTTTAGTTCCTTCCGAGGTCAAAAATGGGGAACACGTTGAAAGAAATGGAAAGAGGTATTCTGTTAAATTCAAGAGAATGGAATTTTCCCAGAGATATCCAACATCAATCTTGCAGCTACTTAAACTATTCAGGCTGAGACAGGAAGTAATCCTGACAGGGGAAAGATATTGGGCCAGCTTCACAGGAAGGGCAGTCAGTCAACCAAAAAGGTCACTCATGTTCAACTACTACGATTTCCACCCTGCAGGGGACTTCCCCACTGCACTCTTTCAAATTAAACTTGAGAAAAGCCATGATTAAACTTTCCTATATTAGCCTAACTATTATCCAAGCACATAGCCTATTTACTGTTCACAAAATATAAGAAAACAAATTTCACCAATAAGCAAAAGTCATGGTGGATCAAACTGTAGATTCCATTAGTGACCATGGTACAGTAACATGTTTTTACAATTCCTGTCTTTTCAAAGTAGGGAGAGTCTGTCTTATCCTCACATCTTTTGGCTCTCACAGTAACAAATATATAATAAGATAATAAGAGCAGATGAGGCTAATGACCACATTTGCTGTAATTACCTAATCTCGTTGTTTTTAAGGAAGGAAGGTATTCAGTAGATCAACTGTCACTATTTAACCACAGGGGAGAAAACAGGACTCTCTCTTTCTGGATTTCTATCAATGTTTATATGCAAGATTTTAAAGGGAAGTAAGGGAATGAAGAAAGCATTACATTTAGGCTTCAGTGATAAGCCATTATCTTTAGAGAGGCTGAGTTGAGGGAAATGACAAACAGCATGAACATCCAGTTCTTGGTGACAATAAATGAGGCTCCAGATCCAGATGGCCTTTGAATCTGGCCCCTCTGGCTTCTATTTCCACACAGAATCACTTTCAAATCGCCCACCTTCTAAAAGTTCATTTATAAACCTGCAGTTTAAAACCTAGAATGCACTCCATCATAGAAATGATGGCACTTGTTCCAAACCAGCACAAAGGAATTAAACAAAATTCACTAGTATAATAATGAGAAAAGAGTTAAAGGATTAAGGAAGAGGACTAGAAGCTGCTAAGGGGTGAGGGTATTCCCTGCACCCTTTCAGAAAACCAGAAAAATTTAAGGAGGAAGAACCGTTACCAGCCATTCTGTGCATCAAGATTAGAATGGAAACTCGAAAGTTTTGAGCAGAACAAAACCATGTCAGGGTCTATAGCTTATCAAGTGTTTGTTTTAGTTGACACCTGACTGGCTCCTGAGAAAATAATTATGTTTTAAGCTACGCTGGCTAGGAGTCTGAATTTCTTGGACCGATGAATTATGCATGATAATGAACTCTGCAAATTAGATGAAACTAGGCTCTGCTGTCCTAGCAAATTTGGGCAATGAACATATTTCTCATGAGCTCCTAGTAATAAATCTGAAATTAAACTAATCACATAATTAAAGGGAGAACCTAGTAGCTGAAGTACAGAAACATACAAAATTTCTCCCCACAAACTACAAAGTTTTCAATAGAGGTAAGTCATCAGAAAAAAAAAATACTAAAAATGAGGCAGCTAAATCACATTTTCTGGTGGGGGAGAAGAACCACAACCCCATCCCGAAAACAAAGATCCAAGGAATTTTAAAGTTTGAATGTAAACATTAATTGCAATATACTAAAAACAAAACAAAACTGGGATCACGCCTGTAATCCCAGAACTTTGGGAGTCACAGGCAGGAAGATCACCTGATGTTGCCTGAGACCAGCCTAGGCAACATGGCAAAACCCCATCTCTACGAAAAATACAAAACTTAGCCGAAAATGGTACCACATGCCTGTGATCCCAGCTCCTAGGGCGGGTGAGGCAGGAGAAGCACCTGAATCCGGGGGCCAGAGGCTGCAGTGAGTGCCACTGCACTCCAGTCTGGGCGACAGGAAAAAATGTTTTCTTCTTCTTTGAGACAGAGTCTCATGCTGTAGCCCAGACTGGAGTGCAGTGGAACTAACTATCTTGGCTCACTGCAACCTCCGCCTCCCGGGTTAAGGCGATTCTCCTGCCTCAGCCTCCCGAGTAGCTGGGACTACAGGCGCCTGCCACCACGCCCAGCTAATTGTTTGTGTACCTTTAGTAGGGACGGGGTTTAACTGTGTTGGCCAGGTTGGTCTCGAACTCCTGACCTTGTGATCCACCTACCTCGGCCTCCCAAAGTGCTGGGATTACAGGCATGAGCCACCACGCCCAGTCTAAATTTTTTTAACGTTAAAAAAATATATAATTTTTATGAATATAATTGATTAAATATAATAATATAATTAATATAATAGATATTAACTTCAAAGTACATGGGTAAGGTCAGGGAAAAAAATAAGCTGCCTATTTCCCCACCTTCCATTTTCCTTCACTCCACTTGCCCTTGTGTTTTCATTCCTAGGTTTTAACAAAAGTCAAAAAAAATTTTTCAAGTACCTAAAAATTAAGTTTAAGGAAGAGGATATTTTTCCCCTTTCCCCAGAATGTGGACTAAATAAACAGTATGATCCTTATGAAAGGTGACCATGTTGGGCCGGGCGCGGTGGCTCATGCCTGTAATCCCAGTACTTTGGGAGGCCGAGACAGGTAGATAACCTAAGGTCAGGAGTTCAAGACCAGCCTGGCCAACATGGTGAGACCCTGTCTCTACTAAAAATACAAAAATTAGCTGGGCACGGTGGCAGGCGCTTGTAATCCCAGCTACTCGGGAGGCTGAGGCAGGAGAATAGCTTGAACCCGGGAGGCGAAGGTTGCAGGGAGCCGAGATCATGCCATTGCACTCCAGCCTGGGCAGCAAGAGCAAAACTCCATCTCAAAAAAAAAAAAAAAAAAAGAAAGAAATATGACTATGTTGTTAATGAGAAAAGAGGCTGGCTGGCTCACTGCTAGGGAGAAGGAATTCTTGAGTTTTTGTTCTTTCTACTGCTGCGGATGATTAACTCGACACCAAAGGAGATTGTCCCCCTCAAATCTTAACAACCTGTGAAGCACTTAAGAGCGTCTGCCACTTGTGATCCTCAAAGTACGAAAAGTTGAAGTTACTTGCCAACAGAAACCCGGGAAAACTGTAAGCCTCGAGGATTACTGGTAGAGCTTCTAAAAATCTGACGTTTAGAAAGATAGATTTGGTCCCACAAGTGGGCCACCAGAAATGGAACTGGAATTTGTCTCTGCATTTTAAAAACTGTAACCAAAACCACAGATGAATAGTAGAAAATTCTTTCCTTACAAAAGTTCAGAATAATGTATTAACGGGTAAGATAATGCATATAACACAAATACCTAAAGATACAGTGAACTCCCTTGTAAATTCATAATACACTGTCCAAGGAATTCACAGGACTTTATTTAAACAGTTAATACATAATATATCTCTCACACACAGAATGTTAACAGATATTGGAGAAGTGCTCCAAAGAGGCGGCGATGGGGAAGAATCAAGGCAAGAACCCCGAAGACCCCTTGAACTCCAGTTATTTTCAGTCAACAATGGTGTCTGCTTCTACCAAGTACCCAGTGACGAGGCTGTGGTTAGGGGAAAATGAGGTGATTTACTCACACATCAGAACCACATTCTAGCTTGAACCTAAACTCATCCACAAATGCAAACAAGAAGAGAAAGAAACACAGCACTAAAGAATGAAACTAATTTTAACTCTAAGCTAAGCTATGTTGTAGGACAAGAGGAGGAGGATGAAGAATGAAATTTAGCGTGGCTAAACTGGAAACAACCAAAGGCATTCAGCTGCTCAGGAGGCTTTTCCCCTCTCCAAAGTGGAGTGACAGAATTAGCCAGTGCCAGCACTCTCCCTGCACCCTTTTCTCCTGGGGTAGGCCCACAGCGGAGCTGCTCTCTGAGTAAGAAATCCTGCATTACGCTACATAAAGGAGGGACAGTGTGCAGGATGACCAGCCAACATCAATCTTCAATGGCCATTTCTTAAAATCCTTCTTCACGTTTTCTTCAACAATACTAGCTACATGGCCAACATTTAAAAGATGGAAGGCCTTTGACAACTTCCTCAAGCCCAGGCTCATTAACCAGCTGGAAACTGTAGGCAAGAAACCCTGTCCAACCAAAAAAACCCAGACTACCCCTCCTGCCAATCAGTGATAAGAGAAAACTTGGTTGTGGTGACCCCAAAACAGGTGTTAAATGTTCCATCACAACTGGTTGTAAAAAGCAGTCAGCTGAAAGGAAAGGGCCAATAAAGACAGCGAAACACATGCTGGAAACAGCTGCTCCGCCCCTCCCTGCACCTCACCAAGCAGACAAGATGCACCACCGCAACCTTGCAACCTGATCGTGCCCCCTGCCAGCACTGGATACACCCATGGACACCCAGGAAAAACAGAAAATGCTCATAATCTAAGAAAGCAGATACTAAGTAAATTGGCCAGAGCTACTGCATTCACTCTGGATGCAGGGCAGAAATCCTTAAGAGTCACAGAGCAGCCTACGGGTGGATTTTAAAGCCTACAAGGAAACGTTCAATAAATATTTGTTGATTGATTTTTTTAAAGAGATGATTAAAGGGTTACAGGGGGAAAGGCCAAGCTACAAAGGTCAAAAGTAAAGCATCACTCATCTAGACATGGGAGTCTGTAAAGGGCCTTCTGATGATTGCCTAGCTGTTTCAGAGAAGGACTGTAACCATGAGCTGGCTGCTCTCTGGTGTCTGCAACTTGGACGGACTGGGAGAGGTGGCCTGGAGGCTTGGAATCCTCTGGCTTTAGAGTCCTCTAAAAAAAGTGAATAAATTATCACCTCTCCAGATTTTACCAAAAAGTGCATGTTTAACTACCCAAGTTACAGTGGGGGGCAGGGGGGATCAGCAAATTATGTCCATTCTCTACCACCAGCTCCAGGAAGGAGGAAAAGGAGCAAAAGGAGGCTGGGACAACTGAGGCTGCGCAGCGAGATAGGCAGCTGATCTTGAGGCTCCTGAGCCCTGAGCCCTCCCTCAGCTGGTTATCAACGCTGGTTATTAGGGGAAGTAACCACTATCACCTGCACTTACTCTAGGACTGTTTACAGCAGTTGACATTTATTGCCTCCTCTAATCCCCACAGCAACCCAGACCAAGGTTGAGACTGTGATTATCTCTCAGCTGAAGAAACGGAGGCCCAGAGAACATAAGCAACATGCCTGGAGTCACACAGCTTAAACGAATTATCACTGTTGTTGAGGTCTCAACCCAGTGCTCTCAACCACTAAATTATGCCCTGGGTTTAATGCTGGTTTCAAGATTACCTATTATTAAACTTGCAGCCAGGATTCGCCCAGGTGAAGTAAAAAGAAGGCACCTTACACTAATAATACAAACAGTAACCTCTGCACCTGAAATACCATTGTCAAATTGTTGAAAACTTCTATTTCCTTGTTCAATAAGCTTGCTTTATTCAATGGTGACTGAGTTTGGGTTTTTTCCTTGGGAGTGAAATGTTGAGGTCAGTATTCAAAGCATCCCCAAACTCTTTTAATCACATGTTGAAATAATAACAAAGGAGGGGCAACTCTTCTCACATTGGGTATTATTTGGCTGGGCAAAGAGGTGAGAAGCATATTAAATAGTGCTTCCAATAAATGTATAGAAAGCCTACAAACAAAAATGTTGGACTTTAAAGAATCAAGCCCTAAGGCTTAAAAAGCACCCCCACAGAGGGAAGGCCAGGAGTTAAGTGGCTTTGCATGTGATGCAATGAGCCTCTGGCCAACCACACTGCCCGTGCAGGATTACTGCCCATAGCCTTGCTACTCAAGGCAAAGCAGTAGCATACTTGGGAGCTTATTTGAAATGCACACCCTCAGGCCCTGCCTGAAACAGAATGAACCCCAGAATGTGCAACAGTTCAACAAGATCCCCAGATGATGCCTATGAATGTTCAAGTTCGAGGTGCGCTGCCTATAGGATGAATGCCTTACATCATCATCACACATTCCACCAGAAAGCTGGTTGAGGAACCAGCTGCTACTAGTTTGTCACAGTAAGACCTAAAATTCTGTAGGCTACCTTTATAAATTATCAATTAGGATTATAATTCCTGCCATAACTTCGAATTTACTCAAAATCCTTTGTCATTTAACTTCATAACCATTGTTCATTTTGAAAAATAACCACCTGGGCCAGGTGCCGTGGCTCATGCCTGCAATCCCAGCACTTTGGGAGGCCGAGGCAGGTGGATCACCTGAGGTCAGGAGTTCAAAACCAACCTGAAACCCCTTCTCTACGAAAAAATACAAAAATTAGCTGAGCATGGTGGCAGGTGCCTATAATCCTAGCTGCTTGGGAAGCTGAGGCAGAAGAATCGTTTGAACCCAGGAGGCGGAGGTTGCAGTCAGCCGAGATCACGCCACTGCGCTCCAGCCTGGGCGACATAGCAAGACTCCATCTCAAAAAATAAATAAAAAATAAATAACCAACAAATAACCTGTGATCACAATAAACAGATACAAAATGAGGTTATATGTTATCCTTTGCCTTAAGGTTGGCCATCCTAGGCAATGGACAGCCCTGATTTAGAAAGAAATTCTCACTTAACTAAAAGTGGGTCACCATAAAAATTAACATATCTAGCAAAGTAAGAAAACATGTAAAAGAAAGTACAGTGACCACAATCAATATAAAGCACAGGAATAAACCTTCCTGATTATCAAGGCAAAAACAGGACTTAACACCATTAGGCTTTGAACTACTAAGTCAACAATGGAAAGCTTTCTCTTCATTACTCTTTTTTTTTCCCCTAAGACAGAGTCTTGCTCTGTCATCCAAGATGGAGTGCAGTGGCGCAATCTCAGCTCACTGCAACTCTGCTTCCCAGGTTCAGGCGATTCTGCTGTCTCAGCCTCCTGAGTCGCTGGGATTACAGGCGCCACCATGCCCAACTAATTTTTGTATTTTTAGTAGAGACGGGGTTTCACCATGTTGGCCAGGCTGGTCTCGAACTCCTGACCTCAGGCGATCTGCCCACCTCAGTCTCCCAAAGTGCTGAGATTACAGGGATGAGCCGCTGTGCCCGGCCTCTTCATTACTCTTCAAGTAACATGTTGGTAATAATGGTAATACCTGTAAAATGAAGAACTGAGATCATGAATCATCATCTTTCATTCAGAAAGATGAAAAGGTATCACGTTTCCCTATGTCCAAAGAGCTATCAACTATTCTTTCTCTTGACATATACTTTTCCGTAAGTTACCAATAACCAAAAACACACACCAATGTACAACTCACAAACACTGATCATGTATATTAATCAAAACTTTCACTGTTCCAGAAAAGTAAGTAGTTCTCTTTCCCTATTACAGTCTTAGTCACTACACCAGGCATTTCCTTCTCAAGCTAATAATAAAACATGTTTACCAACATACCAAAGAGGGCAGCCCCATTTACTGATTTGAATTTAATGCTTGAGTATCCACATAATTTTCCTTACGTTTCAAATATACAAGACAACTACTGTTTTTCATTCCATCTTCCTATCAAATCACTATGGGAAAAGGAAGAGACTCATCCCATAAAAACTACTTTTAAGGACTTAGACTATTGAGTTAATTCCACAAGAGAAAATAAAATGTGGTCAACAATACTCATTTCATGTAATACTTGCTTAGTGGAAAATGGACTGCAATCATCCATCAGTGTAAGTTAACCTCCACAGTCAATAAATAAACGGCACTTCTAGTCACTCAGATGAAACCTGAGAGGGCTAGAAAAAAAATAAAGGTATGAATGAGATGTAGCAAACCTCTAAATATCACACTGATGAGCGATTTCAAGCCAAAATGTATAGAACTCATGACAGAAAGTGAAATGCACATGATTAATATGGTGCCACTTCTAAATGCATTAAAGGTCGGCTAATACTCTCGGCACTCTGTGAAAAAAGAAAAAAATTTTATAGTAAAAAAGATCTCAAGTTTCCATTTGCTAACTCAGGTACCACCCTACCATTTTGTAGCTTTTCCTCTTTATGTGGCCCTTGCTGTTCCTTTGGAATTTTTAAAGACCTGGGATTTGAGTAATTGTAGCCGTTTCTGAAATAGTTATGGACAACCCAGTTACTTATACGCTGCTTTAAACATTTGCTTTTGAGTATCTGGTTTATAGAGAGACTACATTTGCAATCTTACCTATTTCTTTTATATCCAGAACCTTCTTACCGCAGTATCATTTGCTTGCTGTCTACCAACAGTCACTCATTGATAACTATCACTGATAGAGTGTGGGTAACCTTAACCTTATTCTGTCACCCTTCCGTCCCAGACCTAAACTTTTCAAGTAAGAATTCAACTTCTGTTTAACACCGGAGTCCTCATGGTTACTGCATCCTGTAACACCTCTAAGAATCATAGATAAAAGGGGGACTGCTTGCTGTCTTTCTCCAACCCTTCTCTCTCTCTCTCTCTCTCTCTCTCTCTCACACACACACACACACACACACACACACACACACACACCATGAGGACACTGGGTCTTTGCAAACAGGTTCTACTATCCAGTAAGTGGCTAATACATTTCATTCATAACTCGAAACAGACAGACTCCAAAATGAGCAATCTGTAATTTTAAATGTTGTCATTAGTCTCCCCGCTGCAAGCGGTTAAAGAAGGCCTTGCAAGCTCATGAATTACGGGTACAGTTTATTACTCTGAATGAGCTCACAACAAGCACAGTATCTCAAGAAGATGGGAGGGGAAGGTTTCCAGGCCCAAAAGCTTACATGGAATGCAGCTTAAATGTCACTTATCCAATTGCAGGGGAATGATCCCTTCTACTCCCAGGCCCTTCTCCGCTTCCTTCCTTGTACACATGTATTATTATACACCTTTCCTTAAAATAAACATCAGACCAGGCTTAGCTTATTAGCCTTAGAGGTTTTTAAGTGCTTACAAGAGAAAAGGTCCTGTGGTCAAAGAATTAAACACAGGACAGAATACCCATCCAACCTTCACTGCGGAAAATTTTTCCAACAGATTTCAGCCTATCCCAACCCCAAATGCAGGAGATAAAGAAGCACACCCTAAATCAGAGGTTTCTTCTTACAAACACTGGGCCAACCAGAAATCCTATTTTGAGCATACATGGCATTCCATGTTGGTCACTCATAGAAGAATGGGGACATTATAACCTTTTGGAGGTTGGGAGGAAACAGGCAGTTCAACAGATATGCAGAATCCCACATCCACAGGGCCTGAGATACCAACAACGCTGGCCGGACAGGACCCCCATTTTCCTAAGGGACAGTGGGTAAAGTACGAGAAAGGATGAAGCAATCATCCTCAAAGCAACCAGGTCAAACTACCAGAAAAAAATGACTCACTGCTAAATATCTTATCTCTTTCACCCACACCCAAGCCCACCCCACTGAAGTGAGGAAACAGAGGCTGCCTGAGTAGCTTCCGGCCAAATGAGGACCGCTCTGCGAACTGCCACTGAGAACCATCTGTGAGGCGCCCAAACTCTGGTGCAGTGGCTGGAGAAAGGGAACTGAGACACAAGCCACAGGTTTTGGCGGTCTTCTTATTTCCCCCTAACTGGCCTAACTGAGCAGGAAACCAGCAGTTCTCAACGCAGGCCAACTGAGGTTCCAAATCCAACTCTACCTTCTCCAAACTATAAATTCCTTCCTATAGAAAAAGAGATGACACCTATTTCTGACACAAAGCACAGGAGTCCATGATGAAAAGCTGGGACTCAACAAATGTTTTGGTTCCCTCTAAAACTGCCTCACCACCTCAGTATGCAAGACCTTAACTCATGATCCCAGTCATCCCTTCCTCTACCAAACACACCTCTGTTGTACAGACACCTAAAATTTGAGAGCCCAATGAAGATTACAAGCTACCCTACTGATGCCCTCATCCTTACAAATTAGGTGTTGCCAGCAGGGACACAATCTACACTCAACATTCTTTACAAGACTTTGGTCCTTCTCAAAGGAGGCTTCAGAGAACCTTATGTCCAAGGGGTTGTATTCAAAATTAAGGCTCACAGGTCAGTGAAGTTTGAGAAATGTCGGGTACAGATAGCCAGGTTTCTTTCCTTCAGATGTTTTCGTGTACACCATGATCCTCTTAGAATCCAAGTACCCCAAAATTATTTCACCACCAAAGCATCCTCTCCGCTCCACCTGCTCCCCCTAAAATAAAATAATTCTCAGAACACATTTAAGGATACCCAGCACTAACTTCTCTTGTTCTATTTTGCTAGTGGATTGATTTGGGTCTTTACTGACAGAAGGGAGTGTTTTGTAAGTAATACATGTATAAATGTTCACTTTTAAAAATGTAAACTATACTGAGTATGGAGAGTAAAAATATGAAAGTTTATTTTCAGCAGCTCAGGGAAACTGGAAAAGGCAATTATCCTAATCCTCTGAGGTTTCAACTGTACAAATAACAGAAAGTTAACAAAACATAAGAAACTCAAGGAAAAAAATTTTTTTTGAGATGGAGTCTCACTCTGTTGCCCAGGCTGGAGTGCAGTGGCATGATCTCGGCTCACTGCAACCTCTGCCTCCTGTGTTCAAGCAATTCTCCTGCCACAGACTCCCGGGTAGCTGGGACTAGAGGCATGCACCACCACACCCACTTAATTTTTATATTTTTCCTAGAGGCAGGGTTTCACCATGTTGGCCAGGCTGGTCTCCTGACCTCAGATAATCCGTCTGCCTCTGCCTCCCAAAGTGCTGGGATTACAGGCATGAACCACCGAGCCCGAAAAGATACTCATGGAATTCTGAGTTCTCACTACGTAGTAATAAATGCTCTTGGGAACCTCATCAGAACTGTCATTGCACTAACAACTGCTAACGAAAACTAGTAGTCATTTCTTGCGAAAATATTTTCTTCTCTTTTTAATTTGTTCTCTTTTTACTATTTTACAAGCATAGGAGAGGGGAATCCAGACAAGATATTTAATAAAGCAAATTAATCAAATAAAAAGAAATGACTTGAACTACAATTTAAATGCAATTTTGACTGCATTCGGATTACACCATTTTCTATTGCTACATATCAAGAAAAAGTTGGGTAAGCTCCCTAAAATGTCTCAGCTACTATGTTTCTGTTAAAGAGCTAAGAGGAGGAAAGGAAAACGTACTACATTTTAAATCTGACTCAATTGTCTTAGATCTATTTGTACATAGATTTCATTGAATAAATATAAGAGGGCATTGAGAATGTTGTAGTTTCCCAGTCTTTTTTTTTTCTTTTTCCACTTCCTAAATTTTCTGTACTACACATATGCTGATTTTCAACAGTAAAAATATTTTACATTGGTAGAGAAAATCTAGGGTCTACTAAATAATCTAGTACTTGTTTCCACTCTCCTGCTAACTCTGACAGGAGGGTTGTGTGAAACGAAGTCTGAAAAGGATTCAAAGGGGGCTAGGATTTGCCACAGATCCTGTAAAGGAAAAGGATGAGGTGAGCTTACCAACGCCACTGAGCAGGGGCCAAACATCCTTAACAAGCTAGTTGCTGGCCAAGCACGGTGGCTCACGCCTGTAAATCCCAGTGCTTTAGGAGGCTGAGGCAAGAGGACTGCTTGAGGCCAGGAGCTCAAGACTAGCCTGGGTAACACAGCGAGATCCCATCCACACAAAAAAAAACCACTTTTGAGTTCTTTTTTAAAACAAACAAACAAAAAAGATTGCTGTATGTGGAGAGTCTGGGAAAGGACCCTGACTTATAAAAACATAACCAGGCCGGGCGCAGTGGCTCATGCCTGTAATCCCAGGCCGAGGCGGGTAGATCATGAGGTCAGGAGTTCAAGACCAGCATGGCCAAGATGATAAAACCCCGTCTCTACTAAAAAATACAAAAATTAGCCAGGCGTGGTGGCAGGCGCCTATAATCCCAGCTACTGGGGAGGCTGAGGCAGAGAACCGCTTGAACCCAGGAGGCAGAGGTTGCAGTGAGCCAAGATCGCACCACTGCACTCCAGCCTGGGCAACAGAGTGAGACTCCGTCTCAAATAAATAATAATTTAAAAAATAATAATAACCAGATTAGCAGTGTCAATGAATGACAACTAAAAAGAAATACCTACAAACATCTAGTTGTCACGACACCTATGGAGATGCTTTAGGTGACAAGGACAGACTGGAAAGACTGGAGGACTTCTCAGATTCACTGCAGTTACTCAAACTAGGAGGGGACACTCTGAGGATGGAGACAGTCACAGGATGTAAGCAGGAAGCCAAGATAAGGCCACAGGGCCAGCCCTGAGGTGCTATGAATACTGCAGTGGAAACCAAAATGGAAAATGAAATTTAAGAAACAACAGAATCAAAAACCATAAAGTGATCGAGACAGGGGGCTGGGAACACCCAAGAAGAACCTAAAACACCTTGATGTGTCTGTCAGGAAGTAAGAGCTCAGAGGACAATGGGGACATGTTACAGGGACACGGGTAGCAGCTTTAAGGCCTCCCAGCATTAGTGTCCTTATCAATTACTGTACTATGGCTTGGGAACAAAATATCCTTAATTTTGGGAAATACACTGAAGTATTTGGTGATAAGGGGATATTATATTTGCAACATATTCTCAAACGGTCCAGGATTATAAAAACTATGCGTTGTGGGGAGGAGGATGGGGAGGGATAAGGGAGAGAGAATACTGTCACACAAATATGCATGGTTAACATTTGGGAAATTCTTTGTACTAGGTTTTGCAACTTTTCATTAAAAAACCACTTGTAAAACATAACCACAAACTAAGTAAGAACAAATAAAAAAGTATGAAGAAAGATAAATGCCACCAGGAGCTCCAGAGATGCAGAGAATATCGCGTTATATTGATTTGCTGCTGCTGCTGTCTTCTCTAGCACAACGTTCAACTACTCCCAAAATGATTCTATTAGAATGCACACTACAAATGCCCAAGTGCAGCAACTTAGGCAGGAATTATGCCAAGAATTAAAAAAAAATAGCATTTACTTCAAAGAAGTAAAAAATGTTACTGACCAAGGCACCGGTGTTTGATTTTGACTATTTAAAAGTTAAAGCAGAACATCTTTTTTGGGTTGAGAAGAAGCAAGATCAGAAAATAAAGGAGGTTGAAAAAATTACCGAAATACTTTTGTGCACGAGTCTAGCCTTACAAAATGGCTCGACAGATGTGGTCCTTGGTCCTTCTCTATGTGTGAGGTATAAAATGGTTTTTAAATATAAAACCCTGCGGCCAGGCGCGGTGGCTCACGCTTGTAATCCGAACACTTTGGGAGGCCGAGGCGGGCGGATCACGAGGTCAGGAGATTGAGACCACGGTGAAACCTCGTCCCTACTAAAAATACAAAAAATTAGCCGGGCGTGGTGGCGGGCGCCTGTAGTCCCAGCTAATAGGAGAGGCTGAGGCAGGAGAATGGCATGAACCCGGGAGGCGGATCTTGCAGTGAGCCCAGATCGCGCCACTGCACTCCAACCTGGGTGACACAGAGAGACTCCCTCTCAAAAAATAAATAAATAAATAAATAAAATAAAATAAAACCCTGCCTGGCGCAGTGGCTCACGCCTGTAATCCCTGCACTTTGGGAAGCCAAGGAGGGTGGATCATGAGGTCAGGAGTTCTAGACCAGCCTGGCCAATATGGTGACGCCCTGTCTCTACCAAAATACAAAAATTAGCTGGACATGGTGCATGCACCTGTAGTCCCAGCTACTCAGGAGGCTAAGGCAGAAGAATCACTTGAACTCAGGAGGCAGAAGTTGCAGTCAGCTGAGATTGTGCCACTCCACAGCAGCTTGGGTGACAGAGCGAGACTCCGTCTCAAAAATAAATAAATAAATAACCATAAGTGGCAAAGTGTCTATTCAGTATTGAAACATGTATTTCTGAAACCGGTCTTCATCATACAGCAATCTCCTTCCAATCAAGACTTCCAACAATAAATGCAGTATTCTTTCCATTACATCACAGAGCACCTATGCCAATGCTGAACAATTGTCTTCCACTGAAATGGCCCTAAAATGCTTTACCCTACAAATCTTATTACCTATATCATTTAGCTTCATTACTATTAGAAATGACACATCTGCCTGGCACAGTGGCTCACGCCTGTAATCCCAACACTTTGGGAGGCCGAGGCGGGTGGATCACGAGGTCAGGAGATCGAGACCATCCTGGCTAACACGATCAAACTTCGTCTCTACTAAAAATACAAAAAATTAGCCAGGGGTGTTGGCGGGCACCTGTAGTCCCAGCTACTCGGGAGGCTGAGGCAGGAGAATGGTGTGAACCTGGGAGGAAGAGCCTGCAGTGAGCCAAGATCACGCCACTGCACTCCAGACTGGGCGACACAGCAAGACTCCGTCTCAAAAATAAAAAAAAATAAAAAAAAAAGAAATGACACATCTGGTTACACGAATGGTCTGGCATGAAGTAATAAGATGGTTCTATACCAGGCAAAGCTTACAAAAGACCTTGCTAGGCAGTTTCTAATCGTTCTCAGGTTATCTAAATTCTTGAATTTGGATTTATAGGTTTGCTCTTTCAAGAAATTATTAATCCACCAAAAAAGAAAAAGTTATGTCAATTCATTACACTCTCTCTAAAACAGCTTCTGCTCCAGGATGCCTGCTCTGTCCCAGGCTCCCAGATGTCTTCCAGGAGACAAAGTCCTTCCCTTATATCACTCACTATATGCAAAACTTGGGTTGAGGCCCTCACACTGAAGTCACATGACATCAGAGATATGCACCACCCCAGCTTTAAGTGTACAATTTATTGGTTCTACAATTCACAGGTTCTTGACTCCCAACAGAACAAGTTCTACCTCTCCAGCCTCATCTCCCTTCCATGTCCTGCATCAACCTCCCCACTCCAGCAAATCTGTATGTGATACACAGGCACACACAACACACTGCACTGCACTGCCCTGCACTTTGCCACGGTAAGCAGGTTTTCACTCTGCTTCTCTAACCTTGTGACCCGTTACCTAACTTCTTCTCATCCTTTAAAGGGCACTGTGGTGGCTTATGCCTGTAATCCCAGCACTTTGGGAGGCCAAGGTGGGCAGATCACAAGGTCAGGAGATTGAGACCATCCTGGCTAACATGGTGAAACCCCATCTCTACTAAAAATACAAAAAATTAGCCGGGTGTTCTGGCACACGCCTATAGTCCCAGCTGCTCAGGAGGCTGAGGCGGAAGAATTGCTTGAACCTGGGAGGTGTGGAGGTTGCAGCGTGCCTAGATCACACCACTGCACTCTAGCCAGCCTGGCGACAGAGCAAGACTCCATCACAAAAAAAAAAAAAAAAAAAAGGCACTGCCTTCCCTCTAGGGTGCACCTAACCTAAAGTGGTTGGCCTTCCTTTTCCTGGAAGCTTTCATAAGGGCCTGTGCAAGTCCCTCAGTTCACTGACCATACTGTAAGTGGCAGCTGTTGCCTATTATTGGAAGTAGAACTCCTGACTACTGCAACTTGGCATAGGAGTCACAAAGGAAAATGGCAAAGTCAAAACACTGGATCAAACAATGCTTTACTCACACAGAGAAGAGACAGAGAAAGATCAACTTCCTGGAGCAGGCATTGGTGCCCTGTGATCAGCAGTTCCCTCTTGGCAGCCAATGCCGGGTCACTGGCCTGCATGCAACCCTTTTGTGTTCAGAGGACAAATATAGCAGAGGAGTTGGCCAGATGTTATGACACACCCACTTAAGCAGAACAAAAGACCACAAATTGATTCTGAAACAGGGAGACACATTCCCACATAAAGTGAGAAATCCAGCACGGGCTGTGAGAACTCTTCATCTTCTGGAAGCGTCCAGTCTCAAGGACCATTCTTAGGAGGTCAAGAGAGATCAAGTCTGCCTGCATGACACTGCCTAATACCAATAATCAGTTTGTATACCTGTCTCCCTGGCTAGGAACAACCTTCTGGAAAATTCTAAGAACTCAATGTTTACTAAATAAATAGAAATACATTTAACAAGGCCTTATCGCAAACATTTACAACATCCGTTCAAAAATTCTGCCCACTAGTAGGCCGGGCGCAGTGGCTCACGCTTGTAATCCCAGCACTTTGGGAGGCCGAGGCGGGCGGATCACGAGGTCGGGAGATCGAGACCACGCTGAAACCCCGTCTCTACTAAAAATACAAAAAATTAGCCGGGCGTGGTGGCGGGCGCCTGTAGTCCCAGCTACTCGGAGAGGCTGAGGCAGGAGAATGGCGTGAACCCGGGAGGCGGAGCTTGCAGTGAGCCGAGATCGCGCCACTGCACTCCAGCCTGGGTGAAAAAGCGAGACTCCGTCTCAAAAAAAAAAAAAAAAATTCTGCCCACTAATTCCTTCATTTACAAACATCTGTCCCTTCAAAGAGCTAGCAGGTTTTTTGGGTTTTTGTTTTTATTTTATTTTATTTTTGAGATGGAATCTTGCTCTGTCACCCAGGCTGGAGTGCAGTGGCACCATCTCAGCTCACCGCAACCTCCGCTTCCTGGATTTAAGCCATTCTCCTGCGTCAGCCTCCCCAGTAGCTGGGATTACAGGTGCCCACCACCACACCCAGCTAATAAGGGCCTGTGCAAATCCCTCAGTTCACTGACCATACTCTAAGTGGCAGCTGTTGCCTATTATTGGAAGTAGAACTCCTGACTACTGCAACTTGGCATAGGAGTCACAAAGGAAAATGGCAAAGTCAAGCACTGGACCAAACAATGCTTTACTCACACAGAGAAGAGACAGAGAAAGATCAACTTCCGGAGCAGGCACTGGTGCCCTGCAAAACTTTTTATACTTGTCTTTACACATAAAAAGTCTTTCTAAAGGTGTCCTGCTTTTAGTTCAAACTAAAAAAGTATTACAACTTAGGCTGGGCATGGTGGCTCATGCCTCCTGTAATCTCAGCAATTTGGAAGGTGGAGGCAGGAGGATCGCCTGAGGCCAAGAGTTCAATACCAGATTGGGCAACATAGAAAGACCTCGTGTCTACAAAAAAATAAAATAAAATTAGCTGGTCATGGTGGCGCACACCAATGGTTCCAGCCACTCAGGATGCTGAAGTGGGAGGATCACTTAACCCCGGGAAGCAAAGGTTGCAGTGAGCCAAGATTGTGCTAGTGCACTCCAGCCTGGGTGACAGAGTGAGACTTGTCTCAAAACATAAACAAATACATAATATTACGACTTAAACTTCCTTAAACTAAAATTGGCTCTGGTTCCAATTTTAATATTTAAATGTTACAGTGGGTCCTGGGGTGCTCTCTGAGCCTCGCTGGGACTCAGGACTGTTACCATTTCTGGCAAATCATTTGGCAAAATACAACAGAAGACTTTAAGATGTCTATTTCCATTGACCCATAGATTCCATATTTGATAATCCTTCCTAAGAAAACACAAATCTTTAAATGTTGTGTAATAGTTAAAGAAAACTGCAGTTACACATTCGCTGTATAGAAAAATCACATACCTGTTAAAATTGCTATTATGGAAAAAAGGACACAGAAAACAAATAAAAAGCCTCGGCCAGGCATGGTGGCTCACACCTGTAATCCCAGCTCTTTGGGAGGCTGAGGCGGCCGGATCACGAGGTCAGGAGATCAAAACCATCCTGACTAACATGGTGAAACCCTGTCTCTACTAAAAATACAAAAAAAATTAGCCGGGCGTGGTGGCGGCCCTCTGTCATCCCAGCTACTCAGGAGGCTGAGGCAGGAGAATGGCATGAACCCGGGAGGCGGAGCTTGCAATGAGCTGAGATGCCGCCACTGCACTTCAGCCTGGGCGACAGAGCAAGACTGTCTCAAAAAAAAAAAAAAAAAAAAGCCTCATCACACAGACCTACAACATCCACTATGAAACCTAAATCTAAGGGCATTTGTTTCAGAAAAGATGGCAATGAGAGAGGTTTCAAAAAATTTGTTATTATGGAACATATGTAATAACTTAAGAAAATGCTATGACACTGTCCGGTAAAAAAACAGAAAAACAAAAATTGTATATACAGTAGGATTACAAAAATATTTGAATGGAAGGAAAGAACAACTATAAAAAAATTACAGCAAAATATTTACAACATTTGTGTGGGGTAATGGAACAAGGGATTAACTTCTTTTCTTCATTTCTGTGGTTTCTGTGTTACTACTAGAGAAAACAACATTTTAGAATATGCATGTAGGCACCGTGCAAGAGACGGTGTCCCACCACTACTGAGCTGGAAGGGTCTGGCTGCACATTCCATACCCTGCTGGGTTTCTGACCTAGCAAGCTCTCTGCAGCACCCCTTCACTGCAGGGCCAAGGCTCCTCCTCTCATCCAAGAAACTCCCCTTCTTCATTTAAGTGCTCCTTCAAGCCTGACGCACGCTGAGAAACCAGATCAGTTAGGTCACTGAGAACAGGACGGGAAAATAGACTGTGCCTCTAACGACTTCACTGTAATAGCAAGCTATATACCATGTGTGAAAAGTGAGGGATTTTTTTGTTAGAACCATAACTTCAGGAAGATGAGTAAAGGAGCATTTTTAAACTAAGAGGAGATGATAAACACATTCATCAAGATGGTTTTCAATAACTACACACTTCTTCTCATGTGAATTTTTATTTTTTTGAGAGAGGGTCTCGCTCTATTACCCAGGCTGCAATGAAATGGTGCAACCATGGCTCACAACAGCCTCAAACTCCTGGGCTCAAGCAATCCTCCCACCGCAACCTCCTGAGTAACTGAGACTACAAGCATGCACCACCATGGCTGATTAATATTGTTTTTTTAATTTTTGGTGGAGACACAATCTTGCTATGTTGCCCAGGCTGGTCTCGAACTCATGAGTTCAAATGATCTCGCACTGCCTCAGCCTCCCAAAGGGCTGGGCTTACACACAGCACCTGGCCTCAGGTGAATTTTCAAAATATTTTTAAACACCCAAAAACTAGGCCGGGCTCAGTGCCTCATGCCTGTAATCCCAGCACTTTGGGAGGCCGAGGCGGGCGGATCACGAGGTCAGCAGATCGAGACCATCCTGGCTAACACGGTGAAACCTCGTCTCTACTAAAAATACAAAAAAAATTAACCGGGCGTGGTTGCGGGCGCCTGTAGTTCCAGCTACTCAGGAGGCTGAGGCAGGAGAATGGCGTGAACCCGGGAGGTGGAGCTTGCACTGAGATTGCGCCACTGCACTCCAGCCTGGGTGCCGGCGCAAGACACTGTCTTGGGGGGAAAAAAAAAAATCCAAAAACTATTCAGCAACTCTTCATCACATGAGCTTGATTCTGGCCAAATACTAACCCTACAAACTGTGTACAGAAAGCAGTCAGGCTGACAATACCAAGCTGTCAAGGATGTGGAACAACTGGAACACTTGCAAAATGGTTCAAGAACACTGGAGAAGTGAGGCAGTTTCTTATAACCCTCAACGCAGACTACTTTATGGCCCAGCAATTACACACCTAAGTATTTACCCACAAGAAAGGAAAACAGGACTACAAATAGTCTTGAACACCAATGTTCACAGCAACTAACAGCCAAAAACTGGAAACAATCTAAAGTTTATCAGCCAGCACATCAATAAATTCTGGTATGTCCATACAGTGAAGTATTATTCAGCAATGAAATGAAATAAACTGATAAATACAACAACATGAATAATCTGAGACCATTATGCTGAAAATAATGGACAAGCTATGGTGACAGATATCAAAACAGTGGCTGGGAGGGGATGAGGAAACACGTTTAGAGTAATGAAAATATTCTCTATTTCAATTGGGTGGTGATTACCTAGGTATGTATGATTAACAAAACTGTATGCTTGAAATGAGTGCATTTGACTGTCAATTATACAGCAATAGAAGCTCACTAATTTGTCTGGGAAAAATTTAAAATCTTCTCCCTCCTTTCCATGAAGACAGGTGGTTTAGTGACTTGTACATTCCACGATTTTGCCAAGTGCAATACACACTGCTTCTTGTCCCAATTATATCATGTTTTTTATTTTTGTTTTTTTGAGACAGAGTCTCACTCTGTCACCCAGGCTGGAGTGCAGTGGCACCATCTCAGCTTACTGCAACCTCCGCCTCCTCGGTTCAAGTGATTCTCCTGCCTCAGCCTCCTAAACGGCTGGGATTACAGGAATATACCATCACGCCCGTGTGTATTTTTAGTAGAGACAGGGTTTCACCTTGTTGACCAAGCTGGTCTCAAACTCCTGACCTCAAGTGACCCACCTCATCCTCCCAAAGTGCTGGGATTACAAATGTGACTCACCGCGCCCGGCCTTAAAACATGTTTTTTTTTTTTCTAACAATTTAAAGAGTAAGAAGGGGCCGGGCAGTGGCTCATGCCTGTAATCCCAGCACTTTAGGAGGCCAAGGCAGGAGGATTGCTTGAGCCCAGGAGTTTGAGACCAGCCTGGGCAACATAGCAAGACCCTGTCTCTATTTTAATAATAGTGACAAACGATTTAAAAAATAGTAGAATTGGCTTTAAGCAACAAAATAAAAGATTTTCTTTTTAGACAGTTCCCCACGAGGGGCACCAGACTACTAATGACAGTGTTCTGCATGCACCATTCTCAACTACTTTTCATTATTCTTTTTTATTTATTTATTTTGCTCTCACCCTGCCTTATGGTGCTGACTCTTCATTATTCTTGTTTCCCTCGATGCTTCCCTTGGACTTAGCTTCTGCTGGAGGAAATCATATTCACTTCTTCAAGCCCCAGCTCAAGTGCCACCTCGTTGGATTAACTGTTAACGGGGTTTCACCAACCCCAGTCAGGATCATTCGTCTGTGCTGTCCCCAGTGGTGACACTTCTCCTCCCTCCGTGGCTTGGAAAACCACCCCTGCTCCTTTGCCCCCAGTCCCTCAGTCTGAGCTCCATTATCAACTGCTCCCTAACGAGGGAAGCTGACTTATCTCTGGCTTCGGTACCAGGGCTTACTAGCTGCTTTAAGGGTGGACCCTTCTTCACCCCGCCAGGAGGCAAAATCCAAGTAAGATTCACCTTTGTAACCCCACAGGGCCTAGTTATGCCCTACAATAAGATCTCCTTTAACTGTAGAGAGAAGAGAAAGACTTCAATAGAAGCTCAAAGGGGTCTTAGGAGGCAACTCCCTCGTTTTTGCACAGGATCGAGTTAAGGCCTGAATAAAGTAAACACGTGAAAGATACTGGCCACTTACTATGTGTGAGCCACTGTGAAGCAATCAGACTATGTTCATATAAACTATAAACAGCTAACATATAAAATCCCACCCTTGTGGATCTTATATTCCACTGCAAAGATTCAGACAAACAAGTAATAACGTTGGGCATTCTCTCTTGGCTACTGTTCTACTTCACGTGTACTCGCTTGATATAGTTCAGATATTTGTCCCCACTCAAATTTCATGTTGAAATGTAATGTCCAGTGTTGGGGGACAGGGCCTGGCAGGAAGTGCCTCTGTCATAGTGGTGGATCCCTCATGGCTTGGTGCTGTCCTAGCAATCGTGATTGAGAGTTCTCGTGAGATCTGGGTGTTTAAAAAGTGTGTGGCGTCTCCCCTTCTCTCCCCCAACCCCCACCTCCTGACCATGTGAGAGGCACCCGCTCCCACCCCTCCCACCTTCTGCCATGAGCAAAAACTCCCAGAGGCTTCCCCAGAAGCTAAGCAGCCATGTTTCGTGTACAGCCTGCAAACCAAGAGCCAATTAAACCTCTTTTCTTTATAAATTACCCAATCTGAGGTATTCCTTAGAGCAATCCAAGAATGGCCTAATACGCCACCATACCACCAATGTGCCTTCCCCTTTGCGCTGGTGGTCACTCTTTGGGACTGTCACACCTCCTGAGCTTTTCTCACAAGCTTTGTTCCACCTGCCTCAACTGCTATTTGTGTCATCCAAGATACAAGTATTCAAGGGCTGCCTGTGACACTGTGCTAGGTACTGGGGGATCAACAGTAAATGGGGCAGAAACAGTCACCACACCCCGAAAGCTCACAGAGCTCACAAATGGGGAAGTGGGTATTATACAATGCTTTTCATAAATGTCCATGATTCAAAGTGCTGAAATGAGTAGAGGGTGCAGCTATGGGCATATTTAACTTGGGCTCCTAACCTAGAAATGTCTCCTGGAGGAAATGACACTGAAGCTGAGGCCAAGGTAAGACTCCCCTGACAACAGTGGGATAGCTCCAGACAAAGGGAGCAACTGCAGGAAGAAGAAAAGAGATTCTCAGAGGTTCTGAAGTCTGTGAACTTGAATAGGGAAACAGTCTCATATTCACTTTCACCAATCTCTTGCTGAAATGTAACATTCCCTTATATTTTGAATATAGGCCACACACCAAAAATGTAATTCTGTGTGAGTTTGGTATCAACATAAAAAATTGCAAATACTCTTATACTGAATTACAGTGGTTGCAGATTATCTTGAAATAACATCATTATTTTAAAATTACAATAATTACACCCACTATGAGGACTTGTTATTTAACAAAGGACAAAGAAACATATTACCATATCACAAATTTGTTCTTTATCATTTTGATGGCTATATTTCAATGTCATGGGTCCCCTCTGTAATCCTGGGTATTTTACTTAAAAAAGTATTTAGAAATATTTTAAGAAGGGGTCACACATTTCACCTGATTAAAAAAGCACTTTTAGGAAAAAGAACCTATGATTGGAGAACAAGGAAAGAAAGGCTCAAGAGGGGTTGTTTGTTTGTTTGTGTTTTCTTTTTTTTGAGATGGGAGTTTCACTCTTTTTGCCCAGGCTGGAGTTCAATGACGCCATCTGGGCTGACCATAATCTCCGCCTCCCAGGTTCAAGTGATTATCCTGTCTCAGCCACTGGAGTAGCTGGGATTACAGGCGCCCACCACCACATCCAGCTAATTTTGTATTTATTGTTTTTCTGACAATGGGAAAGAGGCAGCAATTGTAATATGGATGGCTGTTATTCCTATTACCTTCTATTAAGAGGCACTTTCTTTCTTCTTTTTTTTTTCTTCTTTTTTTTTTTTTTTTTCTTGAGACGGAGTCTGGCTCTGTCGCCCAGGCTGGAGTACAGTGGCGCGATCTCAGCTCACTGCAAGCTCCGCCTCCAGGGTTCATGCCATTCTCCTTCCTCAGCCTCCCAAGTAGCTGGGATTACAGGCGCCCGCCAACACGCCCGGCTAATTTTTTTTTGTATTTTTAGTAGAGACGAAGTTTCACCACGTTAGCCACGACGGTCTCGATCTCCTGACCTCGTGGTCCGCCCGTCTCAGCCTCCCAAAGTGCTGGGAATACAGGCGTGAGCCACTGCGCTCTGCCAGCAAAATTTCAATCGAAACACTGCAATGAGCCGAGCACTGTACCTCATGCCTGTAATCCCACTTTGGGAGGCCAAGGCGGGTGGATCATGAGGTCAGGAGTTCAAGAACAGCCTGGCCAACATGGTGAAACCCCATCTCTAGTAAAAATACAAAAATTAGCCAGGTGTGGTGGTGGGTGCCTGTAATCCCAGCTACTCGAGAGGCTGAGGCAGAGAATCGTTTGAATCTGGGAGGCAGAGGTTGCAGTGACCTGAGATCACACCACTGCACTCCAACTCAGGTGACAAAGTGAGACTCCATCTCAAAAAAAAAAAAAAAAAAAAAAGAATTCTTCCAATTATAAAATTAGATTGCTATTCTAACTCACATTCTGTTATTGAAGTCTCACATCTTCAAAGAAAGCATTTCTGTTGTTTGTACTTGTTAACTTACTTAGCCACTGACCCAAAGGAGAGTCAAGCAACTGGCTTGTAGATGGCGCTACTGCACTCCAGCCTGGGAGACAGAGTGAGACTCAGGAAACAAACAAACAAGAAAAAGGAAACACTGCACTGAAAGGAAAAACTTCAAACTTCATATAACCAAGTTACAAAGAATAATCCCACTGCTCATAGTTAATACATCAGAAATTGCAGGTTGTTGAGTCAACCAGTGTCAATCTGCTGCTCTTTCATCAAGTGGGTTTTAAAATACAAGTGTGATACATAATGCATGTTTTATGCCAGCAAAATTCCTTTATACAAGGTTCCAAAGGCTCTCCAAATTCTTTTATTGCAAGACGAATTTTTTTAAGGGATGCATGGCTAGAAATCACACTTACTGTATGCAGTGTGGAATGACGAGATGCTGCCTTCCTTTCTAGAATTGTTATCCTCTAACCTCGTTTTATTAGGGAACATGTTAGAGAGCTAGAAAAGGTCTCAGGAATAAAAAGCAATTTCAAAGTCCATGCATGAAAGCAATGATACCCTCTATCTGGGTTTAACTTTACCTCATTTTATACACACACACACACACACACACACACACACACACATATGTATGTATTTTTTCCTTATTTGTCATTTTTAAGTCATTCTATGACCAGATGTTTAACTTTACTTCACAAATAACCTAGTTAACTGACTTCCCATATTATAATTAATCGCATAATGAAAATATACTTAAAAGTACACTGACGGCCGGGCGCAGTGGCTCACGCCTGTAATACCGCACTTTAGGAGGCCGAGGCAGGTGGATCACCTGAGGTCAGCAGTTGGAGACCAGCCTGGCCAACATGGTAAAACCTGGTCTCTACTTAAAAAAAAAAAAAAAAAAAAAAAAAAAAATTAGCCGGGCATGGTGGCAGGCGCCTGTAATCCCAGCTACTCAGGAGGCTGAGGCAAGAGAATCGCTTGAACCTGGGAGGCGGAGGTTGTAGTGAGCCAAGATCGTGCCATTGCACTCCAGTCTGGAGGACAAGAGCAAGACTTCGTCTCAAAAAAAAAAAAAAAAAAAAACCCAGGAAGACTCACGTTAATGCAAAAGTTCAATTCAAGGCAATTGTTCTGAAATGTTTTCAAAGCAGTTATATCGTTTAAGTTTCATGAATGCTAAATATGTACAATAGATGAGAGCAAGCACTGACTGCAATCCAGGTGAGGGGCTCAGAGCCAGTTCTTAGGGTGACTCTACCAGACCCAACTAAAGCTGTTTGTCGAAGGGCAAGCTCCTAGCTTTATATTTGCTGCCTTTCAAAAGTAAACACAATAGCATAATGGATGTTAACTCTTTTTCAACCTTATTTTGTCCTTTCTTATTAAGGATTATAAAACAGCCGGGCACAGTGGCTCACACCTGTAATCCCAGCACTTTGGGAGGCTGAGGTGGGTGGATCACCTGAGGTCAAGAGTCCAAGACCAGCCTGGCCAACATGGTAAAACCCGGTCTCTACTAAAAATACAAAAATTAGCGGAGCATGGTGGCAGGCGCCTGTAATCCCAGCTACTTGGAGGCTGAGGCAGGAGAATCGCTGGAACCCAGAATCGCGCCATTGCACTCCAGCCTGGGAAACAAGAGCGAGACTTCGTCTCAAAAAAAAAAAAAAAAGATTATAAAACTAAAAGGGAATTTACCTAGATTTTTATTTATGTGGATCCTGAGTCTGGGAACTCTGGTGTGTAGCCCAGAGCTGTTTCCTATATATCCATGGGATGTATGAAAACATTATTTAACACAGAATACTGATGGACATAACAATCAATGTATGCCAAGACTTGAAAAATTACACCATTTCGGACTTCAACAGGAATAAACCCTAAGATATCCATAATATGTGGCTGAAAGAAGAAATCATTTTTGAGGATTCCAGAGAAGTGAATTCCATATCAATTTAGTAAGTAGGGTGATGGGAGAGTGCAAGCTGGAGGGTGGTGTTTAGCTCAATGGGAGGTAATTTCTCAGAATATTTTCGTATTCTTGGGGTCACAGAAGCATTCCTAAGCAAAGACATAAAACCCATAAAAGAAAACCAAACTGAACTACAGAAAAATTTAAAACTTCTATGAGAGAAAAAACACTATAAACATACTTAAAGGAGGCCAGGTGCGGTGGCTCACGCCTGTAATCCCAGCACTTTGGGAGGATCACGAGGTCAGGAGATGGAGACCATCCTGGCTAACACGGTGAAACCCCATCTCTAATAAAAATTCAAAATAAATGAGCCGGGCGTGGTGGCAAGCGCCTGTAGTCCCAGCTACTCGGGAAGCTGAGGCAGGAGAATGGCATGGACCCAGGACGTGGAGCTTGCAGTGAGCCGGGATCGCGCTATTGCGCTCCAGCCTGGGCAATAGAGTGAGACTCTATCTCAAAAAAAAAAAAAAAAAAAAATACTTAAAGGACAAAGGACAGACTAGGAGACAATATTTGCGACATATTTAATAAATATCAGAACGGCCAGGCGCGGTGGCTCACACCTGTAATCCCAGCACTTTGGGAGGCCAAGGTGGGAGGATCACGAGGTCAGCAGATCAAGACCATCCTGGCTAACACAGTGAAACCCCATCTCTAACAAAAATACAAAAAATTAGCCGGGCGTGGTGGTGGGCGCCTGTAGTCCCAGCTACTCGGGAGGCTGAGGCAGGAGAATGGCAAGAACCCGGGAGGCGGAGCTTACGGTGAGCTGAGATCATGCCACTGCACCCCAGCCTGGGCGACAGAGTGAGAACCCATCTCAAAAAAAAATAAACAATAAAAAAATAAATAGATAGATAGATGGATTTCAGGAACACGAAGAGCTCTGACAAAAAGTGATAAGAAAAAGACCAACAACCAGGCCGGGTAGGGTGGCTCATGCCTGTAATCCCAGCACTTTGGGAGGCCGAGGTGGACCGATCACTTGAGGTCAGGAGTTCAAGACCAGCCTGACCAACATGGAGAAACCCTGTCTCTACTAAAAATACAAAATTAGCTGGGCGTCGTGGCGCATGCCTGTAATCTCAGCTACTTGGGAGGCTGAGGCAGGAGAATCAGAACCCAGGAGGTGGAGGTTGCGGTGAGCTGAGATCTCGCCACTGCACTTCAGCCTGGGCAACAAGAGCAAAACTGAGTAAACAAAAAAAAACAAGAGAAGAGGAAGAAAGAGAGGAGAGGGGGAGAGAGAAAAGAGAAAGAGTGAAAGAGAGAGAGAGTCAAAGAGAGAGAGAAACAGAGAGAGAAAGAGAGAAAGAGCGAGTGAGTGCAAGAGAGACAGAGAGAGAAAGAAACCAACAACCCAATATAATAGTGGATAAAGGTTATGAAGAAAAAAAATATGGACAGCTGACAGACCAACGAAAAAGGCTGAGAACAGAGAAATGCAAATTAAGATGATGAGTCATATTTATTAGCAAAAACCAAAGAAGCTGTATAATGCTAAGTGTTGGCAAGAAAGGAGGAAAATAAAGACTCTCATATGCTGTTAGTGGGTGTGTAGATTGGCTGAAGGTTTTTGGAAGAAAAAAATTTCTTCCTACTCTAAAACAGCACATGACAGGCGCTGTGGCTCACGCCTGTAATCTCAGCACTTTGGGAGGCCAAGGTGGGCGGATCACCTAAGACCAGGAGTTCAAGACCAGCCTGGGCAATATGGTGAAACCTGGCCTCTACTTAAAATACAAAAATTGGTCGAGCACGACGGTGCACTGCACACCTGTAGTCCCAGCTACCACACAAGAATGGTTTGAACTCGGGAGGCGAAGGTTGCAGTTGACTGAGATCACGCCACTGCACTCCAGCCTTGACAACAACCGAGCAAGACTCTCTCAAACACACACACACACACACACACACACACTGAGCACATACCCTGGACCCTGCACTTCCAATTCAATCATATACTAATATTACCTATGTTTGAAAGGTGTATGGACAGAAATGTTTTAAAGCAAACAAAACAGCATGAACAACCTAAAGGTCTACTGAGTGCCTCCTAAATGCCAAGGACTCTTCTAGGAAGAAAGTCATCAGAAGGAAGTGGCTAAATAAACTACAGTAAACTAGTCCTATCGGTTACTTGCAGCATGAAATAGAATGGCATGGAAAGATCTTTGAGATACTGTTACGTGAGAAAAAGCTGGCCGGGCACTGTGGCTCATGCCTGTAATCCCAGCACTTTGGGAGGCCGAGGCGGGCGGATCACGAGGTCAGGAGATCGAGACCATCCTGGCTAACATGGTGAAACTCCGTCTCTACTAAAAATACAAAAAATTAGCCGGACGTGGTGGCGGGCGCCTGTTGTACTCCCAGCTACTCGGGAGGCTGAGGCAGGAGAATGGCATGAACCCGGGAGGCAGAGCTTGCAGTGAGCTGAGATCGCGCCACTGCACTCCAGCCTGGGCGACAGAGTGAGGCTCCATCTCAGAAAAAAGAAAAGAAAAGAAAAAGCTAAATCACAGGCCATAACCTTACATTCCATTTATATAAATAGGCCCCAAGTGAAGTGGCGGGGCCCCCACACAGGGAACCCACCTGTATGTTTACATAAACATGCAAGTATGCAGGTAAATACACAGAAAGACTAGAAGGACGTGCAAACCACTGATGGCTTACTTTTGAGGAAGGCAGTATAATGGGAGATACAGGGGACTTCAGATTTTGCTCCGAACATTTCTGAAACTGATCTTGAATGTTGTTTGTGAATTCACACATAACACAATGTATTCACATTCCTTTGCTCTTGGACAAAGTTATTAACTTAATAGTATCACATGAATTAAACTGCAGTAAAGAGTGAGACACAGCCAGTCTGGGTCAAATCCAAAATGACTTTGTAGTTCACCCAGCCAAACCAGTCCCTTATTAGAATAAGAGGGTTGCAACCAGCATGCCCTCCAAGTGGTATGTGCACACTGACTGGAAGCTGCGTCTCACATGCATATCGGGCTCTCCCAACGCTTATACACACCAAACACTGACACATCGAAACTTTCTAACATACCTGCAAATCTGTCAAATACCAGCTAATGCATGATAACTCCCAGTTATCACTCATATGACGGCATGGTGTGATGCCTGCTTGGATTTCCTAGCTAGTAATACGCAAGTGTATTTTGCAAGCATAAGGCAAAAATCACAAAAAGGCAAAAATCACGTTAAGGGGTTGGCTGGGCACAGTGGCTCATGCCTGTAATTCCAGCACTTTGGGAGGTCAAGGCAGGAGGATAACTTGAGGTCAGGAATTCAAGACCAGCCTGGCCAACATGGTGAAACCCCATTTCTAATGAAAATACAAAAATTAGCCGGGGGTGGTGGTGCATTCTTGTAATCCCAGCTATTCGGGAGGTTGAGGCAGGAGAACTGCTTGAACTCAGGAGGCAGAGGCTGCAGTGAGCCAAGATCACACCGCTGCACTCCAGCCTGGGCAACAGAGCGAGACTCCATCTCAAAAAAAAAAAAAAAGCAGGGTGGGGGATAAGGCTTTACCTTTACTTAGCATTTTGTGGTTCACAAGAAACTGTACTACTGAATTAACTGCCTCAACATGGATTCAAATACTCTATTTTAAGATTACTACCAACAATAACTCCACATAAAGAATGTAAAAGGCTGGATCTTTGTTCCTTTCACTGACATCTTAGCTGAATCTTTATGATCTTTTTTAATGCAGGAGGAGGAAGGAACAAGGAAGAAAATTATAGGAACAAGAATATCCAAAACTTAATTTTTTTCTAAATTGGAAGGGAAAAAACCGAGAAACTAATTTCTCAACTTGGCCCTGCTTTAGTTTAACTCGAACGAATTTAGAGAAGCAACATTACTACATCTGAAAGAGAGCCAACATTTACTTTGGCAGAAAAAAACCCAAGTCACTGAAGTTATTTTTTTATTACTACTGAAGTGCTGCAGCAGAAGCAACAACATGTTTATTTTACTCTTTTTTAATGGATAACCAAGAGCACTATTTCAAAATTTCCAAAGTCACAGATTTGACAGAACAAAGTAGACAATGGGTAATATACATACATACGACCAGGTGTTAATTTTTTCAGTCTAGGTGGTAAGTGCCCCAGATGTTCATGCTACTCCTTCAACTTCCCTAGACATGAAATTTCCCAAAATATAAAGTCAGCAAGGGAAGGGGATTTAATCAAATCCATCCAGATGATCTGCAAGTTAACATGGAATACAAAATTAGGATAACAACCAATACTTACTGATTGCCTCCTAAGTGCCAGTAGATTGATTTAATGAAGGGTCTTAGGTAATGCTTAAGAGTTTAGATTTTATCCCATAGACGATAGGAGCTAATGAGAACCTGAGCAGGAAAGTAACTGTTTTTCAAAGAAAGAAAACTATGACAACAGTAGGGAGATTAGAGGGTAGTGCCTCATCAACTCTGACAAATTAACACAAGTACAAATTAATAATGGTGTACATGAATGAAGTACAAGAAAGTTGTGCTGGGAAAGCTAAGGGAAGTGACAGTAGGATTTTAATGCAAGTGGTGCTAATCAGGCAAGTACTTACGGAAGTAAAGGCTTTTATAAATTAACAAGAAGGGAGATAAAAAGTAATACACCTGGGCACATACCTGCACGACCCCAGAGGCCAGGGAATCACTGGAAATAAGACGTAAGCCGTGCCATGGGGCTAAACATGTAAATCCATACACATATGAAAAGTCAGGCTCACAAAACTTATGCACTCCCAACAAAATCAAACTAGCGGGGATACATATCACCTGGGACACAGACGTTGCAGATAGGAGTGACGTGCTCCAACCATTTCAGAAAACAGTATTAGTATTTCACTAATGTTGAAAATACACACAACCTTTGACCAATTTAAATCCTAGCTGTGTGTGAGTCAGAATACACAAAACTAAGGGTCACAACCACACTGTATTTAGTGGTGAAAACAAAAGGCAATTTATTGTCCATATATATGAATATATGTATATATGAATTGTGTTATACAACAGCTGGACAATTTATCTTTTTTTTTTTTTTTTTTTGAGACAGTTTCATTCTGCCTCCCAGGCTGAAGTGCAGTGGCGCGATCTCGGCTCACTGCAACCTCCACCTCCCGGGTTCAAGTGATTCTCATGCCTCAACCTGAGCTTGAGATTCTCATGCCTCAACCTCAAGCTGAGATTACAGGTGTATGCCACCACACCCAGCTAATTTTTGTATTTTTAGTAGAGACGGGGTTTCGCCTTGTTGGCCAGGCTGATCTCGAAGTGATCTGCCCGGCTCAGCCTCCCAAAGTGCTGGGATTACAAGTGTGAGCCACCATGCCCAGCCCGGCTGGACAATTTCCACCCAAACCACTCCTCCAATCAATTCCTCTCACAGCAGGTATGGCAGACATGAGACTGGCAGGGATGGGGGAGCATGTCCCACCAGACCCTTCCTCTGCTGAGCTGTACCAGCCAGCTATACTATTTTCACCAGCCAGCTACACTATTATTACAGAGCTCACCTTTCTTTAACTTATTTTTTTCTTCAACTTTCTTTTTTTTTTTTTAATTATAATTTAGGTTTTAGGGTACATGTGCACAATGTGTGGGTTTGTTACATATGTATCCATGTGCCATGTTGATTTCCTGTACCCATTAACTTGTCATTTAGCATTAGGTATATCTCCTAATGCTGTCCCTCCCCCATCCCCCCACCCCACAACAGTCCCCGGAGTGTGATGTTCCCCTTCCTGTGTCCATGAGTTCTCATTGTTCAATTCCCACCTATGAGTGAGAACATGCGGTGTTTGGTTTTTTGTCCTTGCGATAGTTTACTGAGAATGATGTTTTCCAGTTTCATCCATGTCCCTACAAAGGACACGAACTCATCATTTTTTATGGCTGCATAGTATTCCATGGTGTATATGTGCCACATTTTCTTAATCCAGTCTATCGTTGTTGGACATTTGGGTTGGTTCCAACTCTTTGCTATTGTGAATAGTGCCGCAATAAACATACGTGTGCATGTGTCTTTATAGCAGCATGATTTATAGTCCTTTGGGTATATACCCAGTAACGGGATGGCTGGGTCAAATGGTATTTCTAGTTCTAGATCCCTGAGGAATCGCCACACTGACTTCCACAATGGTTGAACTAGTTTACAGTCCCACCAACAGTGTAAAAGTGTTCCTATTTCTCCACATCCCCTCCAGCACCTGTTGTTTCCTGCTTTTTTAATGATGGCCATTCTAACTGGTGTAACAGCTACACTATTATTACAGAGCTCACCTTTCTTTCTTTAACTTTTGAGACAGGGTCTCACTCGGTCGCCCAGACTGGAGTGCAGTGACACAATCTCGGCTCACCGCAACCTCCGCCTCCTGGGTTCAGCCTGGGATTACAGGCATGCTCATTTTTGTATTTTTAGTAGAGACGGGATTTCACCATGTTGGCCAGGCTGGTCTCAAACTCCTGACCTCAGGTGATCCACCCACCTCGGCCTCCCAAAGTGCTGGGATTACAGGCATGAGCCACTGCGCCCAGCCAGAGTTCACCTTTTTTATGGGGTTTTTCCCTTACGCTGTTTACAGCATGCTCCAACAGTGTGTTCTCTCTCAAATAAGGATTTCTTTTGCTTTCTCTGCATCTATCCATCTTTCTTTGCCAACTTTCTCTTGAACTTGCCATTTGCAACTACATGGAATCCTTGACTGTTTTTTTTCTGCATACTTGGCTATCTATTAATAAGTTACGATGAATAGAGAGCTGTTCTCTGTTGTCTTTCATAACTACTTTTAAACAGGTAAAGCAATCTAATGCTTCAGTAACAGCTACTGAATTAACAAAAGTCACATTTTACGTTTAAAATGCAAAATGAAGACTGTCGGACCTTTGTTCCAGTTTAACTACGAGCTCTCTTCCTGACAGAGACTGGCCTACAACCCTGAGAAACCTTACCCAGGATAGAGATACCAGAGCCAAAATCTCTCATCTGTATACCTTGGGGTACAGGGTTATCATCCCATTATTAAAATCAGAACAATTAAGGCCGAGCATGGTGGCTCATGCCTGTAATCCCAGCACTTTGGAAGGTTGAAGCAGAAGGACTGCTAGAGCCCAGGAGTTCCAAACCAGCCTGGGCAACATAGCAAGACCCTGTTTCTATAAAAAATAAGTAAATAAAATCAGAGCAATTAAGAAAACTGGGCTTTAACTCCAGCCCCTGCATATACTCCAGCCGCCCACACTGCATGCTACTTCAGGCCACGTCTCTCTCCAAAGCCCTATCTGTTCATCTGTAAAAACAAAATAATAGATTCTGCTTTGCAAAAGCATGTGAGAACAGTATGTACTTACATTACTTAACAAGGCACTCAAAACATGGTAGTTACTACCGTGGAAAAAATTCAACAAAGCACTTTTACTAAAAACTCATTCATGAAGAACTGAAAATTTGAATGGAGTGTCATCTTCTAACGAACTTCATGGTAGCAAGCTTTCGCCTTGTCCAATGTGTTCCCCTCGTCCATATGGTATACCCAGAGTCTGAGTGCTGGTGGCCTTGTAACTTGGGAGAAGGTCCAAAAACACAATCAAATTGTACCAGGCCTATTTCTAAGAAACTACCATAGCAATGTAATACTCAACAGTCACTGGAAATTCTAGGTGGCATGGATACTGAAAGCAACAGCCTGGACCTCTCTTCCAAGGACCAGGCCAACAGGACCCCCTGGCTCATTCCAGAGAACCCCAAGAGACTTAGTTATTTCCACAACAAAAAGGGGTCCAGTACCTCTGACCTAACGAAGAAAGATCTCCGACCTAATGTAGAAAGCACTGAACAGACACAACAGGGCTTCTCGAAAATCATGGGGCTGCCAACAAGATGCACATACTTTAGGCAACTTCTGAGGATATGTGGAAATGGAAGTGGCTGAGCTGGAAGGACTATTCCAGTAGTAAACTTTTACCTCCAAACAGCCTACCAACCCCAGACCTCCTTTGGCTCTCCCAGTGCTCAGTATGTGACAATGCCAAATCATATGAGACAGTTATATATGTATAAATCCCTAAATGCACTGGCAGGAATATACTTTATCTCTCCAGGGACTCTTTTAGGCAAAGATCATGTCTCCCACACCACGTAGAATGCTTAAGCATTTTAACAGACAGGCAGAATCTGATGGATTTGCATTAACCTGGTTTTTCTGCAAGTCAGCTGAAAATGGACTGGACACTCGAGGGGAGGAGGCGCACTAACACAAAATTAAATTAACTAGGACATTTATCAAGTCGAACTTTAGTCAACTTAGGCAGCTTAAATAGGGAAGGGAGGAAACATCCATTTATCTCCTTTCCTCCAGCATTGCCTCTTTTCCTCATTAACATTATGGAGAGAAAAATGCAAAGCAATTTAATTTGCCTTCTAACTTTTTGCCCAAAAATTAAGGCAGTCTTTTTCTCCTACAAGCTGCTCGGTGAACATTCTACATCAATACAGAAGCACTGGACAACAGCCACACCATAGCAATTGTTAACTTTTTTTCCCCTCTTCTGAGAAAATATCCCCACTAGTCATGGCTTAATTTGCAAACCCCATTAGACAAAAAGTACCAGAAAATTGCTTGTCCCACTTCACGCAGTACCTTCCCTGTAGCAGTGACACAAGCAATTAGGTTAATACAGCTCTGTCCCAAGAGAAGGAAAGGGGACAAAAGTCTCAACTTTCCTAAATGGAATGAAATTTTCCCCCACTACAGAGGCAAGGTTCAGAGGGTGAGAAAAGGGAATTGCAATGCTGTTAGATTCGCTATTTAATAATATAACGCCATAATCAACTGCAAGTCCTTGAACTTACATTATGCCTTTCTACTGGGATACTCATGTAATTTCAAATGTATTACTGTAATGACCTGGTCATTGAAGAGGGCAAAGACTGGGGGGGGGGGGGGGGGTGGTAAATGGACTTTAATTAAAATATGAATAATCCAAGTCCAGCTAATTCAAAGCATCTGACTTGAACACCTAGTCAGCTGGGAAACAGCAGCTGTTTCCAATTACAGGTGACTGTGAATTAACCAGTATCAGTATCTAATGAAGAAGCTGTGTATGTAGGAAATTTTCCAATTCTGAAAGTACAGCTGTGCACATGGCCTTTGTAAAAAAGGAAACACCAAAGATCCAAAAGCCTGTCTATGTAACCTCCTTCTAGGTCAGGACAAAGTTTTCCAGCTCATTCCTGTCTTTGCTACTGACCCCAAGGGCCAACTGTTCCATGTTCAAGAAGGTTTCTCCACTCTTGAACCTGAGCCCAGAGACGTTTTGTAAGGAGAGATCAAACAGCATTTCCTGCTGCCCACATACCTTCTCCACTGGTCCAAGGTTGTCACCCCAAGTCACAGAGATGGAGGTAACCCAACAAAACAGAGGTTTTTAATCTTATCACACAAAATGGGAAATCAGAAGGGCTCTTGTAGTTCAGTGACCTCCTCGAAGCTAAAAGCGCAACCAAAACCTCCTTTAGTCTGGAGGTGCTCACTAGCCTCCAGTGGACAAAGAACATTCCAGAAGGCTGACCAGCTTCTTTCTAACTGCAGGTGGAGCTTTAGACCATCAGATTGTCAGTGGCTTTTTAAGGATCCCACTGATACGCACGGGAACTAGAAGGAAGAATCAGGAAAAAACTGCGAAAGCGGGAGGGGATACCTCTGAAGTCTCCTTCCCAGGCTGAACCAAAGACTAAAGGTGCCCAGGATCACCACCAACAAAAAAAACCCAGAATCAAAAAGAGGCCAACACAATATATTGCCCTGGCTAAGTCACCCCTTCACACATAAAAACTCGAGGTCTGAAATCTCCCGCTCACCTCCTGGGCTGCTGTATCAGAAGCCACTCTGGAAACATCAGTTATTTGCCTGTGTTAAATTATCTGAATGAAGGAAAATAGATTTGGATCTGCAAATGCAACAGCATGCCAAATTGCCCTTTTCCCACACATTTCCTGTTTTACAAATAGAGCATGTTTCTTCAGAACAAAATACTAAATAATGCATATAAATGTTTAGTTTTTCTCTGTAAAAATTAAAAAGAATCCCGTTTCTCTAGCAGATAAAAATGCACCAGTGTCTTCATATGCCTACCTCTAAAGAACCACAAGAAAACATTAAAGACATCCCCCAAAACTATCTAAAATGAAAAGGGACAAATTTCCTTAATGCCCCCCAAAAAATCCTTTTTCAAAGATAGAGAAGCAGGCCAGGCACAGTGGCTCACACCTGTAATCCCAGCACTTTGGGAGGCCAAGGCAGGAGGATCACCTGAGGTGAGGAGTTCAAGACCAGCCTGGCCAACATGGCGAAACCCCGTCTGTACTAAAAATACAGAAAATTAGGCGGGCGTGGTGGCGGGCGCCTGTAGTCCCATCTACTCCGGAGGCTGAGGCAGGAGAATCACTTGAACCCGGGAGGCAGAGGCCGCAGTGAGCCAAGATCGTGCCACTGCACTCCAGCCTGGATGACAGGGCAAGACTCCATCTTAAAAAAAAAAAAAAAAAGAAAAAAAAAGATATAGACAGAAAATTTTTCAGAGAAATGCAGAAGGGAAAAGAAAATGGAGCAGTATGTTCTTCAGTGAGTATCCCCAAGAATGACACCGATCTTTAGGTGTCATTTCATTCCATCTAGGATCCTGACTCAAAGCCAGAGTCCTACTAATTTACAACATTTCGAAAAACCATGCTTCAAGAAAACTACCCTGAAAAAGTTGTTTTGTTTGCTTGTTTGTTTTTTGAGACAGAGTTTTGCTCTTGTTGCACAGGCTGGAGTGCAATGGCGCAATCTTGGCTCTCCGCAACCTACACCTCCCGAGTTCAAGCAATTCTTCTGCCTCAGCCTTCCAAGTAGCTGGGATTACAGGCATGCGCCACCACGCCCGGCTAATTTTGTATTTTTAGTAGAGACGGGGTTTCTCCATGTTGGTCAGGCTGGTCTTGAACTCCTGACCTCAGGTGATCCACCTGCCTTGGCCTCCCAAACTGCTGGGATTACAGCAATAAGCCACCATGTCTGGCTGAAAAACAGTTTTTTAAAGAACACAACCATTAGTTGAAAATCACTCCCTTGCTTTTATAGTTTGTCACGGAAGAAAATAGAGCAGGGACAATTGGAAAAAAGATTCTATGTGCACATCCCATATGTACATCATTTGGCTATTAAATTCAGGGTATGTTTACAGACAGCCCCACTAAGTGTATTCAATAGCACACAAATAAAACTCAAGTATTTTAAAATAAGGGTAGGGGAGACCACGACATGCAGCTGTGATGTTTCCAGGCATAAGGAATCCTCCCAGCCCACATAAGGAAACTTAGCAGGTAAAAAATGAGGACCCACAAAATCTAGTAAATGCCATATGCTGAATCCCCTAACTGCTTTCTCTGTAGATGGCAACCTACTAGGCTTTATTTTGTAGGTTGATAAGAAAACATAAATATAACCTCTTAACCTAACTCCAGAAAGAAAAATCATTAAGATTGCTAATTTAACATTTTAGAGAATGATTTTTAAAGAACCACTGGGAGCAGGGGGAAGAAAATAAGCTTAGTGACTATGGCAAGAATAATAAATAAAATCATAACAACGAATAAAATGTACAGCCAGTGCCACGCAAAATTGAGTGGCCCAGGTACTATAATTATCACATCCATTTTACAGATAAGAAAACTGAGGCAAAGAGATTGTGACAGAGGCAGGCTTCAAACCCAGGACTATGGCTGCATAAACCTGAGGTAATACCACCTGCCAGGATAGTGAAATCAAACACAGGCTCCAAAGTGAAACATCCTGATTCGGGGTCAAGTGGTGGGGGGGGGAGGCGGGGGCGGTCCAACCCTGGCCCCTTTACCTGCTTTGTTTCCACAGCTGCAATTTGGGGGAAATGGCTAAGTCACAGAGATGTGGTAAGAAGTGAATACGTAAAATGCTGTCTGTATAAAGCATTTAGGTAGGTATACATTCAATCAATGGTAGCTACTACCCAGTAAGAACTTCTCTTTCTTAAAAACTATATAAGCTTTCAAGGTGAGTTCGGGATAGAAACCAGCAAAACAGTTAAGAGCTCTACGCAGAAATTCCTGACACTGCTCTACTAAAGCAAGACATGGAAGCTTTGGGAAGTGCATGATAACAGTATGCAGGCAACGCATTATAGCTAGCTATCTTCCTTCCAGAATGAAAACCGAAGAATGGTCTTCAGAAAAGACAACATAGAGGGCCACTGGCCCAAAAGATGCTTTTTTAAGCAATGCTCAAGCTTTACAATTGCATCACTGTTTTTGTTTTTTTGTTTTTCTGCTGTTTTTTTTTTGTTTTTTTTGAGACAGAGTCTAACTCTGTTGCCCAGGCTGGAGTGCAACGGCATGATCCTGGCTCGCTGCAATCTCCACCTCCTGGGTTCAAGCGATTCTCATGCCTCAACCTCCCCTGAGTAGCTGGGACTACAGGCGACAGTCTCACTCTGTCACCCAGGCTGGAGTGCAGTGGCATGATCTCAGCTCACTGCAACCTCTGCTTCCCAGTTTCAGGCGATTCTCCTGCCTCAGCCTCCCGAGTAGCTGGGATTACAGGCACACACCACCACGCCCAGCTACTTTTTATATTTTTAGTATAGATGGGGTTTCACCATGTTGGCCAGGCTTGTCTTTAACTCCTGGCCTCAAGTGATCTGCCAGCCTCAGCCTCCCAAAGTGCTGGGATTACAGGCATGAGCCACTGTGCCTGGCCTGCATCACTGTTTTTTAACATCTTTATATTGTAGAAGAGTGTCTCTTCAGTCCCTGCTGGTTCAGAAAAAGGAGAATTTTTTTTTTAAGAGATGAGTTCTCACTGTTGTTGCCCAGGCTAGTCTCGAACTCCTGGGCTCAAGTGAGCCTCGTGCCTTGGCCTCCCAAAGTGATGGGATTACAGGCATGAGCTACCACATCAGGCCTGGATCTTCTATAACAATAGTTTTCAAACTTCTGTTGGTGGCCGGGCGCAGTAGCTCACGCTTGTAATCCCAGCACTTTGGGAGGCCGAGGCGGGCGGATCACGAGGTCAGGAGATCAAGACCACGGTGAAACCCCGTCTCTACTAAAAATACAAAAAAAAAAATTAGCCGGGCATGGTGGCGGGAGCCTGTAGTCCCAGCTACTCGGAGAGGCTGAGGCAGGAGAATGGCGTGAACCCGGGAGGCGGAGCTTGCAGTGAGCCGAGACTGCGCCACTGCACTCCAGCCTGGGCGACAGAGCGAGACTCCGTCTCAAAAAAAAAAAAACAACTTCTGTTGGTAGCAGAGATCTTATTGAGAACCCTACCCTTCAATGCTCAGATTGGGACAGAGATGTGAGATTTAAAAAAGAAAAAAGAAGCAAACCACTGCACCAAGAACAAAGTCAGTCCCAAAGTCTTGCTACAAGTGTAGACCCTGAGAGTTTTGTTAGAAATGCAGAATCCTAGGCCCCACTTCAGTCCTGCCCAGTGAGGAGCTGCATTTTAACAAGATCCTTGTGTGATTAGAACCCACTGGCCTCAAGCCCTCCTGAACCTCCCTTGGTCCTAATCCTGCATGCTCCCTACACATGTCCCTCCCTACCACCTGAGAAAACAATCTCCAATCGGACAAGTAATACAAAGTAGACAATAAATATTTGTAGAACTAAAGCGAAATAAAATGAAAGGCTACAAACTTCTGAAAGACAAAAATCATAGCATTCTGGAGGGGAACTCTGTGTTCCAATCACACAATACTTGCAGCTAAGGAAAACAACTGTGGGAAAGCAAAGTGTGGGATTTGCCCAAGGTCCCACAGTTTTTTCTTTTCTCTCTTTTTTTTTTTTTTTTTTTTTTTTTTGAAACGGAGCCTTGCTCTGTCGCCCAGGCTGGAGTGCAGTGGCAAGATCTCCGCTCACTGCAAGCTCTGCCTCCCGGGTTCATACCATTCTCCTGCCTCAGCCTCCCAAGTACCTGGGATTACAGGTGTGCAGCACCATAATTTTTTCTATTTTTAGTAGAGACAGAGTTTCACCATGTGGCCCAGGCTAGTTTCAAACTCCTAGGCTCAAGTGATCTCCCCACCTTGACCTCTCAAAGTGCTGGGATTACAGGTGAAACTACCATGCATGGCCACTGGTCAGCTTTTTCAAGGCAGAGCAAGAACCTAAAGGAAATGCCAACACCTTAATAACAGGGTCGCTGCAAAATCCAAAGGTAGAGTTTCAAGTTCTGGTAACCTGACATGACTCGCAATCATAACCCTTCCTAAATAAAGTACCCATTCTATGCCTGTAAAATGAGGGCAAGGGATTGCAGCTATCTAACCAATAGGATCAAATACATGAAGACCAAGAAAAACCCTGAGCAAGCCAGGCGCAGTGGCTCATGCCTGTAATCCCAGCATTTTGAGAGGCCAAGGCAGGTGGATCACCTGAGGTCAGGAGTTCGGGACCAGCCTTACCAACATGGAGAAACCCTGTCTCTACTAAAAATACCAAATTAGCCAGCTATGGTGGCACACGCCTGTAATCCCAGCTACTCAGGAGGCTGAGGCAGGAGAATCGCGTGAACCCAGGAGGTGGAGGTTGCAGTGAGCCAAGATCGCACCACTGCACTCCAGCCTGGGCAACGTGAGTGAAAGTCTGTCAAGGACGGAAGGACGGACGGACAGACGGACAGACTAAAGGAAGGAAGGAAGGATCAACCCTGAGGCAAATCATTTCATCAGTTACAAGTGCTGGGATCTACAGAAAGACTAAGAAATGAGTATGTTCCCCTTGTATACATCCCTTGTGTTAATATTCTTTATGAAAAAACAAAAAACCTCGACCAATGTCTGCATATAATTACTCAGGAAAGAAATGAAAAGGTTGCAGCGAAGCTAACCAATTTCCTGGCAAAACTCAACTTGAGGCCATGTCTACCAATCTTCAGTCTGTCAAGTAAATTCTAAGTATCCTTCCTGGGAATCCCATCCAAGTCACTTCTGGACTCTGTGGTCTATACAGCCAGTAAAAGCACTGCAGACATGCATAAACACTGCCTGGATATTCTTTGTGAATGTTTGTAAAGGCTCCTAGGTAAAGAAACTGGGCCAGGCAAGGTGACTCACACCTGTAATCCCATCACTTTGGGAGGCTGAGGTGGGATGATTGAGGCTAGGAGCTCAAACCCAACCTGGGAAACAATGCTAGACCCCGTCTCTACAAAAAAAATAAAATTTTTAAAGTCATCTCTACAAAAAAAAAATTAAAATTTAGCCAAGTGTGGTGTCATGCACCTATGGTCCCAGCTACTAGGGGGTGGGGCGGGTAAGGCAGGAGGATCTCTTGAGCCCAAGAGCTCAAGGACGCAATAGTAAGCTGTGATCACACCACTGCATGCCAACCTGGGCAACAGACCCTATCTCTGAAAATAAAAAAAAAAAATGCTGAAGGTTCAAATACTATTGAAAGATTAAAAATCCAACTTTAGGAGGCAGTTATCAAGTCAGAAACTTTTTTTTTTCCCCCCACAAGAATGCTCACAGCCCAGTGGCCTGGTCTGGGGACTAAGGGTGGAGCACAGGGAACCGGGCACTCAGATTAGGAGGTTTTACAGAGGCCTGGGAGGAGACAGAAAGCTATTTAACGGTTTTCCTCCTCCCTCAAGAAAGGGGCAAATACCTCACAACTGGCAAGCATTTTGAGGCCACCAAAGACATGATGGTTCAGCACATCTTTTGATAAATTCTAGGACATCCCCCAAGCACACACCAGACAAGTAGGCCTTTAAATTTCCTAACGGCCTTTAAATTTCCTAACGAGAAACAAACGCTGGCATTTCCTACCTTGACTGCCATGGGCACACGCACACGCCTGACTTTAAGAGGCTTAACAAAAACAGTTATAGCCCCCAACTTCCTTGACTTTAATTAAACTTGGCTTCCACTTCTGAAAAATCCTAAAGTTTTTATTTTGTTCTGTAGTCTCACTAATGCTTTTAAATGAGAGATGCTGTGAAAAGGAAAAGCAAATTCTTTGCAGCTGCGTGTGAGCATTCTGCCAACTGAAGCACAGGAAGAAGCTCTCCCATGTTAAAAATTTCCAACTGGGAGATTTACAAAACAGCAGGGGAGGATGGATGGGGCAGAGGGAGACGTGTGCATGTGAAAGAGTTGCAAAAAGCTCCCTTTTTTGTGTTCAAGTCCCAGGGGCCTTCGGAGGCTTGTCATGCTTCAGCGATTGCCATCCCCTCCCATTTTACACCCTTTCTAAAGCCACCATCCTTTCCAACAGGCTTTCGGATATAAGTACACATTCTGCAGAACCACTTCTTAGCTGTTCCTTTATTTTACCCCCATCTCCCCAGGCCGCCCCAACACTCATTCTGCCACAACTGGATAATGGAAAGAAGCTTAACAGGGTGGTAGCAACCATTTCCCTCTGACTAAATGAAGTCCTGGCGTTAAGCTGCACTCCTCAGGAGGAAATGACAAGCATTTTGGCAAATGAACTTTTTTATTTTCTATTAGCAGCAGCAAGATATCCACTGTTGACAACAGCAAAAGTTCACAAAGATGGGCTTTTAGGCTGTGTTTTTAAAGCTCTTCGGAAAATCTAGCTCTACCCTTACAAAAAGCCAATTTGGTCAAAAATGCTGTCAGAAGCGTTTGGAGGTTTGGTTTTAAATTTCCATATTAAGTGATGGGGTTTGGTCTTTTCAGAGAAGGAAAGAGTCACCACACTTTATCACAATTTCTAGGAAGCAGGCATGCACATTAGGAACGGTGTCCCACTGTCGTCCATCACTTATCCCCTGTTCTGGGGTGTGGGGTTGTCCATACTATTAACCAATCCCTTCTGCGGTTAAGCCTTAGGAGTTCCAACCCCACAGCATCCTCGGGGGCTGCTGATGTACATTTCATGGAACCAACTTTCTTCTTACTAAATCCTCCGCTGAATGCAGTTTTTTCTCAGGGCCCCAAGCAACACAAACACATCCTCAGGAATGTAGGTAAAATACAAACCCTCTGGGGATCAGCATGCACACCGCCCAAAAACCTCCTACTGCCTATCTACAGAAGTGCACAGTAACAGTGCTGGCAGACAGACATGAAGCACTCCATAAGGTCCCCGGGAATGCAACCATTGAGTTCGTGCATCACACCGGACTTCTGAAGACAGGACAGCCAAAAAATATCCTTCATAAGGAGTTAATGCCATGGCTTGAAGCAGTCAACCAGAAAATTCACTAGAACCAGCTTACTCCATTCCCAGAGCATTCAGAGTATGTCTACATGTTACTATAATTCGAAACCTGATTCTAAGAACATCTTTGTACCTAGGCCATTTCACAACTGATGCCCTTGCAGAAGGTATCGGTTCCCTCCTGGGCACCTACTGCTGTTTATAACCAGCTGGTTAGACTTCAGGATCCTTTCCTGGTGGTTGCTGACATGCCTTTTGCTGCCCCTCAAGCAGATCTTTGAGCTATCTCTATGTAGATAAAAGGAAAGGCCTCACTCTGTCTTATGTCAGATACTGATAAGCCGCTTTAAGATTTTCTTTTTCATGGGAGTGGGAGAATAGGTTAGGAGAGTAAGAGAATAACACTCCAGGAAGCCCAGGGTCTCTTTGGACACCGTGTTCAGATTTCAGAGTGTTGAATTCACCATCTCTCCCCACAGCCAAAGAAGACAACTTAACTGTTTGCCATCCAGTAAGTTGCAATACGTCAGCATTAACCCAAACCCTCAATCACGCAGCTAGAAGCAATACTAATATACGGGTGGAAGAGAATGCCTACAACGAAAGGGGCACAGTTGTGCCTATTAGAGCACCTAATCTCCACTCAGGGACGCATGTGCACCCCACATTACAATGGAGAACACTGAGAATTTAAACCACGGCCTGGTGATCCTCCTGGACATGCAGCTAATAAGTGGCTGAGGGACAACCAGTGGTCAGCTGGCGCCCTGATTGTTATTACAACAGTGCATTTTCTAGGAGGCAGGCCACTGGGGAGGTCTCCTGGGGTCATGAGATGACTCTGACACGAAATAACAAACACACACAATCAGATATGCGTCCACAAAGCTGTTTCTCACCCTGCCCCCAAAAAAATGTTTAACATTAAGAGTGTAGAACTTTCAAGCTACCAAAAGAAAATGTTTTGCCTTAAAACGACAAAAAAGCAGAAGAAACTTTGATGAAAGATTCCTAAAACTCAACATATACTACAAACACCCTAGCCAGGAGAAACAGGTTGAGCAACGGAAGTGCAACCAAGCGCTGCTAGGCTGAGAACAATGACCATGAAACTGCTGTTTCCTTATGAGGCCCTGCAAATTAGTCCTTCCCCCAGCGGGAGAGGATATAGAGCTTACGGTTTGCTATTTTCCTTTTCATTACTACTATTCCAGGGTGCGGGTAAGAAAGAGAAAGAGAAGGAATTTGGGAAGATGTTAAGAAGTAAAAATCTAAACTATTATTTATGTTGTTTGCTCTCTGTTGGAAGATCATTGTAACTAATAGTTAAAATATACTTGGCAGAGACCGTGCTAAAAAGCTCTTTAAAGAGGGGCCATACAAGGATCCCCAAAATCCGCTTTCTCAGTACCAACACCACAGGAGATTCATCAGACACACTTGTCCCCCTGGGCTCCAGAGGCTTCCTAAGGTAAAATGGGAAGACACAAATGACTCCAGGAGACCATGTGACAGTTCTTTGAGAGAAAGCTGATCAGTATTGACCTTTAATTTGGAGACACTAAGCCTCGTGCCATCTCTTTTATGAATATGAGAGAGCACTTTGGGACCTTTTCCAGCTGGGAGGAAGGAAGCACAATTATTCACCCCCGTTGGCTAGGAGACCTGACGAGCTCCACTTTCAAAACCGAGCTCCACTTTCAAAACCGTAATAGACCAGTCACCACCCATGCCCTCCAGTTTCCATGGGCAGAGACCCCTGAGCGGTGAAGGGGTCTGAACGTAAATGAGGTTAAAATGAAGGAGGGGCTGGGACAATCCCACACTATCCTGTGAATGACCATGATGCTGGTCCCAGATTCCTGCTTGCCCAGTCCAAAAGCAAGTGAACATGCTGCCCGGGCTCATCAGGTCCCTGGAAAAGAGGGTCACCTTACACTGTTAAGACAGCATTCACGGAGAGCCCTGCAGAATACTCCTTAATTGCCTGGAAAGTAACCTGTCCAATGGGGCTTTCCTGGCTTCTTGGCTGCCAGCCAAGAAGTAGCCTTAACTTCTGTACCCATGGGGAGAGATGAGGGCAAGTCCCAAAGCAGTATCACTTCACAAAACAAATCTCACAGAGCCAAATCTGGAATGTTACTGCACAGATATTGGAAATCCCAGCTGACAGTCCTATACCTATTTGGGGCTGGGAGGATGATTAAGGCTTTAAATCTCAATTACACTTACGGAACTCTAAATGACTGCGTGGTTTGGGTTTTTTTGTTGTTTTTTGTTTTGTTTTTTTTTAATGCAAACCTAAGTTTGGGATGCAGAACTACAGAGACAAGAATTCAGCAAGCACCCCCACTTCCTCCAAAGAGTGGTCAAGTCCCACAGCACAGCCCGGAGCAGTAGCTGTTAAAAGACAAGGGCTGGGCTGGATCCGGCCAACATTACAAGGACAACCAACTGGTCTCATTCCTTAGTCTTGTGCTTTTAAAGGGCAGACGATGTGCCAACTATTTTAAAGCTCCAACACACTAATTCTGTAAACAATAATAGCTACAGCCTGCACACTGCGCACTGGAATGGATTCCTCAACTTGGCCTCATCACTTATGCAGCTGATGAAACAAACACTGACAGCTTTTTTGCATTTGTAAAGGCCCCACAGCAGCTGTGGTGATCCCACCATAGAGCAATGAATTAAGCCTGAAACCCAGCTGGGTCTGAACAGAAGCCTTTTTTGCACAATACAGCAAGACTATCATTGTTAACCTAGGCATTATTGGGAAATATTCTGCATTACATTATAGGGCAGTTCTAACTCAATTCTTAAAATTAGCTCTAATAAGCAATTTTAGTAGGAGGGATGTGGCGTTAGTTTTTGAAAGGCACAAGTATGTGTATAGGTTATAGGTACACCACACAAAAGCAGCCCGGCAGAACACAGATTTCCAGTTAAACAACGCAAAGTTTAAAATATTAACTCCTTCTTAGATATTCTCTCTCTCACACACACCACACACGCAACTCACACCTACCTTCTAAACTGAGGTGGGTATCTAAACTAGTAAATTCTTGGCTACTTGGCCACTGCAGAGAAAAATATTGAATATAGCTGTCAGGGCTCCTGTTAGTAAGCCAAACTAATGACCTGAGCACAGGAGTCAATTTGGAACAGAAAGCCATACCAGAAAAACTGGAGTGTGAGAAGCATGATTAATACCATTAGTAAAGAATTTTTTGACGATGAACCTGAGCACTATGTAATAAACAAGATTCCAAATACTGACGGACACACTGGTGTTTACAGGTTTCTTATCACCAGGAAGTTCTAGGAAGGCAAAGCCACCCACACCAAGACATGTGCTCCTACAGAATCAGAACACGCACTCTCTGCTTCACAAAATGCTTCTCAACACCACTAGGCCACGTGACATTTGTAGTCCCCACCATCCACTTCTCTTATGTCGCCTTACAGTTTTTCTAACAATTAAAAATTGCCTTAAATTAGCCAGGCGTGGTGAAGCGCGGCTCTAGTCCCAGCTACTTCGGAGGCTGAGGTAGAAGGATCGCTTGAGCCCAGGGAGGTTGAGGCTGCAGTGAGCTGTGTTCACGTCACGGCACTCCAGTTTGGGTAACACAGCGAGACCCTGTATCTAAAAAATAAAAATTGCCGGCCAGGCACGGTGGCTCACACCTGTAATCCCAGCATTTTGGGAGGCCGAGGCAGGCAGATCACCTGAGGTCAGGAGTTCGAGACCAGCCTGGACAACATGGTGAAACCCTGTCTCTACTAAAAATACAAAAATTAGCCAGGCATGGTGGCAGGTGCTTGTAATCCTGGCTACTCTGGAGGCTGAGGCAGGAGAATCACTTGAACCCGGAAGGCAGAAGTTGCAATGAGCGGAGATCGCACCACTGCACTCCAGCCTGGACGACAGAGCAAGACTGTCTCAAAAAAAAAAAAAAAAAAAAAAAAATTGTCTGACTCTAATAAGGACCAATCTCAACAATTTCACACCAACTTAGGGAAAATAAATCTAGTAAAGTCAGAGAACTCAAGAGAATACAGTAACATCCCTCCTCCTTTGAAGAACTCCTATTTCTTAATGGAGTTCATTATGAAGAGTAGTTTTTCAAAGAAAAATAAAAACCATTTTTGGTTCAGCAGGCTTGGAAGGAGCAAGAAAATCAGGGATAATTTCTAGGTCATTCTACTCCCCATAGTCCTCTGCCAAAGAATGTTGACAGAGGTAACCACAAGAAAGTCAAAACCTAAGGTAATGCAGGAAATTTGAAGTCCCACCATCAAGCCACTGGAGCATATGATTCCAGCACAAGCACGTGTGACCAATGTTTACGGTTTGCAAAGGGGTAGAGGAAATGAGACCACTCTTGGCCACCCACAGTGACATGGAGAGTGACAGGCAGTAAGGAAAATGAGGACCCCTACCACACACACACACACACACACACACACACACACACACACACACACCCAAAAGGGCAAGCTAGAGCCCCAGAAGAGGAGGGCACAGCATAGGACTCTGCTGAACAGAGCACATCAGTTCAGAGGCATGAACTGAAACACAGCTTAACGACAGAAAATAAATTTAGTAGTAATATGTATATGCATGCTTTTCTAACAAGGTATTCCAAGAGAAATGCAAACAAATCCACACAAAAACCTTCACACAAACGTTCACCGCAGCATTGTTCAAAATAGCCAAACGGGCCAGGCACGGTGGCTCACGCCTGTAAATCACAGCACTGTGGGAGGCCAAGGCGGGTGGATCACGAGATAAAGAGCTCAAGACTAGCCTGGCCAACGTGGTGAAACCCTGTCTCTACTAAAAATACAAAAATTAGCCGGGCGTGGGGGCGCACGCCTGTAATCCCAGCTACTTGGAAGGCTGAGGCAAGAGAATTGCTTGAACAGGGACCCGGAAGTGGAGGTTGCAGTGAGCCAAGATCGCGCCACTGCACTCCAGCCTGGGCTACAGAATGAGACTCTATCTCGAAAAAAAAAAAGCCAAACCATAGAAACAACTCAAATGTCCATCAGCTGATGGCTGGATACACAAAGCATGATACATCCACACAATGGAATGTTATTCAGCCACAAAAAGGAATGAAGTACTGATACACACTCCAGCATGAATTTTAGAAACATAATTTTAAAAGACACAAGGCACAAAGTCCACATATTATATGATTCCATTCATATGGAATATCCAGAATAAGCAAATCCACAAAGACGGAAAATGATTCGTAGGTGTCAGAGGCTGGAAGAACTGGGGTGAAGATCACTTGAGGCCAGGAGTTTAAGACCCACCGAAGAAACACAGCAAAACCCCACCTCTATAAAAATTTTAAGAAAATTCACAGGCAAAAAAAAAAAAAAAAGCATGAGATTCTTCATTTATACATACCTTTTCCATGTCAGTGCCTACTCAGACAAAGTCAAAACCAAAGTCAAGTCGGGCACGGTGGCTCACGCCTGTAATCCCAGCACTTTGGGAGGCCAAGGTGGGCGGATCACGAGGTCAGGAGTTCGAAACCAGCCTGACCTGCATGGTGAAACCCCGCCTCTACTAAAAATACAAAAAATTAGCCAGGCAGGCCAGGCGCGGTGGCTCACGCTTGTAATCCCAGCACTTTGGGAGGCCGAGGCGGGCGGATCACGAGGTCAGGAGATCGAGACCACGGTGAAACCCCGTCTCTACTAAAAATACAAAAAAAAAATTAGCCGGGCGTGGTGGCGGGCGCCTGTAGTCCCAGCTACTAGGAGAGGCTGAGGCAGGAGAATGGCGTGAACCCGGGAGGCGGAGCTTGCAGTGAACCGAGATGGTGCCACTGCACTCCAGCCTGGGCGACAGAACGAGACTCCGTCTCAAAAAAAAAAAAAAAAAATTAGCCAGGCATGGTGGCACGTGCCTGTAGTCCCAGCTACTTGGGAGGCTGAGGCAGAACTGCTTGAACCAGGCAGGTGGAGGTCGTAGTGAGCCAAGATTGCGCCACTGCACTACAGCCTGAGTGACAAAGCGAGGCACCATCTCAAAAAAAAAAAAAAAAAAAAAAAAAATCCCTGAATTTGTATATAAGGTATACAATATACAGTAGGACGTAGTAGGGAGTCCAAAAGTAAATTCAGTATTCCTTATCAACTTTAGAAATCTTTTAACACTCAGCAAGGAGGATTACTTGCTGTTGATGGCAGAAACCACATTCCTTAGAAGAGAAAACACCAGGCCGGGCGCAGTGGCTCACGCCTGTAATCCCAGCACTTTGGGAGGCCGAGGCGGGCAGATCACGAGGTCAAGAGATGGAGACCATCCTGGTGAACTAATGTGGTGAAACCCCGTCTCTACAAAAAATACAAAATTTAGGTGGGCGTTGTGGCGCACGCCTGTGGTCCCAGCTACTCAGGAGGCTGCGGCAGGAGAACCGCTTGAACCTGGGAGGCAAAGGTTGTTGCACTGAGCCAAGATAGCGCCACTGCACTCCAGCCCAGGCCACAGAGCAAGACTCTGTCTCAAAAAAAAAAAAAAAAAAGAAGAAAAAACACCATCCAAGGCCTTCATAGACCGTATATAATGCCTGTCCTGAAAAACAAGCTGTTAATGCCTGAGCAAAGTGACATCGTCCTTTCTTTATTGGGATGACCTCCATGTACAAAGGGAGTAGTAATAGGACTCTTCTTACCATTAAGGTCTTCATTTGTATTAAAGAACTGTAAGCAAACAATGTTTGGCTGTAAAAGCTTTGCAAGTCAAAGATAATGGCTTTCCTTGGTAAACTGACTGTTCTTTATAATCATCATTATTTATACTCCCAAGGGGCTTTTGCCTAATGCTCCAATAAATTCTGGAAAGAAATAACATGACAATTTCAGCAAGTCTCATGGAAGAAGGCAAGGGAAAAAAAGGCTACTTGAGTAGAAAATGTGTTTCATCCTGGGGTATGTCAGTGTTGGGACAGCAATCACATCGCTTAATTAGAGCAAGGAGTACATTTAGAAGAAAGAAGAAAAAGCCACCACTTTTTAGCTTCAGATATTTCCAAGTGAAATCTATCCTCCCCACATCCCAATGCTCTCCAGCTTACCAGGGCCAAAAGAAAACCCATTTTAATAGCATCATTAGAGTTTTGATTTATCACAAGTACAGAAGAGTGTGCAGTATTGCACTCCTTATCTCATCCAGACAAGAACTCCATTGAACATGAAGCTTTGCAAGTTCTTATTTGTACCAGGAGTTTCTGCAGAACTAATTGATGGTGTTTATATTGAGCTGGTGTTTATATTTGAAACAAGTATTTCCCGACCTCTTCAACTATGAGACTTGGCCCATGGCTTAGATATGCCCAGAGTCCAGACTCTGGGACACTTAGGCAAGCCAAATATGTTCTTTATTTAAAGGAGGTTTCCTTTCCCTCTGTCAGCCACCTTTTAGATTCCAGCTAAGTTTAAACCACAATGGTTTGGAACCCTAAAAGTAGTTTTGAGGATTACAATACAGAATGAGTATTTCAAAACATTTTTAAAGACACAGAACACTGAATCATGCAGTAACACCCACCAATCGCTCCCCTCAAAGTACGTCAAGTTCAGTTCACTATTAAATCCAGACGCTCCCTGGCCCCCTGCACTGTGGAAAAAAGTGATAAACTGCATTGGTATTTAAATATAAATCTGATCTCTGCCACTCGAAGATGTAATCATCACTGGGGATTACTTTCATGCATCTTTAAAATTCTTTCAGATTACAAGTTCTGTCAGAGTGTCAATACCAATACTATTTAGCAAAACTTGCCTTTAATTAGTTTTAGGTCAAGACTTCAAACCAAAAACAAAAAACACTGCCAGGCCCAAACACTGCTGCATTGAGATGAAAGAACAACTACTCTGCTGTCCATATTTTAATCTGACTGTCCCTTTTTTGCATTTGGAAAGTGAACTTGAGTCAGATCTAAGTAAAAATTATTTGCTCCTGGAATGACAGCTCATCGTGGCTTTAAATCCTTTTTTAGAATGAGGGGCATAAATACATAAATATATAAAATTAACCCCCCTCAAAAAAATGTAACCAGCTAGGAGTCCCAGTGAGAAGGCTGAACAGTGGTTAAAACCGAATGTTAAACAAAACCCCACTAAAATAACCTCATCTCCCCAACACACCCATCTAACCCCTGTCCTAAGTGCAGATGAGCGAGCCCCAGCAAACATTTTATGATCTTCAAAAGATTAAGAAGCCAAGTCCACCATTCTTTTGGCATCTCTCAAAGCCAGTGGCATTTGCCACTCCAAATCATCAGTTTGAGAAGGAGACGTGGCATTGTGTATAGGGCCCAGCCTGGTGGTGTCACAGCTCTGGGAAGGCAAGACCACGCAACCAAGCCCTTCAAGGCAGATGAAAACCATGTGCTACCAATTTGACTGGGGCTCCAGACCATGACTCCTTATTAAATGCCTTCCATTCACATCAGCTCTTTCATCCTCCAACATCAAGACATTATTACAAGCTGAAAATAGAACAAACAGAACTTTAGTGCTCTGGGCAGTGTAAGAATGGAAAAGGAGGCAATTTAGGTAAAACCAAGTGTTAGGTTCCACCTCATCTCTAAGGGTACATCTTGCCTGGAGAATAAAAGGCAGGCAAAGTAGTTCATTCAAAAGTATGCAAAAAAGCAATGCTGCTTCTTAGTCATGCTCTGAACACTACCCTCATCCTCACAAACCAGGGAAGGCAGAGGGAAGATAAAAATCCCATCAATCCAAAAATATGTCTGGGTGTAAAGAGACTCACACTGCGTTTTTCCATAAGTTAAGAAGAAAAACCAAGCCTTGGTGAGAAGGAAAGGTGCTAAGCACCCTTATTATCTGAATTTCTATCCTCTTCCTCCAACAACTAGGATATACTATAATCAGCATAGATGACCCAGAAACAGTTTCCTCTTCAATCTTGCACTTGGAGAATTACAGCCACAAGAATCTGTAAGACTTATAATAACATGGTCTAAATAGTCACAGTGGGTGTTCTGTTGTTTTGTTTTGAGACAGGATCTTACTCTGTTGCCCAGGCTGGAGTGCAGTGGCGCAATCACTGCAACCTCTGCCTCCTGGGTTCAAGCAATTCTCCTGCCTCAGCCTCCCAAGTAGCTGGGATTACAGGCACTCGCTACCACACCTGGCTAATTTTTGTATTTTCAGTAGAGACAGGTTTTCACCATGTTAGGCTGGCCTCAAACTCCTGACCTTGTGATCAGCCCGCCTTCGCCTCCCAAAGTGCTGGGATTACAGGTGTGAGACACCGCACCCGGCTATAGTCACAGTTCACAAAGCACTTCACACTTATCATTTGATTCAGCCTCCCACAAAATGACCTTGAGAGGCCAATAATGAAGGCACAATTCTCCCCCTTTCAAAGATGAAGCAACTGAGACCTGGAGAGGTGAAGTGATCTACCCAAGATGACAGAGCAGAGATCCTCAACTTCAGTCTGACTCCAAAGCCAGTGTTCTCCTCCCATTGTTTCACATCCCTGCTGCCAACTAAACTGTAAATGCCCCTCAGACAAGGGCAATGTCATATTTTCAAACTCCCAACACAGTGTCAGAACATGGTAAGCAACCAAAAAATGCCAGCTGTATTTAACTGAACAGTCTTCCAAGCCACAGCCCAAAGGGATCTTTGTAAACATACAAAGCCCACCTCACAAACAAGGCTGAGATCACATATGAAAACAATGTGATTGTGGGTCATCTTTATTACTTAAGTATCTCTATGTCCTCACAACAAAAAGCATTTCATACATATAACGAACATCATTGTACAATTACCCAAGGCTCTCCCTTTCCCTTACCTTCTGGAGCTGTTCTGACTAATAATACATTGTGTTCTTACAGCAATTTTGTTTTACAAAGTGCTTTCACATATCTTATCTCATTTAGTTCTAAATGCCCTGAGAGAGGACATGGGAAGAAAACAGAAACTTAAATAAAACTCAACTGACATCTTTACTACTTCTTACAAATGCCTGTATTGGTTTTTAAAAGCCAACAAACAAACCAACCCACTGGCCTACCAGTGGGTGTACTACCTGTGGGACCGTAAATTACTATAGCCTCTCTCCAAGAAAGCAACGCAGTAGGAAAGATCAAAACGTACATATGGGCACTTCTGAGTCAGTAATTTCACAGTAAGAATTTAGAGTTGAGTGCAAACAGACACATGCAAAGCAGGCTGCATGCATCATTTTGTTCAACAGCCCCAAATCTGTGAAAAACCCATCCCGAAGAGATGAGTCAAGAAAATGGTGGTAACTATCAACCAACGGCCTTGAAGCCATTAAAAATCACTGTCTTTGATTACCATGACAAGTTATAAATGCAAACAGGAGGTAACAAAAATACAGCACTTAAAGAGTATGGCCCATATAGCCGGGCGCGGTGGCTCACGCTTGTAATCCCAGCACTTTGGGAGGCCGAGGCGGGCGGATCACGGGGTCAGGAGATCGAGACCACGGTGAAACCCCGTCTCTAGTAAAAATACAAAAAATTAGCCAGGCATGGTGGCGGGCGCCTGAAGTCCCAGCTACTCAGAGAGGCTGAGGCAGGAGAATGGCGTGAACCCGGGAGGCGGAGTTTGCAGTGAGCCGAGATTGCGCCACTGCACTCCAACCTGGGTGACAGAGCGAGACTCCGTCTCGGAAAAAAAAAAAAAAAAAAGAGCATGGCCCATATATATAAAACTGTATGTACAAGTGGAGGAATGTTCAGTATGTGATTTCAATGATTTCTATCTTTTGAGTACTTGTCTGATTTGAATCACTTCTTATTAAGCAAAAAAGGCCATCTGCACAACAGTAAAATGCTATTGGCTTAATTAGGTACGGGGATTACACGTGGATTTTATTTTTCCATGAAAATGAATCAATTACTGCAGTTACCATGGATAACTGAAAATCCCCCTGAAAAGAAAAGTATTTCCAAAGGCAGTAACAGAGAAGGCCTTCTACTGTATCAGGGCCTGGATTTCATGCCCCAGCTGTGTCTGATAAAATATGCGACCACAAGCAGGTCACTTAACAACAGTACTAGAAACCTCAAGAATTCTCAAATATAAAATTATAGCATCCAAAATTGTGATCAGTTAAGTCTATCTTAACTACTAAGTAATACTCGAAATACTCCACCAAACTTGAACTCAAATATTCCTAGAATGTATACTATATATTAGACATTAACATTGACCTACAATGACATAAATTCAGCCCCTAGTCTTGTGGGGTTAATAGGGTGAGAGACATGTAAGCAAGTAACTCCAGCACCTACAAATAAAGTGTGAGGAGACCAGCCAACAGGGAGAAAGAGCCTGGCTCTGCCAAACTGGGTAAACAGGGTGGGCTCCTCAGGCAATCCATTCACCAAGCAAGCAGAGGAACAAAATGCTGGGCTCAGCGGAAGCCCCAGATGTGTGAAGTGGATGGGTGGCAGGATAAGCCCAGAGTACATCAAGAAGGGCTTTTTATGCCATGCTGGGAACAAAGTTGGTTTAGATTCAATCCTGAGGACCAGAGAGCCACTAAAGAATCGCGATCACATCATAATCAGATTTTTAATTTCAAGGACTATATCTTCTTTAAACATCTTCGTGCACAGATTCAGTGCCACTCCAATCTTAATTCTCAATCTATCCCTCTTTCCAATTCACCATCCAGGTGTATTTAGGACTCAAGTGTGGGCTAATATAGGACAGAGGTGGAAGGTGATTACATCACCTTCTAATCCATAAAGCCTTGTTCTGTATCCCAAAGTGCTTCTGTTACTTGCTATCAGCTTGCTTTATTAAGAATCAAAGTGCAGGTCGGGCGCGGTGGCTCACGCCTGTAATCCCAGCACTTTGGGAGGCCGAGGCGGGCGGATCACGAGGTCAGGAGATCGAGACCATCCTGGTTAACACGGTGAAACCCCGTCTCTACTAAAAATACAAAAAATTAGCCGGGCGCAGTGGTGGGCGCCTGTAGTCCCAGCTACTCGGGGGGCTGAGGCAGGAGAATGGCGTGAACCCAGGAGGCGGAGCTTGCAGTGAGCCAAGATTGCGCCACTGCACTCCGGGCTGGGCGAAAGAGCGAGACCCCGTCTCAAAAAAAAAAAAAAAAAAGAATCAAAGTGCAGAATTCATTTGATTCATTTATATCTGAGTCAGCTAGGAAGGCCGCCCGCAGGCCTGATGTCTCCAGGTTGGTGATTTCCAACTGGGTAATAATACCTTGAGCATTTGTGCAGCAGTATGCAGTTTACAAAGTGCTTTCACATCAAAAATTCCCCTGCCTGTCCCAGCAACAAGCCTGTGAAGTACACGAAATAAGTTGTCCAGATGAGGAAATAGCTCAGCGAGGTTGTATAGCCTGCCTGGAGTCACACAGCCAGTTTAACACAAGGCCAAACTTGAACTAGGCTCACATTCCCAACCTTGTCCATTACTGCAGAGGTACCCCATGTATTCACAAGCCTGTCCAAATCTGAGGCATTTCATTACTTAGGTCCATTTAGTAGCAGTAATAAGGCGTATACGCAAAGCACACAAGTCTGCTGCTTAACAGAATAAGCATTCACTCAGCCCCCTTCTGCAAACCTATAGAAGGACTAAATGCAAGAAACACATGCTCAGTCCTAATCCCTTCTCATTTCCTCCTGGCACCTGTTTCTGCCCCCACAGGCACCAAACACTCTAACAGCTGGCCGAAACCGAGAGAGAACCAAGAGATAATACACTACCACTTCAGACCAAGCTCTCACCAAAATGGTGGCTGAGAAACAATGGAGACGGAACCACCCAGATTTTAAGAGATCAATAGGCCGGGCGCGGTGGCTCACGCCTGTAATCCTAGCACTTTGGGAGGCCGAGGCGGGCGGATCACGAGGTCAGGAGTTCCAGATCAGCCTGACCAACATGGTGAAACCCCGTCTCTACTAAAAATACAAAAATTAGCCAGGTGTGGTGGTGTGTGCCTATAATCTAAGCTACTTGGGAGGCTGAGGCGGGAGCATTGCTTAAACCTGGGAGGCAGCGGTTGTGGTGAGCTGAGATTGTGCCACTGCACTCCAGCCTGGGCAATAAGAGCCAAACTCCGTCTCAAAAAAAAAAAAAAGAGATCAATAAACTGGGTGTCAAAAGATCTCCCACATTCTCCTGTCCCAGTAAACCAGGTCTCCAGGTAGACAAGAGTCACACAACCCATCCTTTTCACTCCTCCTCCTCACCTCCCCGAAAAAAGTTACTATTAAGAATTCCTGGCCGGGCGCGGTGGCTCAAGCCTGTAATCCCAGCACTTTGGGAGGCCGAGGCGGGCGGATCACGAGGTCAGGAGATCGAGACCATCCTGGCTAACACGGTGAAACCCCGTCTCTACTAAAAATACAAAAAATTAGCCGGGTGTGTTGGCGGGCGCCTGTAGTCCCAGCTACTCGGGAGGCTGAGGCAGGAGAATGGCGTGAACCCGGGAGCCGGAGCTTGCAGTGAGCCGAGATCGCGCCACTGCACTCCAGCCTGGGCAACAGAGCGAGACTCCGTCTCAAAAAAAAAAAAAAAGAATTCCTAATTGGGCCAGGCGCAGTGGCTCACGCCTGTAATCCCAGCACTTTGGGAGGCTGAGGCGGGTGGATCACGAGGTCAGGAGATGAGACCACGGTGAAACCCCGTCTCTACTAAAAATACAAAAAATTAGCCGGACGTGTTGGCGGGTGCCTGTAGTCCCAGCTACTCAGAGAGGCTGAGGCAGGAGAATGGCGTGAACCCAGGAGGCGGAGCTTGCAGTGAGCCAAGATCACGCCACCGCACTCCAGCCTGGGTGACAGAGCAAGACTCCGTCTCAAAAAAAAAAAAAAAAAGAATTCCTAGTTTACCAACGTGTATGACGGAAGACTCTTACTGGGAGTATGGAGGGGCAAAACTGTGGTTATGTAATTTTTTTTTTTTTTTGGAGACAGTCTCACTCACCTCACTGCAACCTCCACCCTCCTCAAGTAATTCTCCTGCCTCAGCCTTCCAAGTAGCTGGGATTACAGGTGCTCACCACCACACCTGGCTAACTTTTTTGCATTTTTAGAAGAGACAGAGTTTCACCACGTTGGCCAGGCTAGTCTCGAACTCCTGACCTGAAGTGATCCGCCCACCTCGGCCTTCCAAAGTGCTGGGATTACGGGCGTGAGCCACCGCGCCCGGCCCTGTGGCTATGTATTTTGTTAACCTTCTAGGAGCACGGTAAATAAACACTGCTGCTGATAATATTTCAGTGTTCACTAGCCTTCCTCTTCATGGGTGGTGGAGCTTGACAGACTTACAAAATTAGAACTTAAAATCCAATTGAGACCTTTTAGGCAGCACCAGCTCTCAAGAATAGCTCTCAAGAACTTCTACCAGTAGGGTGCCTCTTTCTCTAACACCCGCATCTGTCCTATGATTATGTAAGTAATCATGTATAATGTTCCCATTACTCACACCGCCTCATTAACACATCTGGACAGCCTTTGTTTAATGGATGGCCCAGCCCCTGGTGAGGACTGAGGGCAAATGATTTCCCCAGTGCTCCATGGTCCCCTAAGACTCAAAGTCAGGGGCAATGATACAAGTACAAGAAAAAGTCAACAGCCCTGGGAAATCAAACCAGTTCCTGCAAGTCTGGAGAACTGCAGCCCACGCTGGGCCTCAGATACACCCAAGAATGTGGTGGGAGCATTTGTAAAACTAGAAGAGCACAAACCATCCAGTCCCAAGGGACACGGGATGTCAGTCTTCCAATGATGACTCAAGGAGACAGCCAGCTGGGGATAAGGGGGTAGCTCCACCAACTGGTACTTCAAAAAACAACAAATACAAACATGCAGGGGAGGGGGACACTTCTGACAAAACTGCCCTTCCAACTTTCTCAAGCAAAAAGCCTCTCCAAAGGCTGCCAGCAGTCCCTTTTACAACCTTTTCTTCTCCCCTTTTTGGGGCTCCACTGATCATTCATTTTACTTCTATGTCCTCTGAACTCAAAAGTGGGGAGCGAATTCAGAAAACTAACCATCTGACTGGTTTTTCACCTTACTTCTCATCTGTAAAATGGACTCAAAAACCCCTTTTCTCAGACAAACTCACAATGTAGGCGGTTATTTCAGAATTGACTGAGTCCTCTTTTCACAATACCGTTAAGAGAAGTGGGTGTTGTGTCGTCATCTGGAGGTGTTTTCTATAATCCATGCTTTTCTGGGACATTTCTTCAAATGGAAAAAGGAGCCCCAGGAGAGGTGGGCAGCACCCTTAGAATAGTGGAATCTGTGGCAAGACAAACTGTGGTACAAGTGTAAAAAAAACCCAGAGACCCAGAGTGGTGGTCGAGCTGCCAGTCGCTGCTCACTCAGGAATGACCTATACTTTGCCCTCTGGAACAATCTGCGTGGGCTCTTTCCTACAGCCTAAGAGAGCAAGCAAGACAAAAGCCACCTGCAAGAAGTCACAGGAACAGGAAGTCCTGGAAACATGAGTCTTCCACCAAGAGCAAAATGACAGGTCAGCTCCACTTTTAATAATTTTATTCTGAATCAGAACTGCATTTTAAAAATCCTTATTTGGCCAGGCACGGTGGCTCACGCCTGTAATCCCAACACTTTGGGAGGCTGAGGTGGGCAGATCATGAGGTCAGGAGTTCAATACCAGCCTGGCCAACATAATGAAAAATACAAAAATGAGCCAGGTGTGGTGGCACACGCCGGTAGTCCCAGCTACTCGTGAGGCTGAGGCGGGAGAATCGCTTGAACCCAGGAGCCAGAGGCTGCAGTGAGCCAAGACCATGGCACTGCACTCCAGCCTGGGTGACAGAGAGAGACTCCTCCATCTCAAAAAAAAAAAAAAAAAAAAAAATCCTTATTAAAAAAACCTGAAGCTGGCAGAAGGTTATAGGATTGTCTGAAGTCCCAAGAAAGATTAAAACCTGGAAGGATAATGAGAATAAAATCTCACTCACTCTTATTCTACAAAAATGTAGACAGACATCATGGAGTTCTCACCTCCTAGAATGAAAGATGCCTGCAAGGGTGAGGCAAGTATGGAAAAGGTTTATAGACAAAAGGAATCAGAAAAACAAAGACTGGGGGCCTGGAAAAGCAATTGAAGCTTGTCTTAGGGAGTCACAGGATATAAAGAGTACAGTTATCGGGAAGACAGAAAAAAAACAAAAGATAATTGAGCACATGAAAAAACAGATTCATTTGGTTTCATTTTTATTAACAGGTAAGGCTTAAGGATTTAAAATGGAACAGACCTTCCACAGTATCTCACAAGTAAAACAATATATAATTAAAGTTGCCAGATTACAAGATACAAGCTTCTGAACTCCATGAATTAGGTGCAAAATTACTAATCTTTCTGCTCCCTGCCACTCAGTGAATGGCACAATTATTTTAACTCCAAAAGTAATACAATCACCACAGTAGGACTATTTTAAACTGATCCACACTTTACATGTTACATGGCATGAAGCAGACAGGGAGTCCAGTTTAGCATTTGGGGATTAAGGCTAAACACAGTTGGAAGCACTCTTATCAGAGATGACAAGAACCAGAAGTTGGTTAGTTAATGGAAACAAGTTTGTTAGATAAGAAACAATTTAAAAAAAAAAAAAAAAAGATATTCCCTAACATTTTATATTAACTGACAAAGACAAATCTACTTTTAATTACAATTTTTTTGATATGAAGCCATGGGTCTTCTTTCTGAGCTTAAGTCTCTGAACGTTCTGTTGTTCCACATTATGCTGTTTTGCTTGTTGGGGAAGTCTGGGCATAACTGAAGTTTGGTTCTTAAAAGGGAATCACTTGCAAAGCAATGTGTGTGGACAGTCCTTACAGATTTCCCCAAAAATCTTATAAATGTCTGGCCCAAATTTTTTTTTTTTTTTTTTGAAATGGAGTCTCACTCTGTTGCCCAGGCTGGAACGCAGTGGCACGATCTCAGCTCACTGCAACCTCCACCTCCCAGGTTCAAGCAGCTCACTGCAACCTCCGCCTCCGGGGTTCAAGTGATTCTGCTGCCTCAGCCTCCCAAGTAGCTGGGATTACAGGCATGCGCCACCATACCCGGGTAATTTTTGTATTTTTAGTAGAGACGGGGTTTCCCCATGTTGGTCAGGCTGGGCTTGAACTCCTGACCTCATGATCCGCCCACCTCAGCCTCCCAAAGTGCTGGGATTACAGGCATGAGCCACCACGCTCTTTTTCACACTCATTTCAAGGTTGACAGAATACTTAACTGTAATTACAATAATAAGCCCAACTGGAATAACCAGATTTGGAAACAAACAACTGACACTTAGCAAGACTTCTGGGTGAAAGCCAAAGGGGACAGAGGTACATCCCAGAGCTGCCCAGGACCTTTGTCCTGGGGTATCAGTCAGGAGGTCCTGCAGCCAACAGGGCAAGTAGGATGGGTAGGTAAAAGGTGGTTAGGAGAGCGGCTACTACTGTAATCCTTGGGGAGACGTGGACCAGTAACATCAGAATGATTAGAGCAATGCAGCCAGAATTCAGACAATGTCAGGAGTGTGAGTCCTCACACCATCATGAGCAAGGGCAAACCACTAGCTTAAAAATGTTCAGCTGGCTGGGCGCGGTGGCTCATGCCTGTAATCCCAGCACTTTGGGAGGCCGAGACCGGCGGATCACGAGGTCAGGAGATTGAGACCATCTTGGCTAACACAGTGAAACCCCGTTTCTACTAAAAATACAAAAAATTTGCCGGGCGTGTTGGCGGGCGCCTGTAGTCCCAGCTACTCCGGAGGCTGAGGCAGGAGAATGGCGTGAACCCAGGAGGCGGAGCTTGCAGTGATCTGAGATCGCGCCACTGCACTCCCATCTGGGGGACACAGCGAGACGGTGCGAGACTCCGTCTCAAAAAAAAAAAAAAAAAAAAGTTCAGCTGGCTGGGCGCAGTGGCTCACGCCTGTAATCCCAGCACTCTGGGAGGCCGAGGCAGGCAGATCACCTGAGGTCAGGAGTTCAAGACCAGCTGGGCCGATATGGTGAAATGAAACTCCGTCTCTACTAAAATACAAAAATTAGCCGGGCATGATAGTGGGTGCCTGTAATCCCACCTACTCGGGAGGCTGAGACAGGAGAATCGCTTGAACCCAGGAGACGGTGGTTGCAGTGAGGAACCACTGCACTCCAGCCTGGGCGGCTGAGCAAGACCCTGTCTCAAAACAAAGGAACAAAAAAAAATGCTCTCTAGGTTAGCCTTCACCAAGTGTTTTAACGAACTATGCTTTTAATATGACATTCCCGTGTCTTCCCTGAAAAAAAAAAAAAAAAGTTCCATTTTGATGGTAACGGACATAAGTTATATACTCCAAAAGATTTTCTTGTTCTGAAGGAGTAAAGTTTAAATAACCTTTGGAGTACGGTATATATTAACACTGGAGTTATTTCCAAGGCACTTGGAAGTGCGTCAATAGCCTTCAGCCCAGCAACAGGGACTGGTTTAACTCACTATGAGGAAACAGGCATTACCGAGTACCAAATAATTCTAGTTGTCTATTTGGGCCAGTGGCTACAAGGACACACGAATTAGATTATTAGACTACAGTAAAATAATAACCTGGATAATAAACCAAGTTGGATTACTTGTCGACATAATTTTTCTTTCAAATTTTAGTGACACTTTGGACTTGTGTCTTCCTTCCGTACTGTCCCTATACAGTGATAGGAGCTAAACTGCCACTGCCCTGCACCTAAGTAACACTACTAGAAACAAGTAACTGAAAAGCCACGTAAACGTCCCAGGAAAGAAAAAATACAGCAATAAAATAACGTGCAAATTTCCCCACCACCCCACCAACTGTAAAATAACGTGACTGAACAATTTGTGATGAATAAGTTTTAAAACAAAAAACCTCATAAATCCAGCCAACTATATATTTTGTGTTCTTCCTACTTTTTTCTTTGTAATTTTACGTAGTTGTAATTATAGCAACTCCTTTTGGAGCTTATAACAAAAACTTTTTCCAATTTTTAAATCATACACTTTCAAATCAGAAAATTAGACACTTAAAACTTACAGACTAGTGGTACAAATTCTGCTTGAGCTGTCCTAGAAAATCAAACTGGCAATTTGTTTTCATGCTAACTACATGAATTACTATCTTCATATGGCAGAGATTTTCTATTTCAAACTGATACCTGCTATAAAGCAAAGGTCAAATAGTGAAGCCCCAGTATCCTATCTGTTATTCTCCCTAGGAATAACCAGGCAGTGGAATGATGGAAATGGCAGAAAATATCTATAGAGCAAAACATGCAACTGTTTTTATTGTCCAAGGGGATTGGGGCTTTCAAAGGCAAATGTTTTCAGTTATTTAAGGTATTGCAGTGGGAGTCGTGCCCAACACAATTAAGACAGGATTACATTGCAATTTATGAGTTTCTCAAGGACATCATTTATTATGAAATATAACAATCATTTCTCCCAAAGCCTACTATAGACAATCGCACCCCCAACTCTGCTTTGCTAAGGTAATAAACTAAATGGCAACTCAGCAGGCATCCCGGGCTTTTGAGACCAATTGTGGGAAACGTGCTGCCTTCCACCAGCTGAAGTAATAATGCCACCTTACTTATAAAGAGGCATACTGTTTTACATCTTCCATGCACATGATCTTTTCAGTGACTTAGTTAAGTAGCAATGGCAGGTATTTTTCCATTTTACAAAAGAGGAAAACAGAACGCCAGCTCTGGTTTCCCTGCTCAGAAGAACTAAGCCCAGAGCACCTTGAGACTTAAAGGAGTCCTGCGCTCTTCGCAGTACATTTATCAATGACAAGTCTTCCTTTCGTCCAGCCCCCCAAAATAACACTCAGTAGGCACAGAGCCGGCACAGCAAAGGAAAGCCCCCCCGCCCCCACCATAGTACCACAAAGCTTCCAGAAAGAGCAACAGTTGCTGCTGTGCAGCATCATCATGAAAGGCATCCGGCCACATCCTGCTGAAGCACCCCTAACACGACTTCAAGTGACAAGGTGGCCAAATCCACAACGCGGTCCTCCAACAAAGCACAGCTTTGCCTGAATACTTTCATTTCTCTACATAAGCACTGGAGAGGGGACACATGTACCACGCTAGTAATGCAACACCATCAGGAGACCTGGAACAGAGGAAGTGAAAACATTCCTGCAGAAAGGAGGCGCCTCCTCCCCGCTCCCCGCTTCCCAAGTGGCATCAGAACAGGGTCCAGTGGCACTCCTTTGGGGACCTAGGGCTCCCCGGCCCTCACCTGGTGGGAAGCGCCACGCTCCGGAGCGGAAGGCAGAGGCCGAGCGCATCTTCCTCCTCTTCCTCCTCCCACGCCGCAGCCCGGCTCTGCGGCAGCCCCCGCCCCCGCCCCCGCCCCCGCCCCCGCCCCGCTCCCTCCTCCCCCCGCCGCCCCGCCGCGCCTGGAACCTCCCGCCCGACTTTTGACGTCACGGAGGAGGGGAAGGTTCCACCCGAGCCCGTCCCTTTGTGACGTCACAATGACAACAGAGCTAGGCCGGGCGCGTCGGGGAACTGGGCGCCGCGGGGGGCGGAGGGAGGGAGGAAGGGCTGGGGCGCCGGCGCGCGGCGGGGGAAGAACCGGGGGGCGGAGAGGGGGCGCGCTGACGTCTCGCCGGCTTAACCTGTTGCTCTCGAGACTGCGTCGGAGCCCGCAGGCAGGGCCGCGGGAAGCCGGCCGGGCCGCCGCCGCCGCCATGCTCGGCCGTGTGCGCGGTGGGGGGCGCCCGCTGCAGCTGTGCGCCGCGCGCCCCCTCCCCGGCACGCCCACGCCCCCGCCCCCGCCCCGCGCGCTCTCCCCTCTCCGCGCCCCGCAGGCCGCGCCGCCCCCGCGCCCCACCCGCCCTCCTGCCCGCCTGCGAGCCGGCCCGGGTAGCCCGGTGCTCGACTCGCGCGCCCGCCTAGAGCCCGGAGTATGCCCCCTATAGGCCGCGCGCGCGCCCGCCCGCCCAGCCCCGGCCCAGTCTGCCGCGACCCCCGCGCGCCGTCCCCTTCGCAGCCGGCTCGAGCACGTCGGGAACACCGGCTCTGCTCCCGGAGCATTAACTCGTGCCGTGCCTCCCGCGGTCGCCGCCAGCCACGGGCTAGCAGCCGGACGCCCGGTCTCGGAGACACGATCCGCTGAACGCCCGCAATAAAAAAGAAAACCCACCCCACACTGCTATCCACCTCAACGAGGTCCGGAATGGGAGGCGGGGTGCGGTTCTCGTCCAAGTTCTACCCCATTTGCTTTGTGGCTGCATCCGAAACGGACGTGCCCCGGGAAGGCGTCCACGCTCCGAGGCAAGGTTGCCTCCGTGCAGTTTCTACAGCCCGAGTTTAAACTAGTCCTTTGCAGCCCTCTGCAATGCGGATGTATTTTAATTCTTAAATTCTTTATGGAACAGCTAAGTTGGGCTTGATTATTTAACCTTGCATTTCTTTCATAGTTGAAGTTGACGTGTCTCGATAAGATCAGCTAGCTCTTGAAGAGGCATTCAGCTTTTCCATTAAATATATTTTTTACAAAACCAGTGCCCCGAAGGTGATCTCTCATTACACAGAGCACAATGATCAAAAAGGGAAAATATTAACACCAATTTGTCTACCCAACTTAAATGAAACTTTCCTCTTACGTTGCATTATTCCTAAGGTATGTTCATTTGGCCTTTTTTGAAAAAAAATGAGTTATTTAATTTAAAGCATGCAGCTAATCACAGATCACTCGAGTGCATATTTGGTTAATCCCTCGGTCCCCCTTTCCTCCCTCTCCTCAAACTTAAAAAAAAAAGCCACCACACACAAAACAAAAACACTCCCCATGCCAATCAAAACGTAGCTGTACTATGCACAAGACAAATGTAACTATTCCAAACCATTTAAATCTATGAATAATCACCCAATTTCAGAAGCCCAGTTAACAGGGAGAAATTATTTGTAGTTAGTTACATATGCATTCACGTACCCACTTAAAAACATTAGCCATAGTGTGTGTCCTTTCCCCCTACAACTGGAAACCACGAATTTTTTAAACAAAACCAGCCTCATTATTAAAGTCAATCCCAACAAATGCATTCGCTGTAACATGATTCCCAACTGGTTTATGCTGCAAACCAGATAAACCAAAACGACCACAGACATTAAATTTGATGTGCCAGTGCAAAGAGAAGATCGCCATAATCGGACCCTCGATCGCAACTTAAAGGGCTTCCAACACACATGCGTTACACGATTTTTCCAAATAACATTAATAATAATAACACAGGCTCATTTGCATGCAAAGTGCAATACGGGGCCAAATCCGCTTGAGAATGCAGTTTAGTTACATTACCGCAGCCACCCCCCCACCTCAAGCTCCACCAAAATCCCTTGCCTTTCATCTAAAACTAGATTATGGTTGTGTCATTCGAGGTCAATTTATTCACTTGAGGTATCTCTACACCAGTCTGTTTTTTCAACCAAACTAGGCAGACACCACTTTGCTTGAAAAGCCCTCTCACAGAAAAGAAAGAAACAGCCTTATCGGACGCTGTGTTTAAAACCCTTCAGCTGCAGAATTATCTATAAACTTGACATTCACAGCCATTGCTTAAAACTGCAAGTCAAAGGATGTGTTGTTAGGAGCACTTACGTATTTCTTCTGAATGATATTCCTCTTGGGTCTTTCCTTGCTCATTCTGAGATCCAAATGCTGATTGCAAAAGGGGACAATTGCTTCATGAATTTAAAGCCGTCAGAAATTTGCAAAAAAATATCCTGGTGGTTTTTATTGTTGTTGGTGGTGGTTGATCTTGTAATCCGACTTTTCTTCCTCTTCCCCCAAAGCCAGATTCGCCTTGAAATAAATCCGAAATTGGGAAGGAAAAAAAAAGAGCCAAAGACGAACGAAGCAAACAAAAAAAAATTCACTTTAGTAAAACACTCATAATGGAAAATTTCCCCCGAAACACATACACACACACACAAAAAAAAAACCGACGCCCTTCACTCCCCCCCCTTTTTCCTCCAAAAACTACATCAGCGAAACGTGAAGGTCCTTAGTGTCTGATCCGTAGTTACATCTTGGAAAAGAAAAGGGAAAGATAAATAAAAAATGTTGGAAGTCACGTTTGTGCTGCAGCAGCAGTGCGAGCAGAAGAGTCAACTCCAGCGGCGGCGGCGGCGGCGGCGGCGGCAGCACCACAGCGAGGGCTCGCCGAGTCTCTTTTTTCCAAGCCCCCTAACCAATGAGAGAGAGGCTATCCAGCCCAACTTTAAATGGACTCTGCTTTTATACAAGTTAGGGCTCCTCGGATAATTCCCCGCCAGGCGCCAGCCGAAAACTCCCACCGCTCAGCCGCCAGGCGCCCGCTTAGCCCAGTGCCGACCGCCCCTGGCCCAGTCCAGGGCACCCCCCACAGCCTGGCCAACCAGACACCCGAGCGACCTCGACGAACCCCTCCCAGTCAAGCCCTCGGGCGTCGCTCCCACGCCGAACCCAGGCGTGGAATTGAGAGAGGCTCCCTAGCTCAAGGCATGGCACGCTCCGTCGCTCCACCTCACCCCCTTTCCCCTGCCTGCCGCTCACCCCACGGCCACCCCACGCCAGCCCCCGCCACTGCCTTCGCGTCTACCTGCAGCCGGGCTGCTGGGTAGGAGTGCCCCAGGACGCCCGGCCCCGGGGAGAGCCGCCTATTCCCGGGGCACCTTAGAATGGTCCCCTTGATCTTCTGGAAGTTGTAGTCCCCCGACTACAAAATGGCTATGGCCACGGAAGCTGAGAACTACAATTCCCAGCCTGCCCCGCAAAGCCTGTCACTCAACTCCCCTCCCTCCTCCTCGCCCCCTCCCCCTCACCGGCTGTGCCAACAAACGCTTGGACGTGTCCCGCGTGCGACACTGCTAGAGGCTGGCTCGGGATTGGCCCGCAGAGCGTGTGGTCCGCGAGCGAGGAACTCCCCACGCCGGCCCTCCTCCGCCCCCCGGGCCCCGGCCCCCCTCCCCTGGCGGCCGCCGGCCCCCTCCCCGCGCGCCCCGCCCCCACCCACGGCGCGAACCGCCTGTGGAATCGAGGAATCGCGCGCGTGCGGCCCGGAGCCGCGGGGGAGGGACGCGAGGCTTCCCCGGGGAAGGCCTCGGAGCGTGGCGGTGAGGGGGGCGGTGTCAGGGAGGGGTTGGAGCCCGTCCTAAGGAAAACTGGGCCACGCACCAAGAGGAATCCTCGGTGCGAACTAGTTGATCGGCGGCGCCTGCTGCTTGTGCCGTGCAGCCGGTGTCACCTCAGGACAGCGCCTCGCGTCTGTGTACAGAGCGTGCTGCGGGCGCCTAGGGTAGTCCGAGGTCACCCCTCTCCGCGCCCCGCAGCCGCGCACGCCCCCAGGCGCGGGGTGGGCGGTGGCCAGGGGTTGCCGAGTGGAAGGGCCACGCCCCCCCACGCCCGGGCTCGGCACGCTGCCCCTCGGTCGCGAACGCGCCTCCTCCCGACCCGCTTGGAGGACGTCGCTGGTGGCCCAGGAGTGAAGCCCCGGCGGCTGCCTCCTGAGAAAAGATAGCCGTGTTTAAAGAGACTGAACGGGATCTTTGCTTTGCCGGGCGTGTTTTGTGATAAAATACCAAAAAATGTTGAGGCAAAAATGAGTGGAATATGGAGACCGAGCCGCACAGAGACGCAACTGTAAGGAAACATCTCGAACACCGAGTGCCAGGAATATCGACTGTTCGGGCCACGCAAGAGCTTGCTTTTTACCTGCCTCCAGCCGCCTGTCGTGCTGGTTTAATCGCCGAAACAAATGAAGTAGCAGGCCCTGGCGTAGCGCCTTGGGCCTTCGCCTTATTAACAACTTTGTCAAGTCTGGCATCGCCATTCTGCCTTGTTAATTTCCTTGTTTTTCGCTGTGGTTTTGGAGAAGCAATGTTTTCCATGATCTCCCAGGCTAGCCTCGGAATAAAACGTGGCAGAAGCGCTCCCTCGAACACATACCCATATATTTTATTATACCCATTCCCTAGAGTCTGCTGACTTCAAAAGTCTAGATACTCACACAGCTGTTTACTTGCAGCAGTATTTGAAGAGATAACCTTGGTGTCTAGAAAGGTCTCAGAAACTGGAGGTAAGAGACCTGGATTCAAATCGCACCTTGGCCACTTCCCAAAAGGCAACCGAGAGCCTCTCTGAGCTTGTCAGTTTCCACATCTGCAAATTAGTGGTGATCAAACCTGTGGGGATGATTATGTGATAAATAACAGTAACCTAGTTTAAAACTAGGCACGTTATTGGAAGCTTTCAGTAAACGAAATAAAAAGCCTTTTCGAAAGGGTATTTTTTATTATTTTTGCCTTTTCAAAAAATCTGAAATGAAATAATTTTACTTAATGTTCACTTCACAATTCGAAAAATAAATGACCTTTTGTGCCCTGAATACTGCAAAACTTGTTCGCTGGTGCCATTTCCTGGGAAGGATCCAATGGGGCAGACTACAGTAGGGCCACCCAAGGTGTTTTCTAAAAACTTTCTGATCATTAGGACTGGCATACTGGGAATCTCCACATCTCCACGTTGTTAAGATTTTAACCAGCTTTCTGTAAGTTTAACGCAGATACCTCATTCCCTAGGCAAATATTAATGAACAAAGGTGAGTTTCTTTTCGGTTCCCCTAACTAACCTTGGATCCTGGACTTCTCAGTCCTGGGCTTGCGAACTCCCCTGCCGGGCTACCAACTCCAGGTCACCTGGTGTGAAAAACTATTGTGTAAAGTTGAGGCCTCAGGGCAGGGGAAAGGAAGGAATTTGCTCATTTCCAAAAGATTTAAATAATATTAGTGTTGTTTTCCCTGAAAGAGAAAAAAGATTGGCCTTCTTAGTGGTTGAAAGATTTTCCTGTTGTGAAAGTAACCTACTCCTAATGAACTTCCTTCCCCTACCATCTTGGCAAGACCATCCAAGGCTTTTCTTGCTCTTTCCTCCTCTTTTTCATTTTCTGTAAGTCAAATGCAGCTTTTCTTCTGATGATTTTCACATGTCAAAGCCTTGACCTCTTCAACTGGAGGGGCAGGGATGAGAACATGTTTAGGTACATTGATTGTATTAGACTCTATGCCAGCACTGTCCTCATCCCTGAGGACACAGGAAGCTCACAGCTCAGTTAAAAAAAAAAAAAAAAAAAAAAAAAAAAAAAGGCAGAGTTTACAATGGATTGTGATACCTCCAAAAAGTACTATATCAGCAATGTAGAAAAGAAGCTAAAAAGAACACATAGCTGGCCGGGCGCGGTGGCTCAAGCCTGTAATCCCAGCACTTTGGGAGGCCGAGGCGGGCGGATCACGAGGTCAGGAGATCGAGACCATCCTGGCTAACACAGTGAAACCCCATCTCTACTAAAAATACAAAAAATTAGCCGGACGTGTTGGCGGGTGCCTGTAGTCCCAGCTACTCGGGAGGCTGAGGCAGGAGAATGGCATGAACCCGGGAGGCGGAGCTTGCAGTGAGCCGAGATCGCGCCATTGCACTCCCGCCTGGGAGACAGAGCAAGATTCCGTCTCAAAAAAAAAAAAAAAAAAAAAGAACACATAGCTGAGATGACTAGGTGTTAAGGAGTTTTGAAGTAGATGTAGGGGTTCACATACATACTTAAAGAAAGTGCATATTTCACCCCTTTGCATTGCATCCTATTTGTTTACATTCTCCACTTTTAATGTTTCTAGTTCTTCTCTCCAAGTAAAAAGGAAATTCCCTAAAGTCAGAGGTGATGTTGTCTACTTCTCATACCCTCCAAAGCTCCAAAAACTTCATCAAATTTGAAAGATGTCCAGTAAATGCTTACTGTTGAATATTTCACCAAAACTATAATGCCGAACTATTTAGACTATTGCCCAACATTTAGTCTCCTACCATCATCTTCCATTCCATTCTGGAACTCTGCTAGTTTTCCTCTTGCGTTATCTAAATCCAATGTAGTGTTATACGTTCTTCAAGGCCCCAAATTCAGGCCCATTTCCAATCCAGCGTCGATGTTTGGCCTACTCATTCCTGGATTCTCATTGCCCTTCCTATTTTGGCAATAATTTTTGAGCTTTAAAATTTTATTCTGAGGCCGAATGTGGTGACTCACATCTGTAATCCCAGCACTTTGGGAGGCCGAGGCAAAAGGATCACTTGAGCTCTGGAGTTTGAGACCAGCCTGGCTAACATGGTGAAACCCTGTCTCTACCAAAAAAAAAAATACAAAAATTAGCTGGGCGTGGTGGCCCAGGCATGGTAGTGTGCACCTGTAGTCCCAGTTACTTGGGAGGCTTAGGTGGGAGGATGGCTTGAGCCGGAGGCTGAGGTTGCAGTGAGCCGAGCCGACATTGCACCATTACACTCCAACCTGGGCGACAGAGAAAGACCCTGTCAAAAACAAAAAAAAATTGTTCTCTGTTGTATTTTTTTCTGATTATCTCATGTAAGTATCTTTTTTTTTTTTTTTTTTTGAGACAGAGTCTCGCTCCGTCACCCAGACTGGAGTGCAGTGGCGCAGTCTCGGCTCACTGCAAACTCCACCTCCCGGGTTCACGCCATTCTCCTGCCTCAGCCTCTCCGAGTAGCTGGGACTACAGGCGCCCGCCAACACGCCCGGCTAATTTTTTGTATTTTTAGTAGAGACGGGGTTTCACCATGGTCTCGATCTCCTGACCTCGTGATCCGCCCGCCTCGGCCTCCCAAAGTGCTGGGATTACAAGCGTGAGCCACCGCGCCCGGCCTCATGTAAGTATCTTGTATCTCTCAATTAAATCGAAAATTTGATGGGGCCATGATTTGTCTCATATCGAGGCAGCCATTGGCAATGAGGGAATCAGATGTTTCTAATATTAACTCTCTGAGTGACCATATGCCATTCACCTGCCTGATATAGGCCTTGGGTCCGTCATTTATAAAATGAGCAGGTTAGGCTGGGTGTGGTGGCTCACACCTCTAGTCCTAGCACTTTGCAAAGCCAAAGCAGAAGAATTGCTTGAGCCCAAGAGCTCAAGACCAGCCCGGGGAACATGGCGAGACACCATCTCTACAAACATAAAATTAAAAATTAGAGGGTTAAATTCAATTATTTCCCAAAGACATTTCTATGCCAAACATTCTCTAGTCCTGCCTTTACCTTTCTACTATGCTGCTTTTCCCCCTCAGTGCTGGCCCCTAAGTAAACTCAAATCCATAATCATTCAGTAAAAGTTGCTAGGTTAAGTTTCTTTACACTTGTATGTTATTAATTTCCAAAAAGACCTCATTTATCTGTGCTATCTAATGATAGCTTTCATTTGTATAACTTTAATAGTGTTTAAAGCACACTGTCATAATAATTTCATTTAAACCCATAAAACAACTTAGATCAAGGCAAGTATTACTGTCTTCACTCTTCAAATGTGAAAATGAAATATTAAGAGGTTGTGATTTGCTCAAAGTCATACAACCAGTTTGGTGGATGAGCCAAGGGTCAAACTCAGGACTCTTGGCTCCACATACCCCGTGCAGGCCACCTCCCTGGTTTTCCAAAATGGGATTCAAAACACATGATTCCATGAAATGTTACTAGGTGGGACTGAAAAGAAAGTAATTCTTTGATGAAATAAATTTGCAGACTGCTACCTTATAATAAAGATAACTCGATTACTTTACTGTAGGGTTTTTAGAAATCCCCAAAGGGGCATATAGTTTTACAAACTAATTTGATCAAAGAAATCTTTTTTTAAGAAAGAGCTGGGCCTGGCCAGGCACGGTGGTTCATGCCTGTAATCCCAGCAATTTGGGAGGCCGAGGCGGGCAGATCACCTAAGGTTGGGAGTTCGAGACCAGCTTGACCAACATGGAGAAACCCTGTCTCTACTAAAAATACAAAATTAGCTGGGCGTGGTGGCACATGCCTGTAATCCCAGCTACTCTGGAGGCTGAGGCACGAGAATTGCTTGAATCTGGGAGGTGGAGGTTGCGGTGAGCCGAGATTATGCCATTGCACTCCAGCCTGGGCAACAAGAGCAAAACTCTGTCTCAAAAAAGAAAGAAGAAAGAAAAGAAAAAGAAAAAGAAAGAGCTCTGCCGGATGTGGTGGTTCATGCCTGTAATCCCAGCACTTTGGGAGGCAGAGGCAGGAGGATAATGCAGTCAGGAGTTTGAGACCAGCCTGGCCAAGATGGTGAAACCCCATCTCTACTAAAAATACAAAAAATTAGCTGGGTGTAGTGGTGCACGCCTGTAATCCCAGCTACTCAGGAGGCTCAGGCAGGAGAATCGCTTGAACCTGGGAGGTGGAGGTTGCAGTGAGCTGAGATCATGCACTCCATCCAGCCTGGGCAACAGAGCCAGACTCAGTCTTGAATAATAAAAAAATTTAAAAAACAGACCTTTTAAGTCCAGCCCCCAGCCCTCATTGCTTTTCCTAAATTGCCTCAGAACACCAAGGAAAACAAAGAAGAAGAAGAAAGAGATGGTTACCACGGAACAGTTTTAGAGACATGCTTCACCCAATATGATGAATTTATGCTTCATAAATGATTGCTGACTGACAATAATTCCTACCTAAGTGACTGAATACCTTATGTGAAGTTTCTAATTTTATATAGATCTATGTTCATATGTGAGGGAGTAAGGAGAGGGATGTAAAAATAATATTTGAGTGACATCAGGTTTATAAATAACTGTGAACCAGTGTATTCAGAGGGTGGGGGCTTCCATTGAAAGAACGTAGAACAGCTATTTCGAGCCAACTGAGATTTGCAAGAGTATTTTAAAACACACTAGGAGGTAAACTCGGATGTAAACAGCCCTCTTAAGAGTGAGTGATGTCAAGGAGACATTAGTTCTTTTTGTTATTCAGTGCTTCCTGTCCCTGAATTACAGTCTTATTTGTCAAGCCTCAATAAAATGCCACAGCACAAACCAATAAAATGATGTTTTCAGCCCTACTGGTCGTCTGTGGACCTCGTTTCTACAAGTCACTGAAAGTCGCTGGTACTTTGGATTGTGTAAAAATTTTGGACTATCATTACTATTCTGCTTAGATTGTGTCTTGTGTTATTGAAAGAGAGCTGGCCCTGATTCAGAAACTCTGGTAAAGCAGCCAAGACGGAAACCTGCAGTTCCTAAGAATAGAAGTTACTGTTTATAATAATACTGTACTCTGTGTTTGGTGGGAAAAATCAACTTTATCAGTTATCAACTAATCCACAGGGGATCAGTATGAGGAAACTGAGGTATAGGGATTACAGGGATCCTGTGAGTAGGCAGGGAAAGAGGGGGAGGAGCTGTATGAATCAGGATGCCTTCAGTTGCAAGTGAATGGAGCCCAGATGAAAATGGCTTATGGAAAAAAAAGGAGAGGGGCTTGGCTCACCTATCTGGAAACCCAGATTCTGAGTTTCAGGGCTACAAAGGATGTCGTCGTCCTTCCTTCATTCCTTCCTTCTCTTTTTCTCCATTCATCTCAGCATTTCCTTCCTCTGTCATCCTCTCCAAACAGCAGGGATGATAGCTCCAAAGAAAACTCCTTTGCAGCCAGGCACAGTGGCTCACGTCTGTAATCCCAACACTTTGGGAGGCCGAGGCGGGCGGATCACTTAAGCCCAGGAGTTCGAGACCAGCCTGGCCAACAGGGCAATACCCTTCTCTACTAAAAATACAAAAATTAGCATAGCATGCTGGCACGTGCCTGTAATCCCGGTTACTGAGGAGGCTGAGGTGGGAGGATCGCTTAGCCCGAGAGACAGAGGTTGCATGGAGCCAAGATCCCGCCACTGCACTCCAGCCTGGGCAACGGAACGAGACTGTTTCAAAAAACAAAAAAGAAAACTCCTTTCCCACCATGGGCATGGGGGGTGGAGCAGATTTTGTTACCCAAAAGGGAGGAGACAGACACTCCAGGGAGCAAAAAAGCAAACAAACAAACAAACAAAATATATATATATATATATATATATATACATATATATATATATATATATAGTCTACCACAGAAGCTACTAGTTCTTCCCTCTGTCAGGGCCACAGAAGTGAGCAGGAAAGGAGAAAATAACCTTTTCACCATCAGAATCCTAGAGATTCATTGGATTATAGACCAGTCCAGCTCAGTCTAGAGCTACTCTCTCTTTTACCCCAACTTGCACACTTCGAGGTTTTCACAGACATGGTCCCTGCCTAAATACTGGTTGATCTCCATATCAAACACTTTTGCCCATAGTTTCTTATCTCTGAATCTATAGAATTTTCTAAACAAAAACAGAGCTTATCTCCTGCCAAATTGGGACATCTACAATTTATATTCTGTTTTCTGAAATCTCAATGTTTCCAAAACCCAAGATTCACCCATGCCTTTCAGAAACCCAGTACCATCTCCCTTTCTGATTCTACACACAGACACATAGAGTGAAACAGAAAAGATTCAAACATCGGCAGTTACATTGTGACTGAAACTTAGTGGATTATTAATTTCCTGCTTTTGGTCTTTCTCTCAATTGTCAAACATTCATTTAAAAAAAAAAAAAAAAAATTTTGGCCGGGCACGGTGGCTCACGCCTGTAATCCCAATACTTTGGGAGGCGGAGGCGGGTGGATCATGAGGTCAGGAGATCGAGACCATCCTGGCTAACATGGTGAAACCCCGTCTCTACTAAAAATACAAAAAAAATTAGCCGGGTGTGGTGGCAGGTGCCTGTAACCTCAGCTACTCAGGAGGCTGAGGCAGGAGAATCACCTGAACCCGGGAGGTGGAGGTTGAAGTGAGCCCGTGCGTGATTGTACCACTGCACTCCAGCCTGGGCGACAGAGTGAGACTCCGTCTCAAAAAAAAAAAAAAAAAAAAAAAAAAAAATACAAAAATTAGGCCGGGCGCGGTGGCTCACGCTTGTAATCCCAGCACTTTGGGAGGCCGAGGCGGACAGATCACGAGGTCAGGAGATCAAGACCATGGTGAAACCCCGTCTCTACTAAAAATACAAAAAATTAGCCAAGCATGGTGGCAGGCGCCTGTAGTCCCAGCTACTCAGAGAGGCTGAGGCAGGAGAATGGCGTGAACCCGGGAGGCGGAGCTTGCAGTGAGCCGAGATTGCGCCACTTCACTCCAGCCTGGGCGACAGAGCGAGACTCCGTCTCAAAAAAAAAAGAAAAAAAAAAAATTAGTCAGGTGTGGTGGTACACACCTTTAGTCCCAGCTACCTGGAAGGCTGAGGCAGCAGAATCACTTGAACCCAGAAGGCAAATGTTGCAGTGAGCCGAGAACATACCATTGTACTCTAGCCTGGGCAACAGACAAAAAAAAAAAAAAAAAAAAAAAAAACCTCCATCTCAAAAAAAAAAAAAATGTTAAACTTAGCCAGGCACAATAGTCCCAGCTACTTGGGAGCTGAGGCAGGAGGACTGATCAGTTGAGTCCAGAACTTTGAGGTTGCAGTGAGCTATGTTCTAATTGCACCACTGAACTCCAGCCTGGGCAACGGAGCGAGACTCTAGCTCTAAAAAAACAAAAAAAGAAACCTCAAAAGAGACACCCAGACAGACAGATATAAATAGGACACACATTGGTCACAGTTATGCTTTTGGCACTCTGAGTGTTTGAATTGATATTTTTGAAGATGAGACCAGGGGCCCAGTTGATAGAGTTTGTATCTCCAAAGCATCCTTTGACCCAAAATGGGTCCCCTGGAATTCTCTTATCCTAGAAGGCGAGAAAAACCAGAAGGCAGGAGCCACATTTTTGGAAGTTACTATAGAGCAGATCCTTGGAGACTGGAGATTTCGCAAGTCATGTCAGTACGACTGGGACTGTCCCAGATTTTCCCAGGCCTCAGATGTAAGGGTCATATTCACATTACTTCTACTCTACATCTCCCCACTTACCCAGCAAAGTACCTGTCCCATAGGAGATAACTGCTTGTTAAATAAGTAAATGGGCCAGACCGGGTGGCTCATGCCTATAATCCCAGCACTTTGGGAGGCCAAGGTGGGAGAATCACTTGAACCCCAGAGTTCAAGACCAGCCTGGGCGCCAGGCACAGTGGCTCACACCTGTAATTCCAGCACTTTGGGAGGCTGAGGCAGGCAGATCACCTGAGGTCAGGAGTTCTAGACCAGCCTGACCAACATGGAGAAACCCAGTCTCTACTAAAAATACAAAATTAGCTGGGTGTGGTGGCGCATGCCTGTAATTCCAGCTACTCCGGAGGCTGAGGTAGGAGAAGTGATAGAATCCAGGAGGCAGAGGTTGCGATGAGCTGAGACCGCGCCACTGCACTCCAGCCCGGGCAACAAGAGCAAAACTCTGTCTCAAAAAAAAAAAAAAAAAAAAAAAAAAACACCTGGGTAATATAGTCAGGCGCCATGTCTTAAAAAAAAAAAAAAAAAAAAAGGCCAGGTGCACTGGCTCACGCCTGTAATCCCAGCACTTTGGGATGCCGAGGCGGGTGGATCATGAGGTCAGGAGTTCAAGACCAGCCTGGCCAAGATGGTGAAACCCCATCTCTACTAAAAATATAAAAATGAGCTGGGTATGGTGGCAGGCACCTGTAATCCCAGCTACTCCAGGGGCTGAGGCAGAGAATTGCTTGAAACTGGGAGGCGGAGGTTGCAGTGAGCCAACCTCATGCAGCACTGCACTCCAGCCTGGGCAACAGAGTGAGACTACATCTCGAAAAAAAAAAAAAATTAAGCAGGCTTGGTGGCTCATGCCTATAGTCCCAGCTATTCACGGGGCTAAGGTGGAAGGATCACCTGAGCCTAGAAAGTCAAGGCTGCAGTGAGCCACGATCATGCCATTACACTCCAGCCTAGACGACAGAGCAAGACCTTGTCTCAAAAAATAAATACATATATACATAAATACATAAATTGACATGTGATACTGTGCCATTTACCATTTTGTTCAGAAATCATTCTCTGCATCTGAGGTACCCTTTCAAATAGGCCAGCTACCAGCAAGGAGTTGCAATTATTGAGGAAGTGAAAATGTTTAACAAGTAGCATTTAAAATATCTCTATTTGGCTTTCCAGCCAGAACTCTTTTTGTGAACTATCCAAAGCAGAGAGGAGGAAATAAAATACTTTTATGTTAGCCAGGCATGGCAGCATATACCTGTAGTTCTAGCTATTCAGGAGGTTGTACCAGAGGGTCCCTAGAGTCCAAGAGTTCAAATCCAGCCTCAGCAACAGACCCTAAAAAAACAAAAACTCGTTGGCCCGGCGCAGTGGCTCACACCTGTAATCCCAGCGCTTTAGGAGGCTGAGATGAGCAGATCACAAGGTCAGGAGATCGAGACCAACCTGGTTAACATGGTGAAACCCTGCCTCTACTAAAGATACAAAAAATTAGCTGGGCATGGTGGCACGCACCTGTAGTCCCAGCTACTCAAGAGGCTGAGGCAGGAGAATCCCTTGAACCCAGGACCCAGGAGGCGGAGGTATCAGTGAGCTGAGATCACGCCACTCCACTCCAGCCTGGGTGACATAGCAAGACTCTGTCTCAAAAAAAAAAATTATTTTTTGTAGAAACAGGTCTTGCTATATTGTCCAGGCTGGTCTCTAACTCCTGGGCTCAAACAATCCTCTCACCTTGGCTTCCCAAAGTTGGAGGATGGCAGACCTGAGCCACTATGTGCAGCTTTTCAAACATTTTCAATACAAAATGTGAATCTAAAATTCAAGATGAGGATAGATATATTCAGCTGACACATGATACCTGTCTTCTGCTGTTGGACTGAATTGTGTCCCCCCAAAAATTCGTATGTTGAAGTCCTAGTCCCCAGTACCACAGAATATGGCTGACTTTGGAAATAGAGTCTGTAAGACGTAATTAAGTTAAAATGAGGTCATATGGGTGAGCTTCAATCTGAGATGACTGGTGTCCTTATAAGAAGAGTCGATTAGGCCGGGCGCGGTGGCTCACACTTGTAATCCCAGCATTTTGGGAGGCCGAGGCGGGCAGATCACGAGGTCAGGAGATCGAGACCATGGTGAAATCCCGTCTCTACTAAAAATACAAAAAATTAGCCGGGCGTCGGCCGGGCGCGGTGGCTCACGCTTGTAATCCCAGCATTTTGGGAGGCCGAGGCGGGTGGATCAGGAGGTCAGGATATCGAGACCACGGTGAAACCCCGTCTCTACTAAAAATACAAAAAATTAGCCAGGCGAGGTGGCGGGCGCCTGTAGTCCCAGCTACTCGGAGAGGCTGAGGCAGGAGAATGGCGTGAACCCGGGAGGCGGAGCTTGCAGTGAGCCGAGATCGCGCCACCGCACTCCAGCCTGGGCGACAGAGCGAGACTCCGTCTCAAAAAAAAAAAAAAAAAAAAAAAATTAGCCGGGGGTGGTGGTGGGCGCCTGTAGTCCCAGCTACTCGGAGATGCTGAGGCAGGAGAATGGCGTGAACCCGGGAGGCGGAGCTTGCAGTGAGCCGAGATTGCGCCACTGCACTCCAGCCAGGGCGACAGAGCAAGACTCCGTCTCAAAAAAAAAAAAAAAAGAAGAGTCGATTGAATGCGGTGGCTCACATCTCTAATCTCATTGCTTTGGGAGGCAGACTGGGGAGGATCGCTTGAGCCCAGCAGTTTGAGACCAACCTAGGCAAATCGTGAGACCCTAATCTGTAACAAAAAAATTAAAAATTAGCCCCACATGGCCGGGCGCGGTGGCTCATGCCTATAATCCCAGTACTTTGGGAGGCTGAAGTGAGTGGATTGCCTGAGCTCAGGAGTTGAAGACCAGCCTGACCAACATGGAGAAACCCTGTCTCTACTATAAATACAAAATTAGCCGGATGTGGCAGCAGGTGCCTATAAGGCAGCAGGTGCTGAGGCAGGAAAATTGCTTGAACCCGGGAGGTGGAGGTTGCTGTGAGCGGAGATTGTGCCCTTGCACTCCAGCCTGGGCAACAAGTATGAAACTCCATCTCAAAATAAAAACTTAACCCTACATTCCAGTTGGCACACGCCTGTAATTCCAGCTACTTGGGAGGCTGAGATGGAAGGATCACTTGAGCCCAGAAGTGCAAGGCTGTAGTGAGCCATGATCACACCACTACACTCCAGCTTTGCTGTGACAGTGAGACCCTGCGTCCAAAAAAAAAAAAAGAGAGAGAGACAGATTAAGACATAGACACAAAGAGGGAAGAGCTTATAAGGACACGGGAAGAGGACAGCTATCTTTAGCAAAAGGGACAGGCTCTAAGAGAAACCAATCCTTCTGACACCTTGATCTCAGACTTACAGCTTCCAAAACCGTGAGGAAATAAATTTTTGTTGTTTAAGTCACCACATCAGCTAGGCAAAATGGCTCACACCTGAAATGCCAACACTTTGACAGGCCGAGGTTAGAGGATCACTTGAGCTCAGGAGCTTGAGACCAGCCTGGGCAACATAGCAAGACCCCATCTCTACAAAAAATGTAAAAGTTATCTGGGCATGGTGGCACCTGTGGTCCCAGCTACTCAGGAGGCTGAGGCAGAAGGATTGCTTGAGCCTCAGAGTTTGAGGCTGCAGTGAGCTATGATTGCACCACCGCACTCCAGCCTGGGAGACATAGCAAGACCCAAATCTTTTTTTTTTTTTTTGAGACGGAGTCTTACTGTATCGCCCAGGCTGGAGTGCAGTGGTACGATCTCAGCTCACTGCAACATCTGCCTCCTGGGTTCACGCCATTCTCCTGCCTCAGCCTCCCAAGTAGCTGGGACTACAGGGGCCCGCCACCACGCCCGGCTAATTTTTTTTTTCTTTTGTATTTTTTAGTGGAGACGGAGTTTCACCGTATTAGCTAGGATGGTCTCTATCTCCTGACCTCGTGATCTGCCCTCCTCGGCCTCCCAAAGTGCTGGGATTAGAGGCGTGAGCCACTGTGCCTAGCTGTTTCCAAATCTTTTTTAAAAAGGTTTTCTTGGCCGGGCGCGGTGGCTCACGCTTGTAATCCCAGCACTTTGGGAGGCCGAGGCGGGCGAATCACGAGGTCAGGAGATCGAGACCACGGTGAAACTCCGTCTCTACTAAAAAAATACAAAAAATTAGCCGGGCGTAGGCCGGGCGCGGTGGCTCACGCTTGTAATCCCAGCACTTTGGGAGGCCGAGGCGGGCGGATCACGAGGTCAGGAGATCGAGACCACGGTGAAACCCCGTCTCTACTAAAAATAGAAAAAATTAGCCGGGCGTGGTGGCGGGTGCCTGTAGTCCCAGCTACTCGGAGAGGCTGAGGCAGGAGAATGGCATGAACCCGGGAGGCAGAGTTTGCAGTGAGCCGAGATTGTGCCACTGCACTCCAGCCTGGGTGACAGAGCAAGACTCCGTCTCAAAAAAAAAAAAAAAAAAAAAAAAAAAAAAAAAAAAAATTAGCCGGGCGTGGTGGCGGGCGCCTGTAGTCCCAGCTACTCCGAGAGGCTGAGGCAGGAGAATGGCGTGAACCCGGGAGGCGGAGCTTACAGTGAGCCGAGATCGCGCCACTGCACTCCAGCCTGGGCGGCAGAGCAAGACTCCGTCTCAAAAAAAAAAAAAAAAAAGGAAAGGTTTTCTTAGCCCCACATTTTAAAATAAAGAAGCAGACCAGGCACAGTGACTCATGCCTGTAATCCCAGCACTTTGGGAGGCCGAGGTGAGTGGATCACTTAAGGTCAAGAGCTCGAGACCAGCCTGGCCAACATGGCAAAACCCTATCTCTACTGAAAATAGAAAAATTAGCCGGGCGCGGTGGCTCAAGCCTGTAATCCCAGCACTTTGGGAGGCTGAGGCGGGCGGATCACGAGGTCAGGAGATCAAGACCATCCAGGCTAACACGGTGAAACCCCGTCTCTACTAAAAATACAAAAAATTAGCCGGGCGTGTTGGCGAGCGCCTGTAGTCCCAGCTACTTGGGAGGCTGAGGCAGGAGAATGGCTTGAACCTGGGAGGCGGAGCTTGCAGTGAGCCGAGATCGCGCCACTGCACTCCACCCTGGGGGACAGAGCAAGACTCCGTCTCAAAAAAAAAAAAAAAAAAAAAAAAAAAAAAGAAAAATTAGCCAGGCCTGGTGGCAGGCGCCTGTAGTCCCAGCTACTCGGGAGGCTGAGGCAGGAGAATCGCTTGAACCCAGGAGGCGCTGGTTTCAGTGAGCCGAGATCATGCCACTGTACTCCAGCCTCCCAACAGAGCAAGACTCCGTCTAAAAATAATAATAATAAGTAAACATAATAAAAATGTAAGTAAATATAAAAATATAATAATAAGTAAAATAAAGAAGCAGCCAAGGTATTTCATTTTGCTGATTTAGTAGATGAGTTTATACTATATTTTAAAAGAACAACTCAAATTTTTTTTTTTTTTTTTTTTTTTTGAGACGGAGTCTCGCTCTGTCGCCCAGGCTGGAGTGCAGTGGCGCGATCTCGGCTCACTGCAAGCTCCGCCTCCCGGGTTCACGCCATTCTCCTGCCTCAACCTCTCCGAGTAGCTGGGACTACAGGCGCCCGCCACCATGCCCGGCTAATTTTTTTGTATTTTTAGTAGAGACGGGGTTTCACTGTGGTCTCGATCTCCTGACTTCGTGATCCACCCGCCTCGGCCTCCCAAAGTGCTGGGATTACAAGCATGAGCCACCGCGCCCGGCAACAACTCAAATTTTTATAACACTTGACAATAATTTGAAAAACCAAACATGAGCCATGCATGGTGGCACATGTCTGCAGTCCCAGCTACTCAGGAGGCTGAGACAAGAGGATTTCTTGAACTCAGCTTGGGCAGCATAGAGAAAGTCTGCCTCTAAAGCTTTTTTTTTTTTTCTAGATAGGATCTCACTCTGTCACCCAAGCTAGCGTGCAGTGGTGTGGTCACGGCTCACTGCAGCCTGGATCTCCTGGGCTCTAGTGATCCTCACCTCACTCTCTAGAGTAGCTGGGACTACAGGTGTGTCCCACCATGTGTAGCTAATTTTTTTTTTTTTTTTTTTTTTGAGACAGAGTCTCACTCTGTTGCCCAGGCAGGAGTGCAGTGGCGCCATCTCAGCTCACTGCAAGCTTCACCTCTCGGGTTCACGCCATTCTCCTGCCTCAGCCTCCCAAGTAGCTGGGACTACAGGCGCCCGCCACCTCTCCCTGCTAAGTTTTTCTATTTTTAGTAGAGACAGGGTTTCACCATGTTGGCCAGGACGGTCTCGATTTCCTGACCTCATGATCCGCCTGCCTCGGCTTCCCAAAGTGCTGGGATTACAAGCATGAGCCATCGCACCTGGCCTTTTTTTTTTCTTTTTCTTTTTTTTTTTTTTTTGAGGCAGAATCTTGCTCTGTCACCCAGGCTGGAGTGCAGTGGCACGATCTTGGCTCACAGCAACCTCTGCCTAACGGGTTCAAGCAAGTCTCCTGCCTCAGCCTCCTGAGTAACTGGGATTACAGGTGCCTCACCACATCTGGCTAATTTTTGTATTTTTAGTACAGACTGGGTTTCTCCATGTTGCCCAGGCTGGTTTCGCACTCCTGACCTTGAATGATCCACCAGCCTCAGCCTCCCAAAGTGCTGGGATTAAATTAGCCGGGCATGGTGGTGTGCGCCTGTAACCCCGGCTACTTGGGATGCTGAGGCAGGAGAATTGCTTGAACCTGGGAGGTGGCAATTGCAGTCAGCCGAGATCGTGACACTGCACTCCAGCCTGGGTGACAGGAGTGAGACTCTGTCTCAAACAAAACAAAACAAAGTGCTGGGATTACAGGCATGAGCCACCATGCCCAGCCTAATGTTTTAATTTTTTTTTGTAGAGATGGAGTCTTGTCATGTTGACCAGGCTGGTCTCAAACTTCTGGGCTCAAGTGATTCTCCCGCATCGACCTCCCAAAGTGCTGGGATTACAGGTGTGAACCACTGTACCAGGCCTGTAAAAAAATTTTAAAAACAAACAGCCTACTTTTGATTTGCTAGGAACTTTCTGGTATGAGCACTGAAAGCCCCACATTCCAGAAATGTCAGTCCTGGGCATACCAGTGAGGTTGGTCACCCTAGCTTGGAAAGACATTTGAGACTGCAAGTTGCATGAGGGCAGAGCCTTTGTTCCATTCTTTTTTTTTTTTTTTTTTCCTTGGGACAGAGTCTCATTCTGTCGCCCAGGCTGGAGTTCAGTGGCGCAATCTGGGCTCACTGCAACCTCCGCCTCCCAGGTTAAAGAGATTATTTTGCCTCAGTCTCCCAAGTAGCTGGGATTACAGGTGCATACTCCCACACCTGGCTAATTTTTGTACTTTTAGTAGAAATGGTTTCACCAGGTTGGCCAGGCTGGTCTCGAACTCCTGACCTCAGGTGATCCACCTGCCTTGGCCTCCCAAAGTGCTCAGGTTACGGGCGCCACTGTGCCTGCTTCTTTGTTCCATTCTTGGCTGTGCATCCAATGAAGGGCAGAACAAGCTCTCAATAAATATTTTCAGAATGACTGAATCAATCAATGTCCTCTGAAATAAGGCTGCTGTCTTCATACCCATTTCTCTGAACACTTGGAAGCAAAGGCACATAAATTACAGGTACCAAGTGCCGTACCTGCTATGCATTCGGACTCTGATCCAAAGTGGTGAGATTACAGACATAAGCCACCACACCCAGCCCCTGCATCTGATCTCTGATCCACCAAGAAGACTTTCTCCACCTGAGTTACCTTCCCAGGACTCCCAGGAAGTTCTTTCAATTCTTGGTCAGTCTTAACCAAAAGCATAACTCCCACTGTAGACCTGGAGGCAAATCCTTAAAAGCTGTGGTTTTAAAGCCAGCTGTAGTGGAGAATCGGGGGCGGGGGGGCGGTGCGGCACAACTTCCAAAATCCAAGGTTAATAGGCTGTGAATTGCCACTTTCTTTGCTCATTGTCTGTGCTTCAACAGTTCCTTTAACCTACTGTCATTCAGCTTGGGGAGGAGAAGAAAGTAGGAATGGCACCAGCTGCAAGGGAGAGGCTGACAACAATGCTCTCCCCTCCCCTTGCCCCCCACTCCCACCCCGCTTGTCCCCCCAAAGACCAGGCATTCAGTTATGCAGTATGTATTTATACAGCCTACCCAATGTGAATTCAAATTTATTTCCAAGTCATTAGGGCCAATTACTCACCTTTGGGCCCTGTAATATCGTTTGTTTCCTGCCAAACCGAATGTTTTTCCTGTCGCAAATATGATAAATCCTGCATGGTGACGTTCAATCATGTTTAAACTGATTCAGATTGTGGTAGGAATTGGGTTGTATGCATGGATGGACTAAGTCATGAAATGTAGACCTCATGGATGATTATTTCAATTCGAGAATAATTCAGTCCTATTGAGGAGAATTGGCTTACTCAGAAGGTCCTACTATGAATACCAGTACTACTTATTTCCATTAATTTGGCCACGACTTGAAAGAATGTAAATTTCTTTTGCCTTTATTTTTGCCTTTAAGGACTCAATTTGCGCCAGGCGCGGTGGCTCACACTTGTAATCCCAGCACTTTGGGAGGCCGAGGCGGGCGGATCACGAGGTCAGGAGATCGAGACCACGGTGAAACCCCGTCTCTACTAAAAATACAAAAAATTAGCCGGGCGTGTTGGCGGGCGCCTGTAGTCCCAGCTACTCGGAGAGGCTGAGGCAGGAGAATGGCGTGAACCCGAGAGGCGGAGCTTGCAGTGAGCCAAGATTCACTGCACTCCAGCCTGGGCCACAGAGGGAGACTCCGTCTCAAAAAAAAAAAAAAAAAGGACTCAGTTTGCTTTCTTCTCTAGCTTTCAAAAATATATTGAATTCAAGCAGGCACAGGGGCTCATGCCTGTAATCCCAGCACTTTGGGAGGCCAAGCAATGTGGATCACCAAAGGTCAGGAGTTCAAGACCAGCCTGGCCAACATGATAAAACCCTGTCTCTACTAAAAATACAAAATCAACTGGGCATGGTGACACATTCCTGTAATCCCAGCTACTTGGGAGTCTCAGGCAGGAAAATAGCTTGAACCTGAGGGGCACAGGTTACAGTGAGCCAAGATCCTGCCATTGCACTCCAGCCTGAGCAAAAACTCCATCTCAGAAAAAAAAAAAAAAAAAAAGGCTGGGCTTGGTGGCTCACACCTGTAATCCTAGCACTTTGGAAGGCCAAGGTGGATGGATCATTTGAGGTCAGGAGTTTGAGACCGGCCTGGCCACCATGGCGAAACCCCGTCTCTACTGAAATACAAAAATTAGCTGGGCATGGTGGTGCACGCCTGTAATCCCAGCTACTCCGGAGGCTGAGGCAGAAGAATCACTTGAACCTGGGAGGCAGAGGTTGCAGTGAGCTGAGATCGCACCACTGCACTCCAGCCTGGGCCACAGCTAGACTCTGTCTCAAAAAAAAAGACTCAAGCCATCTGCTTAGTCCTCCCAAAGTGTTGGGATTACAGATATGAGCCACGGCGCCCAGCCCCTGTGTCTGATGTCTGATCTTGATATTGAAGGGAGTAAAAAGTCATGTAAAAAATGACCCTTGCCTGGCTGAGCATGGTGGCTCAAGCCTGTAATCCCAGCACTTTGGGAGGCCGAGGCGGGTGGATCACGAGGTCAGGAGATCGAGACCATCCTGGCTAACACGGTGAAACCTCGTCTCTACTAAATATACAAAAAATTAGCCAGGCGTTGTGGCGGGCACCTATAGTCCCAGATACCTGGGAGGCTGAGGCAGGAGAATGGCGTGAACCCAGGAGGCGGAGCTTGCAATGAGCGGAGATCCCGCCATTGCACTCCAGCCTGGGGGACAGAGCGAGACTCTGTCTCAAAAAAAAAAAAAAAAAAAAATGACCCTTGCCTATAAGGAACAAAAGTATATCCTCAATAAAATACTGCCTGCCCTGTGGGATACTGCAGTCTACATGAAAAAAAGAAAAACAAGGGCCAGGTGTGGTGGCTTACGCCTGTAATCCCAGCACTTTGGGAGGCTAGGGTGGGTGGATTGCCTGAGCTCAGGAGTTCCAGACCAGCCTGGGCAACACAGTGAAACCACATCTATACTAAAATACAAAAAATTAGCTGGGCATGGTGGCGTGCACCTGTAGTCCCAGCTACTTGGGAGGCTGAGGCAGGAGAATGGCTTGAACCCGGGAGGTGGAAGTTGCAGTGAGCTGATATCACACCACTGCACTCCAGCCTGGGCGACAGAGCGAGACTCTGTCTCAAACAAAAAAAAACAGATATGCACATGGAAAAAAAAGACATACAGAAAATGTACATCAGTGCCCATGATAAGTTTCCAAGAAGGTCCAGCCCATAAATTCTCTGGGTTTCTTCCCCAGACCAGAGGTATCAGGGTCTCTTATTATTTGTTGTAAATGCAAATTACTGGGTAAATGCACATTACCCAGCCCTTCTGAATGAGAAACGGGCGGGGGGCACCTAGCAATGTGTGTTTTAACAAGCTGGCTAGGGAACTGTGAGGTTCATTCAGATTTGAGAATTCAGGTTTATGTAGATGTTTTAGTTCCCTGTTCCTTGCAGGAGTGATGTGGAAGGAACCAGCAAGGAAGCTGCAAACCGATTTTGGCCTAGCAGCTCCTTTTTTTTTTTTTTTTTTTTTTTTTTTTAGATGGAGTCTCACTCAGCTGCCCAGGCTGGAGTGCAGTGGCTCGATCTCGGCTCACTGCAACCACCGTCTCCCAGGTTCAAGTGATTCTCCTGTCTCAGCCTCCCAAGTAGCTGGAATTATAGGCAACCTCCATCATGTCTGGCTAATTTTTATATTTTAGTAGAGACGGGGTTTCACCATGTTGGCCACGCTGGTCTTGAACTCCTGACCTCAGGTGAACCATCCACCTCGGCCTCCCAAAGTACTAGGATTACAGACTCGAGCCACTGCACCTGACTGGCAGCTCCTTTATAAGATTTTAATTTCCCAAACTACCTAGTAAATTTCAGTATAGATAACACTCTCTGCAACTATAGTGGGTTTTGTTGTTGTTTTGTTTTTTTCAGAGTCCCACTAGGTTGCCAGGCTGGAGTGCAGTGGTGCGATCTCAGCTCACTGCAACCTCCACCTCCCAGGTTCAAGCAATTCTCCTGCCTCAGCCTCTTGAGTACCTGGGACTACAGGTGCATGCCACCATGCTCAGCTAATTTTTTTTTTTTTTTTTTTTTTTGAGATGGGGTCTCGCTCTGTTGCCCAGGCTGGAGTGCAGTGGCGCAATCTCGGCTCACTGCAAGCTCCGCCTCCCGGGTTCACGCCATTCTCCTGCCTCAGCCTCTCGGAGTAGCTGGGACTACAGGCGCCTGCCACCACGCCTAGCTAATTTTTTTTTTTGTATTTTTAGTAGAGACGGGGTTTCACCGTGGTCTCGATCTCCTGACCTCGTGATCCGCCCGCCTCCGCCTCCCAAAGTGCTGGGATTACAAGCGTGAGCCACCGCGCCCAGCCTATGCCCAGCCAATTTTTGTATTTTTAGTAGAGACGGGGTTTCACCATATGGGCCAGGATGGTCTCGATCTCCTGACCTCGTGATCCGCCCTCCTCTGCCTCCCAAAGTGCTGTGATTACAGGCTTGAGCTACCACGCCCAGCCTATAGTGTTTTTTTTCAGTCACTTGTGTTAAAGGGTATTTATGTGTGATTGTCTAATTATCTCCCTTCATTAGACTACAAACCCCAAGAGGGTTCGACTTTGGGTTCTACTTCATTCCCAACTCCTGACAGTTTGCTGAAGTTAAATTTTAATATGTTTCTTGCTGTCCAAAAATTTCATATTTTCCCCTAATTTGTTGTAGATATATTAAGGACCTGTTATGTATCTGATCGCTCTTAAAAAAAAAAAAAAAGAGAGAGATGGGGTTTCACCATGTTTCCCAGGCTGGTCTCAAAGTCCTGGGCTCAAGCCATCCGTTTAGTCTTCCCAAAGTGTTAGGATTACAAGTCTGAGCCACAGTGCCCAGCTCCTGTGTCTGATGCCTGATCTTGATATTGAAGGGAGTAAAAAGTCATGTAAAAAATGACCCTTGCCTATAAGGAACAAAAGTATATCCTCAAGAGAAATTAAATAACAGCATAAGATGGCCTACGGTTATGTATAAATAAACAATTTAGATTAGATTAAGAAATACCATAGAGGCCGGGCGCGGTGGCTCACGCCTGTAATCCCAGCACTTTGGGAGGCCGAGGCGGGCAGATCACCAGGTCAGGAGATCGAGACCATCCTGGCTAACACGGTGAAACCCCGTCTCTGCTAAAAAATACAAAAAAATTAGCCGGGCGAGGTGGTGGGCGCCTGTAGTCCCAGCTACACGGGAGGCTGAGGCAGGAGAATGGCGTGAACCCCGGGGGACGGAGCCTGCAGTGAGCCGAGATCGCACCACTGCACTCCAGCCTGGGTGAAAGAGCAAGACTCCTAATCAAAAAAAAAAAAAAGGCCGGGCGCGGTGGCTCACGCTTGTAATCCCAGCACTTTGGGAGGCCGAGGCAGGCGGATCACGAGGTCAGGAGATCGAGACCATGGTGAAACCCCGTCTCTACTAATAATACAAAAAAAAATTAGCCGGGCGTGGTGGCGGGCGCCTGTAGTCCCAGCTACTCAGAGAGGCTGAGGCAGGAGAATGGCGTGAACCCGGGAAGCTGAGCTTGCAGTGAGCCGAGATTGCGCCACTGCACTCCAGCCTGGGCGACAGAGCGAGACTCCGTCTCAAAAAAAAAAAAAAAAAAAAAAAGAAATACCATAGAATTCATAGCCGGGCGTGGTGGCAGGTGGCTGAGACAGGAGAATGGAGTGAACCCAGGAGGCGGCGCCTGCAGTGAGCTGAGATCGCACCACTGTACTCCAGCCTGGGCAACAGAGTGAGACTGGGAAAAAAACAAAAGAAAGAAAGAAATCCCGTACAATTCAGAAAAGAGGCAGCGAGAGATCCAGTAGGTTGAGAAAGCTTCCTACAAAGGGCAGGACTTGAGTAGGACTTTCAAATTAAACAACGATGTTTAAGTCTCCAGAACAATGGAGAAAGAGAGAGGAAGGCAAAACAAAGGGGACAAGTGGCATGGAGTAAGATCTGTGCATGTTCCAGGAGCCTCAGCCTGGAGACAAAGGTGCCCTTGAAATGGGAAAGGGCTGGAGTGGAGTATGAGGTGTCTACTGCAGCCCTGAATGCCAGATTCACTTGGAACTGGTTTCCTTTAGTCTGTGCCTTGGTTTCTGTTGTCTGGGGGGCAGGGCAGATGAAAGGAAGACTGAGGGCCTTGTGCACAAGTTATTGGAGGTAGAGAGAGAAAAGAAGCAAAGAACCTCCAGAGCCGGGGGCAGTAGCTCACGCCTGTAATGCCAGGACTTAGGGAGGCAGAAGCAAGACGATGGACTGAGCCCAGGAGTCCAAGACCTGCCTGGGCAACATAGCGAGACCCCATTCTCCACAAAAAGTTTAAAAAAAAAAAAAAAGGAAGGATCAAAACAAACAAACAAGAAAAGAACCCCCACCCCAAAAGGATCTCTGGTAGTAGGCTCAGTCATTCAGCCTCATTTATAGGGTGATACTCTGGCGTCCTGAGGTGGAGTGGGGGGATCTTTCCTGAAGAAGCTCACAGCAGACCGATAGGAGGCCATTGCACTCCAGCCTGGGCAATAAGACTGAAACTCCATCTCAAAAAATAAAACTAAAATAAAAACAAGAGTGAGCTTGGGCAGCTCAGAGAATGCTGTTCCTGTTGAGAGAAATAGGGAAGTTAGAACGGGAAACCGGTTTTTGGAGGGGAAACTGGGCTTGAAAGATGATTATTTCATTTTTGGACACACGTTACGTTTTCTCTCTGGAGCTGGTATGTTTGGTTTCTATAGTTGTTCCTTCTTCCCTTAAAACTTAGTTTCGGTGCTTAGAGGGGAAAAACAAAACAAAACCCCAGCCCAGCTGGGCACGGTGGCTCACGCCTGTAATCTCAGCACTTTGGGAGGCCGAGGCGGATCACCTGAGGTCGGGAGCTTGAGACCAGCCTTACCAACATGGTGTAACCCCGTCTCTACCAAAAATAAAAAATTAGCCGGGCGTGGTGGTGCATGGCTGTAATCTCAGCTACTTGGGAGGCTAAGGCAGAAGAATCGCTTGAACCCGGGAGGCAGAGGTTGCAGTGAGCTGAGATCTCGCTATTGCATTCCAGCCTGGGCAACAAGAGCGAAACTCCATCTCAAAAAAAAAAAACCAACCTACCAACAACTACAAAAACACCTCAGCCTAGTTGTGGGTCTTTCCCAAGATCTAGGTGCATCTATCTGTACGACCGGAAATTACCCCAGAGCCTGAGGGATCAATAGACAGCTGAGTTTTTCCAGATTTTTTTTTTAACTTTTTTTTTTTTTTTTGAGATGGAGTCTTGCTCTGTCTTCCAAGCTGGAGTGCAGTGGCAAGATCTCAGCTCGCTGCAAGCTCCGCCTCCCAGGTTCACGCCATTCTCCTGCCTCAGCCTCCCAAGTAGCTGGGACTACAGGCGCCCACCACCACGCCCGGCTAATTTTTTTTTTTTGTATTTTTAGTATAGACAGGGTTTCACCGTGTTAGCCAGGATGGTCTCAATCTCCTGACCTCATGATCCGCTCGCCTCCGCCTCCCAAATTGCTGGGATTACAGGTGTGAGCCACTGCGCCCGGCCGAGTTGTTCCAGAAATTTTTTTTTTTTTTTTTTTTTTGAGACGGAGTGTTGCTCTGTCGCCCAGGCTGGAGTGCAGTGGCGCAATCTCCGCTCACTGCAAGCTCCGCCTCCCGGGTTCATGCCATTCTCCTGCCTCAGCCTCTCCGATTAGCTGGGACTACAGGCGCCCGCCACCATGCCCGGAAAATTTTTTGTTTTTTAGTGGAGACGGGGTTTCACCGTGTTAGCCAAGATGGTCTTGATCTCCTGACCTCGTGATCCACCGGCCTCAGCCTCCCAAAGTGCTGGGATTACAGGCGTGAGCCACCGCGCCCGGCCTTGTTCCAGATTTTAAAGGGACAAGCATCAGTGGTGAAGAGGTGCTCCCCGGGGCTGTCCCACCCAGCTTTCCATTCTTGCAATCACTAGCTGCAGGTGAGGGGAGACAGGAACCTCACTTGCTTGGTTAGACTTTTGTTTTTCCAAGGAGTTCTTACTCCAAGAATCAGGGCTTCCTGATTAACCTGTCTGACTAGAATCACGGCTCTCTCATCCTGAACCATCCCGGCTCAGCTTCTGAAAGAAAAAGCGTTCTAAACAGATGCTGCTCTCTGGGGACAGGCACTAAGGTTTCTGCAGCCTCTCAGTCTTTCAGTCACTTGAAGTCCTACTCCAGCTGGTGGCTGTGGCTACCTGTCAGAGAGAACATAGGTCTGTCTGACTTTCCTGATCTCCAGAGTGGAGACAGCCCTGCCGTGCAGGGTAAAGACAGGGCAGAACAGCCTGGCCTGACTCCTCTCCATGGCACCAGAGTAGAGCAGGTTGGAATGGGGCCAGCTGACCTCTTCAGCTCTCAGCAAACTTTTTAAAGCCACCAGCCACGTGGCCTCCTTGACTCTGCAGTCTCCCTGACTGATGTAGAGTCTCCCTGACTGACCCTTTTTAAGCACAATAAATTTAACTTGGGTTTCTTGGGGTCAAGTTAACCTCACCTGAAGAACTTGCTTAGCAAGATTGAAGCATTGCTGAAAAATAACATTCATCTAGGAATAAAAATGACTTTGTTAAGTAGCGATTTGACAGAACAAAGGGCAGCTGCTCTGAAATCAAGGAGGAACCCTGGGTTGAATTTGGTGGCTCACATTTGTAATCCTAGCACTTTGGGAGGCCAAGACAGGAAGATCGCTTAAGTCCAGGAATTCGAGACCAGCCTGGGCAATATAGCAAAGCCCCATCTTTATATAAAACAATAATAATAATGAAAGTAGGAACCCTGGTGTCCCTCTTGGCTCTTCCGTCCCCATATTCTCCCTAGCACCAACAGCCAATCAGTCACCTGATTCTTCTTTTTATTTAATTTTATTTATTTATTTATTTATTTTTGAGACGGAGTCTTGCTCTGTCGCCCAGGCTGGAGTGCAGTGGTGGGATCTTGGCTCACTGCAAGCTCCACCTCCCGGGTTCAGGCCATTCTCTTGCCTCAGCCTCCTGAGTAGCTGGGACTACAGGCGCCTGCCACCACGCCCGGCTAATTTTTTGTATTTTTATTAGAGACCGGGTTTCACCGTGTTAGCCAGGATGGTCTCAACCTTCTGACCTCGTGATCTGCCTGCCTCAGCCTCCCAAAGTGCTGGGATTACAGGCATTAGACACCACGCCTGGCGATTTTTCTTTTTATAAAGCACCTTTCAAACCCATCCACTTCTCTTTCTTTAACCTAGACCTTCATTAGCCTAGACTTTCAACTATTACTTGTCCCACTGCAACAACCTCCAAACTGGTCTTTCTGCCTCTTGCCTGGCTGCAATCCATCCTCCCCAGGGAAAAGATTGGTCTTCCCACTATGCAATCCTAGCTAAGTGCTTCGGTGGATCATCTGCGAGGACAGCCACCAACAAATTATTCTTTCCTTGAACAGGAACGGATGGATTCCATTTCCCCTCCTCCGCCTTTTTTTCTTTGGAGTGGGGAGCTCTGGTGCAGGATCCCCTCCTCTTGAGTCTGGGTCTGTAAATTGCTTTTACCAACAGAGTGTGGTGAGAGTAATGTTCTGGGACTTCTAAACCCAGGTGTTAAGAACCCGGCTTCGCCTGGCACGGTGGCTCACACCTGTAATCCCAGCACTTTGGGAGGCCAAGGTGGGTGGATCACTTGAGGTCAGGAGTTGGAAACCAGCCTGGCCAACATGGTAAAACCCTGTCTCTACTAAAAATGCAAAGAAATTAGCTGTGCATGGTGGTGGGTACCTGTAATCCCCACTATTCGGGAGGCTGATGCAGGAGACTCTCTTGAACCTGGAAGGCGGAGGTTGCAGTGAGCCAAGATGGCGCCACTGCACTCCAGCCTGGGCAACATAGCGAGATTCTCTCTCTCAAAAAAAAAAAAAACAGGTCGTAAAGACTTTGCTGATAAAATAATTTGCAGTAAAGAAGCCTCCTAGAATCCACCAAAACCAAGATGGCCACGAGAGTGACCTCTGGTCGTCCCCACTGCTACACTCCCACCATCGCCACGACAGTTTACAAATGCCACGGACAATGTCAGGAAGTTACCCTATATGATCTAAATAGGGGAGACGGCCGGGCACGGTGGCTCACACCTGTAATCCCAGCACTTTGGGAGGCTGAGGCGGGCGGATCACGAGGTCAGGAGATCCAGACCATCCTGGCTAACATGGTGAAACCCCGTCTCTACTAAAAATACAAAAATTAGCTGGATGTGCTGGCGGGTGCCTGTAGTCCCAGCTGCTCCGGAGGCTGAGGTAGGAGAATGGTGTGAACCTGGGAGGCAGAGCTTGCAGTGAGCCGAGATTGCGCCACTACACTTCAGCCTGGGCGACAGAGTGAGACTTCGTCTCAAAAAAAAAAAAAAAAAAAGGCCGGGCGCGGTGGCTCACGCTTGTAATCCCAGCACTTTGGGAGGCCAAGGCGGGCGGATCACGAGGTCAGTAGATCGAGACCACGGTGAAACCCCGTCTCTACTAAAAATACAAAAAATTAGCCGGGTGTGGTGGCGGGCGCCTGTAGTCCCAGCTACTTGGAGAGGCTGAGGCAGGAGAATGGCGTGAACCCGGGAGGCGGAGCTTGCAGTGAGCCGAGATTGTGCCACTGCACACTCCAGCCTGGGCGACAGAGCGAGACTCCGTCTCAAAAAAAAAAAAAAAAAAAGAAAAAAAAAGAAAGCAAAGTTTGTACGAGTGTCCAGGGTCATATAGCTGGTTACTGCTACAAGTCAGGTAGGATACATTCCACTGATGACTGACTAGTCTGCTACTTTTGCCCCATCCAGTGGTGATAATAGTAAGAAGGTTCAATTTATTGAATAACTGAAAGTTGTACTTAAGATTTGTACGTTTCTTTTTTTTTTTTTTTTTTTTTGAGACGGAGTCTTGCTGTGTCACCCAGGCTGGAGTGCAGTGGCGCGATCTCGGCTCACTGCAAGCTCCGCCTCCCGGGTTCAGGCCATTCTCCTGCCTCAGCCTCCCGAGGAGCTGGGACTACAGGCGCCCGCCAACACGCCCGGCTAATTTTTTGTATTTTTAGTAGAGACAGGGTTTCACCGTGATAGCCAGGATGGTCTCGATCTCCTGACCTCGTGATCCGCCCGCCTCGGCCTCCCAAAGTGCTGGGATTACAGGCTTGAGCCACCGCGCCCGGCGTACGTTTCTTAAGTAAATTTTTTTTTTTTTTGAGACATAGTCTCCCTATGTCACCTAGGCTGGAGTGCAGTGGCAAGATCTTGGGTCACAACAACCTCCACCTCCGGACTCAAGTGTCTCCCCTGTCTCAGCCTCCCAAGTAGCTGGGATTACAGGCCCAGTCCACCATGTCCAGCTAATTTTTGTATTTTTAGTACAGACAAGGTTTTACCATGTTGGCCAGGCTGGTCTTGAACTGCTGAGCTGAGGTGATCCATCTGCCTCACCTCGGCCTCCCAAAGTGCTGGGATTATGGGCGTGAGCCACCACACCAGGCCCTTAATTTTTAAATTATTTTATTTATTTTTTGAGACAGAGTCTCACTTTGTCACCCAGGCTGGAGTGCAGTGGCATGATCTCAGCTCACTACAACCTCTGCCTCCCGGGTTCAAAGGATTTTCCTTCCTCAGCCTCCTGAGTAGCCAGGACTACAGGCACCAGCCACCATGCCCAGCTTTTTTTTTTTTTTTTTTTTTAATTTTAGTAGAGACGGGGTTTCACCATGTTGGCCAGGCTGGTCTTGAACTCCTGACCTCAGGTGATCCACCCTCCTTGGTATCCCAAAATGCTAAGATCACAGGCTTGAGCCACCGTGCCCGGACTTTTTAAGTTTTTTTTGTTTTGAAACGGGACTCACTCTTTCGCCTAGGATGGAGTACGGTGGTGCAATCAAGGATCACTGCAACCTTAACCTCCCTGGGCTTAGTGAACCTCTAACCTCAGCCTCCTGAGTATCTGGGACTGCAGGCATGTGCCATCATACCAGGATAATTTTTTTCTTTTTTTTTTTTTTTTTTTGAGATGGAGTCTCGCACTGTCAACAGGCTGGAGTGCAGTGGTACCATGTCGGCTCACTGCAACCTCCACCTCCCAGGTTCAAGCGACTCTCCTGCCTCAACCTCCTGAGTAGCTGGGATTACAGGTGCCCGCCACCACGCCCAGCTAATTTTTTTGGATTTTTAGTAGAGATGGAGTGACTATGTTGGCTAAACTGGTCTCAAACTCCTGAACTCATGATCTGCCTGCCTCGGTCTCCCAAAGCGCTGGGATTACAGGCATAAGCCACCGAGCCCGGCAGATAATTTTTATATTTTTAGTAGAGATGGTGTTTTTCCATATTGTCTAGTCTGGTCAGAAACCCTGAAGTTTAAGCGCTCTTCCTGCCTCAGCATCCAAAGTGCTGGCATTAGAGGCATAAGCCACCGCGCCCAGCCTGTATTTTTCTTTATAGTATTTAATTATTAAGATTTCCAGGCCGGGTGCAATGGCTCACACCTGGAATCCCAGCACTTTGAGAGGCCGAGGCAGGAGGATCACCTGTGTTCTAGAGTTCAAGACCAGCCTGACCAACATGGAGAAACCCCGTCTCTACTAAAAATACAAAATTAGCTGGGCATGGTGGCGCATGCCTGTAATCCCAGCTACTCGGAGGGGGCTGAAGCAGGAGAACCTCTTGAACCCGGGAGGTGGAGGTTGCAGTGAGCCAAGATCGCACCATTGCACTCCAGCCTGGGCAACAAGAGCGAAACTCCGTCTCAAAAAGAAAAAAAAGATTTCTTCCTCATTTTTTAAATTTAGCTTTTAATTACAGAAATATTTCTCTCTGTTTTTTTCTACTCTGTCGCCCAGGCTGGAGTGCAGTGGCATGATCTGAGCTCACTGCAACCTCCACTTCCCGGGCTCAAGTGATCCTCCCATCTCAGCCTTCCTAGTAGCTGGGACTACAGGCTCCAACACATGCCCAATTTATTTTGTTTATTTTTGAGGAGACAAGAGTTTTGCAATGTTGTTCAGGCTGGTCTCAAACACCTGGGCTCAAGGGATCTGCCTGCCTGGGCCTGCCAACGTGCTGGGATTAGAGATGTGAGACACCATGCCCGGGTAATTATGGAACATTTTTAACATATCAATAATTAGCATATATGAGTATAGGGAGCCCTCATATGCCATCTCTCAAGTTCAACAATTATCAATATTTTGCCATTCTTGTTTCATCTATCCTCTCACTTTTTGTTTTCTGGAGTATTTTAAAATAAATCGGGGACATCACTTTATTCTACCTGTAAATACTTCATTATGTATGTCTAATAGATAAGGAACTTTTGTTCTCTCTGTCTAAAACACAAACATGGCTGGGCGTGGTGGCTCACCACTTTAATCCCAGCACTTTGGGAGGCCAAGGCTGGTGGATTACCTGAGGTCAGGAGTTCGAGACCAGCCTGGCCAACATGTTGAAACCATGTCTCCACTAAAAACACAAAAAATTAGCCAGTGTGGTAGCGGGTGCCTGTAATCCCAGCTACTTGAGAGGCCGAGACAGGAGAATCACTTGAACCCAGGAGGCATGGGTTACAGTGAGCCGAGATAGCACCATTGCACTCCAGCCTGGGCGACAAGAGCAAAACTCCACCTCAAAAAGAAAATAAAAACTAAAACACAAACATAATAGCATTTCACCCCTACGAAAATCAGCAAAATGCTTTCACATCATTAATATGCTGTCCATATTCAGTTTTTCCATGATTGTTATTTCATAATTCATTCAAATCAGAATCTATACATGGTTCATAACACGTTTTTGGTTGATATGTCTCTTTTAATCTGCCTCCCATCTGCCCTCACCACACCACCATTTATTTGTGGAAGAAACCAGTTTGCTTGTCCTATAGAATTCCTCTGGACTTCCCCAGCTGCATCCTCGTGGACCTAAAATATTATGTTTCTATATCACGAATTACATGTAATTCATTCATACAAATTAAATATACTGGAACACTTTATGAACGCTATTACAAATATCAAACACTTCCACACTCAGCAAATATTTATTGAGCATCTATTCTGTACAAACTTCCCTTTCTGATCCTGGGTTAATGTGTAACGTCTCTTGCACTAGAAGCCTTGGTCGGATCTTTGCTTTCTCATTTCTTCTATGTCTATATCATAGATCCGGCCATAGATCCTACCTAAAAAACTCAGACTCACCACTTACTCTTAGGTAGTTTCTAGCTACTCAGATAGTTTCTACCATCAGTACTCTAAGACCTCAACTCAATGTGAATCCCCACAGTGGACTTTAGGCTGGATTGTCAGCTTCATGTAAACTTGATGGTACTTTATCTGTTTACCAAATGGTGAGACAAGGATATCCCAGGTACCTAGCACATTCTCCTATACACAGCAGATACTCAGTAAATATTTGTTAAATAAGTACATACAGGGCCAGGCACGGTGGCTCACACCTGTAATCCCAGCACTTTGGGAGGCCAAGGTGGGCACATCACGAGGTTAGATCAAGACAATCCTGGCTAACACGGTGAAACCTCGTCTCTACTCAAAATACAAAAAATTAGCCGGGCGTGGTGGCAGGCGCCTGTAGTCCCAGCTACTTGGGAGGCTAAGGCAGGAGAATGGCGTGAACCCGGGAGGTGGAGCTTGCAGTGAGCCGAGATTGCGCCACTGCACTCCAGCCTGTGCAACAGAGCCAGACTCTGCCTCAAAAAATAAAAATAAATAAATAAGGCCGGGCGCGGTGGCTCACGCCTGTAATCCCAGCACTTTGGGAGGCCGAGGCGGGCGGATCACGAGGTCAGGAGATCGAGACCATCCTGGCTAACACGGTGAAACCCCGTCTCTACTAAAAATACAAAAAATTAGCTGGGCGCGGTGGCGGGCGCCTGTAGTCCCAGCTACTAGGGAGGCTGAGGCAGGAGAATGGCGTGAACCCGGGAGGCGGAGCTTGCAGTGAGCCGAGATCGCGCCACTGCACTCCAGCCTGGGCGACAGAGCCAGACTCCATCTCAAAAAAAAAAAATAAAAATAAAAAAAAAATAAATAAATAAATAAATAAATAAGTACATACAGAGCTTCTTTTTTTTTTTTTTGAGATGGAGTTTCACTCTTGTTGCCAAACAAGGCTGGAGTGCAGTGGCATGATCTCACTCACTGCAACTTCTGCCTCCTGGCTTCAAGTGATTCTCCTGTCTCAGCCTCCCGAGTAGCTGGGATTACAGGCATGCGCCACCACGCTCAGCTAATTTTCGTATTTTTGGTAGAGATGGGGTTTTGCCATGTTGGCCAGGCTGGTCTTGAACTCCTGACCTCTGGTGATCCCCCCACCTAGGCCTCCCAAAGTGCTAGGATTACAGGCATGAGCCACCGCGCCCGGCCTGATACAGAGCTTCTTACCTTCAATTGTTATTTCTTATTCAAACAGAACACTTAGACTAGATTCATCTTCCTTAAGTGTCATCATTTATCTCTTTTTGCTGAGTACATTCTAAGTTCAGTGTGAGCTGAAAATAGCTCAGATCATTTATAAGAACCAATTGTTAAATTTTCAGAAATGTTGTGAGCTGGTTGACATCACATTGGTAATTTGAAATTGGCTGCAATGGGAGGATTTATACCACACAAACTGGCAAATGCAACAAATCATGGCTTCCTTTTACTTCTTCAGAAAGCATATTGTTAAACAGTCTCAGCCTGTGTTGGATACTGCACTGTAAAAGAACCTATGACTGTCTTCTGTAAATGCAGAAAGTATTCAGTTTGGTCTTGGAACTCCTTTGTTATTTGGACTCTTGTATCAAAAATTTTCTTCTATACCATCTTGAATAATTAGACTGTCCTCACTATCTCGTATTCCAACAACTTGTCATATTCTATTTATGCTAAGCTTCCTTTTTTTTTTTGAGATGGAGTCTTGCTCTGTCACCAGGCTGGAGTGCAATGGCGCCATCTTGGCTCACTGCAACCTCCCCCTCCCGGGTTCAAGTGATTTTCTTGCCTCACCCTCCCAAATAGCTCAGACTACAGGTGCGTGCCACCATGTCCAGCTAATTTATTGTATTTTTAGTAGAGATGGGGTTTCACCATATTAGCCAGGATGGTTTTGAACTCCTGACTTCAAGTGATCTGCCAGCCTTGGCCTCCCAAAGTGCTTGCATTACAGGAGTGAGCCACTGCATTCAGACAAGAGCAGGTATTCAGCCTGGCACAGTGGCTCACGCCTGTAATCCCAGCACTTTGGGCGGCCGAGCAGGGTGGATCACCTGAGGTCAGGAGTTCAAGACCAGCCTGGCCAACATGGTGAAACCCCATCTCTACTACAAATACAAAAATTAGCTGGGTGTGGTGGTGCATGCCTGTAATCCCAGCTACTAGGGAGGCTGAGGCAGGAGAATTGCTTGAACCAGGACCCAGGAGGTGGAGGTTGCAGTGAGCCGAGATTGCGCCACTGCACTCCAGCCTGGGCTACAGAGGGAGACTCAGTCTTAAAAAAAAAAAAAAAGGCCAGGCGCAGTGGCTCACGCCTGTAATCCCAGCACTTCGGGAGGCCAAGGCGGGCGGATCACGAGGTCAGGAGATCAAGACCATCCTGGCTAACACAGTGAAACCCTGACTCTACTAAAAATGCCAAAAATTAGCCGGGTGTGGTGGCGGGCGCCTGCAGTCCCAGCCACTCAGGAGGCTGAGGCAGGAGAATGGCATGAACTCGGGAGGCAGAGGTTGCAGTGAGCCGAAATCGCGCCACTGCACTCCAGCCTGGGCAACAGAGCGAGACTCTGTCTCAAAAAAAAAAAAAAAAAAAAAAAGACCAGGCACTGTTGCTCATGCCTTTAATCCCAGCACTTTGCGAGGCCGAGATGTGTAGATCACGACGTCAGGAGTTCAAGACCAGCCTGGCCAAGATGGTAAAACCCCGTCCCTACTAAAAACACAAAAAATAGATGGGCATGGTGGTGGGCCCTTGTAATCCCAGCTACTCGGGAGGCTGTGGCAGAGAATTGCTTGAACCCACGAGGCGGAGTTTGCAGTGAGCCAAGATCACACCATCTCAAAAAAAAAAAAAAAAGAGCAGGTATTCAATTTTGAAAACGAGCTCATAGCATAGTGCTTGGCATATAACAATAATAACTAATTAACATTATTTGAGGACATATTATGTGCCTGGCTTTTTATTTTAATTAATCCTGACCATAAGCTTATGAGGTAGGTACTACTGTTTCCATTTTACAAATGAATTAAAGGAAGCACAGATGTTTCCTCTGCATAAACTTCTTTAATCTCTATCTCAATAAATAGCACCATCATCTACTCAGTTGCTCAAGACATTCACCTGGGAGTCATCCTTCATTCCTCCTTTTTCTCAGACCCCCAACAGCCAATCAAACATCAGGTCCTCTTGTCTGTACCGACAAGATACACCCTGGATCCCAATTTGTCCACTTCTCTTCATGTCTATTGCTGTTATCCTTTTTTTTTTTTTGAAACGGAGTCTCTTTCTGTCGCCCAAGCTGGAGTACAGTGGCGTAATCTCAGCTCACTGCAACCTCTGCTTCCTGGGTTCAAGCAATCCTCTGCCTCAGCCTCCGGAGTAGCTGGGATTACAGGCACCTGCCACCAGGCCCAGCTAATTTTTTTTTTTTTTTTTTTTGAGATGCAGTCTTGCTCTGTTGCCAAGGCTGGTGTGCAGTGGCGCAATCTTGGCTCACTGCAAGTTCTGCCTCCCAGGTTCACGCCACTCTCCTGCCTCAGCCTCCTGAGTAGCTAGGACTACAGGCGCCCGCCACCGTGCCCAGCTAATTTTTTGTATTTTCAGTAGAGACGGGGTTTCACCGTGGTCTCGATCTCCTGACCTCGTGATCCGCCCGCCTCGGCCTCCCAAAGTGCTGGGATTACAAGCGTGAGCCACCGCGCCCGGCCATATAGGGTAACTTTCTGACTTTGTCTTTGTATTTCTGAACTGTCATGGGGCTGGTGGGAGTGTAGCAGTGAGGATGACCAGAGGCCATCTTGGTTTTGGTGGGTTTTGGCCGGCTTCTCTACTGCAACCTGTTTTTTTGTTTTTTTTTTTTCTTTTTTTGAATCTCACCCTTATTCCCCAGGCAGGAGTGCAGCGGCGCGATCTTGCCTCACTGCAACCTCCACCTCCTCGCTTCAAGCGATTCTCCTGCCTCAGCCTCCCACGTAGCTGGGATTACAGGCGCCTGCCACCACTCCTGGCTAATTTTTGTATTTTTAGTAGAGACGGGGTTTTGCCATGTTGGCCAGGCTGGTTTTGAACTCCTGTCCTCAGGTGATCTGCCCGCCTCGGCCTCCCAAAGTGCTGGCGTGGGCCACCGTGACTGGCCTACAACCTGTTTTATCAGCAAGGTCTTTATGACCTGTATCTTGTGTCGACCTCCTATCTCATCCTGTGACTTAGAATGCCTAACTGTCTGGGAATGCAGCCCAGTATGTCTCAGCCTTATTTTACCCAGCCCCTATTCAAGATGGAGTTGCTCCGGTTCCAGTGTCCCTAACACTACCACTTCCTTCCTAGCTAATAAAGTCCAGTCACCCAAATCACCTTGCTGCCTATAACAGGTCAACCTCCTGCATTTGCACCCCTCATTCCTCAGAATGGCTCTTCTGATTTTCCCACATCTGAGATATTCCTACAGGTCTTACCGTGAATGTCATCTTCTCTGCAAGACCTTTTCTGACTTCTACCCCAATTCTTATCACATTACTGTTCGTTTTCTTCATACCAGCCATATATTATTCATTTGCATACTGCTGGTGTCCTTCACCAGAATATAAATTCCCATGAGTGCAGAATCCTTATTGTCATGCAGACTGCTGTAAACCCAGGGCCTAGAATAAGTGCATGGCACATTGCAGGCCAATTAAAAACTTTCGTAAGTTAGTAAATCATTGAGGGAAGTAAGTGATCCAAGACCCAGTCTAGGCTTCAGAGCTGAGCCCTTTGGTTAAGAAGCTCCTCTTTCCAGCAGGGTGCAGTGGCTCAGACCTGTAGTCCCACCACTTTGATAGGCCGAGGTAGGTGGATCACCTGAGGTCAGGAGTTTGAGACCAGCCTGGCCAACATGGTGAAATCCCGTCTCTACTAAAAATACAAAAATTAACTGGGCATAGTGGCATGCGCCTGTAGTCCCAGCTACTCAGGAGGCTGAAGTAGGAAAATCGCTTGAACCTGGGAGGTGGAGGTTGCAGTGAGCCAAGATCATGCCACAGCACTCTAGCCTGGGTGACAGAGGCTCCATCTCAAAAATAAATAAATAAATAAAGGAAGTCCTCTTTCCTCTTTTGGAGGAGAAATGGAAAGGGAGGTGAGGCAGTCTGTATTTCTATGACTATCCAAAGTTTCTAATGTTTCACACCCTTCCCTTTCAACTTGAGGGTAAAGGAAAGGTAAGAAGTACTGACGTGATGTCCACCAACAGTACAAACATTTCAGAGACGCGTACTCCATTGTATCGGTAGAAACAATTCTGAGAATTAAAAATATAGCATGGCTAAGCTGGGCGTGGTGGCTCACGCCTGTAATCCCAGTACTTTGGGAGGCCGAGGCGGGCGGATCACCTGAGGTTGGGAGTTCGAGACCAACCGGACCAACATGGAGAAACCCTGTCTCCACTAAAAATACAAAAAATTAGCTGGGCGTGGTGGCACATGCCTGTAATCCCAGCTACTCGGGAGGCTGAGGCAGGAGAATCACTAGAACCTAGGAGGCAGAGGTTGCGGTGAGCCAGGATCGCGCCATTGCACTCCAGCCTGGGCAACAAGATATACATATATATCATGGGTAAAATAAAGTGCTTGAGGGTAAGGCTGGAAGGGAAGTGGAGGATTTGACTCGGGAGGGTTTAAGATGAAAGGAATAGTTTAGGAATTAGATAACAGCCATTGTTATTCTGAAAGAAATCTGGATGCTCTGCCTGTGGGCAAAAAGGAGATAACCCACTAAAGAAGCCAAAGGGGAAGAAAGAGAAAAGAGACATCAAGGATTTTCTCTCTTTTGGATAGTTCATTTTGTTTTGTTTATCATTACCTTTGCTAGTCTTGGAGTCTTTCCCTTTCTATGGGTTTACATTGTCTGGATATTTAGGAAAGATTTTTAAGAACTTCCTCATTCCAACCCCAACTCTTTGAATTTTTCTTTCAAATGCAAATAAAAGCACTTACCATTTGGATATACTGTAATTAAAAAGAGGAAAGGGCAGTTTCTTGAACCTAAAACAACTTCTTTTTTTTCTGTGTGTGGGCTCAGAGTCATTTAAAGGCTGAAAGAAGATCTGTTGAGAGCTGGGTGGGTAATGGAGGGTACTGATGATGGTGGTGGAGGGGATCCTGAATTCAGTCATAGAAAATAGCTGAAGCTGGATCAAATAATAAGACATCAAATCCCACTCAATTAGACATTAGGCAACTGTTTATGGTAAAACGTTAAGTACTTAATATTTTATTTCCAAGGCAGGTCATCTTCCATCTTACCCCAAAGCTATTTGTTCTTAGAACAAATGTGCATATGCTTATTAGGTTTAACAATCCACTGCTCACAGTTAGTAAAAGGGTCAGGCTAAGCCTGACTCCCTTGAATGAATAAACCTCATTTGCACTTGTGATGACAAAAACCTTAGTTCTCAAACCAAAAGGAGGAATGAGGGCCAGAGGGATAATAAGTGAAAAGGCTGACTCAGTCCTCTTTTTTTCCTTTTTTTTCTCTTTTTTTTTTTTTCTGAGACTGGGTCTTGTTCTGTAGCCCAGGCTGGAGTGCAGTGGCTAGGTCATAGCTCGCTGCAGCTTCAATCTCTCTGGCTCTAGTGATCCTCCCGCTTCAGCCTCCTGGGTAGGTGGAACTGTTGCTGGACGCCAAGAGTGGGTTCTTGGATCTCACGCAAGAAAGAACTCAGGGGAGTCCATAGAGGAAAGTGAAAGCAAGTTTATTAAGAAAGTAGAGGAATAAAAGAGTAGCTCCTCTGTAGACAGAGCAGCCCTGAGGGTTGACCATTTTTATGGTTATTTCTTGATTACATGCTAAACAACAGGTGGATTATTCTTGCTTTATTATTTATTTATTTATTTAATTTATTTATTCTTGAGACAGAGTCTCGCTCTCTCGCCCAGGCTGGAGTGCAGTGGTGCAATCTCAGCTCACTGCAAGCTCCGCCTCCCCGGTTAAGGCCATTCTCCTGCCTCAGCCTCTGGAGTAGCTGGGACTACAGGTGCCCGCCACCATGCCCGGCTAATTGTTTTTTTTTTTGTATTCTTAGTAGAGACGGGGTTTCACCATGTTAGCCAGAATGGTCTCGATCTCCTGACTCCGTGATCCGCTCGCCTCGGCCTCCCAAAGTGCTGGGATTACAGGCTTCAGCCACCGTGCCCGGCCACCTCCCCTATTTAGATCACATAGGGTAACTTCCTGACATTGTCCACGGCATTTGTAAACTGTCATGGAGATGGTGGGAGTGTAGCAGTGGGGACGACCAGAGGTCACTCTCGTGGCCATCTTGGTTTTAGTGGGTTCTAGGAGGCTTCTTTACTGCAAATTATTTTATCAGCATAGTCTTTATGACCTGTATCCTGTGTCGACCTCCTATCTCATGTTGTAATAAAGAAGGCTCTGACCTCCTAGGAATGCAGCCCAGCAGGTCTCAGCCTTATTTTACCCAGCCCCTACTCAGGATGGAGTTGCTCTGGTTCAAATGCCTCTGACAGAACTAAAGGCATGCACCGTTATGCCCCACTAATTTTTGTGTATTTCGTAGAGATGGGGTCTTACTATTTTGCCCAGGCTGGTCTTGAACTCCTGGCCTCAAGCAATCTTACTGCCTTGGCCTCCCAAAGTGCTGGGAATACAGGCATGAGCCACTGCACCTGACCTAATCCTTTTTTTTTTTCTCATGTGTTTTGTTTTCCTGAAGTTCTGTGATTGTGGAATATTTCCCTTCATGTTTAGGAGTCATCCAGACAGTTCCAGAACGTGGCCTACCTTCTTTACCCACCTCTCTACAGATATGGCTTTTGTTGATTATGTGAGTGGATAAACTTCCAGAAAGTGAAATAACTTAGTGGAAAATTAGTGTACTTTTAGCAGTTCTGCTGACCTTCATTTGCTCAGAGGGAATTTGATTCATTTTCCTGAATCAGTATTAACTTTGAATTCTTTCTCTTTTTTCTCTTAGGAATGAAAAAGTTGGTTTTTGTGGGCCAAGAGCTGAATCACTGGTTTAGTAGGAGTTGCGGGACGCAGCTGACTAACTGGGCCTCATTCCTCTGCTCTTCCAACCACATTGTGAGGGCTCTTCTGTGAGGGTACCAGGTGGAAATTCTGGGGTGAAGGATCTGTTCAAGCTGATGAAATGCTTCGTCATTGCTGTCATCGTTGGCTAGGCTGAAGACACATCTTCAGTAATAAGGCATGACTGTAATTCCTCGTCCTCTGGCTATTATTAATTATGATTCATTTCATGAAAGAGGGAATAAAAGCCTCTGCAGATCCAAAGCACATCTAAACTGGAAGGATTTCAGATGTGAGCATGTGAGGACTTTCCCTTATACAAGGGGAAATAAGTATGTTCTCTCAGGGGATGATGTGAACCCGGGAGGCAGAGCTTGCAGTGAGCCGAGATTGCGCCACTGCACTCCAGCCTGGGTGACAGAACGAGACTCCGTCTCAAGAAAAAAAAAAAAAAAAAAAAAAAAGATGTTCTCTCAGGGGAAAGAGATCTGGCTTCAGCTAAGGAGAAATGGCCAGGTTGGCCTACCACATGGAGAAAGTCTTTTTTTTTTTTTTTTTTTTTTTTTTGAGACGGAGTCTCGCCCTGTCACCCAGGCTGGAGTGCAGTGGCGCAATCTCGGCTCACTGCAAGCTTCGCCTCCCGGGTTCACGCCATTCTCCTGCCTCAGCCTTTCCGAGTAGCTGGGACTACAGGCGCCCGCCACCACGCCCGGCTAATTTTTTTTTTTTTTTTTTTTTGAGACGGAGCCTCGCTCTGTCGCCCAGGCTGGAGTGCAGTGGCGCAATCTCGGCTCACTGCAAGCTCCGCCTCCCGGGTTCACGCCATTCTCCTGCCTCAGCCTTTCCGAGTAGCTGGGACTACAGGCGCCGCCACCACGCCCGGCTACTTTTTTGTATTTTTAGTAGAGACGGGGTTTCACCGTGGTCTCGATCTCCTGACCTCGTGATCCGCCCGCCTCGGCCTCCCACAGTGCTGGGATTACAAGCGTGAGCCACCGCGTCAGGCCTGGAGAAGGTCTTATTCATAATAATCAAAAAAATAAATCCACTCGCCATGCACACTGTTTCATAGCTGTAATCCCAGCATTTTCGGAGGCTGAGGCGGGCAGGTGGATCACCTGAGGTCAGGAGTTGAAGACCAGCCTGACCAACATGGCGAAACGCCATCTCTACTAAAAATACAAAAATTAGACGGGTGTGGTCTTGGGCACCTGTAATTCCAGCTACTCGAGAGGCTGAGGCAAGAGAATCGCTTGAACCCGGGAGGCGGAGGTTGCAGTGAGCCGAGATCATGCCATTGCACTCCAGCCTGGGAGACAGAGCACGACTCGGGCTCAAAAATAAATAAATAAATAAATCCACTCTTTTCTGACTCTCTATTGACAATCTGGATTGATTTAATAGTCTACAGTGAAAACGAAGACAAATCTACCCTAACCTATCCTGCAATTATTTGGTGATTATGCACCCTTGCTAATAGATAACTTTCAGGACTGCATAGCTGGGAGGAGTCTTAGAGGACGTGTCACCCATCTTCTCAGTTAAAAGAGAAGGGGCAAGCCGGGAGCGATGGCTCACGCCTGTAATCCCAGAACATTGGGAAGCCAAGTGGGGTGGATCACTTGAGGTCAGTAGTTCATGACCAGCCTGACCAACATGGTGAAACCCCATTTCTACTAATAATACAAATAAATTATCCAAACATAGTGGTGTGCGCCAGTAATCCCAGCTACTAGGGAGGGTGAGGCAGGAGAATCGCTTGAGCCCAGGAGGCGGAGGTTGCACTGAGCCGAGATGGCACCACTGCACTCCAGCCTGGGCGACAGAGTGAGACTCCTCCATCTCGAAAAAAAAAAAAAAGAGAGGGACAAAAACAAGGCTGATAAGGTTTACAGGGAGCTGCTCAAGGTCACTGCTACTTGCCTACTTGACCTCAAAATTGAGGCTAGAGCTCAGAACTTTTAGCTCTTAACCTTGTGTTCTTTTTCCTGCAAGAGACCATGAGCTGGGTGTGGGCTCTGGAGAGGTCAAACATTACCCTGGAGCTCAGTAAAGAGGTGTGCAAACTGGCACATTGTTAAGATGTTATGTGAGGGCAGCCTTTTGGGAATCAGATGACCTGGGTTCAAATGCGGATTTTGCCATGTCTTTTTTTTTTTTTTTTGAGACAAAGTTTTGCTCTTGTCACCTATGTCAAAGTGCAATGGCATGATCTCAGATCACTGCAACCCCCATCTCCTGGGTTCAAGTGATTCTCCGGCCTCAGCCTCCCTAGTTGCTGGGATTACAGGCATGTACCACCACACCTGGCTAATTTTTGTATTTTTAGTAGAGACAGGGTTTTGACATGTTGGCTAGGCTGGTCTTGAATCCCTGACCACAGGTGATACGCCCACCTTGGCCTCCCAAATTGCTAGGATTACAGGCCTGAGCCACCCAGCCCAGCCAAGTTCTTAATAAGGTTCTTCTTTCCCTTAGCCCACTTCAGGCCACCCTCAAATGGCTGGGAACCCAAACCTGGGACAAAGCTGGTTACTGAAACTGCTTTTGCAAAATTATGACTGAGACGGTGAAAGAGCTCTAACTTAATTGATTCCATCTTGCTTCTTTTTTTTTTTTTTTTTTTTTTTTTTTTTTTTTTTTTTGAGACAGAGTCTCGCTCTGTCGCCCAGGCTGGAGTGCAGTGGCGCGATCTCGGCTCACTGCAAGCTCCGCCTCCCGGGTTCACGCCATTCTCCTGCCTCAGCCTCTCCGAGTAGCTGGGACTACAGGCGCCCACCACCATGCCCGGCTAATTTTTTGTATTTTTAGTAGAGACGGGGTTTCACCATGGTCTCGATCTCCTGACCTCGTGATCCGCCCGCCTCGGCCTCCCAAAGTGCTGGGATTACAAGCGTGAGCCACCGCGCCCGGCCGATTCCATCTTGCTTCTAACCTCCAAGCTGTCCTTGTTCATTCCTCGGTGTAGGCTGAACTAACTTTGGGAGAAACATATAGTTTATAGTTTAAACAAAGATGCTAACAGCCCTTTCCCAAAGCTGACCTCCTTCTTGCCTGGGGACTAGATTGCCTTTGTAGGACCAACATGAGCCACAAGATTAGAAATTATGGTTTAGGAGTCATGTAGCTGAAGGCTACAAGATCCTGACCCTCCCTAAACTGCTCTTAAGATCAGTGCTTGAGCCCGGGCAGGGTGGTTCACGCCTGTAATCTCAGCACTTTGGGAGGCAGAAGCGGGCAGATCACGAGGTCAGGAGATCAAGACCATCCTGGCTAACATGGTGAAACCCCGTCTCTACTAAAAATACAAAAAAAATTAGCCGGGCGTGGTGGCGGGCGCCTGTAGTCCCAGCTACTCTGGATGCTGAGGCAGGAGAATGGCGTGAACTCGGGAGGTGGAGATTATGGTGAGCCGAGATGGCGCCACTACACTCCAGCCTGGGCAACAGAGCGAGACTCGTCTCAAGAAAAAAAAAAAAAAATCAGTGCTTGAGATATTTCCAGACCCTGCACTTGATGGGTCAGCTGGCCCTACCCAGATCAATAAACTGGCTCATCTGATCTTGTGGCCCCCACCCAGGAACTGACTGAGCACAAGAAGGCACCCTGAACTCCCTTTGATTTCATCTCTGACCAATCAGCACTCTTGGCTCACTGGCTTCCCCCTACCCACCAAGTTATCCTTAAAAACTCTGCTCCCCAATTCAGGGAGACTGATTTTTTTTTTTTTTTTTTTTTTGAGATGGAGTCTCGCTCTGTTGCCCAGGCTGGAGTGCAGTGGCGCGATCTCGGCTCACTGCAAGCTCCGCCTCCCGGGTTCACGCCATTCTCCTGCCTCAGCCTCCCGAGTAGCTGGGACTACAGGCGCCCGCCAACACGCCCGGCTAATTTTTTGTATTTTTAGTAGAGACGGGGTTTCACCGTGTTAGCCAGGATGGTCTCGATCTCCTGACCTCGTGATCCGCCCGCCTCGGCCTCCCAAAGTGCTGGGATTACAGGCTTGAGCCACCGCGCCCGGCCTCAGGGAGACTGATTTGAGTAATAATAAAACTCCAGCCAGGCATGGTGGCTCACACCTGTAATCTCAGCACTTTGGGAGGCCGAGGTGGGCGAATCACGAGGTCAGGAGATCGAGACCATCCTGGCTAACAAGGTGAAACCCCGTCTATACTAATAATACAAAAAACTTAACCGGACGTGGTGGTGGGCACCTATTAATCTCAGCTACTCAAGAGGCTGAGGCAGCAGAATCGCTTGAACCTGGGAGGCAGAGGTTGCAGTGAGCCAAGATGGTGCCACTGCACTCCAGCCTGGGTGATAGAGCGAGACTCCGTCTCAAAAATAAAATAAAATAAAATAAAATAAAACTTCAGTCTCCTGCACGGCTGGCTCGGTGTGAATTACTCTTTTTCTTTTCTTTTCTTTTTTTTTTTTTTTGAGACAGAGTTTTCACTGTTGTTGCCCAGGCTGGAGTGCAATGGCGTGATCTCAGCTCACTGCAACCTCTGCTTCCCAGGTTCAAGCGATTCTCCTGCCTCAGCCTCCGGAGTAGCTGGGATTACAGGCATGCGCCACCACGTCTGGCTAATTTTGTATTGTTTTTAGTAGAGACGGAGTTTCTTCATGTTGGTCAGGCTGGTCTCAAACTCCTGACCTCAGGTGATCCGCCAGCCTCAGCCTCCCAGTGTGCTGGGATTACAGGCATGAGCCACTGTGCCAGGAGTGAATTACTCTTTCTCTATTGCAGTTCCCCTGGCTTGATGAATCAGCTCTGTCTAGGCAGCAGGCAAGGTGAACCCCTTACCTAGTTACATTACTGCTCTCCTCTCCCTGACCCCTTGTCATTTCTCTTTTCTTCTGGTCCTTTCTCTTCCTTCTCTCTCCTCCTCCTTCTTCTCTCCTTTTTCTGTCTTTTCTTTCTCCTTTCTTTTGTTCTCCCGTCTTCTTCTTCTTCAATTGCTACCATTAATCCAGTACTGGGGATTCTAGGAAATGCTCCAATGTCTTCTTTTTCCTAATGTTTGTTAAAAATAAATTTTGAGGCTGGCTGCGGTGGCTCACACCTGTAATCCCAGCACTTTGGGAGGCTGAGGCGTGTGGATCACCTGAGGTCAGGAGTTCAAGACCAGCCTGACCAACATGGAGAAACCCTGTCTCTACTAAAAAAAAAATACAAAATTAGCTGGGCGTGATAGTGCATGCCTGTAATCCCAGCTACTTGGGAGGCTGAGGCAGAAGAATCGCTTGAACCTGGGAGGCAGAGGTTGCAGTGAGCTGAGATCTCGCTATTGCACTCCAGCCTGGGCAACAAGAGCGAAACTCTGTCTCAAAATAAATAAATAAAAATAAATTTTGTTGGCCAAGCATGGTGGCTCATTCCTGTAATGCCAGAGCTTTGGAAAGTGGAGCAAGAGGACTGATTGGGGCCATGAGTTCGAGACCATCCTGGGCAACATATTAAGATCCCATTCCCACAAATTTTTTTTTTTTTTTGAGATGGAGTCTGGCTTTGTCACCCAGGCTGGAGTGCAGTGGCGCGATGTCGACTCACTGCAAGCTCTGCCTCCCGGGTTGATGCCATTTTCCTGCCTCAGCTTCCCAAATAGCTGGGACTACAGGCGCCTACCACCGTGCTCGGCTAATTTTTTTGTATTTTTAGTAGAGACAGGGTTTCACTATGTTAGCCAGGGTGATCTCGAACTCCTGACCTCGTGATCCGCCCACTTTGGCCTCCCAAAGTGCTGGGATTACAGGTGTGAGCCAACGCACCCGGCCTTTTTTTTTTTTTTTTAATTAGCCAGCAGTGGTGGTGGTGCTGCATGTCTATAGTCCCATTTACTCAAGAGGCTGAGTTGGGAGGATCACTTGAGCCCAGGAGGTCAAGGCTACAGTGAGTTGTGTTTATGCCACTGCACTGCAGCCTGGGCAACAGAGCCAGTCCCTGTATCAAAAAAGAAAAAAAAAGCCACCAAGTCTGTGGTACCTTGTTATGGCAGCCCTAGCCAACTAATAGAGTTGCCTTGTCAATTTAACCTTGACCAGTGGCAAAAAGGGCCTAATGTTGAGTTATTTTTCTTGTAATTGGGATAGCCTGGGAGGTCAAGGCTGCAGTGAGATGAGATCTTGCTACTGCCCTCCAGCCTGGGCAACAGAGCAAGATCCTGTCTCAAAAAGAAACAAAAACAAACAAAAACAAAAACAAAATCAAAACTCCCTGTGGGGCTGATGGCCTCTAATTGTCCCCTCTAGGGTCCCCCTCAGCTTGAGGTTATGCTTTACAGGTCAACGCCTATGAATCGCTGAGCAAGGAGGTGGGTCTACAAGGGCTGAGCAGAATGTTTGTGCCCAATAAAAATTCCTCTAGTAGGCATCCCTTGCTCCAGGGCTCCCTTGGGTTGGTATAGACTCCATCACGTCTTCATCTTGGTCTGAAAGCTCCCTCTGTTCAATCCTTTATAACGAAACTGTGATAGAGATTTTATTATGCCTATTTAGTGTTGAAGACACTAAGCCTCAGAAAAGTTATGAAATTTGCCTGAGGTCACCCAGATACTAAGACGTGGAGCCAGGATTTGAACCAAGACAGCCTGACTCCAGTGTTTGTGCCCTCTCGGCTGCTGTGCTCAGTGTGCAGTACAGGGTAAGGCACAATGGCCCTGTTCCCTCCTCTGAAGTCCCACAAGCCAGTGGCATCTTCATCAATACTCTAATTTTTTTTTTTTTTTTGAGAAGGAGTCTCACTCTGTCACCGAGGCTGGAGTGCAGTGGCATGATCTCGGCTCATTGCAACCTCCGCACCCTGGGCTCAAGCAATTCTCCTGCCTCAGCCTCCCGAGTAGCTGGGATTACAGGTGCCTGACACAGTGCCCGGCTAATTTTTGTATGTTTAGTAGAGACAGGGTTTCACCATCTTGGCCAGGCTGGTCTTAAACTCCTGACCTCGTGATCTGGAGTGCAATGGCTGGATCTCGGCCAACTGCAACCTCTGCCTCTCGAGTTCAAGAGTGATTCTCCTGCTCAGCCTCCTGAGTAGCTGGTATTACAGGCCTGTGACACAACACCCTACTAATTTTGTATATTTAGTAGAGACGGGGTTTCACCATGTTGGCCAGGCTGGTCTTGAACTCCTGACCTCAGGTGATCCACCTGCCTCAGCCTCCCAAAGTGCTGGGATTACAGGTGAATGCCACTGCACCTGGCCTAGAATTCCTTCTTTCATCCTACAAACACCTCTCTAATCTACTCTGATTGACCCCTTTCGCTGGTTTTAGACAAAGAGCTAACTTGAATAAAAGTAAGAATCAGAATAATTATTATAAAGTAGTAATAATATAAACTTAGCTCGCACATCATACGAGAGCGCTCATGATACCTACCTTTTCATCTGCATGCATGCACACATTTTCCTGCTTAATATTTGTTCTTACATCTGCCTTGCAAAGAACTGTCTCCCCTTGTGAGTATTCTTGTGGGTCTGTCCTCCTGCTGACCCTGAATTTCAAGGAGGAGGCAGATGCTCAGCTGCTGCTCAGCCCTCTGGCTATACTTTGAGCCTCAGAGAGACAAGCAGGTACATGATTTTCTGCCGCATTACAAATAGGGAAACATTAAGGAGTAGCTTCAGTTGTGCGTGTTATGCAGCATGGCTATATGGGCTTGATTGTCTTCCCGTGGTTAGGCTCAAAGGAAATTACAAATGTTATTAAGCATTTGCTATATTTGTCTCATGGGACTTTCATTTAGACCCATGATATATAAATGCTAGTTCTGGCCTGCAAGAATGGTAGTACCATTTATTAATGATTTACTATGTGCCAGGCACCATGATAGGTACTTTACAGTCATCTATGCTTTCAACAGCTTTGAGGTAGGCAGGATTGTCCTGTTTCACTTAGGAGCAGATGGGGACAGTGGTTAAGCAACTGGCTTAAGTTCACACAGCTAGTTAGCGGTAGAATTAGGATTCAAACTTAACTCTGGCTCCAAAGCCTGTTCAATGTGTCTTGCCACATAGCTTTGGGAAGAAATGGGGTTATGACACTCTGAACTTCAATGTTTTCAAATAGATATTAAGCTATTTATTAACTGTTGCACCCTAACAATTGAGGAGATAGGGCCGGGCGCGGTGGCTCAAGCCTGTAATCCCAGCACTTTGGGAGGCTGAGGCGGGCGGATCACGAGGTCAGGAGATCGAGACCATCCTGGCTAACACGGTGAAACCCTGTCTCTACTAAAAATACAAAAAATTAGCCGGGCGTGTTGGCGGGCGCCTGTAGTCCCAGCTCCTCGGGAGGCTGAGGCAGGAGAATGGCCTGAACCCGGGAGGCGGAGCTTGCAGTGAGCCGAGATCGCGCCACTGTACTCCAGCCTGGGTGACACAGCAAGACTCCGTCTCAAAAAAAAAAAAAAAAAAAAAACAATTGAGGAGATAGACATCCTCCATCCCAAAATATTCTTCCCTTTTTACGGCCCTTTGTACTCCAACTGCCTCAGATAAAATTAGTCTCCACTTGGCCGGGCATGGTGGCTCACGCCTGTAATCTCAGCACTTTGGGAGGCTGAGGTGGGTGGATCACGAGGTCAGAAGATCAAGACCATCCTGGCTAACATGGTGAAACCCATCTATATTAAAAATACAAAAAATTAGCCGGGCGCGGTGGCAGGCACCTGTAGTCCCAGCTACTCAGGAGGCTGAGGCAGGAGAATGGCGTGAACCTGGGAGGCAGAGCTTGCAGTAAGCCAAGATCGCACCACTGCCCTCCAGCCTGGGTGACACAGCAAGACTCTGTCTCAAAAAAAAAAAATTAGTCTCCACTTCTGCACATCCTATTCTTTCCTTGGCATACTTCACTTGGGCTCCCATGCCCACCATGTCACAGAAATGAGCACAGAGCAATGACAATGCTCTTGTCATTGTCACCAATGACCTCCATGTTTTGAAATCTGTTGTACTCCCCCACCACCTTCATCTCAGGCTTTTAGGAATATTTAATGCCGTCCGTCTATCCCTCCTCTTCTGTTTTTTCTTTTCTTTTTTTTTTTTTTGCTTGAGACAGAGTTTCCCTTTTGTCCCCCAGTCTGGAGTGCAATGGCGTGATCTTGGTTCACTGCAACCTCCACCTCCCAGGTTCAAGTATTTCTCCTACCTCAGCCTCCTAAGTAGCTGGGATTACAGGTGTGCACCACCATGCCCAGTATATTATTGTATTTTTAGTAGAGACAGGATTTCACCATGTTGGTTGGCCAGGCTGGTCTGGAACTCCTGACCTCAAGTAATATGCCTACCTCAGCCTCCCAAAAGTGCTAGGAATCCCTCCTTTTCTTTTTTTAAATTTTTATTTATTTATTTTTCTCAGAAATGGGGATCTGGCTATGTTCGCAAGCTGGTCTTGAACTCCTGGGCGCAAGTGATCCTCCTGCGTTGGCCTCCCAAAGTGCTGGGATCACCACAGTCAGCCCTCTCCCTCCTTTTTAAAAGAATCTCCTCTGGTTTGGGGGCATCACACTCTCTTTTTTCCCTTTTCCTTCTCTGGCCACTCCTCAGTCTCCCTCATGCTGGTGGCACATATTATCAGCTGTTTATGCAATAGCCATTCCCTCTGACTTTCTTAGAAATAAAATTCCCTTGTGATTCAGGGCAGCAAAGTCCTACAATACTTTTTTTTCTGACTCACTTGGAGTCGGGGTGCATATGTGTCATAGTTCTGGCCCATCAAGAAGTCGGCTGAATGCAGGCTTCTAAGAAAGCCTTTCTTTTCTGGATAAAATGGGGCTGATGGTCACGCGGATTGCTTCAGTCCAGAAATTTGAGACCAGCCTGGGCAATATGGCAAAACCCCGTCTCTACAAAAAAAATTAGCCTGGCATGATGGTGCATGCCTACAGTCTCAGTCACCCAGGAGGCTGAGGTGGGAGGATTGCTTGAGACAGGAAGGTTGAGGCTGCAGTCAGTTGAGATTGTGCCACTGCACAAGAGCCCGAGCAACAGAGTTAGGACCTATCTCAAAAACAAAAACAAAAACAAAAAACAAAAAACAAAGAGGTTGGGGGCAGGGATGACTGGCCCCATGCCCCTTCTCCTTCTTCTGAATTGTGTTCAGGGTACAACTGTCAGAGGCATTTGAACCAGAGCAAATCCATCGTGAATAGGGGCTGGATAAAATGAGGCTGAGACCTACTGGGTGGCATTCCCAGAAAGTTAAGGCATTCTAAGTCACAGGATGAGATAGGAGGTTGGCACAAGACACAGGTCATGAAGACTTTGCTGATAAAAGTTGCAGTAAAGAAGCCGGCTCTAACCCTCCAAAAACCAAGATGGCCACTAGAGTGACCTGTGGTCCTCCTCACTGCTACACTCTCACCAGTGCCATGACAGTTTACAGATGCCAGGGCAAAGTCAGGAATTTACCCTACGTGGTCTAAAAAGGGGAGGCATGAATAATCCACCCTTTGTTTATCATATCATCAATAAATAACCATAAAAATGAGTAACCAGCAGCCCTTGAGGCTGCTCTGCCTATGGAGTAGCCATTCTTTTATTCCTCTACTTTTTTTTTTTTTTTTTGAGACGGAGTTTTCCCTCTTGTTGCCCAGGCTGGAGTGCAGTGGTGTGATCTCGACTCACTGCAACCTCCGCCTCCCAGGTTCAAGTGATTCTCCTACCTCAGCCTCCCAAGTAGCTGAGATTACAGGCATGCGCCACCATGTCCAGCTAATTTTTGTATTTTTAGTAGAGACGGGGTTTCTCCATGTTGGTCAGGCTGGTCTCGAACTTGCAACCTCAGGTGATCCGCCTGCCTCAGCCTCCCAAAGTGCTGGGATTACAGGCATGAGCCATTGTGCTTGGCCTCCTCTACTTTCTTTTTTTTTTTTTTTTTTTTTGAGACGGAGTCTGGCTCTGTCGCCCGGGCTGGAGTGCAGTGGCACGATCTCGGCTCACTGCAAGCTCCGCCTCCCGGGTTCACGCCATTCTCCTGCCTCAGCCTCTCCGAGTAGCTGGGACTACAGGCGCCCGCCACCACGCCCGGCTAATTTTTTGTATTTTTAGTAGAGACGGGGTTTCACCGTGGTCTCGATCTCCTGACCTCGTGATCCGCCCGCCTCGGCCTCCCAAAGTGTTGGGATTACAAGCGTGAGCCACCGCGCCCAGCGGCCTCCTCTACTTTCTTAATAAACTTACTTTCACTTTACACTATGAACTTTCCTTGAATTCTTTCCTGTGCGAGATCCAAAAACCCTCTCTTGGGGTCTGGATCAAGATCCCTTTCTTGTAACACAACTAGTGTACCATGTTGTGACCATGAAGACACAAGTATGAGGCTCAAGGCCTTCAGGGAAGGAAAGATAACAGAAGAGAAAGTTAAAAGACCCTGGCCGGGCGCGGTGGCTCAAGCCTGTAATCCCAGCACTTTGGGAGGCCGAGGCGGGCGGATCACGAGGTCAGGAGATCGAGACCATCCTGGCCCATATGGTGAAACCCCGTCTCTACTAAAAATACAAAAAATTAGCTGGACATGTTGGCGGGCGCCTGTAGTCCCAGCTACTCCGAGAGGCTGAGGCAGGAGAATGGTGTGAACCCGGGAGGCGGAGCTTGCAGTGAGCCGAGATGGTGCCACTGCACTCCAGCCTGGGCGACAGAGCAAGACTCTGTCTCAAAAAAGAAATAATAAAAAAAAAAGACCCTGGGTCCCCCAAAGTATAATTGATCAGCTGTACCACCAGCCTTGGGCTGCCCAGCTCTAGACTTCTTGTTATGTGAAAAGAACACACCCCTGCCGGGTGCAGTGGCTCATGCCTGTAATCCCAACACTTTGGGAAGCTGAGGAGGGCTGATCACGAGGTCAGGAGTTTGAGACCAGCCTGGTCAACATGGTGAAACCCTGTCTCTACTAAAAATACAAAAACTTAGCCAGGCGTGGTGGGGCACACCTGTAGTCCTAGCTACTCAGGAGGCTGAGGAAGAAGAATCACTTGAACCCGGGAGGCAGTGGTTGCAGTGAGTCGAGATTGTGCCACTGCACTCCAGCCTGGGTGACAGAGTAAGACTCCATCTTAGAAAAGAAAAAAAAAAAAAAGAACACACCCCTGTCTTTTTTTTTTTTTTTTTTTTTTTTCTTGAGACGGAGTCTCGCTCTGTCGCCCAGGCTGGAGTGCAGTGGCGCGATCTCGGCTCACTGCAAGCTCCGCCTCCCGGGTTCACGCCATTCTCCTGCCTCAGTCTCTCCGAGTAGCTGGGACTACAGGCGCCCGCCACCACGCCCGGCTAATTTTTTTGTATTTTTAGTAGAGACGGGGTTTCACCATGGTCTCGATCTCCTGACCTTGTGATTCGCCCGCCTCGGCCTCCCAAAGTGCTGGGATTACAAGCGTGAGCCACCGCGCCCGGCAACCCCTGTCTTTTTAAAGTACTTTTTTTTTTTTGAGACAGGGTCACACTCTGTCACTCAGGCTGGAGTGCAGTGGCGCCATCACGGCTCACTGCAATCTTGACCTCTCTGGCCCAAGCGATCCTCAACCAAATTGCTTTTATTCACAAATTAATGGAATAATTAAAAGAATTATTGTGCTTTATATACGTCATCATACTGCAGTTTTAAAAGTACTTTGTTTTTTCTCCCCAAATTCAATTAAGATTACTAAAATTTGTGAGTGGACATTTTTCCTATTTTTCAGTTACTAGGTTTGTCTCTTATTTAAGAAAATGCAGGTCAGGCACGGTGGCTCACGTCTGTAATCCCAGTAGTTTGGGAGGCCGAGGCGGGCAGAGCACCTGAGGTCAGGAGTTTAAGACCAGCCTGACCAACATGGTGAAACTCCGACTCTACTGAAAATACAAAAAATTAGCCAGGTGTGGTGGTGGGAGCTTGTAATTTCAGCTACTTGGGTGGCTGAAGCAGGAGAATCGCTGGAACCCGGGAGATGGGGGTTGCAGTGAACCGAGATTGCCCCATGGCACTCCAGCCTGGGTTACAGAGCAAGAGTCCATCTCAAAAAAATAAAAGAAAGAAAATGCAATGTCTTCCTTAAGCCTAGAGACTGTCCCATTAGGGTTCTCTTTCATGCATGTACGTATCTGTGAAGAGAATCGCGCTTATGTTTCTGGGCATTTCTAATTGATTTACAACAAATTCAGTCTTAAAGAACATGCACCCAGATGGGGAACATCACAAATTAGTAAGGGGGTTCCACTATCTGTGATCATTATTACAAAGAAACAATTTCTTGTAATACTTCTTGGAAAGTTATTGTTTACAGCAGGGAGATTTTATTACAAAATTCCCCACTTTTTTTTGTCTCTACTCTATCAATAACAGGAGCTAAAATATAAAAGATTAACTTACCCCAGCTACTGACAAAAAAGCACCTAAAATCTCTTCTTCCCTAAAACCTATCATACTATCAATTTCTAGAATATGTTTACCATTCTGTGACTGCAAAAGCTACAGTAGTAAGAATATGTAAAATAAGCACACAGTCTATGTGCCAAAAATTATTAAAATCCTCTTTTTAATTAAAATTAGGCCAGGTGCGGTGGCTCACGCCTGTAATCCCAGCACTTTGGGAGGCTGAGGTGGGTGGATCACCTGAGGTCAAGAGTTCGAGACCAAACTGGCTAACATGGTGAAACCCCATCTCTACTAAAATACAAAAATTAGCCAGGCATGGTGGCTGGTGCCTGTAATCCCAGCTACTCGGGAGGCTGAAGCAGGCAAATAGCTTGAACCTGGGAGGCAGAGGTTGCAGTGAGCTGAGATCGTGCCACTGCACTCCAGCCTGGGCGATAGAGCAAGACTCTGTCTCAAAAAAAAAAACCAACAAAACACAATTAATTAATTAATTTTTTGAGACAGAGTTTTGCTCTTGTTGCCCAGGCTGGAGTGCAATGGCACAATCTCAGCTCACTGCACCCTCAGCCTCCCAGGTTCAAGCGATTCTCCTGCCTCAGCCTCCCGAGTAGCTGGGATTACAGGCACCAGCCACCATGCCTGGCTAATTTTTGTAGTTTTAGTAGAGACAGAGTTTCACCATGTTGGTCAGGCTGGTCTCGAACTCCTGACCTCGTGATCCGCCCACCTCGGCCTCCCAAAGTGCTGGGATTATAGGCGTGAGCCACCGGGCCCGGCCTAAGGAACAGCTTTATTATTACAGTTTATCAGCAAATGGATTGTGTAAAGTCTTTCATCCATTCAGCATTGTGGGGGAAAATGCCTTAGTCCCTGCTGATCAAAATAATAGCATTCATCAATAGTAATTTATGGGATGATCAAGATACCACTACTTCCCCAGGAGGAGCAGGCAGGCAACCTCTTATGTGTAGATGAACACTATCTTCCAAGTTGATCACAAAGGAAAGAGACTGTTTTATGTGCTACGGACATCACTTAACTACCCCCTCTCCATCCAGTACTGCAGCCTGCATCTCTTAGGAAAGGAGATAGTCAACTTAACCACAATGCTATTATCACATCCAAGGAAATAAGCAATTATATAATATAAAGTCTGTCTTAGTTTGTTTGGGCTGTTATAACAAAATACCATAAACAGGGCAGCTTATAAACAGCAGAAATTTATTCCTTATAGTTCTACAGGCTGGGAAATTCAAGATCAAGGTGCTGGCAAATTCTGTGTCTGGTGGTTCACCTTCTGCTTCATTAATGGAGCCTACTAACTGTGTCCTCACATGGTGGGAGGGGGAAAGGCAGCACTCTGGGGCCTCTTTTCTTTTCTTATTTTTTGACATGGAGTCTCACTCTGTCCCCCAGGCTAGATTGCAGTGGGGCGATCTCGGCTCACTGCAACCTCCACCTCCCGGGTTCAAATGATTCTTCTGCCTCAGCCTCCCGAGTAGTTGGGATTACAGACATACATCACCATGCCCAGCTAAGTTTTGTATTTTTAGTAAAGACAGGTTTCATCATGTTGACCAGGCTGATCTCAAACTCCCAACCTCAGTTGATCCACCTGCCTCAGCCTCCCAAAGTGCTGGGATTACAGGCGTGAGCCACCGTGCCCTGCCTGGGGCCTCTTTTCTAAGGCCTCCCATTCATGAGGGTTCTATTCTCATGACCTACTCACCTCACCTCCCAATGAACCCTACCTTTTAATATCATCTCCTTGAGGGTTAGGTTTCAATGTATGAATTTTGGGGCAGCAAAAACTTTCAGACCGCTGAGTGTGGTGGCTCACGCCTGTAATCTCAGTACTTTGGGAGGCCGAGGCAGGCAGATCACGAGGTCAAGAGATCAAGACCATCCTGGCCAACATGGTGAAACCCCGTCTCTACTAAAAATACAAAAATTAGCTGGGCGTGGTGGCATGAGCCTGCAGTCCAAACTACTCGGGAGGCTGAGGCAGGAGAATCACTTGAACCTGGGAGGCGGAGGTTGTAGTGAGCCAAGATTGTGCTACTGCATTCCAGCCTGGTGACAGAGAGAGACTCCGTCTCAAAAAAAAAAAAAAAGAAAGAAAAAAAGAAATTAAAATTAGCCAGGTGTGGTGGTGGGCGCCTGTAATGCCAGCTACTCCGGTGACTGAGGCAGGAGAATCCCTTGAACCCTGGAGGCAGGGGTTGCAGTGAGCCTAGATCGTGCCACTGCACTCAAGCCTGGGTGATAGGGCGAGATTGCGTCTCAAAAAAAAAAAAAAAAACCCAAAACAAAACAAAACAAAATTCAGACAATAGCACAGTCTGTATGTGTGTGTGTGTGTGTGTGTGTATATATATATATACTTTTTTTTTTCAGACAGACTCCCGGGTTAGTAGCTGGGATTACAGGCACACGTCACCATGCCCGGCTAATTTTTGTATTTTTAGTAGAGACGGGGTTTCACCATGTTGGTCACGCTGGTCTCGAACTCCTGACCTCATGATCTGCCCGCCTTGGCCTCGCAAAGCGCTGGGATTACATGTGTGAGCCACCACACCCGGCCAGCACAGTTTATTTAAATTTCCCCATTTGTCCCCAAAATATCCTTTATACTATTATCCCCTGATTTAGAATCCAATCAAGGTACATGCATTGCATATGATGATCTTGGTTTTTTTGTTTTTTTTTCCAGATGGAGTCTTGCTCTGTTGCTCAGGCTGGAGTGCAGTGGCATGATCTCTGCTCATTGCAACCTCTGCCCACCTGGTTCAAGTAACTCTCCTGCCTCAGCCTCCTGAGTAGCTGGGATTACAGGTGCTCACCACCACGCCCAGCTAATTTTTGTACTTTTAGTGGAGATGGGGTTTCACCATGTTAACCAGGCTGGTCTTGAACTCCTGACCTCGTGATCCACCCGCCTTGGCCTCCCACAGTACTGGGATTACAGGCGTGAGCCACCATGCCTGGCCTATTTATTTTAAAATCAAAATGAATTCAAGCAAATTGGTTACATCCATAATTGAGAATCTTTTTGTGAACACCATCCATAACTTTTTTCTTTCTTTCTTTCTTTCTTTCTTTCTTTCTTTCTTTCTTTCTTTCTTTCTTTCTTTCTTTCTTTCTCTTTCTTTCTTTCTTTTTCTTTCTTTCTTTCTTTTTCTTTTTCTTTCTCCTTCCTTCCTTCCTTCCTTCCTTCCTTCCTTCCTTCCTTCCTTCCTTCCTTCCTTTCCTTCCTTCCTTCTTTCTTTCCCTCCCTCCCTCCCTCCCTTCCTTCCTTTCCTTTCCTTTTTCCTTCCTTCCTTCCTTTTTCTTTTTTTTGAGATGGAGTCTCGTTCTGTCACCCACGCTGGAATGCAGTGGTGCTATCTCGGCTCACTGCAAGCTCTGCCTCTCGAGTTCACGCCATTCTCCTTCCTCAGCCTCCCAAGTAGCTGGGACTACAGGCGCCCGCCACCATGCCTGGCTAATTTTTTGTATTTTTAGTAGAGACAGGGTTTCACCGTGTTAGCCAGGATGGTCTGGATCTCCTGACCTCATGATCCGCCCACCTCGGCCTCCCAAAGAGCTGAGATTACAGGCATGAGCCACCACGTCCGGCTTGCTCCTTCCTTCCTTCCTTCCTTCCCTCCCTCCCTCCCTCCCTCCCTCCCTCCTTCCTTCCTTCCTTCCTTTCCTTCCTTCCTTCCTTCCTTCCTTCCTTTCTTGATGGAGTTTTGTTCTTGTTGCCCAGGCTAGGGTGCAATGGTGTGGTCTCAGCTCACTGCAACCTCTGCCTCCCCACCTCAGCCTCCCAAAGAGCTGGGATTACAGGCATGAGCCACCGCGCCTGGCTCGCTCCCTCCCTCCCTCCCTCCCTCACTTCCTTCCTTCCTTCCTTCCTTCCTTCCTTCCTTCCTTCCTTCCCTCCCTCCCTCCTTCCCTCCTTCCCTCCCTCCCTCCCTCCTTCCTTCCTTCCTTCCTTCCTCCCTCCCTCCCTTCCTTTCCTTCCTTCCATCCTTCATGGAGTTTTGTTCTTGTTGCCCAGGCTGGGATGTAATGGCGTGGTCTCAGCTCACTGCAACCTCTGCCTCCCAGGTTCAAGTGATTTTCCTGCCTCAGCCTCCAAGTAGCTGGGATTACAGGCGCATGCCACCACACCTGGCTAATTTTTGTATTTTTAGTAGAGATGTGGTTTCACCATATTGGCCAGGCTGGTCTTGAACTCCTGGCCTCAAGTGATCCTCCTGCCTCGGCCTCCCAAAGTTCTGGGATTACAGGTGTGAGACACCGTGCCTGGCAGAGATTTGGCTGGAGTCTTTGCCAAGGGGCACCTGTGAATTGGGCAGGTTCAATACCTGTCCTTACAAAGCTCTGAGTGCGGTTCAGGAGGCAGACATCATATATGTAGTCATAATAGTGAGTCATTTATGTCAATGCTGGTAAGTGCTCTGAAGAGAAATGCTATTGACAGAGAATAACAGAGATCTCATCTCAAAGGGGGCCAGAGATGGTGAAAGGCAGAAAGGGGAAAACCCAAGGCAGGTTCTCTGAGGAAATGACTTTTAGGTTGAAATGGGGAGGAGGGGGAAGCCACCACCAGGTAAAATGTGGGGGGGGTTTCTCTTTTAGAACTACATTTTCTTTTTCTTCTTTTTTCTTTTTTAGAAAAAGGTAAAACATATTTGCAGAGATTGCTAGTCCGCTAATGACTTCTCTGCCCTTCTTCCTTGTCAGAGAACCCTGTTGTCACTCATAATGGCTACATTTCCAGCAATCTTTGCAGCTACTTATGGCCCTGTGATTAATTGTGGCCACTGGAAGTGCTACTTCTGGGATGCACCCTTAAAGAGAGGTGGTATTCCTCTTTCACCAACCTGCCTCTCCCCTGTGACTTGGAACAGGGCCTTGGTGTTGAGCCATCTTCACTCATGTGGCAGGCCAACACCTGTGGGTGGCAGAATGGCAACTGGGGCCACTCCACCACCCCTAACTGCCGACAGTCAGGCTTATGTCTGAGACTGAAATAAGCTACTGTCTCATGTAAGCCTTTTTTTTTTTTTGGCAGGGCAGGGGGGAGATGAAGTTCTGTTATACACAATTGAACTTAAATCCTAAGCAAATACAGTATATAATACTTAGCAACACATTTAAATTGAATAAAAGAGAGTATGATAAAAATGAATTCTTCTTATCACCCGTACACCTCAGAGTTGCTTTTAAGACACAAAGAGGGGCCTGGCGCCCTGGCTCACGCCTGTAATCTCAGCACTTTGGGAGGCTGAGGTGGGCGGATCATTGAGGTCAGGAGTTCCAGACCAGCCTGGCTAACAGGGCGGAACCCTGTCTCTACTAAAAATATGAAAATTAGCTGGTATGGTGGTGGGTGCCTGGGAGGCTGAGGCAGGAGAAACACTTGAACCCGGCAGGCAGACGTTGTGGTGAGCCGAGATCTCGCCACTGCACTCCAGCCTGGGAGACAAAGGCAGACTCTGTCTCAAAAAAAAAAAAAAAAAAAAAAAAGAAGGAGGCGGGGCACCGTGGCTCACGCCTCTAATCCCAGCACTTTGGGAGGCTGAGGTGGACAGATTGCTTGAGGCCAGTAGTTCGAGACCAGCCTGGGCAAAATGGCAAAACTTCATCTTTACAAAAAATACAAAAATTATTTAGGCGTGGTGGTGTGCACCTGTAGTCCCAGCTACTCAGGAAGCTGAGGTGAAAGGATTGCTTAAGCCCAGGGGGCAGAGGTTGCAGTGAGCCGAGGTCACCCCACTGCACTTTAGCCCAGGTGATAGAGCCAGACCTTGTCTCAAAATAAAATTAAAAAAATAAAAATAAAGTCTGGGCTTGGTGGCTCACACCTGTAATGACAGCAATTTGCGAGGCCAAGGCTGCACTCCAGCCTGGGAGACAGAGCAAGACTCTATCTCAAAAAAAACCCAAAAAAATTAAAAGAAAAAATATTGAATAAAATTAAATATCTGGATTCCCTAGTATAACATCCATTGCCACCTATATCTAGAATAAAGAATAGAGTGTTATCTTGCAGCCTGTGGTACTTTTTTTTTTTTTTTTTGAGACAAATATCCCTCTGTTTTGGCTCACTGAAACCTCTGTTTCCCGGGTTCAAGTGATTCTCCTGACTCAGCTTCCCAAGTATCGGGACTACAGGTGTGTGCCATGAGGCCTGGCTAGTTTTTTTGTATTTTTAGTAGACACGAGATCCACCATGTTGCCCAGGCTGGTCTTGAACTCCTGAGCTCAAATGATCTGCCTGCTTCAGCCTCCCAAAGTGCTGGGATTACAGGTATAAGCCACCGCACCTGGCCCCTGTGGTCCATTTAAAAATAAACTTTTGTTAAAAATATATATATATATATTATAGTGGCTCATGATGTCTTTAGATTTTTCACTCAGCCATTCCTACCTTAGCTGTGAATTTGCTCAGCTGCTCTGGTTTTTGTTCTACTCTAAATTCTGTATCACCTGGAATCAAACCAACTCATTTGAAAAAAAAAAAAAGGACTTCATGATCCTGAGAGATGAAGATCAAACTTCATGTGTGCAGTGATTGGTCCCTAAAGGGACCAGGCTGTCTTTTGCCACGACCACTGGGCCTTGATCAAAGTGTTTGGGGACGTCCCTCCCGCCTTGGTCCCAGTTCATATTGCTGACTTTTTGTATTGCTACCTGATATCTGAGGTCACTTTAGACTCTGGCTAATTTGAGCGAGCTATGTTTGAAGAGATCCAGCCCAGAGCTCTGGTTTTATGGCATTTTGGATCTGTGAACCATCTTACTCATCACCAACTGAAGTGACCCCACGCATCCCCACCTTCCCACCACCACACACATGTACAGACAAAGCAAACCTCCATCCGACAAGTGACTTTTGTTGAAAAATCAACACAGTGGTTTTTTTTTGTTTTTGAGATGGAGTCTCACTCTGTCACCCAGGCTGGAGTGCAGTGGCACAATCTCGGCTCACTGCAACCTCTCCCTCCCAGATTCAAGCGATTCTCCTGCCTCAGCCTCCTGAGTAGCTGGGATTACAGGTGGCAGCCACCACCCCCAGCTAATTTTTGTATTTTTAGTACAGTCGGGGTTTCACCATGTTGACCAGGCTGGTTTCGAACTCCCAACCTCAGGTGATCCACCCGCCTCAGCCTCTTAAATTGTTGGGATTACAGGCGTGAGCCACTGCGCCCGGCCTAACACAGTGGTTCTTAACTTTTACTATTATTTCACTTGATAAGCAAAAGCACAAACATAAATTCCAGAAAAGTGAAACTATCTGAAGAACATATGGACATTACTCATGCATCCTCTCGTGAGAAGTGCTTGTCCATTTGTGATGCTACAGCATTCCTTAACATTGTGAGAAATACCCAAATACTACCAGTGTTAAACTATGCTACACACACATACACACACACAAACACACACACACACACTCAGAGCTTGCCATCTATTTCTCTACAATGCAACTGGGTTCACATGGGATTTAGACTATAAACTGGGCGCAGTGGCTCATGCCTGTAATCCCAACACTTTGGGAGGCTGAGGCGGGTGGATCACCTAAGGTCGGGAGTTTGAGACCAGCCTGACCAACAAGGTGAAACCCCATCTCTGCTAAAAATACAAAAAAAATTAGCCGTGCATGGTGGCCAGCACCTGTAGTTGCAGTTAAACAGGAGGCTGAGGCAGGAGAATTGCTTGAACCTGGGAGGCAGAGGCTGCAGTGAGCTGAGATCACACCACTGCATTCCAGCCTCGGTGACAGATTGAGACTCCGTCTCAAAAAAAAAAAGACTAATTATAGAAATAAATAGATTATGGGAGCCTTGGTTGCACCGTCATCGAATCAATTCATATCTGGGTGGGTCCAAGAGTTTACTTGGCACCATTTTCTTTTTCTTTTTTTTTTTTTTTTTTTGAGACAGAGTCTCGCTCTGTCGCCCAGGCTGGAGTGCAATGGCGTGATCTCGGCTCACTGCAACCTCTGCCTCCCAGGTTCACGCCATTCTCTTGCCTCAGCCTCCTGAGTAGCTGGGACTACAGGTGCCCGCCACCAAGCCTGGCTAATTTTTTGTATTTTTAGTAGAAACGGGGTTTCACCGTGTTAGCCAGGATGGTCTCGATCTCCTGACCTCATGATCTGCCCGCCTCGGCCTCCCAGAGTGCTGGGATTACAGGCGTGAGCCACAGCTCCCGGCTACTTGGCACCATTTTCAACATGACTGAAGGGATTCATCCTGCGTTACAGAGAAAGTCAGCTGGAGAGTTAAATGTACAATCTCATAATCGGATTTGTGCTCTGGCTTAGTTGATTCTGAAAAGAATTCAGTTAAATAAAAGCAATGCATTAGAGAATACTATATTGAGCAAAAGATTTTGTGAAATAGCACAGATCCATTGACCATAAATAATTAGTCAATTTAGCATTCCACTGCTATTAATTGAACTTCTGTAGAGCGAGGGGGACTATTGTGAGGGAAACATAAGACTGGGGTCACAACGATGTGTGTACATCTTCTAGTGATCATTTGCATTAGGTCCCAACCTTTTTGCCAGAAAAACATTGTTTTTGAGTAGTTGCTTAAAGGTACATTACAGTGGTCACTTTAAGAATAGCAGTGAGGCCAGGCACAGTGGTTCATGCTTGTAATCTTAACACTTTGGGAAGCTGAGGCAAGTGAATGGCTTGAGCTCATGAGTTTGAGACCAGCCTGGGCAACATAGTGAGAACCTGTCACTATAAAAAATACAGAAAACAGCCAGGTGTGGTGGCAGGCGCCTGTAGTCCCAGCCACTTGGGAGGTTGAGGTAGGAGGATTACTTGAGCCCAGGTTGTCGAGGCCACAGTGAGCCCAAATGGTGCCACTGCACTCCAGCCTGTGTGAGAAAGTGAGACTTTGCCTTAAAAAAAAAAAAAAAAAAAAAAGCAGTGAAGGCCAGGTGTGCTGCTTCACACCTGTAATCCCAGCACTTTGGGAGGCTGAGGCAGGAGGATCCCTTGAGGCCATGAGTTTGAGACCAGCCTAGGCAGCAACATTGTGAGATTCAATCTCTACATTTTACAAAATAATAAAGATTAAATGTGTGTGTGTGTGTGTGTGTGTGTATTTTTATGTGTGTATGTGTATTTTTATGTGCGCGTGTGTGTATGTGTGTGTATATATATATATATATATATATACTTTTTTTTTTTGAGATGGAATTTTGCTGTATTGCCCAGGCTGCAGGGCAGTGGCACAATCTCAGCTCACCGCAACCTCCACCTCCCGAGTTCAAGCAATTATCCTGTCTCAGCCTCCCAAGTAGCTGGGACCACAGGTGCATGCCACCATGACTGGCTAATTTTTGTATTTTTAGTAGAAACGGGGTTTCACCATATTGGTCAGGCTGGTCCCAAACTCCTGACCTTAGGTGATCCACCCACCTCGGCCTTCCTAAGTGATGGGATTATAGGCGTGCCCAGCCTAAAATATTTTTTAAAAGTTAAAAAGAAAACAACACTAGCAGTGTAAACACGGATTTGACCTGAGGCTGCTTTTAGCCCTCACTGTCCATCCTCACACAAGGTCCCTCAAGGTCTAGCGCCTGTCTCTCTCTGAAGTTTCCTGTCTCAGCATGTATCCCCTCTCTCTTTTCTACAGCCAACTGAACTATAGCTCCCTGTGCCTTTACACAAGTTACTCACTCTTCTTCGACTGCTTATCTTTCCCTTTTGACTTAATTCTTTCTCATTCTTCAAGACTTATCATAGTATATACCCAAAAGGACTGAAAGTAGGAACACAGATTTTTTTTTTTTTTTTTTTTTTTTTTTTTTTTTTTGAGACCGAGTCTTGCTCTGTGGCCCAGTCTGCAGTACAGGGACATGATCTTGGCTCACTTCAGCCTCCACCTCCTGGGTTCAAGTGATTTTCCTGTCTCAGCCTCCTGAGTAGCTGGGATTACAGGCATGGCTAATTCGTATATTTTTAGTAGAGATGGGGTTTTAGCATGTTGGCCAGGCTGGTCTCAAACTCCTGACCTCAGGTGATCTGCCCACCTTGGCTTCCCAAAGTGCTGGGATTACAGGCATGAACGACTGAGTTCAGCCTCCGGTTTTTTTGTTTTGTTTTGTTTTGTTTTTCTGAGACGGAGTCTTGCTGTGTTGCCAGGCTAGAGTGCAGTGGCGCAATCCCAACTCACTGCAACCTCTGCCTCTCTGTTTCAAGTGATTCTCCTGCCTCAGTCTCCCAAGTAGCTGGAACTACAGGCACGCACCACCATGCCCAGCTAATTTTTTGTGTATGTTTTAGTAGAGAGGGGGTTTCACCATGTTAGCCAGGATGATATCGATCTCTTGACCTCGTGATATGCCTGCCTCTGTCTCCTAAAGTGCTGGGATTACAGGCGTGAGCCACCGCGCTCAGCCACAAACAGATTTTTATGCACTCGTCTTCATAGCAGCTTTATTCATAATAGGCAAAAGGTTGAAGCCACTGAAGTGTCCATCAATGAATGAATGGATAAATACAATGTATATTCATCCAATGGAATATTATTTAGCCTTAAAAAGGAAGGTCATTCTGGCACATGTTATAACATAGATGAAACTTGAGGGGATTACGCTAAGTGAAAGAAGCCAGACAATAAAGGACAAATACTGTATAATTGCATTTTATTTATTTATTTTAATTTTTATTCATTAATTTTTTTTTTTTTTGAGACAGAGTCTGTCTCTGTTTCTCAGGCTGCAGTGGCATGATCTCGGCTCACTGCAACCTCTGCCTCCCAGTTTCAAGCGATTCTCCTGCCTTAGCCTCCCAAGTAGCTGGGATTACAGACGCCCACTACCATACCCAGCTGATTTTTTTGTATTTTTAGTAGAGACAGGGTTTCCCCATGTTAGCCAGGCTGGTCTCAAACTCTTGACCTCAGGTGATCCACCTGCCTCGACCACCCAAAGTGCTAGGATTACAGGTATGAGCCACTGCACCTGACTCATTTAATTAATTTATTTATTTGAGATGGAGTCTCACTCTGTTGCCCAGGCTGGAGTGCACTGGTGCTATCTCAGCTCACTGCAACCTCTGCCTCCCAAATTCAAGCAATTCTTGTGCCTCAGCCTCCCGAGTAGCTGGGATTACAGGCGAGTGCCACCATGCCTGGCTAATTTTTGTATTTTTAGTAGAGACATGGTTTCACCATGTTGCCCAGGTTGGTCTCGAACTCCTGACCTCAGGTGATCCGCCCACCTCAGCCTCCCAAAGTGCTGGGATAACAGGTGTGAGCCACCGCACCCAGCCAACAAATTTATTTTTAAAAAAAACTTAATGTAAGCATCGTCTTCTCTATGAAACCTTCTGACCCCCTCAGTTGGGGATGAGTGTTCCTCTTACAAGACCCGCACCCAGCACCATCTGGTTCTATCAGTATACCATTGCATCATTTTCTCATATTGTAGGGATGCACACTACATATAAGGGAAAACATTTAGTATCTTTCCTGTTGAGTTGTTTTAACAGTTATTGTAACATTGATCAGTTGTATTACACTCATTTGTCCTAGCTGTCCTTCTAGATAACAAAATCGTTGAAGACAGGAGCTGTCTTTTTTATCTATATGTCTCCTAAGACTTGCCAGGCATTGGCCACATGGATTTATCAAATCACGAAATGAAGTTAAGTGGATAATTCCTGGACGCCTAGAGAGGGAAAGAAACTTTAGAGACTAAGGAGAACATTGCGTCCATCCTGTTGGTACTTGACAGCATGTGTATAAAGTGCATCACAAAATTCTTGCACATAGTAGGCATTCAATAAGCAGTAGTTCTTTTCCTCTTTCCCTTCATTTTACAGAGAAGGGAATTGAGACCCACAAAGGTGAAGTAATTGGCTCAGAGTTAAACAGCCTGACAACAGAAGAGACAAGCACCACATCTTCCGGTCTAGTGAGTCTTTTTTTTCCTACAACATGGGAAACATGGAATGTGGGAAGGACCCTTGACCCCGATAGCAATAGGTTTACAAATAACTTTTTATTATGGAAGTTTCAAACATAGTCAAAAGTAGAGAGAACAACATAATGAGCCCTATATACCCATCACTCAGCTTCAACAATTACCAACTCTTTTTCCATCTTTTTTCATGTACATTTCCTCCACCCTTCACCCCCAACATTTTACGAGCTCTAACTGTATTTTTCATGAAAAAATTTTTAATGTGTTTAGTCTCTAGAAAGGATGAACTCAGCTGGAAAATATTTCATTCAGATAACACCTCAATTCTTCTATTAAAAGATATTAGACATCAGATCCTCAAAACACCCACAATATTTATAGGCTTTTAGAATCTTGCCTAAGTGTGCATGCCAAAACATAAGTAACAACTGATTCTTAATCTCTAGAGATCAGTGGGCTTCTTCCAAAGCTTATTTCTCTGTTGACTTTTCATTCCCCTATATTATCATTCTCAGCCTGTTTAAATGATCCTCTCTATCTGCCTCCAAATGCCAACCTTTGTGCTTTTCTTTGCATAGTTTTCACTTCCTAGAATGCCTTCTTTCTTCCAAAAATCTAACAATCCTTCAAGATCCATTTCAGGAACTTTATACGACCTAAAACCTTCTTAGATGATCTCACCCTTAGAATGACACAGCGTTTGATAGTCATAGCAGTTTTGCACTTTATTATTATTATTATTATTTTTGAGCCATAGTATGGCTCTGTTGCCCAGGCTTGAGTGCAGTGGCATGATCTCGGCTCACTGCCACCTCCGCCTCCTGGGTTCAAGCGATTCTCCTGCCTCCGCCTTCCGAGTAGCTGGGATTACAGGCACGCACCACCACAACTGGCTAATTTTTTTTTTTTTTGGACTTTTAGTAGAGACAGCGTTTCATCATGTTGGCCAGGCTGGTCTCCAACTCCCAACCTCAGGTGATCTGCCCACCTTGGCCTCCCAAAGTGCTGGGATTACAGGTGTGAGCCACCATGTCTGGCCTGCACTTAATTATTAATTGTTCTGGCCGGGAGCGGTGGCTCACGCTTGTAATCCCAGCACTTTGGGAGGCCGAGGCAGGCGGATCACGAGGTCAGGAGATCGAGACCACGGTGAAACCCCGTCTCTACTAAAAATACAAAAAAAAAAAAAATTAGCCAGGCGTGGTGGCGGGCGCCTGTAGTCCCAGCTACTCGGAGAGGCTGAGGCAGGAGAATGGCGTGAACCCGGGAGGCGGAGCTTGCAGTGAGCCGAGATTGCACCACTGCACTCCAGCCTGGGCGACAGAGCAAGACTCTGTCTCAAAAAAAAAAAAAAAAAAAAAAAAAAAAATTATTAATTGTTCTGCATGTATCAGTTTTGCCATCTTAACAAGATTTCAGGTTCCTTGATGACAAAGATTTTGTCTTAAAACTTTTTTTCTTTTTTGTAGTCTGGGCAATATTGTTAAACCCTGTCTCTACACAAAAAATATAATACCAAAAAAATACAATAAATTTACCTGGTGTGGTGGCACTTACCTATAGTTCTAGCTATTTGGGAGACTGAAGCAGGAGGATCACCTGAGCCCGGGGAGTTTGAGGTTGCAGTGAACCATGATTGCGCCTCTGTATTCCAGCCTGGGCAACAGAGTGAAACCTTGTCTCAAAAAAAAAAAAAAGACCAAAAAAACCCCCAAAAAACCAGAAACAAATTTTTTGTGTGTGTGTGGATATTTCCTCTCATTCCTCCTACCCCTGTTCTCAGACCACTGATGATGGGAGCATGTACTCAGTTGCTCATCATAGTTTGTTGATGAATTTTTGCACACTCACATTTTGGGCCATTCATATACTCTTACAGCGGCATAGCTGGACTTAGGAAGTAGTCTTGCCAAAAACGTCAAACTTGAATCTGATCTGGTCTCTTGATTTAACTTTCAGTATTCAAGAATACAAAGGTAGGGCACTGTGGCTTATGCTTATAATCCTAGCACTCTGGGAGGCCAAGGTGGGCAGATTGGTTGAGTTCAGGAGTTTGAGGACAGCCTGGCCAACATGGTGAAACCCATATCTGTACTAAAAATACAAAAAAAAAAAAAAAAAAAAAATTAGCTGGATGTGGTGGTGCGTGCCTGTAATCCCAGCTACTTGGGAAGCCGAGGCAGGAGAATTGCTTGAACCTGGGAGTTGGAGGTTGCAGTGAGCCGAGATCACACCACTGCCCTCCAGCCTACATGACAGAGCAGGACTCAAAAAAAAAAAAAGAGAAAGAGAGAAGACCCCATAAGGATGTGAGGAGCTAAATATTTACTGTGGAAAACTTTATAGGAAAAGTTTTTCCATGAATAAATTGTAATAGGGGAACTGCAGGAGGCTGGCAGGGGAACACGTAGGTTTTTAAAAGACCTGCTCACCAGCCACAGGACGTGAACCTTATGTGGCTTCTGATGCAAGCAAACTGAACAAAATTTTTGATAATTATGAGAAAATTTCAACACAGTGAATAGTTTATGATATGAAGGTTTTTTGTTAAACAAAACCCTACCATTTAAAAATTTGTGGCCAAATATAAACACACAACATAAATTTTACCATTTTATCCTTTTTTTTTTTGAGACAGTCTTGCTCTGTCGCCCAGGCTGGAGTGCAGTGGTTTGATTTCAGCTCACTGGAACCTCTGCCTCCCAGGCTCAGGCAAGTCTCCTGCCTCAGCCTCCTGAGTAGCTGGGATTACAGGTGCACACTACCATGCCTGCCTAATTTTTGTATATATATATATATTTTTTGAGACAGAGTTTTGCCCTTGTTGCCCAGGCTGGAGTGCAGTGGCATGATCTCAGCTCACTGCAACCTCTGCCTCCCGGGTTCAAGCAATTCTCCTGCCTCAGCCTCCTGAATAGCTGGGATTACAGGCGCCCGCCACCACGCCCGGCTAATTTTCGTATTTTTGGTAGAGACAGGGTTTCACTATGTTAGCTAGGCTGGTGTCAAACTCCTGACATCAGGCGATCCACCTGCCTTGGCCTTCCAAAATGCTGGGATGAGCCACCGCAACCGGACAACCATCTTTTTTTTTTTTTTTTGAGACGGAGTCTCGATCTGTCGCCCAGGCTGGAGTGCAGTGGCGCGATCTCGGCTCACTGCAAACTCCGTCTCCCGGGTTCACGCCATTCTCCTGCCTCAGCCTCTCCGAGTAGCTGGGACTACAGGCGCCCGCCACCACGCCCGGCTAATTTTTTGTATTTTTAGTAGAGACGGGGTTTCACCATGGCCTCGATCTCCTGACCTCGGGATCCGCCTGCCTCGGCCTCCCAAAGTGCTGGGATTACAGGCGTGAGCCACCGCGCCCGGCCCCGGACAACCATCTTAATCTTTTTTTTTTTTTTTTTGAGACGAGTTTCACTCTTGTTGCCCAGGCTGGAGTGCAAAGGCGCGATCTCCGGCTCACCACAACCTCCACCTTCTGGGTTCAAGCAATTCTCCTGCCTCAGCCTCCCGAGCAGCTGGGATTGCAGGCCACCAAACCCAGCGAATTTTGTATTTTTAGTAGAGACAGGGTTTCTCCATGTTGGTCTCGAACTCCCAACCTCAGGTGATCCGCCTGCCTCAGCCTCCCAAAGTGCTGGGATTACAGGCGTGAGCCACCGCCCGGCCATTTTAATTGTGTTTAAGTGTACAGTTCAGTGACATTAAGTCCATTCACATTATTGTGCGACCATCACCTCCATCCAATGGCAGAATGGTTTTCATTTTCCAAAACTGAAACTCTGCTTCCACTAAATACTAACTGCCCATTCCCTCCTCTCCCCAGCTCCTGGCAACCACCATTCAATTATCTGTCTTTATGAATTTACTACTCCAGGTACCTCATATGAGTGGAAGCAGACTGTATTTGTCCTTTTATGTCTGGCTTATTTCATTCAGCGCAGTGTCCGCAATGTTCGTTCATGTTGTAGCATGTGTCAAAAGGTTTGCTGCTGTTTTTTTTCTTTTGAGATGGAGTCTCGCTCTGTCACCCAGGCTGGAGTGCAGTGGTGCGATCTTAGCTCACTGCAATCTTCGCCTCCTGGGTTCAAGCAATCCTCCTGCCTTAGCCTCCTGAGTAGCTGGGACTACAGGCAAGTGCCAGCATACCTGGTCAATTTTTTTGTATTTTTGTATTTTTTATTTTATTATGCTTTATTTTATTTTATTTTTTTTTGAGATGGAGTCTCGCTCTGTTGCCCAGGCTGGAGTGCAGTGGTGCGATCTCGGCTCACTGCAAGCTCCGCCTCCCAGGTTCACGCCATTCTCCTGCCTCAGCCTCCCGAGTAGCTGGAACTACAGGCACCTGCCACTATGCCCGGCTAATTCTTTTGTATTTTTAGTAGAGACGGGGTTTCACCATGTTAGCCAGGATGGTCTTGATCTCCTGACCTCATGATCCACCCACCTTGGCCTCCCAAAGTGCTGGGATTACAGGCGTGAGCCGCCATGCCCAGCTGTATTTTTTTATTTTATTTATTTATTTTTTTGAGATGGAGTCTCACTCTGTTGCCCAGACTGGAGTGCAGTGGCATGATCTCAGTTCACTGCAGCATTCACCTCCCGGGTTCAAGCAATTCTCCTGCACCACCACGCCCAGATAATTTTTTCATATTTTTAGTAGAGATGGGGTTTCACCATGTTGGCCAGGTTGGTCTTGAACTCCTGACCTTGTGATCTACCCACCTCGGCCTCCCAAAGTGCTGGTATTTCAGATGTAAGCCATTGTGCCTCGCCTTTTTTTTTCTGTCCTAGAGACAAGATCTAACTCTGTCACCCAGGCTGGAGTGCAGTGGCGGAATCATGGCTCATTGCTGCCTTGACCTCCTGGGCTTAAGTAATCCTCCCACCCCAGTCTCCTGAGTAGCTGGGACTACAGGCACATGATGCTACATCCAGCTAATTTTCTATTTTTTTGTAGAGATGGGGTCTCACTATGTTGTCCAGGCTGGTCTGAAACTCCTGGCCTCAAGTGTTCCTCCTACCTAGGCCTCCCAAAGTGCTGGGATTACAGGCATGAGCCACTGAGCCTGGCCTGGTTGTTTCTTTCTTTTTTTTTCTTCTAGGGGTAGTAATTATTTTGGGTTTGTTTTTTAAAAAAGAGGGAGATCTGATTTTTTAGAAAGATTTTGAAAATATTTATGGATGAAATTATAAGAAGTTTGGGGACTGCTTCAAGATAACATTGTCGTGGGGTGAGTGGATGGGGGTCCAGTTGAAAAAAGATGGGCCATAAGTTATTAATTGTTGCAGCTGTGTCACGGGTGCATAGGGGAGTCATTATATGACAGCTATTTTGATCTATGTTCGACACTTTTCATAATTAATTATTAAAAAGCCACACACGTATCTGGAAGGGCATGTGTTGTTCCTTTAACATTGCTCTCCTGAATGTGACCGCCTCCCGCCTTTTCATTTGCAATGAGGACCTTTGTGGTCCAGGAGGATGGTGTCTGTTCTCTGCTGAAGCAGGATGGGAGCCTGTCCAGAACTGTTTACACTGGCACTTTGGGCCCAGTGATACACTGCCAAGGTTGCATATAAATCAGGTATCCCTTAGCCACTCTGGTTGATGGATTTATCTGGCTGTGCTGCTTAGAATTTGGGTAGGTGTTTAGAATCCAGACACACAAAGTCAGAGGATTTGTCCTTGTGCCCTTTCCTTGCATGCATGGATTTATTCAGCATTACCCAGGCTGCCTGAGAGGGGCCCATGTGAGTAATGCCAGGTGACACTGCCAGTACACCCCATCTTCATCTTGGGCTTGACAACTGTCAGGGGAACTTTACGTGAGGGGAGTGGGGGCGGGACGCTGGTAAAAAACAGCCTCATTGTGTGAAACTCCTTAAGAGCCTGGTCCATCCATCCTCGGGGGCAATAGAAAGTAAATTGCTTCCCTTTAGGAGTTGAATTAACTCTTTCAGGCCAATAGAATTAGTTCAGTAATCACTATCCCATTGCCTCAGGATTTCCCCGAATGGTATTTTTAATGAACCATGCCTCCCTATTGCTACCAGTGCCACAATTTAACAGAATTGATTGGTAAACTCAGCCAACAACAGGTTTGACTAATTTTTTCTTCTCAGAATAGACCAGGTGTTCTTGTGAAGGGATCAATTGACTGCTTGTTTCAGAACTGAGAAGGCGCAACCTCATTAGAGGCCGCCAGTAGATGAGCCCTCTAATCCTTATTCATTTTCAGAGCAAGAATTGTAGTGTCTTGCACTCCAGCCCGTCAGCTAGCCTTTTGTGTTGCTATCAAGTCTTAGTTCCTTGTTTCCAATTTGCTACATAATTTCTCTTCTGGCTTGTAGCTTCAGAGAAAAGGAGTAACAGTAAGCAACTTTTAACTGACAGGTTTTGAAACCTGAAAGTTAAACATCTAGACAGGTTAGCAGTTGCATTTAAAAAGCTTTAAAGAAGATTGCAGTTGAATTGATTTCCAACTTCTCAGGCAGCCGTGTTTATAATTGAACAGCTCTGAAATTCGAAGAAAAGTTCTCCTTTTATTTGCTAAATAGCTCATCTCCCCCCCTCCAGCACAGAAGGTTGGAGAAATGGGAAAAAACAAGGATTCGTATCTTTTTAATTAAAAGTAATCTTGGGAAGTTTTAGGGACTTCTCTCCACTCTCTTTAAAGCAGACAAGTAGAGAACTTGCTTACAACTGACCTTTTAAAGAGAAGCTGTCTAAGACAGAAGGGTTGAGGCCTGAAGTAGGTTAGTAAATGGCTCCCATTTGAGATATAAATTTACTCTGAGACCATTGGAGTGTCGTTTAGTACCTTGGAAGAGATATTTAAACCAAATATTAGCCTGGTGTCTTGAAAGGGTTAACTCATCTCTCAAGGCCATGCAGTTGATTTCTCGACAGCACTTTATTCACCTCGGCCACCTCCCCCAATCCCAGGATGGAGCCCTTTGTCCCCAGCTCCTCTGAGCTGGGGCTGTGCAGCTGGAATCAAACACTCTGGACTTCCCAAAGAATTAAGCGCCTTCAGTATCAGGCTCTGTTCTGCACAGTTCCCCCAAGGAGGCTACAGTCTGTTGGATGTTAGCGCACAAATTTGTCATTTGTGCAGCTGCTGTGTGCTGGTTAGCTCTTAATAAAGCCATTCATTCATAAAGGCAGGAAGGCACCATTCCTTGGCGTGTGGGCTTTGGAATCAGGCACACTCAGGTTTGGATCCTGACCTTGACCGTTACCAGCTGGGTGACCTTGGGCACGTTATTTAGCAACTCTAAAGGTTAGTTTCTTTCTCTACAAAATGGGATGACAGGACCACATCCCTCTCTGGGAGCTAAGACATAGAGGAGGAAGGCTCAGGGAGTGCTTGTTGACTGAAGGCGTGTTTTGTGGCTCAGGATCTGGTGCTGAATGAGTTCTCCATGGGTGTTACCTACTGCTGTTATTATTATTATTGTTATGAAATCTTCCCTATCTTCTCTGTGAAGTCTCTATGGGGTTCCCTAGAAAAAGCTAATGACTCCCTACTGTGTTCTCGTCACAGTTTGCAGGTGCCACTAGTATAGCTCTTACCACGTTGTATTATAACTGCTTGTTTCCCCCACCTTGACAGTTGTTGTAGAAATGAAAATAATGTATGTGAAACACTAAGATCCATGCCTGGCATAGAGGAGGTGATCAATAAATGTAACTTCATTTTACTTATTAAGATTCTCGCCTTCCTTCCTTCCTTCCTTCCTTCCTTCCTTCCCTCCTTCTTTCTTTCTTTCTTTCTTTCTTTCTTTCTTTCTTTCTTTCTTTCTTTCTTTCTTTCTTTCTTTCTTTCTTTCTTTCTTTCTTTCTTTCTTTCTTTCTTTCTTTCTTTCTTCCTTTCTTTCTTCTGTCTTTCTTTCTTTCTTTCCCTCTCTGGCCCAGGCTACAATCTACTCTGCTGCGCGCGCCGCAAACTGCCTGGGACTGCCGGCGCGCGCCACCGCTGCCTGCCTTTTCTCCTTTGGATGCAGCCACGCATTCGCCATCTTGGCCACGCTGGTCGCCAGCTCCTGACGCCGAGTGCTCTGCCCACCTCAGCCTCCCGAGGTACTGCGACTACAGACGGAGTCTCGCCCACCCAGTGCTCGGTGTTGCCCAGGCTGGAGTGCGGTGGCGTGGTCTGGCCTCGCGGCAGCCTCTACCCCCCGGCCGCCTGCCTTGGCCTGCCAGGGTGCTGGGATTGCAGCCCCTGCCCGGCCGCCGCCCCATCTGGAAGGTGGGGAGCGCCTCTGCCCGGCCGCCCCGTCTGGGAGGTGAGGAGCACCTCTGCCTGGCCGCCCCGTCTGGGAAGTGAGGAGCGCCTCTACCCGGCCACCCACCGTCTGGGAAGTGGGGAGCGCCTCTGCCCGGCCACCCACCGTCTGGGAAGTGAGGAGCGCCTCTGCCCGGCCGCCCCGTCTGGGAAGTGAGGAGCGCCTCTGCCCGGCCACCCATCGTCTGGGAAGTGAGGAGCGCCTCTGCCCGGCCTCCCATCGTCTGGGAGGTGAGGAGCGCCTCTGCCCAGCCGCCCCGTCCGGGAGGAAGTGAGAAGCGCCTCTGCCCGGCCGCCCCGTCCGGGAAGAAGTGAGGAGCGCCTCTGCCCGGCCGCCCCCGTCCGGGAAGAAGTGAGGAGCGCCTCTACCCGGCCGCCCCGTCTGGGAAGTGAGGAGCGCCTCTGCCCGGCCGCCCCGTCCAGGAAGAAATGAGGAGCGCCTCTGCCCGGGCGCCCCATCCGGGAAGAAGTGAGGAGCGCCTCTGCCCGGCCGCCCCATCCGGGAAGAAGTGAGGAGCGCCTCTGCCCGGCCACCCACCGTCTGGGAAGTGAGGAGCGCCTCTGCCCGGCGGCCCCGTCTGGGAAGTGAGGAGCGCCTCTGCCCGGCCGCCCCGTCTGCGAAGTGAGCAGCGCCTCTGCCCGGCCGCCCCATCCGGGAAGAAGTGAGGAGCGCCTCTGCCCGGCCGCCCCGTCCGGGAAGAAGTGAGGAGCGCCTCTGCCCGGCCGCCCCGTCCGGGAAGAAGTGAGGAGCGCCTCTGCCCGGCCGCCCCGTCCGGGAAGAAGTGAGGAGCGCCTCTGCCCGGCCGCCCCGTCTGGGAAGAAGTGAGGAGTGCCTCTGCCCGGCCGCCCCGTCCGGGAAGAAGTGAGGAGCGCCTCTGCCCGGCCGCCCCATCTGGGAAGTGAGGAGCGCCTCTGCCCGGCCGCCCCATCCGGGAAGAAATGAGGAGCGCCTCTGCCCAGGCGCCCCGTCCGGGAAGAAGTCAGGAGCGCCTCTGCCCGGCCGCCCCGTCCGGGAAGAAGTGAGGAGCGCCTCTGCCCGGCCACCCCGTCCGGGAAGAAATGAGGAGCGCCTCTGCCCGGCCACCCATCGTCTGGGAAGTGAGGAGCGCCTCTGCCTGGCCACCCATCGTCTGGGAAGTGAGGAGCGCCTCTGCCCGGCCGCCCTGTCTGGGAAGTGAGGAGCGCCTCTGCCCGGCCACCCACCGTCCGGGAAGTGAGGAGCGCCTCTGCCCGGCCACCCACCGTCCGGGAAGTGAGGAGCGCCTCTGCCCGGCCACCCACCGTCCGGGAAGTGAGGAGCGCCTCTGCCCGGCCACCCACCGTCCGGGAAGTGAGGAGCGCCTCTGCCCGGCCACCCACCGTCCGGGAAGTGAGGAGCGCCTCTGCCCGGCCACCCACCGTCCGGGAAGTGAGGAGCGCCTCTGCCCGGCCTCCCATCGTCTGGGAGGTGAGGAGCGCCTCTGCCCGGCCGCCCCGTCCGGGAGGAAGTGAGGAGCGCTTCTGCCCGGCCGCCCTGTCCGGGAGGAAGTGAGGAGCGCCTCTGCCCGGCCGCCCCGTCCGGGAGGAAGTGAGGAGCGCCTCTGCCCGGCCGCCCCATCCGGGAAGAAGTGAGGAGCGCCTCTGCCCGGCCACCCATCGTCTGGGAAGTGAGGAGCGCCTCTGCCCGGCCACCCACCGTCTGGGAAGTGAGGAGCGCCTCTGCCCGGCCGCCCCGTCCGGGAAGAAGTGAGGAGCGCCTCTGCCCGGCCGCCCCGTCTGGGAAGAAGTGAGGAGTGCCTCTGCCCGGCCGCCCCGTCTGGGAGGTGAGGAGCACCTCTGCCCGGCCACCCATCGTCTGGGAGGTGAGGAGCGCCTCTGCCCGGCCACCCATCGTCTGGGAGGTGAGGAGCGCCTCTGCCCGGCCACCCATCGTCTGGAAAGTGAGGAGCGCCTCTGCCCGGCCACGCCCCATCTGGGAAGTGAGGAGCGCCTCTGCCCGGCCACCCATCGTCTGGGAGGTGAGGAGCGCCTCTGCCCGGCCACCCACCGTCTGGGAAGTGAGGAGCGCCTCTGCCCGGCCACCCACCGTCTGGGAAGTGAGGAGCGCCTCTGCCCGGCCACCCACCGTCTGGGAAGTGAGGAGCGCCTCTGCCCGGCCACCCACCGTCTGGGAAGTGGGGAGCGCCTCTGCCCGGCCACCCACCGTCTGGGAAGTGGGGAGCGCCTCTGCCCGGCCACCCATCATCTGGGAAGTGGGGAGCACCTCTGCCCGACCACCCATCGTCTGGGAAGTGAGGAGTGCCTCTGCCCGGCCACCTATCGTCTGGGAAGAAGTGAGGAGCGTCTCTGCCTGGCCGCCCCGTCTGGGAAGTGAGGAGCCCCTCTGCCCGGCCGCCCCGTGTCTGGGTAGAAGTGAGGAGCTCCTCTGCCTGGCCGCTCTGTCAGGGAGGTCTACCACGGAGGCCAGAAGCAATGTGGGGGCTGGACGTGGTGGCTCACGCCTGTGGTCCCGGCACTCTGGGGGGCGAGGCGGGTTGATCACTTCGGGCTAGGAGTTCGAGACCAGTCTGGCCAACTTGGCGAAACATGAAGTATACAACAGACAAACCAACCAACCAACTCAATGACAACAAAACAGGTCTACCCTGGAGTCATACTCTAATTTTTTCTATTTTCCTCCCTTTCTGATCCTTTATCCCACTTTCTTTTTCTTCCTCTTCCTTCTCCCTCTTCTTTGTCAAATAGAGGATTGAGTTATTATCACTGATCCATATAAAGTCCCTTTCTCATTTATTTTAACTCCCACCCCCATTTCTATTCCCCGACTTCCCATGTGCAACCTTCCTAATATGTTTGATACGCATCTTTTTGTTTGTATGTATTTTTAGAAAATGTTTATTGTTTTTGTATGCAAAAAAAATTAAAAAAAAAAAAAAAAAGAAGCACAAAAAAAAAAAAAAAAAAAAAGATTCTCACTTAGTAGACACAATTTTTTCCAACAAACGCTCATGGGATATCTACTGTAAGTAGATACTATTACTTTCCCCATTTCATAATGGAGGAAAAGAAGGCTTGAAGTGGTCAAAGTTACCCAAAGCCAACTAGAAGTAAGGAATAGAGGTAGGATTCAAACCCAAGTGTGTGAGAACTGGGACAATATGCTATTGATCTTTGCATTCTTATTTTTTTTTTTTATTTTTTCAGAGATGGGGGTGGTCTCATTACTTTGCCCAGGCTGGTCTCGAACTCCTGGGCTCAAGCAATCCTCCCAGTTCAGCCTCCCGAAGTGCTGGGATTATAGGAGTGAGCCACCTCACCCTGCCCTTGATCTTTGCATTCTTAGCACCTAGTGCAATTCCTAACACCTGGCGAATGCTCCCTAAATATGGAATGGAATGGATGCTTTAGAGTTAGTTGTCATTCTTCATCCTGCCAAGCTAGAAAAGACCCAGTGACTCTTGTTTTTTTTGTTTTGTTTTGTTTTGTTTTGTTTTCTCTTTGAGATGGAGTTTCATTCTTGTTGCCCAGGCTGGAGTGCAGTGGTGCAATCTTAGCTCACTGCAACCTCCGCCTCCTGGGCTCAAGCGTTTCTCCTGCCTCGGCCTCCCAAGTAGTTGGAATTACAGGCATCTGCCATTAGGCCCGGCTAATTTTTGTATTTTTAGTAGAGACGAGGTTTCCCCATGTTGGCCAGGCTGGTCTCAAATTCCTGACCTCAGATGATCCGCCAGCCTCGGCCTCCCAAAGTGCTGGGGTTACAGGCATGAGCCACTGTGCCTGGCCTCCAATGACTCTTCTTAGTTCTGTCCCTTGTGCTGGTCATTTGGCTGTTTGTTCTCAGATCCAGTCCTTACACTGCCCCTGATTTGGTCTGGATCATGCCCAAGGGGTTGATCTGGAAACGGCATTTCCTAGGCTCCCTCGTCAACTGGCTCCCAGCTAGGTTCTGCCAATGGGAGCCTGCCCAGCGGGAGGCGTAACCATGGAGGCAATGCCACCACAGTCAAAGATGCTGCCTAAAACAGAGAGGAAGGGAAGAACTACTCTGACTTCTTCCTTCCTCCTGTACCCTTCCTTCCTCTTCTCCTTCCGGGGCTTCCCACTGACTGACCATAGCTGGATCCCAGTTGGTAACAGGCGAATTTCCCTGTGATGCAGGGGTGCAATGAATGAATCTGAGAGCAGTCAGACAAATGGTTCCTCCTTCTCTCTAGGTCCAAGTTTCTTCCAATCAGGAGCTTTGTCAGATACAGAAGGTCCTGAATTGGGAGGGGCTATCTGGAAAAGCAGATAGTGGGGGATGGGGAAGACGGCAGAAATCCTCTCTTTTGGTGCTCTCTGTTATGGGCATCCTTTTTTTTTTGAGACAGAGTCTTGCTCTGTCGCCCAGGCTGGAGTGCAGTGGCGCAATCTCGGCTCACTGCAAGCTCCGCCTCCCGGGTTCACGCCATTCTCCTGCCTCAACCTCTCCAAGTAGCTGGGACTACAGGCGCCCGCCACCTCGCCTGGCTAATTTTTTGTATTTTTAGTAGAGACAGGGTTTCACCGTGGTCTCGATATCCTGACCTCGTGATCCACCCACCTGGGCCTCCCAAAGTGCTGGGATTACAAGCGTGAGCCACTGCTTCCGGCCTTGTTACGGGCATCCTTAGCTTTTTGCAGGTTGACTGGGATTTGTGGAGCAAGCCAAAGTGGATTTTTTTTTTTTTTCGAGACAGGGTCTCACTCTTTTACTCTCTCACTCAAGGCTGGAATGCAGTGGCGTGATCTCAGCTCACTGAGATCATTGAGCAGCAACCTCTGCCGCTCAATCTGGAGAGATCCTCCCTCCTCAGCCTCCTGAGTAGCTGGGACTACAGATGCATGCTACCACGCCCAGCTAATTTTTGTATCTTTTGTAGAGATGGGGTCTCACCATGTTGCCCAGGCTGGTCTCAAACTCCTGAGCTCAAGGGATTTGCCTGCCTTGGCCTCCCAAAGTGCTGGGATTACAGGTGTGAGCCACTGTGTGCAGCCTCAAAGTGGATCTTAAAGCAGAGGCTGATACACGTTTCTAACTTGCACATTTTGGGTTTTTTTTTTTTGAGATGGAGTCTCACTCTGTTGCCCAGGCTGGAATGCAATGGCACGATCTCGGCTCACTGCAACCTCTGCCTCCCAGGTTCAAGTGAGTCTCCTGCCTCAGCCTTCCAAGTAGCTGGGATTACAGGCTTGCACCACCATGCCCAGCTAATTTTTGTATTTTTTTTTTTTTTAGTAGAGATGGGGTTTCACCATGTTGGTCGGGCTGGTCTCGAACTCCTGACCTCGTGATCCGCCTGCCTCAGCCTCCCAAAGTGCTGGTATTACAGGCATGAGCCACTGCACCCGGCCACATGTTGTTGTTGTTTTTTTTTTTTTTTTTTTTTTGAGACGGAGTCTCGCTCTGTCGCCCAGGCTGGAGTGCAGTGGCGCAATGTCGGCTCACTGCAAGCTCCGCCTCCCGGGTTCACGCCATTCTCCTGCCTCAGCCTCTCCGAGTAGCTGGGACTACAGGTGCCCGCCACCACGCCCAGCTAATTTTTTGTATTTTTTTTTTTTAGTAGAGACAGGGTTTCACCGTGGTCTCGATCTCCTGACCTCGTGATCCGCCCGCCTCGGCCTCCCAAAGTGCTGGGATTACAAGCGTGAGCCACTGCACCCGGCCTGTTGTTGTTTTTTTTTTGAGATAGAGTCTTGCTCTTTCGCCCAGGCCGGAATGCAGTGGCGCTATCTCAGCTCACTGCAAGCTCTGCCTCCTGGGTTCACGCCATTCTCCTGTCTCAGCCTCCCTAGTAGCTGGGACTACAGGCGCCCGCCACTGCGCCTGGCTAATTTTTTTGTATTTTTAGTAGAGATAGGGTTTCACCGTGTTAGCCAGGATGGTCTCGATCTCCTGACCTCGTGATTCGCCCGCCTTGGACTCCCAAAGTGCTAGGATTACAGGCGTGAGCCACCACGCCTGGCCCACCTGTTGGTTTTTTAATATACCATTTACCCTGTGAAAAATGGTCACTTATCTTGAAGATGTTGTATTCACTTAAGACTGCCACTAGAGTGGCCACGGGAATATTGTTCATGAATTTGTGGCAGAATGAGACTCATCAATAGCTCGCCTAATAAATTAAAAGGATACCCAATATCTGCCTTAAATCCACAAAGGAATATAAATTTGCAGCAAGAGATCAAGACTCTAACGAAGGCAGCAGGAGACAGCTTTAAAGACAATTCCCCATTGCAACTTGATGATGAAAATCAGCCTTAACTGTGCATTTAATTTCTTTTGTGGGTTCAAAGCAGATCCCTAAAGTTTTATTCGAGGAAGGTTAATCATGATAGTCTTTGGAGCCTATAATGCTTCTAATATTGGGTGGAATGAGTAAAGGATATTTGTGTGAATAATATTTTGCCTTTTTAAAGTGAGCTGTTATGTAGAAAAAAAGAATCTGCAAAAATACTATCTTTGTAGACATCTTTGAAGAAATAGATGTGGGAAAAGATGTAGGATTCATTAATACACAGCATTTATTTGTAAAAAATGCCTTCCTAACTTTCCACAAATCCCGTATTTCCTAAGCAAAATTCTATATGTTAAATATGGAAAGGAACCTTTTTAAATAAAAAGGAAATAAGAGTGGCCAGGCACAGTGGCTCATGCCTGTAATCCTGGCACTTTGGGATGCCAAGGCGGGCAGATCACATCAGGTCAGGAGTTGAAGACCAGCCTGGCCAACATGGCAAAACCCCATCTCTACAAAAATACAAAAATTAGCCAGGCATCGTGGTGTGTGCTAGTAATCCTAGCTATTTGGGAGGCTGAGGTGGGAGAATTGCTTGAACCCGGGAGGCGGCGGAGGTTGCAGTGAGCTGAGATTGCGCCATTGCACGCCAGCCTGGGTGACAGAGTGAGACTCTGTCTCAAAAACAAAAACAAAACAAAACAAAACAAAAAAGGAAATAAGGAAAGGAAAGAAGAGCAACAACAAAACATTTTCCTTGATGAGGTGGTAGAGACCTATTTAATGCAGAACAACATTTTAGAAGTCCATGCCAGGTGCATAAAATTTGTGCACTCTTCCTTTCCTTTTTTCTCATTGATTTCCCTTTTGGGCCTTCTCGGTGCCTTTCAGGAGTGGCTTAAATTGTCAAATACACCATAATTTATGAGTGTTTATCTTTGATTCCACATCCCCCCCACCCCAATCCCACATCTTCAATTCTTTTTTTTTAGAAACAGAGTCTTGCTCTGTTGCCCAGGCTGGAGTGCAGTGGCATGATCAGGGTTCACTGCAGCCTGGACTTTCCAGGCTTCTGAGATCCTCTCAGCTCAGCTCCCCAAATAGCTGGGACCACAAGGGCACACCACCATGTCTAGCTAATTTTTATTCATTTTCATTTTTTTGTAGAGATGAGGTCTTGCTATGTTGCCCAGGCTTCATCTTCTACTCTTGCTTTCTCTTTATTTCTCTCTAGCTCTAAGCCAGAAGTCATTCTACTTCACTGTGCACAAGGATCAAATGAGAATTTGAGTTAGAAATTCACTGATTTCTGGGCCGGGTGTGGTGGCTCATGCCTGTAATCCCATCATTTTGGGAGGTTGGTTCGGGCAGATCACTTGAGATCAGGAGTTTAAGACTGGCCTGGCCAACATGGTGAAACCCTGCCTCTATTAAAATACAAAAATTAGCTGGGCATGGTGGTGCACTCCTGTAATCCCAGCTATTTGGGAGGCTGAGGCTAGAGAATTGCCTGAATCCAGGAGGCGGAAGTTGCAGTGAGCCAAGATCGTGCCACTGCACTCCAGTCTGGGTGACAGAGTGAGACTCTGTCTCAAAAAAAAAAAAAAAAATTAAAATTAAATAAATAAAAATAAAAGACGAAATTCAGTGATTTCTGTGTTGACATCCAGGAATCGTGAATTTTGCCAAACATCCTAAGGATTGCTGTTGTAGGTGTTGAGATATACTATTAGGTTATGGAGTAAGACCTGAACTTTCACTAGGGTATTTTCATTTTTTTAAGCGAAGAATGATTCTTTAATTGTAGAATTACAGGCATCAGTAATCCTTGTGGCTAGAGGGTTTCTTCTGAGGAGGAGCTTAGCCTCCTGACAGATCCTATTGTAAGGCCCCAGTTCTCCTTCCTTCCCTTCTGGCTCCCTCTTTACCCCCTACTAATTAACGGAAGCACTGGGGGTGAGATAAGGGGTGGGGCCACTGAGGTCTCAGGGGATTATCAGTCTGTGGTTTAGAATTCAAGGGCTTGGAGAGTCAATGCTCATCATTCTTTGGTAGATGACTTTTCAGCTTTGTTACGTTTTGAAATTTTAACATAAGCTGAAAAGTAATCAAAATCTGTATTCAGCACTTGCCTTACATACAAGAAGTTCCTTCTGTAACCTGAGTTAAAGAGAACTGACTTGGTTTTCAAAAATGGCTCCATCCGTCAACATAGCTGAAATTTTACCATTACAAATGATGGCCTTTGGACCCTGGAAAATTGTTAGGCCTCGAAAGTCTAACAATTAATAATGCATATACTTCTAGGTCAATATCACCTTAAACTGGAGCCAGTGAACATTTTGGTGGTAGTCTAGGATGATTGGAATTGGGACCATAAAAAGTGGGAAAGAATAGGAGAAAGAGAATTCTTATTTCCTCTGAACACATAAAGAAATAAAATATTTAAATTAAAATTGGTTCATACCTGTTATCTCAGCACTTTGGGAGGCCAAGGCGGGTGGATTGCTTGAGGTTAGGAGTTCAAGACCAGCCTGGCCAACATGGTGAAACCCTGTCTCTACTAAAAATACAAAAATTAGCTGGGCATGGTGGCACATGCCTGTAATCCCAGCTACTCGGGAGGCTGAGGCAGGAGAATCACTTGAACCCAGGAAGCAGAGGTTGCAGTGAGTGGAGATCATGCCACTGCACTCCAGCCTGGGCAACAGAGTGAGACTCTGTCTCAAAAAAATAATAATAATTATTAATTAATTAATTAAAGCAAAAAATAAAAATAAAAAAGAAAGAGTGGCTTTTTAGATGAATCTCATACAAACTCTGAAAAACTCCTGACCAGGCACAGTGGCTCACACCTGTAATTCCAGCACTTTGGGAGGCCCAGGTGGGTGGATCACCTGAGCTCAGGAGTTCGAGACTAGCCTGGCCAACATGGTGAAACTCCATCTCTACTAAAAATACAAAACTTAGCCAGGCTTGGGCAAGCGCCTGTGGTCCTAGCTACTTCGGGGGCTGAGGCCGGAAGATCTCTTGAGCTAGGGAAGCAGACGTTGCAGTGAGTCAAGATCATGCCGTTGTACTCCAGCTTGGGAGGAAGAGTAAAACTGTCTCAAAAAAGAAATGCATGTTTATTCTACATGTTTTCTTTTTTTCAAACAAGAGATCAGGCAATCTTTTCTGATATCAATATACAATAAGATAACAGCAGATACTTTTAGTATGATGTAATACATATTGAAATCAACTACAAATGTCAGTTTTAAATATTAACATCTATTGTACCAAATTTGGGATCTCAGGAGAAAGTATTCAACATAATTTAAAATGCCGAGGCTGGGCTTGGTGGCTCACGTATGCAATCCCATCATTTTGGGAGGCCAAGGTGGGCGGATCGCTTGAGTTCAGGAGGGCAAGACCAACCTGGGCAACATGGTGAAACCCCATCTTTACAAAAAATACAAAAATTAGCTGGGCATGGTGGCGCGCATGCCTGTGGTCCTAGCTACTTGGGAGGCCACGGCAGGAGAATCACTTGAGCCAGGGAGGCAGAGGTTGCCGTAAGCCGAGATGGCGCCACTGCTCTCCAGCCTGGGTGGCAGGAGTGAAAGAAACCTTGTCTTAAAAACAAAACAAAGCAAAAATATGAAATTATTATAGAAAAGGATATTTTCAGGATAGAAGTGTGTATCTGAGTCATGCAAGTTGTACTAAATTATGCTGAAGCTGTAAAAGACTCTGAAAATGATCTCCTTTTGGACAGTTATAGAAATAACTTCTTTGAAGAGGCACAGATCGCCTTTATCTTTCTCTCTTTCCTAGGTCAGTAAATTTTCTACCAAAGTTACTCCTAGGGTGGGCACGGTGGCTTATGAATGTAATCCTAGTACTTTGGGAGGCCAAGGCAGAAGGATGGCTTGAAGATAGGAGTTTGAGACCAGCCTGGGCAACATAGTGAGACCCCATCTCTACTTAAAAAACAAACAAAAAGCAAAGTTACTCGTAGTATGTATGCAAACCAAGTTGGCTTCTGAGTTGAGAATGTAAGATGAACTCTAGCATGAAATTCTAAAAGACACACCCCAGAGGACCAAGGCAGCATACACCATTATGGCTTTCTGTTTTGGTGTGGCTCTGAGGAATCTGATGACCTTGGCAAGTTATCTTTGAATGTCTTGGTTCCGCATCTGATAACGTGGAGATAACAATGCCTGCTATTCACAAAGGATTCATAAGGTACCATTTATGGACTTTACTGAAGTCTTTGATAAGTGCATCTTATAACTGCTATTGTTTCTGTTCTCATTAGCATTATTGTAGTTATACATGATGGCTTTAATTTGGCTTCAAAGGCTGTAGTCTGTAGCTATTTTATAAGAACTGAGTGTTTTTAATGTTACTCTGAGACAAGGTGAAGGGGAAGGAAATTTCCCCTAAAACCCCAGTAACAATTATATTATGGTAGATTTGAAACTTTCTGTTGAGGCCAGGCATTGTGGCTCACACCTGTAATCCCAGCACTTTGGGAGGCCAAGGCGGGTGGATCACTTGAGGTCAAGAGTTTGAGACCAGCCTGGACAATATGGTGAAACCAATTCTCTAATAAAAATACAAAAACTAGCCAGTCGTGGTGGTGCACGCCTGTAGTCCCAGCTACCTGGGAGGCTGAGGCATGAGAATCGCTTGAACCCAGGAAGCAGAGGTTGCAGTGAGCTGAGATCTCACCAGTGCACTCCAGCCTGGGCGACAGAGCGAGACTCCATCTCAAAAAAAAAAAAAGTCACTTTTTAGTGCTGGTTTTACAGGGAAGCACAAGTTGCTAAACTGTGAAGGGTTCCAGTAAGATATGTTGTAGACAGGGCAAATGAGCAATTCTTATTCAAGGAATTAAGGCTGCAACAATTTGAGCCATGTATTTATGTGAAATCAGATTTTTTTCAAGACAATTTATGGAATTTGCGTTCTTATTTTATTTTATTTTTTTTTAGACAGAGTCTTGCTCTGTCACCCAGGCTGGAGTACAGTGGCGCGATCTCAGCTCACCACAACCTCCGCCTCCGGGGTTCAAGCAATTCTCCTGCCTCAGTCTCCCAAGTAGCTGGGACAACAGGTGTGTGCCACCATGCTTGGCTAATGTTTGTATTTTTAGTAGAGATGGGATTTCACTATGTTGGCCAGGCTGGTCTTGAACTCCTGACTTCGTGATCGGTTTCCCCCCCCTTGGCTTCCCAAAGTGACGAGATTACAGGCGTGAGCCACCACACCCGGCCTGCGTTCTTATCGTTTAGGCTCTAAGGTGTGGTGATCATAAGTGCAAACAAATTTTCAACTGTGGATATGATTTTGATACTCTATCCAAGCCACCAAGTGTGTGCGTTTTGCTGGGAGAATTGCACACTCTGCAGCAGCCCCTTGCACACTGATACCCGTGCACGGCTGTAATGGGAAACATTTGAGTCTGGTTGCAAAGATTTGCTCAGTTGGAAATCTGTTCCTAACACAATGGTCAGATCGAAAGGAGTTTCATTACATGGCTGGGCATTTCTTCTTTCTTTGGGGAATATAAAAGGTGAGTGCAATACTTTCCAGTTTAAAGTTACCACAAAACTTCATAATCGTAACCTCAAAATCTACTGCAAAAATTATAGAGAACCAGAGGCCTTGAGCTGGCGGCGACTGCCTGTTTGGTCTTGGTTAAGTTCCAAAAAACCAGTGAGAGTTCAAAGCAGGGCCAGGGGCTACTCCACACTTTAATCACTGCTCCTCTTTCCCTTCCCTCTTCACTCCCGCTCTCCATCCTTTGGTATGAACTGCAGTATAGATCCGTTTCAATAACCCTGGACACTGTAGATCCTAGAACAACGAGGAAAGCGTCTCTCCTTATTGATACTGACAGGCCTTTTGGTCAGAAAATGTCCCTCAACAGATGTTAGAAAATGTGGTCATAAACCAGAAAGATATCTGTTACAATTTTTAAGGCCTTTTTATTTCCAACTCTCTACATTCCATTGGATAAGGTTTAATTTTTCTCTTTCTTTCTTCAGAAATCCCTCTCAAGGGTTCAGGATACAGGAAAAGTAGTTAACTATGCCTGAAGATAAGTTGCTGACTTCGCTTCTACTTTAGTCACCCCTTTCTGATCTTCCCAAGAAGAAATAAAGGATAAACATTAAGGACAATTATGAAGCAATACCCATAATAAAACAAGAATGAGTTCATTTTATTATTCAAGGTACTGTATTTGGAAATTGAATAATGCCTTTTTTTTTCCAGTCTAACCACTCTGGATGTTATTTCAATCCAATTATTTTGTTGGAAGAAGTTTTTAGATTATTTTAACTCTGGCTAATGAATACATCCCATTGATATTAAAAAGAACTGAGTTAGACACTGACTTTGAGGGCCCAGAAGTGAATTATTGTCTTAGAACTGACCTCATCTGAAATTCACTTACTATCAAATGGGCCACGCAGCATAGAAGAATTCACACTAAAATTCCTAATGATGACACAATCATTCTTCATAAATAAATAAACCTGGAGTTTTAACACTGTACTATAATGCCTTCTTCTTTCCCAAGAAAATATATTTTCTATAACATGAACCAAGTAAGTATGACAAATAAACAATGGAAAAGAGGGGAAAAAAACGAATGCAAATAATATGCTGACACAAGTGACAGTGATGACAATTGTATGTGGCTTTGCTTCTGAGTCACCCAGAACCCAAGTGAGTCCTCTACTTGCTGAAATAAGCATTCCCACCAGGCGTGGTGGCAAAGGCCTGTAATCCCAGCACTTTGGGTGGCCAAAGAGGGAGGATTGCTTGAGTCCAAGAGTTCAAGACCAGCCCAGGCAACATAGTGAGACCTTGTCTCTACACAACATAAACAAAAATGGCTGGGCGCGGTGGTTCAAGCCTGTAATCTCAGCAGTTTGGGAGGCCGAGGTGGGCAGATCACAAGGTTAGGAGTTTGAGACCAGCCTGGCCAACATGGTGAAACCCCGTCTGTACTAAAAAAATACAAAAATTAGCTGGGCACAGTGGTGCTCACCTGTAATCTCAGCTACTTGGGAGGCTGAGGCAGGAGAATTGCTTGAACCCAGGAAGCGGCGGTTGCAGTGAGCTGAGATCATGCCACTGCACTCCAGTCTGGACAATAGAGTGAGACACCATCTTAAAAAAAAAAAATTCAAAAAATTAACCAGGTATGGTGGCACATGCCTGTAATCCCAGCTACTCAGGAGGCAGATGCAGGAGAATTGCTTGAACCCGGGAGGCAGAGGTTGCAGTGAATCAAGATTGCGTCACTGCCGGGTGCGGTGGCTCACACTTGTAACCCCAGCACTTTGGGAGGCCGAGGCGGGCGGATCACGAGGTCAGGAGATCGAGACCACAGTGAAACCCCGTCTCTACTAAAAATACAAAAAATTAGCCAGGCATGGTGGCGGGCGCCTGTAGTCCCAGCTACTCGGAGAGGCTGAGGCAGGAGAATGGCGTGAACCCGGGAGGCGGAGCTTGCAGTGAGCCGAGATCGCACCACTGCACTCCAGCCTGGGTGACAGAGCAAGACTCTGTTTCAAAAAAAAAAAAAAAAAAAAAGACTGCACTCCAGCCTGGGTGACAGAGCAAGACTCTGTTTCAAAAAAAAAAGACTGCACTCCAGCCTGGGCGACAGAGCGAGACACCATCTCAAAACAACAACAACAACAACAGCAACAACAACAACGACAACTAAACAAAATTAGCTAAGCATGGTGGCATGCACCTGTAGTCCCAACTACTTGGGAGGCTGAGGTGGGAGGACTGCTTGACTCTGGGATGTTGAGGTTGTAGTGAGCTGAGATTCTGCCATTGCATTCCAGCCTGGGTGACAGAGCAAGCTCCTGTCTCTAAAAACAAAAACAAACAAATGAAAAGCATTCCCAATGTCTCACTTTTCCACTCACCGCAGCCCTACTCCCTCAATTCTGAGTTTTGGGAACAATAATGAAGAGTGCTGTTTTGTTTGTATTTTCATTGCAAATCTTCTGAATGCTGCACAAAGAATGCATGGTTGGCCAGGCGTGGTGGCTTAAGCCTGTAATCCCAGCATTTTGGGAGGCCAAGGCAGGCAGATCACTTGAGGTCAGGAGTTCAAGATCAGCCTGGCCAACATGGTGAAACCCCTGTCTCTACTAATAATACAAAAAAAAAAAAAAAAATTAGCCGAGTGTGGTGGCATTCGCCTGTAGTCCCAGCTATTCGAGAGGCTGAGGCAGGAGAATTGCTTGAACCTGGGAGGTGGAGGTTGCAGTGAGCTGAGATCGCGCCACTGCACTCCAGCCTGGGTGACAGAGTGAGACTCCGTTTCAAAACAAAACAAAACAAAACAAAGCAAAGCAACAACAAAAAAGAATGCATGGTTAGAGTGGGGAGGCCTGATAACATGACTGCAAGTGAAATTTGAGTATTATGGCAGATAGTATGTATCTCATCTCACATATTCTTTTTATTACATGACACTGACCTTCCTCCACTGAGACAGGTTGTTCCCTACCTTTGACCTTGGGAAAATCTTTATAACTGCCTCAGCAAATACAATGTGATGGAAATGATGAGATTTGATCTCTGAGGCTTGTCATGAAAGTCCATATAGTTTTTGGCTGACTCCCCCTCTCCCCGCTCAGGGACGCTCACCTTTGGAACACAGTCACCATGTTTGAGGAAGCCCAGGTCCACGTGGAAAAACCACTTGTAGGTGTTCCAATCCGTAGCCTTAGCTAAGAAGGGTTGCCTGGGTAGGTGGAGGATGGAACAAAGGTGAAGAAATGAAGTCAATATGCTGCTACTCAGGAATTAACCTACTCCACTAAGCGTACTGCATTTCCATATATATCAGGCACTGTTCTAGAAGCTGGGCCAGATGTGGTGGTGTGTACCTATAGTCCCAGCTACTCTGGAGGCTGAGGCAGGAGAATCGGTTGAGCCCAGTTGATAGAGGCTACAGTGAGCTATGATTGTGCCACTGCACTCCAGCCTGAGTGACAGAGCAAGACTCCTTTTTGTTTTTGAGGCAAGGTCTGGCTCTAGCGCCCAGGCTGGAGTGCAATGGTGCTATCTCTGCTCACTGCAACCTCGTACCCTCCAGCCCCCCACACCTGACTAATTTTTGTTTTCGTTTTTGCTTTTTTTTGAGATGGAGTTTAGTGAAACTCTTAGTGAAATAGTCAGTGGGATGTCAGCTCACTGCAACCTCTGCCTCCCAGGTTCAAGTGATTCTCCCACCTCAGCCTCCTGAGTAGCTGGGATTACAGGTGCCTGCCACCACTCTTGGCTCATTTTTGTACTTTTAGTAGAGATGGGGTTTCGCCATATTGGCTAGGTTGGTCTTGAACTCTTGACCTCAAATGATCTGCCCGCCTTGGCCTCCCAAAGTAATGGGATTATAGGCATGAGCCACTGTGCCTTGCCTGACACATGTTGATCCTTTTTTTTTTTTTTTTTTGAGACAGAGTCTCGCTCTATCGCCCAGGCTGGAGTGCAATGGCGCAATCTCGGCTCACTGCAAGCTCTGCCTCCCGGGTTCACGCCATTCTCCTGCCTCAGCCTCTCCGAGTAGCTGGGACTACAGGCGCCCACCACCACGCCCGGCTAATTTTTTTTGTATTTTTAGTAGAGACGGGGTTTCACTGTGGTCTCGATCTCCTGACCTCGTGATCCGCCCACCTCGGCCTCCCAAAGTGCTGGGATTACAAGCGTGAGCCACTGCGCCCAGCCACGTGTTGATCCTTAATAAACATCTTATACCCCAGACTCTATCTTAGCATCTGCTTCTGGAGAACCCACCTGCAACAGAGCGTTCTGTTGCCTTTGGTTGATTTGTAGGGTTTTTTTGTTTGTTTTTTGTTTTGTTTTTGGGGGCAAGGTCTTCCTCTGTCGCCCAGGCTGGAGTGCAGTGGTGTCATCATGGCTCATTACAGCCTCAACCTCCTGGGGCTCATGCAATCCTCCCCCTTCAGCCTCTGGGTAGCTGAGGCTATAGGCGCATGCCACCACACCTGGCTAATTTTTGTTTTTTTATATTTTTTGTAGAGATGGGGTTTTGTCATGTTGCTCTGGATGGTTTTTATCTCCTGAGCTCAAGCCATCCACCCATCTTGACCTCCCAAAGTGCTGAGATTACAGGCGTAAGCCACCATACCTGGCAATTTGTAGGGTTCTTTATCATTGATTACTTAACTATTTACCAAGTTAACTTACAATGTTTATTTTGTTAAGGCTTTAAAATATTCCATTTTGGGCCAGGCACTGTGGCTTATGCCTGTAATCCCAGCACTTTGGGAGGCTGAGGTGAGCAGATCATCTGAGGTCAGGAGTTAGAGATCAGTCTGGCCAATTGAAACCCTGTCTCTACTAAAAGATACAGAAATTAGCCAGGTGTGGTGCTGCATGCCTGTAATCCCAGCTACTCAGGAGGCTGAGGCAGGAGAATTGCTTGAACCTGGGAGGTGGAGGTTGCAGTGAGCCACGATCGTGCCACTCTACTCTAGCCTGGGTGACAGAGCAAGACTCTCTCAATATATATATATATTCCATTCCGATTATGATTCAGGAGAAAAGTGACTATTCTTAATGAAGATCAGGCTGAATATCACTGGAGTGCTCATTTGGAAAGGTTGGTAATGACTCTCTCATTGCTGCTAGTAATATATATTTGGCTGAAATTATACTTATTTTTATGAAATTACTGCATCAGCTGGCCATATACAGATTGCTGATTTTCTATTTTCTCAGCCACCATTCTGCTTTCTTTCTTTTTTTTTAGTGAAATTGTTCATTTATTTTTTATTTTTGTAGAGATGGGGGGTCTCACTATGTTGTCCAGGATGGCCTTGAACTCTTGGCCTTAAGTGATTTTCTTGCCTTCGCCTCCCAAAGTGCTTGGATTACATCTGCTGTTTTCTGATAATTTGATATGAATCATCAAATGCCCTGAAAAGAAAACTGCCGCCAGGCATGGTGGCTCATGGTTGTAATAATACCAGCACTTTGGGAGGCCAAGGTGGGAGGTTCACTTGAGACCAGCCTGGGCAACATAGTAAGACCCTGTCTCTCCAAAAACTTAAAAAATTAGCTGGATGTGGTGGTGAGTACCTGTAGTTCTGCTACTCCAGGGCCATAGGTGGGAGGATCACCTGAGCTATAGAGATTAAGGCTGCACATGGGCCCCATAGCTCAGTGGTTAGAGATTAAGGCTGCAGTGAGCCATGATTGCACCACTGCACTCCAGTCTGGGCAGCACAAGAGAGACCCTGTCTCCCCTACCTCCCCACAACCTGCCCCCCTCCCCAAAAGAAAAGAAAAGAAAAGAAAAACTGCTACAGATGACTAATATCAGGCTCACACCTAAGATTCCCTTCTCTATGGAATCTTGCCCCTTCAGGTCCTGGATGCCTTGGTACCACTCTGATGACACCCAACAGACGATTTCCCTCATCTCCATTTTGTTCATATATTCCTGGAGAGACTATGTTGGTCTGTTACAAATTAATCCGCCATGGCTGGAGGCAGAATTGTCAAGGGTCCCCTTCCCCTCAATTCATTAATTTTAACCAATAGAGGTGATTTCAAAGAGTAGATGTTATCTTTCAGTAAAGAAGAAGAGGAACTCAGATTAAAAGGTTAGTAGAAAAAAAGTTAGCTGTTTTTGATAAGACCAAGCAGGTTCTGGACATGTATGCATTGCTTTTTCAATTGCAATTGTGTTTCTTAGATTCATCCTTAATTAAAAAAACATGACTTTCACTTATGCACAAACACATTCAAATCTTAGCTCTTCATATTATTAGTTTTTGTTTCCGTTTGTCAGTTTTTTTAATCTCATTACTTTAGTTACACTTAATGAAAGAAAAGTCATCACAAATCAAATTTTCAAGAATTTAGGAACTCGTTCCTTTATTCGTAAAAAATCTTTAAATTTCTAGTTAACTCTCAATTATTTACAGTAACAAGTAGGATACCTTTCTTTTCATTATTTAAATCAATGAATAATTCAAAATTATCTTTGGCTTTGGACACAGGTTATAAATTGTTCGTTAAAGATTTATCTTCCTGGACCGGGCGCGGTGGCTCAAGCCTGTAATCGCAGCACTTTGGGAGGCCGAGGCAGGCGGATCACGAGGTCAGGAGATGGAGACCATCCTGGCTAACACAGTGAAACCCCATCTCTACTAAAACCCCGTCTCTACAAAAAAATTAGCCGGGCGTGGTGGCGGGTGCCTGTGAACCCAGGAGGCGGAGCTTGCAGTGAGCCGAGATCGCGCCACTGCACTTTATCTTCCTGATTATATTTTACTGAAACAAATATATTGACTTTTAATTGACCTGTCTTGGCCAAACTATATTTCCTTTTTCGTCTTGTTTTGTTTTATTTTTAGAGATGAGGTCTTGAGGCTGGGTGCAATGGCTCATGCCTGTAATCCCAGCACTTTGGGAAGCTGAAGCGGGCAGATTACCTGAGGTCAGGAGTTTGAGACCAGCCTGAGCAACATGGTGAAACCCCGTCTCTACTAAAAATACAAAATTAGCTGGGCATGGCGGTGCATGCCTGTAATCCCAGCTACTCGGGAGGCTGAGGCAGGAGAATCACTTGAACCCAGGAAGCAGAGGTTGTAGTGAGCCATGATCCCTCCATTGCACTTCAATCTAGGCAACAAGAGTGAAACCCTCTCTCAAAAAAAAAAAAAAAAACCAACAAAAACTAGAGTTGAGGTCTCACTTTGTCACCTAGGGTGGAGTGCAGTGATGCAATCACAGCTCACTGCAGCCTCAAACTCCTGGGCTCAAGGGATCCTCCCACCTCAGCCTCCCAAAGTGCTGGGATTATAGGTGTGAGACATTGTGCTCAATGTGACTTTTCCTTTCTACTGTGTATGTCAGAGTTTACATGTGCTTTTAAGATTGTATACATTCTTCATCGCTGTCTTAGTCCATTTAGTGCTCCTGTAACACAATACCATAGACTGGGTGATCTATAATCAACAGAAATTTGGGCCAGGCGGGGTGGCTCATGCCTGTAATCCCAGCACTTTGGGATGGCAGGTGGATCACTTGAGGCCAGGAGTTCAAGACCAGCCTGGCCTACATGGGGAAACCCTGTCTCTACTAAAAATAAAAAAATTGGCCAAGCATAGTGGCATGTGATTGTAGTCCCAGCTACTCAGGAGGCTGTGGCATGAGAATCGCTTGAACCCAGGAGGCAGAGGCTGCAGTGAGATTGTGCTACTGCACTCCAGCCTGGGTAACAGAGCAAGACTTTATCTAAAACCAAAACCAAAACCAAAACAAAAACTAACAAAAGTTATTGGCTCACAGTTCTGGAGACTGGGAAGTCCAAGATCATGAAGCTGGCACCTCATGAGACCCTTCTTGCTGTGTCATCCCACAGTGGAGGGCAGAGGGGCAAATGAGGAGGAGAGAGCAAAAGGAGGCTGAATTCATCATTTTATAAGAAACCTACTCCCTTAGCCAGTACAGTGACTCACGCCTGTAATCCCAACACTTTGGGAGGCCAAGGCATGCGGATCACTTGAGGTCAGGAGTCTGAGACTCCTGGGCAGCATGGCAAAACCTCTTTTCTACTGAAAATACAAAAATTAGCCAGGCATGGTAACACATGCCTGTAATTCCAGCTATTTGGGAGGCTGAGGCAGGAGGATCACTGGAGCCCATGAAGTGGAGGTTGCAGTGAGCAGATATCACACCACTGTACTCCAGCCTAGGCAACAGAGTGAGACCCTGTCTCAAAAAAGAAACCCATCCCATTCCCAAGATAACAGTGTTAATCCATTCATGAGGGTGGAGGCTTCATGGCCCAATCACTTCTAAAAGGTCTTACGTTTCAACACTGTTGTAGAGGGGATTAAGTTTCCAACACATGAATGCGGAACACATTCAAACTATAGTAATCAGTCATGTGGCATTTCATGGTCATATATAAGACACCCCACAATAATTAATTGTAGTGATTTGGAGTCCTCTATAAAAATGATCTTTTAACTGTGCATAGAGTTAAACTTTCTTTTCCTCCTCTGTATCTTTTTTTTTTTTTTTTTTGAGACGAAGTCTTGCTCTGTCGCCCAGGCTGGAGTGCAGTGGTGTGATCTTGGCTCACTGCAACCTCCACCTCCTGGGTTCAAGTGATTCTCCTGCCTCAGGTTCCGGAGTAGCTGAGACTACAGGCACGTGCTACTACGCCCAGCTAATTTTTGTATTTTTAGTAGAGACGGGATTTCACCATGTTGGCCAGGATGATCTCGATCTCTTGATCTTGTGATCTGCCCGCCTCAGCCTCCCAAAGTTTAGGGATTACAGGCGTGAGCCACTGCGCCTGGCCGGTCGATCTTAATAATAACAACAATATGTGCCTCCCTTGTGCTTTGTATTCCTTTGTATTCAAGGAATTTCAGAGACTTTAAGTCAGCAAAAAACCCCAAATAGCTGGTCAGGAACTCCACTATCAAGATGAAGAAAACAGAGATAGCCAGATGTGGAGGCTCACACCTGTAACCCAGTACTTTGGGAGGCCGAGGAGGGAGAATTGCTTGAAGCCAGGAGTTTGAGACCTGCCTGGGCAGCAAAGCAATACTCCCTCTCTAAAAAAAATCATATACACACACACACACACACACACACACACACACACACATGCACGCCTGTTTGTGTAGATTAGAATAGGATACAGATCTATTGACAAACGCTGCTAGAAAAATAATCTTCCCCCAGCAGCCTGCTGGGATTCAGTACCTGTCAGAAGGCATTGAAACTTTGCCCAGCACAGCAAAAGCTATTTCACTAGGAATTTCTTTCTTTGCTTCTTTTTTTTTTTTTTTTTTTGAGATGGAGTCTTGCTCTGTAGCCAGGCTGGAGTGCAGTGGCTCGATCTAGACTCACTGCAACTTCTGCCTCCTGGGTTCAAGCGATTCTCCTCCCTCAGCCTCCCGAGTAGCTGGGACTACAGGCGCCCACCACTACACCTGGCTTAATTTTTTTTTTTTTATTTCAGTAGAGACAGGATTTCACCATGTTGCCCAGGTTGGTCTCGAACTCCTGAGCTCAGGCAATCCGCCCCCCTTGGCCTCCCAAAGTGCTAGGATTACAGGTGTGAGCCACCGCGCCCGGTCTTCACTAGGAATTTCTTTTAAGGAGACTCTCGTACTGTCTCTGTGACATGGGAACAGCTTACTTCATTAAACAAGATAGCCTTACTCAAATGGGCCTGCTTCTTGCCAAGATCTCTATATATTTTTATTTATTTATTTATTTATTTATTTATTATTTTTTTTTTGAGACGGAGTCTCGCTCTGTCGCCCAGGCTGGAGTGCAGTGGTGCGATCTCGGCTCACTGCAAGCTCCGCCTCCCGGGTTCACGCCATTCTCCTGCCTCAGCCTCTCCGAGTAGCTGGGACTACAGGTGCCCGCCACCGCGCCTGGCTAATTTTTTGTATTTTTAGTAGAGACGGGGTTTCACCGTGGTCTTGATCTCCTGACCTCGTGATCCGCCCGCCTCGGCCTCCCAAAGTGCTGGGATTACAAGCGTGAGCCACCGCGCCCGGCCTTATATTTTTAATTCTCAAGGCAGTCACTATGACTTAATGACTTATACTCAATGTGCGTCCAGTTAGTTTGTTCATTTACGTAGGGATTAATTTTAGACCTCACTTGTGTAGGTAGCATCCAGTTACCAGTGCTCCACTGTAAACGGCATACAAGGTCCTTCTTGTTGAGATTCCCACGTCCCTATTCAAGGGATTCTCCTGCCTCAGCCTACTGACTAGCTGGGATTACAGGCATGTGCCACCCTGCCCAGCTAATTTTGTATTTTTAGTAGAGACAGGGTTTCTCCATGTTGGTCAGGCTAGTCTGGAATTCCTGACCTCAGGTGATCTGCCCTACTCAGCCTCCCAAAGTGCTGGGATTACAGGTGTGAGCCACCACGTCTGGCGTATTATCTAATTTTTCTTTGAAATTTAGTTAATTTTGCTTTGGGTCTTTCACATACCCAGGCTCACCTCTTATATCTGCTTGACCTTGCCATTCCTTATAGAGACAAAATGAATAAAGAGAAGGACATTGGAGGAGAGAACATTTTTGTTCTTTATTCTTCATGACTATGAGCTGCAAAGATCTTTAGGAAACTCCTACAGGAATCTATACTTCAGAGAAAGGAGGGCAGAGGGAAGTTGCTGAAATATATCTGATTGTGTAGCTGGCCAGGGAAGAGAGAGACTTTGGTCATAAGGAACAGATGGTGATGATGGGATAAGAGGTCTGAGGCCAATCTTGGGACTAGCAGAAGAAAATGGAAAGTCTTCTGGAAAACCATCTGTGTCAGGAGCTCTCTCACGCATGGTCTAATTGAGTGTTCCCAAATGTCTTCCTTGGAACTCTAGTCCCAGGAGATGTCTCGTAAGAAGAGGAATCTGGGTTTAAATATGTTTGGGAGATGCTACATACCACATTATTGTCTTGAAGAAGTCCTACAATAAGAAACCCATTTAGGCTGGGCGCGGTGGCTCACGCTTGTAATCGCAGCACTTTGGGAGGCTGAGGCGGGTGGATCACGAGGTCAGGAGATCGAGACCACGGTGAAACCCCGTCCCTACTAAAAGTACAAAAAATTAGCTGGGCGTGGTGGCGGGCGCCCGTAGTCCCAGCTACTCGGAGAGGCAGAGGCAGGAGAATGGCATGAACCCGGGAGGCGGAGCTTGCAGTGAGCCGAGATCACGCTACTGCACTCCAGCCTGGGTGACAGAGCGAGACTCCGTCTCAAAAAAAAAAAAAAAAAAAAAAAAAAAAAAAAAAAAAGAAATACATTTAGAGTCTGGGTGCGGTGGCTCATGCCTATAATCCCAGCACTTTGGGAGCCCGAGGTGAGCGGATCACGAGGTCAGGAGGTCAAGACCAGCCTGACCAACATGGTGAAACGCTGTCTGTACTAAAAATACAAAAATTGGCCGGCTGTGATGGTGCATGTCTGTAATCCCAGCTACTCAAGAGGCTGAGGCAGGAGAATCACCTGAACCTGGGAGGCAGAGGTTGCAGTGAGCCGAGATCACACCACTGTACTCTAGCCTGGGCGACAGAGCGAGACTCTGCCTCATAAAAAAAAAAAAAAAAGAAAAATTCATTTAGCGTTTCTTCTTCATCTCGTTAGCAGGATTGCCATGTCAAAGGAGATGTGCATTTAAAATGTTGGAAGATATTGCAAATTTACATATATTTCTATGTCAACTGATGATGTATGAGACCTCCTTGTGACCTAGCATTTCCTTTTTTTTTTGAGACAGAGTTTCACTCTTGTTGCCCAGGCTGGAGTGCAATGGCATGATCTCGTCTCACTGCAACCTCTGCCTCCTGGGTTCAAGCAATTCTTCTGCCTCAACCTCCCAAGTAGCTGGGATTACAGACATGTGCTACCATGTCCAGCTAGTTTTGCATTTTTAGTAGAGACGTAGTTTCTCCATGTTGGTCAGGCTGGTCTCGAACTCCTGACCTCAAGTGATCCATCCGCCTCAGCCTCCCAAAGTGCTGCGATTACAGGTGTGAGCCACCGCGCCCGGCCCCCCTTTTTATTTTTTGAGACGAAGTCTTGCTCTTTTGCCCAGGCTGGAGTGCAGTGGAATGATCTCGGCTCACTGCAACCTCTGCCTCCCGGGTTCAATCGATTCTCCTGCCTTATCCTCCTAAATAGCTGGGATTACAGGCACCTGCCACCATGCCTGGCTAATGTTTTTGTATTTTTAGTAGAGATGGGGTTTTGCCATGTTGGCCAGGCTGGTCTCAAACTCCTAACCTTAGGTGATCCACCCGCCTTGGCCTCCCAAAGTGCTGGGATTACAAGAGTGAGCTACTGCGCCCAGCCAGCATTTCCCATTTTTATTTGAGTGTGGAAACTTCTTTTTTGGTAACTCCTATTAATATTCCATACAGCTGATGTTCCAGAAAATAGTTTGGGAATAGGGTCTATCTTATTCTGAATTTTTCAAACTTTTTAATATTTTTGATACTGGTCTATTTTTAGTCTTCTACAATCTGTGTACAGTGTGCATTACTATCTTCTTTCTATAAATGAAGAAGTGAAACTCAGAAAGAAACTTGCCACTTCTTATGAGGTACACTGTCTCTTAACCCCTAACCTACTGAACCCTGCCCTAGGGCACAGATGACAGCTGAGCCTGTACTTGCTGCAACATCCACTTCTACTGCTAGGGGTTGAAACTCTAGACCCCTTTCCTCTGCAAGGATTGTGCAGTACACAATTGTTCGTTTCTATGGTCTTTTTAGCACAGTTGTCTGTTACCAGTGCATTGCAGGTTATTAGCTACGGTGGCTTTTCTCTGTAATTCTATCTGCCATATATTGGAGCCTTTTTTTGTTTTAATTTTTTATTAAAAAAAAAAATGGAGATGAGATCTCACTATGTTGCCCAGGCTGGTCTCAAACTCCTGGGCTCAAGTGATCCTCCTGCCTTTGGAGGCCAAGGCGGGCAGATCACGAGGTCAAGAGATAGAGGCCATCCTGGCCAACATGGTGAAACCCCGTCTCTACTAAAAATACAAAAATTAGCTGGGTGTGGTGGTGTGTGCCTGTAGTCCCAGCTATCGGGAGGCTGAGGTAGGAGAATCACTTGAATCCGGGAGGTGGAGTTTGCAGTGAGCCGAGTTCGTGCCACTGTACTCCAGCCTGGTGTCAGCGTGAGACCCTGCCTCAAAAAGAAGGAAAAAAAAAAGGAGAGATATACTTCTTGTTTTTCCTTAATTATTTTTAAATTATTTTTTAAAAGAGACAGGGTCTCACTATGTTGCCCAGGCTGATCTTGAACTCCTGGGTTCAAGGGATCCTCTTGCCTCAGGCTCCCGAAATGCTGGGATTACAGGCATGAGCCACCATGCCCAGCCAAGATACACTTCTTAGAAGGTATTGTCATCTTTATTTAAGGCTCGGAGAGGCTGTTGCTTGCCCAAGTTTTCATAGAACCAAGATTCACACAGTTTTGTTGGACTTCTTCAAAGGATACTGCCTTTTTTGGAAACATGTTTTGAGCTCCAGGCAACCACCAATGTTTGGAACCCACCTTATTGCATAATTTGGGACTACCCTGATCTTAAACCTCATTGACAATGATTGGCTGCTTTTGACTCTAGAAATTACTCTCCTGTGTCTCCTGAGTCCTGTGTGCCTATCCATTGTTTAAGATCTGCTTTGGTCTAAACAGAGTTAAGGCCAGGCATGGTGGCTCATGCCTATAATCCCAGGGCTTTGGGAAGCCAAGGCGAAAGGATCATTTGAGCTCAGGAGTTCAAGACCAGCCTGGGCAACATTGCCAAAACTGGCCTCTATAAAGAAAAAAAAACAAAAAACAAAAAACTGGGCATGAGGAGTACCTGTAGTTCAAGCTACTCAGGAGGCTGAGGCGGGAGGATCCCTTGAGTTCAGGAGTCTGAGGCTACAGTGAGCTTTGATTGCACTACTGCACTTCAGCCTGGAAAACACAGTAAGACTCTGCCTCTAAATAAAATAAAATAATATAAAATAAAATATAGACAGGCGCAGTGGCTCACGCCTGTAATCCCAGCACTTTGGGAGGCCGAGGGGGGCGGATCATAAGGTCAGGAGTTTGAGACCAGCCTGGCCAATATGGAGAAACCCTGTCTCTACTAAAAATACAAAAAATTAGCCAGGTGTGGTGGCACATGCCTGTAATCCCAGCTACTCGAGAGGCTGAGGCAAGAGAATTGCTTGAATCCAGGAGGTGGAGGTTGCAGTGAGCTGAGATCATGCCACTACACTCCCACCTGGGCGACAGAGTGAGACTCTATCTCAAACAACAACAACAACAACAGAGTTAGCTATGATATGATGCATTCTTATCCCCTACTCCTCGTGATCTCCCGAATCTTTCCCCCTCTTTCCTCCTGTCCCTCTGTCCTTCTCTTTCCTTCATTTTTTACAAGACTGGCGAGGTTTTGTCTTCTCTCACGATGTAACATCTTCATCTTCTGCCCAGTTGGGCATCAAACAAGTGATTTTATGAAAGAAATCAAGACGAGGCTGGGCTTGGTGGCTCATGCCTATAATCCCAGCACTTTGGGAGGCTGAGATGGGCGGATCACCTGAGGTCAGGAGTTCAGGACCAGCCTGGCCAACATGGGAAAAGCTGGTCTCTACTAAAAATATAAAAATTAGCTGAGCACGGTGGCACACGCTTGTAATCCCAGCTACCTCAAGAATTGCTTGAACCCAGGAGGCAGAGGTTACAAGACAGAAGGCAAAGTCGGTGATTCTCAGTCATTTTCCCTGCAGCCCACTTCCCCCACTTCTGTCCTCATTCATCTCCTACCCCAATTTTTCCTACCTCTGCCTACACCTTCTTACTTCCTGCCTGTCCCCAGCTAGGGAGGTTTTCCCATAGCTGGAGATTTTCCCTAAAGGGACGAAGCCTGGGGAAGGAGGATAAAGGCATAGAATAGACCCAGTGTGGAAGAGGCGTGAGGGTGAGGGGCACTTGGGCAAGGTGCATGGATGGAAATGAAGGAGAGGAAAGGTCTTCCCATCTATACAGGGCTGAGGACGCACAGCTGCAGAGTGACCACAAGGAAGCTGAGGAAAGAGCAGCGGGGATGGAAGGAGACAGACATGGAAGGCAGGAGGGGGCCTGCAGAGAGGCAGAGTCACAGAGCGCACGACACAAGGCTGAGGCAGGTGACAACACAGACATTCTGGAGAACAGAAGGGCATTCAGGGAGGAGAGCCAAGGCCACATAGGGTTGACTTTTTTTTTTTTTAAGGATTAAGAATGAATCACTGTTTTCATAAGCATCAGTGCACATGCCATATGTTAGGTGCTGCCGGAGTAGAAAACCCCAGACCACGACTTAGAACAGGCCCAGCAGCCTCACGCTCTGCCCTGACGGGGCCCTGTGGGAGAGCTCCTGGGCTTAGCTTTCCCCAGAGATGAGGTAATCTCCTCAGGCATCTCTGGGGACGTGATCTTCACTCCCTCCCTCCTCTAAAGTGAAATCCAAACCAATATAAGCCCTGTAAACCTTCCTCGATGGCTCCAAGGTTAGAAGAGAAGTGGAAGTTAGCCACATCATTAATGACAGATCCCCTGGTGAAGGCTCAGTAAACACTCGGTAATTAATAACAGAGAAAAGAGGAACAGGATAGTAATTTGGATCATAGACTCCTTTGAAAATCTGATGAAAGCTATGGACTGTCTCCCCAGAAAAAAGCACATGTACATATACACACCAGGTTCAATAAAATAGTGTCTGGATGTTTGTTAAAATCCTGAGGCAAAGGCCAAGGGTTGGGGGGGCCATGGACCCCTGAATAAGAAGCCCTGACTTAGAGTACATGAAATAGTTTTGCATCTGTGATCTGTTTTGTCTGGCCAAGGCCCTGGAGATAGGGCAGATGCTGCCTGTGTGGGACAGGCAAAGAGACCTGGGCACAGAGGAGGACTGACTTGCCCCCTGCCTGTGCGAGGAGGTAGTGTGGAGCTAAATTTAGAACACCTACCTCCATGGCCAGTCTTGTCTTATCACTCACTGTAAATTTGGAACCTGCTGTTAGAAAGACAAACTTTTCATTTTTTCTTACATTTTTGGGTAGTTAATTGGGGTTTTTAGAAAAGGGGAGAAATTAAAGGCCAGGCGTGATGGCTCACACCTGTAATCCCAGCACTTTGGGAGGCCGAGGAGGAAGGATCGCTCGAGGCCAGTAGTTTGAGACCAGCCTCGGCAACATAGTGAGACCCAGTCTCTATAAAAAAAAATAATAATAATAAAATAAAATAATAAAGGCTGGGTGCAGTGGCTCACGCCTGTAATCCCAGCACTTTGAGAGGCCGAGGCGGGCAGATTACCTGAGGTCAGGAGTTCAAGATCAGCCTGGGCAACACGGTGAAACCCCATCTCTACTAAAAATACAAAATTAGCTGGGCGTGGTGACACATGCCTGTAATCCCAGCTACTTGGGAGGCTGAGGCAGAATTGCTTGAACCTGGAGGGTGGAGGATGTGGTGAGCCAAGATTGTGCCATTGCACTCCAGCCTGGGCAACAAGAGTAAATCTCCATCTCGCCAACAAAAAAAAAAAGAAAAAAAAGAAAAAAAAATAATAAAAATTAACTAGGCATGGTGGTGTGTGCCTGTAGTCCCAGCTACTTGGGAGGCTGAGATGGGAGGATAGCTTGAGCCCAGGAGTTTGAGGCTACAGTGAGATTTGATGGTGCCACTGCACTCCAGTCTGGGCGACAGAGCAAGACCCTGTCTCAAAAACAAAACAAAACAAAAAAACAAAAAAAAAAAAAAGAAAAGAAGAGAAAAGACTGTATTTTCAGGGCTTCAGGGATCATTTCTACAGTTTCTTACTAGACAAGTTTTTCTGAACGTGTAGAGCACTAAAATCAGGCCTGATGTGGTGGTTCACACCTGTAATCCCAGCACTTTGGGAGGCCGAGGCGGGCAGATCACCTGAGGTCGGGAGTTTGAGACCAGCCTGGCCAACATGGTGAAACCCTGTCTCTACTAAAAATACAAGAATTAGCTGGGCATGGTGGCCCGTGTTTGTAATCTCAGCTACTTGAGAGGCTGAGGCAGAAGAATCACTTGAACCCAGGAGGCAGAGGTTGCAGTGAGCCGAGATGGAGCCATTGCACTACAGCCTGGGCAACAACAGCGAAACTCCGTCTCCAAAAAAAAAAAAAAAAAAAAAATAGAACTCCATCCAGTCATCACCGGAAGTGAGCTGACTGGAGCTAAACCTCAGAACTGTGTGAGCTGAGCAGTTACAAGACACTAGGAAGCTAAAAAAACTGGTGGATGAAGTTATTAAGAGTATGAAACCCAAATCAACAGCCACCACGTTTTCAAAACAGATTTGTAAAAATTGCATTTGTTACACTGTATAGAAACTTTTTTTTTTTTGAGATGGAGTTTTGCTCTTGTTGCCTAGGTTGGAGTGCAGTGGTGCGATCTCAGCTCACTGCAATCTCCACCTCCTGGGTTCAAGTGATACTCCTGCCTCACCCTCCTCAGTAGCTGGGACTACAGGTGTCCACCAACACACCCGGCTATTTTTTTTTTTTTTTTGAGATGGAGTTTGCTCTTGTTACCAGGCTGGAGTGCAATGGTACCATCTTGGCTCACTGCAACGTCTGCCTCCTAGGTCCAAGTGATTCTCCTGCCTCAGCCTCCCGAGTAGCTGGGATTACAGGCATGCGCCACCACGCCTGGCTAATTTTGTATTTTTAGTAGAGATGGGGTTTCGCCATGTTGATCAGGCTGGTCTCAAACTCCCGACCTCAGGTGATCCGCCCACCTCTGCCTCTCAAAGTGCTGGGATTACAGGCGTGAGCCCCCGAGCCCAACCAGAGACTTTTAAAATTAAATAAATATCAAACTACGTTCTTAAAAAAGAAAAAAGTGGGGGAGAAATTAGCTTGTGGTTCCTCTTTACTATTTTGTGACATCAACAGCACATTCTCACAGCTTCTTCTTCCTTCTACACTCAAAATACAAGATGAGGGGAAATCTACTGGGTTTGAGATCCAGTAAGAAAGAAAGTGCTTCTTAATAGAAGGTAATAGGAATAACAGCCATCCATATTACAGTTGCTGCCTCTTTCCCTTTGTCAGAAAAATGGGGTCCATTTATGACTGGATGACAAATCCTACAGGGCTCAGAGTTAATAGAAACCCTGCAATGCAGTCAGGACGTGCTGACTTCTTGTGCAGTCTTTTAATGGGCGCAAGGACCAGGCAACCTTCCAGCCACTTGACAGTCTGAAAACTCTTCTTGCCTAGTTAGGCCCTCTGTTTCCTTTAGTGTTTAATAATGGAATAATGTGTGCTCATAACAGGTAAGTCATGGAAAATGAGCGTGATACTGCGTTAGAGGTTATACTTCATGAGGGGATGAACTGGTGTGAGCTTATGTTTTGTTTTGTTAGGATTTTATTTTGTTGGGTTTTTTTTTTTTTTTTGAGATGGAGTTTTGCTCTTGTTGCCCAGGCTGGAGTGCAGTGGCGCGACCTTGGCTCACCGCAACCTCCACCTCCCAGGTTCAAGCAATTCTCCTGCCTCAGCCTCCCGAGTAGCTAGGATTACAGGCATGTGCCACCATGCCTGGCTAATTTTTTTTTGTATTTTTAGTAGAGACGGAGTTTCTCCGTGTTGGTCAGGCTGGTCTTGAACTCCTGACCTCAGGTGATCCACACGCCTCAGCCTCCCAAAGTGCTGAGATTACAGGCGTGAGCCACCGCGCCCAGCTGTTGGGATTTTAATAGTTTCTTTCTTTTTATTTTTTTTTGTCTTTGGAATATCCCCTAGTATAATAGTTTGTATAACTCTTTTTTTTTTTTTTTTTTTTTTTTTTTTTTTTTTTTTTGAGACGGAGTCTTGCTCTGTCGCCCAGGCTGGAGTGCAGTGGCGCAATCTCGGCTCACTGCAAGCTCCGCCTCCCGGGTTCACGCCATTCTCCTGCCTCAGCCTCTCCGAGTAGCTGGGACTACAGGCGCCCGCCACCACGCCCGGCTAATTTTTTTTTTTTTTTTTTTGTATTTTTAGTAGAGGCGGGGTTTCACCGTGGTCTCGATCTCCTGACCTCGTGATCCGCCCGCCTCGGCCTCCCAAAGTGCTGGGATTACAAGCGTGAGCCACCGCGCCCGGCCAATAGTTTGTATAACTCTTAATGCACAATGTACATAAAAACCATCCAGGGTGCTTGTTCAAAACTCCCAAGCCCCAAATGCTAGACTAAAAGCGTGATTCCAGAGGTCTAGCACAGGGCTGGGAGTCTGCAATTTACAAAGTTCCAGGAGTGGCTTTGAAAAAATTCTAAAATGAAGGAGTTTTGATTGTGCACATTTTAATGCTTATGGTAATTCACTGCTTCCTACTCTCATCGTACTTTCTGGATATCCCCCTTCTTGAAGTAAGACATTTTTCGCTGTTTTGGAGAACAGCAACAGTATGTAAACACGTACTTTGTATAAGACATTATGCTAAGTGCTGAGGCAGATCAAAGAATAAAGGATTTGGTTCCTGCCCTCCAAGAGATTAGGCTAGAAATAGGAAGTGCACAAGCCCACGGATAACTACAAAAGAAGGCATGAGATAGCGAGTGCTGGGAAGGGGAGGGGACTGGGTATCCAGGCTGGCTGTTGGTAGAACGGGCTAGAAGTGGGAGATGTTTCAGGTTGGCGTAAAACAGGATTGTGAGTTTGTAAACAGTTGTTCATTTTTTGCCAATAAGATTGTTTTTCCTTTTAGTGGTAACAGCACCTCGTTTCCTCCTTGGAGAACTTCCCACCTTTGCCACAAGTTGTCTAAGTGGTATTGGCCTCTTTTGCGTCAAGGACTGGGCATCCATTTAGACAAAGCAGATTCAGTTTCCCTGGAATTTGGAATTTGAACTCTGACCTTCCTTCCCTTCCTTCCTTCCTTCCTTCCTTCCTTCCTTCCTTCCTTCCTTCCTTCCCTCCCTCCCTCCATCCTTCCCTCCCTCCCTCCCTCCTTCCTTCCTTCTTTCCTTCCTCTCTCTCTCTTTTTTTTGGAGAAAGGGTTTCATCCTTTCCTCCAGGTTGGAGTGGAATGGTGCGATCTTACTTCACTGAGGCTTCGAAATCCTGGCTCAAGCAATCCTGCCGTCTCAGCCTCCCTAGTAGCTGGGACTACAGGCACATGCCACCATGCCCAGCTAATTAAAAAAAAAAAAAAAAAATTTGTAGGGACCAGTGTGGTCTCACACCCCAGAGCTCAAGTGATCCCCCTGCATCAGCCTCCCAAAGTGCTGGGATTACTTGTGTGAGCCACTGCACCTGGCCTGAATTCTGAGTTTCTTTTCTTTTCTTTTCTTTTTGTTTTTGAGATGGGGTTTTACTTTGTCACCCAGGCTGGAGTGTGTTGGCGTGGTGAGTTCAGCTCGCTGCCGCCTCGATCTCCCAGATTCAAGGGATCCTCCCACCTCACCCCTCAAGTAACTGGGACTACAGTTGTGCACCACCATGCCTGGCTAATTTTTATATTTTTTGTAGAGACGGGGTTTCACCATGTTGCTCAGCTGGTCTCGAACTCCTCAGCTCAAGCCATCCACCCACCTCAGCCTCCCAAAATGCTGAGATTACAGGTATGAGCTACGGTGTCCGGCCTGAACTCTGAATTTCTTTCTTTCTTTCTTCTTTCTTTCTTTCTTTCTTTCTTTCTTTCTTTCTTTCTTTCTTTCTTTCTTCTTTCTTTCTTTCTTTCTTTCTTTCTTTCTTTCTTTCTTTTCTTTTTTCTTTCTTTCCTTTCTTTCTCTCTTTATTTCTCTCTCTCTCTCTTTCCTTCCTTCCTTCTTTCTTTTCTTTTTCTTTTTTTTTTTTTTTAGATGGAGTCTTGCTCTGTCACCCAGGCTGGAGTGCAGTGGTGCAGTGGTGTGATCTTGACTCACTGTGACCTCTGCCTTCCAGGTTCAAGTGATTATTCTCCTGCTTCCGCCTCCCCAGTAGCTGGGATTACAGGCAGCTGCCAACATGCCCAGCTAATTTTTGCATTTTTTAGTAGAGATGGGGGTTTCAGCATGTTGGCCAGGCGGGTCTCAAACTGCTGACCACAAGTGATCCACCCGCCTTGGGCTCCCAAAGTGCTGGGGTTACAGGTGTGAGCCACCGCACCCTGCAGAACTCTGAGTTTCTAAAAGAGAATCACTAGATCTGATTTATCCTGATGGCAGGGCTGTAAATATACTGTTCTTTTTCTCCTGCAGCCTGCAGCCAGGTACTTATTTTTCCTAGGACCTGACTCTTTACCTTTTCTTTCAGTTCTTCCCAGTAAATTTCTTCTCACTTTCTCTCTCTCTCTTTTTTTTTCTCCAGTAAATTTCTTAATTGTTTTAGGTAACCACAGTTGAAATCTGTTGCTTGAAGCCAGTCCCCCCACTTTTTAAAATAATTTAAATTTTGTTTTTAAGAAACAGGGTCTTGCTATATTGGCCAGGCTTGTCGTGAACTCATGGACTCAAGTGATCCTCCAGCCTTGGCTTCCCAAAATGCTGAGTTTACAGGTGAGCCATGTTGCCCGACCACCAAAATCCACAATAGATATAGTGAACGAGGAAGCACAAATTTTATTCAAGGTACACCAGGAACCCGTGTTTGGGTGAAGAGCAATGTTCTGGTACAAAAAAAGATGGAGATGAGGCTGCATAAATATGTTGAGATGAGACATCAGGAACTCAAGTTCTTTGAGAGGTAGTTAGTTACTAGAGAGGTTCTTGTCTTGGCTGCATGACCAATTGGTAGGATGTTAGAAGGAGATTCAAGCATTAGATGAAATGACCTTAAAGTTCATTTCAACCTAAGATTCTAAAACTCTTGTCAAGTCATTTGTGGTCAGTGTCTGAGCCCAGTAAAGTATACCTCAGCAACCTGAGACAATCACAGCTCAGAGTGGCGAAGAATACACAGATTTGAGTTGTCACAGGATCAGCTGTAGTTCCTTTCCCACGCACCTCAGCTGTTACAGAATCTCAACTCTAAACATGTAAACCAGCCCAGAGGATTTGGGCAAGCCTGCATTCTACTTGGAGAAAGATAATTTTGTTTTTCCTGCAAGGGGCAATCATTTGTAAGCCATCTGAGTTATGCTTGGCTCTTAAAGCAACAGTTACTTTAATAAAAAATTCAACTTCTGGGAAATTTCAACTACCTCTCTGCATAGTTCTTTCATTCCCAGTGGGATTTGGCTTGGGCCTTAAAAAAGGAGGAAATTGACTGGCTGGGCGCGGTGGCTCACGCCTGTAATCCCAGCACTTTGGGAGGCCAAGGCGGGCGGATCACGAGGTCAGGAGATCGAGACCAGGCTGGCCAACATGGTAAAACCCTGTCTCTACTAAAAAAAAAAAAAATACAAAATTAGCCGGGTGTGGTGGCGGGCGCCTGTAGTCCCAGCTACTCGGGAGGCTGAGGCAGGAGGATCGCTTGAACCCGGGAGGTGGAGGTTGTGGCGAGCCGAGATCACGCCGTTGCACTCCAGCCTGGGTGACAGAATGAGACCCTGTCTCAAAAAAAAAAAAAAAAAAAAGGAGGAAATTTTCATGGTACTACTCATTTCAAACCACGCTGCTAGAGTATAGTTGTGAATGATGCTGGAGTGAGAAGCAGAAGAAAATGAGATGAATTTATGATTTATTTCAGTCCCCTAAATTCTCAAAGTGTTTTTACATTTTTTTTTTTTTCCTGGAGATCGAGCTACCTACTCACAAAGCTTGTACGTTCCGGGACTGGGAAATAAAACCATTATGAGGATTTGTTTTGAACCATCTTGGCTCCTAAGGATGGGTTATAAATCAGCCTTCACACTTAGCCCCTGCTATTTACTAGTGGCTGCCAAAGATCATCAGGAGCAGGCCATTTTTTCGTTTCAGCACATCTCTGAGGGCATCCTTCATCATAGAATGTCTTAGGTTTCTGTGGCAAGACGGCTTTTTTTTTTTTTTTACGGAGTTTTGCTCTTGTTGCCCAGGTTGGAGTGCAATGGTGCGATTTTGGCTCACCGCAACCTCCGCCTCCCGTGTTCAAGCAATTCTCCTGCCTCAGCCTCATGTGTAGCTGGGATTACAGGCATCAGCCACCATGCCTGGCTAATTTTTGTATTTTTAGTAGAGATGGTGTTTCTCCATGTTGGTCAGGCTGGTCTTGAACTCCCGACCTCAGGTGATCTGCCCGCCTCAGCCTCCCAAAGTGCTGGGATTACAGGCATGAACCACTGCGCCCGGCCTTTTTTCTTTTAGATGGAGTCTTGCTCTGTCGCCCAGGCTGGAGTGCAGTGGGGTGATCTCCGCTCACTGCAAGCTCTGCCTCCCGCCTGCATTCTCCTGCCTCAGCCTCCCAAGTAGCTGGGACTATAGGCACCCGCCACCTGCCATCATGCCCGGCTAATTTTTTTTATTTATTTTATTTTTATTTTTAGTAGAGCCAGGGTTTCACCATGTTAGCCAAGATGGTCTCCATCTCCTGACCTCATGATCCGCCTGCCTCGGCCTCCCAAAGTGCTGGGATTACAGGCCTGAGCCACCGCGCCTGGCCACAAGATGGCTTTTCATTCAGCAAGCACATAGGTGTTTGCTGTATGATGAATGGGGCATAATTTAAAATTTGGTGGGATGTCTTATAAACGACGTGGTTTTTTTCTGAAACCTACAGAACACAGAAATGACAAAGAGCATACAGTGCCAATATTCACTGAATGAGCATTTATTGAGCACATATTATGTTCTGGACAATGAAGAAACATAATCTCTCTCTACTGTTGAACAACTCAGTCCTACAGGAGAAATATATTTAAATATATACATATAGTTTGCTTGTTTCGTTTTGTTTTTTGACATAAGGCCTCGCTCTGTTGCCCAGGCTGGAGTGCAGTGGCACAATCACGGCTCACTGTAGCCTCCCAGGCTCAAGTGATCCTTCTGCCTCAGGCTCCTGCCTAGCTGGGACTGTCAGCATGCGCCACTATGCCTGGCTAATTTTCATAATTATTATTTTTTTGTAGAGACAGGGTCTTATAATGTTGCCCAGACTGGTCTCCAACTCCTGGGCTCAAGCAATCATCCCTCCTTAGCCTCCCAAAGTTCTGGGAGTATAGGTCTGAGCCTGAGGGGGAAGGATCATTTGAGCCTGGGAGGCTTCAGTGAGCCGTGATTGTGCCACTGCACTCCAGCCTGGGCAACAGAGGAAGACCTTGTTGCTCAAAAATATGTATTTTGAGACTGGGTCTCACACTGCTGTCTAGGCTAGAGGTAGTGGTGTGACCACGGCTCATTGCAGCCTCCAACTCCAGGGCTCAATTGATCTTCCCACCTCAGCCTCCTGAGTAGCTGGGAGTACAGGTGCATGCCACCATGCTGCCTAATTTTCTTTTTTCTTCCTTTCCTTTCCTTTCCTTTCCTTTCCTTTCCTTTCTTTCCTTTCCTTTCCTTTCCTTTCCTTTCCTTTCCTTTTTTTTTTTTTTTTTTTGACGGAGTCTCGCTGTCGCCCAGGCTAGAGTGCAGTGGCATGATCTCGGCTCCCTGCAGGCTCCGCCCCCCGGGGTTCACGCCATTCTCCTACCTCAGCCTCCTGCGTAGCTGGGACTACAGGCGCCCGCCACCTCGCACGGCTAATTTTTTGTATTTTTAGTAGAGACAGGGTTTCACCATGTTAGCCAGGATGGTCTCGATCTCCTGACCTCGTGATCCGCCCGCCACGGCCTCCCAAAGTGCTGGGATTACAGGCATGAGCCACCACGCCCGGCTTTTTTTGTTTTTGTTTTGTTTTTTGTTTTTTTTTTGAGACAGAACCTTGCTCTGTCACCCAGGCTGAAGTGCAATGGCGAGATCTCAGCTCACTGCAACCTCCGCCTCCCAGTTTCAAGTGACTCTCCTGTCTCAGCCTCCCCAGTAGCTGGGATTACTAGTGCACACCACTGCACCCAGATCATTTTTGTATTTTTAGTGGAGACGGTTTCACCGTGTTGGCCAGGATGGTCTTGAACTCCTGAGCTCAAGTGATCTGCCTGCCTCGGCCTTCCAAAGTGCTGGGATTACAGGTGTGAGCCACTGCACCCGGCCCTTCCTTCCTTTCTTTCTCTTTCTTTCTTTCTTTCTTTTTCTTTTCTTTCTTTCTTTTCTTTCTTTCTTTCTTTTTTCTTTCTTTCCTTTTTTCTTTCTTTCTTATTTTTTCCTTTCTTCCTCTCTCTCTCTTTCTTTTGACAGAGTCTCACTCCATTGTCAGGCTGGAGTGCAGCGGCGTGATCTTGGCTCACTGCAACCTCGTCTCCCGGGTTCAAGTGATTCTCCTGCCTCAGCTTCCCGAGTAGCTGGGACTACAGGTGGATGCCACCATGCCCAGCTAATTTTTTGCATTTTTAGTAGGGACTGGGTTTCACCATGTTGGCCAGGATGGTCTCGATCTCTTGACCTCGTGATCTGCACGCCTCAGCCTTTCAAAGTGCTGGGATTACAGGCATGAGCCACTGTGCCTGGCTCATACTGGCTAATTTTTAAATTTTGTGTAGAGATGGGGGCTCGCTATGTAGCCCAAGCTCCAGTCCATATTAACAACTACAGTAATTACAATTCGAGGCAATTAGGAATGCTTAAGCAGAGTCCAGGTAAGCAAGCTATACTCTTCGTTCAGTGCTAAAATGGGTGCTCTGATGATTTCCACATAGGAACTGGAATAATGTAGAATTCATGGAGAGAAGATGGGGAAGGATATTGTAAGGAGAAGGAATAGCATGAGCCAAGCTTCGGAGGTGTGACCATGTGTGACCTCTTTAGGTGATGATGGGTAATCTACAGTCTTGCTTCTCAAAGCGTAGTCCCCAGACAAGCAGCAATCTCATCACCTTGAGATTTTGTTAGGAGGCAGATCCTGATTTAGTAGGTCTGGGGAGGGGCCCAAGATTCTGCACTCCTCACAAGTTCCTGGATAAATGTTGACACTGACAGTTCATGGACTACAGTCATTCCTGCCATTCTAGGAGCATGCAGCCAATCCGATAGGCAATGTCTGTAGGGTAAGTCCACCCAAGTGCTGTTTTTACCTTTGCAATTCTCTCCCCTCATCCATAGACATACCTTCATAGGACTGTTAATTATTGCCACTCATCTTGAATTCCCTGGCTAAGAAGTTATTGTTGAACGGCTGTAAATATGCTGGGGCTTGGGAGGTTCGGGGGAGCAAGGAGAAATGACTAAAACAAACACTCCGTGGTGTCAAGATACAAAGCAGATGGCCTGTGTCTTAGCACACTTGACACAGTGCCTCAAAACCTGCTGGGACAATTGTTCATGCATTTATTCACTCAATCCTTCAACCCTGTGCCTAGTTCTGTATGCTCAGAAATGGGGGCCTGGGGAAGGGGTTGGTGTGGGATGGTGAGGAGGGAAAAGGGATTATTTTGACCTGGATTTGAACCCAAACTTGGAAAGCAGTTTTCCTTAGCTAGATGATTCTGAGGCAGAACGAAAGTAAAAGCGGGATCTGGGTTCTCTGTGGGATCTGAATAGCTGTGGGATAGGCGCCCCATATAGAGGACTGATGAGGTGTCACTGAATTGTGAAGAGATGATGTACACACTTGCAGGGTAAACCACAGTCTAAATGCGTACTTTCTGAGTATTTTTCCAAGCACTACAAGAGGTCGTCTAGTTAAGATCCAATGTGATCAAGAAATGGCCCAGCACTCCATCGTAGAAAAATGACAAAATTTTATTGTGACTTGAACTTGGCCCAACTGACCGTCTTAGAAGAATTAATGGTACCTAGGTGAGTAAGGTTTTTAAAAAATTATTATTATTATTATTTAGCTTACAGCCTCACTAAAATGGAAAGGACCTGAAAGTTTGCCAGAAAATGGATTGCTAACTGATGGGAAGAGAAGTATAAAAGGGATTGGGATTCCCTCTACTCATCACTCTACTCAGACAAAGTAAAACCGAGTGTGAAAGGCAATAAAGACTGAAACTAGGCTGGGCGTGGTGGCTCACACCTGCAATTGCAGCACTTTGGGAGGCTGAGGCAGGAGGATCGGTTGAGCCCAGGAATTTGAGATGAGCCTGGGCAATATAGTGAGACCTTGTCTTTACAAAAAGTTTTAAAAATTAGCCAGGCATGTGGTTGGCACTTGTCCCAGCTACTCATGAGCCTGAGGTGGGAAGATGACTTGAGCCCAGGAGGTGCAGATTGTTGTCAGCCAAGGTGACACCACTGTGCTCCAGCCTGGGTGACAGAGTGAGACCCTGTCTCAAAACAAAACAAAACAAAAAACACTGAAATCATTTAAAGTCATTTACCTTGCAAGAGATATCCTATGCATTTATTTATTGAATAGCAACTTTAGGCCAGGTACATTTCATAGGATATTCCACTTAATCCTCTAGCAGTCTTACAGTCATCTACCATTACTAACATCTTACAGTTAAATTGAGACTTAGAAAAGTAAAGTAGCTTGTGGCTGGGCATGGTGGCTCAACCCTGTAATCCCAGAACTTTGGGAGGTCAAGGTTGGTGGATCACTTGAGGCCAGGAGTTCCAGACCACCCTTGCCAACATGGTGAAACCTCGTCTCTACTAAAAATACAAAAATTAGGCCGGGCGTGGTGGCTCACACCTGTAATCCCAACACTTTGGGAGGCTAAGGAGGGTGGATCACTCGAGGTCAGGAGTTCGAGACCAGTCTGGCCAACATGGTTAAACCCTGTCTCTACTAAAAATACAAAAATTAGCCGGTCATGGTGGTCCGTGCCTGTATTCCAAGCTACTCTGGAGGCTGAGGCAGGAGGATCACTTGAACCTGGGAGTTGGAGGTTGTAGTGAGCCAAGATTGTGCCACTGTGCTCTTGCCTGGGCAACAGAATGAGACTCTGTCTCAGAAAAATAAATAAACAAAATAAAGAAACAGTTAAAAAAAAAAGTACAGTAAAGTGTCTTGCTCAAGGTATCAAAGCTTGTAAGTTGCAGCCCAATATGAACAAGATTTTTCTGGCTACTTGTACTACCTGCCTTATGGTACAATGGCTGTCTGTGCCACAGACACTTCAATTTGTCATGAAAGACATATGACCCAAAACTAATTTAGGAGCAAGTCAAAGTCTCTCTGCTAGTGGACCTAATGAAATGAACTAAAACCTTGGTGAACTTCCCAGAAAGGTTTTTTTTTTTTTTTAAATGGGATCTTGCTTTGTCTGTTGCCCAGGTTGGAGTGCAATGGTGTTACCATAGCTCACTGCAGCCTCGACCTCCTGGGCTCAAGCAATCCTTCTGTCTCAGCCTCCAGAATAGCTGGGACTACAGGCATGTGCCATGACATCCGAATAATTTTTAAAAATTTTTTGTAAAGTTGGAGTTTCACTTTGTGGCTCAGGCTGGTCTCAAACTCCTGGGCTCAAGTGATCCTCCTGCCTTGGCATTCCAAAGTACTAGAATTACAGGTGTGAGCCACCATGCCCAGCCAAAAAGAGGTCTTTATTCCTCTAGGAAAGAGTAAGACTTAGTAGTGTCCACAACTTCTTGAGCCCTGTCCCTCCAAAAGTTTACATGGTGGGAATTTAATGTTCAATGCAACAATGTCTGGAAGTGGGACCAAATAAGCAAGCTGCAACTGCACTGTGAGCTCTCTGCCCTCATGAACAGATTAATGTCATCGCAGGAGCTGGTTAGTTATGGCTAGAGTGAGTTGTAAAGCAAGTCCAGCCCCTGGTGCCTTTCTCTCTCACACTCTTCTGCCCTTCTGCCATGTTATGATGCAGCAAGAAGGACCTCACCAGATGCCAGCCCTTCATAATGGACTTCCTAGCCTCCAGAACCATAGGTTAAACCATAAATTTCTTATGAAGTTAATTTAACTTATGGTTCTGCAGGCTAAATTCATATCAATTACAAAGTATGTGGTTTTCTGCTTTAGCAACAGAAAACAAAGTGAGGCAAACCCCAAGGAAGCTATATTCATCCCTCCAGGAATTCTTTGTTGGAGAAGCTTTTCTTTCCTTTTTTTTTTTTTGAGACAGAGTCTCACTCTGTCACCCAGTTTGGAGTGCAATGGTGTGATCTTGGCTCACTCCAACCTCCGCCTGCTGGGTTCAAGCGATTCTCCTGCCTCACCCTCCCAAGTAGCTGGTACTACAGGCATGTGCTGCCATGCCTGGCTAATTTTTGTATTTTTAGTAGAGATAGGGGTTTCACCATGTTGACCAGGCTGGTCCTGACCTCAAGTGATCCGCCCACCTTGGCCTCCCAAAGTGCTGGGATTACAGGCGTGAGCCACCGTGCCCAGCCTTGGAGAAGCTTCTCCAGAAGAACTGGAGACGGCTCATAAACCTACCGTTAGAAATCTGCAAAGTTGGGCCGAGTACAGTGGCTCACACCTGTAATCCCAGCACTCTGGGAGGCTGAGGCAGGAGGATCGCTTGAGCCCAGGAGTTTGAGACCAGCCTGGGCAAGATAGGGAGACCCTTTGTCTAAAAAAAAAAAAAAAATTGTAAAATTAAGTTGCGTCAGGGTGAGGCATATTCTTAAACTTAGAATACATTATAGACTATGGTCTTCCCTTTTTTGGGAATGCTCCAAATGGATATTAATGGTAAGGTAAATTAAGCCCTTGCTGCAGAGGATTCTATTGCTTTTGAGAAAGGTATGATGGTTCACTGGGAAGTGGAACCTGAAGTAGGTGGATGAAGTAGGTTATTTGTGGACCTGGGAGAAGGCTCAGAAATAGTCTGGCCTGGTAGAGACAAACAAATGGTATAATAAAACAGCCCTTATGGAGCAAATGGGCAGGAGTTGAATTTTCAGTTCAATCACTTTGTACCAAGAGAGCTTGAAGAATTTATTTAAACTCATTAAGAATTAATTTCCCCAGCTATAAAATAAGACTAATAATACCTGCCTTTCATGGGGAATAAGTTAGGTGATATACATGTAAGAAGCCAAGCATGATGCCTAATACACAGTGGATGGTCAGAACATGGTAATAGTCAAAGATTATTTATCTGGCCTGGCACCGTGGCTCACGCCTGTAATCCCAGCACTTTGGGAGGCCGAGGCGGGCAGATCACAAGGTCAGGAGTTCAAGAACAGCCTGGCCAACATGCTGAAACCCCGCCTCTACTAAAGATACAAAAAATTAGCTGGGCGTTGTGGTGCGTGCCTGTAATCCCAGCTACTTGGGAGGCTGGGGTAGGAGAATCGCTTGAACCCGGGAGGTGGAAGTTGCAGTGAGCCGAGATCACGCCACTGCACTCCAGCCTGGGAGACTGGGCGAGACTCCATCTCAAAAAAAAAAAAAAATTATCTAAGAATTTTAACTTGGAAGTAGGGAAACAAAGAAATTATAAGATGATTCTACAAGGATTTAAAAAGACAAACATCCATTCCAAAAATAAAGGCACCATAGTAACAGAAGAACCATTCATTATGATCTTTGGGTTGAGATGCTGGTGCGGTGATGGAGGTTCGATAGGTCGGATGTGGTGATGCCATGGGGATTCTACCACACGCAGAGGGTTGGTTCATGCTCACTAAGCTATTAAGCAACAGCTGCCTTAAAGCTTTAAATTACTAGCAAACAAGCACATGTATCGCAAGAGATGAGTTTGAATTTGCTCCACAACACGTGGATGTGGCAAAGCTCACCTTTCCCTTAATATCCATTTGGAGCATTCCCAAAAAAGGGAAGACCATAGTTGATTTTTCTACATCAACTTGAATTTGATTCCTTGGGAACCACCTCCCAGGGTTGGTAATTTGACCAATATCAGTAGTCCTTAGTGGGCCTCTCCATATTTTTAGGTTTTTTTTTTTTTTTTTTTTTTTGAGACAGAGTCTCGCTCTGTCTCCCAGGCTGGAGTGCAGTGGCGCAATCTCGGCTCACTGCAAGCTCCGCCTCCCGGGTTCACGCCATTCTCCTGCCTCAGCCTCCGAGTAGCTGGGACTACAGGCGCCCGCCACCACGCCCGGCTAATTTTTTGTATTTTTTAGTAGAGACGGGGTTTCACCGTGGTCTCGATCTCCTGACCTCGTGATCCGCCCGCCTCGGCCTCCCAAAGTGCTGGGATTACAAGCGTGAGCCACCGCGCCCGGCCTATTTTTAGGTTTATACAAGACCTCCCTACACAAAGTGTGATCCTTAGAAGCTTATTAGAAAAAAGGAATCTTGGCCCGGTGTGGCGGCTCACTCCTGTAATCCCAGCACTTTGGGAGGCCGAGGCGAATGGTTCACCTGAGGTCAGGAGTTGGAGACCAGCCTGGCCAACATGCTGAAAACCTGTCCCTACTAAAAATACAAAAATTAGCTGGGTATGTTGGCGGGTGCCTGTAATTCCAGCTACTCAGGAGGCTGAGGCAGGAGAATCGCTTGAACTCAGGAGAGGGAGGTTGCAGTGAGCCGAGATCGAACCATTGCACTCTAGCCTGGGCGACAAAAGTGAGATTGTCTCAAAAAAGAAAAGAAAAAAGATAAAAGGAATCTAAAAGGAATCTTGGATCCAACCCAGACCTATTAAATTAGTATTTGCATTTTAACAAGGGACCCAGGTGATTCATGCACACATTACAGCTGGGAAGCACTGAGGTAAGAGGCTTGGAAGCCTACGCACTCCTAAAAACTGACCTACCTCAGACCTTCACAGACTCTGCTGAAAGACTTTTTGTTAAGTCTTTTGAAGTTGGTGAGAAGGTAGGTACTTTCACTTCCTGTGGGCTTACACCGCTCGATCAGAGGTCTTGCCACCACTGGGAACCTGGGTGGGCAGGTCTCTGCCATTCCTAAAGCACCAGTATCTATTTTCTGCCCCCTGAGAACCGGTCACATCCCAAAACCTTGGAACTAACACTTTCCTCCCCATCATTATTACTGTTCTTTTTCTTCTTCTTCTTCTTTTTTTTTTTTTTTTTTTTTTGAGACAGAGTCTTGCTCTGTCTCCAGGCTGGTGGAGTGCAGTAGTGCAATCCTGGCTCACTGCAACCTCCGCCTCCCGGGTTCAAGTGATTCTCCTGCCTCAGCCCCCGGGAGTAGCTGGGACTACAGGCGTGCACCACCACGCCTAGCTAATTTTTGTATTTTTAGTACAGACGAGGTTTCACTATGTTGGTCAGGGTGGTCTTGACCTGTTGACCTTGTGATCCACCAGCCTCGGCCTCCCAAAGTGCTGGGATTACAGGTGTGAGCCACCACGCCCAGCCCACTATTACTGGTTTTTTTTTTTTTTTTTTTTTTTTTTTTTGACAGAGTCTGGCTCTGTAGCCCAGGCTGGAGTGCAGTGGCGAGATCTCAGCTCACTGCGAGCTCCGCCTCCCAGGTTCACGCCATTCTCCTGCCTCAGCCTCCCGAATAGCTGGGACTACAGGCACCCGCCACCATGCCAGGCTAACTTTTTGTATTTTTAGTAGAGATGGGGTTTCACCGTGTTAGCCAGGATGGTCTCGATCTCCTGACCTTGTGATCTGCCAGCCTCGGCCTCCCAAAGTGCTGGGATTACAGGCGTGAGCCACTGCGCCCGGCCACTATTACTGTTCTTAAGGAGTTAGGGAGGGAGGGCTAGGACAGGAGCTGCACAGGCTCATTCTCCAGCAATCTGCAGGACACACTTTGTTTTCTGCCCGGCTCTCTGAAATGGGTATCAGGTGTGGCTAGCCAGTGACTCCTCTCAAGTGGAAAGACACTAAGTTTCAGAAACGAAGCAGATCCAATGGCCAGCAGCTTCTTTACAACACGAGGAAATACCAGACGAAGGAAGTCCAGATTCAAGTTCAGGCTGGACCAGAGAGACTAGGGGCTTGGCTGTGTTTTCATCCTGTGAAATAATCCAGGTATGAGTGGGCCACTATGACTCTTTCTCCAGGCCTGAGCAGCGACTGTATTTCCTACACTAACAGCAAGACATGCAAATCTAACATGAGGTTTCAGGGACACTTGGATTTCACCTCCCAACCCCCTGCCCTGGAAGAAACACAACTAACAATTTCCAGACTATTTCAATTATTTATTATAAAATGACCACAGAAAATTTGAAATTAGGCCAGGCATGGTGGCTCGTGCCTACAATCCCAGCACTTTGGGAAGCAAATCACTTCAGATCCAGTGGGTGGATCACTTCAGCCCAGGAATTCAAGACCAGCCTGGGCAACATGACAAAACTTCATTGATACAAAAAAATACCAAAAAATAGCAGGTCATGGTGGCGCATGCCTGTGGTCCCAGCTCCTCAGGAGGCTGAGGTGGGAGGATCACCTGAGGCCAGGGAGGTTGAGGCTGCAGTGAGCTGTGATTGCGCCACTGCACTCAGCCTAGGCGAGAAAGTGAGACCCTGTCTCAGAAAAAAAAAAAAAAAGTTTAATTGCAATTAGAGCCGATTCAGGAAATTCAAAATCTGAGCCCATTTTATGGCAGGTAATTGATATTTTGGGAAAAATGATTTGATTAGAACCCCTGACCCACTATAATTATAATAGAAAATAACAAAACAGATGCTCTCACTGTAGTGTTTAACTGACTAAATGTTTGAGGATTCATTTATTGTCATCAGGTCGCATATTTTAACAGAAAATAAAAAATATCACTACAAAAACTTACCATGAAGTAAGTTTCATGATAAATATTCATTAGGTTCTAGGTTATTGTTGTTGCTGTTTGTTTTTTTGTTTTTTTCAAGTAAAAGGTGAGTTTTAAATATCAACTTGTGCCAAATCTCAGGCGAATTATGCCTGGATTGCCCTGGTCTAATCTCTACTGACTGTTTCTTCCTATAATTAGAATCACTACCCACATCACTGTAAGTTAAGGAGACCTAATATTTAGATAAATCTGTTTTAAACTTGCTATTAAATTGAGTGAAATTGAGTTCTCAGGTGAGCCCTCAAGTCTTCAGACCCAAGGTGAAGGCTCTGTTTCTCATTTAAACATTGTCAAACTAAGAATGATTGATTGCTTGTGGATTTTGCACATGTCAGCATAGTAGAAGCTTAGTCATGCAAATCTCTATTGCTTAGCATGGCCATAACCCAGAAACACAGAGCTGTTTCCATATTTTATCTGTGTTTGTAGTTGAAAGCATGCTTTCTATTGTGCTTTTTTTTTTTTTTTTTTTTTTGACAGAATCTGGCTCTATTGCCCAGGCTGGAGTGCAGTGGTGCTATCTCGGCTCACTGCAACCTCTGCCTCCTGGGTTCAAGCGATTCTCCTGCCTCAACCTCCCTAGTAGCTGGGACTATAGGCCCAGGCCACCACACCCGGCTAATTTTTGTATTTTTAGTAGAGACGGGGTTTCAGCATGTTGGCCAGGCTGGTCTTGAACTCCTGACCTCAAGTGATCCACCCACCTCAGCCTCCCAAAGTGCTGGGATTACAGGAGTGAGCCACTGCTCCAGGCCTATTGTGCTTTTAAATAACAGATGTCAGGACAATGTTTAAAGCACATAACATGAGTATTGAAAAATGTTTGTCTGCTTTTAAAAGAAAAAAAAACCTCACAATAATGAATTCAGCCTGCCAGTTTGTATTTTCAAGGAATATTTTAACTCTCGAGGGATTTCCAGCACCTACCCTTTAAATATCCCTCTCCTACTGTGAATGAAAGCCAAAGCCATTTTGGACTAACAGTTTCTTGTGTAGACGCACCAAGGCAGCAATATATAAGTCAGTTTTTCAAGGATTGAGACTCCCTTAGAACTGCAGAGCGCTGTGTTAGTTCTCACTTACTGAGCAAACAACACACGAGGGAAGTAACAGATACATTCATTTTGAAGATCTGGAAGAAGATGAACCAGAGGCAAGTTAGTGCTTTGGAAAAGTCAGATGCAGGGGCAGAGGGGGTTGGAGGAGAGATGAAGGCAGAAGATGCAGCATCTCTCTGGGAGAAATGGCAGGTGAATAGGCAGGAACTGAAGGAGTGGTGGGTGGAGCAGGTGGCTCAGGGTCAGGATTCAAGTGAGATTCCGGGAGGGTGGTGACCAGGGACACCCCACAAGAGACGTGGTGGGAGGACCGCACGCGGCAGGAGTGGGGAGAGAGGCCATGGGCGTATTTGCCCATATCTGACAACCATCTGCAGCGTTGGTGTGAACCTAACTCATGGTAAGATTGGAATAGTGAGTCTCCAGCAAGTGGAGGTAGGTTCCTCACCTTATTTCATAAGGCAGAGTTTATGGTGGGAAAGAAGGTAACAGGCAAGGGAGCTGCAGTGAAAAGCACGGAGGTGAAATAGACTTTTGCAATTGACTAGAACAGTTCCCTCTTTGCCAGGTGAGGCACTAAAGCCTAGATTGAAAGGTAGGTTATTTAATATCTCAGGGTCTCAGCTTCTCTCACCTGTAAATTAGAAGGGTTGCATTAGAAGGTTGTGATATTTCTTCTTAAATTGTGATTCTAGAATGCCACTTATTTATTTATCTTAGCTGACAAGTAAAACTTGTATATATTTATAGCATTTAACATGATGCTGCTTTCGTTGTTTTGTTTTTGTTTGTTTTATTGATAGGATCGTTTAAAACATACGGTCCATGGGAAGAGGGTCAAATTCAAAGGGGCCCTTAGGGATTCATTACATGGCAAAACCAGAATTTGTTGTGTGGGGCAGTTGAAGGCATTAGAGACAAAATCCTGGTTTCCTAATTTGAGAATATGTATAGCTTGCAGACCAACTACCTTTGTCACCTCCCAGGAATCAGGAAGCCCAGGTGAGGATCCATCGCATTAGGAGACTGTCACACGATGCTTTGAGATGTATATACCTAGTGGAATGGATAATTTAGGCTATTTAACATATGCAGATTGTCATGTCTAATGCAGCGTCAGGATCTGGAGTCACACCCAGCGCTCTCCACTGTCTACCCCGCACTCCACCATGCCCAGATTTTATCACTCCTAGAACTGCTTTGCAAATGAGCACTCATCCGTGATAGAAGCCTGGAAGAAAGACAAGACGTCTGATGATGCTATGAAGAAGTAACATGGACTGAGCATGGTGGCTCATGCCTGTAATCTCAGCAGTTTGGGAGGCCGAGGCAGGAGGCTCACTTGAGCCCAGGAAATTCAGACCAGCCTGGGCAATATAGGGAGACCCTGTCTTTATAAAAAACTGAAAAAAAAAAAGAAAAGAAATTAACTGGGCGTCATGGCACGTGGGAGGCTGAGGTGGGAGCATTGCTTGAGCCCTGGAGGTCAAGGCTGCAGTGAGTAGAGATCGCACCACTGCACTCCAGCCTGGGCAACAGAGTGAGACCCTGTCTCAAAACCCCCCACCAAACCAAAAAGCACACAAGCAACATGAAGCTATGAAAGAATAAAAGGTTAATAATTAAAAAAAAAAAACAAAACATGCACAGCACTTTGCTTTCCCATTTATCTGGTTAGTGAATGGGGGTCAGGTTTGGGAGGAACGTTATGGAGAGAGTAAGCTCACGTTTGGAGCCGAAACCAAGAGCTTAGCCTAAGCTCTTATTTTTTGACAAGCAACACTGTGGGATGCCCATGAGAATATGATTATGGAATCCTCTCCATAAAAACAAAGTAGCAAGATCTTCAGGCGCTTCTCACCCTTATTCATGAATAGCCCCTTTTTCTTTCTGTTGACATGGAGTCAAGCAAGTGATTTCAGGGACATCTCAATGAATCACTGACCGGGTAGAGACTTGTTTCAGGAGCAGGCTTCCTAGGGACAGGATGTGTGCAGGGCGGGCAGGAAATGAATGGGCAACAAGAACGGCATCTGGTCAATGGCACGACCATCTTTTTCTTCTGTTACTTCTCTTTAGAGCATTTGCTCATTCAGCAAGAAAGTAGAGAACAACTGCCGCATCTTCAGGGCTTCCTGGTTATGCTGCAAAGTGACTGGGGTCATTCAAAATGGGTCCCTGCCCTTAAGAAACTTATGCTCTATACAGAATCCCAGACATGTTTCAAGGACTTGAGAAATAATTACAAGGTAACTCACAATGTCTCTTCCTTTGAGGAAAAGATCAAAAGGGCTGCAGTACAATGAATCATCATGTTGGTGCCTGTTTGGATTGCCTAAGTGCTCCAGGGAGGCATTTGGACTGGAGGTGAACAGGAGCCAGGACTAGATTTGAGAGGCTCTTGACTTTCCCACTCCCTGCCCTGGATCTGATTCCTCCCCAAGAGCCTGGGAATTACAGTGTTGGTTCTCTGACTCACTAGGATGTCATAAAGATGGTGAGACACTGTCTGTCCTGCTCCTTCCGCCCTTTGACAGAAAGGCACCTCTAGAGATGAATACAGGGTGTTAATGCTGATTATAGCAGTTTCGATTTGCATTTCCATACACTAGACGACCTAATCCACTCTGTCTAAACATGGAAATCCCATAACTCTGCCCAACTCATCACTCCATTAATCCACTTAACCCGTGGCCAATACATAATCTAAATATTTAATCGTGTCTATTTGTTATCTGTGTTTATTCCATGTTCATTCATGGTCTGAGTCTCCTCTCTGTTTATCCATCTCAGTAGAATCTAGTCTAAACCAAGAGAATCCCAAGGAGAGGAGGAAGAGTGTCTTATCCATTTTATTCTTTTCTGGCACATAGTACTGAACTTGGCACGTAGTAGGTGTTTGATGTTAACCGGCAACAATCTCTCAGAGTAATTTTTTTTTTTTGCATCTTCAGAGAAATATTTTATTATCACTATCAGAGAATCTTACTGTTTCCAACGCCCACCACAATGCCTGGCACATACTGTTTAATGAGAAGTTGGATAATTAATCTTGGGTCATACAATGGGAGCAGGAGAATGTGAAAAAGCAGAATGGGTCTAGAAGGGAGAAGACTTAGAATCTGTTTTTGGTTCTGCAATAAGCTAGTATATGAGGTTGGTCAAGTCTTTTGAAGCCTCTGGGCCCTGGCTTTCTTGTTAGTCACGTGGATGGATAGGATTAGAACCCCAATCTGCTTCGGCTCCAATATTTCGCCTAGATCTGAGGGCTATGGTATAGAAAAAGGCACAGGAGGGGGGGTCATCAAATGTCAGAATGAGCACTTCTTCCCACCATTACCACTGCCACTCAAGGACCAGGAAAATGGGCTGGAAACCAGGGCATCTGTTTCCCTCTACGCCTCCTCTTCACCCTCACTGGCTGTCCCTCACAGCTTGGGGTGGGGGTACTGCAGACATCTGCTCATTCCATCTGCATCAGCTAATGTTTATGCAGTGCCCCTAGATGCACGGGCCTGGAGTCACCTGGGGGAGGGCGTGCATGTGTGCAGAGGGCGGGAGGTGGGTCCTGATCGCGCCAAAGCCTCCATATGGACTGTATTTTTCCCCATGCAAAACCCAAGTATGTGGGAGGTAGAAGGAGAGTGAAGGAGATCCTAATTTATTGCTCAGTCATGTTTATTTTCACTCTTGGCTGGTTTAGGGCATTTTTCTTAATGTATTAGGGTCACAATTTTATCGACTTCAAGGATGCCTGAAAGCTCCGTGTGTGTGTGTGTGTGTGTGTGTGTGTGAGAGAGAGAGAGAGAGAGAGAAAGAAAGAGAGAGAGACAGAGAGACTGTGTTAAGATGACTTGGGTTTCTCTTTTTTTGAAAATTTTTCCACTAACCACTGAATTTGAACCTAAAGCATTAGCCATCCCTTCAAAAATATGATTTCCTTCTCACAGCCTACTCGCCATATCTATCACCATCCTGTCACGATCACTTTAATTGGCTTAGATAAAAAAATCAAGATCTGACTCAGCTTTTTTTTTTTTTTAAGAGATGGCAGTCTCACTATGTTGCCCAGGCTGGTCTCAAACTCCTAGGCTCAAGTGATCCTCCTACCTCGGCCTCCCAAAGTGCTGGGATTAGAGACATGAACTGGGAGCCATCACACCCAGCCATTTTTTTTTTTTTTTTTGAGATGGAGTTTTGCTCTGTCGCCCAGGCTGGAGTGCAATGGCATGATCTCAGCTCACTGCAAGCTTTGCCTCCTGGGTTCAAGCAATCCTCCTGCCTCAGCCTCCCGAGTAGCTGGGACTACAGTCATATACCAGTACGCTTGCCTAATTTTTGTATTTTTAGTAGAGATGAGGTTTCGCCATGTTGACCAGACTGGTATTGAACTCCTGACCTCAGGTGATCTGCCTGCCTCAGCCTCCCAAAGTGCTAGGATTACAGGCATTAGCCACTGCGCCCGGCCTCCAGCCATTGTTTTTTACTGATGCTTAATAGGTGTACATATTGGTGGGGTACAGTGATGTTTTGATACATTTATATAATATGTAATAATCAAATTAGAGTAATTGGAATACCTATCACCTCAAACATTTATCTTTTCTTTATATTGGGCACATTTGAAATATTCTCTGCTAGCTATTTAAAAATATACAATAGATTATTGTTTATTGTAGTCATTCTACTAATTTATCAAACACTAGGTCTTATTTCTTCTATCTACTGACTTAGCTATTTTTCTTTTTTCTTTTTTTTTTTTTTTTTTTTCGAGAAGAAGTCTCACTCCGTTGTCCAGGCTGGAGTGTAGTGGTGCCATCTCAGCTCACTGCAACCTCTGCCTCCTGGGTTCAAGCGATTCTCCAGCCTCAGCCTCTCGAGTAGCTGGAATTACAAGCATTCATCACCACACCCGGTTAATTTTTGTATTTTTAGTAGAGATGGGGTTTTACCATGTTGGCCAGGCTGATCTCAAACTCCTGACTTCAAGTGATCTGCCCGCCTCAGCCTCCCAAAGTGCTGGGATTACAGGCATGAGCCACCAAGCCCGACCTGATTTAGCTATTTCTAAAAGAGACTTCTTCAACTTCTCCTTTCCTTCACCCATCTGTATTGCTGGGATTCCTTTGTTGTCTTTAATTATAATAGTACTAGCTGCTACTTATTAAGTACTGTTAGGCCCTATGTCAAGTAGTTTATATAACTTGATGTTGGAAAGAAATATTACTTCCATTTTACAGATGAGGAAATTACGGTTCAGGGAGATTAACTGAAATTGAAACACAAGTGTGACTGTATCTGTTCCTCCCCTGCAAATGAAGTTCTGAGAAAACAGGATTTTGTTTTGGTGAGCAAACGTCAGAGTGCAGGCGGGCCTCAGTGGACCGTGGGCCCAACAAGAGGCCCAGGCAAAATTAGGGCTCTGCATTCTTAGGAGGAAAAGCAGCAAAAAGGAGGAGACGGTGTTGAATGCAAAGAAGGGATTCTAATGTTCCAGTGTTTTCCCCAGGGCTAATCCTTAGTGGTCAACAGAGGCAAGTTCAGGTCTTGGGAAACAGCTGTGATGGCTATTGCTGTCCTGAAAGATCTTTTAGCATTGGGGAAGCTCATCTTCCAGTAGGAAGTGGTGCCACTGCACTTCAGCCTGGGCAACAGTGTGAGACTCCCTTAAAAAAAAAAAAAAAGAAAGGAAGGAAGGAAGGAAGGAAAGAGGGAAGGAAGAAGGGAAGAAAGAAAGGAAGAAAGAAAAAGAAAGAAAGGAAAGAAAAGGAAGGAAAGAAGGAAAGAAAGGAAGGAAGGAAAGGAAAGAAAAGAAAGAAAAAAGAAAGAAAGAAAAAGAAAGAAAAGGAAAGAAAGAAAGAGAAAGAATCACTTTTTTTTTTTTTGAGATGGATTCTGGCTCTGTCGCCCAGGCTGGAGTGCAGTGGTGCAATCTAGGCTTACTGCAAGCTCCGCCTCCCGGGTTCACGCCATTCTCCTGCCTCAGACTCCTGAGTAGCTGGGATACAGTCGCCACATAAGCATGTAGAGCAAGCTTGTCCAACCTGTGGCTTGCAGGCCGCATGTGGCCCAGGAATGCTTTGAATGGGACTCAACACAAATTTGTAAACATTATTTTAAAATTATGTGTCGTTTTGAGATTTTTTTAAAAGCTCATCAGCTATTGTTAGTGTTAATGTATTAAAGTAAATTAAGTCATTAATTAATTATTATTTTTTTTGAGACGGAGTATTGCTCTGTTGCCTAGGCTGGAGTGCAGTGGCGTGATCTTGGTACACTGCAACCTCTGCCTCCTGGGTTCAAGCAATTCTCCTGCCTCAGCATCCCAAGTAGCTGGGATTACGGGTACCCGCCACCATGCCAGCTAATTTTATATTTTTAGTAGGCACGGGGTTGCATCATGTTGGCCAGACTGGTCTCGAACTCCTGACCTCAAGTGATCCTCTCACCTCAGCCTCCCAAAGTGCTGGGATTACAGGCGTGAGCCACTGCGCCTGGCCAATTAATTAGTTTTTTGACACAGAGTCTTGCCCTGTCACCCAGGCTAGAGTGTAGTGGTGTGATCTCTGCTCACTGCAATCACCACCTCTCGGGTTCAAGTGATCCTCCTGCCTCAGCCTCCAGAGTAGCTGGGATTATAGACATGCGTCACTGCACCCAGCTAATTTTTGTATTTTAGTAGAGATGAAGTTTTGCCGTGTTGCCCAGGGTGGTCTCAAACTCCTGAGCTCAAGTGATCCACCTGCCTCAGCCTCCCAAAGTGCTAGGATTACAGGTGTGAGCCACTGCACCCAGCCATTAGTGTATTTTATGTGTGGCCCAAGATAATTATTCTTCCAATGTGGCCCAAGGAAGTAAAAAGATTGGACACCCCTGAGTAGAGAATAAGTCCCTATGGGTGATATTAAAAACTAGTTCTAAGACATTGGATGGGACATTTATTGGGACTTATATTTAGAGGTTTATTTTGGTTTTGTGTATATGTAGAGAGTTCTGAGGAAAACTTGGTCAGAGAAAACTGACTCATATTTCTTTTGGTGTAGGACATGCTAAGAGACCATGCAGACACTGCTCCACTATAAGAATGGAGTTTGGCCGGGCGTGGTGGCTCACGCCTCTAATCCCAACACTTTGGAAGCCTGAGGCGGGTGGATCACAAGGTCAGGGGTTCGAGACCAGCCTGGCTAAAATGGTGAAACCTCGTCTCTACTAAAAATACAAAAAATAGCCGGGCGTGGTGGCAGGCGCCTGTAATCCCAGCTACTTGGGAGGCTGAGGCAGGAGAATCACTTGAACCCAGGGGGTGGAGGTTGCAGTGAGCTGAGATCATGCCATTGTACTCTAGCCTGGGCAACAAGAGCAAGACTCTGTTTAAGAAAAAAAAAAATGGGATTTATTGGATACAATGTACACCACTATAGAATTCATACATGTAACCAAAAACCACTTGTATTTCTAAAGCTATTGACATAAAAAAAATTAAATGAAAAAAAGAATAAGCCTGATGAGAGCAGGGGCCTGGGGCCCACTGAAGAAACATTGATTAAGGAACTGCTGTGTGCCAGATTTTGACAAATTATTAAATAGTTGTTAGGTTGAAGAACACATTTTCCTCCTCAGTTCTTCCTATGTGTCCATCAATGAGAGATGAAACAGGACTACACTAGTGTTTAGTTTCTATGAATGATAGTCACAAAGTACTTTTGAGGTTTCTTTGCTTATTCAAAGACTTCTGAATCTTGCTTTGGAAAACCAAAATGCAAAGGTATACATCTGTATTAATCCGTTTTCATGCTGCTGATAAAGCCATACCCAAGACTGGGAAGAAAAAGAGGTTTAACTGGACTTACAGTTCCACATGGCTGCGGAGGCTTCAGAATCATGGTGGGAGGTGAAAGGCACCTCTTACATGGCAGCAGCAAGAGAAAATGAGGAAGATGCAAAAGCGGAAACCCCTGATAAAACCATCAGATCAGCCGGGCGTTGTGGCTCACGCCTGTAATGCCAGCACTTTGGGAGGCTGAGGCAGGCAGATCACCTGAGGTCAGGAGTTCAAGACCAGCCTGGCTAAATGGTGAAACCCAGTCTCTACTAAAAATACAAAAATTAGCCAGGCATGGTGGTGGGCACCTGTAATCCCAGCTACTCAGGAGTCTGAGGCAGAACAATCAGTTGAACACAGGAGGCGGAGGTTGCAGTGACAGGAGATTGCGCCATTGCCCTCCAGCCTGGGTGACAAGAGCAAAATTCCCTCGAAAAAAAAAAAAAAAGAAAGACAAAAAACCATCAGATTTCATGAGACTCATTCACTATCACAAGAACAATGTTAGAAAAGCCCCACTCCCATAATTCAATCACCTCCCACCAGGTTCAAATTGTGGAAGTTACAATTCAAGATGAGATTTGGGTGGGGACACAGTCAACCCATATCAATGTCGAAGTCAAATTTTTGTATACCTCTTGATTCAGCAATTTTGCTACTGTAACTTATCCTGAGGAGATAACTGTGGATGTCCCCAAAGTTTTAGCTGCAAGGATGTCCATCTTAGTATTGTTTGTAGTAATGAAAGTTTGGAACAACTTAGATGCTCAGCCACAGAGGGTTGGTTAAATAACACACAGTAAGTCCATATAGTGGGATGCCAAAGCCTCATTTAAAATAGTGCTGAAGAAGGACATTTTCATGACCTGGAAAAATGCTGACACTATGCTGTTATTAAAATTAAAAAAAAAAAAAGGTTAAGCCAGGCATGGTGTCTCACGCCTGTAATCCCAGCACTTTGGGAGGCCAAAGTGGGCAGATCACTTGAGGTTAGGAGGCAGTGGTTGCAGTGAGCTGAGATAGTGCCATTGAAATCCAGCCTGGGCAACAGAGCCAGACCTTTTCTCAAAAAAGAAAAAAAAAATTCAGAAAAGGTTAAATACACATATGCATATGACTGTATTATTGTTAAAGAATGCATATTCTTGCATAGGAAGAGAAAGACTAAGTATCTGTGGCAAAATACTAATGGCTATCTTCAGTTGGTGAGGTTATGAACAAATTTGTCTTATTTTTGAATGTTTATAATGATTACATCTTTCTTTCTGAGGCTGAGGTGGGAGGATCACTTGAGCCCAGGAATTAGAGGTTACAGTGAACTGTGATAGCATCACTGCACTCCAACGTGGGCAACAGAATGAGACTCTGTCTCTAAAAAAATGAATGCAAAACCAAACAACAAACAAACCAAAAAAACCACAAAACACTGCATAGAAAAGCATCAGATGAGAAGCTCCTTTTGGTTGGAAGCTGGATCTATAGTAACCTCCAGTAACCCAAACTGATTGTAACTTGAATGGTAATAACATATGTTGAGGGAAGATGTTTGACCTCAGGGCCTCTATATGTTCTAAAATTCAGAGTTTTGTGTTAATATTTTAAAAATATATTACTTAGCTACAATTTTTTTTTTTTTTCTTCTGTACAACTCTGAAAAGCACCCAGGGATGAACTCTATTACAATGAGGCAGGCAAAGGGTCATGTCCGTGACCTTGGTGGGCATAGCAAGTGCAAGCAGGGTGTAGGTAATAAGACAAATGGTAATGATGAGGGATACAAGGATGCTTTTGTTAGAATGAATGTGCTATTTTATTTCTTTTGTTTGCAAGATATGAGATGACAATCCCGGTAAGAACTAAGCAGTGAGTTTTTTGAGTCTATCACATGATTCTGAAGGTGGGTTTTTATGAAAAAAATATTTGAGCACATGTCAACTGCTAAGCAAGCATTAAGGGATTTATGGTGAAGATGTGTCTTTTATACAAGCTCTTTTGTGGGGAGCTACTTTTTGTTTCTCTCAATGGGGCATCTTGATGGTAAGAGGGTTGCAGAGGCTGACAGACGTTTCCAGTAGGATTGGGGATTGCGGGTGTATCCCCCCCCTGCCCACACCTCACCCTAGTTAAGAGTTCTTTTTTTTTTTTTTTTTGAGATGGAATTTCGCTCTTGTTGCCCAGGCTGGAGTGCAATGGCACAATCTCCGGCTCACCACAACCTCCGCCTCCTGGGTTCAAGTGATTCTCCTGCCTCAGCCTCCCAAGTAGCTGGGATTACAGGAATGTGCCACCACAGCCCGCTAATTTTGTATTGTTAGTAGAGACGAGGTTTCTCCATGTTGGTCAGGGTGGTCTTCAACTCCCAACCTCAGGTGATCCGCCTGCCTCAGCCTCCCAAAGTGCTGGGATTACAGGTGTGAGCCACCATGCCCGGTGGTTAAGGTTAGTTCTGGTTCTTGACTAGTTGGCTAGACTGTAATCCCAAAGTGCTGGGATTACAGGTGTGAGCCGCCATGCTCACACATGGGCTGGCCCAGGCTTTCTTTTAAATTTTTCATAGTACAAGGTCTCACTATGTTGCCCAGGCTGCCCTTGAACTCCTGGCCTCAAGTAATCCTCCTGCCTCAGCCTTCCAATATTCTCTCTAATAGAGAATATTTCCACAGCATCTTTGCTTCTGCTTGCATTATTACATTCAATTCTCTTTGCAGTATTGTGATTATTATTATTTAGAAATGAGGAAAGCAAGTTAACCCAATATGGAGGTCTGTGAGTGACACAGCTGAGGTTTGAACCCACGTCTCTGACATCAAATCTTACTCTTTTCTATAATTTTCTGCTGGTTGACGTCTCAGGGACAAAATACTATGTAATATTTGGCCAGCAATTTTCTAGCTTAAGTTGACATGATTAGCTTTTATAGGTCAAAAAATAAAAAAATCTTTTATATGGTATATTTTAAATAAATATTTTAGTTCTTTTTCAAATGCTTATTTTATATTGTCTACAAAATTTTACATTGTGATATAATATAAACCTGATAATATAAACATACTTTGTATTTATAGCATCCCTACAAAATTGCAAACATTCTCAATGGAGTGAATTTTTAATTCACTTTTGCATCTTGAGAATCAGAGACTGGACAAATAGATAAGACTCTGATGACAGGCATGGAAATAGAAGACATAAATCTTGGCCAGGCACAGTGGCTCATGCCTGTAATCCCAGCACTTTGAGAGGCTGAGGCAGGCGGATCACGTTAGGTCAGCAGTTTGAGACCAGCCTGGTCGACATGGCAAAAACCCGTCTCTACTAAAAATACAAAAATTAGCTGGGTGTGGTGGCAGGGGCCTGTCATCCCAGCTACTCAGGAGGCTGACGCAGGAGAATCACTTGAACCTGGGAGGTGGAGGTTGCGGTGAGCCGAGATCACACCATTGCACTCTAGCCTGGGCAACAAGAGCGAAACTCAGTCTCAAAAAAATACCCAAAAAGACCCCATAAATCTTGAGAACCTAATTCCATGTGAGAAATTATCCATTTGGTTGACTTGCAATAGCTTTTCTGTGATTAGAAAATCAGTTTGGATGCATATTTAGCAAGTAATGTGTTAATTGGAGTGGCGGGCTGTAACTGGAGTTCTTGAGAAAACTCGACATCATTAAGGCGACATTGTTTTTTGAAATGAATGTCTCTAGGGAATGGGCACATGTTATCCCACTACTCCTAAAATGACCTTTGTGGTCTAGCTATTCCATGTGTGCCCCTTATTGCCATCATTGGGACTGATGATGGTGTTAAGGGGAAACTGAGGCCTTGCATTGAGAAGTGAGGTGGGCTGGGTGCAGTGCCTGTAATTCCAGCACTTTGGGAGGCTGAGATGGGAGGATTTCTTGAGCCCAGAAGTTTGAGACTAACCTGGGCAACATAGCGAGACCTCCATCTCTATTTTTGTAAAAAGAAAAAGTTCAATTAAATTAAAAATAAAAGAGAAGCAAGGTGTCTGAGGCTCCCTGGAGAGTGAAGGCTCCTGACCACATACTCTGAGTGAGGATGCATAGGACCTAGATGGGAGATAACTTAAGCACTCAAGCCTTAAGAGTCAAAGACAGAGTAGAGTAATGGCCTCAAACTTTATGAGGGTGAGGACCCCTTGTTAATATCAAAGAGTTTAATGAGCCTCATGTGATAGTCGTTATGCTTTTAATTACCTTATTGCTGGAAACTACTGAGTATGGATTTGCAACCTCATTGCAATTAACCCGTAGGGATCTGTGTCCTACAGGGTAGGAACCAATGGCAAGGAGCAAGGGGCCCTGGATTTTTGGTACCCAGCCTGGATACTAACATCCCCAATTCCTTTACTTTCAACTGGATCTCCTTGGTTTTCCTATCCTATTTGCTCTGAGCATCTATAATCAGGATTATGTGAGTGAGCTCTCTGGGGAAACCTTCCATTTTGTACATGTGGATATAACCTCCCAGAAAACTCCAATGGAGTCCATCACACTAGATACAGTTGCTCTTAGTAAGTTCATAGGGAGATAGTTTGGGCTGATTAATTTTTGTTCTTCTTTGTATGAATGAACTTTTTGATAATCATCAAGAAGCTGGATCTTGTTAACTTATCTTTTGAGATAAAATTATGCAGAAATATAGATTGATTTACTGACCTGGAAACATATTCCCCTCCATCTGTGTCTATTATTATTATTATTTTGAGACAGGGTCTCTCTGTTGCCCAGGCTGAAGTGTGATGGCACCATCATAGCTCACTGTTACCTTAAATTCCTGGGCTCAAGTATCCTGTTGTCTCAGCCTCCCAAGCAGCTAGGACTACAGCAGGTGCATGCCACAACGCCTGGTTAATTTTTTTAAAAAATTATTTATTTATTTATTTATTTATTTGAGACAGGGTCTGGGTCTGTCACCCAGGCTGGAGTACAGTGGTGTGATCTCAGTTCACTGCAACTTCTGCCTCCCAAGCTCAATCCAACCTCTCACCTCAGCCTCCCTAGTGGCTGGGGCTATACTCACACACCAGCACACCTGGCTCATTTTTATATTTTTTCTAGGGATGGGGTCTTACTATGTTGCTCAGGCTGGTCTCAAACTCCTGAGCTCAAACGATCTGCTCTCTTCGACCTCCCAAAGTGCTGGGATTACAGGCATGAGCCACCATGCTCGGCCCTGGGTAACTTTTAAGTTTTTTTCTAGTACGGGGTCTCACTATGTTGCACACGCTGTTCTTGAACTCCTGGCCTCAAGCAATCCTCCTGCCTCAGCCTTCCAAAGTGCTGGGATTATAGGCATGCACCACTGTGTCTGCCTCCCATCTGTGTTTTCTACATTTTCCATCATCATGTGTATTTATTTGAGGAATACAATGAATTTAAAAGCATACCAGCTTTAATTTCTGTACTTGGTACTCTGTGGATTTGTTCTCCTCTGCCATTCTTATTCTTCTCTACTGATGCTAATAGAAGCAAGCATACTACTAATCATGATGTCGGTCTAAGACCACAGTGGCCTGGTAAAGGACTGTGTTCCCTCGGGGTATGCTTGGATCTAAGGGGGTAGGACTAGAGACCATGTTCGTGGGTGGGTGGATGTTTTGCAAACTGTCTACTGAATGATCTGTATTGTGTATAAAAACAATAATTTTCCAGGCAGGGCTTTTTGTTGTTGTTATTGTTACTGTCTGTCAAGCTCAGTAGTGGCTCAGCGTGAGCTCGGCGATGACAGGAGCAGTTGACAATTGGGATGGAACAGGGAACGGCTCACCTCTGAAACGCCGGCTCCATGGGAGGCTGGGGGTTTGTATAGCAGTGACATGATAATCAGAAGTGCAATTTCGCCCCAGCAATATAGATACTGTACCCAGGCCTGGCTGGGTCTTCTCTCTTTGAAGGATAAATTAAGCTGTTTACTCCTGTGCTGTTTATTAACTGCCTGACCTGATTTCCATTACCCAGCACCTGGAAACTTGGTGTCTTAAGTTCCCCGGCTGAGGTGTCACCATGTCCTGAAATAAACATTATTTCACACTAGTCTTTATTCTATAGGGAAATATCATGACACAGGGAGCTTATTATTTTTTTAAATTCATGGCACTTCAGAACAGAGCACAGAGGGAGATAGAAATGCCAGTGAACTTACTTTTTAGGCCAAATTCCATCTATCCTGGTCTTTTCCAGCCAGGAACAAATTCTGCTGTTCAGTTTTCTAGGAGAAAAACTTTTAGTTTCAAGAGAGGCTAGCGTAGGCCAGGCGCGGTAGCTCACGCCTGTAATCCCAGCACTTTGGGAGGCTGAGGCAGGCGGATCACCTGAGGTCGGGAGTTTGAGACCAGCCTGGCCAATATGGTGAAACCCCATCTCTACTAAAAATACAAAAATTAGCCAGATATGGTGGTGTGTGCTTGTAATCCCAGCTACTTGGAAGGCTGAGGCAGGAGAATCGCTTGAACCCGGGAGGCTGAGGTTGCGGTGAGCAGGGACTGCGCCACTGTACTCCAGCCTAGGCAACAAGAGTGAAGCTCCACCTAAAAAAAACAAAAAAAAAAACAGAGAGGCTAGCACCAGGTAATGCTTCCAAGTTTTCCACACTACAGTCTAGCCTAAACTGCAATTGGTGTCCATTCACCTGACTAACCTGAGCATCTGCGGGTCTCACTGGCTGGTGGTGACAGAGTAAATTCTGCTGGTGCAGTCATCCTGACTTGCCTCACAGCCATTCCTCTTGGATGTTCTCTGTCCTTCCGATTCCTTGGTGGGTGCCTTGCTTGGAACCTCTGATGGTGCCTGTTCCTTGCCATCAGCGTCTCCAAGGATGCTGCCTTATTTGCTTATTATCTTGCTTGCTGCTATTGCTTGGACCATGCTAGGGCCTGTGATGTGGGCTGGTCTTCTAGGGCCACCAGCATTTCCTTTGTGGGCTGCTTTCAGGTGTCGTTACAGCACACCATTGCCCAGACCCCTGGACGTGCTGTGTGTGCTGCTCCTGGTGCTGTTGTGTTGACAGATTTTCTCTCTCCTTATGCACCTCTGCTCCTTCTAAATGTTGACACTGTACCTGCCACATACCAGGAAGCGGCGCTGTAATTGTAATAGGTTTGTTACCCAAAGCACACAGCAGGTCAACATGCTGAGACACTCAGTTGCAGCAGAGAAAGAGGGTTAATGGTAGGGCTGCCAAATGGAAGTAGGAGGAAACCATCTATCCAACGAGTCTGGGCTGAGGGTTTTGGAGTAGGCCAAAGTGTGGAGATGATTGATTGGTGGGAGTGTGCAGGGTAAAATCAAGGAATAGGGAGAGGAAGAAGCTGTATTCTCATGCTGATCCCATTCCTCTGTGGGGGTCTTCAAACTAGTTGCTGGAATTCTGGGTCTGAAAAACATCATAAGTCATCCTTAAACAAAAGCCATATGACCCTAGTATCAGAGATCCTGTCTCTAGGAACAAGGCGATGCAAATGGTCACTAGCTAGTGCTACGTGACTTTTAGCAACAAGGAAGTGGACCACAGTGCAGCCTGATTAATGTTTCATAATAACTCTACTTCTTTTTTTTTTGAGACAGAGTCTCGCTGCGACACCCAGGCTGGAGTGCAATGGTGCAACCTCGGCCCACTGCAACCTCTGTCTCCTGGGTTCAAGCGATTCTCCTGTCTCAGCCTCCCAAGTAGCTGGGACTACAGGCGTGAGCCACCATGCCCAGCTAATTTTTGTATTTTTTATTAGAGATGGGGTTTCACCATGTTGGCCATTCTGGTCTCAAACTCCTGACCTCAAGTGATCCGCCTACATCGGCCTCCCAAAGTTCCGAGATTACAGGCATGAGCCACTGTGCCCGGCCTGTAAGTCTATTTCTGTCCAGACCTGGCATGCAATTCTTTTCAACTCTATGGGGACAGTTTCAGCACCCTGATGTTCCCTTGGGCCATCACCATGTCCCTTCCTCCTCAGCCTCAGGAGTATGTCTGGAGAATGTGGCACACTCAGGGCAAGACAATAGCAGGGTAGTTAGTGGCCGTGGCCCTGGAGCCACTGCCTGCCTGGGTTTTAATCCCAGCTCTGCCATATTTTATTTTATTTTGTTTTATTTTATTTTATTTTATTTTGAGATGGAGTTTCGCTTTGTCACCCAGGCTGGAGTGCAGGGGCACGACCTCAGCTCACTGCAACCTCTGCCTCCTGGGACCAAGCAATTCTCCTGCCTCAGCCTCCTGGGTAGCTGGGATTACAGGTGCCACCATCACGCCCGGCTAATTTTTTGTATTTTTAGTAGAGATGGGGTTTCACCACGTTGGCCAGGCTGTTCTCAAACTGCTGACCTCAAGTGATCTGCCCACCTCGCCTCCCAGAGTGCTGGGATTACAGGCGTGAGCCACTATGAGGCCTCAGCTCTGCCATCTACCATCTGTGTGTCCTTGTGCAGTTTACTCCCTCTATCTGTGCTTGTCTCCTCATCTGTGAAATGAGGCTACCACCAGCGAATCCCCTCCACAGGGCTGTGAGAAAGAATAGCGCTTGGCACATGGTCATTTTTTTTTTTTTTCCTAAGATAAGGTCAGGCTGGCTCTACTGCCCAGGCTGGAGTGCAGTGGCACAATCTTGGCTTACTGCAACCTCCGCCTTCTGGGCTCAAGTGACCCTCCCACCTCAGCCTTACTAAGTAGCTGGGACTACAGGTGTGCACCACCATGCCCAGCTAATTATTGTATTTTTTGAAGAGATGGGGATTTTACCATGTTGCCCAGGCTGGTCTTCAACTCCTGAGCTCAAGAGATCTGCTTGCCTCGGCCTCCCAAAGTGCTGGGATTATAGGTGAGGCACTGTGCCCAACCACGGTAAGTTTTTAAGACACAATTAACTATTGTTATTATCCTGCTCTTTACGTTATTGAACACTTTTTCCTGCAGTTCTAGGTTTGCAGTGATTCTTTAGGTCTCACCAATACAGACATGACCTTCCCTTTCCTTTTGTTGTATTTTCTTGAAAGGGCTCCCCCAGCAGACAGACCAGGGCTCCAATGATGCTGCAGTTTTAGTTTTTTCTCCACAGATCTTTTTTTCCTCTAGAGTAGCACTGTCCAGTTCAGTAGCCACATGTGATCGGTGGCTACTGAGTCCTTGCAATATAGCTAGTCATATCTGAGCTGTGCTGTTAGTGTAAAATGCACACTGGAATTCAAAGACATAGTATGAGAAAAAGAATGTGTGTATATGTGGAGATATATACATATATATATTTGAGACAGGGTCTTGCTCTGTTGTCCAGGCTGGAGTGCAGTGGCACAATCATAGCTTACTGCAGCCTCAACCTCTTGGGCTCAAGTGATTCTCCCACCTCAGCCTCATAAATAGCTGGGACCACAGGCACACACAACCATGCTTGGCTAATTTTTGTATTTTTTGTGGAGATGGGTTTTTGCAATGTTGCCTAACCTGGTCTCGAACTCCTGGGCTGAAGTGATCCACCTGTCTTGGACTCCCAAAGTGCTGGGATTATAGGTGTGACTCACTGCCCCTGACCGAAATATACATATTTTAAATTTTTTTATTTTAATAGAGAGAGGGTCTGGCTATGTTGCCCAGTCTAGAGTGCAGTGGCTGCTCACTCCCACTACTAATCAGCATAGGAGTTTCGACCTGCTCCACTTCTGACCTGGGCTGGTTCACCCCTCCTTAGGCAACATGGAGGCCACCATAGTGATGCTGAACTTAGTGAAGCACCCCATCGGCATCATATGTGACAGTTCAGAACTCCTAGGCTCAAGTGGTCCTCCCGCCTCAGCCTCCCAGGTAGCTGAGACTACAGGCAGGTGGTTATTAATAATAATATCAATAATAATATTGATCGCCTGTTGAAATGATGTTTTGAATATATTGGGCCAAGGGAGATATATTATTAACATGAATTACCGCTGTTTGTAATTATCCTTTCTTTTCTTTGAAATGGAGTCTGGCTGTCGCTTAGGCTGGAATGCAGTGGTGCAGTCTCAGCTCACTGCAACCTCTGCCTCCAGAATTCAAGCAATTCTCCTGCCTCAGCCTCCCAAGTAGCTGAGATTACAGGTGTGTACCATCACGCCCAGCTAATTTATTTTTGTATTTTTAGTAGAGACGGGGTTTCACTACGTTGGTCAGGCTGGTCTCAAACTCCCCACCTCAAGTGATCTGCCCGCCTTGGCCTGCCAAAGTGCTGGGATTACAAGTGTAAGTCACCACACCCAGGCTGTTTGTAATTATTCTTAATGTGGCCACTAAAACAATTTTTTAAATTATGGTAAAATATATATAATATAAAGTTTGCCATTTTAGTCCGGGTGCGGTGGCTCATGCCTGTAATCCCAGCACTTTGGGAGGCTGAGGCAGGGTGGATCACCTGAGGTCAGGAGTTCAAGACCAGCCTGGCCAACATGGTGAGACCCCCGCCTCTACTAACAATACAAAAAAATTAGTTGGGCGTGGTGGCGCACATCTGTAATCCCAGCTACTGGGAAGGCTGAGGCATGAGTATCACTTGAACCTGGGAGGCAGTATTACTTTGGGCTAAGGTTCTTTGATTTCTGGAAATGTTTCATAGCCCACTGTGGTCACAATTAAATGTGGTCAGAACTACATGGGGAGCCCAATATTATTCCTAATTGCTGTGTGAATGAGGGCTGAAATCACGGCCCACCCTGACAAATCCTCTTTGGTTTCAGGGACTTTAACAAATCTGTATAGATAAATGTCCGTGGCTCTCTCCCTCTCTCTTTTTTTTTTTTTTTTTTTTTTGGAGAGATGAAGATAAGATCTAGCTATGTGCCCAGGCTGGTCCCGAAATCCTGGCCTCAAGAGATCTGCCTGCCTCAGCCTCCCAAAGTGTTGAGATTATAGATATGAGCCACTATGCCTGGCCCTGGCCCTGGCCCAATAACATTTGTCCTTCCTTCCTTCCTTCCTTCCTTCCTTCCTTCCTTCCTTCCTTCCTTCCTCCCTTCCTTCCTCTCTCTCTCTCTGTCTCTCTATCTCTTTCTTTCTGTCTGTCTTTCTTTCCTTTTTGAGACAGGGGCCTAGCTCTTTCACCAGGTGGTGTGATCATATCTCACTGTAACATCAACCTCATGGGCTGAAGCAATCCTCCCACCTCAGCCTCTTGAGTAGCTGGGACTACAGGTGTGCACTCTGCACTCAGCTGATTTTTGTATTTTTAGTAGACACGGGGTTTCATCATGTTGCCCAGGCTGGTCTCGAACTACTGACCTCAGGTGATCTGCCTGCCTTGACCTTCCAAAGTGCTGGGATTATGGACATGAACCACTGAGCCCCAAAACATTTCTAATATGAAGAAGTAGAGTCTAACCTAAGTACACCTGTCTTTCACGATGAAAATATTGCTCATTTCTTTTTTTTGAACTCTTCAAACATTTTTGCTTGCCCCGTTGGGAATTCTCAGTATATGTATATTTACTAGTTTTATTCTCAAATTGTATAGCACATTAGTAAAATTAATGTAATTTTTTTTTTTTACAGAGTAAAATAGAATACAGTAAATAAAATAGAGGTCTAACTCTGCCCTTTCTGGGTCTCAATGGGTCATCTCGCACACAGTCTGGGGTTTAGGAACCCTACTTTGGAGACTAGTGCATCATGCTTCTTCCATTGGAAAGATGCAAAATCCCAAGAATGGAATTTGTTCTTCTCTTATTAGTGGTAGGACAGAATTATTATTACAGTCAAAACTGCCCATCTACTTACACCAAAACCTACAACAAAGTTTTGGCAATACTGTAATATTGTATGAGAATGATCTGCAGCTGGGGCTTTTCTTCCCAGATGAGCAGGACACTGGCACAGGGACAAGATGTTGATGACACAGGCTGTTTTCATTGTGTTTTTCTGTATAAACTCATTTACTATCATTAGTAATCATCACTGTATGAGAACTTCCAGGCTGGCAATGTTACAAACAGTAAGGCACGGAAGACCTTCTCTCAGGCTCTGTTTGATGGAAAACACACAAACCATGGGCCAAAATGGCAGGATCTGCTGGGCGCAGTGGCTCACGCCTGTAATCCCAGCATTTTGGAAGATGGAGTTGGGCGGATCACTTGAGGTTAGGAGTTTGAGACCAGCCTGGCCAACATGGTGAAACCCGTCTCTACTAAAAATACAAAAATTATCCAGGCACGGTGGCAGCTGTCTGTAATCCCAGCTGCTTGGGAAGATGAGGCATGAGAATCACTTGAACCCAGGAGGCAGAGGTTGCAGTGAGCCAAGATCACGCCATTGCACTCCGGCCTGGACAACAGAGCGACACTCCATCTCAAAAAACAAAAAAAGGCTGGGCGTGATAGCTCATGCCTGTAATCCCAGCTCTTTGGGAGGCTGAGGTGGGCGGATCACTTGGTCAGGAGATCGAGACCATCCTGCCTAACATGGTGAAACCCCGCCTCTACTAAAAATACAAAAAAAAAAAAAATTAGCCAGGCGTAGTGGCAGGAGACTGAGGCAGGAGAATGGCGTGAACCCAGGAGGAGGAGCTTGCAGTGAACCGAGATTGCGCCACTGCACTCCAGCCTGGGCGACAGAGCGAGACTCCATCTCAAAACAAAAACAAAACGAAACAAAACAAAAAACCAAAATGGCAGGATCGAGGTATATGTGAGTTACTAGCAAGACATTGAATACATAATCCCCACACAGAAGAAGATATTGAAACCTCTGTGTATTATGCCTGACATTAATTATTTGTGCTTTAAAAATATGTGTGTATATATGTATGTGTATATCTATATACATATACACATATATGTATACATATATGTGTATATGTATATATACACACATATTTGTGTATACATATATACACATATGTGTATACATTATATGTATATGTGTATATATACACACACACACATATTTTTACATACATATATATATATGACTCACCTAGGAATGTCAGATTTTGGAAGTTTCTAGAGGCAGCCCTCAGCAGGGAGACCTCCCCAGACCAGGACAGGATGTGCTTAGATGGCGAGTTACACAACTGGAAGTGGCCTCTCTCTGCTGCTCCCTGTGTGTTGTGAGGATTAGTGTAATTAGAGCCTGTGCTTGTACAGCACTTTGACATTCTCAGACAAAAAGTGCTAGATGAGCGCAAAATTTTATAACTGTAATGGAATCCAAGCAAATAGCATTGTAATAAATGGGTCTTGCTGCTGATACTGCGTTTAAGAGTCCCCTCTTTATTATTGCATGTTTACTCTATGTGATGAACCGAGGTGATTAATAACAATGATAATGATTACTTCTACAGCATTTTATGCTTTCAAAGGGCTTTACAACTTGTTTATTATTAATCTTTAATCTTCCCAGTTGCTGCTCTGCTAAGTCAGTGTTGTTTTTGTTTTTAAAATTTTCATAGAAATGGAGAAATCAGAGGACTAGAGAGCGGGGCTGAGGTTTTTAAGTTCCCACAGGAAGTCAATGTGAGGAGCTCTGGATTTTGATTTGGAAAGGAGAGATGCTGAACGAGCTGGAAGAGAGGGTGAGGCGGCTCGGGGAGAAGACAGGTGGAGCTCACAGTGGTAACCTTGCAGGGTTCGGTGGCAGATTGCTATGATCTGGGTGTGAGGAACCAAAGCAAGGGTGCTTGGTGAGTCTAAAGCAAAGGCAACTTGATGCAGAATGCGTAGGTGGAGGTTCCTACCTCAACGCCCGCTCTGTTTAGGCCGGGTGCTCCAGTGGCATTTGTGCTATCGCCTGTGTTCATTCAGCTGGTACTTAACACCTGTTCAAGGTTGATCAAGAGGAGTAGAGCTTTGTGTCACAGCTAATTGGGTGCTATAAGGAAAAGACCCCCAAACTGTAGTGTCAGCAACTGTGCATTGCATAATCAGCTACTTCGAATACCCACTGGGGGATTAGACTGCGATAAGCAAGTGCTGTAGGTATCTGCGAGACAAGCAGTGTCAATTACACTGTGGATGGCCAGATTTATGTGCTTTTTGGCAGTGCTGCCGAACTATTAATCATGTCTCGTGAACAGGCCCCATGTAAACCAATAGCAAATGGCACATCTTAAGGAGCATCCCAGCAAAAATGTCCCATTTCCCCTGTATCTTCTGCTGATGTCTAAGGTACTGAAAATGAGAATGGATACACAGAGCCATCAAGCAATAATCAAGAGCCAAGCTACCCCTTCCCCCCTTCCTTCCTTCCTTCCTTCCTTCCTTCCTTCCTTCCTTCCTTCCTTCCTTCCTTCCTTTCTTCCTTCCTTCTCTCCCTCCCTCCTTCCCTCCTTCCCTCCTTCCTTTCGCCCTTTCTCGCTTCCTTTCTTTTGAAAAATAAAAACCTAATCATGTTTTCTGAGCCAGCGAGACCGGATTTCCAATCAGCATCTGGAAATGGCATATTTCACATAAAAACGCACGCGTTAAACATTTTCTTTTAATGACAACGTGAGGATTTCATGACTTTCCTCTACTTTTATTTCATGGTGGTTTAGATGGGCCAACCATATAGAGTTCTCATTCCTTGCTAAGTTACATATCTCCTGAAGTGCGATACATCTAATGTCATAATTAAATGTCGTCAAGCTAATGTGTATGACTGTTTTCAGCGTTATCACTAATTGCTGTGTTAGCATGAATTAGACAGTAAAGTAATTAGAGGCCCAAAGGCAGCTGTGTCCTATGTGGTGCAGTTTCTGGGTTGGGCTGTGTGTTTGTGTCTGTGTGAGTGAGGGTGTGCTTGTGTGAACCAGCTCTGTACTCTTCCCCTTATACCTGGATTGTCTCAAGGTGCTTGTTAGTCTCTCTTGTTTGTGTGGAAGTCTCTAAAATGATGTCCAGAATGGAAGCCATTGTCTGCAAGAGAGATTCCAGGTTTCTTTAAATAAGCAATTTTCTGTAATCAGTCAGCAGGGAAAGCTTCACTCTCCAAACCAGCATTAATGGAAGACAGGTTTTAGAGTTTAAAGAAAGCATGTTTATCTTCAAGACAGATTAGTTGGGGTTGGGGTGTGTGAGTGTGTGGTGAGAGGGGCTGGGAGTTTTGTAAAAAAATGGGAAGACATTTGTTTTTGTTTTTAGCCCGAGACCTTTTCTAATCTTCCCACATTTGTCAAACCCATAAGGACTCATTCTGCTGATCGTGTGATGACTGGTCTGGACTTTTCCTCTGCCTCCTTTCCCTGGTTCCCCACCCCAACTCCTCCCTGCTTTAGTACTAAACAGGAGTCAGAGGAGAGGCCAGCAAAACTCATGTTCTGGCTTCTGGCTGTCACAGCTCTCCCCAGGAAGCTAATGGCACATGACCAAGTCTTCATCACTGTGGCCTTGGGTCCAAGGGAGCCCCTGTGACCCTTCCTGGCCTCTCTCCACCCCAGGGCTCTCTGGGCATTCCCCTAGTCATCCACACCTTTTCTTTTTAGGGTGTAACTGTATCCACGATGCAGCTGATTTTAATCTCTATGGGTTTCTGCATCATGGAGCTGAGGAAGACAGTGTAACCGCCTCAGAAAAAAGTCTGTCCTCGGATAACTTATCTGACAGAGAGGCGATTACCACCTGCTTGATTTCTCAGGCAATTTTAATTCACTGCTGCTTGGCGATAGGGATTCAAAAGAGAGAGAGAGAGAGGGAGAGTGAGAATCCTTCAGTCTATTGAGTTACTACATAAGCTGTTTCCACAGCTCCAAGATATACTGTGTGCCCGGCCTGTATCTGTTTTATTCATCCAGATTTAAAAAATAGATGTGATGGATTTATGTGTGTGCCTTGCTAATGTCTGAGCAGCTTTCACGGTAGTTTTAGCTCTTGTCCTTGAAGGACTGGCATGGCCCCTGGAGTTGCTCCTCTCCTGTGGTAGAAACAGGAAAATGAGAAAGACTCTGCTTCTGTCTGGCAGTTTTGACAAGCCCGGTCAAATTCCCATTCCCAGAGGTGCCTTGTGCCCATTAGGAAGCTGATTGCTTACGGGAGAGCCTTTGAATTCCAACAGAGACAAGATCAAGGCCTAATGTACCATATGTACATGGGTCTCCCTTTCCTTGACCAACAGATTTTGACAGAATGGCTTGTCAACAAATAGGCCTGGGGTAAGAAGATAAAGAGTTGTCATTTAGAAATAAACACCATCATTTCTCTTCACAGTTCATAACTGCCTTTTCAACTTTTTCCTTCCATCCTCCCTCCTCCTCCTGAATCCCTGCATTGTGCACACCAGCAAAATGCTTGTACAGCCTCATCTGGAAGCCTCACGCACTGGTTCTTGCTCCTGATGGGAGCCTGTGGCTTTTTACCTTCCAAAACATCTCCCTCCTGCTTTTAAAAAAAGTCTGGTTGGGTATGGTGGCTCACGCCTGTAATCCCAGCACTTTGGGAGGCTGAGACGGGAGGATCACTTGAAGTCAGGAGTTCAAGACCAGCCTGACAAATATGGTGAAACTCTGTCTCTACTAAAAATACAAAAATTAGCTGGGTGTAATGGCAGGTGCCTGAGTCCCAGCCACTTGGAAGGCTGAGGCAGGAGAATCAGTTGAATCTGGGAGGTGAAGTTTGCAGTAAGCCTAGATCGCACCACTGCACTCCAGCCTGGGTGACAAAGCGAGACTCTATCTCAAAAAAAAAAAAAAAAAATTTCCTAAGCACATCAGAGACAAATCAAATGATGCGTATCTCTAAAATGGTCAAGAGTTACCTTTAATTCCTCCCTGTTTTTGCTTGACAGGTTATGTTCACCATTCCTTGTATATTTGGTAATTTTTAATTTAAATCATTTATATTTAATACAATTTTATGAAGTCTTCACTTGGCTCTTCATCTTTCAGGTCTCAGTGTTGTTCCTATATGCTCTTGTATTATTCTGTACTCCTTCAATTAGAGTACTTACCACTTTGTGCTGTTATTGACTGTTTTCCTGTCTATATCCTCCATATGATTACAAGCTTCACAAGGGCAGGGATGTGCCTATCTTGTTCATCACTGCATGCCATTCTCTAGCATTAGGCTTGGTGCAAAAAGGATGCTCAGTAAATATTTGTTGAATGAATGCATGAAGGAATGTGTAGTTTGCTATGTATATGATGCTGTGCCAAGTTACTGCAAGACTGACTCTGGGCCAGGCATGGTGGCTCACACCTGTAATCCCAGCACTTTGGGAGGCCAAGGCGGGTGGATCAAGAGGTCAGGAGTTTAAGACCAGCGTGGCCAACATGGTGAAATCCCGTCTCTACTAAAGATACAAAAAAAAGAAAAAATTTAGCAGGGCATGGTGGCATGCACCTGTAATCCCAGCTACTTCGGAGGCTGAGGCAGGAGAATCACTTGAACCTGGGAGGCAGAGGTTGCAGTGAACTGAGATCGTGTCATTGCACTCCAGCCTGGGCGACAGGGCAAGACTCCATCCTCCCAAAAAAAAAAAAAAAAAAAAAAAAGATTGATTCTGATCTTTAGAAAGTTAGAATGTAGTAGGGTCAATGAGACCCAGAAACACAAATTGTCAAAGTAAATCGCAGAGTGTACTGATTAATATTATTTGTATTATATTAATATTGAATTGAGGGATGCCTAGATGGCTGGTAAAGTATCGTTCCTGGGTGTGTCTGTGAGGGTGTTGCCAGAGGAGATTGACATTTAAGTCAGGGGATTGGGAGAGGAAGACCCACCCTCAATGTTGTGGACGGGGCACCATCCAATGGGCTGCCAGCGCAGCTAGAACAAAGCAGGCAGAAGAAGGGGGATTAGCTTGCTTGTTGATTCTTGCAGCTCTTTCTCTCTCCCAGTGCCGGACACTTGCTTCTGCTCCTCCTACCCTTGTACATCAGACTCCAGGCTCCTTGGTATTGGACTCAGACTCTGAGAGCCTCCTGAGGGCTCTCAGGCTTTCAGCCTCAGACTGAGAGCTGCACTGGTGACTTTTCTGGTTTTGAGGCTTTTGGACTTGGACTGAGCTACGCTACTGGCTTCTCTCTCCCACCAGCTTGCAGATGGCCTATTGTGGGGACTTTGCCTTATAATCATGTGAGCCAATTCTCCCTAATATAGGCTCCCTTATATATACCTCCTATTGGTTCTGTCTCTCTGGAGAACCCTGACTAATACACAAAGTGAGAGAATTGTCATACGAGATAATACAACAAATTATTCTGGGTGGTGGTGGTGAAGAGGAAGGAGGGGATTTGGACAAATTCTTTGGAAGAGGCTGAGTTTAGATTTGGCCTTGAGAGGATGGGTGAGGTCTTGATAGATCAAGATGGAGCAGAATGGAGGCTTGGGAGAGAAAGACAATGTGGTGGGCATTTATTATTTTGGGACACCCAGATCCATTCACCCTGCTTTTAGTAAGAGCTCTCGATTTCTTTTGGAAGCCCACCGCAATGCTCACCTTGGGTCCAAAGGACCTGAAATGAGGACTTGGAGGTGGCCAGGGACCAGGGCTTTCCTATGGGACTCAGGACTAAATATTAAAGAAGAGTTGGACAGACATTTCACGAAAGAAGGCGTAACAATGGGAAATAAGTACATAAAAATATGCTGGATTGATTCTAGACTGGAAGCCAGGACCTTAGCTCTCTCTGCCATCTTGCAAGAAAAAGATGACAAGCCCGATAGTAAGGAGATGAAACCTGAAGGCAAGAAGGTTGATGCAGGTGGCAAGGTGAAAAAGGGTAACCTGACTCAAGGCTAAAAAAACCAACAAGGGGAAGCCCCACTGCAGATGAAATCCTGTCCTCATCAGAGGAATTGGCAGATATTCCCAATCTGCTGTGTATTCCAGAAAGACCATGTACAAGAGGAAGTACTCAACTGCTAAATCCAGGGTTGAAAAGCAGGCGGACTGTTCTTGTCACTGTTAATAAACCAGTTGCTGGTGACAAGCATGATGGTACCTGCGTGGTTAAAATTTGCAAAATGCATAGGTACTGTCCTCTTGATGATAAGCCTGGGGAGCTGTTGAACTAGGGCAGAAGCCCCACCAGCCAGCACGTGAGAAAACGGGACCAGCATCTCTCCCAGGACCACTCTGCTCATCCTCACTGGGCACTGCAGAGGCAAGACAGTGGTTTTCCCGAAGCGACTGGGCACTGGCTTCTTACTTGTAACTGAACCTCTGATTCTCAATTGAGTTCCTCTGGGAAGAGCACACCAGAAATGTGTTGTTTCCACCTCCTCAAAAATTGATATCAGCAATGCAAAAATCCCAAAACGGCTCACTGATGCTTACTTCAAAAAGAAGCAGCTGTGGAAGCCCAGACACCAGGAAGGTGCAATCTTTGACACAGAAAAAGAGAAATGTGAGATTACAGAGCAGAGCAAGCCCTGGTCCCTGGCCACCTTCAAGAAAGCTGTGGACTCAAAAATTTTGGCCAGGCATGGTGACTCACACCTGTAATTCCAGCACTTTGGGAGGCCAAGGGCAGGAGTTCAAGACCAGCCTGGCCAACATAGAGAAACCTTGTCTCTACTAAAAAAAAAAAAAAATACATATATATCTATAGATATATCTATAGATATATCTATAGATATATCTATAGATATATCTATAGATATATCTATAGATATATCTATAGATATATCTATAGATATATCAGCCAGGTGTGGTGGCAGGTGCCTGTAGTCCCAGCTCCTTGGGAGGCTGAGGCATGAGAATCTCTTGAAACTGGGAGGTGGAGGTTGCAGTGAGCCAATATCATGACACTACACTCCAGCTGGGGTGACAGAAGGAAACTCTGTCTCAAAAAAAAAAAAAAAAGCTATTCTTCAGCTCCAGAGCTACCTGTGATCCCTGTTTGCCCTGGAGAATGGAGTTTATCTTTTCAAATTGGTATTTTAAGTTTCTTACAACTAGGTGCATTGGCTCACACCTGTAATCCCAGCACTTTGGGAGGCTGAGGCAGGTAGATTGCTTGAACCCAGGAGTTCAAGACCAGCCTGGGCAACATAGCGAGACCTCACCCCCTCAAAAAAATACCAAAAAAAAAAAAAAAAATTGGCAGGGCACAGTGGCTCATGCCTGTAATCCCAGTACTTCGGTAGGCTGAGGCAGGTGGATCACGAGGTCAAGAATTTGAGACCAGCCTGGCCAACATAGTGAAACCCCCGTCTCTACTAAAAATACAAAAATTAGCCAGGCATGTTGGCGTTCACCTGTAGTCTCAGCTGCTCGGGAGGCTGAGGCAGAAGAATCGCTTAAACCCAGGAGGTGGAGGTTGCGGTGAGCCAAGATCACACCACTGCACTCCAGCTTGGGTGACAGAGCGAGACCTTGTCTCAAAAAAAAAATTAGCCAGGGTAGTAGCACATGCCTGTACACCCAGCTGCTTGGGAGGCTGAGATGGAAGAATGACATGAGCCTGGGGAAGTTGAGGCTGCAGTGAAGTGTGATTGTGCCAGAGCACTGTAGACTGGATGAAGAAAAGCCCTAAAAAACAAAAACGAGTTTCTTGGAACAAAAGTAATTAAAGCACAAATACATTTTATTTTATTATTATTATGATTTTTGAGATGGAGTCTCACTCTGTCGCCCAGAATGGAGTGCAGTGGCACAATCTCGGCTCACTGCAACCTGTGCCTCCTGGGTTCAAGCGATTTTTCTGCCTCAGCCTCCCGAGTAGCTGGGATTACAGGTGCATACCACCAGGCCCGGCTAATTTTTTTATTTTTAGTAGAGACAGGGTCTCACCATGTTGGCCAGGCTGGTTTTGAATTTCTGACCTCAAATGGTCCACCTGCCTTGGCCTCCCAAAGTGTTGGGATTACAGGTGTGATCCACTGAGCCTGGCCAGAGAACAAATACATTTAAAAAAAAGAAAAGAAAGAAAGAAGGCCGCAAGTGGTGACTCACACTCTTTTGAGGGTCCAAGGCAGGTAGATCATCTGAGGTCAGGATTTTAAGACCAGCCTGGCCAACATGGTGAAACCCTGTCTCTACTTTTTTTTTTTTTTTTGAGACGGAGTCTCGCTCTGTCGCCCAGGCTGGAGTGCAGTGGCGCAGTCTCGGCTCACTGCAAGCTCCGCCTCCCAGGTTCACGCCATTCTCCTGCCTCAGCCTCTCTGAGTAGCGCGCCCGCCACCACGCCCGGCTAATTTTTGTATTTTTAGTAGAGACGGGGTTTCACCGTGGTCTCGATCTCCTGACCTCGTGATCCGCCTGCCTCGGCCTCCCAAAGTGCTGGGATTACAAGCGTGAGCCACCGCGCCCAGCCAAGAACAGCAAAATTTCAAAGGCAACAATACCAAATGCTGGAGAGTATGTGGAGCAGCTGGAACTCTAATAGTCATACTTTGATGGTTGAGGTACAAAATGGTACAACCAGTTTGGAAAATTGTTGGCAGTTGAATTCATATATATATGTAAAATAATCCAGGATTTCCCCTCTTAGATATTTACTCAAAAGAAACATATATATATTATATCTATATATATCTACAAGAATGTTCATTGCAGCTTTATTCCCATGGCAAAACATTGGAAACAACCCAAATAAAATGATGGTTTTGATGAACAAAATGTGTCGTGTCCATACAATGCAATACTACTCAATAATAAGAAGAAATTCGACAACTTGGATGAATCATAAAAACATTTTGAGTGAAAGAAGCTACACACAAAAGATTACACACTTGATTCCATTTATATAAAGTTCAAGAACAGACAAAACTAATGTAAGGAGATAGAAATAAGAATAATGGTTGCCTGTGTGCTCAGAAGTGGATCAATAAGAAAGGGGCCTTAGAGATTTTGATTTGGGATATTGTTGTACATATTTGTTAAAATTCATTGTACACTTAAGATCTGTGCACTTTTCTATATGTAAATAATACCTCGATTTTAAAAACCAGAAAATTTAGAAAAAGTTAAAAGAAGAGGCCGGGCGTGGTGGCTTACGCCTGTAATTCCAGTACTTTGGGAGGCCGAGGCGGGCAGATTACTTGAGGTCAGGAGTTTGAGATGGTCTGGCCAACATGGTGAAACCCCATCTCTACTAAAAATACAAAAATTAGCCAGATATGGTGGCGGGTGCCTGTAATCCCAGCTACTCTGGAGGCTGAGACTGGAGAATTACTTGAACCTGGGAGGTGGAGGTTGCAGTGAGCTGAGATGGCACCACTGCACTCCAGCCTGAGCGGCAGAGCAAGACTTCATCTCGAAAAAAAGAAAAATTTAAAAGAAGAAAAACTCTCCCACTCAAAGAAAATCACTATTGTTATTTTGGCATAGTTCCCTGTTGTATTTTTATTTTATGTATGCTGATTTAAAAAAGTAGAGATGGTGCCGGGCGTGGTGGCTCATGCATGTAATCTCAGCACTTTGGGAGGCCAAGGCAGGCAGATCACAAGGTCAGGAGATCAAGACCATCCTGGCTAACACGGTGAAACCCCATCTCTACTAAAAAATAAAATAAATACAAATAAATAGATAATAACAATAATAAATAAAAATAAAAAAGTAGAGATGTAATCATCCTTATATTTAATATTTTGTCCCTTTTCAGTTAATATTATAGGCATTTCCCATGCTATAACATGGATTACAGAAAACATTGTTTTTAATGGCTGTGTATTCACCTGAGTGGCTGTACTATGGCTCACTTTGTCACCATCTGTTTTTGCCTGTGGCAGTGTCCTGACAATAATGTCCAGGTTTCTAGCTTAAGCCACTGAATTATTCCCTTAGGAAAAATTCTCAGCTATAGAATGAATGGGGCTAGGCATAGTGGCTCATGCCTGTAATCCCAGCACCTTGGGAGGCTGAGGCAGGCCGATCATGAGGTCAGGAGTTCGAGACCAGCCTGGCCAACATGGTGAAACCCTGTCTCTGCTAAAAATACAAGAAAATTAGCCAGGCGTGATGGCGCATGCCTGTGACGCCAGCTACTCGGGAGGCTGAGGCAGGAGAATTGCTTGAACCTGGGAGGCGGAGGTTGCAGTGAGCCGAGATCACGCCATTGCACTCCAGCCTGGGCAACAGAGTGAGACTCCATCTTAAAAAAAAAAAAAAAAAGTGAACGGGTCAAATAGAATGAGCACTTTTATGTTTCTTGATACATATGCAGTATAAACAGTATAAACATTGGTTTTAGTGACTTAGAAAGCGGCAAGCACATGTATAAAGTGGTAACAGCAAATGCCAGCCATTCTGTAGTTTTAAAAGGGTATATTCTAGCCAGGCGCGGTGGCTCACGCCTGTAATCCCAGCTCTTTGGGAGGCTCTTTGGGAGGCCGAGGCAGGCAGATCACAAGGTCAGGAGATCGAGACAATCCTGGCTAACGCGATGAAACCCTGTCTCTACTAAAAATACAAAAAAATTAGCCAGGCGTGGTGGTGGGGGCCTGTAGTCCCAGCTACTCAGAGAGGCTGAGGCAGGAGAATGGCGTGAACGCAGGAGGCAGAGCTTGCAGTGAGCCAAGATTGTGCCAGTGCACTCCAGCTTGGGGGACAGAGCGAGACTCCGTCTCAAAAAAAAAAAAAAAAAGTGCGTATTCTATATTACCCATAAGCCCAAATCCACTTCTGGGGTCCCCGGTCTCTAGTTTGCTGTGTGTTTTCTACTGGATTCAAAGAAACATATACTTCCAATGAAGCAAATTATTCATTGTCACCTGTGGGGATAGCACAAATGTTCTCACAAATGGTGTCAATCTCCTTTTCATTTTTTTTTCTTTTGAGAAAGGGTATTGCTTTGTTGCCCAGGCTGGAGTACAGTGGTGTGATCATGGCTCACTGCAGACTCAAACTTTTGGGCTCAAGTGATCCTCCTAGCTCAGCCTCTTGAGTACCTGAGATTACAGGCATGTGCCACCACACCTGGTCAATTTTTTACTTTTTGTAAAGATGGGTGTTGCTCTGTTGCCCAGGCTGGTCTTGAACTCCTGAGATAAGCCATCCTCCCACCTCAGCCTCCCAAAGCACTGGGATTACAGGTGTGAGCCACCACACCTGGCCCTACTTTTAATTTGTGGAATTAAAAAAACATTTTTATATGTCAAAATTGTTAGATTTACATTCACAAGTCCACATCTGTGTAAGAGCTGCAGGCTTAGTAGCTTATTGTTTAGCTCAATTCCCCTCTTCCTGAAATGTTGTACCTCCAGTTACCCACTCATTCCAGGAAAAGACTGTGACCTTGAAACAGACTGTTTCTTGTCTAGGATTCTTCTTATTATTTTTTAATTTTCTTTTTTTAATTAATTATTATCATTATTATTTTTTTTTGAGACAAAGTCTTCCTCTGTTGCCCAGGCTGGAATGCAGTGGTGCAATCTCTGCTCACTGCAACCTCTGCCTCCCGGGTCAAGCAATTCTCCTGCCTCCGCCTCCCGAGTAGCTGGGATTACAGGCACAGGCCACCACACCAGCTAATTTTTGTATTTTTATAGTAGAGATGGGGTTTCACCATGTTGGCCAGGCTGGTCTCAAATTCCTGACCTCAAGAGAGCCACCCATCTTGGCCTCCCAAAGTGCTGGGATTACGGGCGTGGGCCATCTAGGCCTTGTCTAGGATTCTTTGCCTGCTTGTCCTCTCAGCACCAGTTTTTCCACCTCTTGGGACTCCTCACTCAGTATCATCTATGGAGAAGGCTACGAACAAAGCCAGGAAGGGAAGGAGGTGATTGGCCTGTGTCAAACGCTTTACATACATTTTCTCATTTAATTATCACAACTGTCCTCTGACGTGGATATTGTTATTCCTATCTTTTTTTTTTTGGAGATGGAGTATTGCTCTGTTGCCCAGGCTAAAGTGCAATGGTGCAATCTAGGCTTACTGCAAACTCTGCCTCCCGGGTTCAAGCAATTCTCCTGCCTCAGCCTCCCGAGTACCTGGGATTACAGGCACATGCCACCACATCTGGCTAATTTTTTAATTTTAGTAGAAATGGGATTTCACCCTGTTGGCCAGGCTGGTCTTGAACTCCTGACCTCAGGTGATCCACCCACCTTGGCCTCCCAAAGTGCTGGGATTACTGGCGTGAGCCACTGTGCCTGGCTGTTATTCCTTTTTTACAGAAGAGGAAACTGAGGCTTAGAGAGTTAAGGTAACCTGGATATCGTAGAAATGGTTGCTCAAATAATAGATGTTTGTGGTCTGAAGACAAAACAGCAAGTTAGTTCTTGTGCTTACTCCCCAAGATAGCAGCCCCTCCCTGGAAAGTCCCTGGGGTTCCAGGCAGATGGAGATAAGGATGCCACAGCTTCCAGGAAGAGGCTGAGGCACAGTCGCATGCATTAGCAACAGCAATGTCAAACACCAGTTGTCTAGTAGGTCAGTGTTGAAGAATAAAATATTGGTGGAGTGGCTGAGAATTAGGTCATGTCTACACGAGGCACTCCAGTGCACACATCGTTTTACCCTTCAACCAAACTGTGGTTCCATCAGGATGGCTGGAGTCGAACTAAATGAAAATTCACTTTAAACGAAAAAATAAAATGACTGAAGCTCATGCTGCAAATGCTGCCATATTTCTTCCTTTGAGCTGCACCTTCATGTATAAGTGATAGATATATTTTTTCCAACCAGGAAGTTAGAATGGTAGAGGGCTTTAGAGAGTCAAGGCCTACTCTGGGAGGGGAAGGAACATACAGGGAGTTTAGTGACAGGTCCAGGTCTAGATTTTTGGACTCTTTTTTTTTTTTTTTTTTTTGAGATGGAGTCTCACTCTGTCACCCAGGCTGGAGGGCAATGGCATGATCTTGGCTCACTGCATCCTCTGCCTCCTGGGTTCAAGAGATTCCCCTGCTTCAGCCTCCCGAGTAGCTGGGATTACAGGCACGTACCACCACGCCTGGCTAATTTTTGTATTTTTAGTAGAGACAGGGTTTCACCATATTGGCCGGGCTGGTCTTGAACTCCTGACCTCGTGATCTATCTGCCTCAGCCTCCCAAAGTGCGCTACCGCGACCGGCCTAGACTCTTTTTTTTTTTTTTTTTTTTTCCATTTGAGATGGAGTCTTGCTCTGTTGCCCAGACTGGAATGCAATGGCATGATCTTGGCTCACTGCAACCTCCACCTCCAGAGTTCAAGCGATTCTTGTACTTCAGCCTCCCAAGTAGCTGGGATTACAGGCGTGTGCTACCACACTTGGCTAATTTTTTGTATTTTTAGTAGAGATGGAGTTTCACCATGCTGTCCAGACTGGTCTTGAACTCCTTCTCTCAAGTGATCTGCCCACCTCGGCCTCCCAAAGTGCTGGGATTACAGGTGTGGACCACCAAGCCTGGCCAATTTTTGGACTCTTCTATGCCATATTTCTCCTAGAGGAGAAACATATATGGACACCTTGGATCTTCTGGGGAGTGTTTCAAGACATACCTCTGCCACATGGTTTTTCTGCCCAACGTTTGCCTCGCAACTGAGACACAGCTTCCTAATCGTTCTCCTGGGGAGGCCCATATAGGGAGGATGATATTGATAAGGGCTGCTGCTGGCTGGAAGTAACAGACCAGGAACTGAGGTCACCCCAGCTCTGGCTGCCCTGATATTTGAAGGGATCAGTATCCTCACTAGGACCCATGATCTTGGCACACTGTTTTAGAAACTCTGGCTAAAGTACCAGCAGAGACATGAAAGTACTACTTTAGCCTTAGAGTAAATGTTTTCAGTACAGATCTCAAGGATAAACTCTTGAGGTTAAGGAATACGTCTTTGTAATTTCTCTCCCTCTCTCTCTCGGCCTCTCTCTCTTTACCTAGTATATTAAATAGAAAAAAAAAATCTTGGATTTACAATCTCATCTTTACATTGATGAGGATACTACGAAGTCATGGCAGGGGCCAGCGGGAGGGGATGGAGAAAGACAGAAACAGAAAGTGGAAGACAGATGGAGAGAGAAATTGCATTTCACCAGTAATATTCAGAATCACTCACCCATGGATCTTAAACCATTGAAAAATTTACCTGAAACTGTCCAGGCTTAAATAATGTTCTGGGGCCAGGTGCTGTGGTTCACACCTATAATCCCAGCACTTTGGGAGGCTGAGGTGAGTGGGTCATGAGGTCAGGAGATCGAGACCATCCTGGCTAACATGGTGAAACCCCGTCTCTACTAAAACTACAAAAAATTAGCCAGGCGTGGTGGTGGGTGCCTGTAATCCCAGCTACTGAGGAGGCTGAGGCAGGAGAATGGCGTGAACCCGGGAGGCGGAGCTTGCAGTGAGCCGAGATGGCGCCACTGCACTCCAGCCTGGGCTACAGAGCAAGACTCTGTCTCAAAAAATAGTAATAATAATAATAATAATAATGTTCTGGGTACTCTTAATACAATTCCAGTATCTAAATTCATTATGAAATTAGGTAACAACATGAAACAATATATAAAGTAGAGTTTTTGGAGTCAATGAGACCTGGATATGAATCCCAGCTATGCCAACGGTTGGTCCTGTGACCATGGGGGTTGTCGAAGCTTTCTGTACAATGGGAATAAAAATATCAACCTTATGATGCCATTCTATTAATTGAGTGAGATAAGGCCTGTGAAAGTATGAAGTGCATACATTTAATTGGCTGCTCAACCCACTTTAATTCTCTGCATGGTAGCTTTGTTCCAATATAGTCTCATGCTGTGGCATCCGCTCACAGTGAATTTCTCTGAGCACTTTGGAATTGCCACAGTCCTTAAAATGGCGTCCGGAACAGATCCATCTCACCATGAATTTTATGGTTTAACAATCAGTGTTTAATAAAGTTCAATCTGACAGTGTAAGCGGCCAGGAGGTAAAGATGTTATGTCTGTAAATGCGGGCAAAACATGCGTCTGTTCATTTAGTGGATTCACACAGTAACGCCTGAAAGGGCTTTCCAGGAGCTATTGCCTCTCACGGTAGTGCTGTGAAGTGGGTATGCTTAGTTCCACGTTACAGAATGAGAAACTCAGGCTGGGAGATGAAAGTGTCCAAAGTGACTCTGCTAGTAAGCTAGGATTACAGGTCAGCTTTTGTTTGTTTGTTTGTTTGTTTTTTGAGATGTAGTTTTGCTCTTGTTGCCCAGGCTGGAGTGCAATGGCGTGATCTCAGCTCACTGAAACCTCTGCCTCCTGGATTCAAGCGATTCTCCTGCCTCAGCCTCCCACGTAGCTGGGATTACAGGTGCCTGCCACCACACCCGGCTAATTTTTTTTGTATTTTTAGTAGAGATGAGGTTTCACTAGGTTGGCCAGGCTGGCCTCGAACTCCTGACTTCAGGTGATCCACCTGCCTCGGCCTCTCAAAGTGTTGGGATTACAGGTGTGAGCCACTGTGCCCAGCCACAAATCAGTTCTTTCTGACTCCAGCCCTCCCCCATCCCCATTTCTCAGGTTTATGGACACACAATTTGAATACAACGAAATAATGAGATGATCCTTGCATTTTATTGTAAATGTGAATGACAGTATCTGGGAGTCAGGTGATGTCTTACCCCACGCATACTCTTTGGATATGATCGATACTTAACCTGAAAGTTGAGCATCCAATACAACATTTTGGTGTGAGTTAAAATGGAGCTCTAGTGCAATAAGGAAGAAGATAAGCTTAACAACATCACTCAACCATCACAATTGTTTTTGTTCACACACGTTTTTGTTGTTGTTGTTGTTGCTGCTGTTGTTTTTTGAGACAGTCTTGCTCTGTCGCCCAGGCTGGAATGCAGTGGCGCTATCTCGGCTCACTGCAAGCTCCGCCTCCCGGGTTCACACCATTCTCCTGCCTCAGCCTCCCGAGTAGCTGGGACTACAGGCGCCTGCCACCATGCCCGGCTAATTTTTTGTATTTTTAGTAGAGACGGGGTTTCACCGTCTTAGCCAGGATGGTCTCCATCTCCTGACCTCGTGATCCACCTGCCTCAGCCTCCAAAAGTGCTAGGATTACAGGCGTGAGCCACCGCACCCAGCTTTTTGTTTTGCTTTGTTTTGTTTTGAGATGGAGTCTCGCTCTGTCGCCCAGGCTGGAGTGCAGTGGTGCGATCTCGGCTCACTGCAAGCTCCACCTCCCAGGTTCAGGCCTTTCTGCGCCTTAGCCTCCCGGGTAGCTGGGACTACAGGCGCCCGCCACTATGCCCGGCTAATTCTTGTTTGTTGGTATTTTTAGTAGAGACGGGGTTTCACCGTGTTAGCCAGGATGGTCTCAATCTCCTGACCTCGTGATCCGCCTGCCTCGGCCTCCCGAAGTGCTGGGATTACAGGCGTGAGCCAGGGCACCCGGCCAGGTTTTTGTTTTTTTTTTTTTTTTTAAAGAATTAGAGGAGTTCTTGCTATGTTGCTTAGGCTTGGCCGTTGAACTCCTGTGCTCAAGCGATCCTTGCACTCCAGTCTCCTGCATACACATTTTCATTTTTCAAAAATTTGTTTCAAGGCCGGGCACGGTGGCTCATGCCTGTAATCCCAGCACTTTGGGTGGCTGAAGCAGGCAGATTGCCTGAGCTCAGGAGTTTGAGACCAGCCTGGACAACATGGCAAAACCGCATCTCTACAAAAAGTACACAAAATTAATTGTGCATGGTGGCTCACGCCTGTAGTCCCAGCTACCTGAGGGGCTGAGGCGGGAGGATAGCCTGAGCCGGGCAGGTTGAGGCTGCAGTGCAGTGAGCCGAGATTGTGCCACTGCACTCCAGCCTGGGTGACAGAGTAAGACCCCATCTCTAAAAACAAAAAAAAAATGTTTTGTAGAGAGTAGAATGATAGATAGTAGAGGTGGGGAAGGGCATAAAAGGGATGGGGAATATGAGAGAGTTTGGTTGGTTAACGAGAACATACAGTTAGAAGGAATAAGATCTAATGTTCGGTAGCAGAATGGTGTGACTATCAATAACAACAATATATACGATATTTCAAAATAGCTAGAAGAGAGGACTCATAATGTTCCCAACAGGTAGAAATGGTAAATATACCAGGTGATGGATATCTTAAATACTATGACTTGATCATTATACATCCTATGCATGTAACAAAATATTACATGTACCTCATAATATGTACAAATATTATACGTCAGTAAAATAATTACTAATTTGCTTTGTTTTGTTTGACAGGTAATTTTACTGTTCATTACTGTAGGGGTTGAAAACATAATTTTTCTCACTTATTGCTAGGTTCATGGCTGAGATCCTTATAATAAAGACAGATTAAGAAAATAAAAGCACACAAATTTATTTTATAATTTTTTTTTTTAGAGACAGGGCCACTGAGTGTGGTGGCTCACGCCTGTAATCCCAGCACTTTGGGAGGCCGAGGCGGGCAGATCACCTGAGGTCGGGAGTTTGAGACCAGCCTGGCCAATATGGTGAAACCTCATCTCTACTAAAAATACAAAAATTAGCCAGGCATAGTGGTGCATGCCTGTAGTCCCAGTTACTCAGGAGGCTGAGGCAGGAGAATTGCTTGAACTCAGGAGGTAGAGGTTGCAGTCAACGGAGATTGCGCCACTGCACTCCAGCCTGGGTGACAGAGTGAGACTCCATCTCAAAAAAAGAAAAAAAAAAAGAGAGACAGGGTCTCATTTTGTCACCTGGCTGGAGTGCAGTGGTGAGATCATAGCCCACTGAAGCCCTGAATGTCTGTGCTCAAGCAGTTCTCCCACCTCAGCCTCCCGAATAGCTAGGACCACAGGCATGCACCACCATGCCTGGCTAATTTTTTATTTTTTTTTTGTGTGTGTTTTTTTAGCAATGGGGTCTCACCATGTTGCCCAGGCTGGTCTTGAACTCCTGACCTCAAGTGATTCTCCTCCCTCAGCTTCCCGGCATGCTGGGATCATGGGCATGGGTCACTGTGCCCAGCCCCACAAATTTATTTCATGTAAGTTTTATGAAACCCAGTAGCTTTCAGAAATGAAAACCCAAAGAAACCGGGAAACCTGTGTATTTGTGTGCTTAGGTTTGATGAAGAGAGGATGGTTGTAGAGAAATGTGATTGGACGATGTGTGTAGAATCTAAGGGTGACAAACTGGGGGTGTCTAGCAGATCCTGTTTGTTCAGATTCTTCTCTGCACTCCAACGTCGATAAGGAAGCTCCTTTCCTCCAGGTGTAGGGAGAGCACCTCTGGAGTGAAGGTCTTATGATCTGCTTCAGCAGGGAGGGCAAGGGGAAAGAGAGAGTGACCTTTCTGCCTCTGATGTGCCAAGGTGCCATATTTTGTGATAGCGTGTCCTGAACCCCATCATTACCAAGGAGAAGTGGGACAATATGTATGCCAGACTCTTACGAGCTTCTTCCTTCTTGAACCATGACTGGTTTTCAATCTATAGTGATTGAAAACCTTCCTAGTGCTCTCTTTTACTTCACCAAACCTCCAACCTTCAACTCCTCTGACTTCTCCTTCTGTCCAGCTGCCCCTGGCACATGCTCCTCTTCTCCACATAGGCAGCAATTTGTGGTCTTTGTTCACAACAGATTCTCCTTCCCTGGCATCCCTGAGGACCTAAAGGCTGGAATTCCAACCTGCCCAGGGGTCATTTCCTCTGGACATTTCCTAGGAATTTTCTCTTTTGTAAGCCCTGGAAGGATACAATATATTTTAGAAAAATTCCATTTTGGCAGGGCGTGATGACTCATGCCTGTAATCCCAGCACTTTGGGACGCCGAGGTGGGCAGATCACCTGAGGTCCGGTGTTCGAGACCAGCCTGATCAACATGGAGAAACCCCGTTTTTACTAAAAATACAAAATTAGCTGGGAGTGGTGGTGCACTCCTGTAATCCTAGCCACTTGGGAGGCCGAGGCAGGAAAATCACCTGAACCCGGGAGGCGGAGGTTGCGGTGAGCCAAGATCGTGCCATTGCACTCCAGCCTGGGCAACTAGAGTGAAATTCCGTCTCAAAAAAAAAAAAAAAATCCATTTCAAATGAATTAGAAATTTAAAAAGAATACTTCTCTAGGCTGGGCGCAATGGCTCATGCTTTTAATCCCAGCACTTTGGGAGGCCAAGGTGGGCAGATCACCTGAGGTCAGAAGTTCAAGACCAGCCTGACCAACATGGCGAAACTCCATCTCTACTAAAAATACAAAAATTAGCTGGGCATGGTGGTGTGCGCCTGTAATCCCAGCTACTCAGAAGACTGAGGCGGGAGAATCGCTTGAACCCGGGAGGCAGAAGTTGCAGTGAGCCGAGATCGTGCCACTGCACTCTAGCTTGGGTGACACAGCAAGTCTCAGTCTCAAAAAAAAAAAAAAAAGAACACTTCTCTATCATAGGCTGGGACATATTAGGCATGTCCCTTAACTCGTCTATTCCTCCAGTTTTAAGGTGAGACAGCAATATGGATCTCACAGAGTTATTGAAGGATTAAATGAGGTGGTCACTGTAAAGCTCTTCTTGTAGCATCAGGCCCCAGAAACTGCTCAAAAAACGGTATTTTATTTATTTAGTTAGTTTTGAGATAGGGCCTCCCTCTTTCACCCACGCTGGAGTGCAGTGGCACGACCACAGCTCACTGTAGTCTCTGACTTCCTGGGCTCAAGTGATCCTCCCGCCTCAGCCTTCTGAAGTGCTGGGATTACATGTGTGAGCCACTGTGCCTGGCCAGAGCACAGTATTTGTTATTAGCGAGGTAATATTTAATCATAGCCGGGCTTGGTGGCGGGTGCCTGTAATCCCAGCTACTCGGGAGGCTGAGGCAGGAGAATTGCTTGAATCGGGGAGGTGGAGGTTGCAGTGAGCCGAGATCATGCCACTGCACTCCAGCCTGGGCAACAAAAGTGAAACTCCATCTCAAAAACAACAACAACAACAAAACAAACAAAAAAGCGTAATCAGAGAAAGTAATTCAGAAGAGGAGACTGGACATTTTCTCTTGCTACAAAATACTTTGATCTAAGTATCTGAAATGATAATTATTCATTATGTATCTCTCGCTGGAGTCTAGCTGTATGTGTCTTAAATTTGTGCTGAAGAAAGGACGTGGAAGAGTTAAACAGAGATACAATTTTTACCCTGTTTTGGAGGTTTTCCTCTTTGTTTAACATCAAAGTAGTCTGCAGTCCCTTTTGCCAGTTTATACATATTGTTGTACTCAAAGAAGGGCTGGAGGAGCTGAGCGGGCTGCTTGATTAGCTGTGACTCCCTTCCAGCCTGGCTTAAGAGACCAAATGGATTCTACCTCTTTAAGGTTTTAATGATAAGGAGGGGAATAAGAGGCTCCCTCCCTTTTCAAATGCAACTTTGTTGAGGCCCCGATAGTAAATCATTTGTTCCCTCTAAATGCACTCTGGCATTCACACAGGCACACACTCAGATGGCTCCCACTTGAACTTGCTCATCAAGTGCAAATAGCTCCCAGCCTGGATGGCTGAGCTGCTCTCCAGCTTCCTCTCTCTGGAGTAAGAAGATTTCAGCTTGTGACCAGCCCTCGGGACTTGTGGGTGTACAAAGCCTGTGACCCAGGAAACAAAGTCAACGGCTCACTTTGTCCCCACCCCACCCTACCCCATTTCCCTCCTACTAAATGCTGAATCTCATGAGAGAAGAAAACCAGCCACATAAAGGATTTGAAAGCTCAACTTGCTTTCCCACTCTGTTTTCCCTGGAGTTGGCTTGGATTCACCCTGAAGCCTTCCCCCTCCCAGGGAAAGTTGCTTCACGTTGCAGCTCAGCAGGTTTGTCCAGCTACGTAGGCTCCAGAAAACAAGAAGCAAGACTGGAAAGCTGGGGATGATTGTACGCCCTCGCCTGAATCTTACGTGGTTCCTCCTCCTTCCACCTGGCCGGTGGAGAGCCGTGGGTGCCACGTGGCCACTTCAGGGTTGGGTTCCCCTTAGCCTGCCACCCTGTCCCTTCTGCTTTCCCACTTTGCCAGCCAGAGTCAATTTGAGCACGCCAAGTTCTCCTCTCCATACAGGTGTGCAGCTGGGATAACCAATGATTAATGCATGTGTCTGGCAGGGCCTTCAGGGTAATTTGATTTCCTTGATATCTGGAGTGATCACCCCTCGTTCCATTCTCCTCCCTTTCTTTTCCTGAGTTTGTGGCAGTGTTTACCTTAGTTGGCGGCTTAAGTTGATGAATGACACTTGTTTCTGGTGTTTGTTTCCGCCCAAGTTTTAATTAAATTTTGCAAGAGGCTTCTGCAATTATGGCTCTAGGTTCTCTCTCTTCCTCATCTTACCTCTGAAAAGTTATTGAGCATTCAGAACTTTTCCCAGTTTTCCTTTCTCTCCTCCTCACCATCAAACTCCAGTGCTGATGGGCTGGCAGGAGGCCCCCATCACTGCAGCCATTACTCCTGGGTTTTATGGCCCGTGATGGCAAAAGCCACATCCTGCCCCTGACAGAATCCATTAGGCTGAGGAGGGAACAGACTCCCAGAAAGCGGAGCTTTTCTGCTGGAGGAGAGCTGTATTATGCCCTAGCTAATGGGACATTTGCAAAATAACCTTTCTAAGTAGATCCTGTAGGCACTCTCAAGGGGCTCTGATTCTATAAGGGAAGAGGTAGAAGCTGCGTTTGCTTGCTTTCCCTTTCTTGCTTTTTTGCTTTCTTGCTTTTTCTCAGTTTCTTGCTGTCTTGCTTTTTCTCTCTTTCTTGCTTTGTTGCTTTGGAGCTTTTGGAGGAGAAAGCAGCCTCTGTATGTTCCGACTGAAAGAATGCCCACACGGCTGAGACAGCAAGAGCAATGGATTAATGGACTAGGAAATAGATGAACTAAACCAACCCTGGGTTACAATCTGCCTGCAAAGTTGAGATAACATTGAGCAAGTGCATCTGGTTCAATTTATGGTGGGACCGCAGTTAGGTCCAAGAAGTAAATGGAACATGCTTCTGAGGTTGCAAAAATTGAATTGGCTAAGTTTCTTCAGGTATATTACCCACCTCCTTTTGTTTTGGTTTGCTTAATGTACTTTTAGAAAACTCATAAGAAAGGTATTCTGTATTAAAAGAGGAGAAAAACGTTTCATTCTTAAGAAAAATTTCGGCTGGGCACGGTGGCTCACGCCTGTAATCCCAGCACTTTGGGAAGCCAAGGTGGGCAGATTGCCTGAGGTCAGCAGTTCAAGACCAGCCTGGCCAACATGGCAAAGCCCTGTCTCTACTAAAAATACAAAAAATTAGCTGGGCGTGGTGGTGGGCGCCTGTAGTCCTGGCTACTTGGGAGGCTGGGGCAGGGAGAATTGCTTGAACCTGGGGAGTGGAGGTTGCAGTGAGCTGAGATCATGCCATTGTACTCTAGCCTGGGGACAAGAGAGAGACTCCATCTCAAAAAAAAAAGAAAAAAAAAAGAAAAATTTCAACGCTGGGTGCAGTGGCTCATGCCTGTAATCCCAGCACTTTAGAAGGCCGAGGCAGGTGGATCACTTGAGGCCAGGAGTTCGAGACTGGCCTGGCCAACATGGTGAAACCCTGTCTCTACTAAAAATACAAAAATTAATCCAGTGTGGTGGTGTGTGCCTGTAGTCCCAACTACCTGGGAGGCTGAGACGTGAGAATCTCTTGAACCCCAGAGGCAGGTGTTGCAGTGAGCCGAGATCACACCACTGGACTTCAGAGTGAGACTCTCTCTCAAAAAAAAAAGAAAAAGAAAAGTTTCGGTTCCTAGTGGGTAAAGGAAAGACCTAGAAACATTTTTATGGTTTCAACATAGATTTACTAAGACATTGCTGGATGTTGTCAGGATACAAGTGACTTAAGATGTAGTCCTTGCCTGCCCTGATATAGCTTCAAAACTCTGCCGGGGACAAGACTAACACATTTAACATAGCTGAATAGAGGCAACCTGATGTTAAGGAAAGAGAATAGAGTAGAAATGGGTTGGTGGCTTCTATTCCTTCCTCTGCCGTTAATGAGTGCTGGGACCTTGGGCCACTAATTGCTCAAGCCTGGTTTCCTCGCTTCAAATTAAGGGTGTTGAACAAAATAATCTCTTAAAGTTCATTAGAGCTTTAATCTTCAGAATCTAATTAACAATATAGGTAGATCTGTTGTATAACCAAGCAATAAAGGGACTGGTACAGAGGATGAATGCTGTGAGACAGGGTTCAGAAAGGACATGCATCCCTGTGAATGGGAATGGCTTCACGGAGGAGCATGGGGGAGCATGGAGGAGCCGGGGCTCAGGTTGTAGTTTGAAAGGTGAGCAAGAGATCCAGTAAAGAGTAATTGCGAGGTGTCTTTGGAGAACAGGAAATTGGCTAAACCGTTGGAGCAGTTTGTAGAGGGGCTAGAGAGAGGGAAGTTAGGAAGTGAGACTGAGGCCTAATTGGAAGGCTCTTGAATTCTATCCTGAGGAGTTAGAACTTGAGCTGGTTTATTGTCTCTAGGAATTGGCTAATCCTGGGAGGAGTAGTCCCTTCAGAGTTAGCAAGGCCCCAGATTTCAAAGCATCAAGATACAGAAAGTGAAACACACGGTTAGTACAGTAATATCTCTGGTCCCACATTGCCAGAACCTTGCTACTCCCTCACCAAGAGTTCAGCCGGGTGCAGTGGCTCATGCCTGCAGTCCCAGCACTTTGGGAGGCCAAGGCAGGTAGATCGCCTGAGGTCAGGAGTTCAAGACCAGCCTGGACGACATGGTGAAACCCCGTCTCTACTAAAAAAATACAAAAATTAGCCGAGTGTGAGGACGGGCGCCTGTAATCCCAGCTACTCAGGAGGCTGAGGCAGGAGAATGGTTTGAACCCAGGAGGTGGAGGTTGCAGTGAGCCAAGATCATGCCACTGTACTCCAGCCTGGGCAATGGAGTGAGATGCTGTCTCAAAAAAGAAAAAAAAAAAAAAAAAAGAGTTGGAGTTTATTTCCTCTTACTGTGAACTTGGGAGGACCTTTGTGACTTCCTTGTTGAATAGATAGTAGAGGAAGTAACACCAGGTGGCTTCTGAGGCCTGGTCATAAAAGGTGATATGGCTTGTTCTTGGCTCTTTTTCTGTTCAGGCGTTTGCCTTTGGAGCTCAGACATCATGTTATGAGAGAGCCCAGGATACACGAAGGGGCTGTGTGTCTGTGTTCTGGCCAGGAGCCCCAGCTAAAGTCTCAATTGACAGCCTGCATCAAGCACCAGTCATGTGAGTGAATATGGCTTTAGATCCACCCTCCAGCCTTTGGGCCACTTGGGCTGATACCATCTAGAGCAAAGAAAAGCCATTCTCACAGAGCCTGCCCAAACTGTTGATTCTTGAGCAAAATAAATGGTATCGTTGTTTTAAGCCACTACTCTTGGGGTGGTCTGTTATATAGCAGTAGATAACCAGGACACAGTATGATAAGATGATGCTGGCGGCAAGATGGAGGCATGGGGGTGGGTGGAGGAGCAGCACGGGATGTTTTGGGTACACGTGGGAACGTGGGGGTTAGTGATATGTTTGGAGACAGGTCAGAAAAGCCATCCCAGATATAATAAAAACCCAATTTTAAGAGCTTACTTTGTGCCCAGGCAGTGTTGTAAGCACTTTATGTGTATTAACTCACTGAATTCTCGCAACGATTCTACTATGGGCATACTCTTCCTACTTAACATGAAGAAACGAAGCTCAGAGGTGCTTAGAAACACAGAGAGTATAGAACTGGGAATGCAGTCAGGCAGCCTGACTTCCGAGCTCATCCTTTTAACTGCTAAATTTTGGTTTATTAATTTATTCATTTAGAGCTGGAGTTTCGCTCTTGTTGCGCGATCTCGGCTCAATGCAACCTCTGGCTCCCGGGTTCAAGTGATTCTCCTGTCCCAGCGTCCCAAGTAGCTGGGATTACAGGTGTGTGCCACCACACCCGGCTAATTTTTGTGTTTTTAGTAGAGATAGGATTACATCATATTGGTCAGACTGGTCTTGAACTTCTGACTTCAGGCGATCCGTCCACCTCGGCCTCCTAAAGTGCTGGAATTACAGGCGTGAGCCACTGTGCCCAGCGATTTATTTTTATTTTATTTTATTTTTTTGAGACAGAGTCTTGCTCTGTCGCCAGGCTGGAGTACAGTGACGTGATCTCGGCTCACTGCAACCTCTGACTCCCTGGTTCAAGCAATTCTCCTGCCTCAGCCTCCTGAGTAGCTGGGATTACAGGCATGCGCCACCACCCACAGCTAAGTTTTGTATTTTTAGTAAAGATGGGGTTTCACCATGTTGGCCAGGATAGTATCAATTTCTTGACCCCGTGGTCCACCCCCTCAGCCTCCCAAAGTACTGGGATTACGGGCATGAGCCACTGTGCCCAGCCTTTACTGGTTTATTAATTCTTTATCACATAAATAACAGGGACCATTCATTTGCCCATTCATCAAACATTTATTGAGTGCCTATCTGGTGCTGAGCGATGATGAGCGGGCTGATTTTGAAGAATGAGGAAGGTCTAGAAAGTATGTATGAGAATGATAATGTTCTCAGAAAAGAGAGAAAGACGAGAGACCTGGCACATTTTATTTCAATAATTTTTTTTTTTTTTTTTTTTTTTGAAGACAAGGTCTTTCTTTCACCCAGGCTGGAGTGCAGTGGCATGATCCCAGCTCACTGCAGCCTTGACTTCGACCTGTAGTTCCCAAGTAGCTGAGACAACAGGCACGTACCACCACACCTGACTAATTTTTGTATTTTCTGTACAGGCGGAGTTTCGCCATATTGCCCAGACCGGTCTTGAACTTCTGGGCTCCGGCAATCTGCCCACTTCAGCCTCCCAAAGTGCTGGAATTGCAGACTTGGGCCACCACACCCAGCCAATCGTTTTATTTTGAAATAATGGTAGAGTCACAGGAAGTTGTAAAAATATATATATACAGGGAGGTGCCGGGCACCCATCAGCCATCCTCTCCTAATGTGGCATCTTGCATAACTACGTTACAACATCAATACCATGAAACAGACATTGGTAACTACCACTGCGGTCAAGGTGCAGAACTGTCGGTCACCACATGCCTGGCACGTTGAGTGTGACTGCAACATGGAGTTGGTGGAGTAATGATGAACTGGCAGGAGAAGCAAACTGGAGTGCCTGCCTTCTTTCTTCCTTTTTCTTTCTTTTCTTTCTTTCTCTTTCTTTCTTTCTTTTCTTTTCTTTTCCTTTCCTTTCCTTTCTTTCCTCTTTCTTTCTTTGTTTCTTTGTTTCTTTCTTTCTTTCTTCCTTCCTTCCCTCCCTCCCTCCCTCCCTCCTTCCTTCCTTCCTTCCTTCCTTTCTTCCTTCTTTCCTTCCTTCCTTCCTTCCTTCCCTCCCTCCCTCCCTCCCTCCTTCTTTTCTTTTCTTTTCTTTTCCTTTCTTTTTTTGAGATGGAGTCTCACCAGAGTGCAGTGGCGCTATCTCGGCTCACTGCAATCTCTGCCTCCCGGGTTCAAGCAATTCTCCTGCCTCAGCCTCCCGAGTAGCTGGGACTACAGTCGCATGCCTGGCTAATTTTTTTTTTTTTTGTATTTTAGTAGAGACAGTGCTTCACGGTGTTGTTCAGGCTGGTCTCAAACTCCAGAGCTCAGGCAATCCACCCGGCTCGGCCTACCAGAGTGCTAGGATTACAGGCATGAGCCACCGTGCCCGGCCGGGAGCGCTTTCTTACGTTAGGGGGCTTGAGGTTTTTTTTAAGATACGGTCTTGCATTGTTCCCCAGGTCAGTGGCATGATCATGGCTCACTGCAGGCTTGAACTCCTGGGCTCAAGCAATCCTCCTGCCTTGGCCTCCCAGTGTGTCATTGGTATTGCAGGCATGAGCCACCGTGCTCAGACAGAGGGCTTGAATTTTGAATTTTGTACTAAAGGTTTTAAACTAGGCTTGTCCAATCCACAGCCCGCAGGCCACATGTGGCCCAGGATGGCTTTGAATGGGGCCCAACACAAATTCATAAATTTTCTTAAAACATTATGAAATTTTGTTGCAGTTTTTTTTTAAGCTCATCAGCTATCGTTAGTGTATTTTATGTGTGGCCTAAGACAATTCTTCTTCCAGTGTGGTCCAGGGAAGCCAAAAGATTGGACACAACTGTATTTAAACAGTGATAAGGGTTAAAATGGAAATACCTTTAGAGAGAGGCAGTGGAGTGTCTTACATCCACCTTGAGGCTTAAATGACTTCTGTCAGAACCTTTCCTAAGAGTTGGCCGGGCGCAGTGGTTCACATCTATAATCCCAGCACTTCGGGAGGCTGAGGCAGGTAGATCACTTGAGGTCAGGAGTTCAAGACCAACCTGTCCAACATGGCGAAACCCGGTCTCTACAAAAAATATAAAAATTAGCTGGGCATGGTGGCACATGCCTGTAATCCCAGCTACTCGGGAGACTGAGGCAGGAGAATCACTTGAACCCTGGAGGCAGAGGTTGCAGCGAGCAGAGATCGCGCCATTGCACTCCAGCCTGGGGAATAGATTGAGACTCTGTCTCTAAATAAAGAAATAAATAAAAATAAAACCTTTCAGCCAGGCACGGTGGCTCATGCCTGTAATCCCAGCACTTTGGGAGGCTGAGACAGACAGATCACCTGAGGTCAGGAGTTCGACACCAGCTTGACCAACATGGAGAAACCCTATCTCTACTAAAAATACAAAACTAGCCAGGTGTGGTGGCGCATGCCTGTAATCCCAGCTACTCGGGAGGCTCAGGCAGGAGAATCGCTTGAACCTGAGAGGTGGAGGTTGCAGTGAGCCGAGATCGCGCCGTTACACTCTAGCCTGGGCAACAAGAGCAAAACTCCGTCTCAAAAGAAAAATAAATAAAAATTTAAAATAAAAATAGAACCTTTCCTAAGAGAAGGAGCTGAGAGGGCAGAGAGTGGACAGTGGGTGTCTGTGTATGGACATAGGTGGCGTGAGGGTATGGTGATGGGCACCCTGACCTATGACTGGCCCTTTGCCAAGCTCCCCCTGCTCCTTGTGCTTGGTAACTGTCTCTCTGGAGCTGTCCTCTGATCACCAACTTGCTGACTTTGCCAGTTCCTTCACTCCACAACCCTCTGGCCCATCTGACACCAGGAACAACCGCAAAGGATTATTGTGTTTTGGGTTTTTACATAAATATGGAATGAAATATGGAGACCTTTACAGTTTGTCTAATTTCCTTCCTGTAGCCAAAGCAAAGTGTTATGAACAGTAAGTCATTTTGCAGTTGCTGCAGCTGCTACTGAATATAGATTGGAAAAATGATTTGCTTGAGCAAAGTGGTGATCAGATAAATCTTATAAATTCGTCTCTTAAAAAACTGTTTGTGGCCTGGCGTGGTGGCTCCTGCCTGTAATTGCAGCACTCTGGGAAACTGAGGCTGAAGAATCTCTTGAGACCAGGAGTTCAAAACCAGCCTGGGCAACACGATGAGACCCCCATTGGTACAAAAAAAAAATTTAAAAATTAGCCAGGCGTGGTGGTGCATGCCTGTGGTCTTCGCTGTTTGGGATGGTGAGGTGGGAGGATTGCTTGAGCACAGACATTCAAGGCTGCAATGAGCTATGATCACACCACTGCACTTGAGGCCAGACATTCTTTCTTTCTTTTTTTTTTTTTTTTTTGAGACGAAGTCTGGCTCTGTCGCCCAGGCTGGAGTGCAGTGGCACGATCTCGGCTCACTGCAAGCTCCGCCTCCCGGGTTCACGCCATTCTCCTACCTCAGCCTCCCGAGTAGCTGGGACTACAGGTGCCCACCACCACGCCCGGCTAATTTTTGGTATATTTAGTAGAGACGGGGTTTCATCATGTTGGCCAGGATGGTCTCGAACTCTTGACCTCGTGATCCACTCGCCTCGGCCTCCCAAAGTGCTGGGATTACAGGCGTGAGCCACCGCGCCCGGCCTAAGGCCAGACTTTCAAGACTAGCATGAGTGTCATGGCAAGACCATGTCTCTAAATAAATAAATAAATAAATATGTTAGAGAAAGAGAGGGCTGCTGCCTTGTTCTTTGAGGTGGTGAGGTCAGGAGACTACGGCTTCATTTGGAAGGAGCTTGTCAGCTTCTAATCACCAACTTAAGAGAACCGTTGGAATAATAAGAATTTTGAAGGTGTTCAGTTCTTTAGCATCTGATAAAACCCCTCCCCTTTTCATGATCTCACTTAATCCTCGCAAACAGCATTGTGGGGTGCATAGGGTACAGTAGGGGTGGTGTTATCTCCAGTTAATAAATAAAGAGTACAGGAGATAACCTACAACTGTGCAGCTGATAAGATGAAGGCATATCTTGCAATTTCTAAATCCACACAGAAGCCTGTGCTTTTTGGATGAATATATGTGGTCCAACTGAATTTTAGGTGAGGGTCACTGCTTTGAAAAAAAGCAAGGGAGGCTGGGCTTGGTGGCTAACACCTGTAATCCCAGTACTTTGGGAGACCAAGGTGGGAGGATTGCTTGAGCCCAGGAGTTTGAGACCAGCCTGGGCAACCAAGTGAGACTTCATTTCTACAAAAAAATGCAAAAATTAACCAGTTGTGGTGGTGCATGCTTGTGGTCCTAGATACTTGGAAGGCTGAGGTGAGAGGATTGCTTGAGCCCAGGAGGTGGAGGCTGCAGTGAGCCATGTTTGTGCCACTGCACTCCAGCCTGGGTGACAAAGCAAGACCCTGTCTCCAAAAAAAAAAAAAGCAGGGAAAGACAGTTGCCATTTATTTTGTGTTCATTTTGTGTCAGGACAGGGTGGGGTGGCTTACATTTGTTATTTCATTTAAGCAAGACTTAAGAACACCAGAACCCAAAACAAAAGCATTCTCCAGGGCTGGCTTTCAACAAAACACTAAATGAGCACAGTTGGTTCTGCTGGCCTGGGGTTCCCTTTGACTAAGTCTTCCTCCTTCCTCTGGGCTGTCTCCCGCTTGCTCCCGGGAGGTAGATGCTCCGTTCTTTATTTTTATTTATTTATTTATTTTTTGAGATGGAGTTTCACTCTGTTGCCCAGGCTGGAGTGCAGTGGCATGATCTAGGTTCACTGCAACCTCGACCCCCTGTAAAGCAATTCTCCTGCCTCCCGAGTAGCTGGGATTACAGGCATGCACTACCACGCCCAACTAATTTTTGTATTTTGAGTAGAGACAAGGGTTTCACCATGTTGGCCAGGCTGGTTTTGAACTCCTGACCTCAAGTGATCCACTTGCCTCGGCCTCCCAAATTGCTGAGATTACAGGTGTGAGGCACTGTGCTCGGCCAAATGCTGCCTTCTTGCTGCAGTTATTGGGTCAGGGCTGGGGCAACGATCTAAGTCAGTCATCGCATGTGCCCTGTGGCCTGTGTCTGTCTCCCAGGCTTTTGTAGCCAGTGGTGGACATGGATCTCTGTTACTGCAGCCACTCAAATGCCATGGGCCACTGTCCTCGTAGGTTCACCGGGACCACTGGTCCCCTGAGCAATCTCCACTAGGTATTTCTTTTTCCTTTTTTTTTTTTTGAGATGGAGCTTTGCTCTTGTTGCCCAGGCTGGAGTGCAATGGTGTGAGTCAGCTCACTGCCACCTCCACCTCCCGGGTTCAAGTGATTCTCCTGCCTCAGCCTCCCGAGTAGCTGGGATTACAAGCATGTGCCACCACGCCTGGCTAAATTTTGTATTTTTAGTAGAGACTGGGTTTCACCGTGTTGGTCAGGCTCGTCTCGAACTCCCAACCTCAGGTGATCCACCTGCCTCGGCCTCCCAAAGTGCTGGGATTGCAGGTGTGAGCCACTGCACCTGGTCTTCCATTAGGTATTTCTAAGAAGGCTCATTCTTTTCTTTTTTTTTTTTTTTTTTTTTTTTGAGACAGAGTCTCGCTCTGTCCCCCAGGCTGGAGTGCAGTGGCGCGATCTCGGCTCACTGCAAGCTCCGCCTCCCGGGTTCACGCAATTCTCCTGCCTCAGCCTCCCGAGTAGCTGGGACTACAGGCGCCCGCCACCACGCCCGGCTATTTTTTTGTATTTTTAGTAGAGACGGGGTTTCACCGTGTTAGCCAGGATGGTCTCGATCTCCTGACCTCGTGATCCACCCGCCTCGGCCTCCCAAAGTGCTGGGATTACAGGCTTGAGCCACCGCGCCCGGCCAGAAGGCTCATTCTTGTCCTCCAGCCACTACCCACAAGCCTGTCTTTACTCAGTGACAGCTGTGCCTTGTCGCCAGTGAGGTGCCAAGGCCCCCAGGTGTCCATGCTTTGCCGCTCTCTATGGAGAAGGTGGAGGTAGGTACCTGGCCTCCTCCACTCTCTATCCTGTTGTAGGGTGCCCAATCCGGGCAACTAGTTCCCCTGTGTTCCTTAGAATTTCAGCAAAAAACCTTTCTCGGCTTCTTACAGAGCTCCTGATCTCCTTAGGGCACAGTTACAAGTGCTGAGTTCTTGCGAGGATGAACTCAAGATACAAAATATGCTTGGCACACTCACTCCTGAGTGGCCACAGGCACACGCAGGAGTCGAACCCACCCGCCTCTGCTGACAGTCATGGGTGAAGCTCAAAGTCCTGGCTGCTTCTCTGCTCAAGGTGGGTTCTTTGACTATAACAGCCCACGAGGGGAGTGTCCATTATTTATCACCCCCGCCCCCCAATTCCATACTAAAATGTGAGTGACTGATAAGAAGAAGTCAGCAATTGTTGATTATCAACAGTATGTCAGCCACTGTGCTGGAAGCTCAATGTATGTTATCTCCTTTTAAGCCCGGGACAACTCTGACACAGCACGATTTAAGTCCGTGGGGTCGGAGGTCAGTAGGAAACAGATGCATATTGCCCAGTGTAAGTGACTTTACCTTTCTGCGCCTGAGTCCCTCATTTATAAAATGAGACAGTTAGATCGGATGTTTTAACAATTCCTTTCTGACTCTAAAATTCACTTCTGTTGCCTTTCTCACAAATATTTGCAACCTAACAAAATTCAAAATGTCAAGCCCCAAAAAGATGGAGCACTGATACATACGGATTTATATCTCTATGTCAGCAGGTTAGTATTCCAAGGCAGGAGTTGTTTAAAATGATCAGTTAAGGTTGTTTTTATTTTTTATTTTTATTTTCATTTTTGGAGACAGAGTCTCGCTCTATCCCCCAGGCTGGAGTGCAGTGGCACCATCTGGGCTCACTGCAACCTCCGCCTCCCAGGTTCAAGCGATTCTCCTTTCTCAGCCTCCTGAGTAGCTGGGACTACAGGCACCTGCCACCATGCCCGGCTAATTTTTTTTTTTTTTTTTTTTTGTGACAGAGTCTCACTCTGTGGCTCAGGCTGGAGTGCAGTGGTGCGATCTCAGCTCACTGCAACCTCTGCCTCCTGGGGTCAAGCAATTCTCCTGCCTCAGCCTTCCGAGTAGCTGGGATTACAGGTGCCTAGCACCATGCCTGGCTAATTTTTGTATTTTCAGTGGAGACAAGGTTTCACCATGTTGGCCAGTCTGGTCTCAAACTCCTTACCTCAGGTGATCCGCCTGCCTCAGCCTCCCGAAGTGCTGACATTATAGGCATAAGCCACCACGCCTGGCAGGTTGTTTTTAAAATTTCAAGTAGGCTTATGCCTGTAACCCCAGCACTTTGGGAGGCTGAGGTGGGAAGATCACTTGAGCCCAGGAGTTCTAGAGCAGCTTGGGCAACACGGTGAAACCCTGTCTCTATAAAAAATTCAAAAATTATCCAGGTGTGGTGGCACGCACCTGTTGTCCCAGCTACCCAGGAGGCTGAAACAGGAGGATCGCTTGGGCCTGGGAGGTCGAGGGTACAGTGAGCAGAGATCGTACCACTGCACTCCAGCCCGAGTGACAGAGCAAGACCCTGTCTCAAAATAAATAATAAATTTCAAGTAACAGAAATCTCACTTCAGTCTGGTTTAGAGAATTAAGGGCCATTACTGGTTCCTTTCTGAAAGGTCCACAGCTGACTGTGGGCTTCAGGCAGGGCTCTGTGTGTCTACAATTTGCAGATTGCCCCCACCCCTCTCCACCACCTGTGGTTCACCTTTCTTTTCAGCAGGCTTCCTTCCTCTGCAAGATCCTCGCCTGGAGCAACCGGGGCTTACCCTGAAAGGAGAGAAAGCGCTGCTCTCCATAATCATCCAACAGTTTGTACTTTGTCACTGATTGGCTCATCCCTGAACTACTCTAAGCAAATACTACGAGTTAATTGGTTTGGGTCTAGATTATTATCCATACATCAACCAATTACTGTGGCGGAGGAGGAGGTAACTTTAAACTGAGTGATATATGCCAATTAGGGTCTATCCCTCAGAGCTAGGATAGATTTATTCCTACTTAAGACTGAATGAGGGGTCGGGCGCAGTGGCTCATGCATGTAATACAGCACTTTGGGACGCCCGAGGTGGGTGGATCGTTTGAGGTCAGGAGTTCAAGACCAGCCTGGCCAACATGGCAAAACCCCGTCTCTACTAAAAATACAAAAATTAGCTGGGCTTAGTGGCATGCCCCTGTAGTCCCAGCTACTTGAGAGCCTGAGGCAGGAGAATCGCTTGAACCGAGGAGGCAGAGGTTGCAATGAGCTATCATGCCACTGCACTCTAGCCTGGGTGACAGGGTCTCAACAAACAAAAAGAGACTGAATGAAGAAATTCTGGGTAGTGTATCCGTCAGGATAGAATAGGTTATGCTGTGGCAATAAACAAATTCAACATCTCAGTAGTTTAAAACCGTATAGACACTTCTAGCTCATCTTTGATGCAGGTCAACAGGAAAGCTCAGTTCATGGTGTCACTCCGGGCACCAGGCTGCCAGAGGTTCCATCTCAATATAAGCTTTCACTATTACTGCACGGCAGGGGAAGAAAGCTGGAGAGACCAGCAGTCAAATGTTCCTACCTGGAAGTGACACACATGAGTTCTGCCCACATTTCATTGGTGCAAGCAAGTGAGATGCCATGGCTGACTTTAAGTGGGGTAGAAAATCAGACCTCTGCATGCCTGGAAGGAGAGGGGAGCTGTATCAGTGACCAGCAATGATGTCTGACACAGCAAGAATGGCTGCTAATCAGCAAATACTCGTGGCTGTGCTTCTGAAATCATTACAAGAGAATGGAGTAGCTCTGGTGAACTGGAAAGACCACTATCTCTGAGTCAGAACATCTAGGATGGAGTGTGATTGAAATTTACTAGCTATGAATCTCTAAGCAAGGAATCTTAAAAAAAATTTTTTTTTTTTTTTGAGATGGTGTCTCACTATGTTGCCCAGGTTGGATTCGAACTCCTGTGCTCAAGTGATCTTCCCCTACCTCCAGGGTAAGTAAGTGCTGGGTCCTCTGCCCTCCCAGACAACCTGAGGATGCCTCTGTCTCTTAGCAGCTCTGACCCTGCGTGCAGTTTTCCCTTATGGTTTTGCTGGAGAAGGGCTTTTGCTAAGCCTTACTGGGATGTGGTGAGGGCTAATTAGATAATGCCTGTGAAGCGCTTGGAGCTCCTTGGAGATGGGCTCTCTCTCTATGTATTATTAATAGTGGTAGAGCACCGTGTTTCCAAACTGAGGGCCGTGTCGGGAAAGAAGGGCAATAAAGGGCTGCAGAGGAGACGTGGCCAAAGGAGCCCATTTTTGGAGAAGGCTGTCAGCCTTCAGCCTCGTCATGTGATCTGGGGGGCTGGGGTAAAGGACAGGGACCGCCATTAAGAAGTGGAAACGTGGGTGTCCTCTCCACAGACAGTACGTGCATGAACAACATGAGTGGGCAAAGACGGTTCCTGTTAAACCTGTCTGTGGCACTGATGTGGGAGCTGAGAAGAGACATCAGTTAGGCTGAGACCCAGCTGGGCTGTGCCCTCCCAGGCTTTTTCCAATCCGGGGAACTGTGCTGGCTTTTAGGACCGCTTCCTGGCCTGGCCAGCATTACCCCTAGGAGAGCTCTCTGCTAACTAGCCAGCTTTTGTTTCCTAAGGGAGGAGGGCAAATGACCACCCTGACTAACCCTCTCTGCCTGTGTGAAGGTTGTTTGGGAGGTGCCTCATGCAAATTTCAGTATCAAATGGCCAAGTCATTAGTGGACTAGTTTGGGAGTGTCTAATCCTACGAGAACAGTTGGGTCTCTCCTCTTACTGTCTCCTGTCACTGGAGGATGTAGCTGGTAGACCTGGCACCTCTGTCCCTGTTGACTGCCCTGTATCTCCTTGGGTGGGTGGGTGGCTGTCCCTCAAAAGATACGTTGAAGTCTGTTATGAACCAAATGTTTGCGTACCCCCAAAATTCCCACATTGAAGCCTTAACCCCCAGCATGATGTAATTTGGAGGTGGGGCCTTTGGGAGATAATTAGGCTTAAATGAGGTCATAAGGGTGGGGCCCTCATGCTGGGAGCCGTGCCCTTGTTTTTTGTTTTGTTTTGAGATGGAATTTCACTCTGTCACCCAGGCTGGAGTGCAGTGGTGCGATCTTAGCTCATTGTAACCTCCTCCTCCTGGGTCCAAGCGATTCTCCTGCCTCAGCCTCCCGAGTAGCTGGGATTACAGGTGACCGCCACCACACCCGGCTAATTTTTGCACTTTTAGTAGAGATGGGATTTCCCCATGTTGGCCAGGCTGGTCTGGAACTCCTGACCTCGGGTAATCCTTCCACCTCAGCCTCCCAAAGCGCTGGGATTACAGGTGTGAGCCACTGCTCCTGGCCAGAGCAGCGCTCTTGTAAGAAGAGGCGTCTGAGCATTCTTTCTCATGCTCTCTTGCTGTCTCTGAAATTGACCCTGTTGACACCTTGATCTTGGGCTTCCCAGCCTCCAGAACTGTGAGAAAACAAACTTCTGTTGTTTAAACCACCTGGCCTATGGTATTTTGTTATGGCAACCTGAGCAGACTAAGACATAGTCTTGACCCCCAGTAACTCAGAATGTGACCTTATTTGGAAATAGGGTTGTAGCAGTAGTAATTAGGTAAGATGAAGTCATACTAATGTGGATGGATCCCCTAGTCCAATGCAACTGGTGTCCTTATAAGAAGAGACATGGGAAGGGATGGGCACAGAGGGAAGACAATGTGAAGACACACAAGGAGAAGGCCATGTGACAACAGAGACAGAGCTGGGAGCCACGTGTCACAAGCGAGGCACGGCAAAGGATGGCCAGCAAAACCAGGGGGCAAGGGAAAGGCATGGAGCAGCCACTCCCCTATGGCAGGGGTCCCCAAGCCCTGGTCCATGGCCTATTAGGAACTGGGCCACACAGCAGGAGGTGAGTGGCGGGCGGTGGAATGAAGCTTCATCTGTATTTACAGATGCTCCCCAAGGCCCATGTTACCGCCTGAGCTCTGCCTCCTGTCAGATCAGTGGCAGCACTGGATACTCTATGAGTGTGAACCCTATTGTGAACGGTGCATGTGAGGGATCTAGGTTGCATGTTCCTTATGAGAATCTAATGCCTGATGACCTGTCACTGTCTCTCATCACCCCTAGATGGGACCATCTAGTTGCAGGAAAACAAGCTCAGGGCTCCCACTGATTCTACATTATGATGAGTCATATAATTATTTCATTAGATATTATATTACAATGTCATAATAATAGAAATAACGTGCACAATAAATGTAATGTGCTTGAATCATCCTGAAACAACCCCCACCCTCCATCCGTGGAAAAGTTGTCTTCCACAAAACTGGTCACTGGTGCCAAAAAGGTTGGGGACCGCTGGCTTAGAGCCTTCAGAATGCAAGGACCCCTGCCGACACCTTGATTTCCGACTTCTTGTTTTCAGAACTGTGATAGAATGATTTCCTATGGCTTTAAAGCACCCAGTTTTGGTACTTTGTTACAGCAGCCCTAGGAAGCTGGCACTCTGGGGTCTGAGGTTTTTCCATTGCCCTTTCGATCAGCCTGCAAACACCTCCATTGATGTCGAAAGCCAGCCAAGCCGTGTAGGCCTCAGCTCTCTTTGTTTCCCTGTTTTGGGAAGTCTGTGCACTTGGGCTCCCAGGTTCTCCCATTGAAACCAGGCCTTCTGCTGCCAAGTTCTCAGACAAAAATGTTCAAAGGCACAAAAGAGCTTAGAAACCCAGTGGCTCCAGAGCTGTAGGAAAGCACAGCCATCTTCCTGTTTCAGGAAAGGATAAGTGTTTCTGAATATCAAAAATCACAAGTCGCTATTCTCCCTCGTATATCATCAGGTGACATTTTATTATGGGACACCCAAACTCATCACAGGTTAGTCCCATAAATTAGCATGGGGACACGGGCAGGTTTGGTATGAGTTAGTGAAAATCCCTACATGCTGGATGACCTGGCAGGCTCTGGCATGGAAACATCTTTGCTGTGCCTGTCAGCCACCCTCAGGCCTTGAAGGGTGGACATTAGAAAGCCACTACTGTCCCCCAATAATTCCAAATCACAGGGCCTAAAATAGGTATCTTTTAGGCACATAAACCTCAGCTTCTGTTTATCCTGTGTATGAACAAACCCAATAAAATATATCATGTTACCAAAGCCAGTTGTACCATGTTATTTAAACTAGTAATTAAGAGTCTTAAAGCTGGCTTTTCTACAGTCACTGAACCATCAGCGTCCCCTGGCCGGTTCTAGGCAGAGAAAGCACAGTGGGGAAATTTGGACCACAGACACCTGGCATTTATCTTAGGTTAGATCATCTTTCAGATTAAGCAGAAACCTTCAGCAACCTCAAGTCCAGACTCAGCCTCTAGAAGGCCTGCTCAAAATAGCGCCTGAGGCTTTGCCTGTGGGGAATGCCCTCCCCGACTGGCATCTTCCCATTGCTGGGAGGGGCTGGTACCATTAACCCAGGAAATAAAGCTTTCTTTGTCAGCGAGCTGCCCAACTGACTCAGACCAACCAAGGGTTTCTGCTTCCCAGTGTATTTACATTGAAAAGAGATAGAGGCTGGGTGTGGTGGCTCATGCCTGTAATCCTAGCACTTTGGGAGGCCGAGGTGGGCAGATCACCTGAGGTCAAGAGTTCGAGACCAGCAGGGCTAACATGGTGAAACCCCGCCTCCACTAAAAACACAGAAATTAGCCAGGTATGGTGGTGCACGCCTGTAATCACAGCTACTCTGGAGGCTGAGCAGGAGAATTGCTGGAACTTGGGAGGCAGAGGCTGCAGTGAGCTGAGATCATGCCACCGCACTCTAGCCTAGGCAACAGAGTGAGACTCCATCTTGAAAAAAAAAAAAAAAAAAAGAAAAGAGATAGAAACTTGTGTATGAGTAACTAATATTTCCATTTGGGTTACTTCTGAAGGCAAAATTGTGCTAAAGATATGGCTTCTGGCTATTAAAAATGTTCTCAGGGGCTGGGCACGGTGGCTCATGCCTATAATCCTCCTAGCACTTTGGGAGGCCAAACCAAACCAGGAGAATTACCCAGTTGGCTGGCGGATGAAAATATGAAGTTGACTTCTTTGGGTAGCTTGCTTTGGGACATTCTGGTTTCATTCTGTGTTTTTTTTTTTTTTTTTTCATACATTATCTCAGTTAACCCTCACAAGAATCCTAGACTCCAGGATTATCTCTTAGGGTTCATATGAGACAGCTTGTATGTGAGCTTTCTAGGGAGACTTCCTGTCACCAGCGTGCCACCAAGATCTGGGAATGAGTCTTACTGGTAGATATTAAGACACTGCATGTGTCAGGAAACTTGCGTGATTCCCATCACAGTCTCGTACTGTGGTTGGTGACTGGGTCTGCTTGTATTTTTTCCCCCAGAGACACTCAGTGCCAAGGTACACAATTTGTTCTTGCTACTTTTGTTCTGATTTACCATGTGCAGCTCTGTGGGATTGAACACATTAGGTTCTTTCCAGAAAGCGGGGCGTGAAAAGCTGAGAGGAAAATGGGGGAGGCCAGGAAATACCAAGTAGGATGGTAGGATGGTGTGTTGGTGGGAGCGGACAGGTGGGAAAATGTCACATCAGTCAAGGAAAAGGGCCCAGGATAGGAATACAAGACCACCTGCCCTCCAGCATCCCCATAGTGAACATGGCTGGCCCTGTGGCCATAATGTCAGTGAGTGGAGTGCACCCAGGGCCCTGTTCAACAGAAGAAGGAGCGCAGAGAGAGATGAGCATGTTTCTTCAGGAGCAGCAGGGTCACCGTCCCCTGCTGAGTGTGCTTTGGGATAGTTCAGCACTTGGTCTGTTTGAGCCGACTTTTTGCATATCTGCCCTAGACTGCTCTGGCTTTCCAGGAGGGCGAGGAAAAGTGTATGGAAGTGGAAGGACTGAGAAAGCATTTTAAACCCAAAGGGCCACGTCTAGAAATGCTGCCTGAGCTTTGGACAGAAAATCTGTATTTGCGTGTGTGCATGTGTGCATGTGTGTGTGTGTGTGTGTGTGTGCAAAAGAAGGAGTAGCTCTTCATCAATCAACCACTTGTCCTGATGAGAAGGGGCAGGAGCAGGGACAACTAATGCTTATTAAACAAAAGGTCCAGTTTCCTTCATATATAAAAAGAAACATCATGCTTTGTAAAGACTTCAACCATAATACACAAAGTAAATAGTAAAGTCCCAGCTCGTCTCCCTCTACCCAAGGATAGCCACTAAACTTACTTTGAAGTGGGGAGTGAGTACTTTGCCTCTTGCATTCTGTGATTTCAGGTAACTTATGAGGAGTCCTCTGAATGTAATAAAAACAAATGCCCATGCAATGGAATTAAATTTGGTCTAGTGGAAAGGGTGCCGGACTGAGTAAGATCTCAGTGCTTAACTAGATTCTGCCACTAACATGCTGTGTCACACAGTCTTCCATTTAGGACTCCACCCTGGGCCCATTAGGATGGGGTGAAATTGCCATGTGGGAGCCAGGTGACTGGGAGATCCACCCTGGCCCATCCTTGCTCCACCTTCAAGGTGTCTGCTCCCAGCCCTGTCTAACTGGCCTTTTGTTCCGGCTTTGACATTTTTCTGCCTCTTGGATCTTGGTCCTTGTGTCATCAGCCTTCCTGACTCAATGACCTGACTTTTGCCCTGGCCTTCTCTCTGGTTTGATGCATTTAGACTGATCCACAGACCATTCAGAGGAAGTCTGTGTTAACTTGGGCAAATAATCTATAACATGAGTGGTTAGATAATCATAGTGCCCATTGATTAAGCACTTATATGATGCAGGCATTATGCTAAGCACTTCATATCAAATTTATTCCTCCCAACACACCTAAGAGATAGGATTTAAAGAGCCTAACAGTGAGGTTGTTTTTGGCTGCAAGTAATGGAAAACCCAACTGAAACTAGCTTAAATGAGAAGGACATTTATTGGTTCACACAGCTCACAGGAAATCCAAGGCAGAATAGGCTTTAAATTTGGTGGGTAGTTGGTCTATAAGAAGGACTTCAGGCTCTTTCCATCTTTCTGCTCTGCCGTAGGCAGTGTGGACTGCATCCTAAGCCTAGGTCTCCTCATGGTTGAGGAGTGGCTGTCAACAGTAGTCAAAGTTCTTTGCTTTCTTTTCCATGGTAAGCCTAAGACAGGGAATTACTTCTGGAAATTCTCTTAGAGGAACTGTCCTAGAAAGTCTTGGGAAAATCCCCCTGTATGTGTCTTCCTGGACTGATACGTCTCACATTTCAATAGCTGAAGAGGAGGATAAGCCTGCTTTGATTGGTTTAGATAAATCAAGACTCATTCCTGGCACCAGAGAAATAGTTAGCTTTCTCTAGTAGCATGGAGGGGAATGAAATCAGGGCTCTACTAGGAGAGAGGAAGGAGGGATATGAATGTTGGGTAGGCCACTGTATTAGTTCTTTCTCACACTGCTATAAAGAAATACCTGAGACTGGGTAATGTATAAAAAAAAGAGGTTTAATTGGCTCATGGTGCCACAGGCTGTACAGAAAGCATGGCTGGGGAGGCCTCAAGGAAACTTACCATCACAATCATGGCAGAAGGGGAAAGGGAAGCAGGCACATCTTCACATGGCCAGAACAGGAGGAAGAGAGAGGGGGGAGGTGCTACACTCATTTAAACAACCAGATCTCACGAGAACTCACTCACTATCGTGAGAGCAGCAAGGGAGAAATCCATGCCCCCATGATCCAGTCACCTCCCACCAGGCCTCTCCTCCAACATCAAGGATTACAATTTGACATGAGATTTGAGTGGCGACACAGACCCAAATCATATCAGCACCAACAAGACCTATGAAAATGAAGTTAAGATAGAACTTGGGCAAGTTAACCTTGTTCTTAACTGCTGTACCTCATTGCCTGATGTCCGTTCTATCTCAAATATTCCACGTGTCTAATCAATTAGAAACATTTCAACCACTATAAGAGTATATATAAACCAGTATAAGAGTATAAATAAATGCTGTCTTAATCACTAGACACATTCAGCTTCTCTATATAGCATTTTTCAAAGGATATTTTGTAAGTGCCAATTAATATTGAAGAAGATATCTTGGTCTAAGATATCTGATTGTCAGTTTATGAGTGAAGCATTTTAGTTTCAAAGCTCCAGATCGCTTTCTGATTCCCTAATATGCAAGTGTACAAGATTTCATTCCATAATTAAAGTAGTTTATCCACAATAAAATCTGGGAAAATCAAACAATGTTTATCTTCTCCTGGGTTTATTTATTAAGACAAACTCCTCTAAGGGAGGTGGAGCAAGATGGCCAAATAGATCCCTCCAACAATCACCCCCCCTTGCAGGAACACCAAATTGCACAACTATCCACACAAGAATGCACCTTCATAAGAATTAAAAATCAGGCATCCTCCCCACCCCACCGCCACTACCGCTGTGGCATGGTCAAAACCAAAACCAAAGCCAAGGCCGGGTGTGGTGGGCCACACCTGTAATCCCAGCACCCTTTGAGAGGCCAAGGTGGGCAGATTGCTTGAGGCCAAGAGTTCAAGACCAGCCTGGCCAACATGATGAAACCTCATCTCTTCTGAAAATACAAAAATTAGTTGGGCATGATGGTGCACACCTGTAATCTCAGCTACTCGGGGAGCTGAAGCAGGAGAATCGCTTGAACCCAGGAGGCAGAGGTTGCAGTGAGCCGAGATCGTGCTACTGCACTCTAGCCTGGGCGACAGAGTAAGACTCTATCTCAAAACAAAAACAAAAACAAAAAACAACAACAAAAAAACAAACAAAAAAAACCCAAGTGTCATTTTATGAGACAGATCTCAATAATGGAACTTACGGCTCAGCAGGGTAGGGACACAACTCGGCACAGTAAAACAGAACCCCAGGCTCCGTCTCCAGCATTTCCTGAGGCTTTCAGGAATGAGACAAACCCTAAGTAAACGCTGACTGTCTCCAATGCTCCAGGAATATAACTGAGCCCACAATCTTTTTTTGGTAGTGTTACGGTGAATTTTATTTTCACTACGCAATTTTTGTTATATTCTGGTGATTGCTAGAATTATGTATTCACTGTTATAATAAGACTCTTCATGCATGTATGATTTTTCACAAATACCTTTTATTAATACAATTTCCTAATTTTACATGGTTAAAAGTGAAACTGGCAGATCTTTAGTCTCATGATCCTCTGCTATGATTTGTTGGTGAATTGCAAAAGTTAAAGTAATTTAAAGTTGGCTCAACAAGGGGGTATTGTACTATTAGAATCCATATTTCCAATGTGGCCTCAAATATATATATTGACATTTGAAATGAATTATATTAAACTTAAAAAAAAAAAGAGACAAACTCCTTTAATTCACCTTAAGTTGGGAAAAAGAATCCGAACCAATGTACCAGTTAGGCAGCTTTCAGTTTTAACAACAGCTCAAATTGATTTACAAAATAAATGGAACATAACCAGGCATGGTGGCTCACGCCTGTAATCCCAGCACTTTGGGAGGCCGAGGCAGGCGGATCATGAGGTCAGGAGATCGAGACCATCCCGGCTAACACAGTGAAACCCCGTCTCTACTAAAAATACAAAAAAAAATTAGCCGGGCGAGGTGGCAGGCGCCTGTAGTCCCAGCTACTCGGGAGGCTGAGGCAGGAGAATGGCGTGAACCCCAGGGGGCGGAGCCTGCAGTGAGCCAAGATCGCGCCATTTCACTCCAGCCTGGGCAACAGCGAGACTCTGTCTCAAAAAAAAAAAAAACAAAAAAACAAAAAAACAAAAAAAGAAATGAATGAGCTGGGCGCGGTGGCTCACGCCTGTAATCCCAGCACTTTGGGAGGCGGAGGCAGGTGGATCATGAGGTCAGGAGATTGAGACCATCCTGGCTAACACAGTGAATCCCCGTCTCTATTAAAAATACAAAAAAATTAGCCGGGCGTGGTGGCAGGAGCCTGTAATCCCAGCTACTCAGGAGGCTAAGGCAGGAGAATTGCTTGAACCAAGGAGAAGAGCTTGCAGTGAGCCAAGATCACACCACTGCACTCCAGCCTGGGCAGGAGAGTGAGACTCCGTCTCTAAAAAAGAAATGAATGAATGAATGAATGAATGGATGGATGGATGGATGGATGGATGGATGGAATATATTGGCTTGCATCTACTGGAAAACCCAGAGCTAGGGCAGGCTTCTTGTAGCTTAGGGATGTCTCCGAAGATCTGTTTCTCTCATTCTCTCCTCTCTGCCTTTGGTGGCTCTGCTCCATCCCCGCTCATCTCAGGGTCACAAGATGGCTGCCAGTAACTCCTGGACTACATGATCCCTATTGATATGTGTTGACAAAGGGGTCACTCAAAGACTAGGAGACTTCCTTCCTGAAGTCCCCAGCAATGTCTGCTTGTTGACCTAACCCAGTCTCTGGCTAGGGGAAAGGAATAGGCTGATTGGCTTCCTCTGTATCATATACCTCAGTCCTGGCATTGACCCTCAGTGACCAACAGAGACCAGGGCCTGCAGGAAAGGGAAGGGGAAATGACGCTGGGAACAGACCGCATTCAAAGTTTAACTGCAGCAGCTTACAGGTTCTTGATGGCGAATTCCTCATAGACTTCCCAGAAACATTGTGCATGGTGGTAGAGAGAAAAGGGTCAGTGAGAGGGGAACGGAGAGAAGGAGAACAGAAATCACCCTGTAGGCACACGTTGTCAGGATTTCGCAATAATTCTCTAACCAACCCAAAGTGTCCGTGGGTGGAGAGTTGAAAATCATGTTCTGACAAAGCTGGCTGAGTCATCCCTACCCTCCAAGCCCTTCTTCCTCCTCCCTATTTATAGGACACTCTTCCAAGCAGCTGAGAGCTTCACCCTCTATTTAATTTTTCTTATGTTTATCTGACACTCCAGCCATGGGCTAGTACCTCCCCACACATGAGGGGTGGATCCTCCCAGAAGAACCTCCTTTAGAAGACCACCATTGCACTTAGTTCTCAACAGTGAGGGGATTGGCCTGGGATGATCTTTAAGCAGTCTCAGCCTCATTTATTCGACTTCATTCATTCGTTCATTCATTCATTCACTCACTCATTTTGCAAGTATTTATTGAGTGCCTATCACGTGCCAAGCATTATTCTATGCACTGGGTTCACAGAATTAAATAAAACTCTCAAAGTCTCCATCAAGGGGAGCTTTCATAATAGAAGAGAAGATAGGAATAAAAAAATATATTTATGCTATAAAGTTAGGAAATGATAAATGATATGAAGAAAAATAAAACAGGATCAGGAGCAGAGAATGTGGGCGAGGGGTTATTGACTGTGTTAAGGTGGTAAGGGAGGTCCTTCCTGAGGAAGAACCAACACACACAACCTCACAGTGACAGAGAAGAATCCCTGAATAATTAATTCGTTAACTGATTGGGTAGACCCAGAGCTGGGGGCTCCCTCAGTCCTTTTCCCAGAAGAAGGCCTGTTTAGTTCAGTCCAGATTAAGTATAAACTCTTTGGTCTCCAAAAGAGGGATGAAACAAGCCATTCTACCTTAAAACTGAAAGGGCAAAAATGCAGAGGAGTAAGTATATAAATACTAGCTTGCCTTTAAATTCTTTGCACATTTGCAGAGAGCTTTATGAGTGGAGGGGTGGTCCTTAGAGTAAATCTGCCTTTTGGCAAATGAGCATTTTCTCCAAATGGGCCCAGATGGACTATCTTCCCCTCACTCGAGGGCTGGTTAGTGACGCCCATGTGGATACAGGGGATGAAAGCACCAATTTGACCCAGGCATTCTTTGACCTACATGTTTATGTGGGGATTAGGAGTAGAATGAGTTGTCACTGAAAATATGTGCTTTGTGTATTTAGAAGATAAGTATTTTTTTATTGCTAATTAGTGTTGGGCTCACACACATTTGTCATGTTGCTATGTCAGATTCATTTGTCCTTTCAAACCCAACTGCCTTAATTAATCTTTCTCCATCCACTCTCTGTTACAGTCTGGCTATAACTCAGACTGCTGGGCTCTACCTAATGGGATTTCTACTCAGGAAACCTTGAATTTTAAAGCTAAATCTGGTGTTCAAGAACATCGCATTGGGTGCATCCAAGCCCTAGCGTCACCTTGCCATAGTGAACTCCTGAAATGCGGAAATAGGTGAATTGTCTTGCTCACATTTTCTAAGACTTGGCCTTGGTGTCATTTTTTTCCATGAAGCATTTCCTAAATCCACCCAAGAATCACAGAACCCTACTTTCTTGGCACTCACAGAAGAAAGACCTTTACATGTAGGTTTCAATGTCTCTGCTTTAGTTGGAATTTTATTGCAAATGCTTGTGATATGGTTTGGCTTTGTGTCCTCACCCAAATCTCGTCTTGAATTGTAAAACCCACGTGTCAAGGGAGGGACCTGTTGGGAGGTGATTGGATCATGGGGGAGGTCACCCCCATGCTGTTCTCGTGACAGTTGATAGTGAATGGGTTCACACCTGGCCGAGTACTTAATAATTTTTATCAAATCTCATCCGACTCATATATTTCTTAAAAGACAAGTGGAATCCAACCCCAATAGAAAAACCTAACTGATGGTAAACCTAGAAAATTCTAGTAAATCTGGTAAATGCTGGTAAATCTTAGAAAATTCTGTCATTGATTTTATTTTTTCCTGAAAAGTGAAAAAAGACTCTCACTGCTCAATTTTAATAGCAGAGTAGCTTTTGAAACATTAATGTGATAAATTTGCAGCTGGGTGTGGTGGCTCATGCCTGGAATCCAAGCATTTTGGGAGGCCGAGGTAGGAGGATTGCTTGAGCCCAGGAGTTTGAGATCAGACTGGGAAACATAAGAAGACCCTGTCTCTATATTGAAAAAAATTTTTATTTTAAAAATTAAAAAAAAATAAGTAAGAGCTGGGCGCAGTGGCTCATGCCTGTAATCCCAGGACTTTGGGAGGCAGAGGTGGGTGGATTGCCTGAGTGCAGGAGTTCAAGACTAGCCTGGGCAACATGGTGAGACTCTGTCTCCACTAAAAATACAAAATAATTAGCCAGGTGTGGTAGCGCTTGCCTGTAATCGCAGCTACTTGGGAGGCTGAAGCAGGAGAATCGCTTGAACCCAGGAGTTGAAGGTTGCAGTGAGCCTGGATCACTCCACTGCATTCCAGCCTGGGTGACTGAGTGTGACTCTTCCTCCAAAAACAGAAAGAAAAAAAGAAAGTATATTTGAGAAGTATTATCCTAACAAATAAGTATTCCAGTATAAGTGATATTCTGACCTTAAAAAATAATATCTCTTCTCTATATGGGCTCATAAAAAATAATAAAAATACTATGACATTTGTATATCTTACTACTTACATGGAACTACCATATCCATTCTATTATTTGACCCTGAAAAGTAATGTCAGAAGCAATTATTATAATTATAACCATTTAAATGATGAGGCAAGTGAGAATGAGTTAGATTATTCCCAGGCATGCATCTTATTGGTAGAAGAGTTGGTGGACAGGCCCAGATCTGCCTTCCAAAACCCCACATGTAGGCTGGGTGGGGTGGCTTATGCCTGTAATCCCAGCACTTTGGGAAGCTGAGGTCACTTGAGCCCAGGAGTTCAAGGCTACAGTGAGCTAATACTGCAGCATTGCATTACAGTCTGGGTGACTGAGTGAATGAGATCCTGTCTCTAAAAAAGGGAAGCGCATGCATGCATGTGTGTGTGTGTGTGTGTTGAGACAGGGTTTCACTCATGCCGCCCAGGCTGGAGTCCAATGGCACCATCTTGACTGACTGCAACCTCTGCCTCTGAGGTTCAATGGATCCTCCAACCTCAGCCTTCCAAGTAGCTGGGACTACAGGCTCATGCCACTGCACCTAGCTAAGTTTTGTATTTTTCATGGTGATGGAGTTTCGCCATGTTGCCCAGGCTGGTCTCAAACTCCTAAGCTCAAATGATTGGCCCACCTCTGCCTCCCAAAGTGCTGGGATTACAAGAATGAGCCACCACACCTGGCAAGCTTCAATAGTGCTTCCAGGGCTCTTAAAGTATCTGTAGACCCGCCGGGCGCGGTGGCTCACGCTTGTAATCCCAGCACTTTGGGAGGCCGAGGCAGGCGGACCACGAGGTCAGGAGATCGAGACCACGGTGAAACCCTGTCTCTACTAAAAATACAAAAGATTAGCCGGGCGTGGTGGCGGGCGCCTGTAGTCCCAGCTACTCGGAGAGGCTGAGGCAGGAGAATGGCGTGAACCCGGGAGGCGGAGCTTGCAGTGAGCCGAGATTGCGCCACTGCACTCCAGCCTGGGCGACAGAGCGAGACTCCGTATCAAAAACAAACAAACAAACACACAACAACAATAACAACAAAAGTATCTGTAGACCCAAGATGTCTGGGGGTGGAGGTGTGTGAGTCAGGGCCAGGAGGTGGCACCTCTGATGGGCCATGGTGATAAGACAGAGACCAGGGGAGGAATTAGGCCACATGCTAGCTTCTGGTCTCTGGTTGACTTAAATTGTTTCATTTGCCCACGGCTGGTTATCCCAGCTGCCTCTGACAACGATTTTTCAGCAACCATAATCAGGCTGATCCCACAAATGAGCTCAAGCTAAGAATAAATGCAGCACTGGGGAACATGAACATGAACATGAACATGAACATGAACACTAAAAACAGGATCATAGTCACCACAGGCCCGTAGTTCCATATCTGAAATCCTTGGAGCCACATGGCTTTCAGGACTCAGGGTGTTACCTTCCACCGCTGGTGGACTGTCCCGCAGTATTGTGCAATCAAGCATCTTACTATTTCTGAAGCCAAAGGATAGATATGCACATGGAATGAGACGATGTCTATAAATAGGCTCATGTCAGTTCAGGCCAGGTCAGGCCTTGACATGCAATGAGTTATGTAACAAGTTGTGGTTTGGGGAGCTTCTTGAATTTCAGCATTGTGGATAAGGAATAATAGACCCTTATCCTCGTAATGCCATCGTCACCCCATTTTCTCCTCATTACTCATCTCAAAGACAAAACATCTTCTTGCTGGAGTTCACAATCGCTAGTGTTCGATTCCTTAGAAGGACATGCAGTATCATCATTCTCGGGATGCCTCTTAATATGGGAAGACCCAGTTTTTGACCTTGACGAATAACCTTTAGATGTTCAGCTTATGGAAGTGTGGCAAATGAGCAGGTTCTCAAGAATGGTTGGAATTTTGTAGACTGAGGGGCCTAGGGGGGAGTTCCTCCATGTGACAGCTGTGGCAGGAGCAGGTGTTCACTTTCTATAAGGGACGGATCGGGGAGACAGATGGACTGCAGCACAAGCTTTGTGGCGGGAAGTCATGATTTGAGCTGGGTGACAGGCCGCCAGGATTATAAAATGAAGGGTTTGGGTTACATGTCTTAAACAATGAAAAGTCACTGAAAGTTTTTGGGCAGAGGCCGGTGGAATAAAAATGAGTCCTAAGCTGGGCATGGTGGCTCATGTCTGTAATCCCAATAATTTGGAAGCCTGAGGTGGGAGGATCTTGAGTCCAGCAGTTTCAGACCAGACTGGGCAACATAGTGAGACCCCATCTCTACAAAAAATAACAGGACGTGATGGTGCATGCCTGTGGTCCCAGCTACTCAGGAGGCCAAGGTGGCAGGATCACTTGAGCCTGGGAAGTTGAGGCTACAGCGAGCCACTACTTCGCTCAGCCTGGGAAACAGAATAATACCCTGTCTCAAAAAAAAAAAAAAAAAAAAAGCGGCCAGTCACAGTGGCTCACGCCTGTAATCCCAGGAATTTGGGAGGCCGAGGTGGGCGGGTCACTTAAGGTCAGGAGCTTGAGACCAACCTGGCCAACGTGGCAAAACCCCATCTCTACTAAAAATACAAAAATTAGCCAGGCATGGTGGCACATGCCTGTAATCCCAGCTACTCAGGAGGCTGAGGCATGAGAATTGCTTGAACCGGGATGTGGAGGTTGCAGTGAGCCAAGATTGGGCCACTGCACTCCAGCCTGGGCGACAGAGTGAGACTCTGTCTCAAAAAAAGAAAAAAAAGGAAACTGCTCACTGTTTGCTGAATTTAGCAACCTGGTCCAGCATTGGAAGCTCTGTTCTGCTTTGTCCTTTGCCTGAAATGCCCTTCCCGGGCTCCCTCCTGGTTGTGCTCCCACTCATCTTTCAGGACTTAGCTCAAATGTCACCTGCTTTGTGGAAGCTCTCCCTGGCCTCCCTGGGGAGCACTCACTGCTCCTTTCTCTGTGCCTTTGAAGGCACCTGAGGGCACTTCTCTCATTTCACTGTGACTTCCTCCAGGGCAGGCTCCAAGTCTCTTGTTTTTTGACTGGCATGTGGCACAATGCTTGGCCCCCAAGAGTGCTAAGTAATTGTTAGCCGAATAAATGCTGCTGATATGTCTTCTATCATCTCTTAATATTTTCTCAGTTCCCTATTTTTTTGTTTGTGTTTTAAAATGGATCATATCTATGTAATGGGAATGGTAAATCTCATGTGGGTTAAATTTTGGGACATAAGAGTTATCATCAGCTTCCAATAAAGAACGATGGATGGCTGGCGTGGTGGTTCATGCCTGTAATCCCAGCATTCTGGGAGGCGGAGGTGGGCAGATCACTTGAGGTCAGGAGTTTGAGACCAGTCTTGCCAACACGGCAAAATCCCGTCTCTACTAAAAACACAAAAATTAGCTGGGTGTGGTGGTGGGCACCTGTAATCCCAGCTACTCAGGAGGCTGAGGCAGGAGAATTGCTTGAACCTGGGAGGCAGAGGTTGCAGTGAGCTGAGATCGTGCCACTGCACTCCAGCCTGGGTGGCAGAGTGAGATTCCATCTCAAAAAAAAAAAAGAGAGACAGAAGACAAAAAGACACATAAATAAGAATACAATGTGACCACAAAGGCAGGAGGGATTGGAGTGAGGCAGCTACAAGCCAAAACACTGACTGCCAATAGCCACCAGAAGTTAGGAGACGGGCATGGAATGGATTCTCTATCAAAGCCTCTGGAAGGAACCAACCTTCCTGTCACCTTGATTTTGGACTTCCTGGCCTCCTGAACTGTGGGAATAGATTTAAATTTGAGGTAATTTCTGTGATAATCCTAGGAATTTTTTTTTTTTTTTTTTTTTTGTGAGACAGAGTTTTTTTGCTCTTGTTGCCCAGGCTGAAGTGTAATGGTGCAGTCTTGGCTCACTGCAACCTCCACCTCCTGGGTTCAAGCAATTTTCCTGCCTCAGCCTCCCGAGTAGCTGGGATTATGGGGGTGCGCCATCAACTCCCAGCTAATTTTTTGTATTTTTAGTAGAGACAGGGTTTCATCATGTTGGCCAGGCTGGTCTCGAACTCCTGACCTCAGGTGATCCACCTGCCTCGGCCTCCCAAAGTGCAGGGATTACAGGCATGAGCCACCGCGCCTGGCTAACTCTAGGAAATTAATACAAATGCCATTGGGCTTATTTTATTTTATTTATTTATTTATTTATTTTGAGACAGAGTATCGCTCTGTCACCTAGGCTGGAGTGCAGTGGCATGATCTCGGCTCATTGCAACCTCCACCTCCCAGGTTCAAGCAATTCTCCCTGCCTCAGCCTCCCGAGTAGCTGAGACTACAGGCACCCACCACCACACTGGGCTAATTTTTGTATTTTTAGTAGAAACGGGGTTTCACCATTTTGGCCAGGCTGGCCTCGAACTCCTGACCTCAGGTGATTCTCCTGCCTTGGCCTCCCAAAGTGCTGGGATTACAGGTGTGAGCCACAGTGCTCGGCCATTGCTTTTATTTCAAGCACTGTCATTTAATGGCCCATGGAGATATCAAGAAGCAGTGTAGCATAAAGGTTAGGGGCTCAGGACTGGAGTCAGACAGTCTGGATATAGTTTCAGCTCTATTCTCTGAACTTGGATTTTTTCATCTGAAGGATGGGGTGATATAATATTAGTAACTACCTGCTATAGAATGACCGTTTTTGTCCCTGCCAAAATTCGTATGTTGAAATCATAACCCCTAATGTAATGATATTAGGAGGTGGAGCTTTGGTAGCTGATTAGGCTATAAGACAGAGCTCTTATGAGTAAGATTAATACCTGCTATGGTTTGAATATTTGTGGCCCCCCTCACCCAAATTCATATATTGAAACCTAATCTCCAACGCAGTAATAAGAGGGATATGACTTGGTCATAAGGGTGGAGCCCTCATGAGTGAGATTAGTGCCCTTATAAAAGAAACCTGAGGGATCTTCTTCATTCCTTCTGCCATATGAAGACACAGCAGGAGACGCCATCTATGAACCTGTAAGAAGGTCCTCGCCAGACATCAAATCTGCTGGTACCTTGATCTTGGACCTCCTAGCCTTCAGAATTGAGAGCAATACATTTCTTTTGTTTCTAAATTACCCAGTCTAAGGTCTTTTGTGATAGCAGCCGAACAGACTAAGACAGTGTCCATGTAAAGGAGACCCTCTGTGGGGCAGGCACATGGATTGAAAAACTACCTAGTTTTTCACTATCTGTGTAATGGGTACTCTAGAAGCTCAACACCTACCAGAACACATTATTGCAATATACCCATGTAGCAAATGTGCACACATATCCCCTGAATCTAAAATTTTTTTAAAAAAGGAAAGACCCTGGAGAACCCCTTGCTCCTTCTGACATTTGAGGTTTTAGCAAGAAGATGGTAATCTATGAACCCAAAACAAGCCCTCACCAGATACTGAATCTAGTGGCACCTTATCTTATACTTCCAGCCTTCAGAACTGTGAGAGAAAAAAAAAAAAGAATAATATTATTTGAACCACCCAGTCTATGGTATTTTTGTCATAGCAGCCTGAACACACTAAGATACCAACATATAAGACTCTAGCAGGGACCGGTGGAAATTGAGACAATAGATGAAAAGTATTTAGTATGCATACAGGAGACACTTGATACATGTTATTAGTCAATTATTAGGTGGAGGCAAGAGTTTACTGGCCTGCAGATGCTATCATCACCACAAGGGCAATATATCTGAAAGTGGTATTTAACCCTCAAGCTGCACCCAACTTAAAGCAGCTATTTTTCTTTTTAACTTCTTTCTATGTGTAAAGCCTGTTTCCTTTAGCTCATATATTTGTACTGATTTGCAGGCATCTGTGAAGTTATCAGAATAATTGAATTTTAGAGCTTATCAGTCATCCAGTAGAGTGTTTTCCACCTGGGATACCCAGAGGGCTCAGCCTCCCTGAATATGGTAATAGGAGTCCTCAGCCTTTTTTCAATACAGGCATACTTCCTTTTATTGCTCTTCATCTTAGTACGTTGCTTCTTTGCAGATACCTCTCTCTCTCTCTTTTTTTTTTTTTTTTTTTTTTTTTTTTTAACAAATTGAAGGTTCCTGGCAACCCTGCTTCAAGCAAGTCTATCTGTGCCATTTTTCCAATAGCATGTGCTTACTTCCTGTCTCTGTGTCACATTTTGGTAATTCTTGGAATATTTCAAACTGTTTCATTATTATTATGTCTGTTACGATGATCTATGGTTAGTGATCGTCTTTTAGTTTGTTTGCTTGTTTTTTTTGTTGTTGTTGTTTGTTTGTTTGTTTTGATGGAGTCTTACTCTGCAGCCCAAGCTGGAGTGCAATGGCACGATCTCGGCTCACTGCAACCTCCGCCTCTCCGGTTCAAGTGATTCTCCTGCCTCAGCCTCCTGAGTAGCTGGGAGTACAGGCATGCACCATCATGCCTGGCTAATTTTGTATGTTTTTTAGTAGAGACAGGGTCTCATCATGTTGGTCAGGCTGGTCTCGAACTCCTGACCTTAGGTGATCCACCCGCCTCCGCCTCCCAAAGTGGTGGGATTACAGGTGTGAATCCCCACACCCAGCCTATTTGCTTGTTTTTGAGACTGGGTCTCACTCTCTGCCCAGGCTGGAGGGCAGTGGCATGATCTTGGCACACTGCAGCCTTGACCTCCCGGGTCAAGCAATCCTCCTGCCTCAGCCTCCCATTTGGCTGAGACTACAGGTGTGTGCCACCATGTCCAGCTAATTTTTGTATTTTTTGTAGAGATGGTGGTCTCACCATGTTGCCCAGGTTGGTCTCAAATTTCTGAGCTCAAGCAATCCTCCCACCTTGGCCTCCCAAAGTGCTGGGATAACAGGTATGAGCCACTGTGCCAAGCCTATTTGTTTGATTTACTTCTCTTACTATCATTCCAAAATTGGTGATCTTTGATGTCACTATTGTAGTTGTTTTGGGACAGACACCATGAACTATGCCCATATAAGATAGCAGACTTAACTGATAAATGTGTGTGTGTTGACTGCTTCACCAACTGGCTATCCTCCCATCTCTCTCCCTCTTTTTGGGCCTTCCTATTCTCTGAGACACAATAATTTGAAATTAGGCCAATTAATAACCCTACAATGCCCTTAAATGTTCAAGTAAAAGGAAGAGTCATATGTCTCACTTTAATCAAAAGCTAGAAGCGATTAAGTGAGAAAGGCATGTCAAAAGCTGAGGTAGGCCCAAAGCTAGGCCTCTGGTGCCAAATAGTTAGCAAAGTTGTGAATGTGAAGGAAAAGGTCTTGAAAGAAATTAAAAGTGCTACTCTAGTAAACACACAAATAATAAAAAAGTGAAGCAGCTTTATTGCTGATATGGAGAAGGTTTTTGTGATCTAGGCAGAAGATCAACGTAGCCACAATACTCCCTAGATTCAAAGCCTAATCCAATGAAAGCTTTTAACTCTTTTCAATTTTATAAAGACTGAGAGAGGTGAGGAAGCTGCAGAAGCAAAGTTTGAAATTAGCAGAATTTGGTTCACAAAAGTTAAAGAAGCTGTCTCCATGACAGAAAAGTGCAAAGTGAAATTCAATAGAAAGTGCCAACGGGGAAGCTGCAGCAAGTTATCCAGAAAATCTAATATAACTGATGAAGGTGGCTACACTAAACAGCAGGGGTTTTTTTTATCTTTTTTTTTTTTTTTTTTTTTTTTTTGAGACAGAGTTTCATTCTTGTTGCCCAGGCTGGAGTGCAATAGTGCAGTCTTGGAGGCCGGGCGCGGTGGCTCACGCTTGTAATCCCAGCACTTTGGGAGGCCGAGGCGGGCGGATCGCGAGGTCAGGAGATCGAGACCATGGTGAAACCCCGTCTCTACTAAAAATACAAAAAATTAGCCGGGCGTGGTGGCGGGCGCCTGTAGTCCCAGCTACTGGGAGAGGCTGAGGCAGGAGAATGGCATGAACCCAGGAGGCGGAGCTTGCAGTGAGCCGAGATCGTGCCACTGCACTCTAGCCTGGGTGACAGAGCGAGACTCCGTCTCAAAAAAAAAAAAAAAAAAAAAAAAATAGTGCAGTCTTGGGTCACTGCAACCTCTGCCTTCTGGGTTCAAGCGATTCTCCTGCCTTAGCCTCCTGAGTAGCTGGGATTACAGGCATGTGCCACCGTGCCCGGATAATTTCGTGTTTTTAGTAGAGACAGGGTTTCACCACATTGGTCAGGCTGGTCTTTTTTTTTTTTTCTCACTCTTGTTGCCCAGGCCGGAGTGCAATGGCATGGTCTTGGTTCACCACAACCTCTGACTCTGGGGTTCAAGCGATTCTCCTGCCTCAGCCTCCCGAGTAGCTGAGATTATAGGCGTGCACCAGCACACCCGGCTAATTTTGTATTTTTAGTAGAGACAGGGTTTCTCCATGTTGGTCAGGCTGGTCTTGAACTCCCGACCTCAGGTGATCTGCCCGCCTCTGCCTCCTAAAGTGCTGGGATTACAGGCATGAGCCACTGTGCCCAGCCTGGTCAGGCTGGTCTTGAACTCTTGACCTCAAGTGATCTGTCTGCCTCGGCCTCCCAAAGTGCTGGGATTACAGGCATGAGCCACTTCGCCCAGCCAACAGCAAGTTTTCATTGTAGGCATAATAGCCATATATTAGGTGAAGATAGAAAAAGAAAAAAAAAAGAAAATCTTGGCTATCATTAAAAATAGGTAAATAAATAAATAAATAAATAAATAAATAAATAGATTGGGCGCGATGGCTTACGCTTGTAATCCCAGCACTTTGGGAGGCCAAGGCGGGTGGATCACGAGGTCAGGAGTTCGAGACCAACCTGGCCAAGATGGTGAAACCCCGTCTCTACTAAAAATAATAAAAAAAAAATTAGCTGGGCCTGGTGGCAGGTGCCTATAATCCCAGTTACTTGGGAGGCTGAGGCAGGAGAATCGCTTGAACCCGGGAGGTAGAGATTGCAGTGAGCCGAGATCGTGCCACTGCACTCCAGCCTGGGCAACAGAATGGGACTCCGTCTCAAAAAAAATAAATAAATAAAATACAAATAAATAAATAAATAAATAAATAAAAATAAATAAAGTAAAATAAAAGGTCAGGCATGGTGGCTCATACCTGTAATCCCAGCACTTTGGTAGGCTGAGGTGGTCAGATCACTTGAGGTCAGGAGTTCAAGACCAGCCTGGCCAACATGGTGAAATCCCATCTCTACTAAAAATACAAAAATTTGCCAAGTGTGGCGGTGGGTGTCTGTAATCCCAGCTACTCAAGAGGCTGAGGCAGGAGAATCACTTGAATCTGGGAAGCAGAGAGTGCAGTGAGCCGAGATCAGGCCACTGCACTCCAGCCTGGGTAATAGAACAAGACTCCGTCTCAAAAAAAAAAAAAAAAAAAGGAAAAAAGAAAGAGGAAAATCCCATTTTTTTCTCATCCTTAAAAATCAACTCCTCAGTCTCAAAAAAAAAAAGGAAGAGGATGCCATCTAAGACTTTCTTAGCTAGAGAGCAGTGCCTGGCTTCAAAGCTTCAAAGGACGGACTGACTCTCTCGTTAGAGGCTGATGCAGCTGGTGACTTTAGGTTTAAAGCTGCTACTCATTTACCATTCCAAAAATCCTAGGGCCCTTAAGAATTATGCTGAAGCTACTCTGCCTGTGCTGTATAAATGAAACAACAAAGCCTGGATGACAGTACATCTGTTTATGGCATGGTTTACTGAATATTTTAAGCCCACTGTTGAGACGTACTGCTCAGAAAAATAAATAAATTAATTAATTTTCAAAATATTACTGTTTATTGATGATGCACCTGGTCATCCAAGAGGTCTGAGGTCTGAGGGAGATGTATAAGGAGATTCATGTCGTTTTTGTGCCCGCTAATACAGCATCCATTCTGCTGCCCATGGATCAAGGTGGAATTTCAACTTTCAAGTCTTATGATTTAAAAAAATACATTTTGTAAGGCTATGGCTATAAAATCATAGATAATGATTCCTCTCAGGAAAGGATTCGCCATTCTAGATGCCACTTAAGAACATTCATGATTCATGGGAGGAGGTCAAAATATTAACATTAATAGGAGTTTGAAAGAGGTTGATTCCTACCCTCGTGGATGACTTTGAAGGGTTCAAGATTTTAGTGGAGGAAGGAACTGCAGATGTGGTAGAAACAGCATGAGAAGGCCAGGAATGGTGGCTCACACCTGTAATCCCAGCACATTGGGAGGCTGAGGTAGGCGGATCACCTGAGGTCAGGGGTTTGAGACCAGCCTGGTCAACATGGTGAGACCACTGTCTTTACTAAAAAAACAAAAAATTAGCCAGGCATTGTGGTGCATGCCTTGAAAAGCTGAGGCAGGAGAATGGCTTGAACCTGGGAGGCAGAGGTTGCAGTAAGCCAAGATTGCACCGTTGCACTCCAGCCTGGGCAACAAGAGTAAAACTCTGTCTCAAAGAAAAGAAAAGAAAAGAAATAGCAAGAGAAATAGAAATAGAAGTGGAGCCTGAAGATGTGACTGAATTGCTGCCATCTCATCAAATTTGAATGGATGAGGAGTTGATTTTTAAGGATGAGAAAAGATTGAGATTTTCCTCTTTTTTTTTTTTTTTTTTTTTTGAGACTGAGTCTCACTCTGTCACGCATGCTGGAGTGCAGTGGCACAATCTTGGCTCACTGCAACCTCCGCCTCCCAGGTTCAAGCGATTCTCCCGCCCCAGCTTCCCGAATAGCTGGGATTACAGGCACCTACCATCATACCCAGCTAATTTTTGTATTTTTGTAGAGACGGGGTTTCACCATGTTGGCCAGGCTGACCTTGAACCCCTGACCTCAGGTAATCTGCCTGCCTCAGCCTCCCAAAGTGCTGGGATTACAGGCGTGAGCCGCCATGCCCAGCCAAGAATGGATTTTTTTTTTTTTTTTAGACAGAGTCTTGCTCTTGTTGCCCAGGCTGGAGTGCAATGGCACCATCTCAGCTCACTGCAACCTCTGCCTCCTGGGTTCAAGCGATTCTCCTGCCTCAGCCTCCCGAGTAGCTGGGATTACAGGCGTCCACTACCATGCCTGGCTAATTTTTGTATTTTTAGTAGAGACAGGGTTGTGCCATGTTGGCCCGGCTGGTCTCAAACTCCTAACCTCGTGGTCCACCCGCCTCAGCCTCCCAAAGTGTTGGGATTACAGGCGTGAGCCACCGTGTCTGGCCAAGAATGGAATTTCTTGAGATGAAGACTTCTCCTGGTGAAGATGCTGTGAACATTGTTGGAATGACAACAAACGTCTTACAGTACTACATAAACTTAATTGATAAAGCAGCAGCAGAATTTGAGAAGATTCACTCCAATTTTGAAAGAAGTTCTGTGGGTAAAATGCTGTCAAACAGCATCTCATGGTACAGAGAAATCTTTTATAAAATGAAGAGTAAATTGATGCTGCAGACTTCATTGATGTCTTATTTTTAGAAATTGCCACAGCCTCTCTAACCTTCAGCAGCCACCATCCTGATCAGTTAGCAGCCATCATCAAGACAAGACCCTTCCCCAGCAAAAACATTATGGCTTGCTGAAGGCTTAGATCATAGTTAGCATTTTTAAGCCATCAAGTGTTTTAAAATTAAGGTATGTACATTATTTACTTATACATAATGCCATCTTACACTTAGTAGTCTACAGTATAGTGAAAACATAACTTGTATATACACTGAGAAACCGAAATCTTCATGTGACTTGCTTTATTTCTGTGGTCTGGAACTGAACTCACAATGTATCTGAGGTATGCCTGTATTTCAGGAAGTCTAACAAAAACCATACATCATTTGTCTGTGGGAAGAGGGTATAGTATAATTGAAATGTCAAGGTTTTTCAATAGTTTGCTTTTAATGGAATAATAGTTGCTAGGTGTGGTGACACTGGTTATCTCATGAAAAAATGAATTAACATATACAATTTGTTTCAGATAAAAGAGTTACAAAGTATAGGGAATATACGTGAAATAATAAAAGTGTCTTTGTATTGTGTTCCAACCATTTAATGTTATGTCATGCTGTTATGTGATGTTATGGTCTCTCCAGGACCAAATAGAGGCTCCAAGAGGTTCAATAAATTGTTTGTGGTCACAGTTATTTAGTGATAGGGCCAAAATTATTACACAAGACTTTGACTTCCAATCCAGGACTCTTTCCCAACAATATTTTCCATGAGTTCTGAGGATTCTTAGACCTTTGGTGTATATATATATATATATATATATATACACACATATATGTATACACACATATATATACACATATATATGTATTTTTTTTTAGATGGAGTTTCATTCTTGTCACCCAGGCTGCAGTGCAATGGTGTGATCTTGGCTCACCGCAACCTCTGCCTCCCGGTTTCAAGTGATTTTCCTGCCTCTGCCTCCCAAACAGCTGGGACTACAGGTGCCTGCCACCACGCCCAGGTAATGTGTTTGTAATTTTAGTAGAGACGGAGTTTCACGATGTTGGCCAGGCTGGTCTCGAACTCCTGAGCTCAGGTGATCCACCGGTCTTAGCCTCCTGAAGTGCTGCGATTACAGGCATGAGCCACCATGCCCGTCAGGCCTATATTGTTCATCCATTTGTTCAACATACAGATATGAATTGTCCAGACACTGCCACTATATTCACAGAGCTCGCAGCCCTGGTAGGAACATAGTCATGGGACTCCTTGGCCACCAAGTAGCAGGAGCCCAGCTTTAGCAAGAGTGTGGATATATGGCGAGCATCTTGGAGCTCCTTGCAACACCAGAACCAGGGACACGTATCGTCGGAGCACGCCTGATCCTTTGCCTCTGAACTTTTCCAGGTGTTGGCTTCCTTCTATTCTCTCTCTTTCTCTCAATCTCCCTCTCTCTTCAAAAATCAGCTTCCCTCAGCTCCCGGGTCCACATGGTGAAACATATAGCCGATGTCTCCTCCAAGGCCACCTAAAAAAGGTGAGTGCTTTTTTGATGGGGGTTATACAACATGCTATTTAGAGCACTGGAAAAGGGCATTTCACATTTGTGCTGAGACCTAAACGATGCATCAGTGGGAGGGGAGGTGGAGCGCAGGGGTAGGGAGAGGGAGGGTATTTCAGGGACAGCATTTGTGAAGGTCCAGAGACAAGACAGGAACTGCAAGTGGGCCAGTAGGATGAGAGGGGCTGTATAATGGGATGGGGCCAGGCAGGTGGCGAGGGGAGGGCTGAGGCTGGAGAAGTGAACAGGGGCAGGAACACTGGGGCCCTATGGGCCATTTTAAGTTAAGTAAGGACCAAATATAATCAGATTTGGCTAAATTTCATCTGCTGAAAAAATAGTTTATAAGAGAAACTATGAGTGTAAGGAATGATCAAAACAAACTATGTAAAATAAGTTCTATTTTCTTATTTGTTTACACCATGTATTTTGTATTCAATGTCCCATGGAAGAAAATATTAGGCCACATCCAGTTACAATTCAGACCTTGCTAGGTGCCAAGGGCAAGGACCCACTAGCCAGCCCATGGTGGGCAGGGATTCAGGGTGCTGGGGTGCACAGTCTAACCCAATATACCATATACTGCTTTCTCTAGAAATATTTTTGGTTCTGATCAATCAACAGAAATATCTGACCCCATAGAAGTGAGGGAAAGCTCTCACTGTGCGGTGTGCCTGCCACTCTTCCAGGATGTCAGCTGTCACCAAATTCCTGCTGCACTGCGTGAGGGCTAATTCTAGTCTTTCTAACTTGTTGGTTTGGTTCTTTTTTTTTTTTTTTTTTGAGACAGGGAGTCTCGCTCTGTTGCCCAGGCTGGAGTACAGTGGCGTGATCTTGGCTTACTGCAACCTCTGTCTCCTGGGTTTAAGCGATTCTCCTCCCTCAGCCTCCTGAGTAGCTGGGATTACAGGCATGCACCACAACGCCCGGCTAATTTTTGTGGTTTTAGTAGAGACAGGGTTTCACCGTGTTGGCCAGGCTGGTCTCGAACTCTGACCTTAGGTGATCTGCCCACCTCAGCCTCCCAAAGTGCTGGGATCACCAGCATGAGCCACCATGCCCAGCTGGTTCTTTATTTCTGGACAAAAGTTGTGTTCCTGGTGGATTTGGTTATTCCTTCTTTTCCTGATCTATTACACCATTTCATCAAGTCAGTCGACAATATGTTGTCCTTTTTAAGTAATCCAGTTGACTTGTAATACGGATAGCAGTCCTGCGGGTTCGCGTTTCCTTCTAGGGTAGCAAATTGAAAAGTATATTTCAATTTTCCAATTATGCAAAATATTTTTCAAAGCCATTTATTTATTAAAATCTCAAGCGCATAGTAAGGCTATGTTTTTATGCGATTTTGTGATTTTACAGAGCATTTTAAGACCTGTTTTGTTAAAAAAACTTCTTATTCTGTCCACTGGCCAAAGTGCCCATGTTAGTCTGTTTTCTTTTTAGCCATTGAAGGCCACCAGGAATTAGCTGGGCATTGTGGCATGCACCTGTGGTCCCAGCTACTCTGGAGGCTGAGGTGGGAGGATTGCTTGAATCCAGGCGGTCAAGACTGCAATGAGCTATGGTGGTGCCACTGCACTCCACACTCCAGGCTGGGCACCAGAGCAAGACCCTGTCTTAAAATAAATAAATAAATAAATAAATAAATAAATAAATAAGGCCAGGCATGGTGGCTCACGCCTATAATCCCAGCACTTTGGGAGGCCAAGGTGGGCGGATCACTTGAGGTCAGGAATTCGAGACCAGCCTGGCCAACATGGTGAAACCCCATCTCTACTAAAAATACAAACATTAGCTGGGCGTCGTGGCAGGCACCTGTAATCCCAGCTACTTAGGATTGGGATTGGGAGGCTGAGGCAGGAAAATCGCTTGAACCCAGGAGGCGGAGGTTGCAGTGAGCCAAGATTGTGCCATTGCACTCCAGCCTGGGCAACAGAGAGAGACTGTCTGAAAAACAAAATAAAACAAAACGAAAAAGGCCACTAGGATTAAAATGCAATTTCTGCCTCAGAAGAAATAATCCATCCCCTCCCCTGGCATTCTCCTTCTCATCTAGATCAAATCTAGTGATCAGTCTGGTCCCTACCCCCTTGAGCAGCCTGGCTAACCCCTGGTCTGTCTCCAGACTGCAGGCACTCCTTCATCTCTAGCTGGCCCTAGAATCACGGGCTTCTCTTTTTCCTAGACCCTTCCCCTTGCTCCCTGAGGTGAGAAGGCCAAGGGGAAGAAAAGAACCTGCTCTGTCATTTAGTAAGCTCGCACTGGTAGCCCAAGCCCAGGAACACATGCTTCTAGCAGCCTCTCCTTCAGAAGCTCGCCCAGGTCCTCGGCAGCGCAGCCCTCATCACAGTGCAGGCTTCAGAGCGACAGGCTCCTGGAGAAGTTGGCTTGTGAAAGGCAAGTGTCAGGAAGAAGGAAGCAGAGCCTGGCCTGAAGTCACGGAGCATTTCTCTGGATGAGAGAGGAGGGTGGGGCCGGCAAGTGCAGTGCGGTGCAGAGGCTTGGGCAGATCTGACTTTCTTCACATCTGACTTTTCACTTAGTTGGTGTTGTAACTGTGACTTCAAAAGGCCATTCCACCGTTCTATCAATCCAGCTGCTTCAGGATGATGGGGAACATGGTAACACCAGTGAATTCCATGAGCATGAGCCCACTGCCACTTCTTTACCCATAAAGTGAGTGCCTAGGTCAGAGGCAATGCTGTGTAGAATTCCGTGATGGTGCATAAGGCATTCTGTGAGTCCACGGATGGTAGTCTTGGAAGAAGCATTGCGAGCAGGATAGGCAAACCCACAACTTGGCCTGCATGAGCCCTGCATCCACTCACACTTAGATTCTTCCCATACATCCTTTCCTCACGCTGGGATCCCCGCTGGGAGCTTACCTTTGGAAGCCTATGCGGTTGTACACCAAATGGATGAGTGGTGACCTCAGGGGCTGGCGCACCCTGTCACCCTGGGCACACATTATTCTACAAGCAATGGATGAGGTTTCAGCATCCCTTTCTCTCCAGGCCCGTCCCCACTCCACTCCAGCTTCTTTACGTCATGTTTTACACGATAATCCCTTGAGGGTTCAACACTGATTTTTTTTTTTTAAGCCTGAAGAAAAACACATTTTCTTTCCTCTTTCATTTTTAGTTATCAAAGCACTGAAGCATTTGATTCAAAAGCAAAACAAAAAGCAAACACATGAGGCCAAATTATGCCTTCCATGGACAGGAACTGCGCGTGTGGATTAAAGAACTGAGTTGGTTCCCAGGAAGAAAATGACATGGATTTTTAGGAACAGATAGAGGAGAAAAGTAGGTCAAATTTTTCAAACTCTCAACCCTGTCATTGTCCTTTAAAACTCATTGTCAGTGTTTGGTGAAGTCTGTGCAAGGCGGTGAATACTGAACTCACGCTCTGGGCAAAATAAGGAGCTTAGCATTTGAGAAAGTGTGGCTGAACTTTGTCTCCATAAAGACGTTGTAACATTGTAAGAGAGAGTCAATTACTTTTATTTCTTATTTCAAATCAAGGCTAATGGATCACCAAGTAACACTTTGCCATTTTGATGGGAGGAAAAATTCAAATTTGATCATAAGAAACTGAGGTTTAGAAAAGTATTTTTTGCTTTCTTTTTGTTGTTATTGTTTTTTGTTTGTTTGTTTGCTTTTTTGAGATGGAGTCTCGCTTAGTCGCCCAGGCTGGAGTGCAGTGGCGCGATCTCGGCTCACTGCAAGCTCCGCCTCCCAGGTTCACGCCATTGTCCTGCCTCAGCCTCCCAAGTAGCTGGGATTACAGGCGCCCACCACCACGCCTGGCTAATTTTTTGTAGTTTTAGTAGAGACGGGGTTTCACCATGTTAGCCAGGATGGTCTCGATCTCCTGACCTCATGATCTGCCTGCCTCAGCCTCCCAAAGTGCTGGGATTACAGGCATGAGCCACCGTGCCTGGCTTTTGCTTTCTTAAAATTTTTTTTTTTTTTTTTAAAGACAGGTTGTCTGCAGCATCAATTTACTCTTCATTTTATAAAAGATTTCTCTGTACCATGAGAAGCTGTTTGATAGCATTTTACCCACAGAACTTCTTTCAAAATTGGAGTGAATCTTCTCAAATTCTGCTGCTGCTTTATCAATTAAGTTTATGTAGTACTGTAAGACGCTTGTTGTTATTCCAACAATGTTCACAGCATCTTCACCAGGAGAAGACTTCACCTCAAGAAATTCCATTCTTGGTCAGACACGGTGGCTCACGCCTGTAATCCCAACACTTTGAGAGGCTGAGGCGGGTGGACCACGAGGTTAGGAGTTCGAGACCAGCCTGGCCAACATGGTGAATCCCTGTCTCTACTAAAAATACAAAAATCGGCTAGGCGTGGTGGTGTCCACCTGTAATACCAGCTACTCAGGAGGATGAGGCAGGAGAAAGAATCACTTGAACCCAGGAGGCGGAGGTTGCAGTGAGCCAAGATCCTGCCACTGCACTCCAACCTGGGTGACAGAGACTCTGTCTTAAAAAAAAAAAAAAAAAAAAAATTCTATTTTGTCATTTTTTTTGGATGCTTGTCTGATTATTTTCCACAGAATAAATGACTAGAAGTAGAATTGCTGGGTGCAAAGGTATGTGCTCATAGGGCTTTTGATAATTATTTCCAAAAGGCAACCTGAAAGGCCATTAACAGTGGAAAGTCAATGAAGACATTTGAGAGGCACGATATCTAGAAGACTCCTTCCAGCTTTACAGTTTTGTGACTCTGGGATTCCTAGATTTAAGAAGTGTTAAGGCTATACTGGAAGAAGCCACTCAAAGAGAAAATCACTGGATTTGTAGAGCTTGGATATCCACAGAGACCTTGGGCATTGCCCAGGATAATATTGGGATTAGGACCAGAGAGGACTCCCATGGCCAAGGTGTTAAACGCCTTCATTTATGTTTGGGGTTCAGTAGAGACCAGAGAAGAGGAGGGGAAGAAGTGATATTCTCTACTTATTCATGACTTCTCCTACCCTAGGAGTTCTGTCTATTGCCTTGTCTCTGTGTTGTTTGCCTCTGTTTCTTTTGTGTCAGCTGGTCTTTCCTATATCTTGCATCTGAATTCTCTAAATTGCAGAATATGATTTGACCAGCCAATCACAAGCTAATATAGAGCCTGCATGCTGTGCAGATAACATCAGGGCAGCTGACTAGCCTTTATGTCATATGTCCACCATGGTCTGGTTGGCTGTGGTAAGCATGGCAAGGTACCATAGTACCAAGTACAGGGGCGAAGTTTTGCTGAAAATTCAACTCACAAAAATGCAGGTTAATAAAAGTAAAGGCATACAGATGCATTACTACCGTGTGCATGGGCAGAGTCACAGAGTGATTGCCCAGTATCCCAATGGGGTACAGATGCTTATATACCCTACTTCTTAGGGAAAAGGAAGATGGGGGGGTGTGGAGGATTTTAGGGGTAGTAACTGAGTTTTAGGGAATTCAATGGGCTTGAAGAACGTACAATGGTCTTGGGACACAGTCTTTTGAGCCTGCAGGGCAGACAATGGTTTGTGACAAAAATCCATCTAGGTTTGTTGACAGACTTCTGCCTGCCTTCCTGCAATAAGGGTTCAGTTAATGAAAAGTCAGGGAAGGGACCAGAGGTCATTGCTTTGTTCTCTGGTAGGTCTGGACTTTAGGCAGATAAAGTAACTTCAGAGAGCAACTTCACTCTGTGCTTTGGGAGAGGTAGAGGGTTAAGAGGGAGGAAGGACACAAATTGTTCTCCTTAGTAGGTCTGCTGGGCTTAGTGTAGATAGGGGAAAAGTCTCTTGTGGCATCCACTGATCTCTAAGGACCTGTAATTCAAAATACTTGTTATACCAGGGAGCCAAATTTGAGGGGAAGTTCCCTGCACTCCTTCACAAGCATATTGAAGAAGCTCTAGGTTCTTCTAGGCTGGGATGTGGCAGGCACTCAGAAACTTACAAGTGTGGGTGAATTCCTGGTGGCTTCTTGGAATTCTCTGCCCAAGACAGGAGACCAGTTAGGAAGAGCTAACATAAACCAGCCAAGTTGTAACACGAGCCTGAAATAGGGAGAGAGAGTGGAAATGAAAAGGAGGGAGGCGATAATACAAATGATAGTGCACATTTATTGAGTGCTTTTGATGCGCCAGGGTCTGTTCTCAGCACTTGACATGTATAGTAAAACCAAGTGATAAATCAATATCCCATAAAACACGATTGGCTATTGCTAATTATCTCCCGGTCTCTGCCTGCTCTCATTCTCATATGGGAGCTGAATAAATTCCTGTTCTTTTCGAGAGGAAGGCCCTTTATAATCCACAGTTCTGAGGTTAACCTTGATCCTAGCCCCTCCCTTTCCCACTTCTTACCAACTTTTTTTTTTTTTTTTTTTTTGGAGATGAAGTTTCGCTCTTGTCGCCCAGGTTGGAGTGCAATGGCGTGATCTTGGCTCAAAGCAACCTCTACCTCCCTGGGTTCAAGTGATTCTCCTGCCTCAGCCTCCCAAGTAGCTGGGATTACAGGTGCCCCCTACCATACCAGGCTAATTTTTGTGTTTTTAGTAGAGATGGGTTTCCACCATGTTGGCCAGGCTGGTCTTGAACTCCTGACCTCAAGTAATCCACCTGCCTTGGCCTTCCAAAGTGCTGGGATTAAAGGTGTGAGCCACTGCACCCAGCCTCCCACCAACTTTCAAATTTAATTTCCAGAGGCTGTACTCTCCTGCTCTGCCGACCGGTGTCACTTCTTCCTCCCACTCCTGTCCCTTCCCGCCCCTGAGGATGGAGGAACAGGAGAGAGATGGTGAGGGCATTGTTTCTGGTCAGTTGCGCACAGTGTAGGTTTATCTTTACTTTTGTGCTTTTCATGACAAAACAGACTGACAAAAATCCTGTTTTTCATTAACCTTGCCTTAACACAAACCCACCCTTTTTGCCACTGAAATTTTTGGGTCATGTTTATCACTTATGTGTTAGGAAAGGGTTATAGTGTATTATAGGGTAGAAACTAGTTTCCTCCTGTTTTATAGGTGAGTTAACTGAGACAAAGAGACCTCAAGTAATCAGTTCAGGGGTCCACAGCTGATAGTGGCATAACCGGAATTCGAACCAGGCAGCCTGATTCTACAGCTTGTAAGGTTGAGACCGATACCGCAGAGAGGACAAATTGCCCCTTGTCATACCTCCCAGAGATAACCTCTAATTATGCTCGTGTATACAGATGTCCCTGACTTATGGTGGTTGGACTTATGACTTTACAGTGGTGTGAAAGCCATATGCATTCACTATTTTCCTCGACTTACAATGGGGTTACCTCTGCAGAAGCCTATTGTAAGTTGAAAATATCCCAAGTTGAAAACACACTTTCGACTTAATAGAAATTTTCAATTTAAGATGGCCTTATCAAGTTGTAACCCCATCCTACATTTGAAGACATGTTATTCTCTTTTTATTCCTATACTTCACTTTTTCACTGTTCTTCCCAACACACTTATTTTTTGATCAAGAGATGACTTCTATTTCTCGGCCCACTTAATTTTCTCCCAATCTATGAGCATCTTTCCTGTTCTATTTCCTTTTCCTACACAGCCTAGATTGCATGTCTTATCATCATCTCTACGTTTCCCAGGTATTAGTTTTTTTTGTTTGTTTGTTTTTTCAAGACAGAGTCTTGCTCTGTCACCCAGGCTGGAGTGCAGTGGTGTGATACTGGCTCACTGCAACCTCCGCCTCCTGGGTTCAAGTGATTTTCCTGCCTCAGTCTCCCAAGTAGCTGGGATTATGGGTGGGCACTACAATGCCCAGCTAATTTTTGCATTTTTAGTACAGATCAGAGTTTCACCTTGTTGGACAAACTGTTCTCGAACTCCTGACCTCAGATGATTCGTCCACCTCAGCCTCCCAAAGCGCTGGGATTATAGGCATGAGCCACCGCGCCTGGCCTCCCAGGTATTAGTTTTTAAGCTAGGATACCAATTGCAGCTTAAGTTAGATCATAATGTTGAAAACTTGAAAGCATTCTCTGGTGCAAGCCTCTTTTTTTTTTGAGACGAGTTTCACTCTTGTTACCCAGGCTGGAGTGCAATGGCATGATCTCTGCTCACTGCAACCTCTGCCTCCCACGTTCAAGTGATTCTCCTGCCTCAGCCTCTGAGTAGCTGGGATTACAGGTGCCCACCACCACACCTGGCTAATTTTTGTATTTTTAGTAGAGATGGGATTTCACCATGTTGGTCAGGCTGGTCTCAAACTCCTTATCTCAGGTGATCCACCCACCTTGGCCTCCCAAAGTGCTGGGATTACAGGCATGAGCCACCACAGCTGGCCTCAAACTAGAGTTTTATAAAACCCGCCATCATCAGGCTTTTGCCCATATCCATATATCACCTATATTATTATTTACTATTATTTACCTAATGTTTCCTTCTTTCAATCATCTCACATGTTTAAAGTGAATTTATTTAACAAAAACCACCTTCCTAATTGAACATGGGCTAGACAGCATGAGGGAATTATTAATCTTATATGTGATAATGGATAATGATTTCGTGGAAGAATATTCTTGTTTTCTGGAATTGCATGTTGAAGTATTTCAGGAGAAAAGTGTCACAATGTCTGTAATTCAGTTTTAAGTTGTTGGACAAAAAATAAATTATAGATGAAATTGTAAAGAATGGTTGAATCTCTGTGGTGAGAATACGGTTATTCATTGTACTATTCTTTCTGTTTTTTATTTTGAAAATTTTAAGATAAAAAATAAAATGATCCTTCTTTTTGATAATATAAATGGAAATTTTCTATCACTTGCTATACGGAGAAGATAACTCTAAAAAGAAACATGTTGAAAAACAGTGTCTTTACATTCTAGCTAGATAACATTGCCTGATCAAAGGCACTGCACCTATTCTCTTTGCAAATAAAAGGAATTTCTTTTTCTTCCCTGGCGCAGTGGCTCATGCCTGTAATCTCAGCACTTTGGGAGGCCAAGGTGGGCGGATCACTTGAGGTCAGGAGTTTGAGACTAGCATGACCAACATGGTGAAACCCCGTCTTTACTAAAAATACAAAAATTAGCTGGGCCTGGTTGTGAGTGCCTGTAATACCAGCTACTCGGGAGACTGAGGGAGGAGACTCACTTGAACTTGGAAGGCGCAGGTTGCAGTGAGCCCTGAGCGCACCATTGCACTCCAGCCTGGGTGGCAGAGTGAGACTTTATCTGTTTTTTTTTTTTTTTCAGACGGAGTCTCGCTCTGTTGCCCAGGCCGGAGTGTAGTGGTGTGATCTTGGCTTACTGCAACATCCATTTCCCGGGTTCAAGCGATTCTTCTGCCTCAGCCTCCTGAGTAGCTGGGATTACAGGCGCATGCCACCACACCCGACTAATTTTTGTATTTTCAGTAGAGATGGGGTTTCGCCATATTGACCAGGCTGGTCTCGAACTCCTAACTTCGTGATCTGCCTGCCTCGGACTTCCAAAGTGCTGGGATTACAGGCGTGAACCACTGCGCCCTGCCTATACTTTATAATTTTTAGCCTTCAATCCCTTCATCCAAATTCAGCCACAAAACCCTGAAGACATTAAATAACAGATAAAGCTGGGCATGGTGATGAGTCTGTAGTCCCAGCTACTCTGGAGGCTGAGGCAGGATGATCCCCTGAGCCCAAGAGTTCAAGGCCAGCCTGGGCAACAGAGCAAGACCTTGTCTCAAAACAGAACCGAACCAATCCAAACCAAACAAAACAAAACAAACAAACAAAAAACAAAAACGACAAAAGCTGGCTGTGGTGGCTCATGCCTGTAATCCCAAAACTTTGGAAGGCTGAGGAGATGGATCACTACTTGAGGACAGGAGTTGGAGACCAGCCTGGTCAACGTGGCGAAATCCTGTCTCTACAAAAAATACAAAAATTAGCCAGGCGTGGTGGTGTGCACCAGTAGTCCCAGCTACTCGGGAAGCTGAGGCAGGACAATTATTTGAGCCTGGGATGCAGAGGTTGCAGTGAGCTGAGATCACACCATTGCACTCCAGCCTGGGCCACAACTTTCCCATTTCCTAGCTTTGTTCTTTTTCCTTTGTAGTTTGCCATGCCCTAGAAGGGAGTGGATTTCCTGAAGAACTGAGTGAAGTCTCCATCTCCTTTCCTCCTTTCCGCCTTACACTATTGGCTGTTGCCATCTGGAAACAAATGGAGGAAAGTCAAATAGACAGTGATTTCAGTGCCTATCCACTCCTCAAATACTGCATTTGAGGTTTTTCTTTGTCTCATCAGTGGTAGGGTATACAATGTGGGTAAGTTATATTTTGTAAAAACACGTTCTTTTTTTTTCCTTTTTCTTTTTTTTTGTTTGAGATGCAGTTTCACTCTTGTTGAGTGAAACAAGGCTGGAGTGCAATGGCGCCATCTTGGCTCACTGCAACCCTCGCCTCCTGGGTTCAAGCGATTCTCCTGCCTCAGCCTCCCCAGTAGCTGGGACTACAGGCATGTGCCACCACATCTGGCTAATTTTGTATTTTTAGTAGAGATGGGGTTTCACCAGGTTAATGAGGCTGGTCTTGAGCTCCCGACCTCAGGTGATCCACCCACCTTGACTTCCCAAAGTGCTGGTATTACAGGTGTGAGCCACTGTGCCTGGCCACGTTCTTTCCTCTTTATGCTTATTAACCCTTGATGATTATATGGTAATGTTGCACCAAGTTATATCTTTGGTATCTCTTTATATGATACCTAATCCCTGTAGTTAAAGTTAATAATTATATGAAGAAATAGTCCCTCCGGGCAAGGTGGCTCATGCCTGTAATCTCAGCACTTTGGGAAGCTGAGGCAGGAGGATCACTTGAGCTCAGGGCTTCAAGACCAGCTTGGGCAACAAAGTGAGACCCTTGTCTCTACAAAAAAATTAGCCAGGCATGGTGGTGCGTGCCTGTGGTCCCAGCCACTTGGGAAGCTGAGGTGGGAGGACAGTTTGAGCCTGGGAGTTTGAGACTGCAGTGAGCCATGATGGCACCACTGCACTCCAGCCTGGGTGACAGAGTAAGACCCTGTCTCAAAGAGAAAAGAAAAAAAAATTCTTTAGGAGCTTGGTGACCCATGTCTTGCAAAAGGGCACTGTTATCAAGATGACAATTTTACACAATCAGATTCTGCCTGTACTTCCTCTCATGCCAACCACCAAAAATAGAAAACAAAATAATTGAGATAAAGAACATTATCCTTCCTTATTACAGTTAATGGCTAGAAGGCTATAGAATCAGCACAAGAGTGCACCCTGAAATCCAGGCCTGTGGAAGAAAAGGTTAGTTTCTGTAAACGAGGCTCAGAGAATGGATGGAAGCAGCTGTAACTCATCCTCCTCTGTGATTTCGAGATAGCTTACTTTTAAAATTAAAGTGCCAGGAAGCAACAACCCTAAAATGTAGCTAATGTCAGATAAGATGTAATCTAGGAAATTGTAATATGCCCATCATGAGGTAATGTTGTAATGGCAGTAGCTTTTGGTGGCTGATAAGGAATATTGGAAAAGGTGCCGGAGTGAGAGAGTGACAGTCTCCACCAGTTTCTCCAGCAGCGACCAGGGCAGGCATACTCTGACTGTCCAGTTATGTGTTCTCTTCTGGCTGGCAGCTGGATGGCTGCGTGGTGGAGGAGGGAGAATCAGGGGCTCACAGCCAGAAGCTATTCCCAGAGACCTTGTGGCTCCTTGTAAACTGGGCCTGTACTCTGCCAGCAGTGGGATCATCTTAATAGGATTTCCCAAGTTAATTTTCCTGCTGGGAGCAGAAAGTGCCCAGCAGCTTGGAAGGCAGAAGCAGGTGTGAAAACAGGGTGGTCAGAATCTTGACCCTGCCAAGTACAGAATTTGGGGGCAGTTAGCTTCAGTCACCTCTCCCAATGGGCTTCCTCATTTGTAAAATTCAATGACAATATTTCCCCCATGGGGTTTTTGCGAAATATGCACCAGGTCATGTAATTGGAAAGCTCAGCGCCCCCCAACTCCACATACCTGGGGATTCCCGTCATTCCGGCACTTTTCTTTTTCCATGTTAATGAACAAATTTGCACTCTGTTTTTGCTCATTCATTCTTTTTCTCCTCACTCAGATCTGTTTATGCAACAGATGTTTATAAAGTGAACTTGGGCCACTCCTGTAATCCCAGCACTTTGGAAGGATAAGACAGGAGGATCGCTTGAGCCCAGAAGTTCAAGACCAGCCTGGGCAACATAGTGAGAACCCCAGCTCTGCAAAAAATACAAAAATTAGCCGAGTGCAGTGGGACACACCTGCAGTCCCAGGTACTCGGGAGGTTGAAGTGGGAGGCTTGAGCCTGGGAGGTCAAGGCTGCAGTGAGCCGTGATTACTCAACTGCTCTCCAGCCTGGGTGGCAGAATGAGACCCTGTCTCAAAATAAATAAATAAAAATAAAGATAATGTGAACCTGAAGTGAATTTGTATGGAGTGGCTTGAACCCTTGGGGACAGCACCCTTTCTGTAGGTGAGGAGCCACCGGGTAACTTGAGTCAAACTTGACCATACTCAAATGAGATGAAGGCCTTTGGTCACTGTGTCAGGGATTGGAAGGTACAGCTTCCTCAGGCCTGACTTCCTTCTGGAAGCCTTTTTGAGCATCTTGGCCCTTACTCTGCGATTTCCCTGAATTCTGCACACTTCTGGCAGAGGCAGGGCAGGGTACGGGTGGAGAGTGTGGATTCTGGGGCTAGGGTGCCTGCGTTTAAATTGTCGCCACTGACTAGCAGCCACTTCCTCAGCCCTGTCTGTAAAACAGGGATAATCACGTACCATCCTCGTGGGGTTGTTATATAAATGAGGTGAGTTTGTGTGTGGAGAGACCAGAACCTCGCCTGAGCCAGGTATGGTAGCATGCACCTGTAGTCCCAGCTACTCCAGAGGCTGAGGCAGGAGGATCGTTTGAGTCCAGGAGGTGAAGGATGCACTGAGCTATGATCGTGCCAGTGCACTCCAGCCTGGGCAATGCAGTGAGACTCTGTCTCTTAAAAAAAAAAAAAAAAGAATTTTGCCTGGCACATAGGATATGCTACGTAATGTGAGAGTCGGTGACTGCTGGACCGTATGAAAGTTTTGTTTTTATAGGCAAAAATGATCTGATACTGGCAGCTTCACTTGGTTGAACCTGGTATTTACTGATCTGTGCTGCAAATCTTTGCTTCAGGAAGGCTCACCTCCCTGAATTGGGGTTGCTGGTAGAGTCTGCTGGCTCCGTGGCAGTGTCTGTGCGTTTCTGCCTTACCCAAGTGACTTCTGTGGTTTTGACTTTGGCCCATTTAGCTATAGAGCAAGCAACGGTGTCATCGCTATGTCATGCCCAGCATAATCTCACGCGCAGGGTGGTGGTAGGAGCAAACAGGCCGGTTAAGGAGGCTCTGGCAGATTCTGCTGCTGTGGGGGAGAATGCCCTGGGTCATTTAGCCAACAGGGAGGTTGGCCCTGGCAGGAGGCCAGGTCACCACACCAGGCTGTCACTCGAGTACATAATCCCCGCTCTGTGCTCCCTGTCAGCTGCCTGATGGCCGCTCACCGGGAGCAGACTCTTATCTGGGAGCAGTCATCCTGACCTTGCAGTTTGTCACCTCAAGCCTCATGACCAGAGTTGTGAAAATGTCACTCTGAGTTGAATATCCAGTCCAGGCATTCCTCTGGCTTGCTGCGCTGCAGTCCAGGCCTATACCTCTTGGGCCAGTCAGACTGATGGACAGTCATTTAAAAAAAAAAGGAAAAAGGAAAAAATAGAGTTTATTTTATTTATTTATTTATTTGAAATGGATTCTCGCTCTGTTCCCCAGGCCAGAGTGTAGTGGTGTGATCTTGGCTCACTGCAACCTCCGACTCCTGGGTTCCAGCAATTCTACCACCATTTATTTATTTATTTATTTATTTATTTATTTGAGACGGAGTTTCACTCTTGTTGCCCAGGCTGGAGTGCAATAGCGCTATCTCAGCTCACCACAACCGCCACCTCCTGGGTTCAAGCGATTCTCCTGCCTTAGCCTCCTGAATAGCTGTGATTACAGGCACATGCCACCACGCCCGACTAATTTTGTATTTTTAGTAGAGACGGGGTTTCTCCATGTTGGTCAGGGTGGCCTTGAACTCCCGACCTCAGGTGGTCCGCCTGCCTTGGCCTCCCAAAGTGTTGAGATTACAGGCGTGAGCCACCGTGCCTGGCCTTTACCACCTTTTAAAGGATGATTTTAATTTTATTTTTATTTTTAATTTTTGGAGACAGTGTCTCACTCTGTTGCCCAGGCTGGAGTGCAGTGGCATGATCATGGCTCACTGCAGCCTCGACCTGCTGGGCTCAAGAGATCCTCTCACTTCAGCCTCCTGTGTAGCTGGGACCACAGGCATGCATCACTACACCTGGCTAAATTTTAGTTTTAAATTTTTTTGTAGAGATGGGTTCTTGCTGTGTTGCCCAGGCTGGTCTCAAACTCCTGGGCTCAATCGATCCACCCAACTTGGCCTCCCAAAATGTTGGGATTACAGGTGTGAGCCATCATGGCCGGCAAAATAGAGTTTAAATGGAAAACTTTTTGTTTTGCTCAGAGAACACACACAGGATAGGCCTTTACTTACAGACACTGAGGAACTGCCAGTCATGACGTGAGCTTGTCAGGGCTAAGCAGAAGCCTGACGCAGTAATGCAGTGGGCTCTGCATCTCCCCTTGGCACCCACATATTCATCCCTAGAGAGCAACAGCATCTTATTCATCTTTTGCATCTGCACTGCCAAGTACTGTATTTGATGCAAAATATGTAATTAATAAATATTTATTGACTGACCAAAGAGCAGGCACTCAGTAAATACTTGTTGGTTGTCACTTGTGACCTCTGGCATAATTACCTTCTCTCTTGACCTGGACCCTGGCAATTCTTGGGTGCGTGGCCATGGGAATCGAAGGGTAGCTGGGTTGTACTTTCTCTCAATTCATGGGTCAACATTCTCCAAGCATGTGATACTCAGAGACTTGACTTGGGGCTTCACGTCCCCTTTCCTGAGGCCACGATGGCAGCTGTACAGAGTTTAGATCCTTGGCTGTCAGGAAGGTAGGGGACTGGGAAGAATGAGAGATGAGCCCATCTCCGCCTGGCCTCCACTCGCTGAGGCCCTTCTCCTAACCGACTCCTTCCAGTTCCATGTTTGTTTATTTTTTATTTTTTGAGACGGAGTCTAGCTCTGTCACTCAGGCTGGAGTGCAGTGGCGCAATCTCGGCTCACTGCAAGCTCCGCCTCCCGGGTTCATGCCATTCTCCTGCCTCAGCCTCCCGAGTAGCTGGGACTACAGGCGCCCACCACCATGTCTGGCTAATTTTTTTTTTTTTTGTATTTTTAGGAGAGACGGGGTTTCACCATGGTCTCGATCTCCTGACCTCATGAGGAGGCCCGCCTCAGCCTCCCAAAGTGCTGGGATTACAGGCGTGAGCCACCGCACCTGGTCCAATTCCATGTTTATAAGGAATGGAACCATTCATTCTTCCAGCAGGTATTTATTGAGCTGCTCATATGGGCCTGACTCTACACGGAATTAAACAGAAATGCCCTCCGTACTGGCTTATGGCTGCCAAGCATTCACAGCAACCTTGCTTTTTGATGCTTCAATGTTGGCTCTTCCTAGTATTAAAAAAAAAAAAAAAGAAAAGAAAAAAGAAAAAAAGAAAGAAAGAAATGCCCTCTGTTCTTAGAGCACTTATAACCTAGAATGAATGAACTTTGGTTTTGAGAAGTTAAAAGGGTCCATATAGAGTAATGGGGACGGGGGTGGAGAGGTAGAAGAACAAAGCAAATAAAAACTGTCCCCAGTCACCCCCTACAAGGAGAAGAGCAGCACATGCATTAGCCATTCTGTGCTTATCATCCTCAACTTCAATATTTCTAAACCTATGTCTGTCTGTTTCTAAATTTTAGCTCTAGTAGATATTTGAAATAGTCATATATTTTTAGTTAAAAGCAATCTGTTTCTTTCTTTTCTTACAAAAGTAGAGATGGTCAGGCACAGTGGCTCACGCCTATAATCCCAACATTTTTGGGGCTGAGGAGGGCGGATCACTTGAGGTCAGGAGTTCGAGACCAGCCTGGCCAACAAGGTGAAACCCTGTCTCTACTGACAATACAAAAATTAGCCAGACATAGTGGTGGGCACCTGTAGCTCCAGCTACTCAGAAGGCTGAGGCAGGATAATCTCTTGAACCTAGGAGGCAGAGGTTGCAGTGAGCCAAGATCACGCCACTGCATTCCAGCCTAGGTGACAGAGTAAGACTCCATCTAAAAAAAAAAAAAAAAAGTAGAGACGATGTTTTGCTATGTTTGCCTAAGCTGGTCTTGAACTCCTGAGCTCAAGCAATCTGCCCACGTGGGCCTCCCAAAGTGCTGGGATTATAGGCCTGAGCCACGGCATTCAACTTGAAAGTGATATAGGAGTTAAGAAATTACTTAGGTAGTTAGTGAAGGTATAGGAGTCCTCGGTAAGGTTTCCCTTTTTAATGAAAAGCAGCCCCCAAATCATTTTCTAACAAACAGCAGCCTATAAAATCGAGCTGCAGACATAGATGCCGGCAGTTGTGCCAATCATGTTCAAAATGATGGCCCCATCTTCCTTTCTGTCTCTGCCAGCCTTGTGTACAGTAAGGAGCAGACAAGATGGTGCCGGTCATGTGGAAAGTTCATTCACATAATAAGATTAGGGTGGGGCAGCCAGCCTTCCCTGCACTATGTAAACGTCACACCTGATCAAACCAATCTGTGGGCCCTAAGTAAATCAGACACCGCCTCCTCAAGCCTGCCTATAAAATCCGGGGCATCTACCACCAGCTGGTCTTTCCCTTTCAGAAGCTCATCTCTTTCACTAGAGAGAGAGCTGTTCTCCTTTCTCTTTACTTTGCCTATTAAACCTCCACTCCTAAACTCCTCAAGTGTGTCCATGTGCTAAATTTTCTTGGTGCGAGATGATGAACCCTGGGTATTTACCCGAGACAACGAAGCCACTTCAAAAGAACTTTGGGCAGGGCGCAGTGGCTCATACCTGTAATCCCAGCACTTTGTGGGGCCGAGGTGGGTGGAACATCTGAGGTCAAGAGTTCGAGACCAACCTGGCCAACATGGTGAAACCCCGTCTCTACTAAAAATACAAAAAATTAGCTGGGCGCAGTGGCACGTGCCTGTAGACCCAGCTACTGGGGAGGCTGAGCAGAATCGCTTGAACCCGGGAGGTGGAGGTTGCAGGGAGGCACTTTGGAGCGTATTTACCCCTCTACCAAAATTCATACATTGAACCTGTAGCCCTCAATGTGACTGTGTTTGGAGATGGTGCCTTTAGCGAGGTAGTTAAGGTTAAATGAGGTAACAAGGGTGTGTTCTTAATCCTACAGGACTGACTGGTGTCCTTGTAAGAAGAGGAAGAAATGGGTGCGGTGGCGTACGCCTGTAATCCCAGGACTTTGAAAGGCCGGAGTGAGGAGGCTAGCTTGAGCCCAGGAGGTGGAGAACAGCCTGAACAACATAGCAAGATCTCCATCTTTACAAAAAATTAGGAAGAAAAATTAACTCGGTTAATTTTTCTCCCAGCTACTTGGGAAACTGATTGAGGTGAGAGGATCGCTAGAGTTTAGGAGGTCGAGGCAGCAGTGAGCTATGATTTTGCCATCGCACTCCAGCCTGTGTGACAGAGACCTTGTCTCTAAAACAAAAAGAAGAGGCAGGGATACCAGGAATTCCTGTGCACAGAGGAAGGGCCACGTGAGGATGTAGAGAGAAGGCCCCCATCTCACAAGCCAGGAAGAGGAGAGCTGGAAGAAAATACATTTCTGCTGTTTACACCACCCATGCTGTGGTATGTTCTTATGGGAGCCAGAGCCGACTAATAAAAAATAGTTTTAATTTTTCCTTCAGTGAAGATTCAGAAATAAATTCATAGGATGTCTTCTTCTCTACAAAATTCGTTGTGTTTCAATAGGTATTTATTAATATCTTTAAGGCCACTCGCTCAGTCTAAGTATTCAAGTAGCAGATGCAACTCGAAAGCTTCCTAAGAAATGCTAACATTTTCCCCTGGTTTCCCCAATCTCTGAGTCTTTCATAACAAATATCTTTGGAAATAAAGATGCAATTCCTGCATCTTATATGTATTTTCAGTGGTAATTCATGCTGATCTAATGCATGAGCACAGATTTTATTTATCCACTGTGCTATGGGATCGGGGACGGACACAGGGCAGTTCTAGGTGAATAATGCCCCAGTACTCAAATAGCATCTGTTCCCCAAAGTCAGGCAGCTCAACCCTGCTGCAGGAATTGAGGGGGGCTCCCACACACTGCCTGGTTCTGACTAGCTTCTCTTAATTTAGTTCTCATAGGTATTGATACATATTTATATAATACTATGTATATTCAATCAGTATTTTTTGAGTGGAATTATGTAAATGCGTGCTCACTCATAGTATAAAAATGATGCTGCCGCAAATGGCTCTGCAATCACACTGTAGGTCTTATCTACACCCCTTCTAAGGAACAGGAAGCCATGAGGTATCTGCAGAATCACAGCTTTCATTTGTTGCTGGGGTAAAATATTTATAAGCAGAGATGTAGAATTTCATTTGTTTTGACACATTGTGGGAGGTGTTCTCAGAAAGGTGTTTTGAAAAAGTGTAATGTCATCTCCCATGGATCTTATTTTGGGATCCCCAGAATGTGCGGGGAAAATGAACAGACTGTCTTTAACGACCTCTTTAACGGCTGGTGGTGCTTCTCTTGCTGCACAGAAAATGTTCAATCGTGTTCTTTCTCTCTCCCCTCTCACTTTTCCTTATCTTACTTCTTTTCATCTCCTCCTCCTCTTTCTTCTTCTTCTCCTTTTCTTCTCTTTTGAACACTTTTTGACTTTTCTTTTGTAAAATAAAATAACCAAACTAGGTGAGTTGTTGGCCAAGTTCAAGGGCAAATGTGTGGTTGACATGAGAGAGCCACCTGTTTAATGATAGCTGTTGGAGAAAACTACCTCTCACTAGGTAAGCTAGAAAGTAGGAGAAACAATGACAATGATAAATGGGAGCATGCGTCTGCACAACTTTCCCCTGAACTTTTAGGGAAGATAGTGTTCCTTCTGCTGGCCTGGCTGCCCCATTCAGGCTGACGAGTAGAGCCTTGGCTGAGTTAACCTAGCATGGGGATAAACAACTTAAGCAGGAGAAAGGAGTAGCTCCAGGGACAAGTCCTGGGGCAGAGAACTGGGAGTGAAACCACCTCTGCAAAATTATGGCTGAGACAGTGAAAGAGATCTAACTTAATCAATTCCATCTTGCTTCTAACCTCCAAGCTGTCCATGTTCATTCCTGGGCGTAGGCTGAACTAACTTTGGGAGGAACTTAGTTTATAGTTTATAGTGTTTTTTGTTTGTTTGTTTGTTTGTTTGAGACAGAGTCTCATTCTGTCGCCCAGGCTGGAGTGCAGTGGCGTGATCTCAGCTCACTGCAACCTTGGTTTCCCGGGTTCAAGCGATTCCCCTGCCTCAGCCTCTGGTAGCTGAGACTACAGGCGATCACCACCATGCCCAGCTAACTTTTGTATTTTTAGTAGAGATGGGGTTTCGCCATGTTGGCTAGGCTGCTCTCGAACTCCTTGACCTCAGGTGACCCACTGCCTTGACCTCCCAAATTGTTGGGATTACAGGCATGAGCCACCCCACGCAGCCTATAGTTTATAGTTTAAAACAAAGACGATAACAACCCTTTCCCAAAGCAGACTCCTTCTTGCCTGGGGACTAGGTTGCCTTTGTAGGACCAACATTATCCACAAGATTAGAAATTATGGTTTAGGAGTCACGCAGCTGGAGGCTAAAAGATTCTGACCCCCCCCCTAAACTGCTCCTAAGATCAGTGCTTGAGATATTTTGCAGACCTTGCACTTAATGGATCAGCTGGCCCCACCCAGATCAATAAACTGGCTCATCTGATCTTGTGGCCCCCACCCAGGATCCAACTCAGTGCAAGAGGACAACTTCAATTCCCTCTGATTCCATCTCTGACCAATCAGCACTCTTAGCTCACTGGCTTCCCCCAACTCACCAAGTTGTCCTTAAAATGCTCAGGGATACTGATTTGAGTAATAATAAAACTCCAGTCTCCTGCACAGCTGGCTCTGTCTGTCTCTATTGCAATTCCCATGTCTTGATAAATTGGCTCTGTCTAGGCAGTGGGCAAGTTGAATCCATTGGGCAGTTTCAGGAGGGAAGGAGAATGATAATTTATTTTATTTTATTTATTTTATAATTTTTTTTTGAGACAAGGTCTTGCTCTGTTTCCATGGCTGGATTGTAGTGGCACAATTATAGCTTCCTGTAACCTCAACCTCCCAGGCTCAAGTGATCCTCCCCGCTCAGCCTCCAGAGTAGCTGGGACCACAGGTGTGTGCTGCCACACTCAGCTAATGTTTTAAATTTTTTGTAAAGACAGTGGTCTCACCATGTAGCCCAGGCTGGTCTCCAATGCCTGAGCTCAAGTGATCTGCCTGCTTTGACCTCCCAAAGTGCTGGGGTTACAGGTGTGAGCCACCACGCATGGCGCAAATGAAGGTTTGGATGGGCTTTGCTCTATTTATCTTCAGCGTTTTCTTTTCTTTTCTTTTTTAAGGAATTCGAGAGGTCAGACTGGAATTTCTCCTGATGAAGACTGTGTTTAGATACTTGGTGGAAATGTGAAAGGTTTATTTCCCCTCAATTCAGCTATGGTGTCTTATGCTATGCAAAATAAATGTAAATATACGTGATAGGGTACCTTGGTTAATAAAGGGCCTAAGATTTTTTTTTTTTTGAGACAGAGTTTCGCTCTGTCGCCCAGGCTGGAGTGCAGTGGCGCGATCTCGGCTCACTGCAAGCTCCGCCTCCTGGATTCACGCCATTCTCCTGCCTCAGCCTCCCGAGTAGCTGGGACTACAGGCGCCCACCACCACACCTGGCTAATTTTTTTTTTTTGCATTTTTAGTAGAGACGGGATTTCACCATGTTAGCCAGGATGGTCTCCATCTCCTGACCTCGTGATCCGCCCGCCTTGGCCGCCCAAAGTGCTGGGATTGCAGGCGTGAGCCACCGCGCCCGGCCAACCTCAAGATTTTTCAAGCCTCTGTGGTTAGAGATGGATTCAGACTTCCACTGAGGTGGCAACAACAGTGTATTTTTGCTGCAGGGAGGCCCCATGGTCCCTACTCCCTCAATATCGGATCTCGCAGACCTGCAAATGTAAAGGTAAAGCAAAGAGATTTGGGCTATGTGGAAGTTGGAGGCATGTGGCTCAACTTCTCTACACACAAACAGGACTGTCTTCTTGGTGGGCAGAGTTGCATGTTTGAGATTCAGTTTCCATTTAAAGCAAAACGAAACAAATCAGGACACTTTTTTTTTTTTCTTCTCTGTGGGCCTCAAATGACGTGAGGCCTGGAGCCTTCGTGGTTTCTTTTTTAGAGAGGCAGTCCCTGAAACAGAATGGTGAGTCAAGACTCTGAAACATGTTCATAATTTTCTGAGCTCAGCTTCCTTGGTTATCCCCAAGCCTTCCAAAGGCCACATGATGAATGTGAAGGCCTGGCCTCAGGTAGCACTGTGTGGGAAGGAGGGCAGTCCTTGGCCCACTCTTGGGGCTGGCGGAGGTGGTCACAGTGGAGTAGGAGAAGCTGGTCTGAAGATGCCTATCAAAGGTCTGAAGGGCAATGGGCTTGAGCCAGATGCTGGTTTGTGGCAAGTGACAACCAAGGCAGATTTATAGAGCTTCTCTGCACTCCCCGGGGTTCCTAGATGCTGGGAGAGGGGAACTTGGTAAATAATTGGACCTTGCATGGCCAAACAAGTTAGTTGGGTATGTGAAAGGAAGGTAAAATCTTGGGACCCCAAACTCACTATGCCAAAGGGAAAGTTAAGCTTGGGAACTGAGACATGCAAAAAATCACCTTCCCTTTTGTTCCCAAATAGTTGTCTAGCTGCAATGATAGAAGGCCACCTATCCCCCTGACGAGGACTTCCTCACAAATTGCTCACAAGGAAATTCCCTGTGGACACCCAAATCTCTCAGAATGCATATTCCCCCTATGAACTAACCATAAAACAGAGTTCTGTTGAATCTCACCCTGACAATGTAAATAAATTAATAGCCTATCTTCACAGGTACGGGACAAAAACAAGACTAGAAAGCATCCCTCCACCTATCCTAAGACAAATGCATATTTGACTTCTTCCTCTACTCTATGCTTACTTTGTTATTTATTATTTGTTTTGAAACAAGGTCTCACTCTGTTGCCCAGGCTGGAGTGCAGTGGTGTGATCATGGCTCACTTCAGCCTCAACTTCCTGGGCTCAAGTGATCCTCCCATCTCAGCCTCCCAAGTAGCTGGACTATAGGTGTGTGCACTACACCTGGCTTTTTTTTTTTTTTTTGTAGAGTCAGGGTTTTGCCATGTTGCCCAGGCTGGTATGCTTACTTTATCTTATGTAAAATAAAGCACGACATGAATGCATAGTTGACTCTCCTCACTCTTCTTTTTTTTCACATGTAAAATGTGGATTTCGAGAGCACCAATCAAAGCCTCAGAAGATGTAACCCCCTCACCTCCTACCCTCCCCACTTTCTTTTTTCCCCTTTCTTTTCCTCCTTCCCCTCCTGTGCACTCTTTCCCCTTTAAATACTGAAGTTCTAAAAACTCTTTGGAAAAAGCACAGGCCTCACATCCTACCATAACTTGCTTCTTTTCCCCAGGCACGTCCTCAACCTTGGCAAAATAAACCTCTAAATGGATTGAGATCTGTCTCAGACACTTTTTGGTTTATAGGCAGTAGACGGAAGTGGCATCCCCAAGGACTGAGAAATCTGAGACCTCTTGGTTATGAGAATGATCATCAGAGTAACAAGACTTCCCATCTAATAAATGCTTACTATGTCTCTGGTACCTAATTGTGTCCAAATTAACTCACTGAATCCTCACAACCACATTGTGAGGTATCATTCCCACTTTAGAGATGAGAACACTGCAGGTCGGAGAGATTGGGTGAATTGCTCAAGTTCATGCAGGTAGGAAACACTGGAGCCAGAATCTAGACTCCATTGGTTTGATTCTGGAGCCCACACTCTTGTCCATAACACCATGACCACCAGCCCAGGGCGTACAGGAGCCCCAGGGAACCAGCACTCACTGAGGGCAGGAATCACATCTGCTGACATCTTGCCTTTGATTCTTGCACAGTTCCAAGCACACAGGAGGTGCTTAATACATGTTTGTCGACTCTATCCCTTTGCTTGGGGGTGGTTTATATTCTTGTTAGAGGGAAAATACTATCACGCCTGAGAGAGAAAACAATTTAGAACAAAATACCCAATGCCAAAAACCATGGGGGGTGATGAGGGAGGAAAACACAATCATTTAGGAGCCTGGATGCTGTTAGCGCCTTCTCTTCCAGGGAGGAAACCATCAAAAATCAAATTACGATCAGAAGGTTGCTTGATGAGTTTAGAACCCTGGGCAAAGGAAATTGGATTTCCTGGAGGGTATATTTTTATCACATGGTGGCTGTCCCCGTGAAACATCCTCCTTCAGTGAGGAGTATGTTTGCCCAGTGGACTGGATGTTTACGTTGGCCAGCTGTGTTCTGCTCTGGTCAGTGCTGGAAAACACCCAGTGCTTTGCCCTCCAGCTTTCCAGAATCCATGGAAACTCCCCGCTCTCTGTTTGCACTTGTCGTTACAACTTCCCTTCCCTGGCTTCCACACTCTCCTCACATTACAATTTCCGTGTCTCCAGTTTATTTTACATGGGTTAGAGTGCCTGCTCCTCAGGACCGTGGGGCCACTTGTCACCTGATCACATTTTAGGGTTGCCTCCTCCAGTGAATGGGTACTTGTTAGCCTTAAGGAGCTAGCCCATCTGTGCCTGCATGTTTGCCTTTTCCTAGAGCTCATATTAGGGCCTTTCTTTGAAACTTTGGCTGTCTGAATAGCTTAAGGTGCATTCCTCCTATTTACCTGTTTATCTATCTTTTTCTCTCTCTCTCTTTTTTTTTTTTTTTTTTTTGAGACAGGGTCTCACTGTCACCCAGGCTGGAATACAGTGGTGTGATTATAATTCACTGCAGCCTCAAATTTCTGGGCTCAAGTGATCCTCTTGTGTCAGCCTCCCAAGTAACTGGGACTACAGGCATGCGCCACCACACTCAGCTAATTTTTAATTTTAATTTTAATTTTAATTTTTTGCAGAGATGGAGTCTCACTATATTGCCCAGGCTGGTCTGGAACTCCTGGGCTCCAGCAATCCTCCTGCCGTGGCCACCCAAAGTTCTGGGATTACAGGTATGAGCCACCACACCCGGCCTTATCTGCCTATCTTTCTATCTAATATATATATATATATATATAATATATATATATATTATATATATATATAATATATATATATATAAAATATATATATATATTTTATTTATATATATTTATATAATATATATAATAATTATTATATATAATTAAACTTTTTATTTTGAGATCATTATAGATTCACATGGAGCTATAAGAAATAGGACAGAGAAATCTCTTATACCTTTTGGCTAGTTTCCCTTAATAGTATACCCTGCAAAACTATACTAAAATATGATAACCATGATAACAACATTAAAACAGTCAAGAAAGAAAGCATTTATATCTCCAGAAGATCCTTCCTGTTGCCTTTTTATAACCTCTGCCTCCCAGGTTCAAACGATTCTCCTGCCTCAGGCTCCTAAGTAGCTGGGATTACTGGTGCTGGCCACCACACTCAGCTAATTTTTGTGTTTTTAGTAGACACGGGGTTTCACCATGTTGGCCAGGTTGGTCTCGAACTCCTGACCTCATGATCCACCCGCCTCTCTTGCCCTTATGTCTTCTTTAACCTGTTTCTCTCTTGCCCTTATGTCTTTTTTAATCCCTGGCAACCACTAATCTGTTCTCCATCTCTATAATTTTGTCATTTCAAGAATGTTATGTCAATGAAATCATACAGTATGTAATCTTTTGGGATTGACTTTTATCACCCAGCGTCTCTGGAGATCCATCCAGGGTGTTGACTGTAGTGATAGTTCATTATTTCTGTTGCTGAGTGATGTTTCATAATGTGGATCTAGCAAAGCTGTTTTATAATCACTTACTTATCAAACGACATCCAGGTTGTTTCCAGTTTTTGGCTGTTACAAAGAAAGCTGCTACAAACATTCATGGAAAGTTTTTGTGTGAACAGAAATCCTAAATCATCTGGGATAAATTAGCAGGAGTGCAACTGCTGGGCCTTAGAGTAAGTGTGTATTTAGTTTTTGGGGTTTTTTTTTTTTTGAGGCAGACTCTCACTCTGTCACCCAGGCTGGAGTCCAGTGGCATGATCTTGGCTCACTGCAACCTACGCCTCCCGGATTCAAGCGATTCTCCTGCCTCAGCCTCTCGAGTAGCTGGGATTACAGGCGTGCGCCACCATGCCCGGCTAATTTTTGTATTTTTAGTAGAGAGGAGGTTTCACCATGTTGGCCAGGCTGGTCTCAAACTCCTGACCTCATGATCCGCCCACATTGGCCTCCCAAAGTGCTGTGATTACAGGCGTGAGCCACCATGCCCAGCCATGTGTGTATTTAGTTTTTAAAGAAACTATCAAACTGCCAGAGGATCACTTGAGCTCAGGAGTTCAAGAGCAGCCTAGTCAACATAGGGAGATCACGTTTGTTTCTACTAAGCAACAAAATAAAAATAAAAATTAGCTGGGCATGGTGGCACATACCTGTAGTCTCAACTAGTCAGGAGACTGATGTGGGAGGATCATTTAAGCATGGGAGATCAAGACTGCAGTGAGCTATGATCACATCATTGCACTCCAGCATGGGTGACAGAGCAAGACCCTGTCCCCGCTACCCCCACAAAGAAAGAAACTGTTTGTTTGTTTGTTTGTTTTCCGGAGTCTCACCCTGGCTGGATTGCAATGGCAGAATCTCGGCTCACTGCAACCTCTGCCTCCCAGGTTCAAATGATTCTCCTGCCTCAGCCTCCTGAGTAGCTGGGATTACTGGTGCTCGCCACCACACCCAGCAACTTTTTGTGTTTTTAGTAGAGACAGGGTTTCACCATGTTGGCCAGGCTGGTCTCGAACTCCTGACCTCGTGATCCACCCACCTCGGCCTCCCAAAGTGCTGGGATTACAGGCATGAGCCACCATGCCCAGCCCAGAAAGAAAAACTGTTAAACTGTTTTCCAGAGTGGCTGTACCATTTTTACATTCTCACCAGCGATATATCAGTGATTCAATTTCTCCATATCCTCATGAGAATTTAGTAGAGATGGGGTTTCACCATGTTGACCAGGCTGGTCTCGAACTCCTGACCTCAAGTGATCCACCCGCCTAGGCCTCCCAAAGTGCTGGGATTACAGGCGTGAGCCACCATGACTGGCTCATGATTAATTACTTTTATTTTTATTTATTTATTTATTTTTGAGACAGAGTCTCGCTCTGTCGCCCAGGCTGGAGTGCCCTGGCGCGATCTCAGCTCACTGCAAGCTCCACCTCCCGGGTTTACGCCATTCTCCTGCCTCAGCCTCCCGAGTAGCTGGGATTACAGGCGCCCGCCACCACGCCCGGCTAATTTTTTGTATTTTTAGTAGAGACGGGGTTTCACTGTGTTAGCCAAGATGGTCTCGATCTCCTGACCTTGTGATCTGCCTGCCTCGGCCTCCCGAAGTGCTGGGATTACAGGCGTGAGCCACTGTGCCCGGCCGATTAATTATTTTTAAAGAACAAAACCCAAGTCTCCTCAATGAAGCATACTATGAAGTCCTGTCTACAAAATACAAAATTCCCTTCACAATTTTGGGATGGAACTTCTTCTTTTTATTTATTTATTTATTTTTTGGGACGTAGTCTCTCTCTGTTGCCAGGCTGGAGTGCAGTGGCGCGATCTTGGCTTACCGCAACCTCTGCCTCTTGGGTTCAAGCGATTCTCCTGCCTCAGCCCCCTGAGGAGCTGGGACTACAGGCGCGAGCCGCCATGCCCAGCTAATTTCTGTATTTTTAGTAAAGATGGGGTTTCACCATTTTGGCCAGGATGTTTTCGATCTTTTTACCTAGTGATCCGCCCGCCTCGGCCTCCCAAAGTGCTGAGGTTACAGATGTGAGACACCACACCTGGCCTGGGATGGAACTTCTTAGTCAAAGTTTCATGTTTCCTTTAGCACCTTCTCTGTTTGCTTAGTAATAGGGTAGACATGCAAGAAATATCTGTGTGTGGCAAGTTTAAGACCAAGGTGTGAATGTTAGCAAGACCGCCTCCCTGACTGACACAGCCATCTCTGTGTCAGGTTACTTGGGGTCTATTACCTACTCTCTGTGTGAACTTAGCAACTTCTTTACCCCTCTAGGACTAGTCCTTAAAAAGGGGGCTGATGACTGGACAGCTACTTACCTTCTAGGGTCACTAGGAACAGAGTAAGGGATTAAGAGTTCCTAGTTGCTATTGTTGTAGTTATTCTGACAAAGTGAAGGAAATGGCTTTCTTTCTTTCTTTTTTTTTTTTTTGAGACGGAGTTTTGCTCTTGCTGCCCAGGCTGGAGTGCAGTGGCGTGTTCTCGGTTCACTGCAACCTCCACCTCCCGGGTTCAAGCAATTCCCCTGCCTCAGCCTCCAGAGTAGCTGGGATTGCAGGCGCCCGCCACCACACCTGGCTAATTTTGTAGTTTTAGTAGAGACGGGGTTTCGCCATGTTGGTCAGGCTGGTCTCGAGCTCCCGACCTCAGGTGATCCGCCCGCCTTGGCCTCCCAAAGTGCTGGGATTACAGGTGTGAGCCACCGCGCCCGCCAGGAAATGGCTTTCTTTAATTGGTCCCACTTTAGACAGAGGAAGAGAGAGTCACTATGTTACTCTCTTTAAATACAAGATTTCTCTACATCAGGATTATTAACATTCGGGGCCCCATAATTTTTTTTTTTTTTTTTTTTTTTTTGAGACAGAATCTTGCTCTGTCGCCCAGGCTGGAGTGCATTGATGTGATCTTGGGTCACTGCAACCTCCACCTCCCGGCTTCAAGAGTTTCTCCTACCTCAGCCTCCCGAGTAGCTGGGATTGCAGGCGTGCACCACTATGCTCGGCTAATTTTTGTAGTTTTAGTAGAGAGGGGGTTTTGCCATGTTGGCCAGGCTGGTCTCAAACTCCTGACCTCAAGTGATCTGCCCGCCTCGGCCTCCCAAAGTGCTGGGATTACAGGCGTGAGCCACCGAGCCTGGCCTGGGGGCCCCATAATTCTTTGTAGCAGGGGGCTATCCTGTTCATTGTGGAATGTTTAGTGGCATGCGTGGCCTCCATTTCCCACCTGTAGTGCTGCCTTCCACCCCCAGCTGTGACAATCAAAAATATCTCCAGACATTGGCAAATGTCCCCTGGGGGTAAAAATTGCCCCACTGGCCTCCAGTTATGTAAACTTTTCACATTTCTTTGAAATTAATACATGCTTGTGGGGAAAGTTTGGAAAATCGTTGTAATAGAGGTAGAGGTAAAAATACTATTTTAAACCATGGCAGCTGCTTCCCCTCAGGGAGTGGCAGAATTCCTCTCTGGAGTAAGTAGCCTTTTGTTGGGTAAAATACCTTGACTGGTGACTTCACTGGTGAAATGCAAAGGGGAGGTCCTTCCCCAGGCCTAGTGGATGGAGGCTCTGAAACACTCTGCATTACAAATGAAGAAGAATTCGTGGGCGGTGATGGAGGAAGGAGGGGAGACGTGAGGAAAAGGAGCGGTGAGAGGGAGAGGGATGGTGCTGGCCGCAGGGTGACAGCCTGGGGCTGTGCAGGTGTGGGTAGGTAAGAAGGGCACTACTTGGGGGTGGCTGGAGGAATTTTAAGTGCTGCGATGAAATGGCCACCCTTGTCTGCCCTCTATTGCCAAGCCCTACACCTCTGGGAAGCTTGTTACACACAAAGTCCTGTGTCAGCGGTTCGTAAGAAATCGGGAAAGCGCAGGGAAAAGATCAGCTGAGGGAGGCGAGGAGTCTGTGGGACTGAGGGTAGAACGGGGGACAGGAAATGAGAGCCTCAGATGGAGAAGCCCAAGCCCCCTGGAATTGATGGCGGCTTCGGGGAGGATTCTAGACTTCATTCTGGAGGTGAGAGAGGGGGTCCGAGTGAAATTTATGTAACTCTCAAAGGAGGCAATGATTTAGGCTGCTAATTCTGTACAGGAAAGAAACCCATTTGCAGTATTTCCTGCCATTATTTTTTTCCATGCATATTTTTAATGCAGTTAATCTTGCTGTGTATGGCCATTTTTTTTTTGTCTGCTGTGTCAGTCCCCTGAGGGGGCGGGAGATATTTTCGGTCGTTGCCAATGTCACCATCTTGTACAGTGCCAGGTAGAGACAAAGTCGCTGGAATTGCAGCCGCCTGGTACGTCTGGAGCAGCTGGGTCTCTGGAGGGCGAAGCTGTCTTGAACTGCTTGCAAAGGAGTGAGGGAAAGTGTGTGTGTGTGTTGTGTGTGTGTGTGGCAGGCACATGGGAATGGGTGGGGAAGTGGATAATGTAACTTCTCCTACCTTTATTATTTTATTATTTTAATTTTTAGTTTTTTGAGACGGAGTTTCGCTCTGGTTGCCCAGGCTGGAGTACAGTGGCACGTTCTTGGTTCACTGCAACCTCCGCCTCCCAGGTTCAAGTGATTCTCCTGCCTCAGCCTCCCGAGTAGCTGGGATTACAGGTTCCCACCACCATGCATGACTAATTTTTTAAAAATATATTTTTAGTAGAGACTGGGTTTCACCATGTTGGCCAGGCTGGTTTTGAACTCCTGACCTCTGATTCATCTGCCTTGGCCTCCCAAAGTGCTGGCATTACAGGCATGAGCCACCACGCTCGGCCATTCTCCTACCTTTATGATAATCTCCTCCGCAAACAGGGCTCTCAAAGTCTCTCAGAGATTTAGTAAACAGGCCTTTTGGTTTTTTACTCTGCGTTTTCTGCTTGTAACTTTAGACTAGAATCCTTGCCAATTAGGTCCAAGGGTTATCTGCAGGTAGGGGACCATGAGGTTTTGCCCTAAGATGAAGTTCTGTCTTAGGATTAGTTCTTTCCCAGGGGCCTCTGCCAACTCTCCTGAAACTCACTTGCAGGGCCGCCTCCCAGGCCCTCCAGATGGACTGAAGCCTAGGAAGAACACAGGTGAAATGCAGGGTTTACGTTCAAGCCACAATGTTACCTGAAAGGGGTTCTCATTCAGACCCCAAGAGAGGGTTCTTGGACCTCACACAAAGAATTCAGGGAGTATCCATAGAGTAATGTGAAAGCAAGCTTATTAGGAAAGTAAAGGAATAAAAGAATGGCTACGCCATTGGCAGAGCAGTGGCATGGGCTGCTCAACTGAGTATACTTATAGTTATTTCTTAATTGTATGCTAAAGAAGGGGTGGATTATTCATGAGGTTTCCAGGAAAGGGGTAGGCAATTCCCGGAGCTGAGGGTTCCTCCCCTTTTTAGACCATATGATAATTTCCTGATGTTACCATGGCATTGGTAAACTGTCATGGCGCTGGTGGGAGTGTCTTTTAGCATGCTAATAATTTACCTTATAATTAGTGTATAATGAGCAGTGAGGATGACCAGAGGTCACTTTCGTCGCCATCTTGGTTTGGGTAGGTTTTGGCCAGCTTGTTTACCGTGACCTGTTTTATCAGCAAGGTCTTTATAACCTATATCTTGTGCCGACCTCCTATCTCATCCTGTGACTGAGAATGCCTAACTTCGGCCGGACGCAGTGGCTCACGCCTGTAATCCCAGCAGTTTGGGAGGCTGAGGTGGGCAGATCACCTGAGGTCAGGAGTTTGAGACCAGCCTGACCAACATGGTGAAACCCCGTCTCTATTGAAAATACAGGCCGGGCGCGGTGGCTCACGCCTGTAATCCCAGCACTTTGGGAGGCCGAAGCGGGCGGATCACGAGGTCAGGAGATCGAGACCATCCTGGCTAACATGGTGAAACCCTGTCTCTATTAAAAATACAAAACATTAGCTGGGCAAGGTGGCGGGCGCCTGTAGTCCCAGCTACGTGGGAGGCTGAGGCAGGAGAATGGCGTGAACCCTGGGGGGCGGAGCTTGCAGTGAGCCGAGATCGCGCCACAGCACTCCAGCCTGGGTGAAAGAGCGAGACTCCTTCTCAAAAAAAAAAAAAAAAAAAGAAAAGAAAATATAAAATTAGCTGGGCATGGTGGCACATGCCTGTAATCCCAGCTACTCGGGAGGCTGAGGCAGGAGAATCACTTGAACCCAGCACTTTGGGAGGGCAGGTGGATCACTTGAAGCCAGGAGTTCAAGACCAGCCTGGCCAACATGGTGAAACCCCGTCTCTACTAAAAATACAAAAATTAGCCAGGTGTGGTGGCGGGCACCTATAATCCCAGCTACTTGGGAGGCTGAGGCAGGAGAATCGCTTGAACCCGGGAGGCGGAGGTTGCAGTGAGCCGAGATCACATCATTGCACTCCAGCCTGGGCAACAAGAGTGAGACTCTGTCTCAAAAGAAAAAAAGAAAAAAAGAATGCCTAACCTCCTGGGAATGCAGCCCAGTAGGTCTCAGCCCCTATTCAACATGGAGTCACTCTGGTTCAAGCACCTGTCACAATGGCGACCGTTTGTCAGCCTTCTACACCACCCCCTAACTCACACAGGTCAACACAAATACCATTAGCCAGTGGAAAAGACAGTTCTTTTAAGATGAAACCGGGGAGCTCATAAGCCTGGAGGTAGTGGTGCCTCCAGGTAAAACTGTGAGGGAGGATGCTACCATCTTGTTCACACAGTAGTTCATCACTCACCTGCTCCCTTCTTTCCTATTCTCTCTTCATGGACACAGCTCTGCCCATAGCTTGCCACATTTGGTTTTCAAAGGTTTGTGTGTATAAGGGGTTTGGTTAACTGAGGACACTTGAATACTACAATAAACAGAATTCTGTCCTATTCTTCCCCACCCCCAGCCCCATTCATAGGTTGAAGATTATAGGGGAGAAAAAATTTCCTCTACCCTCTTATGTTCAGCATCTCTGGGCCTGCAAATTAAACTGACAGAAGACATATTAACAGGAGAAAAAAGATATAGATAGATAGATAGATAGATAGATAGATAGATAGATAGATAGATTAGATAGATATAGATATTTTTTTCTCCTGTTAATATGTTTTTTATATATACATAAAACTCCTGTTAATATATTTTATATATATATATATATATATATACACATATGCTCACAAAAGAAGTAGCTGGTTCTTTCAATGGATAACTTAGTAGGGAAAGGGAGGGAGAGCAAAAGCTTTTTTGTGAGGAACAAATAGGTTTCTTTAGGAAAGACAAATGGGTTTTTAGGAGAGCAAATGAGAGGTAAAGTTTGTGATAATGTTTGTTTATACAGGTATGAGTGATCTTTCCGTCTCCTTCAGGACCGTAAAACCCCTGGAGAAGGGATTGGGGGTACTTTTATTCATGTTCTCCCTTCTGGGTGTAGCTATGACCTGAAATGGGGATTTACAGCAGCCTTATTTCCTAGAAGTTGCTGTTTTTAGTTCGATAAGGGAAGTTCTGAGAAGGCTTCTTTCTGCATCTGTGGATTCTCAGTTGCCATATGCCAATGTGGCATATTATGGGGAAGCATCTTCTGATCTCCTTCAATCTCTAACCCCCACTGCGATTGTATTTGGAGGCGGGGCCTATAAGGAGGTAATTAAGGTTAAATGAGGTCACAAGGGTGGGGCTGTAATCTAATAGGAGTTGTATCCTTCTTTTTTGTTTATTTATTTTTTTCTGAGACGGAGTCTTGCTCTGTCCCCAGCCTGGAGTGCAGTGGTGAGATCTCAGCTCACTGCAACCTCCACCTCCCGTGTTCAAGCGAGTCTTCTGCCTCAGCCTCTCCAGTAGCTGGGATTACAGGCGCCCGCCATCACACCTGGCTAATTTTTGTATTTTTTTGTAGAGACGGGGTTTCCCCATGTTGGTCTGGAACTCCTGATCTCAAGTGATCCGCCCGCCTTGGCCTTCCAAAGTGCTGGGATTACAGGTGTGAGCCACTGCCCCCAGCCCACATTACTAAAAGGCCAACCCTGGTGAGTTACCACAATTTCTGTCCTGAGTGGTAAAAGGTAAGAGAATTTTGCAAATTACCTATGTGCTGCTAAAAGATAAGAATTGCATCACGTTAAGTCTTACCGTCTGCTGGCCTTTGTGCTAGAAACCACCTTGACATTGTTCAGGGTTCAGACTTACCTGCCAGTAAGTCTGAATCTGGGACTCTAGCCTTGGAACCTCCTGTTCTCCCTTCCAGTGGGCCATGATAGAGGAGAGGGGCTCCAGGGACCCTAATCGGATGCATGCGATCATCTGGAAATGTTTAAAGTCCTAAGGACAGATAGAAGCCATATTGCTGATTGGTTCCTTATTTTGAGTTGGGCCTGCTTCATTGTTTAAGATTCCACTCTCATTTGTTGGAATTTTCTCTTCAGCATTGTAAAAGGCAAACTTACTCTGCCGTACGAGAACAGGACCTTCTAAACTGGGCTTTGAAGTTTGCAGCTTTGTAAGGAGTCAGTCCTCTGAAAGCCGTTGCTTTCCAGCCGGCTCCAACCAACCCACAGCTACTGATTAGCATATCAAAGAGTGGGCGTGTCCTGATGGGCTCCGGTAGTGGCACTGGCTCACTGATTTGGTGGCCCATGTTTCGGACAGAAGGAGATCTAGTGCCTTTCGGCCCTGTGCCATGATGCCGGGTGGTTACCATTTCACCTTTCATTCCATTTCTTCTCTTCCGGCTGTGTGCTTAAAAACACATGCCACACACATACATACAAAACCTAGCCCTCGTTCTGAATGATAAAAAGGAATCAGAAATGAGGAACAAGGAAAGGAAATGAAAGGGAGGCTTTTAAAGGGGGATAAAGCCCTCTCTTCCTCTCTCATCCCTCTCTAAAATCCAAACAACTCCCACAGATAAATACACTAAGTATTCAAAAGTTATTTTAGTGTCTTCGTTTTGACTAATTGAATTGCTGGGTTAGAAAAGAACCTTCAAAAAGGTTGGCGGAAGCAATTTAGAGTAAATTTTACCATTGCCCTGGGGTGCTGATCCAAAATAATCGCAACCCTTAATAGCCAAGCTGAGCTGGAGACTGCCTGGTTATTTTGCTCTCAACAAGAGACTCTGGCACTGCCAAGGAAATTGTCTCTCTGGGAGAGGATTGCTTCTGTGACTTTACCAGCAGCAGTAATAAGTTTTTGGGGCCCTCAAACGGGTGTGTAGAAACAGGTGACCTTGAATACAGATGGGGGGAAAGGAGAGAAAATGGACAGAAACCGAAGGCTCCCAAGATAACACATCATGGAAATAAACAAAAGTCTACAGAAATTAAATGAGGGATAAAAGACAGAAAGACTCCTCTAATGAACTGATTTTGAAAGAAAATCATCTGAATTCTTTTCACGTTAAAAGTATAAACAAGGTAGACCTATCTTCTTGAAAACTGAATTATATGACTTTTATTTTTAAATCCCTAATATATGTAAGGGAGAGGATAGCAATACATTAATTTCTCCCCAAAGTTTCAGCTGTTTATTGAGTTAAAAAAATCAGAAAGGAATTTCATCAACATAGTTCGATTTTTTTCCTTCTGTTTTTCTTTTTAGAGATGGGGTCTTGCTATGTTGCCCAGGCTGGACTCAAACTTCTGAGCTTAAGCACCCCCCCTGCCTCAGCCTCCAGAGTATCTGGGACTACAGGCTGGAGTCAACATGCCCAGCTTAATTGATCAACATAGTAACAGTAGAAATATTTGGGTAGATTATGGATTATTTTAACTTGTTTTTTATACTTTTTTGGGTGTTTTTCAAAATTTGTTTTACAATAGGGATGTATCCATTTTATATAAAAAATAGCATGCTATTAGTAAAGATCATGGATTACATTTGGAACTGGATGGAGGGATGGCTGTCTTCCCACTGTTACGTAAGTTATGGACACCACAGAATTTAAGGTAGAAAGAACTTTGGATGATTATTTCTCCCTCTCACTTCAAAGGTGAGAGGACTGAGTAACCACTGAGGACCTTAGTTAAATCCAGGGTCACATCGCTAGCTGCCAAAGGATCAGGGTCTAGGGCTCAGTAGCCACCAGACACACATGGCTATGGAGCATTTGAAATGCACCTGATCCTAACTGAGATGTGATGTAAGTGTAAAGTATACATTGCATTTTAAAGAATCTTTTGCTCCATGTATGAGAAAATGTAAAATAGCTCAGTGATTTCCATATTGATTACATGTTGAAATGATAGTATTTTGATATGCTGAGCTCAAATTAACTTAATCTATTGCTCTTCATTCATTTTAGGTGGCTACTAGAATATTTAAAATGACATATAGGGGCTGGGCACGGTGGCTCACGCCTGTAGTCCCAGCACTTTGGGAGGCTGAGGCAGGAGGATCACCTGAGGTCAGGAGTTCGAGACAAGCCTGGCCAACATGGTGAAAACCCGTCTCTACTAAAAATACAAAAAATTAGCTGGGTGTGGTGGCAGGCATCTGTAATCCCAGCTACTTGGGAGGCTGAAGCAGGACAATCGCTTGAACCTGGGAGGCGGAGGTTGCACTGAGCCGAGATCGTACCATTGCACTCTAGCCTGGGCAACAAGAGCAAAATTTTGTCTCAAAAACAAAACAAGAAAACATACAGCGCTCTCATTCTATTAGGTTGGCACAAAAGTGTTTTTGCACCATTACTTTTCAAGGCAAAACCACAATTACTTTTGCACCAAACTAATATTTATTTTGGACAACACTGGTGTAGAATATGGATCTGGATTCTCCGACCAGTATTCTCTTCATACACTGCTTTGAAATGTGGAATATCAAAAGGTAAGGAAAAATTTGCTTCTCTTTTTCTAGAATTAGTTAACCACAACTCAAAGCAACAATATTATTATTGATTTGATATTTCTCATTTTGTTGAAGATGTGTAGTTTGTATCTGCTATAGTTAATAGAGATTTGTTTATTGCATAATCACATAGATATTCGTGTCTAAGGTGTTTCCTTGTAGTTATTTTTGGCTGTTAGGCATCATTACCACTAGTGATCAAGCAGTTTTCCTTGTCTCCCCCTCAAAAAGACTCAGAACAGCGACAAAAACCATGGACTCCAAAATCAAACTTTGAGAAGTGCCAGAAATTACTTTTTTTTTTTTTCTTTTTTCTTTTTTTTTTTTTTTTTAAGATGGAGTCTCACTCTGTCGTCCAGGCTGGAGTGCAGTGGCGCAATCTGGGCTCACTGCCACCTCCATCTCCCGGGTTCAAGCAATTCTCCTGTGCCAGCCTCCCGAGTAGCTGGGACTACAGGCGCATGCCGCCACACCTGGCTAATTTTTTGTATTTTAGTAGAGACAGGTTTTCATCATGTTGCCCAGGCTGGTCTCGAACTCGTGAGCTCAGGCAATCCGCCCTCCTCGGCCTCCCAAAGTTCTAGGATCACAGACATAAGCCACCGCGCCCGGCCACCAGAAATTACTTTTAAACAATAGTGTGTAACTTTCCATGCAATTATGCAAACATTTCCTAAAGAAAGCAACTGTTTTCTTGCCAGATCGCTTCTCTTTTCACTCCCAGTCCCCTTACCTCCTTGCCGTTTAGCACAGTGGTAGCATATGAGAACTTTTTTCTTTTTCCAAATCAGTTGACAGTGTGAATGATTTTGGAAATATTAATACAGATGTTCTTTTAAACATAACTGTATGTATTTCATCCTATTCTATAAATTATACTCCAGCTAGAAATTATTTTAGCATATCGGGTTGCATATCATTTGGGGAAGGCAGGCATTTATAGACACAGCCACAGAGAACAGATTGCTGGGTCACCCTGCCACCAAGAAGACATGTCTTGTGTCACATCCAAAGCTTCAGGCAGCTCAACATTGTGACTCTTTCTCTGACAAGCGCTGTGTGCTAGGTCCATTGAGAAGTGTTGGAGGGGGGACAAATGAAGATGACTTTGACCATTGGGCAGCTAAAATCTAGTTAGAAAACTAGATTGATGGCCGGGCGCGGTGGCTCACGCCTGTAATCCCAGCACTTTGGGATGCCAAGGCGGGTAGATCATGAGGTCAGGAGTTTGAGACCAGTCTGGCCAACATAGTGAAACCCTGTCTCTACTAAAAATACACAAAAATTAGCCGGGTGTGGTGGTGTGTGCCTGTAATCCCAGCTACTCAGGAGGCTGAGGCAGGAGAATCATGTGAACCCGGGAGGCGGATGTTGCAGTGAGCCAAGATCATGCCACTGCACTCCAGCCTGGGCGACAGAATGAGACTCTGTCTCAGAAAAAGAAAAGAAAACCAGATTGAATCCCAAGCCATGTTGAAAGACTAGTGTAACTCAGCACTGAGTGATGTGGCTCTAGGTACAAGCGCTTTAGGGAAAGGAAAACTTAAGAGTCCTGATTGGAGGAGTTTGAAGGATTGTAAGGAGGAGCTTGGACTTGAGGTGGAGTCTGAAAAGATAGGTCAGGGTTATTATTTGAATGAAAAAGAGAAGCCGGGAGAAGACTCCAGGCAGTATAGGCAAAGGCACAGAGGTGGAAATTGACAAATTACCTGAGCCCCCAAAGGAGGCCAATGGAAGAAAAACATGAAAGCAAGTACCTTGGCTCTCTCTCTCTTTTTTTTTTTTTTTGAGACAAAGTTTTGCTCTTGTTGCCCAGGCTGGAGTGCAGTGGGACCATGTTGGCTCACTGCAACCTCCATCTCCTGGGTTCAAGCAATTCTCTGGTCTCAGCCGCCTGAGTAGCCGGGATTACAGGCACCCACTACCACGCCCGGCTAATTTTTAAAATATTTTTATTAGAGATGGGGTTTCACCATGTTGGCCAGGCTGGTCTCGAACTCCTGACCTCAGGTGATCCGTCCGCCTTGGCCTCCCAAAGTGCTGGGATTACAGGTGTGAGCCACCGTACCCGCCTACTCATCTTAACCATTTCTAACTGTACAGTTCAGTAGTATTAAGTATATTCACATTATCGTGAAATAGATCTACGGGACTTTTTCATCTTCCCGAAATGAAACTCTTTTTGTTTTTTTAAACTTGTATTTTAGGTTCAGGGATATGTGGGCAGTTTGTTATAGAGGCAAACTCGCGTCACAGGTGTTTGTTGTACAGATTATTCATTATCCAGGTACTAGTCCCAATAGTTTTTTTAAATTTTTTTCTACTCCTCTCCCTCCTCCCACTCACCACCCTCAAGTAGATTCCAGTTTCTGTTGTGCCCTTGTTTGCATTCATGGGTTTTCATCATTTAGCTCCCACTTATAAATGAGAACATGTGATATTTGGTTTTCTGTTCCTGTACTAGTTTGCTAAGAATAATAGCTTCCAACTCTATCCATGTTCCCGCAAAAGACATGATCTTGTTCTTTGCTATGGCTGCACTCTTCCACAGAACAACTCCCCAGACTCCTCCCCCAGTTCCTGACAGCCACCATTCTACTTTCTCTCTATATAAATTTGACTACCCTAGGGACCTCATGTAAGTGAAATCATACAGTATTTGTACTCAAAGTTTATTCATGTTGTAGCATGTGACAGGGTTTCCTTCCTTTTTTAAGGCAGAATAATATTCGATGGTATGGATATAGTGCATTTTGTTGATCTATTCACCCACCAATGGACACTTGGGTTGTTTCCACCTTTTGGCTGTTAGTGCTGCTGTTATGAACATAAATGGGTATGTAAGGACCTCTTCGAGACCCTACTTTCAATTCTTCTTTTTTTTTTTTTTTTGATACAGAGTCTCACTCTGTCGCCCAGGCTGGAGTGCAATGGTGCGATCTCAGCTCACTGCAACCTCAGCCTCCCAGGTTGAAGTGATTCTCCTGCCTCACCCTCCCAAGTAGCTGGGATTACAGGTGCCTGGCACCATGCCTGGCTAATTTTTGTATTTTTAGTAGAAACGGGGTTTCACCATGTTGGCTAGGCCGGTCTTGAACTCCTGACCTTGTGATCCGCCCACCTCGGCCTCCCAAAGTGCTGGAATTACAGGTGTGAGCCACCACGCCCGGCCTCAATTCCTTTTTTTTTTTTTTTTGAGATGGAGTCTCACTCTGTCGCCCAGGCTGGAGGGTAGTGGCATGATCTCGGCTCACTGCAAGCTCCACCTCCCGGGTTCACACCATTCTCCTGCCTCAGCCTCCCGAGTAGCTGGGACTACAGGCGCCCGCCACCATGCCTGGCTAATTTTTTTTGTATTTTTAGTAGAGACAGGGTTTCATCATGTTAGCCAGAATGGTCTCGACCTCCTGACCTCATGATCCTCCTGCCCCAGCCTCCCAAAGTGCTGGGATTACAAGCATGAGCCGCTATGCCTAGCCAATTCTTTTGGATATATAACCAGAAGTGGAATTGGTGGAGTAGGCAGGCATTTCTATCTCCACTTTATGAATGAAGAAACAGTGGTCCAGGGAACTCCTGTAACATGCCCACAGTCTGCAGAAGGCTGCAGAGTGAAGGCTCACCCTTGACTCTTGTCTTTGCCCATTTCCACCCCATTCTGAGGTCACAGCCTTAGCTGCATCATTTAAGGGTACACCTAGGTTTAACTTGGAAAATTGGGGATTACATTTATGCATACTTGTGGCAGCAGCTGATTTTGCGGTTTACATAACTGGAAATGGGAGAAGGTTTAGAATTCTGTTTTGTCCCAGGCTCAAGTTGCATTAAGTGGTTGACAACCATAAATTGGCTGAATTCTTTTCTGGACACCAGATTCCAACATTGTTCTGCATTTTGTTTTAGTTTTGTGCTAATTAAGTGTTAACAGAAGTCTGGGGTGTACTGTTTTGGAATTAGCTGTCCAAGGACCCATTTATAGTTTTTTAACTTTGGGCACGTCAGTATTCAAAAGCAATTTTAACCTGAACTGTTCAACTGTTCTGTTTAACTATGAAGTTCTAATTTATGCCAATTATCACATTGCCAAATAGTTTTATAGTCATATTAAAATTTAAAGTGGAATTTGGTGAGTCTAATTTTGTAGTGGCTCTGAGATTAAGATGTGTGAGGAGAAAAAAGTGATTTTATTTGTTTCCTTTCTAACTCTAATTGTTCTGTACTGTCCCTGGGTTGCCGTTTGGGATGTGTGGTGTTCATGGGGGAGGAAGCTGTGTGTGAAAGGAGAAGTCACGAGGAAGAGAAAGGAAGAAAGGTAGGGAAGGTAAAAAAGGTCTGTAGAATGATCTTATATCCGACAAGATTGTTGAGACCATTTCAGCCCTTTGTTTTTTCTTTTTTTTAAAATTAATTAATTTTTTTTTTTTTTTTTTTAACACTCTGTCACCCAGGCTGGAGTGCAATGGTGCGATCTTGGCTCACTGCAACCTCTACCTCCTGGGTTCAAGCAATTGTCCTGCCTCAACCTCCCAAGTAGCTGGGATTACAGGTGCCCGCCACCATGCCCAGCACCTGGCTAGGTTTTTTTTTTTTTTGAGATGGAGTCTTCCTCTGCCGCCCAGGCTGGAGTGTGGTGGCACAATCTTGGCTCACTGCAACTTCCGCCTCCTGGGTTCAAGTGATTCTCCTGCATCAGCCTCCTGAGTTAGCTGGGATTACAGATGTGCACCACTATGCCCAGCTAATTTTTTATATTTTTAGTAGAGATGGGGTTTCACCATGATGGCCAAGCTGGTTTCAAACTCCTGACCTCAAGTGATCCACCTGCCTCAACCTCCCAAAGTGCTAGGATTATAAGCATAAGCCACTGCACCCAGACTAATTTTTGTATTTTTATTAGAGGCGGGGTTTCACCATGTTGGCCAGGCTGGTCTAGAACTCCTGATCTCAAGTGATCCACCCACCTCGGCCTCCCAAAGTGCTGGGATTATCCGCATGAGCCACTGCACCCGGCCTCAGCCCTTTGTTTTATCCAAGAGAAGGTCAAGAGCAGATAAACCGGGTATCTCATCCTGCCACGCAGATGAGCGTGGTGGAATGCTGCTGGAATCCCTGAAGGTCCACTCACCCTGAGTTCAGGGGTCTCTGGATTTCCATATATCTGTTCGCATCTGCTCAGAAGTCATGTTAGGGCTCTTACAGGAAATTAAATGCATATTCCAACTGGGTCATTTGAGGAGAGTTTATGAAGTTGGGGCAGGGCAGGATGTTGGAAGCCCTATGGAGAGCACAGTGTGCCAGGGTAGATAGCGGTGGGCAGAGTTACCATTCTGAGGGTGGACAGAGTGAGGAAAGGGAAAGACGCTGGAACTTGGAGAGAGCTAGATGGCTCTAGAGGGGGGATTGCCTGATGGGAGCCATGGACCCCAGTTGAGAGGCTCAGCCAGCTCACAATGACTCAGTAGAACCAACACCCTGAGCTGACTCTCCTCTCTCCATCACCTGCTGGAGCTCCCTGTTTGCCAAACCCAACTAGAAGCCAGGGACAAGAGAGCTGTTTGATGTCATCCTTACAGATCAGCCTTTTGTGTAGAGAAGGGTGATCTAGAAGGATGAAAGGGATGCCCAGCACAAAGGTTTAGAAATGCAGTTCAGGCTGGGCTTGCTGACTCGCATCTGTAATCCCAGCACCTTGGGAGGCTGAGGTGGGCAGATTACTTGAGGTCAGGAGTTCAAGACCATCCTGGCCAACGTGGTGAAACCCTGTCCCTACTAAAAATGCAAAAATTAGCTGGGTGTGGTGGCGGGCATCTGTAATCCCAGCTACTTGGAGGCAGAGGTTCGGGAGGATCCTTTGAACCCAGGAAGCAGAGGTTGCAGTGAGCCAAGATAGTGCCACTGCACTCCAGCCTAGGTGACAGAGCAAGACCCCATCTCAAAAAAAAAAAAAAAAAAAAGACAATTCAAACCTCCTAAAGAAAAAAATGTAGCTGTGTAGCCTTCCATGGTTCCCCAGGCCCTGACTGAGTTTCCGTGGTATTTGCTTAGTGATTACTTTGTTTTTGTAGGAGCAGGCCCCTGAATTTTGGTCTTTCTGCACTCAGCTCTTAACTGGTCATTGTCTCTTTCAGTGATTTCATGATCTGGTTGACTCTGGTGATTAGGTGGTGGCCTATGTCAATTATCACTACGTATGTCCGGGCGGACAGAATAGCCCATATTGCAATCTGGCCATTTTCCCCATGCAATTATAGGCCTTAATTTTAATGAAACTGTTTGGGGTTTATTCTAATCAGCAAAATGAAATGTGGTGGTTACTGTAGAATTTCCTTGTGGTTGGGCAGTGAAACCATACATGAGCCTTTGGCTGCCCTTGGCTTTCATCTGAAGTCATGGGAGAATGTGGTTTCACATGGAAAACTGTGCTTCCCTGGTATTCTGTTGTGAATGGAATATAGCTGTTACATGCATGACCATTATTTAATCTCAGGTGCAGATTATCCTGAGCATATCACAGCTGACTTATGTCTTTCTTTCCCTATCAGTCACAAAATCCAGGAAATTGAGAGTTATCCTGTTGTGAAGAAGGCCTGGATTGGCAACATGGCTTCATCCATAGAGACATGCATATCCTTGGAGGGGGATACAGGGACTTAGTTTTGTGGTCTGAGAACGTTCTTGGCCTGCTGATAAGTCATTTCTGAAATTTGTTGCGCAAGAGGAGTGGACTTTTAGCATTGAATAATAGTCTTTACATCAATTTCATGAACTTACGTAGTGGGTAAATTATATGCTTAGTCAGTAATCCATAGACCCGGTACATTGGATTTTAAGACAGTCTGCCTTACTTTACCTTCAACCACTTCTGTGATTTTATAGCATTGTATTGGGGCTAAATGGAAGTGAATGGACAAATACTGTGAATTTCTTTCTTAAGATCTCCTGGGTTGAATCCAGGCTCTCCACTGGCTATTGGACCTCAGACAAGCTACTGAATTCTCAATTCTCTTATATGTACGTCTCAACACTCTCTCTTTTTTGAGACAGGGTCTCACTCTGTTGCCCAGGCTGGAATGCAGAGGCACCATCACAGCTCACTGTACCCTCAAACTCCTGGGCTCAAACATCCCTCCTGTCTCAGCCTCCCGAGTAGCTGAGGCCACAGGCAGGCATCACCGCACTTGGCTAAGCTGTTTTTGATTTTGTTTTTGTTTTTACTAGAGACAAGGTCTTGCTATGTTGCCCAGGCTGGTCTCAAACACCTGGCCTCAAGTTATCCTCCCACCATGGCCTCCCAGAGTGTTGGGATTACAGGCATAAGCCACCATGCCTGGCTCAATATTCTTATATGTAAGATGAAGGGAAGGTGTCTCGGTTATAATTAGGTTAAACAACATAGAACAAAACATCCCAAAGAATAGTGGCTTAGTCACATGAGTTAATTTTTCTCTTGTATGAAATAATTCCGGTGGTAGACAGCCAGGGGCTAGGTTGGCAGCTCCTTGATTGTACCAGAGGCCCAGGTTTCTTTTATCTTCATCCTCTGCTACCTTTAGTTTGTAATCTCCATCCACAAATTACAAGATGACAGTTGGAGCTCAAACCATCTCATCCATACTCCAAGCAGCAGAAAAATTGGAAAGGACAAAGAGGGCAGGCATGCCATCAATCTGTCTCTCTTCTCTTCTGGAGGTGTCACTCAACAACTTCTGTTTCCATCCTGTTGGCCACTGCTAATCACCAGGTGAGCTGGTCAATTAGTGCTTTAGGGCTGGGAGCAGTGGCTCACGCCTGTAATCCCAGCACTTGGGGAGGCCGAGGCAGGTGGATCACGTGAGGTCAGGAGTTCGAGACCAGCCTGACCAACATGATGAAACCCCATCTCTACTAAAAATACAAAAATTAGCCAGGCGTGGTGGTGTGTACCTGGGATGTATCCCAGCTACTTGGGAGGCTGAGGCAGGAGAATCGCTTGAGCCCAGGAGGCAGAGGTTGCAGTGAGCTGAGATTGCACCAATGCACTCCAGCATGGGCAACAAGAGCGAAATTCCATCTCAAAATAAACAAATAGATAAAAGATAAATAAATAAATTAGTGCTTCAGTTAGGAGCCTTGAAGTTTCACATAAAATAGGGACTCTCTTCTAAGGAATAAGGAAAGAATGGATCTCTGGCAGACAACTTTCAGATTCTGCACAGGGGATGGAGACAGACTTTTGTGAGGTTGAGATGATAAATTCCCATCAAAGTGTCTAGCAAAATGGCTGGCACTAGGAAAGCACTCATCGCACATAATACGTAATTATTATCTATTTATAAAGCAACGAGACTTTCAAAGACATAGCCAAATTAAACAGAACAACATTCATATGGTTTTACCTTCAAAAGTAATCACCTTGAAAGGCAACAACGTATCATTTCCTTTGCACTTGATCTTAGTCAAAAGGCCGAGAAGCAATATATCATTTCCTTTAATTTAACGTGACTACCTTCAGAACCAGTTTATTATTTACATAAGAACATCAGCTTTGTTGGTTTGTTTCCACTATTAGCTTCATCATCTGTTGTATTCAATAAAATTAACCTTGAATGACACTCAAGGATGATGAGACTTGACCCTTGGGAATATGTTTTAAAATGTTCACAGGCTCTTAGGGAATTCTGGTTCAGTTCTCTCCTATTTCTAGAAGTCAGACTTCCATACTTTCCATGCTAATGGGAGATATTTGTATAAACATAGCAGAGGAAAGTATATGTAAAACATGTGTGTAGCCAGGCACAGCGGCTCAGATCTGTAGTCCCGCACTCTGGGAGGCTGAGGCAGGAGGATCACTTGAGCACAGGAATTCGAGACCAGCTGGGCAACATAGTGAGAATTCATCTTTACAAAAAAAAAAAAAAATAAATAATCAGCCAGGCTTGGTGGTGCACACCTGTGATCCCAGCTACTTGGGAAGCTGAAGTGGGAGGATCGCTTGAGCATAGGAGGTTGAGGTTGCACTGAGCTATGATCTCACCACTGCACTCCAGCCTGGGCTACAGGGCAAGACTCTACGTTGAAAAAAAAAAAAAGTATAAAAAAAAATTTGCCCTAGCCATGAAGATTAGTACATTTGAATGTACTTACTATCCTTATTAACCTTTGGTCAGATATTCATGGTAATATAGGCTTACAGATAAGATTGAATAGTGATTCACTAGAATTGTACAGATACAGGTTAAGCATCTCTAATCTGAAAATCCAAAATCTGAAATGCTCCAAAATCTAAAACTTTTGTGTGCCAACATGATGCCACATGTGGAAAATTCCACATGTTAATTGCTTAATGTAAATTTTGTTTTATGCACAAAATTACTAAAATATTGTATAAAATTACCTTCAGGCTATGTGTATAAGGTGTATATGAAACATAAATAAATTTTGTGTTTAGACTTGGGTTCTAGTCCCAAGATATCTCATTATGTATATATTATGTGTATGTATTATATATATTATTTATATAAATTATATAATTATATATAATACATACACATAATATATACATAATGTATATAAAATAGTATTATATAGATATTATGTATATAATATGTACATATTATGTATATATAAATACCCCAAAATCTGAAAAAATTCAAAATCCGAAATACTTCTGGTCCCAAGCATTTTGGATAAGAGATACTCAACCTGTATTCCCATTTCTTATTGAAATTGGTTGAAAGTTTGTATAAGAAAGCTTGAACTTTTGTTTGTTTTTAACTTGTGGGTAGGACTGGTAAATATTTCTATAAGACTAAAGCTTTAGAAACACACAAGACTTATTTACATACTAAATCATGCAATTATTTTCATAAGATAAGTCCATTATATACATTCCATTTAAGACTAAAAACATGTGATGTGAGTTCTGGTTATTTATTGGTCAACTTGAGGGGATATGGTATGTTACAAAGTCTACCCCGTTATACTGTTGACCCTGACATCATTACATGTAAGATGTAGAGGTAATCTCATCTATCAAGTTGTTTATTTTACAGATGAGGAAACTGAGATGCTGAATTTCAATGTCTTGCCTGAGATCTCGCAGCTAACATATGGCAGAGCAGGCATCAGCATGCAGCCCACCTGGGTCCTAATATCATGCCTGTTTGACACCCAATTCCCTCCCATTCTCTCAGGGTTGACATTGCTCTGTCAAGTTTTCCCCATTGGAGCAGGGAAGGTGAACACCGAATCTGAGGATTGGAAGTCTTTGCCTCTTACATGTTGTGAGACAATGACTACTCTTTGTCGGTCAATATCCACTCTCTCCTTCCTTATACAACTCCTAAATTTTTGCCGGGTATTTGGCTATACAACCAGACTACATTTTTGGTCTTGTTTGTGGCCAAGTGACTGTTCTGGCCAATGGGATGTGAGGGAAGAGGGGTGGATACAACTTCTGTGAGCCACACATTAAGGATGGTAGAGCTGCCCCGCCAGCTTTGGACAGTGCGCCTCTGGACTATTATATGAGAGAGTATTTAAGTATTTAAGTCCCTGTGTTTCGGGGTCCCCTTATTACAGCAACTGTGACTGTACCCTAACTAATACACTTGGTATCAGTCAATTAGTTCTGTATCGTAGCAGGAAGTAGACTTTCTCCTCTTAAGGCCTAAGGTGCAATTCATGAAGACGGATTTTGCTCAGGCTCAGATTTTAAACTTTGATATTTTTAAAATTAAAAAAAAAATTGGCCACGTGCAGTGGCTCACGCCTGTAATCCCAGCACTTTGGGAGGCTGAGGCGGGCAGATCACCTGAGGTCAGGAGTTCGAGACCAGACTGGCCAACATGGTGAAACCCCTCTCTACTAAAAATACAAAAATTAGCCGGGCATGGTGGCACATGCCTGTAATCCCAGCTACTCAGGAGGCTGAGGCAGGAGAATCGGTTGAACCTGAGAGGCGGAGGTTGCAGTGAGCTGAGATCGCACCATTGCACCCCAGCCTGGGCAACAAGAGCAAAACTCTGTCACATATACACACAAAAAATAATAAATTATTTTTTAGAGATGGGGTCTTGCTATGTTGCCCAGGCTGGACTTAAACTCCTAAATTCAAGCAATCCTCCTGCCTCAGTATCCTGAGTTGCTGAGACAACAGGTACACATCACTGTACCTAGATTTTAAATGTATACCCTTGTTTTAAGTCAGTGTGAGGACATGCTTGTATGAAGCAAAGTAGTTTACTAGAAAGAATGTTGCCAGGCATGGTGACACACGCCTGTAATCCCGACACTTTGGGAGACAGAGGCAGGAGAATTGCCTGAGCCCAGGGTTTCAAGACCAGCCTGGGCAACATAGTGAGACCTTGTTTCTACAAAAAATTTAAAAAGTAGTGGGGCATGGTGGTGCATGGTGGTGCATGCCTGTGGTCCCAGCTATTTGAGAGGCTGAGGTGGGAGGATTGCTTGAGCCTCGGAGGTTAAGGCTGCAGTGAGCTATGATAGCACCACTGCCCTCCAGCCTGGGTGACAGAGCGAAAAAAAAGAAAAAAAATGTTGACCCAGGGAGTTTGGTCAAGAGTTTCTAGCATTAGTTTGCTACTAACTTCCAGAGCACCTTCACTGGGTGTCTGCTTCCTTAGTTATAAAATGGTGATTATATTGTTCATTTATCTCCCAGGGTATTATGCATAATACTTCATAAAAAATGGTTGTAAAGCATTTGGCAAATGCAAGCTTTCTGCCTATTATGCTGAACTAATCCAGTAGCTTTCTTGGCACCCACAATCTCTAATGATTTATAGATGGGCCTTTTTACTGAAGGGGGCTTGACTTTGGCACGATCTGCCTGAGCTGCTGGACTCTCCGTTGATGGTTAGAATTCAGTGGATATGTTATACTTTCCCTGGGACCCTCCTTAGCACCACGATGAAGAAGGCATCTCAGCACTGGAGGGAAGGGCCGGAGGCCCCTATTGACAATTCTCTTCTCCAGAGCTGGTGTTTGCATCAATGTATTGGTGATTTCCTGAGCGCAGAAATGTTAAATAAATGTCTTGCTTCTGAAACCCTTCTCATGTGATCAACATCATGTTTGCAAAAAACAACACCAAGTTAGAATCATGCTTTATGCATTAAAAAAAAAAAAGCAACCTTGTGACTGGTATAATTCTCATGTTACATCTGTGCCACATACATATAATAGCTCATTGTGGTGGCTGGACAGGACTCCCGATATTTTGCCTTGGAGACCATTACTTAAGCAGGTGACTCTTGAGCCTTCTATTTCAGCACTTTGAGAAGTTTGCCAGAAGGTGCTTGCTTGTGCCAGGCGATCCTTAACATTTCCCCTGGGGCAGCCTCCGCATTTTAGTTACATTACTTTTGAGCACGAATCTTTCTTTTACCCTGAGCATCTCTGTAAGAGGCAGATTTGGAACACTTTCCTGACTAGACCCATTCTTTTAAGGAGCATAAATCTGTTTGAGTGTAGTAACTATGTGAGAACGCAGTCCAAGTACATTTTTCAAGAAAACTATAAAAAATGGTATCACGACAATGAGAGAACAGGATTACCACGCTAATAGTTCCATGTGGAAATGATTGGTTGGTATCAAAACCCCACTTGCCAGAGTTCTTGTAATGTTGGCATTCAAGTGGAATGGGTTTGGATGCAATTACAAGGTAGTTATCTTCCAATGTGATACACAGTTGAACCTTGAACAACACAGGTTTGAACTGCACATGTCCACTTATACATAGCTTTGTTTTTAATAAAAGTTGCCCTGCCTCTTCTGCCTCCCCTCCCACCTCCTCTATCTCTTCTGCCTCTGCCACCCTGAGACATCAAGACCAACCCTTCCGGGCTGGGCGCGGTGGCTCATGCCTGTAATCCCAGCACTTTGGGAGGCCGAGGCGGGCGGATCACGAGGTCAGGAGATCGGCACCATCCTGGCTAACATGGTGAAACCCCATCTCTACTAAAAATACAAAAAAAATTAGGAGGGCGTGGTGGCGGGCGCCTGTAGTCCCAGCTACTCAGGAGGCTGAGGCAGGAGAATGGCGTGAACCCGGGAGGTGGAGCTTGCAGTGAGCCGAGATTGTGCCACTGCACTCCAGCCTGGGCAACAGAGCGAGACTCCGTCTCAAAAAAAAAAAAAAAAGACCAACCCTTCCTCTTCTCCTCCTCTTCCGCCTACTCAACATGAAGATGAGGAGGATGAAGACCTTTATGATGATCCACTTCCGCTTAATCAATAGCAAATATATTTTCTCCTCCTCATGATTTTCTTAATAACATTTTCTTTTCTCTAACTTACTTTATTGTACGAATACAGTGTATAATGCATACAACATGCAAAAATATATGTTAATCGACTGTTTATGTTATTGGTAGGTAAGGCTTCCAGTCAACAGTAGCTATTAGCAGTTAAGTTTTTGGGGAGTCAAAAGTTATGCATGGGCTGGGTGCGGTGGCTCACGCCTGTAATCCCAGCACTTTGGGAGGCTGAGGTGGGTGGATTGCGAGGTCAGGAGTTTGAGACCCGCCTGGCCATTATGGTGAAACCCCGTCTCTACTAAAAATACAAAAATTAGCCAGACGCAGTGGCGGGGGCATGTAATCCCAGCTACTCGGGAGGCTGAGTCAGGAGAATCGCTTGAACTCGGGAGGCGGAGGTTGCAGTGAGATGAGATCTCGTCACTGCACTCCAGCCTGGGGGACAAGAGCAAGACTCCATCCAAAAAAAAAAAAAAAGTTATGCATGGGGTTGGGTGTCATGGCTTACACCTAGAATCCCAGCACACTGGGAGGTTGAGGTGGGCAGATGACTTGAGCTCAGGGGTTCGAGACCAGCCTGGAGAACATGGTTAAACTCCATCTCTATAAAAACATACACAAATTAGCGGGGCATTGTGGCATGAGCATGTAGTCTCAGCTACTCGGGAGGCTGAGGTGAGAGGATGGCTTGAGCCCAGGAGGCATAGGTTGCAGTGAGCCAAGATCACACCACTGCACTCCAGCCTGGGCAATAGAGCCAGATCCTATCTCAGAGAAAAAAAGCTCTCCAGAACAAAGTTAGACGTGGATTTTTGAATGTGTGTGGGGTCAGTGCCCCTAACCTCTGTGTTGTTTTAGGGTCAGCTTTACTGTAGTCATTTCTGCATCAGCAGTTTTAGCTGTTCTTTGAAATGGAGGAAGGAAGGAAGAAAGATAGGGAGGGAGGGAGAAAGAAAGGGAGTTAATGATGTGGAATAGGAGATAGGAAAGGTGGAAGGGCCTGGAGCCCACACCTGCCATATGCTATGAATATAGTATCATTGAATTCCCATGAATCCTATGTCATTTCATCCCCCAATATCCCTGCGTGGTTGGTATTATCCCAAATGTACAGAGGAGGAAGTCATGAGTTAGAGAGGCTGAGTAACATTCAGTTAGGAAGTGTTAGAGAGAAAATCTGAATCCGCATTTACCAAAGTCCTTACTCCTGTCATGAGGCCATCTCGTCTTTTTGGTATGGAATGTACCAGAGGAAGAAAAAGGGTTCGGATATGTTGCCCTGGCTGGTCTCAAACTCCTGGGCTCAAGTGATCCTCCCAGCTTGGCCTCCCAAAGTGCTGGGATTCCAGGCGTGTGCCACCATGCCTGACCCTCAGCCAGTTTAAACAGATTCCCCCGAAAGAGTGTTGCTTGGAACATAATCAACTTAAATGGGAAAAGAAGACAGAATGAGGAGCTACCTTGCAACATTCACATTGCTAGGCAATGCAGACAGCCACTAGGAGCGGAGAGCCGTTCCTGCCAATGGCTTGAAGGAAAAAGGGGCCCTCAGACCTACACTCACAAGGAAATGAATTCTGCCAGCCTCAGCTTGGAAGAGTATCCGAGCCCCAGCTGAGAACGCAGCCCCAGCTGACACCTTGGCTTCAGCCAGCGAGACCCTGAACACAGAATCTAGTCCCTCTGTGCTCGGATTTCTGACCTATGGGAACAATAATATCATAAATGGGTATTGTTACAGCCAGGTGCGGTGGCTCACGCCTATAATGCCAGCACTTTGGGAGGCCAAGGCGGGCAGATTGCTTGAGCTCAGGAGTTCGAGACAAGCCTGGGCAACATGGCGAAACCCTGTCTCTACAAAAATTAGCCTGGCATGGGCCGGGTGCGGTGGCTCACAACTGTAATCCCAGCACTTAGGGAGCCCAAGGCGGGCGGATCACGAGGTCAGGAGATTGAGACCATCCTGGCTAACACAGTGAAAACCCGTGTGTACTAAAAATACAAAAAAAAAAAAGTAGCCGGGCGTGGTGGCGGGCGCCTGTAGTCCCAGCTACACGGGAGGCTGAGGCAGGAGAATGGTGTGAACCTGGGAGGCGGAGCTTGCAGTGAGCCGAGATCGTGCCACTGCACTCCAGCCTGGGTAACAGAGTGAGACTCTGTCTCAAAAAAATAAAAATAAAATAAAATTAGCCTGGCGTGGTGGCACATACCTGTAGTCTCAGCTACTTGGGATGCTGAGGTTGGAGGATTGCTTGAGCCTAGGAGGCAGAGGTTGTAGTGAGCCAAGATCGTGCCACTGCACTTTAGTCTGGGTGGCAGAGCAAGACCTTGTCTCAAACAAACAAATAAATATAAATAAATAAATAAATAAATAAATAGCTTTTTTTTTTTTTTTTGAGACAGATTCTCGCTCTGTCGCCCAGGCTGGAGTGCAGTGGCACAATCTCGGCTCACTGCAAGCTCCACCTCCCGGGTTCACGCCATTCTCCTGCCTCAGCCTCCTGAGTAGCTGGGACTACAGTTGCCCGTCACCACGCCTGGCTAATTTTTTTGTATTTTTAGTAGAGACGGGGCTTCCACCATATTAGCCAGGATGGTCTCGATCTCCTGGCCTCGTGATCCGCCCGCCTCGGCCTCCCAAAGTGCTGGGATTACAGGCATGGGCCACCACGTCCGGCCATAAATAGCTATTGTTTTAAGCCACAGAGTGTGTGGTGATTTGTTACACAGAAATAGAAAACAAATACACAGATATCCCATTTCCCTGGTTCCCTCCACAAGCCTATGAAGAAGGTAAGGCAAGTATTTTTTAGTCTCCATTGGATTTGGAGGAAATTGATGCACAAAGAGAATATATATCTAGCTCAAGTTTATTTAGCTAATCAATCATTGAGCTGGGAGGAGTTTGGTTCCTTTGACACTTCCAGAAATGCTTGTACATCCTAATGATGTGCTTATGCTGTTTTTGTTAGCAGAGCAATGCCTTTGAGCATGTTTGGTTCCAGTGGAAGAGTTGGTGATAAGGGGCGAATGTCGCAGTGGGGGAGAACTCAGGAGAGGGGAAGGTGATGGGGGCTCCATCTACCTTCACGTTATTCCTAGCTAATGCCCCTCTGCATCCCCCTTTAGGTCTGTGCCAGCAGAGAGAGCCTGCTCCAGCCTCTTTGCTACAGCCTTGGGTCTTCTGCTGTAAGTTTTCATTCTTTATCTTTTTTTTTTTATGAAAAACTTATGGTTAATTATTGTGTTGCATTTGGGTTTGTGTGTGCATGCATATGAATGTGTATCATGTTCTCCAGGGGTTTCCTGGAAAACCCTTTAAAGTCTCTGTCTATCTCAGACAGGACGAGAGGAAGAGGAGGGCTCGTACGCTGTGGCAGAGAGGGCTGGTTGGCTCCCAACGTACGTTTCCCTTGCTTCCATGTCATACAAGTGTTTATCTGTGCTCGTGGCTGCCCTGAATAGGAACTATATTTCCAGCTTTCTGGTAGCCAGGTGTGGTCATGTGACTAAGTTGTAGCCAATAGCCTGTGGGGAGTAGTGAGGTGTGCAACAACTGGGCAGAGCTGTTAAGGGGAAACGCTGTGTTCTTCCTTCTGTGTTCCCCCTTCCTTGGCTGGAATTGCCTGTGGCAATGCTCTACTTTTCCTTTTTCTTTTCCTTTTGGTTTTTGTCTCACTCTGTTGCCCAGGCTGGGGTGCAGTCTCAGTTCACTGCAACCTCTGCCTCCTGGGCTCAAGCAATCTTTCCATCTCAGCCTCCAGAGTGGCCGGAACTACAGCTACATGCCACCATGCCATGCTAATTATTTAAATTTTTAAATATTTATTTATTTATTTTGAGATGGAATCTCACTCTGTTGCCCAGGCTGGAGTGCAGTGGCACGACCTTGGCTCACTGCAACCTCTGCCTCCTGGGTTCAAGCGATTCTTCTGCTCAGCCTCCTGAGTACCTGGGATTACAGACATGTACCTCCATACCCGGATAATTTTTGTATTTTTAATAGCAACATGGTTTCACCACATTGGCCAGGCTGGTCTCGAACTCCTGACCTCAGGTGATCTGCCGCCTCGGCCCCCCAAAGTGTTGGAATTATAGGCGTGAAACACTGCAGCTGGCCCGTCCTCTTTTCGTTTCTTTTCTTTTCTTTTCTTTTCTTTTTTTCTTCTCTTCTCTTTTCTTTTCTTTTCTTTTTTTCTTTTCAGAGATAGGGTCCCGCTATGTTGCCGAGTCTGGTCTGGAACTCCTGGCCATAAGCAATACTCCTGCCTTGGCCTCCCAAAGTGCTGGGATTTTCTCTTTCTTCTGAATCCACCTCCAGCGTTATCAAGTTTGGTTCCTCTGGTCATGTAGCATCCTCTCATGTGTGGCCTTGGGACCCCTTGCACTGCCTCTGCAGGTTCTGAGCACACTATGTTGAGGTTTCTCCCGTTGTGGCTCTTATCACACTAGACTGAATTATCCTGTTCCCTTGGTGCCCTCCCCACAGGGTTGTAAACTGGCTCAGGACAGGGTCTGTTTCCCATCCTACCAGAGAGCCTGTTACATATTAAGTCCACAATACATATTTGTGCAACTGTCATACATATGAATGAAAGAGGGAGCGGAGGAATGCATAAAAATCACTGTAGACTGGAGACTTGGATGTCAGCATATGTGGGACTCTGCAATGTGGGTGTCTGATATAAAATAAGGTTTTATTTGGGAGGGACGCACTAGACGTGTGAAATCAAATGCTCTTTATTCTTCATACAAAGTGCGCTTTCAAACTCAGCAATGGGCATCTAACTTTCCATCCTGTTTTTCTCTTGTTCTCCTTGTCCATTTCCTTCTACCCTCGTGAAAGCCCCCTCTCTCTATCCCTTTATTTTCAAGAAGTGATTGTGTAGTAAATCCCAGCCCACTGAGTCAAATTTAGGCCATCTTTTATTTGGTCAAAATATAGTCTTACTGGCAAGTGGTATCGCTATTATTCGGGAACACACATATTGTTTTACTTACAGCTGTGTAGTATTTTATGTTCTCATATAAATGTTATGCCTGGATTATAGTGGAAGCAAACTGGACTCCATTCATTTGAAAAAAAAATGGGAAATTGGGTTCATTCTATCCACTGTCCTGATGGATAGAATGAACATTTCTCAAAGGAGTCCTTTTGTGGGCTGTGCAGTGTTGCTTGGTAAATAGGCTCTCTGCTGATTTCTCTGAAATGGTTTTCCTAGCAGTCTGCACGAAGCCCCCGGCTGGGGTAGGAGTGAGGCAAGCAATCTTCTGCCGCATGACAGGGAGGGATAGAGAGCTGCTTCGCTGAGCTCCTTGCAGGGACAGAGGCCAACAAAGCTGTCAGGTTCTCTTGGGTAAAGATCTTGGAAGGTAGTTAGAAAAATGTGTACACTTCTGTGGGCAAGACATTCAGAACAGACGGGAGAATCCAGCACTGGTGGTGGATTTGTGCCTCATCATCATCGGGTGTCATCATTATCCTGTTCTCAGGAAGGGTCCGCTTTGTTTAGGGGGAGTGTGTGTGTGTGTATCTATTATCACTCTCCTCAGTCTCCCCCTCACTAGCAAATAGCGAACAGAAATCTGGCTCTAAAATCCAGGCTCTCTCTGCTCTACTTCTCAGCTCCTTTAAACATGTGATTGCTGACCCCACTTCTTCTGTCTTTATGTATGTCACCTTGTACTTATACATGTATGTACACATGTATATAGATGGCCACTTTTATGGAGGTGTGTGCAGGAACATAGTTCTTGAAGTCTTTTCACAGAATCACACAGACAGGAATGGCGTTCCAGAACCTCCTTTTGGCTGAGTGTGGTGGCTCACTCCTGTAATCCCAGCACTTTGGGAGGCAGTGGTGGGCAGATCGCTTGAGCCCCAGAGTTCGAGACCAGCCTGGGCAACGTGTCAAAACCCCATCTCTACTAAAAACACAAAAATTAGACAGGCATGGTGGTGCCCGCCTATAGTCTCAGCTACTTGGGAATTTGACGTGGGAAGGTCACTTGAGCCATGGGAGGTTGAAGCTACAGTGAGCCATGATTGTACAACTGCACTCCAGCCCGGGTGACAGAGTAAGACCCTGTCTCAAAAAAAAAAAAGTGTATATATATGTATATACACACACACATGTGAATAGTACCTGAAACAGAGTCAGCTTTCAATGAATATTAGCTAATATTGTTATGAAAACAGGATCAGAATGTTCAATTTCTTACAAGTTATAATTTTTTAATCACTTACGATAAGAATTGACTGTGTTGACAGTATAAATGAATATAAATACAAAAATAAAATAGTTTATATATTTTGAATGTATATCAATAGACATCAAATGTTATTATTTATTAAAATCCTGATTTGGTTAAGTTTAAAAGGTTAAATAGCAAACCTCTAATAATTTTTCTTTCTTTTTTATTTTTTTTGAAACTGAGTCTCACTCTGTCACCCAGGCTGGAGTGCAGTGGCGCGATCTTGGCTCACCGCAACATCTGCCTCCCGGGTTCAAGCCAGTCTTGTGCTTCAGCCTCCTGAGTAGCTGGGATTACAGGCGTGTGCCACGATGCCCAGCTAATTTTTGTATTTTTAGTAGAGACAGGGTTTCACCACGTTGGCCAGGCTAGTCTTGAATTCCTGACCTCAAGTGATCCGCCCGCCTTGGCCTCCCTCCCAAAGTGCTGGGATTACAGGCTTGAGCCACCACGCCTGGCATAATGTTTATTACATTGTTATATGCAATAGTATTGTAAGGGAATCATGCTGGAATAATAGAACATAAATGTATGCATTTATATGTATATTTTATGAGATACGTGCATTTATATATCTACACATGTATTTGAAATTGTAAACAACACATAATATAAAATTTACCCTCTTCGGCCAGGCGCGGTGGCTCACACCTGCAATCCCAGCACTTTGGGAGGCCAAGGCGGGTGGATCACCTGAGGTTGGGAGTTGGAGACCAGTCTGACCAATATGGAGAAACCCTGTCTCTACTAAAAATACAAAATTAGCTGGGTGTGGTGGTGCATGCCTGTAGTCCCAGCTACTTGGGAGGCTGAAGCAGGAGAATCGCTTGAACCTGGGAGGCAGAGGTTGTGGAGAGCCAAGATCGCACCATTGCACTCTAGCCTGGGCTACAAGAGTGAAACTCCGTCTCAAAAAAAAAAAAAAAAAATTTACCCTCTTCACCATTTTTAAGTTCACTAGTGCTAATTATATTCACATTCTCATGTAATAGGTCTCTGGAACGTTTTTATCCTGCAAAACTGGAACTCTATATCCATTGAACAACTCTCCATTCCCTCTCCCACTACCCTGACCACCATCCTACTTTCTGTTTCCATAATTTGACTACTCCAGGGACCTCATGTAAGTGGAGTCATGCAATATTTGTCTTTTTCTTCTGAATTATTTCACCTAGGATAATGTCCTCAACATTCATCCATGTTGTAGCATAGGACAGGATTTCCTTCTTTTTAAGGCTGAATAATATTCCATTGTATGTATAGACCACATCTGCTTTATCTGTTCATCCATGGATGGACATTTGGGCTACTTCCACCTCTTGGCTATTGTGAATAGTGCTGTTGTGAACATGGGTGTGCAAATATATCTTCAAGATCCTGCTTCAATTGCTGGATCATATGATGATTCTATTTATTTATTTATTTATTAGAGACGGGGACTTGTTATGTTACCCAGGCTGATCTTGAACCCCTGGCTTCAAGCTGTCTTTCCACCTCAGCCTCTGAAGTAGCTAGGACTATACATATGTGCCATCATGCTTGGTTAATTTATAAAATTTTTTTTTGAGACAGGGTCTTAATCTGTCACCCAGGCTGGAGTGCAGTGATGCAATCATGGTTCACCATGCCCTTGACCTCTTTTCTTGGTAAATTACCCAGTCTCAGGTAGTTCTTTGTAGCAACATGAGAATGGGCTAATATAGGGGCACAGAATTCAATCTGTAATGGTACATGTCAGGCACTACACTAGAAGTTAGACATCTTCACTCATTTACTCCTGACAGTAACCTATGAGATCAGTAGTTACTATCCCAATTACACAGATGAAGACTTGGAGCTTTAGAAGACCTCAGTGACATGCTAGGGTTTCCGACTGCGGATTTCACCCTCCAGCCACTTGCCTTTGCACACAACCAGGCACTTTGACACTTAGAGAGGAAGCTTTGTTTCTGGGGCCGTCTTGCACATTGGTGTTTTAGAGATGGTTTTTCTTATGCTTCTGTTTGATTCAAAGATTTTCCAGACGGTCAGTTTACCTGGCCGCAAAAGGAAGTTTCCCTTAGCCTGGAGCAGGCCTGTCTGGTCAGATTTTGTCCCATTCTTCCTGGACATGAATACAATACCCAGGAAGACAATTTCCAGGGAGAAATTCTAGGTCTTTCTATACTACTGTTCCTAAGCCCAAAGCTCCTTTTAAGGAGTACAGAAAGATCTAGAATCCAGGACTTAGAGAAATACCGGAGAAGATTGCAAATGTACATGAGTAGTGATTTTTCTGGTTGCACAGAGGTTATACATAGCCAAACATAAGACCTGAGACGAATACATGGATTATTGTCCTTCATGGAGCAGGGTCTGTTTCTGTCTCTGGCCTTTCCTAATTCTTGTTTTCTTTAGACTGACCATATTGGGGAAATGGAGGCAATTCCATATTATGCTCCACCCTTGCCCTAAAATTGCTCTCAAGAAAACAAATGCCAGTGAAACCCAAGTATACATGTCTAACTCTTCTCAGGAATCTTTATCTCTTAGCAGAAGGCAAAGATAAAGGAATTAAACTGGATCAATTCTTTCCTTTTGTGGGGTCCCTGGAGCTCCTCTTTGCTCCTGGGGCAGCCTTCAAGGTCCCCTCTACAGAATCCTTAGGGCTTTGGGCCGCCCAGTTACAAATCACTGGCCCAAGTCACCTTTCAATTTTCTTGAGTGAAGAAAGATCTCTAAGACACATGAAGAGAATAAAGTGAGGGACAGAATAGCACATATGGTCTGGATTTCATTTCACTATTATTTATGCATACGCAAAAGAGAAAGAACTAGCACAACCCACAATACCTGTGATAAGCATCTAGAAAGGCAGAGGGATTAGAGTGGGAAAATCAAGAGGACTTTCAATCCCAAGTTGTTTGAAAGATTTTTGCAGAGCTGGGTGCTGTGGCTCATGCCTGTAACCTTAGTACTTTGGGAGACTGAGATGGGAAGATCACTTGAGCCCAGAAGTTTGAGGCTGCAGTAACTGAGGATCATGCCGCTGCACTCCAGCCTGGGTGACAGAGAGAGGCCTCGTCCTTTTTTTAAAGAAAATAATAATAATAATAATTGTGTGTGTGTGTATGTGTGTGTGTTCATGCATTTAGACGTTACTTGTGTAATTAGAAAGAAATTTAGGGCTGGGCGTGGTGGCTCATACCTGTAATCTCAGCACTTGAGCCCAGGAGTTCGAGACCAGCCTGGTCAACGTAGTGAAATCCCGTCTCTACTAAAAATACAAAAATTAGCCGGGTGTGGTGGTGCACGCCTGTAATTCCAGTTACTCGGGAGACTGAGGAACGAGAATCACTTGAACCCAGGAGGCAGAGGTTGCAGTGAGCCGAGATCACGCCACTGCACCCAAGCCTGGGCAACAGAGTAAGACTGTCTCAAAAAAAAAAAAAAAAAAAGGAAATTAAAATAATGAATTAAAACCCCTATATAAGGCTACATGTCTGTAATGAATTTCAGTTGTCAGCTCACAATATATTAAGAGAGTATTTTTGTTTGGATCAAATAATAATTTTTTTTTCTTTTTTATACATAGCCACACTCAGGTGTGGTATACCTTCAGTAGCTTTGAGATATTTCATCCATATATTTGTGATTTATTCATAGGTAATGACATGGTGCGATTCTTCAAAGGATAAACTGATACAAGACTTTTTGCCTTTGACGAAAAGCTCCTGTGCCTCTATCTTCCTCTTCCCTTAATCAATAAAAAGTCACTTTTGACCAAAGGCAGACCCTGACCCGAGGATGTTTGAGGAGCCTTTCTAATAGAAGGCATTCTTCTCACATTGAGATAAGGTGTTTTATTTTTTCGCTTGCCTAGCTGGGCAGGCTCCCAGAGTGAGGGTTTCCCTTAAGCCCAAAAGGAAACCGAGTGGACTATTTTTTTTGAAAAAAGAAGGGTTTATAGCTGCCACAGCTTTCACCACCAGCTGCCTAACACAAGGTTTCTATTTTGAAGAAGGGATGGAGGTGTACAGGGCAAATAATCACACTCACTCTTGGTTCCCTGCCTCTTGATATAGTGTATTAACAGTTAAGACCTGCACTGATTAAGATTTGTTGTGATTCCAATAATATCATGCCTCTGCCAAGCTAGGACTGATTTTCCAAGTTGTGGTCCTCTTTTTCTGTGCATTTATTAAACTGCATATATATATATAAAATTGCAGCAAAACTCTGACAAGACACAGAAGTCATACCTGCAAACTAGCAGAGATAGGGTAGGGAAGGAGGACTGCCTTGAGGACTCAAGAAAGTGTTCATTTATCCATTCACCCAGTAGTTCATTGAGTTTCTTCTTTCTCTCTCTCTCTCTCTTTCTTTCCTTTTTTTTTTGACAGGTCTTGCTCTGTTGCCCAGGCTGGAATACAGTGGTGTGATCTCATCTCACTGCAACCTCTGCCTCCCAGCTTCAAGTGATTCTCCTACCTCAGCCTCCCAAGTAGCTGGGATTACAGGCACGCACCACCACGCCTGGCTAATTTTTGTATTTTTAGTAGAGATGGGGTTTCACTATGTTGGCCAGGCTGGTCTTGAACTCCTGACCTCAGGTGATCCGTCCACCTTGGCCTCCCAAAGTGCTGGGATTACAGGTGTGAGCCACCGCGCCCGGCTCCATTGAGTTTCTATGTGCCAGCTATAGTAATAATTACTGTGGATGAATAAGTGATTTAGACACGATTTATAAGCTTAACCTAAAAAGAGTCCACATTCTAAATAGGTTGATATTTTTGAAGAATCGCAGACCACAGATTTTAGAGTCAAAAGAAAATGTAAAGATACTTCCCATCCACGCCTTAGTAACTGGGCTTATTTCAATTAGCAAAACTGAACACACCTACCTAGATAGTGGGAATATGTTGATCTATATCTGTTAGAAATTGATGTATCGGTATGTATAGCTTGATAAATTATAAATTACCATTTTAAAAATTCTTGTGTATTTTTTTCTTTTTCTTTTTTTTTTTTTTTTTTTTTTTTTTTTTTTTTTTTTTTTTTTTTTTTTTTTTGAGATAGTCTCACTCTTGTTGCCCAGGTTAGAGTGCAATGGCAGGATCTCATTTCACTGCAACCTCCTCCTCCCAGGCTCAAGCGATTCTCCTACCTTAGTCTCCAGAGTAAGTGGGAATACAGGCACCCGCCACCACATCCAGTTAATTTTTGTATTTTTAGTAGAGATGGGGTTTCACCACATTGGCCAGGCTGGTCTCGAACTCCTGACCTCAGGTGATCCACCTGCCTCAGCCTCCCGAAGTGCTGGGATTACAGGCGTGAGCCACCGTGCCCAGCCTTTTTTTCTGTTTTTAATGGCATGTGAATTTGCTTTTTCTCCTCCAGTTAATTGTTGACAAGGGAACGTTCATTTATTTGAGTATGTAGAAAACAGCAAGAAAAAATGTGTGGGGCTTTGGGACTGTCCTCTCGCCTAAAAGGCCCTGGGCCAGCTCCAAAGATCATTCTTGGGACACTTGGGGAAACTTCAATATGGGCTGTGTAGTAGTGCTGTGTTTGTGCTAAGTTTCCCAACGTGGTCACTGTGCTGTGGTTATGCAAGAGGACCTCCTTGTTCCTGGAAGTGCTGATGTTTTTGGGAGTGAAGTGTCATGATGTCTGTTAGAAACTCTTCAATGATCCAGCTGAAAATAAACATTTAAAATAAACAGAAATAATGAAAATTATATGTATACATAGTCATGTGCTGCATAACAATGTTTTGATCACCTATAGACCCCATATACATTGGTGGTCCCATAGGATTATAATGGAGCTGAAAAATTCCTCTTATCTAATGATGTGGTAGCTCTGGTAATGTCCTGGTGTAATGCATCATCTTTCTATGCTTAGATACACAAATACTTACCATTGTGTTCCAGTTGCCTCCAGTATTCTGTACAGTAATATGCTGTGCAGGTGTGTAGCCTGGGAGCAACAGGCTGCACCATCCAGCCTAGGTGTTCAGTAGGCTATGTCATCTAGGTTTGTGTAAGTACACTGTGATGTTCACCCAAGGACAAAATTGTCTAATGACACATTTCTCAGAATGTATTCCTGTTTTTTTTTTTTTTTTTTTTTTTTGAGACGGAGTCTCGCTCTGTCGCCCAGGCTGGAGTGCAGTGGCGCGATCTCGGCTCACTGCAAGCTCCGCCTCCCGGGTTCACGCCATTCTCCTGCCTCAGCCTCTCTGAGTAGCTGGGACTACAGGCGCCCGCCACCACGCCCGGCTAATTTTTTGTATTTTTAGTAGAGACCGGGTTTCATCGTGGTCTCGATCTCCTGACCTAGTGATCCGCCCGCCTTGGCCTCCCAAAGTGCTGGGATTACAAGCGTGAGCCACCGCGCCTGGCATTTTCCTGTTTTTAAGTCACACATGAATATACACAGACACACACACACATACATACACATAAACATACACACACACACACACACACACACACTACGTATCATTTGAATCTCTCCCTCTGTTTACCTTTTGGGAAAGTCTGTAATTGTTCTTATGATTTATACTGCTCTCTCTGGGGGAAAGATTATACTTCCCCTGTCCCACCACTGTCAAGCTTTGGTCCCTTGACTTGCTTTGGACAATGAAATTTGCAAACACTGGCGCTCACCACCGTAGAAGCTGAATAGCCAGGGCATTGTTGTGGCCCTTCACTACAGAGTCCCGGTACCATGCAGCACACATCAGCACTGCTACCCTGGGGTTCACATCTTGGGCCAGGTCTTGGATCCCCTCCTTGTTACTAACCTCCGAAGAATAATTTGGGCAAGAGTAATTGGACATTTTATCCAATTTTGAAAAAGACATACACACATTAGTCTGTTCTTTTGGCCTTTTGCCTTTGGCCCCTGTCTTGCTGTGCCGCTCCTTTGGAGTCCTCTTTACCCCATTGAGTCATCTGACAATAAACTCTCTTGCTCCTGGCTGGGACACACTGATGTTTCTGTAGAACAATTAAGCATCATTTCAGGGTGAGCTAATTTCATGACAGCTTTCTGTGGTTGAGAACCATCCCCTGTAGGGTATCAGAGCCCAGGGGCTGCTCAGCTGAGGCACGGAAGCAGTCCCTGACAAGCATTCCTTTTGTTTCAATGCCCTTGTGTCTAGATCTTTCTGCGCCTTCCGCCTTCCCTGAGATTGGGCATTTACATGCCTTTCTTCTCCTTCACATCTACTTCTTCCTTGTGCTGGTGCTTCACTGACTGGCTCCTATTTCAGACTTTTCTCCTCCAAATATCAGTTTGCTTATCTGTAAAACTGATATAGGAATGTTACAGTAGGTAGTTAGGCAGACATGAGCAGGGCAGGAGAGGGCTCCCCCAAACAGGAACATTGGGAGACCATCAGGTGATAGTCAGGCGGTTGTTAAACTGTCTCTCTAAGATAATAATGGGACTGGGCGTGGTGGCTCACGCCTGTAATCCCAGCACTTTGGGAGGCCGAGGTGGGCAGATCACAAGGTCAAGAGATCAAGATCCTGGCCAGCATGGTGAAACCTCATCTCTACTAAAAATACAAAAATTAGCTGGGCGTGGTGGTGCGTGCCTGTAGTCCTAGCTCGGGAGGGTGAGGTATGAAAATCACCTGGGAGATGGAGGTTGCAGTAAAGCCAAGCTCACGCCATTGCACTCCAGCCTGGGCAACATGAGCAAAACCCTGTCTCAAAAAAAAAAAATAAAAAAAAATAAAATGAAAATAAAATAAAATAATAATGGGTTGCAGCCAATGCCAGGGAAAGGAAGTCTCCCAATAGATAGCGAACACCTGAAACTGGTGATCAACAGCTTCCCAATAAGATCTCAGGAGATGGGTGAGTGGGCTCAAGCATATGTACTAAGAGGCAAAATAACAGAGTTTAACTTACCAGTTGAGCATACCTAGTCGATTTCTGCAGTGGACAGTCCTTCCCCGGGTAAGGTATATGACCTCCCTCTAGGAATGCTCGACTGGTGAGGGAAAGACTCCTCAAGTGAACACGCGCACAACTTCAATAAACACACTGCACACATGGCCCTCCCAAGGGCTGGCAGGCCACTGTGCATGTGGACAGCACACCCCAAGGGAAGCATCAGGAGAGAAGTAATGCCGCCCCTGGAAGCATGCCAACATATAAAACCCCAAGTCAAAGGGCAAACCATGCACTTGAATCTCTCAAGTCACCTGACTGGCCCTTTTCCAAGTGTACTTTCCTTCCTTTTGTTCCTGCTCTAAAACTTTTTAATAAACTTTCCCTCCTGCTCTAAAATTTGCCTCTGTCTTTCTCTCTGTCTTATGCCCCTCAGTCTAATTCTTTCTTCTGAGGAGGCGAGAATTGAGGTTGCTGGCTGGGTGCGGTGGCTCTCACCTGTAATCCCAGCAGTTTGGGAGGCCGAGGCTGGCAGATCACCTGAGGTCAGGAGTTCGCAACCAGCCTGGCTAACATGGTAAAACCCCATCTCCACTAAAAACACAAAAATTAGCCAGGCATGGTGGCGCATGCCTGTAATCCAGCTACTCAGGAGGCTGAGACAGGAGAATCGCTTTAACCTGGGGGACAGAAGTTGCAGTGAGCCAAGATCACACCACTGCATTCCAGCCTGAGCAACACAGCAAGACTCCATCTAAAACAAAAACAAAAAACAATTGAGGTTGCTGCATACCCATACTGATTCGAGGCTCTTGGAGGCTGTTAACGGTAATACCTACGTAGCAAGGCTGCCTGAAGTTTCAACCATAGGATAGACATAGGGGGCTTTAGCCCCCAGCACGGGGTCTGGCACAGGGCACTCTTCGCCTGATAGTGTTGCTTCTCCTTCCATCATTAGCTTGGCTGATAGGGATGGTGGCAAATGGGGATGGGGAGGGGCTTTCTATAGTTGTGTCTTTGCTCGTTATAGATATACTTCTCTATTTGTTGTGGGGTCTAAAATTGCTTCTTCTTCTGTTTTTGTTTTTGCTTTTTGTCACCGTAGCAGGTGTTACATTTTAGCCCTGCCAGTTGGGATTCATTTTGCTCTTCCGTTCCTCTCCCAAGCCACTCAGCACCAACCTCCCCCACCTTTGGTTTTGTCTGTCCTCTAGTCTAGGTTTTCATTGTTCTCCGCAAGGGCCCTGAACTCCTCTGCCATCTGCCCTTGCCTGGCCCAGCTGCTTTTTAGGTCACCTAATCCTTTTACATTATCCCCTTTCCAGGTAATCAGCAAACGGCTGTATTTTCCAAGTAGCTCCCACAGATGTCGCCTCCATTTCTTTAAAAATACTCGGCATTGATGTTTTAATACAACTCCAGCTCCTGCAGATGCCTCCTCTGAACTTCTCACACCCACTCCCTTTCAGGGGGGAAAGGGGATCTCTCTCACCAGCTCATTGAGGGGCACACCCTCCTGAAGATGCCCCCACCGCAGTCCTGTGCAAGGATAGAATCTCCGAAGTTTGAATCTATGCATGCTTTGAATATAGAGGCAAGAAGCCCTCAGAAGTCCCAGGGGCAGCCTGAAGGACACTTCTGACCTGTTCTGAATTTTATCTCTAGTTTCCAGATTAGCTGGGGATATGTTCCCTTCTATCCACCTGATTGGAGGAACTCATCCATAACCTGCTAACGTTTCAAACTGACGTCAGGAACATTTTTTTGTTCCCTTTTCGAATACACTCCCCATAGGATTTGAAACGAAGGATGACATTCTAGAGCACAAAGTAGTTATCTGTCCACCCAAGACCCCCTTCCCTAAAGTCTAGTCAAGACACACTCAAGGAAACAAACAAACAAAAATCTCAGAAGGAAATATGGAAATAAAGAACATCGACTCTTTTGCTTTCTTGGCAGGAGTTCACACCAAGTGCTCAAATAACGCAACATATGCTGCATTGGTGTTTTGAGGTGACCAGAGTGGATTAGTCAGGAATGAGGGTCAGCGATGAAGGCTTTCCATTGTCACAGAAAGACAGCTGAGCAGAGCCAGACCTTCCGTTTCTGCCTCTGCCCTTAGCTAGTTGTTTGATGTTAGGCAAGTTACTTAACTGGTCTACGTTTTAGATTCATGGGGATAATGAAACCTCTGTTACTGGGTTGTCCCACTGGAATGATGTCACACACAAGGAGCACTTGGGACCACGTGGGTGCCTAGGGAGTGGCCGCGATTGCTGCAGGAATGAGAATAGGCAAACTCTGAAGGTCAGCCAGAGCTCTGTTTGGAGTTGTCTGGGCTTTTCTGGCTACGGATGAACTGTGTTCATATGATCAGTCCAGAACTGGGATAACCAGCTAATTTCAGGCAAGGTTATATGATTCTGCAGGGCAAAGCCTACATTACTGCCTGTTTTATAGCCTGTGACTTTTAATGGCTCCTGCAGTTGACAGTCCTTCTCCCTGAAGCCAAAATGAACTTGTTATCCTGCACTTTATTTTGCATTTAAATAATGCTTTGCATTTCCAAGGTGCTTAACAGGCATTAATTCATTCTTCCTCCTGCTAGGTCCTATTCTTTTCTACTGTTTATTTATTTACTGACTTATTTTGCAGACTGGGGAGTTTACTTGGGGATTTGCCCAAAGTCATGCAGACCTAGTCAGGATGTTGCAATTCTATTCGTGTTCACACCTCCGTTCTGGGATAGTTTCCTTCTCACTGTCCAGGGGTCTTCAGGTGAAATCAAAGGACTTTTGGGTCTTCGGGAAAGGATTCCCAAAGTTAAGTGTCTGCTAGGACTACTCTCTTTTTATTTTGGGTAAGTTTTGGCGGGTGGGAATATTTATGTGTAGGCCTTCAATGTTTTACGATTTTGGAGCACCACATGATTGTAGGGGAGCTATACCAACTGGCTGGCGGCCTCTGTCTCAGGTTACTGTGAGTCAGTTTGGCTCCAGTTCAAATGCTGATCCAGCCATTTGGGTAAAACAGCTGTATCAGATTTTTCTGTTCTCTTTTATAAAGAACTTGGGTTATAAGAAATCACTCTAATTTGTCACTCTGAAACCAGAAACGATCTACTCACTGTTCCCCAAATGCTCACGCCTCCTTTTTCCTTCTTTCAGGTCTGCAGCCACTCCTCAGACACTTGCTCAAGTTCAGAAAGTGTCAGGTATTTGGCTTTTTTTTTTTTTTTTTTTTTGGAGGCAGGGTCTTACTCTGTCGCCCAGGCTGGAGGGCAGTGGTGTGATCACAGCTCATTGCAGCCTTGAACTCCCAGGCTCATGCAATCCTCCCACCTCAGCCTCCTGAGTAACTGAGACTACAGGCACGCACCACCACACCTGGCTAATTTTTGAACTTTTTTTGTAGAGACAGGGTCTTGCTGTGTTGCTCAGGCTGGTCTCGAATTCCTGGGCTCAAGTGATCCTCCTGCTTTAGCCTCCCAAAATGCTGGGATTACAGAAGTGAGCCACTGTGCCCGGACTTTGGTTTCTACTTAACAAAAATTTTAATATTCATATCACAATTAAGTCATTTGCCAGGAATATTTAATTCAGAGGTAACATACACATGCTACTACCACCAAACCATTTTAAGTTTCTGCTATTCAGTTTTGTGAAGTAGTGAAAATTTTCCAGTTTTTTGAGACAAGGTCTTGCTCTGTTAATCAGGCTGCAGTGCAGTGGCACAATCAGAGTTCATGGCAGCCTCCATCTCCCAGGTTCAAAGGATCCTCCTGCTGTAGCCTCCATAAGTGTGCACCACCATAACCAGCTTTTTTTTGTTTTGTTTTGTTTTGTTTTTTAAGAGATAGGGTCTCACGGCCGGGCGTGGTGGCTCACCCCTGTAATCCCAGCATTTTGGGAGGCTGAGGCGGGTAGACAAGCTGAGGTCAGGAGTTCCAGACCAGCCTGACCAACATGGTGAAACCCCGTCTCTACTAAATACAAAAAAGTAGCCGGGTGTGGTGGCATACACTTGTAATACCAGCTATTTGGGAGGCTGAGGCAGGAGAATCGCTTGAACCCGGGAGATGCAGGTTGAGGTGAGCCGAGATTGCACCATTGCACTCCAGCCTGGGCAACAAGAGGGAAATTCCATCTCAAAAAAAAGAGATGGGGTCTCACTTTGTTGCCCAAGCTGGTCTTAAACTCCTGGGCTCCTGCCAAAGTGTTGAGATTACAGGCGTGAGTCGCCAAGAAATATGGAAATTTTTTGGCCAATTTTTCCTTTTGTTGTGTCTTCCTACTTCATTTAAATGTAGTCATTCTTGGATGCCTTGAAAAATCTTGATTCTAGAGAAAACTCAGGTGACTGAAATCGCAAGTGCAGAAAAGCAAAAGAGAAGGATGTAGCAAAAGTAGGGTAGCGACGGAAAAGTATTAAAATAAAACCCTAGACAAATAAATTGAAGAGTTTAATTGAGCAAAGAACGATTTGTGAATTAGGCAGCTCCCAAGATCAGAATAGGTTCAGAGAGACTCTGGGCTGCCACATGGTCAGATAAAATTTATGGACGGAAAAAGGGAAGTGCCCTGCAGAAAACAGATGCGAGGTACAGAAACAGCCAGATTGGCTGGTTACAGCCCTGCCTTTGCCTTATGTGAACACAGTATGCACAGCTGGCTGCCTGTGATTGGCCAACACTCGGCTGCTGTGATTGGCTGAGACTCACTTGCTGCGATTGGCTGACTCAGTTACTTGTTATTAGAGTAGGTTACAGTCTGTTTATAGGAGCAGTAGGTAACAGCTCACTGTGTATAGAGAAAGCTTCAGGCTGAACTTAACTATGTAAGGAGGCTAAACGTAATTTAAGAAGTATTCAGGCTTCAGGCTAAACTTAAGAAGTATTTATCCTCTCAGCACTTTGGGAGGCCGAGGTGGGCGGATCACGAGGTCAAGAAATCGAGACCATCCTGGCCAATATGGTGAAACCCTGTCTCTACCAAAAATACAAAAATTAGCTGGGTGCGGTTGCACGTGCCAGTAGTCCCAGCTACTCGGGAGGCTGAGGCAGGAGAATCGCTTGAACCCAGGAGGCAGAGGTTGCAGTGAGCTGAGATCGCGCCACTGCACTCCAGCCTGGTGACTGAGCAGGACTCCGTCTCAAACAAACAAACAAGCGAAGAACTATTTATCCAAACAAAACACCATTCACTCTTTTCACTCATTCTTGCTCTCTTTCTCTCACCAAAGAAGCTCAGTTCAGGGCCCGGGCGCGGTGGCTCAGGCCTGTTATCCCAACACTTTGGGAGGTGGAGGTGGGCGGAACACCTGAGGTCAGGAGTTCGAGACCAGCCTGGCCAACATAGCGAAACCCCATCTCTACTAAAAATACAAAAATTAGCCAAGCGTGGTGGCACGTGCCTGTAAACCCAGCTACTCGGGAGACTGAGGCAGGAGAATCGCTTGAACCCAGGAAGCGGAGGTTGTAGTGAGCCGAGATCACACCACTGCCTGGGTGACAGAGCAAGACTCCGTCTACAAACGAAAAAAAGCTCAGTTCAGGGTTGTAGTACTTACATTCTAGTAATGAGTCTTTAGTGAGCACTACACCTTTTTACACCTGTGACAACCTGCTGCTGTTTGGGGAGGGGGACACAATTCACTCTAAACCAGTCCTTGACCACCAGGCCAACCTATCAGCATAAATACCCAATGAAGTTTTTGGCTACTCCTGAGTGCAGAAGTGTTCCTTCACTTTCCCTGTGCACCTGCCTTGGCTCCATGGTGCCTTTCTAAGGTACCAGTGTCTATTTTCCTGTTGATATTTCCATTTTCTGGAGATTATCCAGCTATGGTTAGCAGAGTTGATCAATATACTTTACTGAGAATGTCAGGGTCTTTGAATTGCTGTTTTGGTCTTATAATTTATTTTTCTTTCTGAAGAGTGGTTTCCTTTAAGCTACTTGAGAGCACACTTCAAGGACAAAGGTGGGCTTTTGGACAATAACACGTGAATGGTTGGGTAAGAAGATAGGTTCCAGAGATAAATGTAATCTTTCCTTTTTGGAAAAGCATAGGGACATAGTCACATCATTCCTGAAAACAGAATTCAATGTGAGGTCACTACGGTTATAATACCTAGTATTTCTATGAGATTTGAAAATATTTGAGAATGCAAAAAATTTGGCTTATAAATTTGTGAGTTGCCTGAGCTAAGATGAAAGATAACTTCCAGGTAGATGAAATGATGCTCAAGAAAGGGTGGGGGGCGGGCAGGAATTGGAATGAACAATTTATAAACTGATAAACATTTGTTAAGCAGCCACTGTGTGTTCAGCCTAGAAATACTGAGATGAGACAGGAATGGTGGCTCATGCCTGTAATCCCAGCACTTTGGGAGGCCAAAGTGGGCAGATCACAAGGTCAGGAGTTTGAGACCAGCCTGGCCAACATAGTGAAACCCCTTCTCTACTAAAAATACAAAAATTAGCTGGGCATGGTGGTGCATACCTGTAGTCCCAGCTACTCGGGAGGTTGAGGCAGGAGAATCGCTTGAACCCAGGAGGCAGCAGTTGCAGTGAGCCAAGATCGCACCACTGCACTCAAGCGTGGGCAACAGAGCCAGACTCCATCTCAAAAAAAAAAAGAAATACTGAGATGAGTAAAACAAAACTCCCCACCTAAAGTTCTCAAGTAAGTTATAATAGAACATGATGAAAATTACAAGAGAAACACGGAGAAGGCACAGAGTAACCTTATCCAAAAAGGGAGGACTATGTAGTTAAAGTTCCAAGGCAGGTGGTAATTCTGAGCTCAGTCATGAAGAATAAATAGCAGGTCATGAGTTGGGTAAAGGAGGATGTTATAAGAATGGGAACTGTGGGCCAGGGGTGGTGGCTCATGCCTGTAATCCCAGCACTTTGGGAGGCCGAGGCAGGCGGATCACCTGAGGTAGGGAGTTGGAGACCAGCCTGCAACATGGAGAAACCCCGTCTCTACTAAAAATACAAAATTATCTGGTGTGGTGGCATGCACCTGTAATCTCAGCTACTTGGGAGGCTGAGGCAGGAGCATCACTTGAACCTGGGAGGCGGAGGTTGTGGTGAGCTGAGATCGTGCCATTGCACTCCAGCCTGGGCAATGAGAGCAAAACTCAGTCATCATATTTGGAAATAGGGTCTTTGTAGAGGCAATTAGTTAAATTAAAATGAGACCATACTCTAATAATTTAATTATTTTATATTTATTTACTTTTAGATCCAGGGTCTCAGTCTCCCAGGCTGGGGTGCAGTGGTACGATCATAGCTCACAGCAGCCTTGAACTCCTAGGCTCAAGTGATGCTCCTGCCTCAGCCTCCCAAGTAGCTAGGAGTACAGGAAAGGGTCACCATCATATCTAGCTAGTTAAAAAACATTTTTTGTGTGTGTGGAGATGGGCTCTCACTATGTTGCCCAGGCTGGTCTCGAACCACTGGCTTCAAGAGATCCTTCTGCCTTAGCCTCCCAAAGTGCTGGGATTACAGGTATGAGGCACCACACTCAGCCCTATTTCTTATTGTTAATTATTATAGAATATGGGTCAGGCATGGTGGCTCATGCTTATAACCCCAGCACATTGGGAGGCCAAGGTGGAAGGATTGCTTGAAGCCAGAGGTTTGAGACCAGCCTGTGCAACATAGGGGACCCTATCTCTACAAAAAAATGTTTAAAAAAAATTTAAAAAAATTAAAAACCAGAAAACAAGCTTTGGCAAGCATGTAGAGAAATTGGAAAGCTTGTGTTGCTGGTGGGAATGTAAAATGGTGCGACTGCTATGGAAAATAGTATGGCAGTTCCTAAAGAGTTCAACATAAAATAACCATATGATTCAGCAATTCCAGTCCTGGGGGTATACCCCAAAGAACTGAAAATAAGGATTCACACAGGTATTTGTACATCAGTGTTCATAACAGTGTTATTCGCAGTAGCCAAAAGGTAGAAGCAACCCAAGTGTCCATCAACAGATGAATGGACAAACAAAATGTCTGTATCCAGACTGTAGAATGCTATTCTGCAATTAAAAGGAATGTGATTCTGATACATGCCCAAACACGGATGAGCCTCGAAAACATTATGCTATTTGAAATAAGCGGGCATGCGTGGTGGCTCACTCCTGTAATGTCAGCACTTTGGGAGGCCGAGGCGGGCGGATCACCTGAGGTTAGGAGTTCAAGACCAGCCTGGCCAACATGGTGAAACGCCATCTCTACTAAAAATACAAAAATTAGCTGGGCATGGTGGCGGGCGCCTGTAATCCCAGCTATTTGGGAGGTGGAGGCATGAGAATCTCTTGAACCTGGGAGGCGGAGGTTGCAGTGAGCCACCATTGCACTCCAGCCTGGGCAACAAGAGCGAAACTTAAAAAAGAAAGAAAGAAATAAGCTAGACTCCAAAGGACAAGTATTATATGACTCCAGTTATATGAGGTTCCCAGGATGGGCAAATTCATAGAGAAAGAAAGTAGAATAGAGGTTACCAGGGGCTAGGGAATCAGGGCAATAAGATGTTATTGCTTAATGTGTACAGAGTTTCTGTTTGGGGTGATGAAAAGGTTTTGGAGACAGTGGTGATAGTTGCACAACTTTGGGAATGTAATCAGTGCCACTGTAGTCTACATTTAAAAATGGTCAAAATGGCAAACTTTTAAATACATATTTTACCACTATAAGTATAATGAGGTTGGCAGGGTGTGGTGGCTTACCCCTGTAATCTCAGCATTTGTGGGAGGCCAAGGTAAAAAGACTGCTTGATGTCAGTAGTTCAGGACCAGCCTGGGCAACATAACAAGCCTCATCTCTACTAAAAAAAAAAAAAAGAAAACAGAAAAAAAAAAACTAGCCACATGTGGTGGTGCATACCTATATTCCTAGCTACTGGGGAGACTGAGGTGGGAGGATGGCTTGAGCCTGGGAAGTTAAGACTGCAGTGAGCTATGATCTTGCCACTACATTCCAGTGTGAGTGACAGAAAAATACCCTGTCTCAAAAAAATAAATAAAAAGAAAAAAGAAAAATATAAAAATAAAATAAAGGCCAGGTGCAATGGCTCATGCCTGTAATCACAGTACTTTGGGAGGCCGAGGCGGACGGATCACCTAAGGTTAGGAGTTGGAGACCAGCCTGACCAACATGGAGAAACCCCATCTCTACTAAAAATATAAAATTAACCAGGCGTGGTGGCATGTGCCTGTAATTCCAGCTACTAGGGAGGCTGAGGCAGGAGAATCGCTTGAACCCGGAGGTGGAGGTTGTGGTGAGCCGAGATTGCGCCATTGCACTCCAGCCTGGGCAACAAGCGCGTAACTCCGTCTCAAATAAATAAATAAATAATAAAAACAATGAGGTCATATTGACTTAGAATGGGCCATAAATTCAATCACTTGTGTCCTTAGAAGAAAAGACACAGAGGCAAAGAGAAACACATAGAGAGGAGAATGCCTCATGAAAATGGAGACCGAGATTGGTGCAATGTGTCCACAAGCCAGGGAATGCCAATGTGGCCAGCAACCATCAGAAGCTGGGAGAGAGGCATGGAACAGAGTCCTCGGAGCCTCCAGAAGGAACCAACCCTGCTGATACCTTGACTGAAAACTTCCAGCCTCCAGAACTGTGACAGAATTAATTTCTGTTATTTAAGGCCATTCAGTTTGTGGTAATTTGTTACATCAGCCCTGAATAGCGAATACAGATAACCCAGGTTTAAATCCTAGTTCTGCCACTTATGAGCATGGGTATATAACTACTTTCTAGAGCCCCGGTTTCCTCATCTGTTAAAATAACCTCATGTGGTTATTAAGAAGATCAAATGAGATACAAACATAAATTCTTAACAGTGCTGGCATGTTAATTGTTCAATAAATATGAGTTATTTACAACAATTGTGATAGCAATGAGTAACACAGAGAAATGAGAATTGACTTAGCAGAGGCTGGCTCGGCAAGCCTCTGTGCCAACAAAATTTATTTGGAAATCAAAAGTATTTACTTCAGACTGGGCGCAGTGGCTCACACCTGTAATCCCTGCACTTTGGGCAGATCACTTGAGGTCAGGAGTTCGAAACCAGCCTGGCCAACATGGTGAAACCCCATCTCTACTATGGGAGGAGACCACCCCTCATATTGTCTGCATATGCTCAGTTTCTGCCTCCAAAGAAAGAAGAAGTAAAAACTATAAGGCAGAAATGAAGTCCACAGGCAGGCAGCCTGGTGCCACACTCTGGGCCTGGTAGTTAAAGATCGACCCCTGACCTAATTGGTTATGTTATCTATAGATTACAGGCATTGTATAGAAAAGCACTGTGAAAATCCCTGTCCTGTTCTGTTCCATTCTAATTACCAGTGCATGCAGCCCCTAGTCATGTACCCCCTGCTTGCTCAACCGATCACAACCCTCTCATGCGGACCCCCTTAGAGTTGTGAGCCCTTAAAAGGGACAGGAATTGCTCACTTGGGGAGCTCGGTTTTTGGAGACGTGAGTCCTGCTGAAGCTCCTGGCTGAATAAAGCCCTTCCTTCTTTAACTCGGTGTCTGAGGGGTTTTGTCTGCGGCTTGTCCTGCTACACTACTAAAAACACACAAAAAATTAGCTGGGTATGGTGGCATGCACCTGTAATCCCAGCTACTCGGGAGGCTGAGGCAGGAGAATTGCTTAAACCCGGGAGGCTGAGGTTGCAGTGAACCCAGATCTTGCCACTTCAATTCAGCCTGGGTGATGGAGCGAGACTCCATCTCAAAAAAAAAAAAAAAAGAAAAGAAAAGAAAAAAGAAAGAAAGAAAGAAAAAAAGAATTTACTTCAAGGAAAATTTACTTTCCCATTCTCATTATGGAAAAAATTGTGGAGGAAATATGTGTTATTTGAGCTAGCATCACTGAAATGGATATGAACGTTGGATGATTTCTCAGGCTCTGAGAAGTTTAGAGAAATTGAGAAGCTCATCAACCTCCCCCTTTCTCTTGATAAAAGAAAAACTTCAGCCAAATTAAATTTAAAGGAATTTAATTGAGCAATGAATGATTTGTCAATCAGGCAGCCTTCCCAGCCAGAATAGGCTCAGAGACTCCAGTGCAACCACATGGTGGAAGATGATTTATGGACAGGAAAAGGATAGTGACGTACAGAAAATGGAAGTGAGGTACAGAAACAGCTGGATTGCATTATTTGAACATGGTTGGAACAGTTGGTTACATTTGATTGGCCAAAACTTGATGATTGTCACAAGTGCAGGCTATAGTCTGTTTACACCTCCACTTGTTATACTATAGTTCACGATGTACAGAAAAGCCTTTAGGTCGAACTTAAAATATTTAGGAGGCAGCTTTCGGCTCAACTTGATTTAACACTCTGAAATACCTACCTGTAAGCCCACTCGGGCTGTTACACTTAGAAGAGAGTCCCGTTTTTACATTCTAAGGGTGTTCTTTCTGCCCAGCAGCATATGGGGAAGGAACGTACCTCAGCTGCACAGGTTCAAGCTGCCCAGAGCTCTATGCAAATTCGAGACCCTGCTGGGATACTCACAAAGCCAGAATCGCTTGCTGCGGGACTAAAGAGGGAGTGTATTTGATTTTTTCTTTTTTTGGTGATAAATGGGGAAAAACAATGCATTTTTTTCAAAAAGCAGTCCAATACCCTGATGTACTATAAAATGGAGTTTAATCCATAGGAGAGTGGGAGGCACCAGGAATGGACTGGGTGGGGTAGCAATAGCTGTTGTCTATCATCTATGGTTAGATTAGCTGTTATCTCTATCAACACTTTCATTGTCATCACCAGCATTAACATGCCCACCTCTTACAGGGGCTGTGTTGGACTGGTTAAATGTCCATGCTTCTTGGTGCTTGCAACAATTTACACAGATGAATTAACAGGTCTGTCTAGGCTGAGTTTGTATTCTTAGTGCAGACAGCCCTCCACATCCTCAGATTCTGCATCTGAGGATTCAACCAACCACAAATCAAAAACATTTGGAAAACACAGCAATAAAAAATAACAATACAACAATAGGACCTAAAACAAATTTTAAAAACAATACAGTCTAACAACAATTTACATAGCATTTATATTCTATTTGGTATAGGTATTTTTGAGAGCAAGTTGAGTCCACCACAACGCCAGGAGGCTGAGCCCCCTAAGCCCTGGTCTTCTGGTGACCCACCAAATTCTGCTTACCTAGCACCCTGCTGCCTCCTCCACGTGGGCCCATTGCCTGCACTGAACTCTCCAGGATTCTCCAGACTAACATTCTCTACCTCATCATTTAGCACGCTATTGGATATTGTGTGTTGAATTGCTTGCCAGCTGTTCCACAGAGATCAGCCTCATCCACCTGTATTCTTTTTCCTTTCATTGTTCTCCGGATAAAACACAAACTCCTTACTATGCTCACCAGGCCCCATCCTCTCACTCCGGCTCCCTCTGGCCGCGGCACCCCTTGCCCTGCATTCCAGACATATGGCCGTCTTTTAGTTCCACTTGGCCTTTCTTACTCAAACTTTATCTCTTAATTTAAAGGTTATTTGTTTCGGGAAGCATTCCCTGAATCCCTCTGGTAGGATGTCTGCCTATTCCTTCTTGAAACAATAGTGGTAAAAAACACATAACATAAAATTTACCGTCTTAACTATTTTTATTTATTTATTTATTTTTGAGACAGAGTCTCACTGTCACCCAGGCTGGAGTGCAATGGTGCGATCTTGGCTCACTGCAACCTCCGCCTCCTGGGTTCAAGTGATTCTCCTGCCTCAGCCTCCCAAGTAGCTGGGATTGCAGGCTCGTGCCACCACGCCCAGCTACTTTTTTGTATTTTGGTAGAGACATGGTTTCACCATGTTGACCAGGCTGGTCTCCAACTCCTGACCTTAAGTGATCCACCCGTCTCGGCCTCCCAAAGTGCTGGGATTACAGGCGTGAGCCACCAAGCCCGGCCTAACTTTTTTTAAATGTGTAGTTCAGTAGTGTTAAGTACATTCACATTGCTATGCAACCAATCTCCACAACTCTTTTCATCTTGGAAAACTGAAACTCTATACCACTAAACAACAAATCTCCAGTCACCCTTTCCCCAGCCCCTGGCAATCACCATTCTACTTTCTGGAACTTGACTATTCTAATTACCTCTTATAAGTAGAATCATAACATAGTTGTCTTTTTGTGGCTGGATTATTTTATTTAGCATAATGTCCTGAAGATTCACCCACGTCGTAGCGTGTAACAGAATTTCCTTCCTTTTTAAGGCGGAATAATATTCCATTGTATGTATAGACCACGTGTAGTTTATCCATTCATCTGTCCATGGACACTTGGGTTGCTCCCACCTTTTGGCTGTTGTGAAAAATGCTGTTGAACATCGGTGTACAGCTGGGTGCAGTGGCTCACGTCTGTAATCCCAGCACTTTGGGAAGCCGAGGCAGGCGGATCACCTGAGGTCAGGAGTTCGAGACCACCTGGGCCAACATAGCAAAACCCTATCTCGACTAAAAATACAAAAATTATCGGGGCATGGTGGTATGTGCCTGTAATCCCAGCTACTCGGGGGGCTGAGGCAGGAGAATCGCTTGAACCCAGGAGGTGGAGGTTGTAGTGAGCCAATATCATGCCGTTGCACTCCAGCCTGGGCAACAGAGTGAGACCGTGTCTCAAAACAAAAAGAAGAAGAAGAAGAAAAAAAAAGAACATGGGTGTACAGATATCTCTTTGAGACACTGCTTTTAATTCTTTTGGGTATAAGAGGTGAGCCCTTTGGGAGGTGGTTAGGCTATGAGGACTCTGCTTTCATGGATAGGATTAGTACCTTTATAAAAGGGCTTGAGGGACCAAGTTCATCCCTTTTGTTCTTCTGTCTTTTCTGCCATGTGTGGACACAGCATTTGTTCCATTTCCCCTTCTGCTATGTGAGGATGCAGCAGCAAAGTGCCATCTTGGAAGCATAGAGTGAGCCTTCATCAAATCTGCTGGTGCTGTGATCTTGAACCTCCCAGCCACTGGATCTGTAAGAAATACATTTCTGTTGTTTATAAATTACCTAGTCTAGGTATTTTGTTATAGCAGCAGGATCAGATTAAGATAGAGGATATTTTATTGCAGTTAAGTCCCAGGCACAGATAGCTTTTTTCTTTTTCTTTATTTTTTCTCCAGAGTCTTGCTGTGTTGCCCAGGCTGGAGTGCAATGGCATGATCTCAGCTCACTGCAACTTCTGCCTCCTGGGTTCAAGCGATTCTTCTGCCTCAGCCTCCTGAGTAGCTGGGATTACAGGCACATGCCAGCACGTCCAGCTAATTTTTTTTCTTTTCTTTTTTTTTTTTTTTTTTTTTGAGATGGAGTTTCACTCTTGTTGCCCAGGCTGGAGTACAATGGTGCGATCTCGGCTCTCCACAACCTCCGCCTCCCAGGTTCAAGCTATTTGCCTGCCTCAGCCTCCCAAGTAGCTGGGATTACAGGCATGCGCCACCACGTCTGGCCAATTTTGTATTTTTAGTAGAGAAGGGGTTTCTCCATGTTGGTCAGGCTGGTCTTGAACTCCTGACCTCAGGTGATCTGCCAGCCTCGGCCTCCCAAAGTGCTGGGATTACAGGCATGAATCACTGCGCCTGGCCTAATTTTTTGTATTTTTAGTAGAGACGGGGTTTCACCATGTTGGCCAGGCTGGTATTGAACTCCTGACCTCTTGATCCTCCCGCCTCGATCTCCCAAAGTGCTGGGATTACAGGCTTGAGCCACTGTGTCCGGCTCACAGATAGCTTTTTAATCAGCAATGTACACTTGGTCAATGTTAGCCTCCTGGACCATGTATCAAATTTTTTTTTTCTTTTTTGAGGCAGATTTTCACTCTCTAGCCAGGCTGGAGCGCAGTGGCATGATCTTGGCTCACTGCAACTCTGCCTCTTGGATTCAAGCGATTCTCCCGCCTCAGCCTCTTGAGTAGCTGGGACCACAGGCATGCGCCACCATGCCCCACTAATGTTTTGTATTTTAGTAGAGACGGGGTTTCACCATGTTGGCCAGAATGGTCTCGATCTCCTGACCTCGTGATCTGCCCACCCCTGCTTCCCAAAGTGCTGGGATTACAGACGTGAGCCACTGCGCCCGGCCAATGTATCTAAATATTTAGAAGTTGCAAACTGCTTAATAATTTTTTACCCTCTACCTTGTCAAATATATTGTCATTAACAAATCTAAAAATCTGTGTAAAGCTGTGGTTTTTATATGACTAAAAGTTGGCACTATATCAAAGTCAACTGAATTGAATTATTATTGCCATGACAGAGTGTTCTTCTAATGGGCATGAGGTGTTTGGATCAGCAATAAAGATGTACACGGCCGGGCGCGGTGGCTCACGGCTGTAACCCCAGCACTTTGGGAGGCCGAGGTGGGCGGATCACGAGGTCAGGAGATGGAGACCATCCTGGCTAACATGGTGAAACCCCGTCTCTACTAAAAATACAAAAAAAATTAGCCGGGCGTGGTGGCGAGTGCCTGTAGTCCAGCTACTCCGGAGGCTGAAGCAGGAGAATGGCGTAAACACAGTAGGCGGAGCTTGCAGTGAGCCGAAATCGCGCTGCTACACTCCAGCCTGGGTGACACAGCGAGACTGTCTCAAAAAAAAAAAAAAAAAAAGATGTACATAATTCATCGGCGTTATTAAGATATAATTGACAAATAAAAAATTGTATATATTTAGGGTATGCAATGTGATGTTTTGATATATGTACACATTGTCAGATGATTAAATTAAGCATAACATATTGATCGCCTTGGTACTTATAATTTTTTTGGAGTGAGAACATTTAAGACCTCTCTTAGTAATTTTTAAGTATATAATGTGTTATTATTAACTATAGTCATCATGTTGTACCATAATCTCGATAACTTATTCTTCCTGTCTAATTGAAACTTTGACCACTTTGACTAACATCTCTTAATTCCTCTCTTACCCCTCAATCTGCTAGCAATCTCCCTCAATCTCCTAGCAACCGATATATTCCATAACATTTATTTTTCTTATTTTTGTTTCATCAGAATCATTATTTTGTTATATTCATAATTTATACATAATTGTGCTTGATGGATTTTATACATAATTGTGCTTGAGTGATCTTTAACAATTTTTTTTAGCGATGGGGTCTCACTCTCTATGTTGCTCAGGCTGGCATTAGACTCCTGGGCTCAAGTGATCCTCCTACCTCAGCCTCCCTAGCAGGTGGGACTACAGGTGTTTGCCGTCACACTCAGCTGATTTTTAACAAATTGAGTGTACTTTAATTACAAAATCTAGTGAAAGTACAGTTGACCCTTGAATCACATGGGTTTGAACTGCATAGATCCACTTATATGTGGATTTTCTCCCACCCTGTGCCACCCATGAGAAAGCAAGACCAACCCTTCCTCTTATTCCTCCTCCTCCTCCTCAGCCTACTCAATGTGAAGATGATGATGAAGACCTTTATGATGATCCACTTTCACTTAATGAGTAGTAGTTCCCTCTAGCTGGGACTTCCAGCCCACACTTCTGAGTCTGCTTCTCCAAGGCTCTGATATGAGTTTATGCCAATGGCAATTGCTTTTCTAATTAGCATATTTTCTCTTACTATGATTTTCTTAATAACATTTTCTTTTCTCTAGCTTACTGTATTGCAGGAATATAGTATATAATACATATATAAAATATGTGTTAATTGACTGTTTATGTTATTGTTAAGGCCTCCAGTCAACGGCAAGCTATTAGGAGTTAAATTTGTGGGGAGTCAAAAGTTTTACATGGATTTTCAACTGCATGAGCAGTTGGTACTCCTAACTTCTGCATTGTTCAAGGGTCAGCTGTAAATGTTAAAAAGTGAAAAATCAAAATTATTTTTCACACGTTTTCTGATTTTTTTCTAAAAATACAAAATTTTCAGAAGCAAAAGGTAAAATACAAGTTATAATTAAAATGTCTAAAGATTTAAAAATAAAAATAATTTAGGCTGGGTGTGGTGGCTCACGTCTGTAATCCCAGCACTTTGGGAGGCCGAGGAGGGTGGATCACCTGGGGTCAGGAGTTCGAGACCAGCCTGGCCAACATGGTGAAACTCCCTTTCTACTAAAAATACAAAAATAAGCCAGGCATGGTGGCATGCACCTGTAGTCCCAACTACTCAGGAGGCTGAGGCATGAGAATCTTGAACCCAGGGGGCAAGTTGCAGTGAGCCAAGATTGTGCCACTGCACTCCAGCCTGGGTGACAGAGAGATACTCTGTCTCAAAATAAATAAATAAAAAAATAATAATTTAAATAGAGACAATATTTTTAATTTCTTTGTTTAGAAATTTAATCGCATCTTACTCAATGTTTTTATAAAAAATAAAACTATTTGCCATTCTAGCATTCTATGTCCATCCAGTTGCCAATATTAAAGAACTAGTATCACTGAATTAGTATCATGGTATTTATACTCCTACAAATACACGTTTGTAAATTTAGAGTGATGTGAGTTGTTTAATATTGTAGAATTTTTCTCGGCTGTGATGTGCAACATTTGGAAAACCATGCTAATTTATGAGTAGCTTTGGAATCACTAACTGGAATACAGAGAGAAGCAAGAAATGATGCTTTGTTATGCAAGAATCTATGGCATTTATGCAGCCTGAGAGGGAGTTTTTGACAAATAATTTGGAATTTTACCTTAACTAAAAGCTTCTGCTTTTCAAGTCTTCTCAGCACTTTGAAGGAGGATCTGTTGCAGATGTTGGCAGTGACAAAATTTGTAGATGTTGATGGTGCTGGGATGCAGTTGTCCTATGAGGGAATAAGGCAGGATAACGGGGAAACACATCCCTGCGGCCTGAGTGAGGTCATTCTGAATGCTGTGTGAGACTGTCTAATACGTGGGCTAGGCAGAACCCTCTAGCTGGGACTTCCAGCCCACACTTCTGAGTCTGCTTCTCCAAGGCTGTGGTATGAGTTTATGCCAATGGCAATTGCTTTTCTAATTAGCATAGTGAATGTTGGAGATGGTGTTCTATTGCTGAAATCAGTGGCTTGTTGTTAGTTTGATGGATTCTAGAAATGGGCTCCCGGTGAAATTGTAGGTACTCAGCATTTGTGTGTTGGTTAGAATATTTTAAAGACTTCCTAACTTACATGAACAGAGAGTAAGAATGTAGTGAGTTTATAGCCTATACACATGGGAGGGGTTCCTGAGGCTTGATTCTGAAGGGGCCCAAAATATGCTACACCAACATATGCTACTTTGGTATATTGACGATCTTGAGCTGAAGACAAGTGAGAAACAGCAGACACAGGAAGAGCTCTCTGCCCTCCCCATATCTGCCTAAAAGCAGGGCATCTTTCTCAAGAGAAAGTGCTTTCCTTGTACCAGAAAAAGGAGCACAACTCTTATCATCAGCAATGGAGAGTTGACAACAAGACAAATCTACATAAACATACTTTACTAAAATAATCTTTATCTTCCATTAGTTTCCTCTATATATTTCCTAGTCACTTTCCCACAACTTATCATCCCTAGTAGCCCAAATCCTTTTTCCTTTGTCTAGTCACTTCTCCAGAATTTATCACCCTTTGCTAGAATGGTATATATGACCCTGTGTGTAAATGCTTCTTTGGATTTCTACTTTTTTTCTGTGAAACCCCTGTGCAGTAACCATAACATCAATAAAAATCCTGTCTTTTCTTCTGTTAACCTGTCTTTTGTCAGTTTAACTCACAGGCCCCAGTCACTGAACCAAAGAGGATAGAGGGAAAAATTTTTTCTCCTACATGACTTTTTCTTAATTAAAAATTTTAATTTTAATGGCCCAAATAAATTATTTGAAACTTATAGTCATCATTCTTTTTTTTTTTTTTTTTTTTTGAGATGGAGTTTCACTCTTGTTGCCCAGGCTGGAGTGCAATGGCGTGATCTTGGCTCACCACAACCTCTGCCTCCCAGGTTCAAGTGATTCTCCTGCCTCAGCCTCCCGAGTAGCTGGGATTACAGGCATGCGCCACTATGCCTGGCTAATTTTTGTATTATTAATAGAGACGGGGTTTCACTGTGTTGGCCAGGCTGGTCTTGAACTCCTGACCTCGTGATCCACCCACCTCAGCCTCCCAAAGTGCTGGGATTACAGGCATGAGCCACCATGCCCGGCCACTTATAGTCATCATTCTATGGAGAATTCCATATGTAAAATTTTATAAAGACGGATTAGACATGTGATGACCTCCAGTGACTAACAGGGAGTCTGCGGAACCCACAGCATTAGCTAGCAGGCAGTGATTGAAATTTTCAAAGGCTTTGGCAATGAGAGTCAAGTGGACAGTAATCCAGGCTGGCTCTTGTGCATTTTAGTGTGTCTGAAGCTTGATATCCTGCACTGTTTTTAAGCATTCCAGTATTGACAAAGATTCTACTTTACCATGGCCTAGGCAACCAACGGCACTGACAACTGATGGCACTGTGCCCAAAGCTTGCAATGCTGCCTGGGGTTATTTTCACTCCCAGTGCTGTAGGCTCACTTGCTGGGCCTCCAGCTCCTGCAGCGACAGGACTGTTCCTACGTCTTGTTCATGTGAGCATCCCTAAGCCCTAGTCCAGTGCTTGGCACACAACAGGCACCCAGTTAGGATTTTTAATGTTGCAATTCAGCAAATTTGACTTTTACTCCCTTCCACCAAGCAGCTCTCTCACACCTGCCTGCTTTTCTCGTAAAGGAGCAAGCTCCACCCTGCCTCCCTCACCCTCACTCCCAAAGCCGCCCCATTGCCCTAGTTCTCTCCAAGACCCTTGGAACAGATCCCATTCAAACTACTTACTTTTCTCTACTCCCTAATAGTTAAAACTTCCACCTTCTGGGTGGAGCTGAATTTAGCTAGGAAGATAGCAACCTGATAAAAAATAAGTCACTCTAAAACTTTACGGTTCTGTGTGAGTATTTGCATTTAAAAAGTATTTGGAAATACTTTGCTAGATAGGCCCTGGGTAAGAGGGATTTTCGAGCCTGAGGGACTTCCTCCTGCACCTTATTTAACCCAGGCTGTTGGGATTGTAAATGAATCCACCCAAATCTCCAGCTGTACTCAAGGCATGGTAGTGCATGGACAGCACCTGCCTTGCTGGGTCCACCTCAGGCTACTGGAACCCACTTTACTGGAGGAGAAACTGTATTTACCTTCAAGTTTGAGACCACTGAGTCTCCATCCTGTCTTCCCAGGGGCATATAAGGATGCACTCCTACAGGTGAAAACAGTGGGTGTCTTGGTTCCTCATCTGGGAGAACTCTATGATCCTTGCCCTAGGGTTACATACTTTATCAGTTGTTTTCAATTTTTATTTTGACAGTGTTTTGCTCTGTCACTCAGGCTGGAGTGCACTTGTGTGCATGTAGCTTACTGTAACCTCGAACTCCTAGGCTCAAGCCATCCTCCCACGTGAGCCTCTGGGGTAGCTGGGACTACATGTGTGCCCCCACACTCGCTAGTTTTAAATTTTCTTGTAGAGGTGGAGCTTTGCTATTGTTACCAGAAAGGGGTCCTGATCCAGACCCCAACAGAGGGTTTATGGATCTTGTGCAAGAAGGAATTTGGGGAAAGACCATGCAGTAAAGTGAAAGCAAGTTTATTAAAGAAGTAGAGAAACAAAAGAAGGACTACTCCCCAGACAGAGCAGTGGTATGGGTTGCTCAACTGTGTATACTTATGGTTATTTCTTGATTATATGCTAAACAATAGGTGGATTAATAATGAGATTTCCGGGAAAGGGGTGGGCAAGTCCTGGAACTAAGGGTTCCTCCCTCTTTTAAACCATATAGGGTAATTTCCAGACATTGCCATGGCATTTGTAAACTGTCATGGTGTTGGTGGGAGTGTCTTTTAGCATGCTAATGCATTATAATTAGCACGTAATGAGCAGTGAGGACAACCAGAGATCACTTTTGTTGCCATTTTTGTTTTGGTGAGGTTGGCGGTTTTCTTTACTGCATCCTTTTTTTATCATCAAGATCTTAATAAAATTTAGATTTTTAAAATTTTTAATAAAATTTTAAGGCTGAGGTGGGCAGATCATGAGGTTAGGAGTTCAAGACCAGCCTGGCCAATATGGTTAAACCCCGTCTCTACTAAAAACACAAAAATTAGCCAGGCGTGGTGGTCCTTGCCTGTAATCCCAGCTACTTGGGAGGCTGAGACAGAAGAATCGCTTGAACTCAGGAGGCAGAGATTGCAGTGAGCCGAGATCGTGCCACTGCACTCCAGCCTGGGCGACAAAGCGAGACTCCGTCTCAAAAAAAAAAAAAAAAAAAAAAAAAAAATTTAAAACTAGCTGAGTGTTTTACATTTTTTTTTTAATTAAAAAAAGATGTAAACTCCTGGGCTCAAGTCTGAGCAACAGAGCAAGACCCTCTAATAAACTCGGTATCCTGTGATACCAGTCCTGATGACCTCCTATCTCACCCTGTGACTAAGAATGCCTATACTCCTGGAAATGCAGCCCACTATGTCTCAGCCTTATTTTACCCAGTCCCATTCAACATGGAGTCAGCGAATGGCTCTGACACTATGTTTCCTAGGCTGATCTTGAACTCCTGGCCTAAAGTGAGCCTCCCACCTTGACCTCCCAAAGTGCTGGGATTACAGGCGTGAACCACTGTACCTGGCCTCGAAATTTCAAATTTTTACTGTGCACTAGCCTCATTAGAGGGCACTAGTTAAAAATGCAGATCCCTCTGAGAGTCTGACTCAGTAGGTCTGGGATAAGGCCCAGGAATTTGCAATTTTAACAGGTGACTCAGGTGACTCCTAGGAAGGTGGTTCTAGTTTCACACTCTTGAGGAATCTAGTCCTTAATCTGGTCCAGCCAGGCAGGGTGATTCGCGAGGACTGCAGAGTATGCCACACTGAAGCCTGCCTGAGGAAATGCTGGGACTAGCCTGGAGCTTCCCTTGAAAGCCCTAAATTTATAGTCTAAAGTCCTTGTTATTTACAGACTGGATCTTCTGCTTGTTGTCAGCTAAGGAAATATGAGAACTTCACATCTCAGGGTTGGTTGAAGGCAAGTAATTGGAAGTTATGTTTACCACCTGGGTATCTGTTTTACTCTCTGCGAAAGAAATGCGATTTTTTCCCCCACTGCCTGGCCTCTGTTTCTCCGTGGCTTTCCCTCCTGCCCCTGGGACCCACCCTTGGGCTGTTCACACATTTGGGAGCCTGGGGAATGGCTTCTGACTACAGCAGGTGAAAGCTTTGCAGGTGGTTGATAGGGAAGGAGATGGAGTTGCATCACTTTCTTGGTCTCTTCTGAGTTATTACGGAAAATGAAATCGTTGGCTGTGGAAAATTAATTGAATATGATGAGCTCAGAACTGCTAAGAAAATACCTGTCCCGAGATTTTCTGGAAAGGAATGCTGTAGATTGTATTTCCAATTTGCCATTCTTTCCCTAGGGTTTTGGCCAGTAGGACTGCTGAGACAAAGGGTAAATGTGGTGACACATTAGATGACGCTAGCGTACATATATTTGCAGAGAGCACAGATAGACAACACGTGCCATTTGTTGGCTGTTCCTGAGTGTGTTTAAATGAAGAATCAATGTGTCAGGATTGTTCACGCTGCAATTCTGAAGACTGTGATTGTTTCTTAGGCTTTGGGTGTCTTTCCTAACAAGACTGTTGAATATTCCAGAATGTGTGTTCTATTAGGAATGTGATAATTGCAACCATGCGTGATGTGGCAGTTCTTCCACCTGATGAGAGGACCTGGGAGAACAAAGACAGCTAGGAAGTTCATGTGTATTTATTGTACGAATTAATACAAACTAATTGTATTAATTGTTGCTTACTAATTAAGCAAATTCCTAACATTCTGTCTCACCCACCACTGGGCTGAGATGTAGTCATCTGTGCCTCTTGATGTTTGTCCTGTGTGTCTTTTTCTCAGCGAGAAAGGCAGTTACTGTTCTATGAAAATGTCTAAAATGGTCACATTTTAGATGTCCTCATACAGCAGGGGAAATCTCATTTGTTTGAACACCTCTGCCCAGTCCTTCCTTGTAAGCCCCAAATGGTGCCTTGGCCTTCCCCTTGATGGATTCATTGTGTTGATTTAAGCCAATGTGGCAGAAAATCTGATGTCATCTGCAGCTGCTACACTGAGATTCAAAGAAGCAGCCATTAACCCTTACAAAGATCCACATGACGGCACTATGGCCTTTCCAATATTCTGTCTGTCAATAACCGTCGTGTGAGTCAGATTTCTGCATTGTCTTTAACATTCATTGGGCATTGGCAAAGGAGCTTTTAGCTCTTGCATACGTTTAATAGATACACATTTATTGAAGCCCTGCAATGTGCCAGGCAAGTATGTAAACTCAGCTGTGTCTGTAGTTTCCCTCATCTCTAGGTGCCTTAGGAATCTCCCAGGCTTTAGGAAACCTTGGTCCATGAGCACCGGGGAAGGAATTTCGCTTTTAGGAAAGGCATTGGCAACCCTTGATGTTGCCCCTGCCGCGAAGCTCTCTTTCACACTCCCGGCCGAGAGCCCTCAGAGGATGCGAGGAGGAGGATTTTGGCATGGACAGTGATGCCATGGGGCAGTTGCTGTGGTAACAGGAGTCTCTCATGCTGTTGGAGCAGTGTCTGGGAGTCCTTGGGACTTTTTTTTTTTTTTTTTCGAGACGGAGTCTTGCTCTGTAGCCCAGGCTGGAGTGCAGTGGCGTATCTCGGCTCACTGCAAGCTCCGCCTCCCGAGTTCATGCCATTCTTCTGCCTCAGCCTCCCGAGTAGCTGAGACTACAGGCGCCCGCCACCACACCTGGCTAATTTTTTGTAATTTTTAGTAGAGACGGGGTTTCACCATGTTAGCCAGGATGGTCTCTATCTCCTGACCTTGTGATCCGCCTGCCTCGGCCTCCCAAATTGGTTTTTTTTTTTTTTGAGACGAAGTCTCGCTCTGTTGCCCAGGCTGGAGTGCAGTGGTGCGATCTAGGCTCACTGCAAGCTCCGCCTCGCCGGTTCACGCCATTCTCCTGCCTCAGCCTCCCAAGTAGCTGGGACTACAGGTGCCCGCCACCACGCCTGGCTAACTTTTTGTATTATTAGTGGAGACGGGGTTTCACCGTGTTAGCCAGGATGGTCTCGATCTCCTGACCTTGTAATCTGCCCGCCTCGGCCTCCCAAAGTGCTGGGATTACAGGCGTGAGCCACCATGCCCGGCCGGGACTCATTTTTAGAGGTCAGGAGGAGGCCCCCAAGCCTGATCTCTTATACGGAAGTTTTTGGATCCCCTCAATGGCTACTTTTTTTTTTTTTCATACGAAAGACAATTCTGAAATTTATTTCTATTTTAGGAATTAACATTTTATTGGATGGATGTGGTGGCTCGTGCCTGTAATCCCAGCACTTTGGGAGGCCAAGGTGGGTGGATCGCCTGAGGTCAGGAGTTTGAGACCAGCCTGGGCGACACAGAAGACCTTGTCTCTAAAAAAATAAAATAAAATAAAAAATTAAAAAAACTTAGGTGGAGTATTTCAGGTTTTTTTTTTTTTTTTTTCTGAGACAGAGTCTTGCTTTGTCACCCAGGCCAGGTTGCAGTGATGTGATCTCAGCTCACTGCAACCTCCACCTCCTGGGTTTAAGCGATTCTTTTTCCTCAGCCTCCCGAGTGGCAGGGATTACCGGCACGTGCCACCACGCCTAGATAATTTTTTGTAGTTTTAGTAGAGATGGGGTTTCACCATGTTAGCCAGGATGGTCTCGATCTCCTGACCTCGTGATCCGCCCGCCTCTGCCCTCTAAACTGCTGGGATTACAGGCGTGAGCCACTGCGCCTTGCCTCAGTTCTTTAAAAATTTGCCTAAAGAAAAGATTTAGTAGGGCATAGTGGTGCTTGCTTGTAGTCCTAACTACTCAGGATGTTAAGGTGAGAAGATCCTTGAGCCTTGGGAAGTTAAGGATACAGTCAGTTAGTACTGCACCCCTGCGCTCCTGCCTGGGAGACAGATACCCTGTCTCTAGAAAAAAAATTATTAAAAAAAAAAACACGAAGAAACCCCAAACCATTTTATTGACTGAAGTTACAAATTCAAACATCTAGATCCTTCTTAAGTTTTAAGTTCAATTTAAGAATCCTATTCTAGCTATCATACTAGCATGTTTTAACAATCATGTTTAAAGGGCCTTTGAATTATGTTTGTTCCAATTCATAAACTTAGTTAATTGAACTCCTTTATGTATTTTAAACTGCACTTATAAATTTAACACATTATATTTCCTTTTTCAGTACCTAAATGATCTGACAAAACTTTTTAAGCATTTAAGTAGTTTTTATAAATGTAATAAACATATAAATATGGTGGACCTTAAGTGCTTTTAAATGTTTCAGCAGTATATAAGCTTATATATAATAGTATATAAGCACTTAACATTATAAGCCTAAATCACTTATCAACTACACATTCTAAACTGGAATTATAAAGCTGAACTGTTATTCTAATTGTCTATATTATCTTAAACATTGAAAAATTTTAAAACACCAAATATATCAGCTGAGTTCCTAACACAAAAATATTTGCCTTTTTAATTTTTTTTAGACAGAGTCTTGCTCTGTTGCCCAGGCTGGGGGGCAGTGGCAAAATCTTGGCTCACTACGACCTCTGCCTCCCGGGTTCAAGCAATTCTCCTGCCTCAGCTTCCCGAATAGCTGGGATTACAGGCACACCACCACGCCTGGCTAATTTTGTATTTTTAGTAGAGATGGGGTTTCACCATGTTGGCCAGGCTCGTCTCAAACTCCTGACCTCAAGTGATCCACCAGCCTTGGCCTCCTAGACTGCTGGGATTACCGGCATGAGCCACGGCGCCCGGCCGCAGTTTTTATACTAGATTCTAAATCTTCCTGGGATTGCAAGGTGTTGACCCGTTAAACAAACTGTTGTGTGCTTCAGGCAAGTTTGGGAAAATGTTCTCAGACTTGACTGATGAAGGTGGGAGAGTTCAGCGGGCATCCTGCAAGCATTTCTGTTGTACATCCTGATGGGGCACGTGGAGCCCTAGGAACGGTGCATGGCAGGGACCCTGACTCAAGGTGCTCCCACATGGTAGACATCCAGGGTCTACTTGAAGAAGCCTGACATGTCCACTGAGGTCAATTGATTGGATTTTGTATTTCTTTGGCTCCTAAGGTGATAGAAATGCTTTTTTTTTTTTTTTTTTTTTTTTTTTTTTTGTGGTGAGACAGAGATTTACTCTTGTTGCCCAGGCTGGAGTGCAATGGCACGATCTTGGCCCACCGCCTCCTCCGCCTCCCAGGTTCAAGCGATTCTCCTGCTTCAGCCTCCCGAGTAGCTGAGATTACAGACATGCGCCACAACACCCAGCTAATTTTGTATTTTTAGTAGAGACGGGGTTTCATCGTGTTGCCCAGGCAGATCTCGAACTCCTGACCTTAGGTGATCTGCCCACCTCGGCCTCCCAAAGTGCGGGGAATATAGGTGTGAGCCACTGCGCCTGCCTAGAAATGTCTTTTGCATGTAATTCCAAAGGACATTTGAACTGAACTTAAACCTGCATCCTTTTTCACAGAATGTTTCTCTCTTAGAACCATGAAACTCTTACAAGTATTAAAATCTGACTTCTTTCTGCAAATCTCTTTGCTTTGCCTTATTATTTGACTGATGTAGGGGCCAAGGAAAAGCTTCGCATCTGTTCTCTGAAGGTTCATTGAAAATGAACTAACAATAGATAGATTAATAGGAGAAAAGGCATATAGGTTTGTTTGACATGCCTAGCACGGGGGAATCGCAGAATGATTACCCAATAACCCCATGAGGTCCAGATGCTTCTATACCCATCTTCATAGGAGAAGGGAAGTTGGGGGTGTGTAGCAATTTAAGGTGTAGCAAATGGCTTTTTCGGGGGAATAAATGCCCCCAATGTGTAGACAATGGTTAATACATAATTGTCTTTGGGAACTGAATGGAACCTAAGAACAGTTTGGGATGAAGTTAGTTTGGCTTCCAGGTGTGGTATGTAATGTTTAGTCTCCTCCTCTGTGATATGAGTTCTAATTTTCTCTGGATAATGAAATTTCAGGGAAGGGGTTGAAGGCAATTGTGTTTCTCTTTGGGGGTCTAGTTTCTAGGTAGATAAGGGAACTTCAGAGAAAAGCTTCCTTCTGTGTTTTGAGAGAGGCAGAGTATTGAGGAACAGGGCTGAAGGAGGTCAGAGAGACCTTGAGGCTGTTTGTTTAGTTCTCCAGGTCAAAGCACCCTATTTTGGGGTACTGTTTCCTGAGCCCCAACATATTTGACTGATAACTGATGATTTGGACACAACTTCTCATCTACAAATATATTTTGATTACAAACGGAATAATACCAGGCATAAAAATGCACATTTTTAACCTACTGCCTGGCGCCCAGGATGCCCAGCCAATGGTGCTTATTATTATTGGAGATTATTATTATTTGGAGATTTTTGAAGGGATCCTCAAACCATTAAGAAGATAGGACTGCCGGGCGCAGTGGCTCACGCCTGTAATCCCAGCACTTTGGGAGGCCGAGGCGGGCGGATCACGAGGTCAGGAGATCGAGACCATCCTGGCTAACACGGTGAAACCCCGTCTCTACTAAAAATACAAAAAATTGGCCGGGCGAGGTGGCAGGCGCCTGTAGTCCCAGCTACAAGGGAGGCTGAGGCAGGAGAATGGCGTGAACCCTGGGGGGCGGAGCCTGCAGTGAGCTGAGATCGCGCCACTGCACTCCAGCCTGGGTGAAAGAGTGAGACTCCGTCTCAAAAAAAAAAAAAAAAAAAAAAAAAGAAGATAGGACCCCATCCAGTGGTCAGCCAGGCGTGGTGGCTCACGCCTGTAATCCCAACACTTTGGGAGGCCGAGGCTGGCAGATCACAAGGTCAGGAGATCGAGACCATCCTGGCTAACATGGTGAAACCCTGTCTCTACTAAAAATACAAAAAAATTAGCCGGACGTGGTGGTGGGTACCTGTATTCCCAGCTACTCGGGAGGCTGAGGCAGGAGAATGGCGTGAACCCAGAGGCGGAGCTTGCAGTGAGCTGAGATTGTGCCACTGCACTCCAGCCTGGGAGACAGAGCGAGACTCCATCTCACAAAAAAAAAAAAAAAAGATCCAGTGGTGGGAGGCTGAATTCAGCATATCACTTGAGGTCAGGAGTTCAAGACCAGCCTGGCCAACATGGCAAAACCCTGTCTCTACTAAAAATACAAAAAGATTAGCTGGGCGGTACCTGTAGTCCCAGCTACTCGGGAGGCTGAGGCAGGTGAACTGCCTGAACCCAGGAGGCGGAGGTTGCAGTGAGCCAAGATCACGCTGCTGCACTCCAGCCTGGGTGACAGAGCAAGACTCTGTCTCAAAGAAAAAACAAAACAAAACAAAAACAAAAGGTCCGGCGGTTACACTAGGTCTTTGACAAATACTGAAAACTAGACAAGCTATAAAAAAAGAAGAGATATCCCCTGAATGGTAGGTGTGAGAACTCGACAAGAAAGAGGGAATGGATAAAAGGGAGAAAATAGGCAGAAAATCACCTATAACTATATAGAGATATTTATATTTAGTAAAATATTTTCAGCTTTAGCTTACACACACAAAAAACCAGTGAAGCATCCGGTTGAATACACGAATATGTCACTGCAGGGAGACGGTGCTTCACAGAGAGATTTTCTTCATAAAGAAACAGAGCCTCGCCTATTCAAAAGCTGTTCCATTTAACGCAACACTGCATTGAACAGGGTTCCTTTTCAAGGGGTTCCTATTAGAAGCAAGATTATTATCTTCAGCATTTAGATGGCGTGCTGACTGGGGCCATAACACCAGGGCACTTAGGCGCTCCCATTATCAATGGACAGTATAATCCTTGGAAGTTTAAAATAGCTTTCATGGCCAGGCGCGGTGGCTCACGCCTGTAATCCCAGCACTTTAGGAGGCCGAGGTGGGTGGATCACCTGAGGTCAGGAGTAACCTCACCTCTAGGTGCAGAGAAGGACAAAATGGAACACTTTGCTTCAGTTTTTTTTTTTTGTTATTAGGCATTTATCCAAGAGCTACCTTTTTGAAAGGGTTGAGTCACTCATTAGAAAAAACTTTCTAATAGAACAGTCCAAAGACATAAATAGGCCAGGCACGGTAGCTCACGATTGTAATGCCAGCACTTTGGGAGGCCGAGGTGGGCGGTTCACTTGAGGTCAGAGTTTGACACCAGCCTGGACAACATGGTAAAACTCTGTCTCTCCTAAAAATACAAAAATTAGCTGGCTGTGTTGTCGCGCACCTGTAATCCCAGCTACTCAGGAGGCTGAGGCGGGAGAATCGCTTGAACACAGGAGGCGGAGATTCCAGTGAGCCGAGATCGTGCCACTGCACTCCAGCCTCGGCAACAGAGTGAGACTCTTGTCTCAAAAAAAAGTAGTCTAGAGTAGTCCCAGCTACTCTAGAGATTGAGGTAGGGGGATCCCTGTAGAGACTGAGGATGCTTTATGAGGTGTTGAGTTTCTAAGTGCTTAGACATATTTGAATAGATTCTGGGGGACATTGGCTGGGCCAGCTCTAGATGATATTCAAACGAAAGTATCTTCCAAAGGCAACAGTGAGCAAAAGAGAGAAAAAGCCAAGAGTAAGGGAAAGCGAGGACATGGTGTGTTCCTGGAGGCATGAGCAGAGGAGAGTGGAGTCACCCCGTGACGGTGGAGCCTTGGGGACAGTAAGTGCCTTCCCCCAGGAGGGCAGCCACCACTGTGGCTGCTGAGCCAACAGCACTGCTGTGTGCTCCAGACAGGGCCTGCTGTCTGTGGCTGTCCAGTCCTGTGCTGCCCACATGATCACACCAGGCACATGTGGCTGCTTCCATTTAAAATAATTAAAATGATGGCCGGGCAGTAGTGGCGTGAGCCTGTAATCCCAGCTACTCGGGAGACTGGGGCGGGAGAATCGCTTGAGCCTGGTAGGCGGAGGTTGCGGTGAGCCGAGATCACACCACTGCACTCCAGGCTTGGCAAGAGTGAGACTCTGTCTCAAAAAAAATAAAATAAATAAAAATAAAATAAAATAATTAAAATGAAATAAAATGAAAAATGCAACACCTCCATCATATTTGCCACATTTTAAGTGCTCAGTGCCTGGTGAGTGGCCCCAGAATTGAAGATTGCCAAGAACATGTTTGTCGTCACAGAAAGTTCTGTTGGACAGCAAAGATTTATACGGTTTCTTGTGCTCATCACTTCCCCATGTATACTTACCTGAGATAACTGGAACTCGCCCCTATTCTATGCCTTCAGAGTCTCCCTAGTACAGTGACCTAAGGTCTCTTTCTTTAAATCTCACCTATTATGGAGAGTGTAGATGTGTGTGCTGTGAGGTGTTCTGGTTAAGACTGGGCCCCAAGGCAGTTCCCCAACTATTTATTTATTTAAAATATACATAACATAAAATTTACCTTTTTTTTTTTTTTTTTTTTTTTTGAGATGGAGACTCGCTGTGTCACCCAGGCTGGAGTGCAGTGGCACCATCTCAGCTCACTGCACCCTCCGCCTCCATGGTTCCAGTGATTCTCCTGCCTCAGCCTCTCGAGTAGCTGGGACAACAGGTGCCCACCAGCACACCCGGCTAATTTTTTGTTTTTGTATTTTTAGTAGACACGAGGTTTCACCGTGTTAGCCAGAATGCTCGATCTCCTGACCTCATGATCTGCCCGTCTCAGCCTCCCAAACTGCTGTGATTACAGGCGTGAGCCACCGTGCCCAGCCCAGGATTTCTTTTTTTGATATTCCATTGTATGGATGTACCTTATTTTGTTAATCTATTCATCTGTTCATTGACACGTGGGTTGCTTCTACCTCTTGGCCAATGTGAATAATTATTCTTCTTCTTTTTTTTTGATACAGAGTTTCGCTCTTTTTGCCCAGGCTGGAGTGCAATGGCATGATCTCGGCTCACTACAACCTCCACCTCCTGGATTCAAGCGATTCTCCTGCCTCAGCCTCCTGAGTAGCTGGGATGACAGGCGCCCACCACCACATCCAGTAATTTTGTATTTTTAGTGGAGATGGGCTTTCACCATGTTGGCCAGGCTGGTCTCAAACTCCTGACCTCAGGTGATCTGCCCACCTCAGCCTCCCAAAGTGCTGGGATTACAGGCATGAGCCACAATGGCTGGCCCATTGTGAATAATTCTGCTAAGTTACATGAGTGTAGAAATATCTCTTTGAGTCTCTGCTTTAAATTCATTTTGTATACTGTATACCCAGGAGTGAAATTGCTGGATCAGATGGTAATTCTGTGTTTAATTTTTTTGAAGAACCAGCATACGATTTTCCATAGCAGCTATCCCACCCTACATTCCTACCAGCAATGCATACGGGTTCCAGTTTCTCCACAGCGTTATCAACACTCATGTTTTGATTTTTGTTGAAGGTAGATCTCCTAATGGGTGTGAGGTGTTATCTCATTGTGGTTTCAGTTCGCGTTTCCCTAATGATTAATGATGTTGAACGTCTTTTCATGTGCTTATTGGCCAAGGTTTATTTTGTGAAACATCAATGGCTAAAAGTAGGGGAAAAATGCCATTTAAAAAGTTTAACTACAGCTGGGTGCAGTGGCTCATGCCTGTAATCCCAGTGCTTTGGGAGGTGGAGGCGGGAGGATTGCTTGAGGCCAGGAGCTTGAGACCAGCGTAGGCAAAAAAGTATTTTATGGCAAAGTATTTTAATGGCAAAAACCACAATTATTTTTGCACCAACATAAATAAGACTCTGTGTCTTAAGAAATACAAAAATTAGCTGGGTGTGGTGGGGTGTGCCTGTAGTCCCTGCTACTCTAGAGACTGAGGCAGGGGAATCACTTGAGCCCAGGAGTTCGAGGCTGCAGTGAGCCATGATTGCGCCACTGCACTCCAGCCTGGGTAACAGAGTGATACATTGTCTCTGAATAACAACAACAACCACAACCGCAAAAGAGGTTTAACTAGTTGTTTTGATGTCTTTGTGTTATTTTGTTGCTATGTCTCTGGTGTAGGGGCTTTATTTCACCTTGAGGACAGACTATTTTACAGAAAATAACTGTAAGGGCCTTTAGTTAAACAATGGTGAAGCAATGATCCTTTTCAGAAGTGGAGAAGTTTGAGACACCAAGAACTAACGACCTTAAAGTTTGTCTTATTTCAAGTTTCTGCAGATGTGTTTTTCTGGAAAAAATCTTTCCTTAATCTTCAGGAGGTTGGGCTTGGACATTCCGGTGGGGAAAGAGAACTGATCCCAGCCGGGCATGGTGGCTCACACCTGTAATCCCAGCTCTTTGGGAGGCCAAGGGGGGAGGATCACATAAGGTCAGGAGTTTGAGACCAGCCTGACCAATATGGAAAAACCCTGTCTCTACTAAAAATACAAAATTAGCCAGGTGTGGTGGTGCATGCCTGTAATCCCAGCTACTCTGGAGGCTGAGGCAGGAGAATCGCTTGAACCTGGGAGGCAGAGGTTGTGGTGAGCCGACATTGTGCCATTACACTCCAGCCTGGGCAAGAAGAGTGAAACTCTGTCTCAAAAAAAAAAAAATTAGTCGGGCTGTGGTGGCACGTGCCTATAATCCCAGCCACTTGGGAGGCTGAGGTGGGAAGACCTGCTGAGGCAGAGGTTGCAGTGAGCTGAGATTGTGCCACTGCACTCCAGCCTGTGCGACAGAGGGAGATCCTGTTTCAAAAGAAAAAAAAAGCTTAACCTCTGAATTAAAGAAATTAAGTCAAAACTGAATTGGTCAACTTTTCAAATTCTCAAAATCAATTTTTAAGGTAATTTTATCTTATTAAAATTGAATAAAGGTAGAATTTAAAACAGATGCCATCAAAATGAGAGAATCAAAAGCTCCAAAATAAGCAGAAATGATTGTATTCAACAGTTAGCTTAAAGGATCAAGAGAAGATGGTTGTAAAATCAGGTTTTTGTTTTAGGCTCCTAATTTAGGAATAATTGCTTAAGCCAGGTCCCTTGCTTTAGACTTTTAATGCTATTTCCCTCTCTCATTTCCCCTTTCCTCCTCCTTGGTATGCGTTTTGTGGAAAGTACCTTCCCTGAATAGCCACCAGGACAAGCGTCAGCTATCAAAAGCAGATGTTTCCAATTTTCAACCTACCTTGTTTGGGAAACCTCATGTTGAAGAACGTTACCTTTTTTTTTTTTTTTTTTTTTAATTTTTGGGGTTTTTTTTTAATAGAGACCAGATCTCACTATGTTGCAATGGCTGGTCTCAAACTCCTGGACTCAAGTAATCCTCCCGCCTATGGCCTCAGAAAGTGCTGGGATTACAAGTATGAGCCACCACACCTGGCCTGAATGTTATCTTACCAGTGTCTCATTGATGGGCATACACCGGGCTGTTCCAACATCGTACCACCCCTCCCTGTTCCCACCAACCAGACCTAATTCAAACATCAGGATAACTAATCAATCAATTCAAAGCAAAGCGCTTATCCGCTCTAAAATTTCAGCTTCTCTGCTGTACCCTGAGTTGGCTTCAGTTTGAGTGCTAAAATATATGTATATGCACATGTGTAATTTACACCAGGAAAAAATCGACTGATCAAAAAAGATCCCAAAAATGTATTAAAAATAGAATAAAAGCAATACCTTTTTATTAGTGTTCCTTTATGTCAGTTTCTGGATATAAAAATTGTGTTAAGATTAAATTTTTGGCCAGGCGTGGTGGCTCATGCCTGTAACCCCAGCACTTTGGGAGGCTGAGGTGGGCAGATCACCTGATGTCGGGAGTTCGAAGACTAGCCTGACCAACATGGAGAAACCCTGTCTCTACTAAAAATATAAAATTAGCCAGGCGTGGTAGTGCATGCCTGTAATCTCAGCTACTGAGGAGGCTGAGTCAGGAGAACCACTTGAACCCGGGAGGCAGAGGTTCCAGTGAGCCGATATCATGCCATTGCACTCCAGCCTGGGCGACAAGAATGAGACTCCATCCCCCGCCCCCCAAAAAATTAAATTTTTTTCTCGTAAATGAAGATAAGCTCCTCTACATTCAATAAGACACTAATTCCTAATTTCCAAATACACAGAAATTGATAGCCATGTTTACAAGTATTATATGAGTAAATTAAACCATAACAGTACAAAATAATGCAAAAGTCATCTCTATTTGGCTTAAGGATCTATATGTTATTTTTTATCTATGTATTATATGTGTTATTTGGGGATGTGAGAAGAACTGACCTTTTATGAACACATTAACCCAAGGCCAGGGAAGACAGCCTAGGAGCATGCTGGATTTATGAAGAAAGCCAGCGAAAATGCATCCTCCCAGACCTACCCACCCGTCTGGCTTTGGGGTGGCTCTCAGAATTGCCCCCTCTTCATGCCCTCAGTGTCCTCATGGAACATTCCTATCACCCCACATCTGAACCCCAACATCAGACTCATAACTGGTCTCACCACTACATCCCTCCTTAAAGCCATCCTTCCCAGGGGGAGTAGCACTGTACACATCCAGGATGCCAGGGCCTTGCAAAGATGGAGAGAAGCCCAGGCCACTTACATTTTTTGAGGCTTCCAATATGTTATCAAAGAAGGAGGAGGTGGAGGAGGAGGAGGAGGAAGAAGGAGGAGGAGGAAAGAAGAACAAAGGCCAAGGCGCCCATCCTGGCCAACATGGTGAAACCTCGTCTCTACTAAAAATACAAAAAAATTACCCGGTGTGGGGGCACGTGCCTGTAATCCCAGCTACTCAAGAGGCTGAGGCAGGAGAATCGCTTGAACCCGGGAAGCAGAGATTGCAGTGAGTAGAAATCGCGCCACTGCACTCCAGCCTGGTGACAGAGCGAGACTCTGTCTCAAAAAACAAAAACAAAAACAAAAAACAAAAAAAAGAAAGGCCGAGGCGGGCAGATCATCTGTGGTCAGGAGATCGAGACCAGCCTAGCCAACATGATGAAACCCCGTCTCTGCTAAAAAAAATACAAAAATTAGCTGAGAATGGTGATGCATGCCTGTAATCCCAGCTACTTGAGAGGCTGAGGTGAGAGCATCACTTGAACCTAGGAGAAGGAGGTTGCAGTGAGCTGAGACCCAGCCACTGCACTCCAGCCTGGGTAACAGAGCAAGACTCCATCTCAAAACAAAACAAAACAAAACAAACAAAAAAACACAGTGCAATCGCCTGTGAAAGTCAGGAAAGTGAAATTCCTCTGGTTAAAGGCTTGCTGAGCTTCCTCCTTTGAGGTCCTCAGGAAACACCTCAGAACCCCAGGACTGAGAGGCAGACAGATTGAAAATGGTTGATCTGATTTAGTCCCTGTGCTTACAGATGAGAGAACCCAGGCTCAGACCAAAATAAGACTTACAAATGCATTCAATCTTTACCAAAGCATTTATAATGCCAATAATAGTAGTAATAACAGATAACAGCAATGTTATATTACCATTATAATATTAATATAATATATAAATATAATAACATATAATAAAATGTAAAAGCCCCTCTTTAGAGCCTCTTCTTTTTAACCTCTCTCTCTCACCTCACCTGTGCCTCTCTGCCCCACCCCCGCTCTCTCCACTTCTCTAATAGGATCTCAGAGAACATGCTACCACACAGAATCAAAACACAGAGTGGGTAGACTTCAAGCCAGCCAAGTGACTGCCATACCCACCATGAGGACTCCCAACCCACTATAACCACACAATGGGTTCACCTTGCCTGGTGCCTAGATAGAGCCAATTTATCAAGACAGGTGAATTGCAATAGAGAAAGAGTAATTCACACAGAGCCAGCTGTGTGGAATACTGGAGTTCTATTATTACTCGAATCAGTGTCCCCGAGCATTCCGGGATGACAGTTTTTAAGGACAACTTGGTGGGTGGGGAGAAGCCACTGAGCCGGGAGTGCTGATTGGTCAGTTCAGAGATGAACTCGTAGGGAACTGAAGCTGTTCTCTTGTGCTGAGTCAGTTTCTGGGTGGGACTACAAGATCAGGTGAGCCAGTTTATCCATCTAGGTGGTGCCAGCTGATCCATCAAGTGCAGGGTCTGCAAAATATCTCAAGCACTGATTTTCGGAGCAGTTTAGGGAGGGTCAGAATTTTGTAGCCTCAAGCTGCATGACTCCTAAGCCATTGTTTCTAATCTTGTGGCTACTTTGTTAGTCCTACAAAGGCAATCTAGTCTCCAGGCAAGAAGGAGGCTTGTTTCGGGAAAGGGCTGTTACCATGTTTGTTTGTTTGTTTGTTTTTGATACAGAATCTCACTGTGCTGCCCAGGCTAGAATGCAGTGGTGCAATCTTGGCTCACGGCAACCTTCACCCCCCAGGTTCAAGCAATTCTCCTGCATCAGCCTCCTGAGTAGCTGAGATTACAGGCACGCACCACCACGTGTGGCTAATTTTTGTATTTTTAGTAGAGATGGGATTTCACCATATTGGCCAGGCTGGTCTCGAACTCCTGACCTTAAGTAATCCACCTGCCTCAGCCTCCCAAAGTGCTGGGATTACATACATGAGCTGCCATGCCCAGCCCATCTTTGTTTTAAACTATAAACTAAGTTCCTCCCAAAGTTAGTTCAGCCTACACCCAGTAATAAACAAGATTCTTGTTCATTAGCTTGGAGGGTAGAAGCAAGATGGAGTTGGTTAGGTCAGATCTCCTTCACTGTCTCAGTTACAATTTTGCAATGTCAGTTTCACTTCAAAAGGTGGGCACTAGCAGAGGGGAGAGGCAAGTGACAGAATGCCATAGAGCAGCCAGCCCTGAGGGGCGACCATCTCAGACCTGCGTAACAAGGTCACACTTCCTTCTTAAACCCAGATCATCCCAGCACGAGCCCCACTGTGCTGGACTGCAGGAAGTAAGACTTCTACCAGGTTCCCTTCCCTACATCGCAGTGGGGATCCCCAGGGAATGCCCACATGTTCCACAAATCTGTCCTCCTTATCACTAGCCACCTCAACCACCATCTGTCCCGACGCCACGGCTCTACCCTCCTTGTTGTCCTGAAACCTGACTCTGTAGGCAGCTGCCATTCCCTTGATTTCACCCCAAGCATGGGCACAAATCCTCCCCTTAACGCCCCTTAGTGGCAGTAAATCTCAGACTGCAATATTTGCAACGTATGAAAATCGGGGCATGACCCAAGATAACTGCCACCTCGCCTGACCAAGCATTTTTAAAAACATATTTAAATACTGTGGACGGCCAGGCATGGTGGGTCATGCCTGTAATCCCAGCAATTTGGGAGGTAGAGGTGGGCAGATCACCTGAGGTCAGGAGTTCAAGACCAGCCTGGCCAACATGAAACCCTGTCTCTACTAAAAATACAAAAATTAGCCAGGTGTGGTGGCTCATGCCTGCAATCGCAGCCACTTGGGAGGCTGAGGCAGGAGAACCACTTGAACCTGGGAGGCAGAGGTTGCAGTGAGCTGAGATCGCGCCACTGCACTTCAACCTGGGTGACAGAGTGAGACTCTGTCTCAAAAACAAACAAACAAACAAAAACCATGGACTCTTTAGAATAATGTCTTCAAGTGTATAAGATAAAACATTTTAAATAACAGAGGAATCTAATTAAATGAAAGTGCATTTAAAAATATTTTTAAAGACCAAATTTGCCATATAGTAGTATATGTGCTTCTCTATTGGTGCCTGAAACAATAAGACCTAGTGGCAGATCTAATACTTACCATAATTTCAAAGTAGTAGTATGTAGAAATGATATTTTGTGATGTCTATAACAACCGTAGGTGATTTTTATTGATGACAAAATCACAGTTACTGATCATACTACTGTAGTTTATTGCCTACATTCATAATAGAAGAAAATGCTAAATTTCAGTTAGAGGTAAGTGAAAATAAAAATATTTTTTCCCCAACTTTTGACTACCTTGAATTCTATCTATGGGCACCTTGACGAGTCTAAAGACCCCAGTTTAAGAACCTTTGCTTTAGAAGATTGCAGATTCTTAAATTTTTAAATGCTTGTTTTGGCAAAATATCTCTTTCCTCTGTTGGTATTTCTCTAACTGAAGTTCTAAGCAGAGTGTCCTAAATATACAATATATTCAATTAAAGATTCCTGCCTTAGTCCATTTTCTGTTGTTTATAACAGAATATCTGAAACTGAGTAATTTATAAAGAAAAGGAATTCATTTTTATAGTTATGGATGCTGGGAAGTCCAAGGTAAAGGGACTGCATCTGGTGAGGGCCTTCTTGCTATGGGGACTCTACAGAGTCTGGAGGAGATGCTGGGCATCATGTGGTGAGGGGGCTGAATGCAGTAGGTCTGGTATCTCTTCCTCTTCTTATAAAGCCACCAGTCCCATTCCCATGATCGCCCATTAATCCATTAGTCCGTGAGTGGATTAATTTATTTCTCAGGGCAGAGCCCTCATGACCCAATCACCTCTTTTCAAGAAATTTAATTAATTTTTTTTTTATTTGGAGACAGGGTCTCACTCTGTTGCCCAGGCTGGAGGGCAGTAGCACAACCTTGGCTCACTGCAACCTCCACCTTCCGGGTTCAAGCGATCCTCCCATCCCAGCCACCCAAGTAGCTGGGGTTATAGGCGTGTGCCACCATGCCTGGCTAATTTTTGGATTTTTTGGTAGAGGCAGGGTTTCACCACGTTGGCCAGACTGGTCTTGAACTCCTGACCTCAAGTGATCCACCCGCCTTGGCCTCCCAAAGTGCTGGGATTACTGCCTTAAGCCATGGCACCCAGCCCCCAATCACTTCTTAAAGATGTCACCTCTCAATACTGCCACACTGAGGATTAAATTTCCACATGAGTTTTGGAGGGACAAACATTCAAACCATAGTGGCCCCAAACTCCAATTTTTGTCTCCCCATCACCTTGAGACTCGAAAGCTTTACTCAGCTTTTCAGCTGCTTTTGGTAAGCCCTCTTAGCTTCTTGCTAAACTTCTAAACATAGCTTAGGAATTAACCAGTGACTGGAGGGGAAACCAGTGAGGAGCCTCAGGATTCCTTCTCCACATCTCTCTCCTCTCTGGCATTTTGGCCCCACCTCTCAGTTGCCCTGACAGCCACAGCTCCATTTTTTGTTTGCCTAGACCTGAGGGATTGCCAAAAGCTCTGCATTGATTTTTAGCCTCTAGCTCAAAACTGCTTCAAAACCAGCAAATGAAGTGTTGGCTCTCTCCAGGAGCTTCCATTCTTTCCGGATCCCGGTGCTTCTGGAGAATTACATAGCTTCCTAGTGCATCTGAACAGATTATTTTTGTATTTTATCCAGATCTTCTAGTTGTTCAGAACCAAAAGCAAATAAATTCACAATTTAAAAACCACTTTTTTTTTAAGTTTTTAAACTTTTTATTTGCATATTAAAAAAATTGTGCATTCCAATAAGTAAAATCATTTGAACAACAAAAAAAATGGCACTCTGATTAAACTGCATTACAGCCTGCAGGACACCTTGGGAAAGCTTGGTTTTACTCTAGATTTCACTGTCGTCCCACCCCACTTCTTCCTTAACCAACATGCAAGTTCTTTCCTTCCCTGCCAGCCAGATAGACAGATGGCAGAGGCAGTCGCGGCCTTCGTTGTCAGTAGTTCTTTGATGTGAAAGGGGCAGCACAGTCATTTAAACTTGATCCAACCTCTTTGCATCTTACAAAGTTAAACAGCTAAAAGAAGTAAAATAAGATGGCAATGCTTGTGGAATGTACAGTGCATATTGGCGGCGCACGCCTCATTACGATTCGCCTGCTTGCTTCTCCTATTCAATCGTTTCTTTGGAAGGCAGTGGATTTTTCTCTTGCGTCTCTGTCTTCTTCAGTTTCGACTTACCGAATTTCTCGATCTCAGCCATATCGGGTTTGTCAGACATGGTTGCGGAGGCAAAGCGGAGCGAGGCGCGCGAGTACGAGCGAAGACTGGTCTGCGCAGTGGCCACCACCGAGTTGTTCTTTTTTTGAGATGAAGTCTCGTTCTGTTACCCAGGCTGGAGTGGCATGGTGCGATCTCGGCTCACTGCAACCTCTGCCTCCCGGGTTCAAGCAATTCTCCTGCCTCGGCCTCCCTAGTAGCTGAGATTACAGGTGCACACTAGCATACCTGGCTAATTTTTGTATTTCTAGTAGAGATGGGGTTTCACCATATTGGCCGGGCTTGTCTCGAACTCCTGACCTCAGGTGATCCGCCTGCCTTGGCCTCCCAAAGTGCTGGGATTACAGGTGTGAGCCACCAGGCCTGGCCAAAAACACTTTCTTGTAAGTTCTCATGTTTGAGCTTCACAAAACCCTCGTGCATCAGAAAGGGCTTGGGTCACTACTCCCACCTGACCGAAGAGATCCTTGACTGGAGGAGGTGGGAAGTCTGAGAAGTGGAGAGGAGAAATCTCATCTGCCTCACAGCAGGGCTGATACTAGAACCCTTGGTTCCTAGCAAAATAGATACTATTTTCCTTCACACCATCTTGCTTCTCCATGTGTATTTATTTGCAAGGGCTATCAAAACAAAGAACCACAGACTGGTGATTTAAATAACAGGTTTATTTCTTCACAGTTCTTAAGACTAGAAGTCCGAGATCAAAGTGTCAGCCTGGTAGGTTTCTTCTGTGGCCTCTCTCCTCGGCTCACAGGTGCCATCTTCTCCCACGTCCTCGAATGGTCTTCTCTGTGTGCCAGTCTGAATGCTAATCTCCTTTTCTCATAAGGACAACAGTCAGATAAGATTAGGGCCATCCCTGCTGACCTCATTTTAACTTGATTATCTTCTCAAAGACCCTAGCTCCAAATATAGCCACATTTGGAGATCCTGGGAGTTAGGGCTTCAACATATGAATTTTGGGAGTAGGGGAGAGACGCACAGTTCAGCCCAGAGCACCACATAAGTGGCTTATGATTGTAATGACCAGTTTTCTTGAAATGTCTGTAAATTAAATGTGTAGGCCCCCTCTTTGCTTCAGCATGGAGTTCTCAAAATATGGCATGGCTCCATGACAATCTGCAGCTTTAGCATCAACATTAGCACCAGCACAAACTGGTTAGAAATGCAAACTCACTCCCCGCCTTAGACCTGCTCCATTAGGACCTCCAGGAATGGGCCCAGCAAACCTTTCACGTGATTCTGATGTTGCCCAGGCAGCTGCGCAAAGGACAGCTCCGAGGCAGAGTTGGTTCAGCTGTCAATTCTGGTCATGCTGTTCTCCAGCCCTTTTCTAAAGGATGACTCTCCTGAGACATCAGGTTATGATTGATGGCCAGATCTGTCAGATAGCAGCATTTAAATCAATGCTAATCTGTCTTGTGGTATCATTTGGCATTCAAATATCACCTACTCATTTGAGGATTTATAAAGGAGGCAACTTTCGGTAGGAAGCTTTCTTATTTGAGAAATGAGATTCTTTGCTAATCTGGGCCTCAGTTTTATTATCTTGAAAATGAGAAATCTGCATTCCTTTTTCAGTGCAGACAGTCTGTGCATTCATAGAAATGATCAGAGCAACTAGTATCCTAGAAGCAACAGTGTTATGATGTTCTGGGTTTCCCTGAATGGTCAGACTAAGCAACCCAAACTGCACCAGGCAGAGTGCCTCAAATTGGAAATTTTTAGAGGCGAGCATGAGGTTTGCACCCAATCATTGCTCTGGTTCTGGCTGAATATATGTAATGGGTGCTTGATAAATGTGGGAGGGTTTAGATCAAAATTCGTATATTGCCCCTAAGAGCTCAAACTCCCCCAAACCCAGTACCCGGTTTCACCTACTGGTGAGGGCCCTGGCGGAAATGTGGGGCTCAGGGTCCCTGCCGCCTCACGGCTATGCCCCAGATTCACAGTGAGCAGCACCATCTTTCTTCTACACGAGCTCTTTTTAAGATTTCTCTTTTGGCCAGGCACGGTGGCTCACGCCTGTAATCCCAGCACTTTGGGAGGCCGAGGCAGGTAGATCACGAGGTCAGGAGATCAAGACCAGCCTGACCAACATGGTGAAACCCCATCTCTACTAAAAATACAAAAATTAGCTGGGCATGGTAGTGGGCCCCTGTGATCCCAGCTACTCAGGAGGCTGAGGCAGGAGAATTGCTTGAACACAGGAGGCGGGGGTTGTGGTGAGCCGAGATCGCACCACTGCACTCCAGCCTGAGTGACAGAGTGAGACTCTGTCTCAAAAGAAAAAGAGACCATGGTGAAACCCCGTCTCTACTAAAAATACAAAAAATTAGCCGGGCGTGGTGGCGGGCGCCTGTAGTCCCAGCTACTCAGAGAGGCTGAGGCAGGAGAATGGCGTGACCCCGGGAGGCGGAGCTTGCAGTGAGCCGAGATTGCGCCACTGCACTCCAGCCTGGGCGACAAAGCGAGACTCCTTTAAAAAAAAAAAAAAAAAAAAAAAAAGAAAGAAAAAGAAATTCTTTTTTGACACAGGGTCTCATTTGTTGCCCAGGCTAGAGTGTAGTGGCACCATCATGGCTCACTGCAACCTTGACCTTCTGGACTCAAGCAACCCTCCCACCTCAGCCCCACCAAGTAGCTGGGACTACAGGTGTGTGCCACCATGCCCGCCTAATTTTTTTAGTTTTTATAGAGACAGGGTCTCACTATTGCTGGGGCTGGTCTTGAACTCCTAGGCTCAAGTGATCCTCCTGCCTCTGCCTCCCTAAGTGCTGGGATTACAGGCATGAGCCACCATGCCCAGTCCTCACACGAGCTCTTTCAATCTCTTTATCATAACCTCACAAAGCAAGCAAGCAAGCAAGCAAGCAAGCAAGCAAGCAACGTTTTATTATGTCTCTTGTACCACGTTATAGAAACCTTGAGAAAGGTAAACACTGGTCCAAATGTACAAACTGGCAGGTGGTGAAGGAGCTAGGAAGAAACCCCTCTTGGCCATTGCCAAGGTACTTCCCCTCCTCCAAATCTTTGTTTTGGGGACTGGAATAAAATGGAGAAAAAACACATGAAACAACAAAACTCCTGAAAAATGAGGCATGCCTTGAAGATTCTGCTGTGGGTGGCCACAGAGCTCTGAGCAACTTCTCTTCCCTGATACAATCAAACTTATTTTTAAACACGCCGAGTTGATTAAAGTGTCAGGTCGGGATGGATTGGGTGAGTAGGCAGAATAAGACCGGGTTGGTTCCTACATTAATTTTCTCCTTATAGCTGTGGAAAGTCCAACTGAAAATTCAACCCACCATGTTTCTGGGGAAATTTAGAAGGCTATTGGTTATTCTTATCAAAGGGAACTGTGGCTTGGCCTGCGTGGAAGGAAATCAATAGGAGGTGAGGGCTGTTGTGGGCAAAGCAGCAGGCTGCACGCTAGATTCCTAGAGGCAGGTCCAGCATTGCTGCATGTCTGTTTGCAGGACTATAGTCCATTTGCATGCTGTAATGACGTATTGTCTATGCTTTTGTGTTCAACTTTTTCTCTTTTTTGGAGATGGAGTCTTGCTCAGTCCCCCAGGTTGGAGTGTAATGGCATGATCTCGGCTCACTGCAACCTCCGCCTCCCAGGTTCAAGTGATTCTCCTGACTCAGCCTCCCGAGTAGCTGGGACTACAGGCACCTGCCATCATGCCAAGCTAATTTTTGTATTTTAGTAGAGATGCGGTTTCACCATGTTGGCCAGGCTGGTCTTGAACTCCTGACCTCAGGTGATCTTCCTGCCTCGGCCTCCCAAAGTGCTTGGGATTACAGGCGTGAGCCACCACACCTGGCCCGTGTTCATTTTTTAAAATGACCATAACTGCTATTAACATGTGACCATGCCTCATTAAAATGAATGTGTAATTGGGCCAGCCACGGTGGCTCACGCCTATAATCCCAGCGCTTTGAGAGGCCAAGGCAGGTGGATCACTTCAGGCCAGGAGTTCAAGGCCAGCCTGGCCAACATGGTAAAACCCTGTCTCTACTAAAAACACAAAAATTACCCAGGTATAGTGGCACACACCTATAATCCCAGCTACTCAGGAGGCATGAGAATTGCTTGAACCTGGGAGGTGGAGTTTACAGTAAGCCAAGATCGCACCACTGCACTTCAGCCTGAGCGACAGAGCAAGACTCTGTCTCCAAAAAAAGAAAAAAAGAATGAATGTGTAATTGTGTCTGTCAGTAATGATATTGTTTTAATGGACTATGGGACATTAATTCTATTCCTTTAGATCCTTCATTACCAATTCTCCAGGTAGAATTCAGAGCCCAAGCTGTCATTTCATCTACCCTCTTATGTCTGAGTGCAGTTGTACTTAAGCTATTTGAGAAGATGGTTATTTTACTTATTAACACACGTAAACACACATATACACCTCCTCTTAACTCTAAAAAGTCTGCAGCCATTCTTGGGCAATTTGCTATAGTGTTTTTACAACTGACCCCCAAAAGTTTTGTGCCTAGGTTATTTTTGATGTCTGTAAAGCTCTTCTTTCTCTTTTTTTTTTTTTTTTTTTGAGACAGAGTCTCGCTCTGTCGCCAGGCTAGAGTGCAGTGGCGCTATCTTGGCTCACTGCAACCTCTGCCTCCCATGTTTAAGGGATTCCCCTACCCCAGCCTCTCAAGTAGCTGGGACTACAGGTGTGTGCCACCATGCCCAGCTAATTTTTTGTATTTTTAGTAGAGACGGGGTTTCACCATGTTGGCCAGGATGGTGTCGATCTGACCTCATGATCCACCCTCCTGGGCCTCCCAAAGTGCTGGGATTACAGGCGTGAGCCACCGTGCCTGGCTCCTTCTCTCTCTTTTTTTCTCCTCCAGAGCACAGCTATTCTCAACCTTGAAAGTTGCCCTTGGGACATCTGGTTCCAGTTCTCTTTCAGGGGTGGTACTCCCCAAGAAGGCATTTGGAAATGTGTGGAAGATGGTTCTGGTTTTTTGTGTGTTTTTGTTTTGTTTTGGATGTCACAATAGCAGAGCTCATGATGGGCATTTCCTAGGCTGAGGCCGGAATTGCTAACAATGCTTGTATTTCAGACTAGCTCAGTCTCATCCGACAAAACATTGGTCTGGTCCAAATGCCAGTAACACCCCATCAAGAAATACCTCCCTAAGCCTCCCTCTCCCTGGGCTGTGGGACAACATGAGTTTTTTTTTGGTTTTTTTTTTTTTTTTTTTTTTTTTTGAGATGGAGTCTCACTCTGTCACCCAGGCTAGAGTGTAGTGGTCTGATCTCGGCTCATTACAACCTCCGCCTCCCAGGTTCAAGTGATTCTCCTGCCTCAGCCTCCCGAGTAGCTGGGACTACTGGCACGCACCACCACGCCTGGCTAATTTTTGTATTTTTAGTAGAGATAGGGTTGTGTCATGTTGGCCAGGCTGGTCTCGAACTACTGACCTCAGGTGATCTGCCCACCTCGGCCTCCCAAAGTGCCGGGATTACAGGCGTGAGCCACCGCACCTGGACCCAAGTTTCTAGTTTTTATGTTTGCTGGGGTGACATGTGAGCGTTCGCATCTCCTACCACTGAAGACTTCCAGTTCCCTCCCTGAAACAACATCTCCTGTCATCAGTGTTTTCTTTAAAACAAAAAACCAAAACACCAGTGTTACTCTCAAAGCCAGAAGAACTGTTTCTAGAAAGGATCTTAGTCCATAGTCTCCTTGACGCTATCCCAATATAAATGCAGAACAGACACCTACTTGGAGAAGAAAGAAAAATATGCTTGTTATGTGTTTAAACACAGATGCACTTCAGATGTTGTTGTTGTTGTTATTATTGTACATTGATGGTCTTGCCAGCCATTATGGTCGGAAGTTAAAACACCTGGTTTACATTATTATGACTTGTATTTCAGACTAGTTCACAGGCATTTGGGCAGAGGATGTGTGCGTGCTCAGGAAAGTGGTATCTGATCCTTACTGGGGATTTTTTTGATTTATGTTTCCCTTCTCTCTCTCCTGTTGCATTTCCTTGAAGGCGGCTTCTCTCTTCACAGCTGCTGTTGCTGCTGGCTGGCATTGGTGTGGTCTTCCCTCACCAAGGAGACACAGAAAGCCAGATGCCTCATCTTCTCTTAGCCTTTCCTCCCTCCTATGTGCCATTTTACTTAATCCCTTAAAGTAGTTAGTAATTTAGATGGGACAGGATGTGAGCACGTGCAGCAGATGGGGGCTTCCATCTCTGATCTCTTTCTTCCTTTCTTTCTTCCTTTCTTTCTTTCTTTCTTTCTTTTTCTTTCTTTCTTTCTTTCTTTCTTTCTTTCTTTCTTTCTTTCTTTCTTTCTTTCTTTTCTTTCTTTCTTTCTTCTTTCTTTCTCTTTTTCTTTCTTTCTTCCTTTTTCTCTCTCTTTCTCTCTGTCTTTTTTTCTTTCCTTCCTTCCTTCTTTCTCTCTTTCTTTCTCTCTCTCTCTTTCTCTCCTTCCTTCCTTCCTTCTTTCTGATGGACCCTCGCTCTGTCTCCCAGGCTGAAGTGCAGTGCTGCGATCTTGGCTCACTCAACCTCTGCCTCCCGGGTTCAAGCGTTTCTCATGCCTCAGCCTTCCGAGTAGCTGGGATTACTATGCCTGGCTCATTTTTGTATTTTTAGTAGAGATGGGGTTTTCCCATGTTGGCCAGGCTGGTGGTGAACTCCTGACCTCAAGTGATCCACCTGCCTTCGCCTCCCAAAGTGCCAAGATTGCAGGCATGAGCCACTGTGCCCGGCCTCATGTTCCTGTGTAGCTGCAAAACAAGACAGCAGGCTCTTGGATGCCCAGGTGACTTCTGGGGGCCGATTGTCCATTTTTCTTGTCTGATCACCCTCCTTTTGTGTTATTTTTAACAGGGGGATTATTCAGCCAATTTAATACCAGTTGGAAAGCTGCAGGGGGTGGCTTGTTTTGAGTAAGATGGAGAAGTTTTATGAGAACCATAGTGTTGGGGGAATATAAAAATTTTGAACATTTGCAATCGTCTGTCAGTCTTGTAATCCAGTTTCCCAAGGTTGTGACTGAGGAGGTCTTGGGTGGGTTGACAGACCTGCAGAAGGCTGGAGTCTTCTAGTTGATGAAGAATGACACTGCACTGCTGTTGATAAAGCCTTTGAGTTTCTCTGCCTTCTCCCCAGCCAGGTGAGTTCAGTTTGTTTTATGACTTTCCCAGGGGTGATCATCCTCTGAGGACTGATGCAATCTTGCCTAACTCCCAACAGAGTGATTAATGCCCCAGAAAGCTGAGGTCTTACTTTATGATGGGTCTATGTTTATCATGACTGCCCAGGAGATCTTTGCCTTGGCTTCTCTCCTCCTGATGAAACCTGGATGTCAACTGTCCCCCTCTGCTCTGCTTCTGTGGCTCCATATCTAAATGTAGAACTTAGAACCTCCTCAGGTTCTTGTTTTGTTTTGTTTTTTCTCTTTTTTTGAGACAGAGTCTTGCTCTGTCGCCCAGGCTGGAGTGCAGTGGCACGATCTCGGCTCACTGCAGCCTCTGCCTCCTGGGTTCAAGAGATTCTCAGCCTCCAGAGTAGCTGGGATCACAGGCTCATGCCACCACATCCAGCTGATTTTTGTATTTTTAGTAGAGATGCGGTTTCACCATGTTGGCCAGGCTGGTCTCGAACTCCTGATGTCAGGTGATCCACTCACCTCGGCTTCCCAAAGTGCTGGCGTGTGCCAACACGCCCAGCCTCTCCACAGTTTCTTTAAAAGAGCAGCAGATGCTTTAGTGAATGTGCTGTGTAGGGGAGATAGAGAAGGGGACTGAAATCAAATCTCGACAGCAAACAACCTAAAATGCATTCGATATTTCTGTTCTCTTCAAAGCTCCTTCCATTCCACCCAGTGCCTAATCTCTTTGCCTGTTCTTTTCCTTCTCTTTGCCCTGCACCCGCTTTCGGACTTTCCTGTAAGTTTTTTTTTGTTTGTTTTGTTTTTTTTTTTTTTTTTTTGGGACAGAGTTTTGGTCTTGTCGCCCAGGCTGGAGTGCAATGGCACCATCTTGGCTCACTGCAACCTCCTCCTCCTGGGTTCATGTGATTCTCCTGACTCAGCCTCCCAAGTAGCTGGGATTATAGGCACCTGCCACCACATCCAGCTGATTTTTGTATTTTTAGGAGAGACAGAGTTTCATCATGTTGGCCAGGCTGATCTTGAACTCTAGACCTCAGGTGATCCACCTGACTTGGCCTCCCAAAGTGCTGGGATTACAGGCATGAGCCACCGCACCTGACCCTTTCCTGTAATTTTTAAATTCTTTACATTTTCGTTATGCAGAGGTATTTAATTGTGACCATATTCATGGTCAAGTTTACCTACTCAAACCCACTGAAATGCTCACAAAATAAAAGACTCTGAGGTGTCGGGAATTCCCGAGAAAGCAGATTGGCATTATTGTTTATTGCTTGGAATCTCATTCCTCAACCCATCTGGCTAATCAGTGGATTTCTTCCTGGTAAATATAGGACTGTCCCTAAGAGGAAGTCTTATTCCAGCTGCTAAGGAAGAAAAATTTCCTCTGTCTCATTACACCAGAAACTGGAAAGCAAAACTAGTCATTAGAATGTTGTTGAGTTTTCAGGGAATCAGAGTGAAAATAGCTGGGAGGCTCTCAGGGAAACTTCAGGCTAAGCGAAGGGCAAGCTTGGCACTTGCGCTCTGGGCTTGAGTGTGTCATTCTAATGATGGTGTGACTGTGGCCAGGTTCATGGATGGGTAAACCCTAATCATTGCTTCCTTCCCAGCTCGCCTTCTGGGCTGCATCTAGACTTTCCCCTCTCCGCTTGATCTGTCATTATAATACTGTGTGACTTCGAGTATGTGTTCATATTTTATTGATTTCATTTTGTATAATAATTAGTTGCTTCCAAGGCACCTTCATTTCAGGAGTTAGAGTTTGCCACATGTCTCTTGTAGGATGCACTCATAGTGGAGGAAAGATTTCTTTTTCTCACCCATTGCTAGGTTCATCACTGAGGCCCTTATAATATAATAAAAGACAGATTAATAGGAGAAAAGCATACAAATTTATTTGATGTCAGTATTACATGCCTGGGTGAAGTGACTCATGCCTGAAATCCCAGCACTTTGGGAGGCCGAGGTAGAAGGATCACTTGAGCCCAGGAGCTGAAGACCAGCCTAGGCAACATGGTGAGACCCCGTCTCTATTTAAAAAAAAAAGAAAAGTTTTACGTGATACAGGAACCTTAGAAATGAAGACTCCAAGCAGCAGGTAATCTTGCATATTGTTATGCTTAGATTAGATGAAGTAGATGGTCTTGCAGAAATATGATGGGACAAAGGGGTAATAAACTGGGGAGAACTTAGCCAGGCCTGTTAGTTAGATTCTTCTCCATGTTCTTGTGTTTTCAGAGACAAGGATGTTCCTTTCTTCAGGATACAGCAGGGGTACCTCTTGAATGAGGGTCTCATGACCTGCTTCAGGGGAGAAGGGCAGTGGGGATAAGGTGGGAGGGACCTTCCTCCTTCTGCTATTTTCTCAAATGTCAAGGTGCCATATTTTGGGGTAGCCTGTCCTGAACCCTACCACGCTCTTCAGAAAGCATTCTTGGCAATTGCCAATCTGCTCGTAGACTAATCATAGGTATTAGAACTGCAAGAAATCTGCACACCATCAGTCCCCCTTTTACTGAGGCTCAGAAGAATAAAACTACTTTCCCAAGTGAACACAGTTTGCATTGTAGCTAGGACTAAATCCCAGCTTTTCTGTGTCTAGTTGCTATGTTTCAGCAACGGGACAGCCTTATCTCGCTGCCTATCAGCGTAGTTTGTGGTTGTTCTTTTCTCTGTGGCTCTTCGATTAGGCCATCATGTCCTTGAAAAGTGGAAGTGTATCTTCTCTAAGATATGGTTAGGCTCCCAGTGGGCAACCAATGTATGTTGTTTATCCATTTTAGCAGACAATTTTGGAGCTCTCACTATATTAGAGCATGTTGTGTATATATGTGCTAGTGCTGAAGATGTAGAAGATGAAAAAGACATACTATCTTTTATAAGAAGCTCGTCATCCATGAGGCAGCTATAATAGATGTACAGAGACAATATATCTAAGTACAAGGGAAGTAGAGAGAAATATCTTCAAACGGCTCAGAAAACTTTTTTTTTTTTTTGAGACAGTGTCTCGCTCTGTCTCCCAGGCTGAAGTGCAGTGGCATGATCTCAGCTCACTGCATCCTATGTCTCCCGGGTTCAAGCGATTCTCCTGCCTCAGCCTCCCGAGTAGCTGGGATTACAGGCAAGTGCTACAAATTTTTTTTTTTTTTTTGTGGGACTCCCCTGTAGAGACAGAGTTTTGCCATGTTGCCCAGGCCAGTCTTGAACTCCTGAACTCAAGCAATCCACCCACCTCAGCTTCCCAAAGTACTGAGATTACAGGTGTGAGCCACTTTACCTGGCCTTATATTTCTTATTTGTATTATTATAATAATTATTGCTGAAATAATTGTATTTTACTGTCACAATAGGAAAAAGCCTGTCTTCTAAAAAATGTCTCCTACTATACTGCCTTACTGTCTGAAATTCTCCCCTTAGGACTTCTTTAAAAATTCACAGATCTTTATTAAAATACATATGTAATTAGGAAGCCAACTCTAGGATATCAGTCATTCATTCTTTAGCAACAATTCTATTGCCCCAATAGAGTCCAGAGGAAATGGGCTATATAATGATAAGTCAAAAATTAATATGGCCGGGCACGGTGGCTCACACCTGTAATCCTAGTACTTTGGGAGGCTGAGGCTGGTGGATCACAAGGTCAAGAGATCGAGACCATACTGGCCAACATGGCAAAACCCTGTCTCTACTAAACATACAAAAATTAGCTGGGCATGGTGGCACGCACCTGTAGTCCCAGCTACTCGGGAGGCTGAGGCAGGAGAATCGCTTGAACCTGGGAAGTGGAGGTTGCGGTGAGCCGAGATCGCGCCATTGCACTCCGGTCTGGGCAAAAGGAGCAAAACTCCATCTCAAAAAAAAAAAATTGAGGCATGAACTTGAATCACATTTGCCACCAGGATAAGGGTGGGGTGTGGGCCGCAAAAAGTCAGTCTAATGAGGGTGCCCAGCAGATGGATCATCCAGCTTTCATCAGCCTCTCAATTCGGCTTTATTCTCTACTGGCCTTGTCTGCACTGTAACTCTTGTTTTGTGATGGAAACTCAAATTCTTTGTGAAAAATGGCCCTGGAGCTCCTTGTAGAAATGACTGATTCTATGGCTGGGGCAGGAAATATATAAGATGAGATGGAACATAATGCAGTGCCTGCAGGTAAGGCAGTGCTCAACAAAACAGAACCAAAAAAGCCCAAAACCAAAAACTCCCTGGGTCCCCACGATATTGGGGGGTATGTCAAAGGGTCACAGGGGCCAAATGAAAGAGCTCCCAGTGGTGAAGTTTGCAACGATTTGAGAAGCAAAGTAAATAAAGCAATATTGAATTACAATCCAACATATAAAGTAAATATCCATGAGTCCGTATGAACATAAGTGAATGACTAAGAAAAATTAATAAATGGGGATGAAGGGCCAAACCTCCTGTGCAGAAAAATTCCAAATAATTTATATACATACCCTGCCCTCAATGAGGGGGAGCTTAACTCCGCACTCCTTAAGTGTGACCAGCTCATAGTGACTTCTTTCCAAAGAGGACAGTTACAGAAAGGCAGAAAAAAAGAGTAACTTTGGAAAAATCTGTCGAGTGTAACTTCAGCCAGGTGATCAGAATCAGCATCAGCAGTGAGATATCAGGCTGATCATTTGTGTCCTTAATATGATATGACAAAAATGGCACTTTACCTCTGGGATCTTCCTCCTTCGAACTCATAACCCTAGTCTAATTATGAGAAAAACAGAAGATTCCTACAGGGGCACATCTTACATAATACTTGACCAGTATTCTTCAAAAATCCCAACGTCATCAGAAACAAGGAAGTTCTGATGTATTTTTACAGCCTAGAAGAGCCTAAGGAGACACAGCAATTAAATGTAATGTGGTTGCTGGGCATGGTAGTTCACACCTGTAATCCCAAGCACTTTGGGAGGCTGAGGCAGGAAGACTGCTTGCATCGAGGAGTTTGAGACCAGCCTGGGCAACATGGCAAAACCCTGTCTCTACTAAAAATACAGAAATGAGCTGGGTGTGGTGGCTTTGGCCCCAACTACTCAGGAGGCTGAGGTGGGAGGACTGCTTGAGCCTGGGAGGTCGAGGCTGCAGTGAGCTGTGATTGGACTAATGCGGTCCATCCTGGGTGACAGACTGAGACCTTGCCTCCCTGCCTCAAAAAAAAAAAAAATATATATATATGTGTGTGTGTGTGTGTGTGTGTGTGCATGTGTGTGTGTATGTGTGTGTGTGTGTGTATTAAACATGATTTCCTATGAGGGACTCTGGAACAGAAAAAGGACATAAAGGACATTTGGTTAAAACTAAGGAAATCTGAATAAAGTACGGACTTTAGTTAATAATAATGTATCAGTATTGGTTCATTAGTTGTAATGAATGTACCATACTAATGCAAGTTGTTCATAGTAGGGGAAACTGGGTGTGTGGTGAGCATGGGGGATATATGAAATTCTCTTTACTGTGTCCTCAATTTTTCTATAAATAAAACAGTCCTAAAAGATAAATCTAATGTAAGACCCCAATCTATGAAATTAGTAGAAGAAAACATAGGTGAAATGTTTTAAGACATTGGTCTGGGCAAAGAAGACCTCCAAAGCACAGACAACAATCCAGGTGAATTCTTGGAGCTAAAAACAAAACAAGGCCGGGCACGGTGTCTCACGCCTGTAATCCCAGCACTTTGGGAGGCTGAGGTGAGTGGATCGTGGGGTCAAGAGATCGAGACCATCCTGTCCAACATGGTGAAACCTCGTCTCTACTAAAAATACAAAAATTAGCTGGGCGTGGTGGTGCATGCCTGTAGTCCCAGCTACTCGGGAGGCTGAGACAAGAGAATCGCTTGAACCCGGGAGGCGAAGGTTGCTGTGAGCCAAGATCGCGCCACTGCACTCCAGCCTGGTGACAAAGCAAGACTCCGTCAAAGAAAAAAGGCACAGACAACAAAAGCAAAAATAGACAAATGGATTATATCAAATGAAAAGCTTCTGCACAGCAAAGGAAGCAATCAACAGAGTGAAGAAGAGACAATCTGTAGAATGGGAGAAAATATTTGCAAAGTATTCATCTGAAAAGGGATTAATATCCAGTTTTTACAAAGAACTCAAACAACTCAGCAGAAAAAAAAATCCGATTTAAAAAAATGGGCAAATGAGCTGAATAGACATCTCTCAAAAGAAGACATACAAACAGCCAACATGTATATGAAAAAATGCTCAACATTACTTATCGTTAGGGAAATGCAAATCAAAACCACAATGAGATATCATCTCATTGCCGTTAGAATGGCTAATATAAAAAAGACAAAAAATAACAAATGCTGACGAGGACGCATAGAAAAAGGAACTCTTTGTTCCCACTATTGGTGGGAATATAAATTAGTACAGCCATTACTGAAAACAGTATGGAGATTCCTCAGAAATCCCAAAACAGAACTACCATATGACCAGCAATTACACTCCTGGGGGTATATCCAAAGGAAAGGAAATCAGCGTGTCAGAGAGTCATCTGTACTCCCATGCTTACTGCTACACTATTGTCAATAGCCAAGATATGGAATCAACCTAACCGTCCACCAACAGATGAATGGATACAGAATATGTGCTGTAATATACAATGGAATACTATTTAGCCATAAAAAGAACAAAGTTCTGTCATTTGCAGCAACATGAATGAGCTTGGAGGGCATTATATTAAGTGAAATAAGCCAGGCACAGAAAGATAAAGACCACACATGTTCTCACTCATATGTGGGAGCTAAAAAAGTTGATCACATGGAAATACAATAGAATACTGGTTACTAGAGGCGGGGAAGGGTAAGAGGAAAGGGGGATTAGCCAGAGATTGTTTAATGGATATAAAATTATAGCTGGACAGGAAAAATAAGTTCTAGTGTTCTACAGCACTGTAGAGTGACTATAAGTAGCAATAATTTATATTTTCAAATACTTAGAAGAACAGATTTTTTAAAAATTAATTTTTTTTTTTTGACACAAGATGTCTGTCTGTCACCCAAGCTGGAGTATAGTGGAACAACCATAGTTCACTGCAACCTTGAACTCCTAGGCTCAAGTGTTCCTCCCACCTCAGCCTCCCAAGTAACTAGGACTACAGGTGTGAGACACCAGCTTGGCTAAAAAGAAGACGCAAAGTCTTGCTATGTTATCCAGGCTAGTCTCAAACTCCTGGCCTCAAGCTGTCCTCCTGCCTCGGCCTCCCAAAGTGCTGGGATTACAGGTGTGAGCCACCATGAAGAGCAGATTTTTTAATGTTCCCAACACAAAGAGATTATAAATGTTTGAGGTAATGGATATACTAATTACTCTCATTCAGTCATTACCCATTGTATACATTTTTTGAAATATCACATTGTACTCTATAAATATGTACAATTATGTTAATATCACATTGTACTCCATAAATGTGTACAATTAGCATGTTAATATTTAAAAATAATAAAAGAAAAAGATAAAGTCTAATAATTAATTTAAAAAGATAAAGAAAAGGCAAAAAAAAAAAAAAGCCCTAGGAAAAAATGCAACCACTAATGCTGCCAATGCATTGAGGAGATTTGATGAATATTGTTCTTAGACAGACAGTAGAAGTTTCATGGGAGAAATTGAATATGAGAATTTATGAAGACCTGGGTATACACCCCTTTTGAATGTCAAAGTTTACTCTTTTTTTTTTTTGAGATAGAGTCCTGGGTTCCAGCGATTCTCCTGCCTCAGGCTCCTGAGTAGCTGGGACTACAGGTAGGCGCCACCACGCCTGGCTATTTTTTTTTTTTTTTTTTTTGTATTTTTTGTAGAGACAGGGTTTCACCACATTGGCCAGACCGGTCTAGAACTCCTGACCTCAGATGATCCACTTGCCTCGGCTTCCTCAAATGCTGGGATTACAGGCGCCTGCCACCATGCCTAACTAATTTTGTTTGTATTTTTAGTAGAGACAAGGTTTCACCATGTTGACCAGGCTGGTCTCAGACTCCTGACCTCAGGTGATCCACCTGCCTCGGCCTCCCAAAGTGCTTGGATTACAGGTGTGAGCCACTGTGCCTGGCTGACAGATGAATTCTTTTGGGAGGCTCTGCTTTTAGGCAGAAGAGGGGAGTTTAGAAAAAATAAAATTAAACAAAAAGACTCTTCACAGGGACCCTTCAGTGGAATGCCGGGTCTCCCAATGTCACCAACACAAACCTGTGTCTACTGCAGTCAGGAAGATGCCACTTAGTCACAGCTCTGACAGTGTCTCCGGAGTGGGTGGCAAGGTGGAAATGGAGTGAGAAGCGGAAATTTAGTTTAAGGCATGTCTTTGTAGTGTGGAGACTTGATTAGGATTAGGTAAGGCTCATGATGCAATTGTCCAGGATTGGTGGAAACAGTGAGGTGAGGATTCTGAGGTGAGGGGCTCAAGCATTTTAGGGCTCACACCATCTGTTTTCTGTTTTCCATGGAAGAGTTAATGAGCCTTCTGGAAGTTCCTGTCATGGACAATCACGACAGTTACCACTAGAGTCTGCAGGAATGGGAAAATCTTGCTAATGAAGATGATGGAACAGTGAAGTCAAGTTCATGTGAGCTGGGGGTTTGTGGGAGGTGTGGTGGGGTCATTTTAGTCCTCAGCATCCAAAGCTATATGCTTAGTTAGAGGGTTTTGGCTCTCAGATTTCTCTGCAAGACTAAAAGAAAAAAGATCAATATATAGTAAACAAAAATGGATTCACGCTCGCCACACTGCTGCCACTTTTTCTTTGACCTTAATAATCTATCATGGCTGCCCTTCCATGTCTTACAGCCAGGTCGAGGTCGTTTCTTTTAATCGGAGGATCATTGCAAAACTCCAACGTCCAAGTTGCTTTGTGGCTGGTGGCCCTCTCTTCTGATTGCTTAGTTGAGACAGAACTGGCAAGGGAACAGGTTCTTAGGCCAAGACTTCCACTGTCTTACTTTTACTTTAAAACAAAACAGATAACCCTCTTCCAGATTCTTACGGCAATTTTCTCAAGGGGAAGAAAATCCAAATCTTCCCTGTCAGTCTGCACTTGGCTTGGGGGAGAGCAACTGCCTCACTGCTTTGTCCCCATGAAGCTGGCTGGGTCCCCTCTGCAGGTTTGAGAGCACAGGATGAGAATGTCAGAGGGTTTGGAGACTCAGAAGCTCAAGGTCACTTGGCCAACACCATAAAAGTCATCTGCCTGGCTAAAGAGTCATTTGAGGAATATAGTTTTGAAGACACTCCCACTTAAGGAGTGACTGCCTAGGGGTTGAAATCCTCCCTGGTGTGCAACGCAGTTTCTGAGCAATATTTTTACCTAATTTTTAAAAATATACAGGGAGTATCCTTTCCTTATGACTTTTCTCTGGTCACCCTGATATGTACGTTTTGCAAGCTTGGGTGTAATTATCCCTCCCATCCTGCTGAAGGGGCCTGGGGTGTGCCCCCAGAGTTTTCTGGAAAGTTCAAGACAGACCTTTTTGGCTGGGCATGGTGACTCACGCCTGTAATCCCAGTAATTTGGGAGGCCGAGGTGGGCGGATCACCTGAGGTCAGGGTTTCGAGACCAGCCTGGCCAACATGGCAAAACCGTGTCTCTATTAAATATACAAAAATTAGCTGGGCATGGTGGTAAGCACATATAATCCCAGCTACTAGGGAGGCTGAGGCAGGAGAATCACTTGAACCTGGGAGGCAGAGGTTGCAGTGAGCTGAGATCGTGCCACTGCACTCCGGCCTGGGTGGCGGATCAAGACCCTGTCTCAAAACAAAACAAAACAAAACAAGCCACACACACACACCTTTTAAGTCCAGCCACCAGGCCCCATTGCTTTTCCTCAATTGCCTCAGAACACCAAGCCCTCCCCCTCTGGCCTTCCCACCCTCAGCCTTGTTCTCCCCTCCCCTTAGCCCTTGGCACCCTTAAACTTTTTTCTACTTGCTATATTTCTTTCTTTCTTTTTTAAACAGGAACACAATATCTCTCTCCAAAGCAGGGTTTGCATGGCATGTAGTAGCAGCCATTACAAAGAGAACAAGTAATTTCTTAGCCTTTCAGCGCTGCACTGCCTGTTTTTTTGTGAATGGCCTGTGCACCTGTTGTGATAAGCAGTACTCCCTTCTCAAGCAATTTGAAAAGGGGACAAACCCTGCACCCCACTCCCGCCCCCTTTCTTTTAAGTGGATGTTAATAAATTTTAAGGGGGGTGGGGAGAGAAGACCCGTTCTCTGGATGGATTCTTCAGGCTGACACTCACAAGGCTCTCGGAGGCTGCTAAGAGAAGAGAATGCAGCCCTTGCTGGCTTCATCAGAGGCTGTGCCAGGCCAGGCTCAGCAAGACAGGCTAGATGGAAGTTGGCTTCCGTTTGGAAACGGAGGCTTTCCTTTCCTTGTTCTCTGTGGGCTGTTTTGGTTTATTTGTTCCATGGTTCTCTGAGCTTCTTTGTTTGACCCTGGCTGGTAAAGAGCCTGGAGGCTTTGGTGAAAAGAAGCTTCTCCCAGCAAAACACATTTTGGCATAAGGAGAATAAAAGGCTTCCATTTTTGCTAGGGTGGATGGGTGGGAGGCATGCATATGGCCTCTTCTGTTTTTCTTTTCTTTTCTTTTTTTCTTTTCGAAAGTCTGTTAACCTCAAGCTGGCAAAAGGTGTTAGCCTGATAGGCTGGAGAGTGGAAATTCTCTGTTTGGCCCTGGACAAGTGGCCCTCTGGCCTGTCATAGATAACGCCATGTCTCAGGCGACGAGGAGTCCAACATTCTGTGCATGAAGCTCCGGTGAAGTCACCTACACCCTCCCCTGCCTCGGTCTAGTCAAGACAGGGGGCCCTCTCTGTGAGCCTGAAGTTTCTCTTGGGTGCTGTGGCTGGCAGGCCCCGTGTGTGGAACGCCTGGGAGGTGTTCGTGTGAGGGCTGGAGGGGGCAGGCCTGGCCTGAGAGGGGACTAGGGCATGCCACCCCAAATATACCACTTTGACAGAAGAATTGAGCTGGAGGGATTGAAAGAAAAAAAATCTTTAGGCTGGGCATGGTGGCTCACACCTGTAATCCCAGCACTTTGAGAGGCTGAGGCGGAAAGATCATGTGAGGCCAGGAGTTTGAGACCACCCTGGGCAACATAGCAAGACCTTGTCTCTATTAAAAAAAAAAAAAAAGAAAGAAAAGAAATAAAAAGTCTTTTAAAACATTTAAAATAAATTCTTCTTCTAGTTTTTCTTTTGACAGATGGGGGCTTGCTATGTTGCCTAGGCTACTCTTGAATTTCTGGCCTCAAATGATCCTCCTGCCTCAGCCTCCTGAAGTGCTGGGATTACAGGTGTGAGCCACCATGCTCGGTCCCCCCAAAATCTTTAGTCTTCCAAAAGGCAGAGCCTCTCAAAAAAACTCAATTGTCATAAATCCCCTCCCAAGAGCAACTCAGTAATCTCTTCTCAGAGTCTAGAACTCAGCACCACACCCAAACAGATATTGTCACCAAACTCTCAAATCTCTCATCCATTCTCCTAGGAACCCATTTCTCCTTCCAAAAGTCATTTGCTTTTCCATTAGTGCTGTCTCTCCCCAACCCTTCCTCCAGTAAGTTAGGTACATAGACCTCAGATTCTTTTTTTTTTTTTTGAGACAGAGTCTTGCTCTGTTGCCCAGGCTGGAGTGCAATGGCGCAATCTTGACTCACTGCAACCTCCACCTCCTGGGTTCAAGTGATTCTCCTGCCTTGGCCTCCTGAGTAGCTGGGACTACAGGTGCCCATCACCATGCCTGGCTAATTTTTGTATTTTTAGTAGAGACGGGGTTTCACCATGTTGGCCAGGCTGGTCTTGAACTCCTGACCTCAAACGATCCACCCACCTCGGCCTCCCAAAGTGCTGGGATTACAGGTGTGAGCCACGGTGCCTGGCCAGTAGACCCCAAATTCTAACCACCCCTGTGAGTTGCTCCTCACTGGGTGCTCTCATATGTAAGGAAGATGCACAGGTTTACAAACTCCTGTTGGTTTTTCTTTCGTGAATCTGTCTTTTATCAGCTTAGTTTATAGGGCACTAGTCAATAACCTAGGAGGGTAGAGGTAAAAAGGTTTTCTTCCCCTACACCTGTGTCCTTACTGAGACCTCTCTGTGGCTTGGAAAGTCTTTGAGAACACCAGACAGCAGGCAGCACAGCTCCTGGCTCCCAGTAACCTGCCAAAAAGATTTGGTGAGTCCAGGCATGGTGGCTCATGCCTGTAATCCCAGCACTTTGGGAGGCTGAGGCAGGTGGATCACCTGAGGTCAGGAGTTCAAGAACAGCCTCGCCAACGTAGTGAAACCCCGTTTCTACTAAAAATACAAAAATTAGCTGGGTGTGGTGGTGGGCACCTGTAGTCCCAGCTACTGGGGAGGCTGAGGCAGGAGAATTGCTTGAACCAGGGAGGCAGAGGTTGCAGTGAGCTGATATCACGCCACTGCCCTCCAGCCTAGGTAACAGAGCGAGACTCTGTCTCAAAAAAAAAAAAAACAAAACCAAAAAAACAAAAAACAACCCAAAAAGATTTGGTGAGTAAATAACAGAATATCTTACTCTAAGTGACAGCATTTAAATGCAAGTGGTCCTAACCAATCTGTGTATTAGTCACTCAGGGCTTCAGTTGAGATCTGTAGAGTGGGTGATGGGGTTTTAGAGGAGAGGAAAGGGCATTTTGGAGGGACGGGTTGAGTCTCTGTGTGCAGGTCTTGCATTGTTGATTTAAGATGGGGTGTGGGGCCCAGTTGTATGCCTATTCAATGTATTAGGAATTCGCCAGGCACACCTAACTTTGTGGTTCTAGGTGTGTCTCTTCTAACCCACTCACTGGGCCAACCAGGGGCCAATCAGCCTTTTTCTTATCTGGTATTGGCACCAGGGAATTATAAGGCTTTAAAGCCAAGTGCTAAGTTTCCAGGGTTGGAGCCACTTGGCTACCTCTGGGAGGCTGTGATTTGAATCTTATATCTGATCTGCTATGGGTTCCTCCCCTGGCCATTCCCAGAAGGTAAACTTTCATCCTCTTCTGCTGACTTTTCCTTATGGTTTTGTCCGCTCAACTGCCTGCCAGTGTCAACTCCTAATGCCTGCTTTCAGGTATTTTGAGGAATGGGACTTCAACAGGGCTTTCTCCTATCCTGATCCAATTGATATGCAATCAGTTGATGTATTATTAAAGGATTTTATAGCTGCAAGAGGTTGGAGATCATCTTAAAGGGAGATTTCTGGGGTTAAAAATTGACCTGGTACTGGCTGGATGCAGTGGCTCACACCTGTAATCCCAGCACTTTGGGAGGCCGAGGCAGGTGGATCACGAAGTCAGGAGATCGAGACCATCCTGGTTAACATGGTGAAACCCCGTCTCTACTAAAAATACAAAAAATTAGCCGGGCGTGGTGGTGGGCACCTGTAGTCCCAGCTACTCGGGAGGCTGATCTAGGAGAATGGCATGAACCCGGGAGGAAGAGCTTGCAGTGAGCTGAGATCGCATGAAGGCACTCCAGCCTGGGCAACAGAGCAAGACTCCGTCTCACAAAAAAAACAACAAAAAACCAAAGTTGATCTGGTACTTATTTCAAAGAATACACGTCATTATTTCTAAATGGCCCTTGCATTTTACAAGAAAATGAAACTGTGCAGTGGTTATTGTGGAAGAGGATGTACCTTTCTTTTCCAAGTGCTTGGGGTGGATTACCTGTCCTGGGAAGACAGCTTAGGGTCTTCTGTTTGATAGCATCCAGCTTGGAGGGAAACTAGGGACCCCTTAACATGGAAGTCAGAGGTGATTGCAAGAGGTCACACCAGGAAATTAAATAATATACTAAATGGCATAACAAGAAGGCAGAATCTTTCAATTCCCTTTTATGCCCACTGATTAGATCAGAGAGCCTCAGCTTGGTCCTAAAATGTCTTGAACACTTCTCTAACACCAATTCTTCTTCTCCTTTTCTATCATCTTCCTCTTCTTCTTCCTCATCATCGTTCTTTTGGTAAGTAGAGAGGGAGCAATTCCCAGGCTCTCAGCTTTCAGGAGCTTGCTGGAAACTAGAACATTTTCTCCATCGTGTTTATTTTTCTGGCTGCCTTGTGTTTATGGCAAGTGACATTGGTTTTCCCTTCACCGTTACTGTTCAAAATTTGTACTTAACCTCAGAATATTTAAATATAAAATGTGAATTGATTTAAAGATGAAAGTAGCAGGTAGAATTGGATGTGGCACACATTTTGAAGGTGGTATGTGGATGACCATTGTTCCTAATTCTTTCCCAATTCTAGTATCCTCTTGCCCATTAACCCATTCTTTTTTGAGGAGATTTCATGTCAGTTTCTTCTCTTTTGTTCTTATCTTCTTCACCACCAACTTCTGCTGCTGGGAGATTTCCGGTTTTTGTTGTTGTTGTTGTTTTTTAGACAGGGTCTCCCTCTGCCACCCAGGCTGGAGTGCAGTGGTGAGATCATAGCTCACTGTGCCTTGACCTCCTGGGCTCAAGGGATCCTTCTATCTCAGCCTCCCAAGTAGCTGGGACCACGGGTGTGCCCCACCATGCCTGGCTAATTTTTTATTTTTTGTAGAGATGTGGTTCTCTCTCTGTTGCCCAAGCTGGTCTCGAGCTCCCGGCCTCAAGCAATCCTCCTGCCTCAGCCTTCCAAAGCTCTAAGATTACAGATGTGAGCCACCTCTCCTTTGCAGCCCATGCCCACTCTTTCTCTAGTTTGCCACAGAGGGTTCAGGTGAGCAACAGGGACAGGAATATCAGCAGAGGCAGGCATGTCTCTTGCTTGTCTGATACTTTTTTTTTTTTTCCCCGAGACAGAGCTTCGCTCTTGTTGCCCAGGCTGGAGTACAATGGCATGATTTCGGCTCACTGCAAACTCCGCCTCCTGGGTTCAAGTGATTCTCCTGCCTCAGGCTCCCGAGTGGCTGGGATTACAAGCGCCCACCACCATGCCCAGGTAATTTTTTGTGTTTTTGGTAGAGATGGGGTTTCACCATGTTGGCCAGGCTGGCCTTGAACTCCTGACCTCGGGTGATCCACCCGCCTCCGCCTCCCAAAGTGCTGGGATTACAGGTGTGAGCCACTGCGCCAGGCTGTCTGAATACTTTTAACATTTGTTTTTGTACTTCCAGTTGGGGTGTGGAGCTCCTGTGCTTACCTTCTGGGCTTACTGTCTTAACTCCTCTCCTGGGTTGCCAGGCCTTACAGTGCTGCGTCCTGTTTAACCCATCTCTGCATCTTGCACGGAGCCTAGGCCACTGTGAGTGCATAGGAGGTCCCTAATATTGGTTGTAAACTGATCACTATGGCATTTTAGCAATTGTCAGATTCATTTGGTCAATGTTGGTAGCCTCTGGCAATTAAAAGACAGGTGGAGGTTACACAGCCCATCCTCCACAGCCACAGCCTCATGATCAGGTTGAAAGCCAAGTCTTTTTTTTTTTTTTTTTTTTTTTTGAGACGGAGTCTTGCTCTGGTGCCCAGGCTGGAGTGCAGTGGCGTGATCTCGGCTCACTGCAAACTCTGCCTCCCGGGTTCACGCCATTCTCCTGCCTCAGCCTCCTGAGTAGCTGGGACTACAGGCGCCCACCACCACGCACGGCTAATTTTTTTTTTTTTTTTTTTTTTTAGTAGAGACGGGGTTTCACCCTGTTACCCAAGATGGTCTCAATCTCCTGACCTCGTGATCCACCTGCCTCGGCCTCCCAAAGTGCTGGGATTATAGGCGTGAGCCACCGCGCCCGGCCGAAAGCCAAGTCTTAGACTAAGCATTGATGTTCAGGTTCCTGTAGGTTGGTGAAGTGGCACTCTTTGTCCTTAGGCACAGGGACAAGTACATTGCATCATAGGTTCATTCTGAAGTGACATTGTTGCCCTGTCTTGGAATCAGGTGACAATGTTCCCTGTGAATAGGGTGGCATAGCCCTCAGCAGGGTTGAAGGCCCACTATGTTGCTTTTAAAATGTTAAGATTAAGACTTACAGGATTCATATGCCTTATTCATACGGGGTGGTAGTACCTGAGCAATTTTTCTCTCAACCATATATTGCACTGTAACCCCTTAACAAAGGAAGAACAAAGTGTAATCTTTAATGCTAATAATGAACCCTATGGTGTGGATTTTCTGTTTTTTTTTTTTGAGATGGAGTCTTGCTCTGTCACCCAGGAGTGCAGTGGCGCAATCTTGGCTCACTGCAACCTCCGCCTCCTGGGTTCAAGAGATTCTCATACCTCAGCTTCCTGTGCAGCTGGGATTACAGGCAAGTGCTACCAAGCCCAGCTAATTTTTATATTTTTAGTAGAGATGGCGTTTCATCATGTTGGCCAGGCTGGTCTCAAACTCCTGACCTCAAGTGATCTGCCTGCCTCTTAAAGTGCTGCGATTACAGGTGTGAGCCATTGTGCCCAGCCTCTTCGCTGGGTTTTTTTAATGCACCCTTGTAGCACCTTCGGGGGATTTGTGAGTGGTAAAGATCAAATGCTAACTATCTCCAGGGCACAGATTATAATTCACACACACACACACACACACACACACACACACAAATATCACATTGTTAATAATGAAGTATTTTAGAGCAAATTACTACACAGGCAATGTAAGATTTATGGAACTGAAGAATGTTGTTGGGCACAGGCAGATGCCTATGTTTTTTTAAATTGTATTTATTTATTTTCGAGACCAATTGTTGCTCTATTGCCCAGGCTGGAGTGCAGTGGCATGATCTTGGCTCACTGCAGCCTGTGCCTTCCGAGTTCAAGTGATTCTCCTGTCTCAGCCTCCCGAGTAGCTGGATTACAGGCGCCCACCATCATGCCCGGATAATTTTTATATTTTTAGTAGAGACAGAGTTTCACCATGTTGGTCAGGCTGGTCTGGAACTCCTGACCTCAGGTGATCCACTAACCCCGGCCTCCCAAAATGCTGGGATTACCGGCATGAGCCACCACGCCTGGCCAGATGGCTACGTTTTAGTTGCAGCTCTGCTCCCTTAAAGGGGCTCTGTTTCTTCACAAGAATTGCTAAGATTACTTCTGTCAGCCCAGCCAATGACAGATAGTTTCTCCCCATCAATTTATTGGGAAATTTCCTTATCTGTGAAATGGGAACAGTAAGCATACTTAAATAACAGGTTTTCTTCTTACCTTGAGGAGCTCATGAGAAAATGTGTGTTAAATTGCCTAGTGAATGGTAAAAAGCCATTCTAATGTAGGTTATTTTCATTGTTATCACCAGGAAGACCAAATAGAAGTCAAAGATCAGGGGAACTGCTTCTGACCTGGGATAGAGAACTAAATCAACGGTATCTGCTAAAATCAGGAGCGAACTGAAGTCCTGTCTACCCTTCAACGGTGTTGAGTTAGGTCTGAGAAAGTAAGCAGAAATTGAACATTTTCTGGTTCAGATGAAAATCTCTGTTCTGCTCTGAACTTTTGTGTGTACTTCCAAGGCTTAATAGGCAGTATTATGAAGCATAGAGAAGAGATTATTTGTTAACACTAGCATTGAAGATATGAATGACTGGTTTGTTTGTCAAGAGTAAGGTCATAACTTTGTAATCTGCTTTAGTCTGAGAGTTGGACTGATCCCATTTGGCTTACCCGATACCAGTGTGCTACTCTTTTTCTGCCTTCATATATTTCTGCCCACATTGCTTGACTTAAGAAAATATGCATTTGCCTGCTACATATGACTAGTGACTCTCTTATTGAATCAGATTCTCATAAAAAAGCAAAGAGGGAGTGAATGGGGAAGAGATGGAACACACTATATTTCTTTGAGACCAATGCTTATTTTCTTGGCTGGCAAGTGCTTTTTTCTCACCTTTTGACATAATCCTAATGGTCCTATTAAAATACATTTAGCCTTCTCTCTCTTCTCCATCTGCCAGCACTCTGTGTCATTTGGTGGACGGCAGGCAGGTTTTAAGTTCCGAAAAGCAGAGAACAGGCTAAGTATTGGAACAGGATCATATGTCTCCTGTTTTATTTTCAGAAACACACCCCTTCACCCCCTTGTTTTATTGCTAAGTGTTGAGTTGCAGCTGGATCAGGAGAGGGTGGGACAGCAGGGAGATGTCTTTGCCTCTGAGGATTGTGTGATGCCAAGGAAGGTTTTCCAAGGAGTTCAAGGAGTCTCTTTCATTAGGAATCTTTTGAAGCAAAATATTCTGATGCTGTTATTTTTGGAAATTCCAATTTGGGCTTGTTTAGATGATTCCCAACATTCCTTCCATTGCTTTGAGTGGGTGATTTTTGTGGCTGTGTTTTGGGTTCAAGTTCACAAATAATGTGAGTGTGCCTCAGCCTCATACAGACTTTCTGCCAACAGAAAGAGCTGGAAAGAGCTAAGGCAGTTGCACATTAAGGGCAAATATAGCTCGTGTTCAGCGAACATGAACTGTGTCTGCTCAGGCTCTTTGGATGAGCTCTTTGCCTAATAGGGAGCAGTGGCAGCAGCTGGGGCGGGTAAGTGATACTGTGCTGCAGAGCCTCTGAAACTCCCTGTTCCATCACCGGCAGTGACATTCAATCTCTTCCAGGAAGCAACGTGAGCCCACCACAGCTGGCCAGAGGCAGCTTTCTCTTCTGGTTGGGAGGGGCGGGCTTTGGTCTTTAGAGCCTGACTATCGCAGCCTGTGGAGAGCTTTGCATGCTGTTGGGTGGCAAGAACCGGTTGAGTGTCCTTCCTTCCCTTGCAGGGAGCTTCAGGAATGGAGCCCAGTTTTTAACTCAGGGATCTGGGCAGGGGTTTGGGATACTCAGAAAATGCCCATTACGTCAGGCTCCTGAGCAGAACTGGAGGAAGAACCTTTTGAGAGTTGGCTGGTCTGGGGTGTGCGGGGGGAGGTTTCTAGACCAGAGGTGTAGGTTTCTAGACCAGCTGGTGCGCTGACCTGCCTCAGGACAGAGGCTAACACACTGCCCTCCCTGATGTGTTCTGGAGCTCTGTTTTCAATGTAGCTGTACTTAATGTACAGCTAAGGCTCTGTGTCCCCAGTAGTGCTGGGTAGGTTGAGACACCAGGATTTCTCAACCTCAGCAGTGCTATTGACATTTGGGATACAGAATTCATGGTGGTGGTGGTGGGGGCTGTCCTGTGTGTTGTAGGATGTTTAGCAGCATTCCTGGCCTCTATCCCCTGTATGCTGGTAGCACTCCCATTCCACTGCTACAACCAAAAATATTTCCAGACATTGCCAAACATCCCCTGGTGGGGCAAAATTGCCCCCAATTGAAAAACACTGCATTTTACAGAAAACAAAACACTCTGCTCTCTTCCCCCACCCCCACCTCTGAATTTATATGTACTATTTAGGAAGACAGCAGGTGGGAAGTCAGATAATATGTTTTTAATATTTGAATACCAGGCTCTTTTATTAGATTGAGGCTTACGAAACTGTCATTCTTTTTGGACGTCAACATGGTTGAATAAAGGCAATTTTGTATGGCTCAACTTAATACCAGCCCATGAAATCAGATTTGTACAAACCTCAGTCACAAGGGGCCTCAGGACAAGGTCATGACCTATGGTGTTTATTAAACACCTCAAGAAGCATCCTCTGCAAGGAATTGCATTAAGACGGGTGGGTGGGGTGAGGACAGGGAGAGCTGGAGTGAGCCTGAGAACAGAGCCAAAAACACTGAAGAATATGGAAGAGGAGGAGGGGGCAACAGGGATAGTTTTACTTGTCCCTGGCTGTGGGAAAGGAAGATCACAATCCTGCTGGGGTCATAGAGCAGAAGGAGTCATTCACGTATAGAGGGGAAGAGGCGAAAGGAGACCAAGAGGTACAAAGGGACTAGGGCTTAGGGAGATGAACTTCAGAGTCTTAGAGCGAAAATGAACAGTAACTTACCTTCTTCCCTTTGTGATTTAAGGGGCAGAGGTTAAGTACAGGTATGAATCTGGGGGCAATTGGAGACTTGTCCCAGAGCTTTGGGAACAACCTGAGTGTGGTGTATTTTTGGAGAGAAGAGAGGAGCTGGGTATGGGCCCTGGGCATCTTTCCTTGCTGGCCTGACCTCTCGAGAGCCTGCCCCTCTGGCTGGGTAGATGTAATCCCCCCTCGAGCAGGTCTGGGGATACTTCCTCTCAGCCATGGCACTGACGTCTTTGTGTGTTGAATCGTTTGTGTTCCTATTTTTTTGTACATTACCATCATGGCACTACTAAGACAAGTTCCTCAAAAATGTTGTGTTCTTGGTTTTTTTCTTCCTTTCCTATTTTTTAATCCTTGCCTCTCTGGCATGTCTCAATATGCCCTTTCAAAAATTGGTGCACTAACACCTGTTTTTCCATTTTGTTACAAAGTTGTCTGCAACTTGATCAGCTAGGGGTCTTGTTCGGGGCAACAAGGGTGATCAGGCAGTGGGAGCCCGGGAGGCTGGCTCTGGTGAGGCGCAGGCCTTGACAACTGTATAAGGAATGTGATGGCTCAGATAAATAGGGCCAGTCCCAAGATGGGAATCTCGTGAATTCACAGGCTACAGCAGATCTCAGAGATGCTCAGTTCTGCAGCTCCATTTCACAGGTGAAGGAATCCAGGCCCAGAACGACCTCCTGACTTGCTCACATCACACGGTACCAACGCTGAGCACGTAAGTCTTTTGGCCTAAGCCCATGCTCTTTTCCCTGAATTACCCCAGTATGCTGTGGTGTGGCTAAGGGTCGAGAAGTTCCAGGGCCCATGAGTCAGGAGTTTTAGCTCCTATATAAAGGAAAGGGCAGACGACTGCTGCTGTTACTTTTCTTTTGTAATTTGGTGCAGTACATTCAGTGGGCATGGGATGCAGGCTCTGTGGTGCAGTACATTCAGTGGGCATGGGATGCAGGCTGGTCCAGTGCCTGCCTGGGGGAGTGACTCAGGAGTGGGCTGCCTGCTCCAGCCAGGAGCTCATTAACAGTGCTGCGCTCATTTGCAAAGCAGGCAACGCAGACCCATGATAGCTTCCTGCAGTCCCCGGTTCAGACTCAATAAATGTATCTGCAGCATTTAGGTGGAAGGGAGGAAGCAAAGTAAAGAAGAAAGATACTCAGAGGGCGGTTCCTCCTGACTCATTTACAGTGTGAGTGGTTCCCTAGAACACACTTTGTATTTGGGTCAGTTTGCTTGGCCTTTGTCAGAAAGCCGAAACTCAAGGAGAAGGGGCGTTCATGCACATCCTTATGCTCAGCTGCAGATTTACCAGGAAGCTAATGAAACACGCTTTGGGACCCTACACTTGTATGGGCCCCTTTCAAGTTCCCACAACTAATTTGTATGTATAATTTTGTAAACGCTTCGCATTTTAAAAACTGTAGATGCTTCCGGTCTTGCAAAATGTGGACTTGCTTCAGGAACCACAGCACGTGATAGGCCGGTATCTTACATGATTTCACTAAACCGACTGAGAAAAGGCACCAGGGTCAGGAGTGCCCTTAGGAACAGATGAATGGGAGAAATAGAATATGTGCACCAGAAGCTGCATTTCTGCACAGGACCCTCCCCCCCAGCCCTGTTTAAACAAATGTCAGCTCTGTCAAAGGAAGCAGTGAGAGTCCACTTGAATTTGGCTTCCTTTTTTTTCCTCCCCTTCTTTCAACAGTGACATGGAGCAGAAGGTATAGTTGAGTAGGCCATCCAGGAGAAGGGCTTAGGAAGAGGCTTTATGCTCTGCCGAGGCCTCTGAGGATGACCGAAGGAATCCTTGAAGGTTCCTAAAGCGGGAAACCAGCAAAGGCTGGGATGTTGTCACATAAGCCCCAGGGTGGAGACTTTACCTTACCGTGTCCTGTGTTCAAGGTGCACGGGGTCGCAGGTTTCAATTGTCTTTGAGGGCAACTAGGTGCCACGCTAGGGTTGCTTGAGAGCAATTTTGCTTCCATTCATCCTCCCTTCCCCCTTCTCCCTCATTGGTACATGTGTAATTAGAGTGACCAGCCTGCTGGCCTGTTGACAAGGGGAGGAAGTTCCTCCTTCCACCGCTTTTGTGGTAGCTTTAAGTGGACACGCTATTCTTCTGTGCTTCCTGCCTTGAAAGTGCTGACCAGGGTCACTCACAGGGCTGTTAAACAGCTGCTGCGCCTCACCCTGGCAGCAAACAAGGCCATTCCAGGCCCATCCATCAGCGTGGCTCGACAAGTGCTTTGGGATCTGCCTGGGTGAAAGATGGGAAGTAAGTGTGGGCGTGGCCCTGACGCGCCTCAACCTCCAGACCAAATTTGTCCCAGGCCCTGGTGTCCCTGACGCAGGGAGGAACAGAGACTGTGCGGAGAAGCTTGGGCATCCCCATGTTGTCATCTGGGCAGTGGCCATGGCTACTTCTTTCTCATTCATTCTTTAAATATTAATAGATTGCCTGCTTAAGACTGTACAAAAGCCTGAATTGTCAACTGCTTTATTCCAGTAGCCGACATTTGATTTAGTGGATGTAAAAAAAGATTGCTTGGTTGTTTTTTTTTTTTTTTTTTTTGGAGACAGAGACTCACTCTGTCGCCCAGCCTGGCGTGCAGTGGTGCAATCTCGGCTCACTGCAACCTCTGTCTCCAGGGTTCAAATGATTCTCTTGCCTCAGCCTCTCGAGAGCTGGGATTACAGGCACATGCCACCACACCTGGCTAATTTTTGTATTTTTAGTAGAGATGCAGTTTCACCATGTTGGCTAGGCTGGTCTCGAACTTCTAACCTCAAGTGATCTGCCCACCTTGGCCTCCCAAACTGGGATTACGGGTGTGAGCCACTGCGCCTGGCCAGAACTTTTAAATTTTTATTTATTTTTTATCTTTTCTTGCGCTGCCAGGGTGCCTAATGTCCAGCTCAAGGCTTTAGTTTTTTCAGTAGATGATTCCAAACTGCTGTCCTCCAAATATCACAAGTGATTCCTAGTTTTCTAACTGGAGAATCTCAGATTTCACTTGGTTACTCTTTCTTGAGAAAATAACATTGAAAACCCAAACCTCATCTCCGAGGACTTTTAGCAGTCGCCTCCTGTGTGGGCATTGGGAAACCGTGTGCATTTGGGAAGACTCCTCCAACCCTTCCAGCTCTGGTGTCTGCTGTACTTCTGGTGTCTGCTTTTAGAAAGAGAGGTGGGAGCCAGCAAGTGGAGATTGGTAGTGGGTGAGATAATATTCCCCCCCCTTAAGCCTCTGTCTGCTGTGACAATGCATTTTGGGATTCTGAGCCCTGGCCCTAGGATAACCCATGAGATTGAATCCTCAAGGAGTGACAAGGGGACAGAGGGGGACATTGATGGGGCATAAGGTGGAAGGTGGCAAAAAAAAATGTCGTCTTTTTTTTTTTTTTTTTTCTGAGATGGAGTCTTGCTCTGTCGCCCAGGCTGGAGTGCAGCGGCATAATCTCACGTCATGGCAACCTCCGCCTCCCAGGTTCAAGCAATTCTCCTGCCTCAGCCTCCCGAGTAGCTGAGATTACTGGCATGCACCACCACGCCCAGCCAATTTTTGTATTTTTAAGTAGAGATGGGGTTTCACTATCTTGGCCAGGCTGATCTCGAACTCCTGACATCAGGTGATCCACCTGCCTCAGCCTCCCAAAGTGCTAGGATTATAGGCGTGAGCCACTGCACCCAGCCAGAATAATGTCTTCTACTAAGTTTTTCTTTTTCTTTTTTTTTTCCAAGACAGAGTCTCGCTCTGTTGCCCAGGCTAGAGTGCAGTGGCGCAATCTTGGTTCACTGCAAGCTCTGCCTCCCGGGTTCACGCCATTTTCCTGCCTCAGCCTCCTGAGTAGCTGGGACTACAGGCGCCCACGACCGCGCCCGGCTATTTTTTTTTTTTTTTTGTATTTTTAGTAGAGATGGGGTTTCACCGTGGTCTCGATCTCCTGACCTCGTGATCCGCCTGCCTCGGCCTCCCAAAGTGCTGGGATTACAGGCATGAGCCACCGCGCCCGGCAGTCTTCTTCTAAGTTTTTCAAATATCTGTAAAGGCTGTTATGAAATCATACATATTTATGATAAAAGAATTACATAATTGACAGTGGCCTTTTGTGGCCATGTGCTTTCTCTACCCAAGGAAATTAAAATACAATTATTATCATGTGATCGTTGAGGATATTATTTGACTTAAAAGGGATCTTGATGTTTGAAAAGTTCACTGATCTTTAGAAACTAAAATATGAACGTGTCTGGGCATGGTGACTCACACCTGTCACTCCAGGACTTTGGGAGGCTGAAGTGGGAGGATTGCTTGAGTCTGGGAGATCAAAACCAGTCTGGCCAACATAGTGAGACCCCAGTATCTAATTAAAAAAAAAAGAACATTCATTCTGGAAGATAAAATAGAAGCCATGGAAGCTGGCTGTGCTGTAAAAATGGCCTAAATCTGTTTTTCACCTTCAGATCATTGGCCTTTCTGCAGTGCGCACAAGCTTTGAGGTTTGTACAAACCTAATATGATCAGCACAACTGCTTCTAGAAGGTCTCTCAGAGCCAGTTAGTGAGGCAGGACTCTGAAGGAGGGAAGACAGAAAAGGAAAGTTAATCTTCCAGCAGCTCTTGGGGTGTAGAAAGCCCCTCAGATCCCTCAGCTCACCTCAGCTGTTTGTCTCCTGGCCCAGCTGCCCTGGTTTAGCGGTCGTTTAAATATTTTCTTTGCTTTCCCTTTGGCTTGATGAATTGTGGATGTCTAAACATGGGCCCTTTCCCACCTGGGCCTGCCCCCGCCTCTTTCCTGGGGATATAATGGGCTTGTCTGAAGGGCCTGACCTGGCATGGGTGCTGGCCAGCAGGAGCTGGGGGAGAAACACCTCTGTGTGTACAGCGCTTGGGCTAAGTAGACCTTTCATTGGAGAAGTCAACACCTTTTGTTGCTGCCAGACCCTTTGGGATTGATCCAGTATTCGCTGTCCTTTGAGGTGGGTTGGAGAGAGGTAAATGTGCTCAGAGCAGCTTCCAGAAGGAACTCGCTGAACACTGCCTCCTTTGGTTCCATCCTTCAGGAGATCTGCTAAGGAAAACAGAAGCTTGTTAGTCTCAATTTTGGTGATAAGTAGAATACATAACCAGGGAAAGTAAAAACCCTTTAGGAAGTTCCCACTTAACACATTTGCTTCTATGATTCTTCACATTTTTACATCCTGCGCTTGATTTCCTATTTCCTTTCTATGAAATTTTCATAAGTTGGTTCCTTTAGAAAAAAGCTTTTTTTTTTTTTTTTTTTGAGATGGAATTTCTCTCTTGTTGCCCAGGCTGGAGTGCAATGGCGTGATGTTGACTCACTGCAACCTCTGCCTCCTGGGTTCAAGCGATTCTCGTGCCTCAGCCTCCCCAGTAGCTGGGATTACAGGCATGCGCCATCACGCCTAGCTAATTTTGTATTTTTAGTAGAGACAGGGTTTCACCATGTTGGTAAGGCTGGTCTCAAACTCCTGACCTTAGGTGATCTGCCCGCCTTGGCCTCCCAAAGTACTGGGATTGCAATCATGAGCCACCGCGCCTGGCTGAAAAAAGAAATCTTAAATCACACATAATTATATTTACTCAGACTCTACTTAACCTATGAACTCACTGAACTGACAAGGGGACCACTCTGCTAGGAAATCTCAAGTTCAATCAAATGTTCCCAAATGGAGTAAGGGAGAAGCAGAGGCCCACTGGGTCTGAGGTGTGCTTTTGAATTGTGAAGATATTTCTGCAAGCTTGTTGGTGGATAGTTGGATTGACAACGGCACGTCTAGTTACTGCTGCAAGGGATTAAACTGAAGTATGGTGATCTAAACTGCAAGGAAGGATTCTCAGCTCATCTTTTCTGTCCTCAAACTGTCTTCCTTTGCCAAAACTGTCAACATTCTGCCTACAGATAGAATGTCAAATGGAACATGACAAACTCCAAAGCACTTTTTTCTCCAAAGCACCTATCTTAATTTCATGCTTCTCCCCTTATGTTACCTACTTTAAGGGATTTTTGGTGGGGAGAAGGGAGGAGTGCCAGGAGGAATTTTGCATAAATAAATGCTTTTGCTCAAACTCCTGAACTCTTGAACTCTTGTTCCAATTCTAAGATTTTAAAGTTTTTTTTCCCTATTATATCCACCCTGTTACTAAATTTGCAATGAAAGCAATGAATCCTTTATATTGGCCCTAGCACTACGTCTTGTCCAGAAGCAATGAAAAGATAAAGATATGCACTGCCTCATCCTTAAGAAACTGACCATCTGGTAGTCAGCGCAGGATTTATGAATGAGTCAGCTGAAGAGCAGTGTTTGATGGATCTAATTTAGTCTCCAGCCTAGTGGTCTGCATGTAAAGAGGGTTCAGGTGATGTTAGCCCAATACAGAAAGCACTAAATTACAGCGTTCAGACAATAGTGCGTCCGGCGTTGGTGGGTTCTTGGTCTCACTGACTTTGAGAATGAAGCCGCGAACCCTCGCAGTCAGTGTTACAGTTCTGAGACGTGGGGTGTCTGGAGTTTGTTCCTTCTGATGTTCAGACGTGTTTGGAGTTTATTCCTTCTGGTGGGCTCGTGGCGTTGCTGGCTTCAGGAGTAGAAGCTGCAGATCTTTGCAGTGTTACAGCTCTTAAGGCGGCGCGTCTGGAATTGTTTCTTCCTCCTGTCCGCAGTTGTTCGTTCCTCCCAGTGGGTTCGTGATGTCGCTGGTCTCAGGAGTGAAACTGCAGACTTTCATGGTAAGTGTTATAGCTGATAAAGACAGTGCAGACCCAAAGAGTGAGCAGCAACAAGATTTATTGCAAACACTGAAAGAACAAAGCTTCCACACTGTTAAAGGGGACCAGAGCTGGTTGCCACTGCTGATTGGGGCAGCCTGCCTTTATTCCCTTATTTGGCCCCACTCACATCCTGCTGAGTGGTCCATTTTACAGAGAGCTGATTGGTCTGTTTTACAGAGAGCTGATTGGTCCATTTTGACACTGTGCTGATTGGTGCATTTATAATCCCTGAGCTAGACACAAAAGTTCTCCAAGTCTTCGCTAGATTAGCTAGACACAGAGCACTGATTGGTGCATTTACAAACCTTGAGCTAGACACAGGGTGCTGATTGGTGCATTTACAAACCTTGAGCTAGACACAGAGTGCAGACTGGTGTATTTACAATCCCTTAGCTAGACATAAAGGTTCTCTACAGTCCCCATTAGACTCACCAGCCCAGCTGGCTTCACCTAGTGGATCCTGCACCAGGACCACTGGCAGAATTGCCCGCCAATGCCGCACCATGTGCCCACACTCTTCAGCCCTTGGGTGGTTGATGGGACCTCCGGGGTGCCTGTTGGGGAGGCTTGGGCCGTGCAGGAGCCCACGGCGTGGGGAGGCTCGAGCATTGCGGGCTGCGGGTCCCGAGCCCTGCCCCGTGGGGAGGCAGCTGAGGCGCGGCTAGAATTCCAGTGCGGGGCCGGTGGGTCTGCACTGCTGGGGGACCGGGCGCACCCTCTGCAGCTGCAGGCCTGGGTGCTAAGCCCCTCACTGCCCGGGGCCAGCGGCACTGGCTGGCCGCTCCGAGTGCGGGGCCTGCCAAGCCCACCCAGAACTCCTGCTGGCCTGGGACCTGCAGGTGCAACCCTGGTTCCCACCCGCGCCTCTTCCTCCACACCTCCCTGCAAGCAGAGGGAGCCAGTTCCGGCCTCGGCCAGCCCAGGGAGGGCCTCCCACAGTGCAGCGGCGGGCTGAAGGGCTCCTCAAGCACAGCCAGAGTGGGCGCTGAGGCAGAGGAGGTGCCAAGAGCGATCATGCTGTGAGGGCTGCCAGCACGCTGTTACCTCTTAATAGCATGGTAGGACCTCAGAGAACTGGGAGAGGAGGTAGGTTCCAATAGTTGTAGTCTGTGTGCAGAAGGTGGGGATATGAGCTAGGTCTTGAAGGAAGAGTAGAGAGGTTGAATGGGTTGAGAGGGTGTCATTGGTAATTGGAAGAGTCAGAGGAATGACCCAGGGAACAGCATCTTGGTTGGACCAGAGGGTATGCCCTGACTAAGGACCAGTAAGAGATAACATGAAATGAATTGTAGAAGGGATTGAAAATCAGTTAGAGTTGAGACTTGGATTAAGCCAAGTTGATAAAACTATAAAGAGAGCTATTGTAGGTTTGGAGGATTTGCTTATAGTAAATTTCTCTTTTTTTTTTTTTTATTTGAGACACGGTCACCTAGGCTGGAGTGCAGTGGCACCATCTTGGCTCACTACAACCTCTGCCTCCTGGGCTCAAGCGATCCTTCCACCTCAGTCTCCTGAGTAGCTGGGACTACAGGCATGTGCCACCACACCTGGCTATTTTTTTTTTTTTTTCTGAGATGGAGTTTCGCTGCTGTCACCCAGGCTGGAGTGCAATGGCACAATCTCAGCTCACTACAACCTCTGCCTCCTGGGTTCAATTGATTCTCCTGCTTCAGCCTCCCGAGTAGCTGGGATTACAGGTGCCCACCACCATGCCCAGCTAATTTTTGTGTTTTTAGTAGAGACAGGGTTTCACTATGTTGGCCAGGCTGGTCTCGAACTCCTGACCTCAGTTGATCTGCCCGCCCTGGCCTCCGAAAGTGCTGGGATTACAGGCACAAGCCACCGTGCCTGGCCTTGGCTAATTTTTTGTGACTTTTGTAGAGACAGGGTTTTGCCATGTTGCCCAGGCTGGTCATTTGACATTCCCACTGGTAAGGCACTAGGGTTCTAATTTCTCCCCATGGTCACCAATATTTCTGTTTTTTTTTTTTCTCGTTTATAGTAGACATCTTAATTGGTATTTAATTGTGGTTTTGATTTGCATTTCCTTAATGACTAATGATGTTGAGCATCTTTTCAGAAGCTCAGAAACATAAAAAGATGACCACATTTGTATATCTTCTTTGGGAAAATATTCAAGTCCTTTGCCCATTTTTAATAGATTTTTTTGGGGCTGTTGAGTTTTAGGCATTCTCTCTAGATTTTGGATATTTATTAAACCCTTGTCAGATACGTGATTTGCAAATATTTTCTCCCATCCTGTGGGTGACCATTTTACTCTGTTAATAGTGGTTTTTGATGGAAAAAAATTCTTAATTTTGGTGAAGTTCAATTGGTATGTTTTTTCTTTTGTTGCCTTTGCCATTGGCGTCATATTCAAGAAATCATTGCCAAATCCAATCTCTGAAGGTTTTTTGTTTGTTTTCCTCTAAGAGTTTTATAGCTTTAGGTCTTACGTGTAGGCCTTTGACCCATTTTGAGTTAATTTTTTTTGTATATGGTATGTGTATGTTCAGCTTTCCCAGTGCCCACTGTTGTCCTTTCCCTATTGAATAGTCTTGGCAAAATATCCCTTAACCGTATATGCAAAGGTTTATTTCTGAATTCTCTATTCTATTCTACTGGTCTGCCTCTTTGCCAGTAGCCTGCTGTTTTTTATTATTATGGTATTGTAATACGTTTTGAAATCAGGGTGTGTGAGACCTCCAACTTTGTTCTTTTTCAAGATTGTTTTGGCTATTTGTGGTCCCTTGAGATTCCATATAAATTTTAGGATGAAATTTTCTGTGTTTGCAAAAAATGCCATTGGGATTTTGATTGGGATTGCATTAAATCTACAGATCACTTTGGGTAGTATTGACATCTTAACAGTATTAAATCTTACAATCATTAACACGGGTTTTCAAAATTTATTTTTGTCGTCTTTAGTTTCTTTCAGTAACGTTTTGTAGTTTTCAGTATGTAAACCTTTTGTCTCTTTGGTTAGGTATTCAATTCTTTTTGATGCTATTGTAAATAGAATTGTTTTCTTAATCAAGGCAGATGGTTTTGCCATCCACGATGGTTCTTACCTCTCTATTCCACGTTCCATTTCTGAAAGGCCAGCTGATACTAATTAGAATGAGGGTGGAGGCCACCCAGAGGGTCACCTTTGCCCTGGAAAGTGACTACAATTCTGAACCTGCAGAAGGAAGGAATAAGGGCTGGTTTAGAGTCCATCTGAGGTTATTCAAGGTCTTTGAGACACACAGACATATTATTTAATGTGCTTTATTCAGAGCACAAAGACGAATAACTTCCTTCCAAATCCTACTTCAAGCAAAGGGAAGAGAAATATAGCAGCTGTCGGGAGGCTATTCAACTTTTAAAGTTTGACTCCAGCAAAAATTGTAAGAGGCAAACAGTATATCCTTAGCTGTGTCATCTCCTCACCCCAATTCAGCTTTGATCTTTCTCTTCTTTTATACTGTTTCCCTGTTATCCTGTCATCACCCTGCCTCACTCCTTTTTCCAAAGTTCCCTTTCCTCTGCTTCCTTAACAAATGTACCTATCTCATTGTCATTTCGTCAGGTTTTTGCTGGGCAAAAGTAAACTCTTCCTGAAAAATTAACTCTTGCAAAGCAAGAACAGGTGAAGTCTTTGCAATTTAACAAGGTGACAGTGTCTTCATCTGAGCAAGGTGAATGAGTTAGTCTAATCCTGGTGACTTCAGGAATCCACAGACTGGGAGGGAAAATTATTTGGGATTTTGCCTAGACCTAGTCTGATCTGTTAGTGGGCGGAAGCAGGAGGGGACAGAGAAGCCAGGGACAGATGACTGGGAAGCATGATGTTATGCTGCTCTTTGAGGCAAAGGAGCTTCACTATTAGAGGTGCCTCAGAGTCAGACTCAGTCTTGCCTTAAGTGGCTTGTCACAAGGTCTCAAGGAGCCTAGAGCTGTAATTGAAATTGATATTGTCTCTCAGTGACCCATTTCTAAGAGCTTCCTACAGATTGATCTTGGGAAGGGTTTACCCCCAGACTGTGTGGTTGCAGCAACCTGTGGGCATTCCAGAGGGAGTCTGTTAACTCATCTTCAGAAGTGAGGAAGATTCTAAGTCAATGCAGGCTGAAAACCAGAGGACCCCAAACTGCGTGGACTGGCCCATCACCAGCATGTGGGCTAACGTAAAGTGGAAAGCCTGCAGGCAATGGTGGCAGGCCATGCCTGTGGACCTCTGTTACATGCCACCTGCCTGACCAGTGTGTGTGGGGAGGTAACAGCCCCCATGTCCAGACCCCCTGGCAGCTCTCTTGCGCTCTGGTGAGCACCGAAGGCCAGGGCTGCACCGTCTTGGGCTGCGCAGTGGGAGGCGGGGCTTGGCAGCGAGCTGGAATGGGGATTCTGCTTTGTGTCCTGCTGCTCCGCAGAGATGTCTGCACCATGAATTTGATACAAAGTCCACAAACATTTCACTGCAAAAGGTACATTTTATCTCCCTTTGCAGAACCTCTGAGAGAGCCAAGCTTGGTGGCTTGCCAAACAGGCTCTACTCCTTATGTCTGATCTAGGGTACATGCTGGTGGTTGCCATCTTCCTATCGAACCCACATCCAGAGCTTTGGATGTGAGATGAAGGGGATGGTAGCTAGGGAGGCTAGAGGAGAAAGACAATGCAAACAATACCTCAGGCAATGGGCTAAGCACACAAACAGTTTTGGTGGACCAAAGGGGAAAAGAAAAAAGCCCCAAACAAACCAAAAACAAAGCAACACTTCTTTCCTACTTCCTTCCTTCCCATGCGTCTCATTTGTGTTGGTGGAAGCTACAGATTGATTACTGTTTTGGGGCCTCTGATGAAAAACTCACATGTGTAAGAGACTCAGCATCGAGATTAGGAGCTTCTTTGTTGAACCGAGGCAATCTCATGTTATTAAACCTTCCCTCTCAACTTGCCACCTGCTCCTTTCCTTCCCTAGCCCTAAGACCCTGAACCCATCTCCCCTTTTATCTTTGTTGCCTGTTAATTCCTGTTTCATCAGGTGGAGGGCTTGTTCTGGAAATTAAGGTTTTGGGGACAGGGTTCCTCAGCTTCCTCTCTCTTTGGGTATAGGAGGGCAGTCCTAAGATTTCCATAATCACAGCTTTTCCTGTGCCTCCTGCACTTACGACCGCTACCGTACATCTGACTTCTTAAATTCATGGCCTTGAACTGCAAGGATATTTGCTAGTGTGTATGTTTTGTCTGCAACTAGATTGTCAGATTGGGTGAAATGGGCTCTGTATTAGTCTGTTCTTGCACTGCTATAAAGAAATACCTGAAACTGGGTAATTTATAAAGAAAAGAGGTTTAATTGGCTCATGGTTCCACAGGTTGTACAGGGAGCATGGCTGGGGAGGCTTCAGGAAACTTTCAATCATGGCAGAAGGGGAAGGGGAAGCAGGCACGTCTTCTACGGCCAGAGCAGGAGGAAGAGAGAGAAGGGGGAGATGCTACACCCTTAAACAACCAGACCTTGTGAGAACTCACTCACTATCACAAGAACAGCAAAGGGGAAATCCACCCCCATGATCCAGTCACCTCCCACTAGGCCCCTCCTCCAACACTGGGGATTACAATTCGACGTGAGATTTGGGTAGAGACACAGAGCCAAACTGTATCAGGCTCCAAGGCCAATTTTAAGTGGCTCCAGGATTCTCAAATTCTAAGTGTTTTAAGTGCTCAGACAGAAGGCATAGCAGGCCTTCAATACATGTTCACGATTTTCACTTTTTAGGAGCCTTCAGAGTGATTGTCTAAGGAGTTTTATGGTCAAGCACTGGGGTAGGCATTGGCATTCTTCTCCAGATGAAAGTCAAGAGGCAGACACCACAGTGACCAATGCCTCATCCAAACCCCTGAGGAAGAGGAGAGTCCAACTGCCACTTTCTAACAATGTGAAGCCATGATATGAGGCCTAATAAACTTTTCCTGCAGTTTCAAGAGGATGTGGTATCTTTCACTTCCTGTCCCAAACTGTTCTGCACTGTTGCGCCATGCAACAGCTGCTTCGGATCAAGCCATGGCCAAATTCTTGCTGGGAAAGAGCAGTGACATTTGGGGAGCCACAGGGACACAGGGAGCCACTTCTGTGAGTGCTGGAGACTCCACTCATAGGAGGTCTGGACACTGATATCTAAAGCCTAAAGGAGGACATTAAAATGTTAGATCGGGAAGGGGACAGATCCACCATTGTAATTTCAAAGGTGAAACTCGGATGTCCGGGAACGAGGGCAGACAGACCTGCTTGTGACCTGCTAATCCACTATCACAAACTGTGCATGCTTTCTTACCATTTTACTTCTTGCATAAATAGAGGACAGGAACAAAAAGCCAAAAGGTTACATGAAGGAGCAGGTGAGAAATCTCTAGCTAGTTCCCATGGTACTGTGGAACTAGTACCACATCATACCGTTCATCATACTTTGCTTGTGTTGTAGGGAAAACTTAAGCATAGACAAGGTGTCACTGGCCTCGCTGTAAAATAACAGGCTGTTAATGAAGCAGCCGAAGGATATGGAGATGGTGTCTTCATCCCTGTGCTCACCTTTTCCCGAATGTACCTTTTTCCCCTTAATTTCCCTAAATGAGATGTGCCGTAGAATGTACCTAATTTGTGTCAGGTCTATACAATGAGAAAATCATAATACATCCATGAATCAGAGTTCAGTTAATTTATTTCCTAAACATCTACATTTTGAACTAATTTCAGATCTACAGAACAGTTGTAGGAACAGTAGAAACAATTTCTATCTACCTTGTATTCAGATTCCCCAATATTAAAATTTTACCACATGTGCTTCATTGTCATTCTCCGTTTTTTTTTTTTTTTTTTTTTTTTTTGAGATGATGTCTCGCTCTGTCATCCAGGCTGGAGTGCAGCAGCGTGATCTCTGTTCACTGCAGCCTTTGCTTCCCAGGTTCAAGTGATTCTCTTGTCTCAGCCTCCTGAGTAGCTGGGATTACAGGCAGCTGCCATCACACCCGGCTAATTTTTGTATTTTTAGTAGAGCCAGGGTTTCATCGTGTTGGCCAGGCTGGTCTCAAACTCCTGACCTCAGGTGATCCACCGCCTCAGCCTTCCAAAGTGCTGGGATTACAGGCATGAGCCACCACACCCAGCCCCAGAAAGTTATTTTATACTGAACTCATAGTCAGTCTCCTTCTTCTACTCCCAGTTCCTGGCTATCACTGCTTTGATTTTTGTCTCCATAGTTTTGCCTTTTTAGAATGTACTTTGTATTTGCTTGTTCTGCTTAGCATAACTATTTTGAGATTCACCCATGTTGTTGCATGTATCAATGGTTCATTCATTTTTATTACACGTAGTATGCCATGGTATGGATATTCCACAGTTTGTTTATCCATTCTTCTGTTGATGAACATTGGGGTTGTTCCCAGTTTTTATTAAAAATAAAACTGTGGATGGGCATGGTGGCTCATGCGTATACTCCCAGCACTTTGGGAAGCTGAGGTGTGAGGATCACTTGAGTCCAGGAGTATGGAGACCAGCCTGGGCAACATAGTGAGGTCCCATCTCTACAGAAAAAAAAAAAAAATCCACAAAACAAAACAACAAAAAAACTGCTATGAATGTTTGTGTACAAGCAATTGCATAGACATACACTTTCATTTCTTACACGTAAATATTTCATAGTGGATGGCAGGGTTGTATAGTAGATTTATGTTTAACTTTTTTTTTTTTTTTTTTTGAGACGGAGTCTCTCTCTGTCACCCAGGCTGGAGTGCAGTGTTGCGATCTCCGCTCGCTGCAAGCTCAGCCTCCGGAGTAGCTGGGACTACAGGCGCCCGCCACCACGCCCGGAGAATTTTTTGTATTTTTAGTAGAGACGGGGTTTCACCGTGTTAGCCAGGATGGTCTCGATCTCCTGACCTTGTGATCCACCCGCCTCGGCCTTCCAAAGTGCTGGGATTACAGGCGTGAGCCACCGCGCCCGGCCGATTTATGTTTAACTTTTAAAGAAATTACCTGTTTTCCAAAGTGGTTGTACTGGCTGAGCATGGTGGCTCACTCCTGTAATCCCAGCACTTTGGGAGGCTGAGGCGGGCAGATCATTTGAGGTCAGGAGTATGAGACCAGCCTGGCCAACATGGTGAAATGCCTTCTCTACTAAAAATACAAAAATTAGCTGGGCATGGTGGCAAATACCTGTAATTCCAGCTACTCGGGAGGCTGAGGCAGGAGACTGTCTTGAACCCTGGAGGCAGAGGTTGCAGTGAGCGGAGATCATACCACTGCACTCCTGCCTGGGTGACAGAGCGAGACTGTCTCAAAAAACAAAAAAACAAAAAAGTGGTTGTACCATTGTGTATTCCCATCACCAGTATATGGGTATATGGGAGTCCTAGTTGCTCTGCATCCTTCTCAGTGCTTGGCATGATCAGTCTTTTTACTTTTGGCCATTCTAGTAAACACGTAGTTTTAATGCACATTTTCTTCCTTTTTTTTTTTTTTTTTTTTTTGAGACAGTGTCTCACTCTGTCGCCCAGGCTGGAGTGGAATTGCATGATCTTGGCTCGCTGCAACCTCCACCTGGGTTCAAGCAATTCTCCTGCCTCAGCCTCCTAAGTAGCTGGGATTACAGGCATGTGCCACCACACCCAGCTAATTTTTTTTTTTTTTTTTTTGTATTTTTAGTAGAGTTTTGCCATGTTGGCTAGCCTGGTCTCGAACTCCTGATCTCAGGTGATCCACTTGCCTTGGCTTCCCAAAGTGCTGGGATTACAGGCATGAGCCACTGTGCCCGGTCTTAATGCATGTTTTCTTGATAACTCATGATGTTGAGCTTCTTTTCATGTCCTTATTTGCCATTCATATATCTTGTCTGATGAAGCTTGGCTTCACATTTTTTGCTCATTTGAAAAATTGCACTGTCTTCTTTTTATTGAATTGTAAGAGCTGTATTTTGGATTGAAGTTCTTTATATTTAATTGTGAAGAAAAATAATGTATTCATTCATTTAAGTGAAGATTTAGGCCGGGGCTAGATAATATTTTAGGCTCTGTGGGCCATATCATCTCTCTTTTAACTACTCAACTTTGCCTAGTCAGAGATAATCTCTAAATGAATAAGCATGTCTGTGTTCCAATAAAACTTTATTTATAAGAACAGGCAGAAGGACAGATTTGACCTGTTGGCCAAGGCTTGCCAACCCTTAGCTTTGGCTTCAGTTTCTAGCACTGGACAGGGTTGCCTGAACCTGGGTTCCTGCTATGAATTGCAAGATTGAAATACAGAGTTCATTAGTTAGAACGATCTGGGAGCTAAGTCCAGTCCACTTTACTTAAAAGTCAGAATTGTAGGACATATAGAATTTCTATATCAAGCTACATGTTTGCTAAGTTATTTTTCAGATCTGGGAGCCAGCGATTCTGAGGATGCACTGTCATATGAGATAATCCAGCAGAAGAATGTGTCCCTCCTGGTTAGGGGTCCTCATATCTGGCGTGCATCATAGTCACTGGCGGCTTTTCAGTAGATGTTCCTGGGCTCTATCTGCTGCATCCGAATCTCAGGGGTGGGCTGGGTTATATGAATTTCTGTTTTTAAAGCATCTTCCAGGTGTTTCAGATGAAGTCAGATGAGGGACTTGCACTAAGTGATGAATAGAGATTCTCAGGAGATCTAATGAAGAGATAAGAATAATCTCTAATTACTGCATTGATTTTATGTAAATAGATGCTTCTACAGTGTTCACAATATTTTAAAGTTAATAAGTAGTTAAAATACTCTTTCCTAAGCCTGCTTTCCAAACTTGATTGTCACTACTGAGATTCTTATCAAACTATTTTTTTTCATGCACAGTGCAAAAACAAACTTCAGAACAGCCTCTGCTGGATTTTCAAAAAACCTCAATTATTGGACTCTAAATTAAAGAGTAAAAAGTATTGTGGAAATTCAAGCCCATTACCATTTATTCATAAAGACAAGTGACTCAATCAAAACAGTATCTTTGATGGATTAAGTGTGTTTAAACAAATAGTTAACCATAATACTAGGGGATTAGTATTTTTGAAGAGCTCTATTTTTGGTAGAGCTTTAACTGATATTCTTTGATAATCCCTGTTTTTCCCTGGCATTTGATGCCTCTATTTGCTTTGGAAATAACCTTTTGGTATGTTGCATTTTAACAATATTCTTGTAGTACAGAATATGCAATTCTGTTTGTAATGCAAAAATCTATCAGGTAAGCTTGGGAAATGACAAAACAGTTGCTTGCAAATTGCTTTAGACCTAAAGTGGACAATCTGAAGTTATCAATCAAATTGTGATTTGTTGATGTAGGACTCTCAACTATTTTTACATTAAAAAAAACCCCTATCTATTATTGTCTTAGTCTATTTGCTGGTATAACAAAATACCTGAGATTGGGCAATTTATAACAACAGCAATGTATGTCTCATAGTTCTGGAGGCTGGGAAGTCCAAGATCAAGGCCTGGGCAGTTTCAGTGTCCAGTGAGGGCCGAATTTCTGCTTCTAAGATAGCAGCTTGTTGCCGCAACCTCTGGAGGCGACGAATGCTGTGTCCTCACCTGGTGGAAGGGATGGAAGGGCAAAAAGGGCCTACCTAGTTCCCTCCAGCCGTTTTATAAAGTAGCTAATCTCACTCGTGAATGTTGTACGCTCATGGCTTAATCACCTCCTAAATCGGCCTACCTCTTAATACTATCACATTGGTGATTAGTTTCAACACACAAATTTTGGGGGGCATTCAAACCATAACAATCATTAAGAAAAATTATGTAAAACTTTTGGTGTCACCCTGGGGTCTTGTCTAACAAGCTCACCCACAGATTATTTGATTCTCAAGAGAATGTACTTTTCATTGAATTCTGTTTACTATTGATTAGGGCTCAGATGCTGTGAAGTTACATGTTAACTTAGAGACTTTGTTTATTAGAGACATAAATGATTTCTTATCGGTAGAAAAGATAACCTCAATGCTTACAGTTTTATTGTCCTATAGGTCATTAACCAGCTTGATCTCTAACTCAGCAAACTTATTTTGGTATAACTTTCTTTTCTTCTCTTTCTGTCCTTCCCTCTTTCCCTCCTTCCTTCTTTCTCTCTCTCTCTCCCTCTCTCTCTTTTTTTTGAGATGGAGTTTCACTCTTGTTGCCAGGCTGGAGTGCAATGGCGCGATCTTGGCTCACTGCAACCTCCACCTCCCGGGCTCAAGCAATTCTCCTGCCTCAGCCTCCTGAGTAGCTGAGATTACAGGCATGTGCCACCACGCCCGACTAATTTTGTATTTTTAGTAGAGATGGGTTTTCACCATTTCACCATGTTGGCCAGGCTGGTCTTGAACTCCTGACCTCAGGTGATCCACCCACCTCGGCCTTCCAAAGTACTGGGATTATAGGTGTGAGCCACCACACCTGACCTATACCTTTTACCTTTGCTGATTTAAATCTGTGTCCTTTCTCTGGAGTAAATGGTAACTTTTACTCCAGGTTTTTTGAGTTCTGTGCATCCCTGCAGCAAATCATTGAATCTGAGGGTGGTTGTGGGGACCCCAACATAGACATGGATATATGAAGTGCATTGCTCAGTGCCTGGCAGAGTCTATTTGGCTCTGCCTTTGCCCGACTTCTGATCCTTGGCTTGTCCATCCTTTCTAGCCCCATAATCCCAATTGTGACCCTTTGGACCCATTGACTAACTTTGCTCGTTCTGTTTCCTCTAAGAATTGTTCTCTGGAAACTTCATTTTAAAGAATAAAATACTTAACCTCAGTCGGTTGGTTGAGGGCAGCTCTCCTCAAAGCTTCGGCCTGTGTAGGCCTAATAATCTGTGGCTGTGCCAATGTTTAACTTTTGATTCATGTCTATGTCTTCCCTCCTGCGCTAGGTTACAATTTATGTAAAGTGGATCGTGCCACTTCTTTCCTTGTCATCCACAGTGCCTGGTGCCTGAGAGGATGCTGTGGCCTGATGGGAAGGACCTGGGTTTTAGAGTCAGCAAAAGCCTGCCTTGAATTCAGCTCAGCTATGTACCTGCCACATCAGTCTGGGCAAGTTGCTCCACCACTCTGAGCTTCAGTTTCCACATTTGCAACACGGGCCTCACATTTCCTATTTCACAGGGCTGCTGGGGGTTTGATGGTATCCTGGCCAGCTCAGACCTAAGACGTGGCTATGCCAGCATTTAGAGTTAGGTGGCCCACTTATGGGGGTTGTGTGCTTTGCATAGATAAAACCTCTCTAATAGGCATGAAATATTGGACGAGAACACGAACTCTGCCCTCAACCAGGGTTCAGGAATGAACAGACACAGCTAATGGGCTTCAGGGCAGGACAAGAGATAAAAGCAGGTTACAGGTAGGGACAAATAATCACTGTTGCTAAGATTGGTTGAAACCTTACCATATGCCAGACTCTGTTCTAAGCAATTAACATGTAATATACTCTCAATCTTTCCAGTCCCTATAAAGAAGGCCTTTTTTTTTTTTTTTTTTTTGAATTAGGAAACTTAAACACAGAATTTAATGAACTCACCCACAGCCAGGAAGTGGCAGAGTGAGGACTGAGGGGGCAGTGATCCAGAGCCATGCTCCTAACCATAATACCATATGGCCCTCATTGAACTAACTCCCTGCCAGAGTGCTAACACATCCCGGGCAGGAGAAGCGTGATGAAAACAGAGTTCTTTATTACTGGAAATATAATAAACTCTCCTGGGGAATACTTTCTCCAGGGCAGTTGGGCAGTAAAACTGAAGTTACAGTAGCATGAGAAGTACCCCACCCTCACCCAACCCTTGTATCAAAAGAGCTGGGCCCCTGAGATAAAAAGGGCTTTTCTAGCCCGGTGCGGTGGCTCACGCCTGTAATCCCAGCACTTTGGGAGGCTGAGGTGGGCAGATCACGAGGTCAGGAGATCGAGACCATCCTGGCTCACACGGTGAAACCCCGTCTCTACTAAAAATACAAAAAAAAAAAAAAAATCAGCCAGGCATGGTTGCGGGCACCTGTAGTCTCAGCTACTTGGGAGGCTGAGGCAGGAGCATGGCGTGAACCTGGGAGGTGGAGCTTGCAGTGAGCCGAGATTGCGCCACCACACTCCAGCCTGGGCAACAGAGCGAGACTCCGTCTCAAAAAAAAAAAAAGGGCTTCTCCGTATCGGATGGAGAGAGATAAGTCCAGGAGATAAGCAGCATGGAACGTGAGGCTTCCAGGAAACAGCAGCAGCAGAGATGGCACAGGATACCAGGGCCGCTGTGTCATAGGTAAATAGGTCCCCCAAATGCAGTGTTGGCCTTGTAATGAAAGCTCTGTAGGTTCTGACACTGGTAGGCCTGGAGAAGAACTCAGGATAGCAGCAGCCAAGTACTACAGCCCAGACATCGGGGTAGCACATCTCCTTTACTCCTTTTAAGACTTCTGTATTGCAGTATGAGAAAGAACAGGAAAACTCACAAGCCCTAAGTGTCCAGTTCAATAAACTTTTATAAACTGAACCTAATCCCTGACCAGGGTTAAGTATCAAAATGTGACCAGCACCCCAGAAGCACTCCTTTTGCCTCCTCCCTGTCATTCCTCCCCAAGGTCGCCCCTATCTTGACATCTAAAAAGCCTTGGGTACATTTTACCAGATTTTGCTCTTTATATAAGTGGAATCATTCCTGTACTTTCTTTTGCATCTTACTTCTTTTGCAAATATGGCTGTGGGTAGGTATCATTCATTCACTCTCACTGCAGCATGGGATTCCATTGAGTAAATATCTCACAACATTTTCATGCATTCTATTGCTGATGAGCATTGGGAGTAGATTCCAGTTCGGGCTCCCTCCGCTTTTGAGGAATCAAAGAAAGACACAAGAGGAGAAGGAATGAGAACCTCACTTCGGTGGAACTAGGAACAAATTCTTACCATAATGGCCTGAGGAGGCACAACATGAGATTCTCAGAGATGTTTGGAGAGGAGGACACTGGAAAGCAGAGGCAAGGATCTGGAGGACTGAAAAGGGAGGGGTTGGCTCAAGATTTGCCTTTATTATTATTTAATTTAGTTTAATTTAATTTTAAGTTCCAGGATATATGTGCAGGATGTGCAGGTTTGTTACATAGGTAAAACGTGTATCACGGTGGTTTACTGCACCCATCAACCCATCACTTAGGTGTTAAGCCCAGCATGCATTAACTATTTATCTTGAAGCTTTCCCTCCCCCAACTCCTCACCCACGGGCCCCAGTGTGTGTTGTTCCCCTCCCTGTGTCCATGTGCTCTGATTGTTCAGCTCCCACTTACGACTGACAACCTGTGGTGTTTGGTTTTCTGTTCCTGTGTTTTCTGTGGATGATGGCTTCAAGTTCCAATTATGTCCCTGCAAAGGACATGATCTCATTTCTTTTTATGGCTGCATAGTATTCCATGGTGTATATGTACCACATTTTCTTTATCCAGTCTATCATCGATGAACATTTGGGTTGATTCCATATGTTTGCTATTGTGAATAGTGCTGAAATGAACATATGCGTGCATATATCTTTATAGTAGAATGATTTATATTCCTTTGGGTATATTATCCAATAATAGAAACACCAGTAATGAGAACCAAACACTGCAGGTTCTCACTTGTAATAATTCCTGGGTCAAATGGTGTTTCTGGCTCTAGGTCTTTGAGGAATTGCCACAGTGTCTTCCACAATTGTTGAACTAATTTGCATTCCCACCAATAGTGTAAAAGTGTTCCTATTTTTCCACAGCCTCACCAGCATCTGTTGTCTCTTGACTGTTTAATAATTGCCGTTCTGACTGGCATGAGAGGGTCCTCATTGTGGTTTTGATTTGCATTTCTCTAACGACCAGTGATGTTGAGCTTTTTTCATGTTTGTTGGCCACATACATGTCTTCTTTTGAGAAGTGTCTGTTCATGTCCTTTGCCCACTTTTTTTTTTTTTTTTTTTGAGATGAAGTCTTGCTTTGTCACCCAGGCAGCTGGAGTGCAATGGTGTGATCTTCGCTCACTGCAACTTCTGCCTCCTGGGTTCAAGCAATTCTCCAACCTCAGCCTACTGAGTAGCTGGGATTACAGGCACCCGCCACCTTGCCCAGCTAATTTTTGTATTTTTGTAGAGATGGGGTTTCACCATGTTGGCCAGGCTGGTCTTGGACTCCTGACTTCAGGTGATCTGCCTGCCTCAGCCTCCCAAAGTGCTGGGATTACAGGCCTGAGCCACCATACCCAGCCCTTTGCCCACTTTTTAATGGGGTTGTTTTTTTCCTGTAAATTTGTTTAAGTTCCTTGTAAATTCTGGATATTAGACCTTTGTCAGATGGATAGATTGCAAACATTTCTCCCATTCTATAGGTTGTCTGTTCACTCTGATGATAGTTTAGTTTGCTGTGCAGAAGCTCCTTAGTTTAATTAGATCCCATTTGTCAATTTTTGCTTTTGTTGCAATTGCTTTTGACATTTTTCTCATTAAATCTTTGCCTGTGCCTACATCCTGAATGGTATTGCCTAGATTTTGTTCTAGGGTTTTTATAGTTTTGGGTTTTACATTTAAGTCTTTAAGCCATCTTGAGTTAATTTTTGTATAAGGCGTAAGGAAGGGGTCCGGTTTCAACTTTCTGCATATGGCTAGCCAGTTCTCCCAGCACCATTTACTAAATAGGGAATCCTTTTCCCATTGCTTGTTTTTGTCAGGCTTGTCAAAGATCAGATGTTTGTAGTGTGTGATATTATTTCTAAGATCTCTATTCTGTTCCATTGGTCTGTGTATCTGTTTTTGTACCAGTACCCTGCTGTTTTGGTTACTGTAGCCTTGTAGTATAGTTTGAAGTAGGGTAGTGTGATGTCTTTAGTTTTGTTCATTTTGCTTAGGATTGTCTTGGCTATACAGGCTCATTTTTGGTTCCCTATGAATTTTAAAGTAGTTTTTTCTAATTCAGTGAAGAATGTCAATGGTAGTTTAATGGGAATAGCATTGAATCTATAAATTACTTTGGGCAGTGTGGCCATTTTCATGATATTGATTCTTCCTATCCTTGAGCGTGGAATGTTTTTCCATTTGTTTGTGTCCTTTCTGATTTCCTTGAGCAGTGGTTTGTAGTTCTCCTTGAAGAAGTCCTTTACATCCCTTGTTAACTGTATTCCTATTTATTCTGTTCTCTTTGTATCAATTGTAAATAGGAGTTTATTCATGATTTGGCTTTCTGCTTGTCTATTGTTGGTGTATAGGAATGCTTGTGAGTTTTGCACATTGATTTTGTATCCTGAGATTTTGCCAAAGTTGCTTATCAGCTTGAGAAGCTTTTGAGCTGAGACGATGGGGTTTTCTAGATATAGGATAATGTCATCTGTAAACAGAGACAATTTGACCTCCTCCCTTCCTATTTGAATATCATTTATTTCTTTTTCTTGCCTGATTGCCCTGGCCAGAACTTTCAGTACTAGGTTGAATGGGAGTGGTGAGAGAGGGCATCCTTGTACTGTGCTGGTTTTCAAGGATAATGCTTCCAGTTTTTTCCCATTCAGTATGATATTGAAAATTTGCCTTTATTTTTACTACCATTTGGTACATGTGGGTTGTAAGGATTGGAAACAATATATGAAACACCTAACTTGGCACCGAGTAGGCACCCAATAAATGGAAGCTGTTGATATTGTTAGGCATGTGCTGATAGCCGATGTTGACTTTATGAGTCTTTAACAAAAATGGGGCATGATAAGAAGAAGAGAAAGGTGTGCAAAGTTATATGTAGACCAAGTGGGTGCTGTTGTCATTCTTGCTGGAGGCTACAGGGGCTTGTCTTACTTCATTCAGGCTGCTATAACAAAATATCATAAACTGCCTATAAATAATAGAAATTTATTTCTCACAGTTCTGGAAGCTGAGAATTCCAAGATCAAGGTGCTGGTAGATTTAGTGTCTGGTAAGGGACTATTTCCTGGTTCATAGGTGGTACCTTCTTGTTGTGTTCTCACGTGATAGAAGAAATGAATGGGTTCCCTTGGGTCTCTTTTATAAGGGCAATAATTCCATTCATGAGGGTTCTACCCTCCTGACCTGATCACCTCCCAAAGGTCTTACCTCCCAGTACCATCACCTTGGAGGTTAAGATTTCAACATATGAATTTCAGGGGGACATAAATACTCAGACCATAGCAGCAGTCTGGGAGGGCTTCAGGCCCAGAATAGAGCCAAGGGGCACTCCAGACGAAGTTTCATCCAACCTCTTCACTTTATTTTTTATTTTTTGACATGGAGTTTCGCTCTTGTTGCCCAGGCTGGAGTGCAGTGGTGCGATCTCAGCTCACTGCAACCTCCGCCTCCTGGATTCAAGTGATTCTTCTGCCTCAGCCTCCCGAGTAACTGGGATTACAGGTGCATGCCACCACACCCAGCTAATTTTTTGTATTTTTAGTAGAGACAGGGTTTCTCCATGTTGGCCAGGCTGATCCTGACCTCAGGCGATCCCCCCGCCTTGGCCTCCCAGAGTGTTGGAATTACAGGTGTGAGCCACTGTGCCTAGCCCAACCCCGTCACTTCAGAGATGAGCACAAGGCAGCCTAGAGGGTTCTGTGACTTGTCTTTGGGAAGCTTCTGGGTGACTGCTTCAGGTCAGAAAGGTAGGAACAGGACTGGTCAAGGAAAGGGAAGAAACCCACCCAAGAAAGATGCAGGGATGAGAAGTGGGGGGATTCACTGGTGCACACAGCCGATTCACCGAAGGTTCAAGGTGGCAGATGGCCTCAAGATCACTTGGAACCAGGGTTTTAAATGTTCTAGGATTCTCCTGTTAGTCTCTCAGTTGGCTTTCATCACAAAGCTGGAAGTAGGGCTGTAGGCGGCTCTTGGTTTCACTACCAGAGAGGGATCATCTGTCTTCCTTCAGTCCCTAAAATGCGGGGAAAGGCTCTGATATGTCTGTTGGGCCTTATATTTTCCCTTGTGGGTTGGGAAGGGATGTTGGGGCCGGCTTTAGTTTGCAGCCTCCTTTAGAACTGTGTGTGTCTGTGCGTGTGTGTGTGGTGGCGGGGGGAGGAAGAGTTCCCCCAAAGAAGGGAAGTAATGTTTCCAGAAGAAGAAAGGAGTGTGAGGCAGTTAAAACACTAGGCAACTAGTGTCTCAGTTCAGATACTTTAGGTTGTAGGTAGCAAATCTTGAACTAATTTAAACAATAAAGACAATTTGTTGGCTCACATAACTGAAAAAGTTCAACATAGATCCTCACTTACGAGCATTTGGATCTGGGTTCAAGTTCTTTTTCCTTTGATTTCTTTCTATTGAATATTCCCTGCAGTGTGTGTTGGTTTCATCCTCAGGCTGGCTTCTAGAATAAGAAATATCTTTCACAGTTTCAGCTGAAGTCCTGAGATTCATTCTGATCAGACTGGGTTAGGTCATAAGACTAGCCATGGCTGGGTGCGGTGGCTCACGCCTATAATCCCAGCACTTTGGGAGGCCAGGGCGGGCGGATCACCTGAGGTCGGGGGTTTAAGACCAGCTTGACCAACAAGAAGAAACCCCGTCTCTACTAAAAGTACAAAATTAGCTTGGTGTGGCCGTGCATGCCTGTAATCCCAGCTACTCAGGAGGCTGAGGCAGGAGAATTGCTTGAATCTGCGAGGTGGAGGCTGCGGTGAGCTGAGATGGCGCCATTGCACTCCAGTCTGAGCAACAAGAGTGAAACTCCATCTCAAAAAAAAAAAAAAAAAAAAAAAAAAAGACTAGCCCTAAACCATATTGTGTGTGTGTGTGTATGTGGGATGGGGGCAGTGGTGCTGCGGCCAGGTGATAGAACACACTAATAGCTTTTCTAAGGTTCCTTGGTCCAACCTCTGGAGCTACGGTACAATTGGCATCCCTAGAAGGGAAAAGCATGAATGCTAAGGTGATGGAGCAACCAACAGGAACCCACTTTATCATTAAAAAGATGAAGAGAGGTTAAATAAACAACTCCAAATCACACTCCTAGTCAATAGTGGTTATGAGTTTTGCACTAAAATCCAACTGATCTCCACGGTCAAAGCATTTGACAAGAAGTCCTCTCATTGGTAAATACAAAACCTGTTATGGATTGCTGCATCATACACTACCCCAAGCATAGTAGCTTAACAATCACAAATTATGATTTCCCCTACTTCTACTATCTGGGCTGAGCACAACTGATTAGCTATTCTGTTCCACGGGTTTCACTCAACAAATGTCTGGTGCCGCCTCCGGGATGCTGGAAGAGCTGGTTGCTACTATGTGTTTGTCACTCCACGTGGACTTACCAGTAGGATAGAGAGACCTCTTCGCTTGGTGGCCTAGGCCTCTAAAAACAAGTATTCCAGAAGGATAAGCCTCTGCTTGTGTCATTCTTGCCAAGTTGCACTGGCCAAGGCAAGTCATGTGGCCAAGCCCAGAGTCAGTGTGGGAGGGATCTACACAAGGTGGTGATTATGAAAAGAAGTAGGTTATTGGAGGCCATCCAGGGTGACCACCATGGCAGTATGCTCTTGCTCTCCTTCTCCAATATAGAAAAGATTCTATCATAAGTCAAGGAGCAGAAACCTCTTTTCTTAAACTCCTCTCTTCTTTGAAGGGAATAACTATTCATAGTTAGTCCAATCAAGGGTACAGTGTCCTGTGAGAATCCCATCAATGGGGCCTCAGGGGACCCTTGGTGGGGTGTGGCTGCATGGCCATTGCTGTGGCAGGGTCTTCTGGCAGCTCTGCAGCTAATGACATTTGCAGTTTCCATTACAGTCTGGCTTTTACAATATAGATTGTCTCAGATGCACACTTTGGAGTATGGAGTTTTACTTCTTATTTTATTTGGTTTTATTTCTTAAACATAGGCTGAATGTTAAGTTGCTTGACTTGTGTTTTTCCCCTTTAGGTTTTATTTTGAGAGCTTCACGTGATTAAGGCCGTAGTAGGAGGCTATACATTTCACCATCTTTTCAGATGCCCAAGGCATACGTTTTACTTTGAGTATTCTCCTGGGAGAAAAGAGGAGAGTCTTTCAGAAGGGAGGCCATTTGTCACCCACCCCGTGGTCACATCTAAGGCTGTTGTGTGCTGTTCAGCTAATAAATGTCTCATCTCTGCTTTCCCAAGGACCTGGGTGATCCATCCACTTTTTATGGATTGTTAGTATTCCATCACTTCTTTTGCTAAATAGAACAGCTTTAAAATTGGTATCTTTTTCTTATAAAGCTTCCTCATTCCATTTTTTTCTTTTTCCCCTTCTCCTGTAAAATTAGTTCAAATATATTCAAAGTCCTAAATCCCAGGGTTAAAATTTGTCAAGCCCAACATTCTTTTTTTTTTTTTTTTTTTAGACGGAGTCTCGCTCTTGTTGCCCAGGCTGGAGTGCAGTGGCGCGATCTCGGCTCACTGAAAGCTCCTCCTCCCAGGTTCACGCCATTCTCCTGCCTCAGCCTCCCGAGTAGCTGGGACTATAGGTGCCCGCCACCACGCTTGGCTAATTTTTTGTATTTTTTTAATAGAGATGGGATTTCATCGTTTTAGCCAGGATGGTCTTGATCTCCTGACCTCGTGATCCACCCGCCTTGGCCTCCCAAAGTGCTGGGATTACAGGTGTGAGCCACCACGCCCAGCCCAACATTCTTAACATCATGTAAATTTGTTTTAGATGGTGTGAGAGTATTTCTTTTTATTTGCTGTTTTCCTTCAAGGGCCATAACACAATAGTTGTCTCAATTCAGCTCCACTTGTTTCCACGTATGAATGCTGTCTTTAAGTTTGGTATTTTATTATCTTCTTCTCTCATTTCACGTATCAGTCTGAGTTATGCTCTGGGTCTTTTATCTTCTAACTTGGCATATTTTGGGGAACTTACTCTATTGATGTGTCCACCCCACTTTAGCTGTTTTTCTAACTCTCATTTCATGGCTCGCAAACAAAAAATTTCAGAGTGTGGCATTTCTGGCAACTCATAGTGGGACATGTTTTGAAGTCAAACAATGGCTACTTCCAGTAGATTTCCAGACTGAAAACAGTCAAATTTCTACCCGAGTCTAGAAAATCAAAACTGGGTATCCCTGTGTCCCTTTCTGAGATACAGAAGCTTGGAGAATGCCCTTAAATATCCTACAGCTTTTGGCATCTCTGAGTCTGTACTCTGAATCTATGGAATGGGTTTTCCGAGCATTCTTTTTTTTTTTTTTTTTTTTTTTAGACAGAGTTTTGCTCTTCTTGCCCAAGCTAGAGTGCAATGGCATGATCTCAGCTCACTGCAACCTCCGCCTCCCAGGTTCAAGCGATTCTCCTGCCTCAGCCTCCCAAGTAGCTGGGATCACAGGCACCCACCACCATGCTTGGCTAATTTTTTTGTATTTTTAGAAGAGATTGGGTTTCAACATGTTGGCCAGGTTGGTCTCGAACTCCTGACCTCAGATGATTCACCCACCCTGGCCTCCCAAACTGCTGGGATTATAGGCATGAGCCGCTGTACCCAGCCGTTCCTGAGCATTCTTTAGAGACTGAGCCTACTGAAACACAAAAATGACTGCCAACCTTAGTGATGTTGTTTGCTTCCCGCTCAGTGCAATTGAGAACCATTTGAAGGCAGAAGACCACATGACAAGTAGGACTTTAGCCACTTCACTTGAACAGAGCAACTGAAGGGTGTTCCAGCCACACAGAACTAGGACCTAGCAACTGGAACTGGACTCCCTCGGAGCTGAAAGGAATTTGAGATATCAGGTCTATTCTGATGTATTGACTGACCTTTTCCAGCGAAGTGATATACTTCCCTGGCTTAGAACAATTCTTGTGAATGATTTACAACTCTGCCAGGGTTTAACTATCTGCCATTTTTGGATGCCCAAGACAAATTCTACACAGCAGGGTAGATTAAGCTTCTGACTTGGTTTATCCTTGTAATATAATCTGGATGTTTGTCCCCTCCAAATCTCAAGTTAAAATTTGATGTCTGATGTTGGAGAGGGGTCCTAGTAGAAGGTGTTTGGGTCATGGGGACAAGTCTCTCATGAATGGCTTGATGCTGTTCTCCTGGTATTGAGTAAATTTTTGCTCTGTTAGTTCCCAGGAGATCTGGTTGTTAGAAATAGCCTGGCATTTCCTCCCTTCTCTCTTCCTTTGTCTCTTGCCATGCGTTACTAGTCCCCATTTGTCTTCTGCCATGAGTAGAAACTTCCTGAGGTCCTCACCAGAAGCAGATGCTGGCACCATGCTTCTTGTGCAGTCGGCAGAACCGTGAGGCAAATAAACCTCTTTTCTTTCTAAATTACCCAGCCTCAATATTCCTGTATAGTGATGCAAAGGGACTAAGACACCTTGTTGGGGATTGTGGGAAGTCCTGGTCAGACTCATTCATATGGAAGACCTAGGCTTTGTGATGCAGGTGCAGATAAAGGAAAGTTACATAGCTTGGGACTTAGATGCAGAAAAGGGAACCTTTACAAGAGAAGGGATAGCAAGGATTTTAAGGTCCGGAACCTGGATGTTAGGCATGAGAGGTAGGGCTTACTGAGTGACAAAATCGTTGCTTTGCATGGTGGCATAGGTTGTTTTGGCATGGAGGCATGGACCTTCCTGAGGAGAAGAGGGAGGATCAAAGCCAGGAAGTCCCATTGTTGGTTTTTTTCTTGGACCTGGGAAGTGGCAGAGAGGGCAGCTGCCATTGGTGATTTGTGCTCCCTTCCCACAATAAAGTTGTTGCTTTCTCAGCCCATCTAGATCCAGATAGGGTCATGAAAGAGAGTTCCAGTCAATGGAATGTGGGCAGAAATGATGACGCCACCTCTAGTCTTGGTGCCAGAACCTTCCTACAGGATCCTGTACATGTTTTCTCTTTCCAGGAATACCAAATGACCTCAGCCCCCAGGGCCAGGGCATGGGGACCATGTGTGGAAGATGGCAGAGCTTCTGTCAGCTCTTTCACCATGGTTGCGTGAACTGAGTTTCCCTTACCCCATTCTCCTCCTTCCCTCCATCCCCAACTACCAGTCTCTACCACTGATGTGAGCAAAATTAAATAACTCTGTATCTTGTGAAGCCCCTGAGAATTTTTAGTGTGCTCGTTATGACAGACAGCATTAGCCTGACTAACACACAGGGGATTCCTTATTCTTCATGGGCTGCTGGCCATTGTCCCCACCTTGGGCATATCCCCATGAGGCACAGTTAGAGGACATGGAGAAGCCATCCTCACTGAGCCTGCTCCTTGGTCTGAGCTGTTCTTTCCTTTTCAGACATGCTAAAACTTGTGAGCAGAAATGATTACTATACTTGAGTTTTACTTTGGCCCTCCTCTGGAACAAAGCCTGATTCTTTCTAACCTGGACCTAGGACAAAATTGCTTTTGATTACTATTTGCTATTCTCTATGCAAACAACAAGCATTTATTAAACCGCTGGTTTTATCTGGCTAGTTTTGGGCTGGACAGAGAGAGATAGCAAAGAACACAGTCTCTCTTTCCAAATATTTTAGAAATTTAGTAGAGATGGAGGAGATTCATGCAGAAGTCAGCTGGGGGATAATATGATGCCATATGGGAATAGATTGTATAGGAATTCAGTGAAGGCACAGACTTGTGTGGATTGGCTTTATTGAAGAAGATACTAGGAGATCTAAGGGTTCTACTTGGCCTTGGAGGGAGACTGAGAACCAGAGAACAATGAGTAAGGATGGGCTCTGGTGTGAAGCCTGATATCCTCCTGCTTAGCACAAAAAGAAATTGTCACCTTTTCTTTGGAGCAGTGGAATTAAGTTTGGCCCAGTGAGATGGAGGCTCTCAGGTAACTGCAGCAGGCCAGAAGGGTGGGGAAACTGGGTGAGATGGGCACATCTTGCCTCACAGTGATCCCACAGGAAGGGAGGAATTCAGGACCATGGGTTGGTTCCTCTTGTCTCCAGCCCCTGAGGGGGACGTGTATTAGTTTGTTTTCGTGCTGCTGATAAAGACATACCTGAGACTGGGAAGAAAAAGAGGTTTAATTGGATTTACAGTTCCACATGGCTGAGGAGGCCTCAGAATCATGACGGGAGGTGAAAGGCACCTCTTATATGGCAGCGGCAAGAGAAAATAAGGAAGAAGCAAAAGTGGAAACCCCTGATAAACCTGTCAGATCTCGTGAGACTTATTCACTATCACAAGAATAGCATGGGAAAGACCAGCCCCCATGATTCAATTACCTCCCCCTGGGTCCCTCCCGCAACATGTGGGAATTCTGGGAGATACAATTCAAGTTGAGATTTGGGTAGGGGCACAGCCAAACTATATCAGGACCCTAATTCCCTGGGGGGCTCTGCTGTAGCACATATCCCCTTAAACCATGGGTGTGCTGAAGGCAATGCATTTTGGCTTAAGAGAGTTGATTAGAATTTTGTGAGCCAGTTGTTAAACACACCTATTATTATAAATTAAACTATAGTCTGGGTGTGGTGGCTCATGCTTGTAATCCCAGCACTTTGGGAGGCTGAGGCAGATGGATCACTTGAGCTCAGGAGTTTGAGATGAGCCTGAGCAATATGATGAAACTCCGTTTCTACTGAAAATACAAAAATTAGCCTGGCCTAGTGACATGTGCCTGTGGTTCTAGCTACTGGGGAGGCTGAGATGTGAGGATCACTTGACCCTGGGAGGTGGAGGCGGAGGTGGAGGTTGCAGTGAGCCAAAACTGTACCACTGCACTCCTGCCTGGGTGACAGAGTGAAACCACATCTCAAAAAACAAACAAACAAATATATGGTCTTACATGAACTTATACTAAATAAACTAAATAAATTATAAAACTAAATAAGTGAACTTACAACTAAATAAATTAGACTAAAATAAATATAATGAATACTCAAAAGTCATCACTTCCCAGGTGTTTTGCTGTTTTTTTCTTTTCTTTTTTTCTTTGAGACAGAGTCTCACCTGACACCCAGGCTGGTGTGCAATGGCACAATCTTAGCTCACTGCAACCTTCGCCTCCAGGATTCAAACAATTCTCCTGCCTCAGCCTCCCGAGTAGCTGGAATTACAGGCGCCTGCCATGACACCCAGCTAATTTTTGTATTTTTAGTAGAGACAGCGTTTCACCATGTTAGCCAGGCTGGTATCAAACTCCTGACCTCATGATCCGCCTGCCTTGGCCTCCCAAAGTGCTGGGATTACAGGCATAAGCCACCGCGCCCGGCCTGTTTTGCTGTGTTTTTTTTTTTTTTTTTTTTTTGAGATGGAGTCTCGCTCTGTCGCCCAGGCTGGAGTGCAGTGGCACAATCTCTGCTCACTGCAAGCTCTCCCTCCCGGGTTCATGCCATTCTCCTGCCTCAGCCTCCTGAGTAGCTGGGACTACACGTGCCCGCCACACGCCCAGCTAGTTTTTTTGTATTTTTAGTAGAGAGAGGGTTTCACCGTGTTAGCCAGGAGGCAGATCAAGATCAGATGGTCTTGATCTCCTGACCTCGTGATCCGCCCGCCTCGGCCTCCCAACTATTTTTTATTATCTATACTCTAGAAGCTCTTTATGACTATTGTCACTGTACGGTGATCTTATGGGTTGACTTGTGTTCCCTCCCTCCACAATTTCATATATTGAAGTCCTAACCCCCAGTATCTCAGAACGTGACCTTATCTGGAAAGAGGGTTGTTGAAGATGTAATTAGTTTAGATCACGTCATTAGGGTGGGGCCCTAGTCCAATATTACTGGTGTCCTTATAAAAAGAGGAAGTTTGGGCACAGAGAAATATGCACGCAGGAGGATGTCACATGAAGATGAAGGCAGAGATTGGGGTGATGCAGCAGAAGCCAAGAATCGCCCAACACGGCAGCAAACCATCAAGAACTAGGAGAGATGCAGAGAACAGATTTTCCCTCCGGGTTCACGGAAGGAGCCCCCCCCTTGCCCACACCTTCATCTCGGACTTGTAGTCTCCTGAACCATGGAACAATGAATTTCTGTTGTTTAAGGCACTTTTTTTGTGGCGCCTTGTGATGGCAGCCCTAGGAAACTCACACCGGTGGAAATATGACATTAGATATCTACCAGCTGGTGAACATCACCTCCCCATACTCCTCGTCCAGTGACTTTGCATTGTTAGCTTGAAATAGCCACAGCAACTGATTTGTAAACAAACGCTACAAATCAGGCTGGATTTATTGTCTCGTTGGTTGTCTAGACAAGGGGTTGGGAACTACAGCTTGTGGGCCAAATCAGAGCCCCCACTTGCTTTCATAAAAAGTTTTATTGGGACATAGCAGGGACGCTCTTTTGTGTTCGTGTTGTCCACGGCTGATTTGGCACTACAATGGCCCCATTGAGTAGTTGTGACAGAGACCAAATGGCTCACAAAGTTAACAATATTTACTATCTGGCTCTTACGAGTCAAATTTTACGGAACCCTTGGTCTAGACTTAAGGAAGTGAGGGAGATAATATTAAACATACAGATAAAACTTTAAAGTCTGTCTATCATTAGCCATTACTTTGTGAATGACACAAAAAAGATTGAGAAAATCTTCCTCCAGTCTTTGACAACTGTTATCTGATTCTGTAAAGGAGTTGTTCCTATCATTGACCAATGAGTGGAATTCTGACACAGATCTTAGTTGTTTCACTTTCCTGTTGTTTACATAAATGAAAATAGCAACCAACAGCCATCCCAGAACTATACTTGTTCATCAGTTGCCGCATTGGTTGGCTACAGAGAAGAGAGTTTGTCAAAAGTCAATGGAAGTTGCTGAGTATGGTGACTCATGCCTGTAATCACAGCACTCTGAGAGGCCGAGGCAGGAGGATGGGTCAGGAGTTTGAGACCAGCCTGGGCAACATAGTGAGACCCTGTCTCTGGTTATTATTATATTTAAAAATAAAAATAAGTAAAATAAAAATCAATGAAAGCATACATGAGAAACAATTGGCTATATGGAATTTACCAGATTGTGTGTATTATATAGCAGTAAAGTTTATAATAAACCTATGTGTTTATATCTACATATGTACGCATTTTCTTTCCTGGAGAGCCACTTGTTAAACTTTTACCAGCACACCACTTCACCTAACCTCTGTGCAACACCTGCAGCTGGGCAGAGGACACACAGTTTGTGAGGCTGTTGCCACATGACTTTGGCCTTGGCTTGGTTTCACTACTGTGCTGCCTAAGGGAGCACAGCTGGTAGAAACAACTGTGGTAGGAAGGCCCAGTGGCACGAAGGAACTGGGCTTGGCTACTCCCTGCCTTGGGGGATGGATAGCACGTACCAAGTGCCAGGGGTGAAGCAGGCCCGCTGACGAAGGGGTGCCAATGCAAATCCGAGGTTGGACTTGCTCCCACCAGTGATAGAAGCCCTTCAGCAAGGGAACAACAGGGTGACAGGCCTGATTTAAGAAGCCAGATTTGGTAACAATGTGAAGGGCAGATTGGACGGGAACAACCAGCTCTGGGGCTGTCACAATCTGTGGTTTAGTAAACAGAGCTCAGAAAGTCCATGGCTCTGCCCTAGGCATGTTTTTTTGGCATTTGTAAAAAGGACTTGCAAAATGTTAAGAAATGGGATCCTTGCTTGACTGTAGAAGTCTCAATGGAACCCCAGAGCCTACAAAACAGAAAAATAGAAAAGCAATTCTGAAAAGCTTTGCCAAATGGCCGTCATGTGGCTTTCTACCGTCCCTCTGTTGCTTTCTAGGTGCCTATTAGAAATGAAGAAATAGTTTGGCAGCAACCTTTCCTTGAAACAAGCAGATATGGATGGAGGGCCTCGATTTGAAACTAAGATTGTGCATTTGCAGTAACTTGACAAGGCTCTTGGGTTCCATGGAGAAGATATTGGGTGAGGCCGCCCACAGCTCCTTGGGTTCATCTCTAGCAGGACATGTCAACTCTTAGCTGGTCTTCCCAGCCCGTGACGGCAGATGCTGGGACAGTTCCTCACCACACAGCAAAAGCTGCTCATGACATTGCAAACCCCTCACTACCCAGCAAGGCAATGACTTTAGTCAGTATCCTGTCCTCAGGAGGGTCTTCTCACAGCTGCTTCTTTCTCCCAAGCCCAGGTTTGATATTAGGTGGGAAGGATTTAAGAAACTTTAACTTAGGCCAGGTGTGGTGGTTGACACCTGTAAACCCAGCACATTGAGAGGTCGAGGCGGGATGATTGCTTGAGCCCAGGAATTCAAGACCAGGCTGGGCAACATAGTAAGACCCTGTCTCCCTCTAAAAAAAAAAAAAAACTGCAAGTTGATGCTCTGCCATCTGGCATGCAGCCCTGGACTTGTCCACTACATTGGGTTCAGAACTGGCTGCTGGGCTGGAGCCCTTCTCCCAGCGTGGGGCTGGCCAGGTCTGCCTGTCCCTGGGTTCCCTGCTCAGTGTTACAGATGCCCTAGGACAGGGGTGCAGGCTGGTTCATGGCAGTCCTCTTGTGGCCTTCAGAAATGGATCCTCACTCCTGGTTCCCAACCCACTGGGCTTGTAACCTGCCGACAAATATTCAAATAACTGCCTGTCTGCATGCATTTGTTCAGTCAGGATACTGGCTGACGTCACTGACTTGCTGGGTGGTGAGGGCTTATTGCTAGAATTTTCTTTTCTCCACTCAGCACTGGACTTCAGATATGTGGTGGAAAAGACAGTGACTGTGGAATCAGCCAGATTCAGCTAAACTCTATGCTTTGCTGAAAGGTAGCTGTGTGGTCTTGGGCAAATAAGTTAAACTCTCTGAGCCACAGTTGCTTTTTTGTAAAAAGGACGGTCAGACTGTCTGTGTCAGGTTGTTCAGAGGATTAAAAGAGATGACATAGGTAGAGAGACACCTCAATGTGCAGTGCTTGTTGGTTATCTGTTAGATAATATAGATAATATCGTAGATATTAGCTAATACCAATGAGATCTGTTTGCTAGGATGTTCTTCAAATGCAACTGGAGATCTGTTTGCTAGGATGTTCTTCAAATGCATATTCTGATTCAGTTGCTCCAGAGCTGGGCCTGAGATGCTGCATCTTTAACAAACTCCCAGATGATGCTGATGCTGCTGGCCCCAGACCACACTCTGAATAGTGAGACGTGACACTGACCTTGGCTTCCTTCCTCGCACCTGCAGCCTCCCACTCCTGCCTTATCCCAGAGGGAAGCTCTTACTTCAGGCCAGAGACCCACGATCCTCCTTCTCCTATCTCCTAACTCATCACCCAGCCTTGTCAGGAGATAAGTCCCCTGACTTCCGTAACTCAGGCTAACTAATGTCAGAGGAGGGAGAAACGAAACGTGAGTGTGTGTGGCGGGGGATTTAAAATGAGAACAATCGAGGTGGGCAGATCACTTGAGGTCAGGAGTTCGAGACCAGCCTGGCAAACATGGCGAAACCCCATTTCTACTAAAAATACAAAAAAGAGTTAGCCAGGCATGGTGGCGAGTACCTGTAATCCCAGCTATTCAGGAGGCTGAGGCAGGAGAATCACTTGAACCTAGGAGGTAGGGGTTGCAGTGAGCCTTATTGCACTCCAGCCTGGGTGACAGAGTTAGACTCTGTCTCACAAAAATAAAAATAAATAGAATTAGAACAATGAGCAGGATAGATGCAGTAACAAGCAGTCAGCAGGGGCAGGTGAGTGCAGCTCCATTCATTCCTAATATCTTAAGGACATCATGACTTAAAAAAAATTACGATGAATGAACCACAGAGAGCTGGGATGTGGGAAAAATTTGGAGGGAGCTCATGGCTCTGTCCCTGAGCTGATATAAGATCTGGAAAAGTTGCAAGAGGGAAGGTGAAAAACAATGTGCATGCTTATGTGGGTCTGTGCTCTATCCGGTTTTCATTCCTGGAAATGCACCTTTTCTTCTATATTTTATTTTCATCACTGAATGCCTTTGTGTGAAACTTTTGGGTGCATGCCTTTTTCATCCAGATGTCCACGTTCTCCTCCTTGAGGCCCAGCCTGAATGCCATGTCCTCTTACAGCCCTTAGTAGGGTAGTGAGTTTCTCCGAGCCGTCCTGGTCCCACTGTGTCAAACTGTCCCAGTCACAGGAACCGCAGCAGCCCCCTGACTCTCCCCCAGCCCTGCTGGATCTCTCTAGTCCTGCCGGGCTTTCCCTCTGGGTGGGGACCAACAGGGAGTCCCTTAGTGTTTGAAAATGGCTGTGATGGCAATGGAGGCACCACCGCAGCTCCCCACAACAGACCCCGCACTGTCGGTCTGGCTACTATAGTTGGGATTCTGTCTGCCTCAAGAAGGCCTCACGGATGAGGAACCTGTGTGACTTTCGTCCTGTTCCTCTCCATCAGGCTCTGGGTTAGAGTGAGTGGGTGGGGATTACAATTCTTTCCTCCCACACAAGTTCACAGCCTGCAATGGGACAGTGACAGAGCTTTGACTGACCCAGTTTTTAGCTCATCTCCCCCTTCTTAGGAAGATGGCTGTGGTCCAGAGGGAGCTGGCCGGGAAGTTTCTCATCCAGGGCCGTGCTGGCTTTTTAAGTGTGTTGACCCTGTACGGCTGTCTGAGGAGCTTCATAAAGGCATCCGTTGTAAGTGTCCAAATAGACAGCTCCATTTCCCTTTCCCATGAAGCTTCTCAGTTGTTCTTGCAAATACAGCAGCTTCCTGTCCATCTCCCTCTCTCCATCCAGAAGCATGTCTGTCTGCTGAACTTCTTTTTTTTTGAGACGAAGTCTCCCTTTTGTCAACCAGGCTGGAGTGCAATGGCACGATCTCAGCCCACTGCAACCTCCGCCTCTTGGGTTCAAGCGATTTTCTCACCTCAGCCTTCCAAGTAGCTGGGATTACAGGCATCTACCACCACAAATTTTTTTTTTGTATTTTTAGTAGACACAGGGTTTCACCATGTTGGTCAGGCTGGTCTCAAACTCCTGACCTCAGATGATACGCCCACCTCAGCCTCCCAAAGTGCTGGGATTACAGGCATGAGCCACTGCGCCCGGCCTGTATTCTGAACTTCTATAGCCACCTTCACTTGTCTCTGTTTCCTATTCCATTCCTTTTTACACATGCCTTATTTCAGACTGGGCTGGATTGTCCTGGAAGGCAGGATTTGTGTTGGAAAATATGTTCTTAGTAGGGGAGTGAAAAATTCGTATGCTTTTATACCATATCAGTCTTATTAAGCCAGTCTCAGTTAGACCTGAAATTGATTTTCATGTCTTATCTTTGTCTCATCTCAGCTTAATATTGAGCAACTCTTGAATCTTTTAGAGTAGTTTTGATGGGCAGATACACCATTTGCTGCACCACATAGATCCTAGGAAATAATATCACCAGGCCATTTTCAAAGTCAAAAGCCACATAATTTAGTGTTTGGAAATACAAGATTTTTTTTTTTCCTCAAGTGTGGAGACTAGAAAAGTAAGCCGGAATGCCAAACACTTGTTTTGAAATTCTTTTAAACATTATAATTGATATTCCTTATGTTTGGCTTTGGAAACAATTCTCTCCAGAGCCTGTAAAGAGCTCCCTCCGATCATGGTAGCCGGCTGAGGCCGTGATGCTGGAAAAGTTGCCTGCCTGGGTCTGGGAGTTGATTCTGTTCTTTCTCATCAATAGTGGGAGGAGCCAAAGAGGATGGAGCTCTAAAGTGTGGGCCTCTTTTAGAGCAGTTAAAAAAATCAATGGCCCTGGCAGAAGAAAAAGGGTAGGGGGAAGGACAACTCAGATCTTGGATCATAAATGCAAGCATCTCTTTAAGCCGCTGCTCCCTCCTTCCTCCCATCCCCAGGCTGCGCTCACGCAGAATCGCAGAATCATCACCAAGAGTGGGTTTAAATTTGGTTGCACTGGTAAGGGTAAAGCCCTGACATGACCGTAAATCACAGGGGATGGGGTGCAGCAGCTGGAACTTAATGGGATTATTCTGCATTGTGACCCCTGCCGGGCAACCCCCCCAGGGAAAAGCCTCTGGATCCACACTAAAATTGCTCTGCACTCCATCAGCTGGAAAGATGTCATATTGTGTTGTGTCAGTGACTCGAGAGTTCTTAATTCAGAGCGGCTGGTTGACCTCTGCAGGAAGGAGTGGCCTCTTTGGGCTGTTTCCTCCTTGCTGTCTCATCAAACTTTGCTTTTGTGGAGTTTGGGCAGCAGATCTAATTGGTGGCCCTGTGGGCTTCCATGTGACTTTTCTGTAGCAGCACGTCCATCGGAGCTCCTTCCTCTTCCTCTAGGACCCACGTTTTATTTTATTTTAGTTTCTTTGAGGTGGAGTTTTGCTCTGTTGCAAGGCTGGAGTGCAGTGGCACTATTTTGGCTCACTGCAACCTTCGCCCCCCGGGTTCAAGCAATTCTCCTGCCTCAGCCTCCCGAGTAGCTGGGATTACAGGTGCCCATCACCACGCCCCGCTAATTTTTGTATTTTTAGTAGAGACAGGGTTTCAACATGTTGGCCAGGCTGGTGTCAAACTCCTGACCTCAAGTGATCCACCTGCCTCGGCCTCCCAAAGTGCTGGGATTATAGGCGTGAGCCGCCGCACCTGGCCAGGGCCTGCGTTTTAAACAAATCTCTAGTCACCTCTTCCTGGCCCAAGCAGTTCTGGAGAGCACCACCCCCACCCCAGATCATGGAATTGAAGCTAGTTGGACACATATGTAAGTGTGGCTGTTACTTAAATACGTGGTCACCAGAATAGCTAATTAACATGCTTCCCTGCCCCCTCTGCCGTCCCCTGCACACAGAAAGGAAAATAATGTTTTATTTTTAGTTTTTTCTCTGATTTTGCTTGCTATTTTTGGCCGAAAGTCTATTTTATTAAGTTCAAAAGCATCTCTGTTTTGCCAGGAGTGGAGAAATAGAGCAACTTGCCAGCAGTACCGGAAGAGACCAGGGTCTTCTGGGCCGTAGTGTTACTCTGGGAATCCTGGTTTCCACAGGAAGCATGCTGTTGATTTTTGTTTCTAATGTTAGAGTTTCGTAGTAACGCTGTTTTAGTATTGGGGGACTGGTGATGAGATTCCTCTTGGTATTTCATCCATTTACAGGCCACCACTGACTGAGCACCTACTACCTGCCCTGCGCTCTATTCTGAGACACAAAGATGAATGACGTGTGTCTTTAATGCCTGCGAGGCTCAGGGAGTAGCGAGGAAGAAAGTTATGTAAACTGCGGATTGTAATGTAATGTGATAAGTGCGGGTGTGTGTCTATTTGCAACACGAATGCTTCCAGGCATGCCAGCTTGTGGGGACAGATGAGGTCAAATGCACTGTCAGAACTCACATTTCATTGGCCCGGCCCCCCCGCCATCACTCAGAACCTCAGCCATTTAGCGCTGTGAGTCCCTGGGGTCTCGCTCCTGTTCCTTGGCTCGTGCCTTTGTGCTGTCCCTGGCCCCCAGGTCCACTGCTGGGCTCCTCTGCTGCTTGTGTTCCCTGGGATGACCCTTGGGCTTCTGCCAAAAGCCTGCTGGCTCCTGCTCCCCAGGCCCACTCGATGCCTTGGTCCTCACCCACATCCCTGAGCTGAGCCACCCTCGGTCCTGGGCAATAGAGGGGAGAACATGGCTCGCCTCTCTTTTGGGTTACATTTCATCACTGGGCACAAAGCAGCATGTCTGGGCTCCTGTGTCTCACAGCTCCTCTTTCAGCCAAGTTTCAGCAGAACTTGGACGTAAATCCATGGGGCCAGGTCAGGGTCCAACATCTGGTACAAACACAATAAGCACCTTCTTGCAGACATCACCCCCATTGAGTAAGTGCATTCCTCTCTTTCTCTTACTTCCTTCTGCCGTGCATAACCTCCTTAAACAAATGGCTTCTGCCGACCACTGGTCAGTTCATTAGACACGCTCAGACTTAATGCTTCTTAAGGGTGTCCTTTTCTTCCTGCTCTCACCATTTTATTTCAGGTCCTCATGACCTCACCTGAACTGCTGCCATAGTTTTCTAATTGGCTTTCCTTCCTCTGGTCTTTGCTCCCTTCCACCCTGTACCCAGAGTTGCTTCAATCAATGACCATCCTTGGAAAGGGTCTGTTCTGAGTTTGCCTTGTACAGAAATTATCTTGCTAATTAGAGCAAGGTCCCAGGATATGATTAAAATGACACTGCTGGCGATTGGCCTCTTATATATTTTTTATATATATGGTTTTTACCTTACCTAGTTTCCAAATGGAATTTGATTTCATCTGATTCCATGAGTCATTCTTGTTATTCCCAGCCCATCAATATCAAGGGGAAATGGACATTTAGAATCAATGTCTTTATTTGTTCCATCTGGATCGTTATGAAATTTGAAAGCATTAGAACTCTTATGAAGAAGATGGTCCTTTCCAAATTTCAGAAACAAAGATTGAATTTAGGCCAACCATAGCTTTATTCACAATGGGCTTTAATGATAGTATCTGAAATGGATTCGCTAGAGAATGCAGTCCTGCCCTGGGGCCTCATGTTTCTGAACTGATGGAAACCGCTGGACAAGCAGAGCTGGGAGCTGGGAGAAGTCAGGATATTAACTAGACAGCACTGGATAAATCACAAACCAAGATCCACAACTTCCTCAAAGGGTTGACTCATAGCATTGACCAGTGCCAAAGATCTACTACAATAGTAGCCTTAAAAAAAAAAAAGTTTCACTAAGGTCAAGAAGAACCATAAGCACTGCCTATGCATTAAATTAACACTGGGGAACATTTTTATCATAATGCAATACAATTTAGATTTTTCTCATTGTTTTCACTTTGGAGGGAAAAGTGAGCTCCTCAAAGCCGTTTGCTTAGTATATGTGTCACCAATTTGGAGACCAGATGCTGGGAGATACTGGAAGTCTGTGTCTAGAGGGAACTTTGCCTGTGGAGCTGGAAAATCTTCCTCCTGACTCAGTTGCTCCACCCCAAAAGGATACCAAAAATATTGTGCAAAGAGAGGCAAGTCAGGATCTTGGTAAAGGGGGCAGCCTCCTCCATCCTTTTAATCAAAGAAAATTTCATGACTGTATCTTTACAGTCCTTTGTTGTAAGGTAAAGGCTGTAGAAAGAGATCCCAGCAGGCTGGATTAGACAAGGAAATCTCCACAATATAAAAGGAAATTGCCCTTGTCTCTGAAGGATGGGCAGGATTTAGACAGCTGGGGGCAAGCACATTCTCCATGGGGAAACGGGCAGTGGAGATGGAAATGGGATTGATGGATTCCTGAGACTGAGGTCGGGAGCCTTGTTGTGAAAGAGGAAATGTGTTGGGAAATAGCAGGAACCAAAGTTTCTAGGCAGAGCAGGCCTTTATTATGGAGGGCCATGAAAGACAGGAAAAAAAGTTCCTATTTAACCTTGCAGGAAGCTGGAAGCCATGGAAACTTTTCAGCAGGGGAATGACAATAACAAGACAGATTTGGAGACAGAAAGCCTGGATTTGGGGGCGTTGTAATTGAGTGCCAATATCATGAAAATAAAATAAACAATAACAACAAAAACTGCTGAGACTATGGAGACTGATTTATTATGGGAAGGGGAAGAAAGTGATGTCAAAGATGCCACCAGGGGTTGGGCTAATAGAGACCAGGGCTACCCAAAGACACGAGGAGGGGCTGCTGGTCCAGAGGGAGGGTTGTGAGTTTTGTTTTGCCTGTTTGAGTTTAAGAACATGATGAGAAACCCAAGTGGAGCTCAACAGTGGGGCTGCTGCCTGAGCCCCTGGAGACTAAATCCGCTTAGAGGTGATGATTGAAAGAAAGTGTGAGCCTGGAAAAATGTTCTCTTAGAGAAAGCGTGAAGAAAGGAGAGAAGGGGCCCAAGACTGGGCCTTGGACAGGAGGCTGAAGAGGAACCTGTGAAGGAAATAGAATGTTCCTAGCCAAGGACTCCCTGGTCCTACAGGATGCCTTGCTGCCTGCTGCCCAGGGCACGGCAACCACTGCTGCCAAAACAGTGCCAGCTCCAGCTTGCTGCCGAGAGAAGCGCTGCAGGGCTGGAAGCCAGCAGCAATGTTGACATGATGTGCTACATTATTCGACCTACCCACCTTGGTGTCTACTTTAGGGCACCCTTTCAAATCCGGTGCTGTCTGTCAGTGCAGTATCTATGTTACCAATGGTTTAAGCTGATACTTTAGAAGGGCCCCGTAATTAGGGTTGCCAGATTTAGCAAATGAAAATATAGGATACTCAGTTAGATTTGACCAGATAAATCACGAAAGTTTTTTAGTATAAGTATGTCCCAAATATCATATAATATATACTTATATTTTAAAATGTGATTATTTCTCTGAAATTCAAATTTAACTGGACATCTTGTTTTTCATCTGGCAATCTTTCTATCCTCTGATAAATCTTCTGACCTCAGTTCTAAGGGGGCCATGATCACACCTTTTCTTGGCGAGTGGCCCCTCTTCCCCAAGACACATTTCATTCTCTTTTTTCCTTCCCCCACATTGAATCAGATGGTATTATTCGGAATCAACAGGCCATTGTTCCACATCCACCATGTGCTTGGCAAGGCACAAGGTATTTCACATATACAATATCAGTAGTTTGTAACTTGTTCAGGGGATATAGAACTTGAAAATCAGGTGCTTTTGGCAGACTATCACAGATGTAAAATTTTTTTTTTTTTTTTTTGAGACAGAGTCTCACTCTGTTGCCCAGGCTGGAGTGCAGTGGCATGATCTCAGCTCACTGTAACCTCTGCCTCCTGATTTTCCTGCCTCAGCCTCCTGAGTAGCTGGGATTACAGGCATGCATCATCATGCTCGGCTAATTTTGTACTTTTAGTAGAGATGGGGTTTCACCATGTTGGCCAGGCAGGTCTCAAACTCCTGACCTCAGGTGAGCCGCCTGCCTTGGCCTCCCAAAGTGCTGGGATTACAGGTGTGAGCCACCGCACCTGGCCATAAATGTAAAATAATTATACCAGCAATTCTAACAATGCCATGGAGGTGGGAAAGAAGCCTCAACAATGATTGAGACTGAAAGGTATGTGTGGGCATGCAATGAAACATTACAATAGAAAAATACATATATCCAAAGTAGAGTCATTATGTTTTTAAGTCATTCCATTGATATTTTTGAGAGGCAGTTTATTGAGATATGTATTCTTGTTCTCCCTGTTGTATTTTCACCTTCCTCATTCCCGAGAAACCGAGTCTTGTCTTATAAGACCAAAGCATGACTTGTTGGTACACAGAAGACAACTCCACCTGATATTTGTTGTAAAGGCCCTTTGAGCAGGATTACACTGGGCCTTCTGGGAAAGGAAAGGGATGAAAGAAAATGTTTACAGCTGAGAAATTGAATTGGGTTGGTGGGTAAGGAGTGGGGGAGTCCATGAAATTAAGAGCAGCACTGGCTTTGGGATCTCTAAACATGGGAGGTCCTGGGCCCTGAAGGGGTCTAGAATAAGCCAAGGTGGCATAAAAAAATTATTTTGAGCTGAAGGCATTTGAGTTCATGAAATCTCTTATCTACCTAAAAGCAGAGCCTCCCAAAAGAACTCAGTTTTTATAAATCCCCTCCTTGGAAGCAATTCTAATCTTCTCTTCTTGGAAATGAGAAATTGGTACCACAATCAAACAGATATTTTTACAAAAAGATCATGTTTCCCTTTTATTCTCCTGTGGGCACATTTGTCTTTCTAAAAAGTCATTTGCTTTTCCCTAAGTGCCATTTCTTCTCCATTTCTAAGAAGTCATTTGTTTTCCCAGAAGTGCCCCTCTGCCCCTCCCCTTCCCCTAATAGGGTAGCATGTAAGTCCTGGATTCTAACCCCCTCCTTGAGGCTCCTTGAGTCTTTGTGAATTCCAGTGTGTACATATACAATTATAATCTGTTTTTTTTTCTTGTCCTAATCTATCTTTTGCCAGTTTAGTTTGCACATCCCCAATCACCGAACCGAAGAGGATAGAGGGAAAGTTTTTCCTCCCAGACAGTCCCTCTTGTGCCAAGTGCCTCCTGAGGATTGTGACAGGTTGCCTATAGGGTTAGGGTGAGGGTCCCACGGGTGTATCTGTGGACACAGTGACTACATGGGGGCTCCCTGAATTCTTTCAGAGTAGGATGTCCTGATCTTGCCAGGCAACCAGTGCTCAGCAGAAGCAGAGAGAGAGGGTCTGTTGGCCACAGTGGCAGTCCCCACAGCTCAACCTCCTGGTACGTTCCTTCCTTCCTCGCTGATTCAAGTCCTGGTACCACATAACACTCACAATGCCATGGTGGGGGAAGGAAGCCTCAGTAATGACTGAGACTGAATTTCCTACCGGTCAGGCAGGTGGGGATCAGAAGCGGAATAAATTTAATTCAGAAATATAAAAAAATCCTATTTTTGCCTCTTTTCATTACTTTTTCATTTTTCTTTTTGTTCATTGTTTAAGAAGGCACAAGAACTACAAACCTAAAAAAAAAAAAAAAAGTCTACTGGAGAAAAGCCTAACATTGAGACAATTCTATCCATTAACTTAATCCCATCCCCTAACCCTGGGGTTATGAAAATGTCACCATTTAAGAAAATTTTTAGCAGCTGAACACCTCAGTTAGTTCAGTGCTGTAGGAATGCAGTTAGAAAAACTATGTTATCTCATGGGGTAAGGCTGTGCACAGGATGCTGACATTTAAAACCCAGTGTCCAGCATGACACAACGATGTTATTTATAGACCGAGAAGGATCTAGGACAAATGTGATGCATAGAAAGAAATAAAAAGAAGGAAGGAGCAAGCCGTAGAAACCTGAGGTTGAATCGAGGAGGAAAACCCCCAGCAAAAATCTGAGACACATCAAGCTTTTGTAGGGTTCATGTTTAGCAGGAAGTTGAAATGACTCACTGTATCCTGTTGTACTCGCCCTGTGATTCCATTTATCCCCTCCAAGGCTTTTAAAGCTCTGATTTGTGTAGAAAAATCACACAGCATGTCAAAGAATGACTACGCTCTGGTTTTACACATCCGTATTTTTAAACAGCACAAAATGGCTGTACGTCTCAATATTGAAATCTGACTGGGGCCTCTGCTGCTTGACCTTGCCCTGGAGGCTGCTGTCCTTCCATGGGTGGGTGCCCAGGCTGAGCTTGCACGGGCTCCTTCATGTCCCCCTTGGTCAACCTAGGTGAAGAGGGGAAAACTCCAGCTCTTTGTCGTGCACCTTATTGACAGAAGCCTTCCTCAGGTGAATATTCACGAGCAGCTTAAGTTTCTTTGGTTTTTCTGTTTACTAGTTTTATTAGCTCTTGAAGTGGGGAGAGAGAGAGAGAGAGAGAGGCTGGGGGAGACAGAAAGAAGCTGGGCGCGGTGGCGCTTTGGGAGGCTGAGGCAGGAGGACTGCTTGAGCCCCGGAGCTCAAGACCAGCTGAGCAACATAGCAAGATCCCAAGAGAGAGAGAACTTTCCATAATTAATAGAGATAAGGTCAGCAAGATAATTCTTTTTTGCTCTTTTCCTAATTGCCCCTTCCTGGGGTGATTCCTTTCCTAAATGGGCCTCCTCTTAATCCTCACCACAAGCTATTATGATATAAAAATTAAAGTGTGATATCCTGGCTCGCCCATTTCCTATTAATGGAATGACCTATTGTAATCAATAGAGGAAATGCAGGAATGTTAACAGATGTGTGGTTCTGTTTGAGAGTCTCCAATTAAGTGATATGTCTTCAAGGTGGAAAGATGAGATCATTTCGAAATTAGTTTCTTTTTGGCTTTTTAAGTCTTTGGTTATTATCAATTGCATTAAAAAAACCAATTGGAAAGGAAAATCAATCGGTGCTGAATTCCTCCCCCACCTTAAGTCTTCATGCTTCCTCAGGTGACAGGGTGCTAGAGAGATAAAACTTGGAATTAGCTTTTAAAAGGAAAAGAAATGATGGTGTAACCATCTGCCAAATACATGGAAACAACAACGACAAAAACCCCATTATTCACCTGGCCTGTCAAATAGGTTTGTGCATTTTTTTCTTTTCTGTCCACCCTGTTGTTTGTCAGAGGTTGACCAAGAACTTGTCCAAGGGCCATTCCTGTGGTATCATTGGTTAGAGACTTTTTAATAATTTCAAGTTCTGGTGAAATACTGTGAGTAAATAAAGAGAGAATTTTGCCTGAGTTTAAGGGGCTTTCCTGGGAGGTAATGTATTTTGTGGCCTAACACTTCATTACTTAGCCTGCAGATCTGGTTTCTTTTGAAAACAAACCCTAAGTCTGGAACTTTCCATGCTGAGAGTCCACGTCAGTTTCAAGAAGGCCTGGTAAGATGTAGCTGAGTAAAAACGAGACTCAATATGAATGATTACTGCTGTTCTTTCTCACTAGGAAGGCTGGGGACGTCAAGGATAAAATGACCTTTTGTACAGTGGTGATATTTCTCCATGTCTCAGCCTTTTTATCAGCATAACTATGGCCAAACTCAATGCTTTTGTGGAAAACATTGGTAGCACCGTAATTGGTGTCCAGTCATCTCAGAAGTCTTTATGTAACTTCCCACAGTCATGTCAGAGGAGATGGGAATATAAATGCATCAAATGCTTCTCTTTGGATTGTGCAAGTAAGCAAATCAGCTCTGGCAATTTCCAAAGAGCTAAGACTACTATCCCTGAGTATGGTCCCTGAGTCTTCTTTACCCATCCTCTACAGCCCCCACTCAAAGAAAGTGCCTCAAACAGATGGAATGACGCAGAGGTAGAATTGCAAACCTCAGAAATGAATGCTTAAGAGGGCAGGTGAGCCGGGTGTGGAGGCTTACACCTGTCATCCCAGCACTTTGGGAGGCAGAGGAGAGTGGATTGCTTGAGCCCAGAAGTTCCAGACCAGTCTGGGCAACATGGCAAAACTCCATCTTAATGAAAAATGCAAAAATTAGCTGGGTGTGGTGGTGCATGCCTGTAGACCCAGCTACTCAGGGAGGATCACCTGTACCTTGGAGGTCAAGGCTGCAGTGAGCCATGATGGCACCACTGCACTCCAGCCTGGGTGGCTGAGCGAGACCCAATTTCAAGAAAAAAAAAAAAAAAAGCATGTGATTATTTTCTTCCAACATCCATCTGTCCCCCAAGTGTTGTAGGTCCTTCTGCACCAAAGTTCCATACCCTCCCTTCTCCTTTGGTTTTCTAATTTAAGTGTGATGAGTAGCAGCCAGCCGAGTGAAAGAAAGGCCCAGGGATTTCAAAGGAAAGATACAAGGCTGGCAGCAAAAAGGAAGGGCTTTCTCCTCACTGGGCCCTCCTTAGTGGTTTTAACCGCGAGACTCCTGGAGGTATACATCAGCGCTTGGTTCAACCCTAAAAGAAGTTGCATCAGACCTGGCCACTTTGGCCTGCTTTGTTTGTATTCTCTGTGGCGAATGGAGCATTAATAAATGGCTCCCTGGGGAAGTTTGTGCAGCTTATACTAGAAAACAAATAGATACGTAAAGTTCTTGAATGATGTAGATGTGATGCCGTATCTACTCTCCTTCCCATAATTTCAGAGAAAAATCAAGGACAATGTGTGGTGAACAGAATTCCTCATTTTTCCTTTATCCATGAAATATTTGCTTTAAAGCAGCAGCTAAAACCACAGGTTTTAGTGAGCAGATTATTACCTTTCTGAGAGACACAGAGATTAAGAGAATAGTCAGTTGCTTGCCACTGAGTAGGGAAAAGGGAGAAAAATTATGATTCAAGCCACTTTCTCTGCTTCCAGTTAGCTGCTGTGGGGGACTGGATTATGCTTCTCTAATATCTGAAGGGTTGTTGAGCTGAAGGCAGTAAGAAGCAAACGCAGGAAAGCTCTCTATCTTCCCTCTGTTTATCTAAAAACAGGACATAGATTTACAAAGACAAAAGGTACCCTGGCCACCCCTCCTCCCGGAGAGAACAAAGGTTAACCACTGAAGGCAGCAACTTTGTACTCTCATTGGCCTGGAGATGGAACCAGAGGAAATCTACATTAACAAGCTTTACAAATGAGCCTTTGACTGATAGTTATTTGCCCCCCTCCAAGTTACCACCCATAGAGATTCAAAAATCCTTTGCTTTTGTCTTGCCACTTTTTTACAAATTTCGTAGCCAGCACGGTGGCTCATGTCTGTAATCCCAACAGTTTGGGAGGCTGAGGTGGGAATATGGCTTCAGGTCAGGAGTTTGAGACTAGCCTGGGCAACATAGCAAGACCCTGTCTCAAAAAAAAAAAATTAGGCAGGCATGGTGGTTCACACCTGTAGTCCCAGTTACTCAGGAGGCTGAGGTGGAGGGATTGCCTAAGCCCCGGGTTCAAGACTGGCCTGTGCAACATAGCAAGACCCCATCCCTAAAAAATAAAAAACACCTATCAGGGTGGGTGCATGCCAGTAGCCTCAGCTACTCAGGAGGCTGAAGAGAGAGGATCACTTGAGTCCAGGAGGTTGAGACAGCAGTGAGCTATGATTGTGCCACTGTACTTCAGCCTGAGTGACAGAGCAAGACCCTGTCTCAAAAAAGAAAAACAAAGTTTACTATTTGTTGTTGAAAATGCTATATAAGCTGGAATTCAAAGCCACCTCTTTGAGAATTACTCGTTTTCTGGGTATATGTGAAATATACATGGTAATATGTGACATATACATGGTAATAAACTTCTGTTTGTTTTTCTCTTGTTTTCTCTTGTCTTTTGTAACAGGGGTCTTTTCCAACCAAGAACCTATGGGGTCTAGTCTTCCCCTACGCTGCCTTTCACTCACCACTGGGCTGCCAGCTTTAAGCTAGGAATCAAGAGACAGTGGCCTTCCACAGGTGCCTCGACAGGTGCCTCAGCTTCAGAACAGACACAGGCAGGACCCCAGCATGGCAGCATTCATCTAATTCACCTTTATTGGGTTAAAAGTGTGTGAGACACAAAATTGAAACTTGAAAGTTAAGAAACTTGAAAGTTAAGTAACAGCTTTTCTCTTTGTCTTCATATTTTTCTCCCAAATACATGCAATCTTTAGAGAACTTCAAGAAAACTTCCTCTCTAAGCAACAGAGAATAGCTTGCAGAAGAGAGAAAAAATTCAAGATCTATTGTATTTTATTGATTTATACCTGGCTTTGTTCCAAATTGTTGTTAGCTGCATGCATAATTAACTCTACCACTGACTGCGGTGTAACTTACTCCAAGTTCTCTTTATTGTAGTTTCATGCACGGCCTTGGCATATCCAAAGGTTAATGAAGATGGATCCAAGTCCTTATTACTAAGCAAAAAGCCTCCAAGCAAATAATAGTGGACTGAAGAGTTACCTTTGTAGGCATAAACGTATCATTACAATTAAAGAGATGTCAAATGAGCCAATTGTGTGCTAGGTAATGCTGAGGCTCAGGACACACTACCACAAAACATGGTACCTTTCCATTTGGGAAAACAGCAGAAGCAGGAAAGTCACTCTCATCTTCCCCACTGCCCTTCTCACCTGAAGCAGGTCCTAAAACCTGTGGCGGATTCTCTGACCTTCACCTAAGCAGGTCATAAGACCCTCGTTATTTGAGAGGTGCCCTCCTTGTACCTGGAGGAAAGGAATGTCCTTATCTCTGAAGACAGGGACACAGGAAGAATCTGAACAAACAGGCCTTCCTAACTTCCCCACAGTTAATTACCATGAGGTCAGACCCCCTTTGTTCAATCACACTTCTCCATAACTACCCATTTCTTCCTCAAACCTAGCATAATAAATACCAGGTTTCCTTGCTTCTTTGGACTTCATTTCCTTATGAAGGCTCCCATGTCATGTAAAACCTATACATCCATTTGTTTGCTTTTCTTTTGTTCATCTGTCTTTTGGTATAGGTGCCTCAGTCATGAACCCAGTGAAGGGTGACAAAAGAAATATTTTTTTTCCCTGCAATGCAACAGCCCACTGGTGCTCTCAAAGATGCTGGACTTCTCTGCCATGTTATTTATCCATGAATATTGGAGAATTAAAGGTGATAAGAAGAAAAGAGGCATGGAAAGCCAATAACACAGCCAGTACCTTTGGCCAATTGAAGCTGGCCAACTTCAAGCTGTCACTGGACCTTAATAATTGTACAAAGGGATGGGCAGTTCTGGGGCTGCACCCACATATCCGTGGGCTCTGCTGGGTGATATTTTGAGGATAACCCTTATCCCAGATTTTTCAAAGTATTGTGGTCTTGATGGCCAGTTTCTTGGGTACTCCAGATGACTACTGCCATGCGTGACTGCAAAGCCTGTGCGAATATCAAGGATGGTTAAGGTGCTGGCGCTTTTTGTGACTCTACCTCCTTTTTCTTCAAATCTTTATTTTATTTTCCCTTCGTAACGTAACCAATCTTTCTCACAAAAAATTGCTTTGGGTTGCAGTGGAAAAGAATTTTAGAGTTTTCCCGACCTGTCTTATATTGCTCTTTAACAACCTGTGCCTAAACTATGGATTTTTTTTTTTTTTTTTTTTGGTCTTTTAAAGGTATGGAGTGAAGAATCAGTAGTTGGTCAAGGGGAAGTGTCACTGGAAAACCAAGATCCCCAAAGGCTTAGTTTTTTCTTTTTTTCCTGCTAACATCTCTAAAAAGAATTTTCCTGCAGAGCAACAGGAACATAAATTGACAGGCAGCTGGTGTGTGTTCTTAGCAGTTTCAATCATTGGACAGCCTTGGTGGTTATTATATTTCTCTCTCTAGGACACTTGACTCATTTACCAACCTCATTCCTGGTGACGCGTGTGCTGAAAAACGCGGCCAAGTGTTAGTACCAGGTGGGGTGATAGGCCAGCTCCCTGCCAGTAGCATTTATTTAGAGTGAAGAGGACAACATTGAAGTGGCATGAACAAGGCCCAGGGAAGGCTCCCAGGAAGGAGCCAGTCGACAGATGGCAAAAGAGACTCAGGGTACCTTTTTGCACAGGGGTCTCCAAATAGACAGAGGATCTGTGCTCAGGGCATTATAAACACATCACCTTGTGTTACCTTCATCCGTGTCTACCCAGCAGTAACTCTGATTTTTTTTTTAATTGTGTTTGCAGGTTAGCTGCTTCATTTGGAAAAAACTAGGAAGAGCACCGTCACCTCGGCTTCAGCTCTCCTCTTGTTTTTTCTTGGTTCTCTCTGTTCTTGCCTACCAGCCCCACGTGTCAGGTTTGAATCTAGGCTGGTGAATACATTTTGCAGGAGATGATATGTAACTAGGGTACCGCTTCTTTTTCATCATTATTCACTTTTTATTTCATCATTCTTCACTTTTTCCTTGGTCTGCTTTCATCTACCTAGGGGTGCCTTGGCTGGCAAGGTGGGCTTCTCAAGTGAGAGGTTGTATTTTCTCTCTTCTTTTATTAGACATGTGGAAGTTTGGGCTCATAGGACTAATTAGACTATTGAGGAAGTGATGGGTAAAAGTCTTACACACCTTTCTTTCTTCCTTGATAGTGTAGGGGAAGAAAAATCATTTTTTCTCCAATCTTCATAGATTCTTAGTTGGAATGGAACCCTGTTACAAAAGACAGATTAACAAGTGAAAAACAAACAGTTTATTAACATGTGTATTTCACATACCCAGAAAATGAGTCTCTCAAAGAGGTGGCTTTGGATTCCAGCTTGTCTAGCATCTTCAACAATGAACAGTAAAATTTTAAAAACAAGACAAAGGAAAAACACTTTGAGTCTCTAGAGGCTGGTGGCAACTTGGAGGAGGGCAAATAACTGTCAGCTAAAGGCTCACTAGTAAAGCTTGTTAATGTAGATTCCTCTCCAGACCAAGAAGGGCCCAAAGTTGTCTTCTCCCTGGTAGGAGAGGGTGCAGTATATCTTTTGCATTTTGGTGAATACAGGGAGAGCAGAGAGATTTCCTGTATCAGCTTTTAAATTGCCTTCAGCACAACAATACTTCATAGTCTGGGGTAGCATATTTTGGTCTCCCACAATATGTATCTTAAGGTTATTTCTGGAGACAGAGGAGGCAGGCCTGTTGTGTTTTAAAGAGTGATATTTATACATGTGTAACAAAGAACATATTTTGCTGACGATTTTTCACTCTATGAACAGGTGGTCTTGCTGTGGGGCACTTCCTTGAATCTTAAATCATTGATTACACATGAAAATGTCTGCATTGCACACAGAGAGACAGCACTTACGAAGATGGGGTGGCATTGAGAGGACTGAGATGTTCTGGGATACAAGAGTGATCGCAGTACCTGGAGCTTGGGAGAGGAGAGGAGAGAGAAGGCTCAGAAGTGCTTTTGAGCCAGATCAGGAAGGGCTCAAAGCCTTGCAAAGCAGTTTGGGCTTTTTCTTGAAGGTGAAAGGAAAACCTCTGAAAGATTTTATGCAAGGACTGGCCAGACCATTTTCACATTTACAAAATATAATGATGGCAGAATGGCGCAGCAGTATGGAGAACAGCTGAGGGACACAGGTGATGGACAAGATGTTTGATAAAGAGGTGATTGAAGTAACCCATCGGAAAAATAATGACGGCCTGTACCAAGGATGTTAGGAGATGAACTTGAAAGTTATCAAGAAAGTAGAATGGGTGCCCCTGATTTCTATCTTGCCTTTCTGATAGCCACTAGAATGGCATTTGGTGGCTCTTTTCTCTTTGTGGATAGACCTTATGTGTTATTGGGGGGAATAAAGGGCCCAGCCAAAAACCTAAGTCTTCCAGAGACCCTTGCAAGGGGGCTAATGAGATATGGCCCAAGTGACGGGCTGGGCTTCTGGAAAACTTTTAAAGGGGGCTTACTCAGCTGGAGGTGCCTTAATTGCCTCTTCCCTCTTTTTCTTTCTGCCTGGAACTTGGGAATAGCCATCTTGAATGTAGGGAGTGAGTTGAAGGATTTGAGGAGGGACTCGTTTATGGCTTGGCTGAAAGAGTAGATGATAGTTGCAAGACACGGAACATAAGGGAGATTTAGGGGCCAGGATGGTGCATTTTGTTTTGTACATGTTGAGTCTGAGGAATCTCTACGATGGCCAGTCTGTGTCCAGGAAACATCAGGATGTGGACCTGGGAGAGAGAAATACACCTGGAAACCATCACTTGACAGAGAACAGTTGACACGATGGAAGTGTATGAGGTCCCTGGGGAGGGTGTCTGAGAAAAGCGCCAAGGGCAGAGCCCGGGGAGCCCAGCACTGGAGAATGATGCAGCCCTGAGCAGGACAGGGGAGAAGTATCCAAGGAGCTGGGGAGACGCCCTGGAGAGGGCAGTGTCCTGGACATCAAGGACATTCAGAGGACACAGTGGTCTCTAATGCCACAGTAAGAAAGGACTTAGGGGACAGTGGGGTCAGGAAGGAAAATGGCCAGAGGACTGCTTCTTTCTACAGAAAAGACTCTCAGAACCATCTACACACAGAAGGTGGACACAGGCGCAATGTGTCATGATGCCACCACACTTGTGATTCTCTAGAGTCTTGTAATACCCTGTTATTGGTTCCTTTTTTAATACTCTCTCCCATCAACTTATCTATCTCTCCAAATGTGTCAATGGTATATTTCATTTAAGATCAAAATGAATGCACATGCATTAAATGCTCATTTTAAGTTCTCTTTCTTTCTTTCTCTCTCTCTCTGTTTCTTTTCTTTCTTTTTCTTTCTTTCTCTCTTTCTTTTCTTTCTTTCTCTCTCTTTCTTTCTCTTCCTTTCTTTCCTTCTCTCCTTTTCTTTCTTTCTTTCTTTCTTTCTTTCTTTCTTTCTTTCTTTCTTTCTTTCTTTCTTTCTTTTCTTTCTTCTTTCTTTCTTTCTTTCTTTCTTTCAGATGAAGCTTTGCTCTTGTTGCCCAGGCTGGAGTGCAATGGCGTGATCTCGACTCACTGCAACCTCCGCATCCTGGGTTCAAGCAATTCTCCTGCCTCAGCCTCCCGAGTAGCTGGAATTACAGGCATGCGCCACCACGCCCAGCTAATTTTGTATTTTTAGTAGAGATGGGGTTTCTCCATGTTGGCCAGGCTAGTCTCAAACTCCTGACCTCAAGTGATCTGCCCACCTCAGCCTCCCAAAGTGCTGGGATTACAGGCATGAGCCCCCTTGCCTGGCCAAGTTATTTCTTGATAAAGAGTTTTGGGGGATCCCTTGTAGCACACCGAGGTGAAACCCATCTGAGACTGGATTCTGTGTTCTGTTCATTAAATACATCACTCTAGAGTCACTATGAAGGACTCTGATAGAAGAGAAAAAAGGCTTTTAAAGAAGGTTAAAAAAAAAAAACAGCGGGCAAGAATGCTTTGGTTTTCCTTGTGTGCTGTGGCAGTGGTACCAACAGAATATCCTTCCCCCATCGTAGGACCTATGAGCTCAGGGCCTCTGCCCTTTGCTGCATGCTGAGCTGAGGTATCATGAGCTGGATCTGTCTTGTGTCTCTAAAGTCAAAGTAGGGTGTTGCTTTCTTAACTTTTAATTTATTTTCTTAAACTGAGAAGTGAGGAGTATGTCTTCTGGGGAATGTCCTCAGATTGCATCAGCCAGGAGCTGTGAGGACCAGCCCTCTCCCTGGTCCAGGTCTCTCAAGGATGCTCAGAGAACCTGTTCTGGCTCTCGGCAGCTTCCTGCTTAGAATGATGAAAATAATTGTTTTCTCATCTAAATGACTGTTGAGCGATGAACTCATTGCTTTTAGGTCTCTAATAGTCAGGGCAGTCCCCGGGGAACAGGTGATAGTCCTCATCTGAAACAATTTAATTGGGAAGAGATTTCACTTGGTATCTCCGAGAAGGACCCCAGGCCCTGGTTCCATAAGCAGTGTGTTGTCACATAAGAGCTGTGGCTGCTCCTTGACCCATTAGCTAGGTCAAGAGTGTTAAGAACACTCTGAACATTTACTGGGAACTCACTGGATGTAAAGTTTCTCTTTAAGATGTCATATGGTGACAGATTCAAGATATGATGCCTGCTCTCGAGTGGCTTAAACTCTCCATTTGGATGAAGGTTAGAGAGGAAGAGGGAAAAACACACTTGTTTGAATGCATCAATTTTAGGCTAAATATCTAGAAGCATATGCATTATAAACACATGATCCATCACAGGTATAAGCATATGAAACTCCACTTAACTGGTGTTCACTTCTTCAGTCAGCTCAGCTATCCAGAAAACAGCTGAGATCTCAGAGCAGACACATTTTATTAAAAAAAAAAAATTAGGATTCTACAGTTCGGAAACTTTGCTTGCATTGTTCTGCATTTGTTTTCCCTTATTTTGGATATATTCTAGAAAGCTCTTCCAGAACATACCAGATTAATGTTATGGAGGTGAGCTGGCCCAGGCAATGGCAATAGACTGCCGACAAGGAGAAGTAATTTCTGAGGACCTCACATTAAAGCAATGGTTCCCACACTTTTCTGACATACATTAGCATCCTCCGGATACCTTTCATTAATTTTTAAACTCAGGCCACTCACAAAATGGATTAAATAATAATCCCTGGACATGGGAGTGGGGTGAGGTGGGGAGGTGGGGTGAGCTGGGGGTTGGGTGGGTAATGGATGACACACAGGCATTGGTAGTTTTGGAAGCTACTCAGGTGATTCCAATGCACAGACAAGATAGGGAGTCATTGCATTGGAGGTTAAGGAAGAACAAGCAGATGTTTCACTGTGTAGTATTCTGTGGCCATTTTGTAGTATTCTACAGCCATTGCCATTTTGTGTCAGGGCAAATACTCTTCACCTTTCGTGTTTTTTTTTTTTTTTTTTTTTTTTTGAGATGGAGTCCCGCTCTGTCACCCAGGCTGGGGTGCAGGAGTGATCTTGGCTTACTGCAACCTCCGCCTCCCAGATTCAATCGATTCTCCTGCCTCAGCCTCCTGAGTAGCTGGGATTACAGGCATGCATCATCGCACTGGTTAATTTTTGTATTTTTAGTAGAGATGGGGTTTCACCGTGTTGGCCAGGCTGGTCTTGAACTCCTGACCTCAGGTGATCTGCCCATCTCGGCCTCCCAAAGTGCTGGGATTACAGGCGTGAGCCACTGCGCCCAGCCACCTTTCACCCTTCCAGAAAAGCAGTCTGTACCTTCCTTAGGTGCATGAAGGTGAGACAACGCCCTGAACAGGCGGCAGGGATGTGATTTCCTCCCCTGTCACTGGGAGTCCTGGGAGGTATCACTGCATTACAAATATAACTCACACCAAAGGCCCCTTTTCTGTCGCACAGAATCTGTCTCCAAGGATTCTCTGCAAACGGAAAGTGGAAACTTGTGGGCCTTTAAGATGGAGCATAGTATAGTTGTCTTCCTTTGGGTTACAGCCTTCAGAGAGGTGCTTCTTTTCACCTTGTACAGTGTGGGCTACAAGAGGCTCTTGCCACCTTTTGCGTGTGACCAGGGAGGGAAATGGACACCCCTCACTAGTCAGAGGATATTACACATCAATGCCCCCCACATCAGTGGACATTTCTTTTCACTTTCCACAATTTCTTTCTTTTATTTCTTCCTGTTTCTGGGTCTAGAACTTCCTGTTGCCACACCCTGCTCCCTTGAACTCCTTTCTATAGAAATAAGGGTGTTCTTGTCCCTTCGTCCATTCTTCAGCCCTAAAAATTTCACAGCCTCAGTCATTTGCTAAGGATCTACCACTTTTTAGCTCTTTCAAGCTTCTGTGGTCACAGCAGAGGATGATGTAAGCTCCTCTGCTCCCCTGCATTAGGCGGGAGGGGCCGGAGAAGTGAGGAAAGAGTGGGGGCCCAGGATTTCTCCCTTGATTGTAGAGATGTGGTGGAGGATGGGGAGGCAGATGGGAAGAAAAAAGTCCCAGGTCACCCTGGCACAGAGGCATTGTTCCACAAAGAATGCTCACTAAAAAAATGTTTATACTATCATATTAACTTGTAAAAGAGCAAGCTATAAAATTTTATGTTCAATATAATACATTTTTATTAAGGCAAAACTCCCTAAAAATGGCTGGGCAAAAGCCTGGAAAGAGATACGCAAATGTTAGCGGTGGCTGCTTTTTGGATGGTGTGACCATGGCGATTAGAAATATTTTTTCCCAACTTTTCACAAGAAACATATGGCTATTCTCATTTTAAAAAAAAGTAGGGGGGGCGGTGGGGGAAAGAGCAATCTTTTAAGCCAGAATGTCCAAAATGATGCTGTCGAGTCCAACACAATGTTTTAGAGTTTGTTCCTTCCTTTCTGTACAGGATAGAAGACAAAGGAGGGGCTAATCTGCTTTAGCCACATCTATCAAGCAAAGCAGTGGGAATTGTTCACATATAAATCCTACACCCCCTAAAGGAGGCCCAAGTTAGTTTCTTGGCCCATGTAATGAATGCTTTCTCTTTACTGACTTTCATTTTTTAATATTCTCTGTCATGGGACATAACAAGTCAATGCTCCATAAATATTGGTCAGTTGAATGAATTAAATATTGATGCTTACAGACAGATAGTTATCTAGAAAAATCTGCTTATTTTTCTGAATAATTATGAAAAACGACATGATTTCTATTAAAAAAAAGAGATAACACATCTATTGTCGACGGATGGTGGATGTCAGCCATGTGTTGTGTTCATACTCGGAGAACGAAGGAAAACATCAGAGACTGGGTAAGACATAAGCATGATTTTGAAGAAATCAATAGAAATTGTAGGGAAAGGAACGAGGATGTTCCAGGCATGTGGATTAGCTTATGGCAAGATCTGATGGCTAAAGAAAGGTGAGCATAGAGGGTGGCCAGGTTGTTGACGGGAGCAGATGGCGTGGGCTAGAAGGATCCTGGCAGGGGTCGCTGATAGATACAGCAGGAGAGAAACCCGTAGACAAAAAGATTAGATTTCCCTCTGATGCTGGTAAATGCAGAGCTTTTTGCAAGGTTTTGGGGGAAAGTGTGTTCCCAAACACATATCCTGCTCTCTTGCTCCTCTTTCTATGGCCAACGAGGAGAAATTTCTTCCAGAGACATAAGCAGGAGGAAGCTGGAGCTCTCTCCTGAGTGATTGTCAGTTGCAGAGGAGGTGAATATCACAGGACAAGCAAGCATGAGGGAGAAAACTGCCCAAATGTTCTAAAGGTGCAGCATAGCATTGAGGAGCCGGGAGAATTTTATCCCATCCATGGTCAGCTGAAGGGTTCTTCCTCTTCCTTAGCTCCCACACCCTCTCACCCCCGCCGTTGAAATTTCCTGCCTCGAGCTCATCTTTGTTCCAGATACTCATTGCCTGTTTGGCTCTCCTGCGCTATTCCATTTCTCTGCAGTGGTTCATTGCTTTCTCAGCAGACTGTGTTTACAGTATCCCCAAGGCTGCCCCTACAGTCCTATCCCGATAACCACCAAGCCGTTTACAGCCTGACTTATCTCTGGAGCTCACACTCTTACTTCCAGGCACCTGCTGGACACATCGTACTAGGTATCTCTCAGGCAACTCTATCACAACATGCCCCAAACTGAATTCATTTTCTTCTGCCTCCAAGTCTGCCTGCCGTTTTCTTCTCAGTCTCAGTTTTAACCCCACCCTCAGACAGAACGCCGTTTGCCCTTGCCTACCTCTCACTCACCCCCCATGTCTAGTCAATCACTGCGCCTGGACCATTCATTCTACCTGCAAAATGTCTGTTGATGCGGGGCACAGTGGCTCACACCTGTAATCTCAGCACTTTGGGAGGCCAAGGCGGGTGGATCACCTGAGTTCAGCAGTTCGAGACCAGCCTGACCAACATGGTGAAACCCCATCTCTACTAAAAATACAAAATGAGCCGGATGTGGTGGTACAGTCCTGTAATTCCACCTATTCGGGAGGCTGAGTCAGGAGAATCTCTTGAGCCCACGAGGCGGAGGTTGCAGCAAGCCGAGATCGAGCCTTTGCACTCCAGCCGGGGCCACAAGAGCGAAACTCCGTGTCAAAAAAAAAAAAAAAAAAAAAAAGTCTGTTGAATCTCTTAGCCTTTCCTTTCCCTGGTGCTAATTTTGTGCCTTCTCCTGGGCCACTGCTTTCTCCTGGGCCAGCATGCTAACTCTTGCCTTCAATTTCTCTCTGTTTCTGTTTTTCCAATCTATCTTCCTCATTTGCTGCCAGGATGATCTTTCTGAAGCAAATCGGATCATGTCAATTTTGCTGAAAAAGCACTCAAGCACCCTGACTCGTGGCCTAAGGATCAAGCTTCTCATTTGGCTCAGAATATCTTCCTAGCCTCATCTCACATTACCTGTGCTCCTTCCTCCCCTTTGCACAGGTCTCCATCCACACGGAAATATTTCCCATGCCCCAAACACAGCCTGGCTCCCTTCCCTACTTTTGCAGCTGATTTTTTCGCCGATCTGGTTTTCCTCTCATGCCCTGCCTGCGAACCCTGTCTGCAAGATAACATTATGCACAAGGAGACCCACTGCCCTGCCCCACTCATGCTTCCTAGCAGCACTTAAGGCCCCCTCCCTGGGAAGCCTTCTCTGCCTTTTCTCCAAGGTTCTGTTAGAGCTTAAGGATGGCTTGTTTAATGTGGTTATCTCTCCTCTACAATATCAATTCTATGCAAAGAGAGATCTGAGTTTTCTTCATCCAGATCCTAGCACAGAGCCTGGCATGAAGTAAATCCTTAATCTCTGTTTGTTGAATGAAAGAATAAATGGATTCTTTTTTTTTTTTTTTTTTTTAATGGAAGTATTGGCCAGGCATGGTGGCTCATGCCTGTAATTCCAGCCCTTTGGGAGGCCAAGGCAGGCTGGTTGCTTGAGCTCAGGAATTTGAGACCTGCCTGGGCAACACAGCAAGACCCCATCTCTAAAGAAACCATAACAACTAGCCAGACATGGTGGCACACACCTGTAGTTTCAGCTACTCGGAAGGCTGAGGTGGGAGGATCACTTGAGCCCAGGAGGTCAAGGCTGCAGTGAGCCATGATTGTACCACTGCGCTGAAGCCTGGGCTACAAAGTGAGACCCTATCTAGAAAAATAAATTGAGTAAATAAATAAATTTATTCCTATTGTTTAATTCAATAATTCCACTTCTGAGAATCCTTCCTAGAAAATCATTCAACATATTAGAACAAAATAAAGATGTTCCTTGTAGAATTATTTAAATGATAACTCTTTTTTTTTGTTTGTTTTTTGAGACAGAGTCTCGCTCTGTCGCTCAGGCTGGAGTGCAGTGGCGCAATCTCTGCTCACTGCAAGCTCCGCCTCCTGGGCTCACGCCATTCTCCTGCCTCAGGCTCCGGAGTAGCTGGGACTACAGGCACCCGCCACCACGCCCGGAGAATTTTTTGTATTTTTAGTGGAGATGAGGTTTCACCGTGTTAGCCAGGATGGTCTCGATCTCCTGACCTCGTGATCCGCCAGCCTCGGCCTCCCAAAGTCCTGGGATTACAGGCGTGAGCCACCGCGCCTGGCCTAAATGATAACTCTTAAAATATATTTGCCCAACAGTTGTGGAATGGTTTAATCAATTATGATACTTTTATTTCCTAGTTTTGTACAGATATGGCGGAAGCTTATGAATAAATAAATGCTTTATTCTTCTTAGATTAACATTTTTTTTCCTTCCAGAAATGTCCCATTTTCTTTATAACTTTATCCTTCAAAGTTAGACCTCAGTGGAGCCTTCTTTTTTTTTTTTGAAATGGAGTTTCACCAAGGCTGGAGTACAATGGCACGATCTCGGCTCACTGCAACCTCCGCCTCCTGGGTTCAAGTGATTCTCCTGACTCAGCCTCCCAAGTAGCTGGGATTACAGGTGCCCACCAGCACACCTGGCTAATTTTTTGTATTTTAGTAGAGATGGGGTTTCACCATATTGGCCAGGCTGGTCTCAAACTCCTGACCTCAAGTGATCTGCACACCTCAGCCTCCCAAAGTGGTGGGATTACAGCCACCTCGCCCAGCCCAGTAGAACATTCTTATTTCCCTCTCCTTACATTTGCATAGAGGGGTGAGAGCCTCCTTGCTTGGGGAGGGGCAAAGCTATTGGGGAGGGACATTCCTGGCCTTTTGTCTCCACCTCCCCAGTGGCTGCTCTGGTTGGGTGGACCGAGGGTTCCCTCCTGCAGGTTCCTGCTGGGTGTGGCTGTCCTCAGGAAACCAAGTCCCCTCTGCGGCCCTACAGTAAGTGGCCCTGGCTTCAGAGGAGCTTGCACTTGACTAGGCCTGCTGTGACTGGTATGTGGGTTTAATCATGGTTTCCTTTTGTGGTGGGGGCAGATATTAGAAAACCCATCTGTTTCCAGCTCTAAGCTTCAGACTCCAATCGGCTTTATCAGAAATAAAGCAGATATTTTGATCTCCATCTGTCTGATTCTGAGTCTTTTAATTGGTCCCACTTGAAGCTGAGTGGGGGCTGGGAAAAAATGGGGACAGAAGTATTATTTGTTCTTCTAAAACCCCAATAACTATTCTCCTATTCCACAGTGAAGAGATCAGGAGTTATTCAAATGCCAGCCATCTGAAGGAATCTTAAGCCACATATGATTTCAGAGAAAGTTTCTGCTTTATAGGGCAAAGGGGTGCCTGGGACTGAGACTTGTATGTGCCAAATGCCTTGTACTATTGAAATGAACGAATAAAGAGGTTTGTGGACAGCAAGCTATAGTTCAAACTCACATATCCTGAGAAAGAGAAGTAATGGATTTTCCATTTTCATCTATCAGATGGGCAAAGACCAAAAAGTTTAGTAATCCACTGTGTTGGAGAGGGTGTGAGAAAATACACAACCTCATACATTGCTGGTAGGAGTGTATTTTGTCTAAAATAATCCATGTAGGGCAATTTGGGAGCATCTATTTTAAAATACATATGCACATGGCCTTTTACCCAGCACTTCTGTTTCTAGGAATTTATATTATGGATATACTAGCATATGCAAAATGACATTATTTACAAGGGTATTTATCATCATATCATTTATAATAGGGCAAAGTTAGAAATATTCTAATTGTCAAACAATTAGGGAACTTGTTAAATAAATGCTGCTGCATCTTAATGAATTTTTTTAGCTATCCAAAAAAAATGAGGATGCTTCTTACATGCCAACGTGAAGTGATTTCCAAGATGCTGATAAACGAAAACAGTGGACGATATTGAGTATGTAATGCTAGCATTTAAAAAAGGAGGCCGGGCGCGGTGGCTCACGCTTGTAATCTCAGCACTTTGGGAGGCCGAGGCCGGCGGATCATGAGGTCAGGAGATCGAGACCATGGTGAAACCCCGTCTCTACTAAAAATACAAAAAATTAGCCAGGCGTGGTGGCGGG